>NC_045431.1:192819478-195219478 GCF_902635505.1 Sarcophilus harrisii | reverse complement strand
ATATTATCTAAGTTGTGATATTCAGTCAGATTGACAGTCAATTGAATTGATCCATCAGTAACACAGTTATACAGTTCCTGTAGATGGTGTAGATAGAGTTCATTTGTACTGACAATTGGGGAAGAAGAGAGGGGCTGGATTTCATTTAGGAAGCCTCACAACATTTTCAGTGATCCCTGATTAGATAAAACCTCCTTTTTGATGCTATTATTCTGTCACATTTTATGACTGTAAATCATGGGACACAATGATATTCAAAAAGTGTGAGTTGCCAGAGACCAGAAGGGATGCAATAGAGATGTATGTTGTGTACAAGTGCACTGTAACATATCAATAATGATTATTTGTGTTCAGACAGTACTCCAACTTCCTGCCTCAAACCCCCTCATTAAAAATGTTTACGATCCCCAAAGGAGAGAATCAAGCATATAACGAGCAGGGATGAGTGTTATAACAGTATCCATTAAATGTTAAAGGATCCAGAAGGAAATAGTTTTTCATTTGTATCTGACTCATTGTGACCCTATATTGGGGTTTTCTTGGCAGAGATACTGGAGTAATTTGCCATTCCCTTTTCCAGCTCATTTCACAGATAGAAAAAACTGATGAGGCAAACAGGATTCAGTGACTTGCCCAGGGTCACACAGCTGGTAAATGTCTAAAGTTAGATTTGAACTCAAGAAAATGAGTTTTTTTTTTTAATTCTAGGCCTGGCATACTATTGATTGAGGACCTACTGCCCTAGAAGGAAGCACACAGTTCTATGGACAGTTTATAGAAGAGCACAGAAAAAAAAAATCATAAGAGATGATCATAGGTCATAGATGATTTGCAGTTCACAGCACTGGAAGGAATACATACATTGGCAAGAGTGTAGTTACATTCAATTTTTGAAATAATGATAAATTTGCCAAATAATGTAAAGATCATGGACATGTTTTATCTCTATCTTTATCACAATCCTTCACATCCCTGAGAATTGCCATTTAGCACAAAGAATTTAAGTAAATCTGCCATGCTTATAAAAATCATAGAGCCTCAGTGCTGGATGGGACTTGATAAGATATTTAGCACAACTAATTCTTCAAAGAAAATCCCTGATATGTGACCATGAAGCTCTCAGTCAAAGACCTCAAGTCACTGGGAATCTACCTATCAGAGCAGCCCACTCCATTTTGGAACAGCTATAATTATTAATAATTATAGCTAACATTTATATAATACCTACTATGTGCCATGCATTGCTATCTCATTTGATTCTCACAACCCTGGAAGATGTGTTATTATTAGCTCCATTTTACAGATGAGTTAAGTGAGGCAAACAGAAGTTACACAGCTTAATCAGAATAACATAGGCTAGTATGTATCTGAGGTTACATTTGAACTTAGTTCTTCCTTATTCCAGGCTGAGTTCTCTATTTCATCATCTAGTTTCCATGTTAGGAAATTTTCCCTTATTTCAAAACTAAATCTGCTACTCTGTAACTTCTATTCATTGCTTTTAATTCTCCCCTCTAAGGGCAAATAAAACAAACCTAATCATGCAGCAACAAGAAAAGCCTTTATATACTTAAAGAAATCGTATCCTCTCTTTAGTCTTCTCTTTTGCAGGCTAAACAGCATTAATTCCTAGAAAAACTCCTTATGTAGCATGATTTGCCTCACTCTGGAAAAGCTTCCAATTATTAATATATTTTCTAAAGCAAAGTATCTAAAACTGAATGCAATAATCAGGATATGGTTTAATCAGTACAGAATACAAAAGGAATTTAACCTCTCTTATTCTGAATATTGTGCTTCCATCAATGACCTGGTAATGACTTCTTTCATGCTCGAATTTGAAATGCACTAAAAAATACTCCAGCTCTCTTTTCATATGAATTGTTGTCTAGCTATATGTCCACTCCCTTGTTTTTGTGGATTTGATTTTTGGAGGTAATGGAAATATTTTAAATTTATTATTTCAAAATGCTATCTTGTCAAATATTTGACCTACAGAGGTCATTTCAGATCCTAATTCTGTCACTCAACATATTATTTGTCCCTCTTAGCTTTCTCTCACCTATGAGAAATATGCTATATTCATGATAAAAAAGAAACCCAAATCAAAACCTTGTAGGGCTCCACCAGAAACATCCATCCAGACTTATTTTGCAAATCACCAGTAGTTTTGGAATATAATCATTTATGTAATGCAATCATAATGTAATCATTCATTGTAATCAACCTTTCTAAACTCACCTATGGACCAGCACAATCTCATTATTTTGTCTATGAAGATCCTGTGATTCTTGCTGAAATCCAGGTAGCTTATGTCTATGACATTCCTTTGGGAACCCTGAAAGGTAACATGGTTTGGGTAATTTTTCCCCTTCGAAGAATGAGAGAGGAGGCTAACTTCTAAAGCAATTAATACAGCTGATATTTAGAATGTTGTTTATTTTCAAGTTTCATGGTCAGGGTTTTTGATTCTAGGAAAACAGCTGCTTTACTTCCAAATCATTATATATAATGGTTTGAAATTATAATAATGGCAGCAATTCACTTTTCTATAATGCTTTATGGTTTACAAATACTGTCCTTCACACAATTCTGTGAAATAGGTAATATTCTAGGATGCTCAATAGCTAAGCCCATGGACAATAAGAAAAAGAGACATAAATAAAAAAGACTGTTGATTTAGGTTTGCATTGCCTCTCTCATCAGGGATTACTTCTTAAAGCTGTTACTTTATTTTAACTTTTTAAAAGCCCTTACTGGAATAAAGAAGAATACTTTACAGAAACTGCTGCTTTTATTTTAGTTGTTTAAAATAATATGATAAAAATAGTGGGAGGGAAGTAATAAGGGTAGTTTTTTCTAATTAAAATATGAAGTAGGTGGTAAGAAAAACACATGAGATAGAAAAAATATGCAAAAAAAGCAACATGCCTCTATGCAATTTTTTGAGTCCCTTTAACATAGTGGAGTCAGTTAAGGGTTTGGCATGTTTATTATTTCTGATATGGATTAGATTTGGGCAGTCCTGAAGGATAGATGAAACCCAAAGACAGTTTCTTAAGGACAGTCAATCTTCTGCTACATTTGTCATGGAATTAAATGTGCCTTTGATTTCCACTGTCTATAGTATAATATAAACCATGGAGACAATAAGAGCTGGTACAAACCACTGCATTCTGATTTGGAGATACATTTAAGCTCCACTCAAATACATCTTCTTCTAGCATGTTGAGTCTCACAGAATGTTTTAGAAATTTGATGGAATATTGTAATATTGACTCTAATGAGAGAAAATGAAGTAGGGCTAGAGCAACAGAAATGTGCCATTAGGACCGTTTTCTTTCTTTCACCCAAATGCTCTTTTCTGACACAAACAACCAGAGTCATTAAACATGTTTTTGCAGCTTGTCTTTTTCTACTTCATTTTCTCTATGTTAGTGCTTCATCAGGAGAGTGATTTGTATTCAGACCATGTCTATTTGCTCCCCAGGAAATGGGTTATGAAAGGCTTAGGCTTTTAGAGAGTTTGGGATGTTGTCCCTGATCCTTAGTAGGATCAACACAAGTCAATGAGTCCTGGCGCCTGCTTTTCTCATTTAGGCTTTAGAGATATTGGCCACATGGCATTCATCAGTTCAGCAAAAGGAAAAAGGCTGATGGCCACCATCAGGGCAAGACTGCCAAGGGAAAAAGAAAATTTTGAACAAGGACAACAGGTTCTAAGTAACTTAGAAGAAGTCGGTTTCTTTTTCCAGGGTCAAAATGACAAACGTTCACAGCAGCCCATGGTCAGTACGACTTGACTTGTTATACTAAGTATACTTGTCTCCAATGGCAACAGGTTACTGGGCAGCCAGAGATGTTAGTCTGAAAAATGCATCTAAGAGGAATGTCAACAGAACCCTGCTAGACTATATTTATTAAGGTCCCCATTGGAAGTTGACTAATCAGTCTCACTATGCACTAGATTATCATATATTTCCCTGTGGGTCTCTGTAACATATTCTCTCTTAATAAGGTTGGTAAAAATTTCTTGTTGTTTATTCAGAAGCAAATAAAATATATGAACAACTTGATGTGTTAACATAGTAGGGAAAGTGATGCACCTAGGCTGTTGGGGCAGAAAGGGAACAGATGAGGTGGTGTTTATAATCTCCTACTCTTCTTGGAGAAAGGAGTGATTGACTACAAGCTATAAGGGAAGATACAAAATTAGGTAGAAATAAGCTTGCACTGGGATACTTTGATTTTTATGGCACAGTTTTTATTCACATCATCCTTCTCAATGTCTATTAATATCTTCTGAGGATGCACCAGATCTCATAGGGAAGCAACAGGGAGATAGGGTAATATATGTGTTTTCCCTATAAATACTCTATTTGCATGTGTTTGCGTTGAGAAGCTACTTTGGACTCCAGACACACATTCAGTTTATGCATTTAGGTTCAGATATAATGCATACCAACTAATTCTTTCCTGGTAGTTCCCATCTGGCTATTACTACTCAGGCTACTATCAATCCAAGAATCTCAAAATTGAAGAGACCTAAGAGGCCAAATAGTATCATCTACAAATGAGCAAGAAGTCTTTTTATAATTTTGGAACAAATGTTTTTTTCAATGTCACCTAAAATTTTTTTTCCAGTGAAGGCGAACCCCACTGGAGACTTTTGCAGAGTTCTAATTTTATATGTTTTTCTTCATGTGACCACCAGAAGGTGCTATGGGTATTAGTAATGGTGACTGGCCTCTCAGGACTCTAGGCAAACTGAAGTACTAAGGATAGAAACAAAGGCAAAAAATGATCCTTGCCCTCAAATAATGAGGTAGAAAACATGTAAACAACGATGTACAAACAAGATAGTCTCCACATGCTTAAGCTAGACATTCCTGTAATTCACTAACTAGTTTGAGACAGGCGTGTGAGAATTTCTCCCAGTAGAACGGATGGATGAGAACAATTGGATCTAGTTGCCATGAAGGCAGCTGAAGCTGGTACCGTTTGGTTAAACACCTAAGACACCATGATCTTCCCATTGCACCTCAATACATAGCCAACTGCCATTGCCAATAATCCTGACTTTCATTTTGCCGCTGGACTTGAATGATTCTGGAATAGAGAGGGAAGCCCATGACTGCACAACTCTGCCTCCTTTAAATCCAATTCACAAGAATGATGTCAATAGCCTTCTTTGAGAATGAAAGATCAACACCAAACAGGTCCCTAGGGGGGATGGTTGTCTTTTTTGTTTTATGGTAAGATGATTGGATTCTGATACCATGTGGTTGTTTTGTTTGTTGTCACCATTGTCATCGTCATTGTCATCATCATCATCATCATTACCATGTTCTTATTGTTGTTCTTGTTCTTGTTCTTCTCATTCTTCTCCTTGTTCTTCTCCTTCTTCTCCTTCTTCTACTCCTTTTCTTACTCCTTCTCCTCCTCCTCTTCTTCCTTCTCCTCCTCTTCCTTCTTCCTCTTCCTCTTCTCTTTCTTTCTTTCCCTCTCCCTCCCTAATAAAATGTCCCAAAAGGAAATAATCATGTGAAGCTCATGGAGAGATTTTCACAAATCTATCATTGACAGTAGCAATGAACTAGTTATGGCTCTAGGAACTCTTATGACCTTGAAGGATGTTGTCAAATGAAATCCTGGCCCTCTGTTTTTTACTCATGTAAGCCAGGGAGGTCCAAAGGAAGATTAAAGTCACTTTAATACATCAGTATACTGTCAAGGAAGCTAAAGAGTGCTTTTTACTACATTTAGATCTAGCCAAAATCTCCTCTGACACATCTATCCATTCATTCCTCATTTTTTCTGTCCTCTGGGTCACTCCTATCAAGTCTTGCCCTCTCTTCCATATGGAAGTCCCTCAGATACAAGGATAAGGCTCTTTTGTTCCTCTAAGTCTTTTTTCTTCAAACTAAATATCTTCAGTTCCTTCCATCTGTCTTTAAAATGGAAGATCTCCAATCTTCTAATGACCTTTATTACCTTTCTCTGGGCATGTTACAGATTGTCAATGTCTTTCTTAAAATGTAGGACTCAGAGTTAAACACAATATTCTAGATAAGAATCTGAACAGGGAGAAGATCAGAAGAGACATCACCTCCTTTATTTCTGAACATTAAGTTTTCCTTATTGGAATCTAGGATAATAGTTTTTCCTGCCCTTGTCTAAGGTTGATTCATAGCTTACAAACCCACCAATATCTCAAGGTCTTTTCCACATAAATTATTATCTAATCTTCTCTCCTTTATCTAGTAATTGTGAAAATGATTTTTGAACCCAGGTGGAGAATTTTATCTTTACCTACTATTAAAATTCATATTTTTAGATTTGGCCCATTATTCTAACATGTCTTTTTAGATGTTTATAAGTAGTGCAAGTTCAGGGTACACTATTCTAACTCATATAAACAATGGCAGATTGGGTCCTTCTGAGGTCAATTGAGTACTCCTGTACTCAAAATGATATTGGTAATTGTGAGAAATTAGTTTCAGTTGGTGCTATTGCTCATGAGCTCCTATATGACATGTTCTAATATCAATTTTCCAGTTGACATTTCCCCAATTTCAATTAACCTATTAACTTTTATTAGCTTTTGCAAAGGGCTATTTACTGAGAAAGCATATCAAATGCTGAAGTATGACAACTCATTCCAAAAGATTGAGTCACATTCTCCCACAAGTATATACAAAATCCAGGGAAAATGACTAAAGAGCACATGATGCAAGAGGGTAAGTCACAGCTCCTGGTTAGATGGCAATCCTTTTTTCCCATCCTGAAGACTTCATGAAATTCCATCAGAGGCAGTTACGTGGTTCTGTGGACAGAACATTTCATTAAAACCAGGAAGCCTGAGTTCAAATCCATCTTCAGTTATTTACAAGTTAATGTGATTCTGAGCAAGTCACTTGCCCTTTAAGTGCCTCTGTTCCTTAACTGTAAAAGGGGGGTAATGATAGTGCCTACTTTCCAGTGTTGCTGTAAGGATCAAATGAGATAATATTTTTAAAACTCTTAGCACAGTGTCTGGCACACTATAAGTACCTAATGTATATGTATTCCTTTCCCCCTTTCCCTTATGGGCCCTGAGAATTTAGATCTTTATAATACTGAAGCTGTCTTTCCTAAATGTGTTCCCGATGGCTGGATTCTTAGGCTCTGCCAGTGACAATGCTATGATACAGACAGAAAGCTCAAATCCTTTGATCTTTCAGAGTTTACAAGGTCATCTTTGGTCAAGGTATATTTGCGGGAGATAGAAACTTTCCTTTCCTCCATTAAAGAATGCCATCTCGATATCGCTCTTTTCAACAATGAGATGATGCAGACCGGCTCCAATGATCTTATGATGTAGAGAACCATCTATACCCAGAGAGAGGCCTGTGGAAACTGAGTGTGAATCACAGCATAGTATTTTCACTCTTTTTGTTGTTTGCTTGCATTTTGTTTTCTTTCTCATTTTTTCCTTTTTGATCTGATTTTTCTTGTGCATCATGATAATTGTTTAAATATGTATACATATGTTGGATTTAACATATATTTTTAAAACATGTTTAACAGATATTGAATTACTTGCCATCTAGGGGCAGGGATGGGAGGAAAGGAGGGAAAAAATTGGAACACAAGGTTTTGCGAGGGTCAGTGATGAAAAATTATCCATGCATATGTTTTGAAATAAAAAGCTGTAACAAAAAATAATAAAACAACAACAACAACAAATTTTTAGAAGAAAAAAAAAAGAATGCTATCTCAAGGACTTAACTGAAACTGCTTTATCTCCAGAGCAGGTTGCTCAACCACATTTAGAATTGGTTTAATCTTTTAATTAGTTCCCATGTAGCATTACTAGTTCTCTTCAACTGATCTCCATATACATCCTATGTAGCATCATGTCATATCATCCAATTCATGATATTTAAATTGACTAAGGACTTTTTCTGTACCTAGTTTATGTCTTTGATTGATTTAATAGAGGTGTCTAGGAATTGTTCACACTCATCAAAAGGTTGACATTCTGAATTGATAATAGTATCAGATTTATAGAATCTTATTATGTACATTGATTGATGAGGGGTGGGTTGATATATCTGGCACTTCTCTGATCCATTGGGTTCCTATATATCTCTACTTTTATGTAGCTTCTGTAGACCAGATGATGTCTCTAGTCCTTTCTAACTTTCAGTGCATAGTCTTAATTGACTAACTCTTGTGTTCTGTGTTCCTGGAGGGAGCTCTCACATTATTAATTATCCTAATTGATGAAAACACAATTCTTTCTATGCAGTTATTCATATATTCAAGCATTTGAAAGGGAAAAGAATAATGAATAGAAATAACAAGAATAGGTTTTAGGTATTTGGAAGTGCAAATGAAATGATGAGATTAGAACCAATGATATCTAAAATAGTTAATTAAATCTCCAACAAAAGTGTCTAAGGCCTAATTTGGTCTAAAGATTGGTCCAAGAATACTCTGGTTTCCTCTGTTTTCCCCCATAGCCCTATCCATAAAAATGTATGATCAAGATGGAACACAGATCTGTTTTACAACCCCAGACTCACCCCTAGGCAAACAGAAAACCTCTTGATTTCTGGTGGGCTTTTTTTTTATCACACATATCCTTAAAATATTTCTAATCAGGTGGAAAGAAGAATAATTTAATCTTATACCAAGTTCAAGCCTAAGATTTACAAAATATAATTGCTTTCATTTTCCCATTTACTCGTCCCTTTCTCATTCTTATCCTGGAGTTCCTTATCCTTATTTAGTCACGCTAATAAGTTTGTTCTCCATGCTGCTCTCCAGTCATCCTGAACTAGTAACAGTAAGGCTAACTGCCCTGTTTTATTTGTCTTCCTTTCAGGCCAGCATCTCTTGTGTAAACTAATCTGATAATCCAATTATTGATAATGAAGGATTTTAGATGCATAAGGAAAGAGCCAAAAATATTAATCCCTTTCATTTTAGAGATGAAGAAAGCCAATCACTTCTCTTATATGTAACAAAATTGAGGCCCAGAAAAACAGTTTCAAAGGGGGAGCATATGAAAATTCCAAGAGGAAAGAAGTATGGTAGTTCAAGAATATACTAGTGGCGGAATTGTAGACTTATGGCAATCTGGCAAGTTATAGGGAAAAAGATTACAAAAATAAATCAAACTCTTTGCCCTAATAATTCCATTTGAGGATTAGAACTTGAAAGTTACCAAAAATAAGAGACAGTCAGGTATAGTAGCTTATTCCAATAAACCTGCTCCTAGGGTAGTTGAGGCTGATGGATTGTTTCAACTCACAAGTTCTGAGGTACAGTGGGATTAAAATTGACTGGGTATCCTTACTATATTTTGCACCAAAATGATGAATCACTGGGAGTGGGAGAGTACCAAATTGACAGCCCAAAATTGGAAATGGAGGTGGTGAAAATTTCTAAGTCAGTCAATGTGAAGACCGCATACTTTATAATCAGCCAGAGTCAGGAATTCAGGGTAGGGGAAAGTCATCAGTCTTTATTCTCAGTGAAGAAAGATCGGAGGTGGAAGAGAATGGGCAATAACAATGTGTGTAGCTGAGTCAAGAAGCTAGCTAGACCAGAAGCCACACGGCCAGCAGCTGCTAGCATGGAACCCAGGCCCAATTTCTCCCAGCTTCTCTTCCTGTCTCTCTGCCTCCACCCACCAAAATCGTCATTTCCTATACAACACATCAGGACTTGCACAGAGAGTGGGCAGAGACCATTCTTTATCCAATCATGTATATTAATAGGGTATAGTTCAATTACTATTTAGCCTCACGTGCTTGGGACCTCAGTGCATCAACTCAAACCTCAGCCCATTACAAGTCAATATTGAGATAGGGTCTGTGAATGGCCATTAGACTTTTAGCCTGAGTGAGATATAGAGGAACAGTCGCGAAAAACAAAACCAGGAGGTTAGATAATGTAGTAGATAGAGTGTTGGGCCTAGAATCAGAGAGATCTGAGTTCAAATTCTGCATGATTTGTTAACTATGATCTGAAGTAGCTTACTTAATCTCTGTGAGCTGCATTTTTTCCTCATCTGATAATGAGTATAATAAAAGCATCTTGGTTACAGACTTGTTATAAGACTTGAATGTGATAATGTCTGTATAGAACTTTTCAAACTTCAAAGTATGACATAAATATTACCTACTGCAATCATCAAAAATATTTGTTATCAGTTAAACAATAAAAAAGTAGATCAAAAGAATAGAATAGACAAACAAGAAGCAGAAGTAATTGAACTCTACAACCTAGTGCTTGATAAATCCTGAAACACAAATTACCCAAGAAAGAATTCCCTATTTGATAAAGAACTACTGAGAAAACTTGAAAGCAGTCTAGCATAAATTAGGCTTAGACCAACATCTTCTACAACAATAAATTCAAAGTAGATATGTGACATGAATATTAAAAAGCACACCACAAAAAAATAGAAGTAGATCATGTGTCTTTCACAGGTATGGGCAGATTCCAGCTTCTTAGACTGTGAGTTGCAACCCCCAAAAGAGTTTTTAATTGAATGTTGATGTCATGCAATTATGAATTATTATCAGTAAATGTTTAATTTGAATACCTATTTTATATATCTATATACTCAGGATCATATAAAAATTTCTCTGGTGAACAAGAGTCACAAGTGGAAAAAGTTTAAGAAGCCTTGGGGTAGAGGATGGATTATTAACCAAATAAAGGATAGAATAATTAGAAAATGTAAAATAATTTTGATTACATGAAATTGAAAAGGTTTTGCACAAATGAAATGAATGTTTTCAGGATCAGAAAGAAACCAGTCAACTAGGAGGAAAAAAACCATCTATAGCAAATATTTCTGATGAAGTTTTGATACATTAGATAGACAACTAACAGAACTATATAAAGTTAAAAACCATTCCCCTATGAAAAAGCAGTCAAAGATTATGAACAAAGAGTTCATAAAACTAACAGTCATTTGAAAAATACCCCAAGTCATTAATAATGAAAAAAGTGAAAATCAGAAAAAAATGAGGTTTCACTTAATACCCAGGAAATTGGCAAGGATGACAAAAAATATGATTAGTCAATGTTGGGGGAGTTGTAGAGAGACAGACACATTAATAAATTATTGATAGAGTTGTAAAATTTGTAGAACCAATCTGGAATAATTTAGAGGCAATAACTAAAGTGTTCATACTTTTTGATCTAGAGATTTCACTACTAGGCACACAAACAATGGAGTGGATAGACAAAACAGATAGGCTTTATGTACTTCAAGATAATAAGAGTAATTCTCTTTAAGGCAGAAAAGAATTGGAAACAAAATATAAAGATGCCCATTGACTGGAGAATGACTAAACAAATTGAAGCACATTAACATAATAGAATATTATTGTGTTGTAAGAAATTATCAACATGATTAGAGAAAAGCAAAGAAATAATTACATGAACTGATACAAAATGAAGTAAGCAGAGGCAGGAAAATATGTCTATCTATCTTCTAATCTAATCTATTTATCTATTTATGTATTTAGAGAAAAATATCCCAAAGCACCATCAAATACTTAAAACCAAAGTTTAACCCCCCTCAAAAATAAGACATCCTTTTGGATTAAATCCATGTGTGGGATAGTTCATATGTCAGATTTGTTTTGGTTAATTGATTGATTTTACTGAATTTTTTCTCTTTTTTAAAAAGTTCCATAAGGAAGGGTTGGCTTTCTGAGAAGGCGAAGAGACAAGGATACAATGGGAAATCTAGGGATGAAAAAACAAAAGATATCAATGAAAATCTATTTTTTAAAAAAAGTTATTAAAAAAAGAAATAGCTGCCTGGTCAAAGACTTTCATAGCAACATTATTTGTAATTGCAAAACAAATAAACAGATTAAAAGCAATTTAAATGTCTAACAATAGAGGAATGGTTAAATAAATTGCAGTACCTTAATGTAATAGAATATTATGATCCAATTAAGACTAAGTATGAGCAACTCTGGAATGACTTTTATGAAATAACGTGAAATGAAAAAAAAAAAAAAAGCAGAACCAAAGAACAGAATAAGAGCACTTACTAAGCTCATAAAGAGAGAAAGAAAATGAGAAATGAATGGGGAGAAAAGGGGAAAAAAGAATCCTGATGCAGATTAGAGAAGCAAAGGCAAAGTTGCTATATTTTCTACCTGAGAATTAATTTTAATAATAAATAATAATTTAGGGGTAACTGGGTGGTGCAATGGATGAAGCACCTGCCCTAAAGTCAGGAGGACCTGAGTTCAAATGTGATTTCAAACACTTAACACTTCCTGGCTGTGTGACCCTGGGCAAGTCACTTAACCCCAATTGCCGTAGCAATAATAATAATATAATAACTTTAGTTATATGGGATGCTCATAATGTCAGTGAAGTTTTAAGCTAACTATTGAAGCTTAAAACAACACTAAGACATTTAGAATACCCTTTAAGTCATTAAAGTTTGTGAAGCACTTTACATAGATAATTTCAGTGGAGCCTTACTACGACTTCCTAGGGATAGGTATTATACAGGCAATATTATCCCCAATTTACACAAGAGGAAGTTGAGTCTCAGAGAGATTAAGCTACTTGTATCTGGTCACTTAGAAAGAATCACTGATAGGTTTTGATTCTAGGTCATCTTGATTCAATAAGTTTAATTATGTAAATTGACTTTCAATTTGAATTATAAATATGTTATTTAAAAAACTAATGAAATTTTTGGTTGAATCGAGAGGCACCCCCAGAACAAGGGGGTGACTATTCTTCTAGAAGAAGCAGAGCTTCTTAAACTTTTTCCACTTGCAACCTTTTTTTGCCCTAGAAATGTTTATATGACTGGATATATAGTACATAAAACAAGCATACAAATCAAACATTTACTGATAATAAATCATAATGGAGTTGCAAACCACAGTTTAAGAAGCTGGGTCTAGAGTATTCCACCCTGGTTAGACCACACTGTGAGTATTGTGTTAAATTCTATGCCCAGAATTCTGGGCCATTCCTTATAACAAAAACTTTAAAAAGACTGAAGGAAAAAAAGGCGTTTCAGTGATAACCAACACATCAACCATGTCCTTCAGTATACTTAGTATTCCAAATGCATAATTCCCCACTCATGCAAAAAAAAAAAGGAGGAAAAATCTCACTTTCCTTGAGAAAAATAAACTGAAAAAGCTGATACACAGGGGTAGGTGATTGGAAATTTTAGGGTGATCCAGATTAAATTCTATGGAGATTTGTGGAAAAAGTTAAAGATGCTCAGACTGGGGAAAAGCAGACCTGAGGTGTGTGGGAATGATAGCTCTTGTCAAGAATTTGAAGGGCTCTCTGTGAAAGAGGGATTTGAATTGTCCTGTTCGGCCCCAGAGGACAGAAAAAAGAGTAATGGTTAGTTATAAGAAAAACTTTCTTCACAGAGCTATTCAAAAGTAGAATTGTCTGCCTCAGGGAGAAGTTGATTCTCCTTCATTTCAGGTTTTGAAGCAAATGCTGGACAATCACTTTTCCAACACGTTGGAAAGACTATTCTCACTCAGGTAAGAGTTGGACTAGATGCCCTTCAAGGGACCTAATAAGTGGAAAACTGTGACTTATTTAAGTTCTCAGAGTTGGTAAATATAGATAGGCCTAGATTAGTGTGAATAATAAATTACCATTAAGTGGTTTCATGAATCCCAATTTGTCCCATCCAAAGTTATCATTATGTGAAATATGGTCATTGATTCCAGCCCAGTGGAAATGTGCAATGAAAATTTGAATATACATTATTGCTTCAGATGATTCCTTATTCACAGTACCCAAGACATAGCTGAACTAGGGTTCAAACCTAGTTTTCCATGCCCAAAATTGAAGGGAGTATTTCTTTAATACCAGTCTGTCTCATTAATAACTTACTTTTACATCAGATGAGATAAGATATTCTTATTCAAAATGAATAATCATTAATTGATAGATTTTTACAGCTCTTCAGGTCTTTTCTAGCTCTAAATCTATGATTCTATCAGACTATGAATTTCTACTAACTGATCTTTTGTTTTTGCATCATCTAAAATTTCCTCTGAATCCCTCCCTTTTCCCCCATCCTAGAAATCTATCCTTTATTGACAAAGGTTTTTTTTTTTTCACCAAAGGGAAAAAGAGAAAAACATCAGTATAGACTGATCCATACATCAATTAAATTAAACACCCATTAAATTTTTCATATGCTCAGAAGTATGGAATTAGTGAAGCAACTGGTGGGAGAATAGTATGGGAGATATATTTTTATACCTCCTCTTTGGGGCAAAATTTTTCTTGGGAACTTCATAAGATTAATTTTCAAATATTTTGTGATTTTTTTTCATTTACTTTATTGTAGTCATTGTGTATATGATTTTTCTTCGTGTTGCATCTGTTCATCTACGTTTTCCCATACTTCCTTGATAACTTTCCATTCTGATCAGAAGTAATGGCTTTGAGGGCAGTTGGACAACTAAAAATCGTGTACTAAATCTGTCTCCTTGGATTTACTGAATTTATCCTTGTGGGATAGATCTCTACTGCTGCTGTGCTTCCATACATAGAGAAGATGTGACTCCTATCTGACAAACATTTAGCCATGATATTGCACATCTGCATGAATGGGGAAGAGGCTTCTTCAAAGTTGGTTGGAAGATTTGGACAAAGTAAGTATAGTAAACAGATGACTTATATTGAGCCCACAGATGTGTGAGGAATTGGTCCCAATGTGTCTCTTGATTTCAAATGCTTGTGATCGAAAGGCTGCCAGCAGTGGACTGCCCTGGATGGAATTCCTTTCTCTCTCTTTGGTTGAAAAGATTTTAATTTTGTTCCTTTACTCTTTTGTATTCTTTGGTCTACTCTAATCTATACAATGTTCTCCAATTTCTGTTTACTGCTTAGTTTGAAAAAGAAGTATACTAGCTAATCATGGTTATCTTTTGGGTAATCAACATTTGTTGGGAGGGAGCAAATCTGGTCATAATAAATTATTGCCCTCTCCTTGAGAGTAATTAGGCAAAGTGGAATTGATCCTCAGAGCCCCAAATATCATACCTCTAGACTATCAATATTTGAGGTGTGGTGAATAGCTACAATTCTACTCTAATATTTAGACTTATTGTAATTTAATACCCCTATTCCTAGGCAAGGAACGAGTATCCCTCCATGACCATTCTGTCCCCTACAAAAATGGAATTCCCACACTCCCTTAGAAAGGGCATGGGACTAGATAGCAGATTAAATATCTATCCATGCAATATGTAAGCCTAGCTATTTTTATATTAACTAGCAATTATACAAATTCTATAATTGTTTAACCTCCTCCTAAAAAGGGGACCCATAGGAGATAGTATTTTGTCTCTACTGCCAGATTCCTTATTGTAGCCCAGGCAGAATGAGTTTCAGTAGTTAGAATGAGAGGATTAGTATTAGGAAAAATTTGGCTTGAATTCAACTTCAGAACTCCCTACAAGATCCCCCTAATTAATCAATAAGCATTTATTAAGTGCCTACTGTTCTGGAGATATAAAAAAAGGGAGAAATGAAGCAGTTCTGGTCCCCAAGGAGCTTTTGGGCTCATTGGGGAGGTGACATATAGGGAGGCTATGTAGTACAACAGAAAGAACAGTTAGGACACTTGAGTTGAAAACCCTACCTTTGATGGTATCTTCTTCTTCTTCTTCTTCTTCTTCTTCTTCTTCTTCTTCTTCTTCTTCTTCTTCTTCCTGAAGCAATTGGGGTTAAGGTTAAGTGACTTCCCCAGGGTCACACAGCTAGGAAGTGTTAAGTGTCTGAGGTCAAATTTGAACTCCGGTCCTCCTGACTCCAGGGCTGGTGCTCTATCCACTGTGCCACCTAGCTGCACCTGATCTTCACTTCTAAAGTGACCATGGGCAAATTATTTAACCTCCATGAATCTCAATTTACTCACCTGTAAAATCAAGGAGGTTAGACTAAAAAGCCTCTAAGTCCCCTTCGAACTTTAAATCCATGATCCTATTAACACATATAAGACATAACACATATATACACAAATAAGTACAAGGTAATATATGGGGGGACAGGCACCAACCTCAGTTTTTTCATCTCCAAAATGGGAATAATAATAGCCACTGTCTCAAAGAGTTATAGTGAGGATCAAGTGAGATAATGTGTGTGTGGTCAAGTGTTAAATGTATGTAAACTATGATAATTATAGGAATGATGCAATGTCCACAGCAATGAAAAGAAACTTACCTGATCCCTGAGTACAATCACATAGCCAGTGTGTAATTCAGGAAAGGAGGGTACTACCTTCTGAGTGCTGTGAGAGGCACAAAATAAATCAAAGAGGAAGTGTGCTTGACTCTTTGAATAATGCAACAATTCCCGAGACAATTACAATCTGGTTGTCATAGTCACAGTCATAGAAGGTTTTATAAGGACAATCATGTATCCTACTTCACCAAGAGCTTCGCAAAGCCCCCTTGCCCCCAGATTCCTAGCTAACATCATGCAAAATAGATGCTCAATAACTTACATACTTTGAGTGCCTCATATTAGTGTTCAAAGCACTTTTGCATATATTATCCCACCGAAGGCTTACAACAATCCTGAAGAGAAGGCAAGTATCACTTACTAGCAATCCTCATTTTATAGAATCATGGAGGATGTTGAGTGTCTAGCCCAAGGTCATCTGGCTGCTAAGTAGCAGAGTTGGCTATTAAGTGGCAGTGTGACCTAGGAATTCTGTCAAGTGTACTTTCCTTTGGCATCACACTGGCTCATACCACAGAGAGGGCTGAGCTGCTTTTTGTTTTTGTTTTTAATGGAAAAGAATGAAGGTTTCATCCCTGTTACTTAGGTACTTTAGTTGAATTGAACAGAGCTTTGGATTCAAATGTGTAAGTTAATAATTGCATTTAATGGATATTTGCTTTGGAGGAAGCAGGGAAGGAATAAAGTGATGATGATACAAGCTATTTTCTTGCAATGATGATTTAAGGTTAATGTCTAAATCTGTACTCTATAGGTTTAAGATTTGAAATACAGACTGCATTAGCAGTGAAATAATTTTACTGCAAATGGTAAGAATATAATTAAAAGCTATTGATCTTTTACTAAAGTTGCCAGTTAGATCTCTCTTTCTCAACCAGTATATTATGAATGCACCATGGAATTTAAAGTAGAAATAGACCATAGCTATCTAGTCCAGCTCCTCCTTTCTGCCCCTTCCTCTTCTTCCAAAAGAAAAAACAAGTGAAGAGGGGAACTGACTTGTTTGTGTTTATACAATCACAGATACTAGAGTCAAGATTTAAAATCAGAGAATTGGAAAAAATACACATAACCATTGGCTATCAATGAGAGGATATGGGTTCAAATCTTACTTTTTGCCAAAAGATACTTAATTTCTCTAGGTCTCAGTTAAGCTTTCTTGATCTTGGTTTCTATTTATTTGTGAAAAGAGGGTGAATAGCTCCTGAGGGCCCTTCTAGTTTAGATTTTTGATCCTGTCACTCCAAATCCTTTGTGTATTTCATTGAATGAGGGTCATTGGTAGTCTTAAATTTCTATATTCTCTTTTCCCATTTTTTTTAACACCAAAAGATAGAAGATAAAAATAATGATGAGTGTGATGGAAGAGGTGGTTGGATGAATAGGTATTATGTGTTGGCACATTTGTGAACATATGTCTACACAGGCTAATTTAGCTTTGCATTCTTCTCTGAACAGCCAAGCTATACCACATGTCTCACCTTTTCTGACAGTGTTTGTATGTCCCTGCAGTTGAAGGAGCTCATTAGACTACAAAAAATTCCCCTGTGCTCCATAAAAACCAATTAAAACTTAAGGACAAACTACCTTGTGTATCAGTCCATCATTCTCCAGTTATAATGTGCTGCTTTTATCATTTTAATATTTTTCAAAAGAAAGTGTCCCAGGAGAAAAATCAATGCTCAGCAGATTTGTTTCTCTGGGATAGTAAGCAGCCATGGCCAACATGTGAAAGGAATGCTTTCATGCTGAGGCAAACTACCTTGGGTTTTGCATTTCTTTTAAAATGTCTTGTGTATGTTGTCAAAGTGAAACCAATTCCATAAAATGAGTCACTTTTACCTGCAGATCAAGAGTCCCACTAGTGTCAGTCATAGAAGGCAATAATCTAAAAATATGGCAATAGCAAAATTTGCAGTGAGTATTGAAGCCAAAGCATGCTATATGCATTGGATCCCTCCTCATTTGCATTCTGCTCCCCACAAATCTGTTTCCTCAGGAAAGCAGCTACTTACTTACAATCAGGATTGGTCAAATGTCACTTTAAGACACTCCACATCAAAGCTCCCTTAAGTATGGGTTCTTACTCTTTATCATGATGTAACCTATGGATCACTTTTTAGAATAATGTATTTAAATGCATAAAATAATACATGCAGGATTAGGAGGGAACACAGTTATATTGAAATGTGGCTATCAGAATATATTTTAAAACAAGTTCATGGACCCCAGATAAAGAACGCCCTGCTTTTAAGGATTATTGGACTCATTATTACTAAATGAATAAAGGAAGCTTGATATATAAGCAAGAACATTGGAATCAAAGTCAGAGATAGATGTGAATGCCAGTTTTGCCCATTATTAGCTTTGTGATCTTAGGAAAGTCACCCAAACTTTCCAAGTCTTAGTTTCCTCATTTATAAAATGGAGATAATAATCCTTGAACTACCTATCTCAGAGTTTGTATCAGGATCAAATAAGCCAACATTTCCAAAAGATTTGGTAAATAATAAAGGCTATAGCAATATCAGTAATGATGTTCTTTGTAAGTCAAGCTGTTGTGTCTCTACTTCAGTTCTACTTACATGTAGTCAAAGAGTTAATCTGGACTTTTGGAGGCAATGCCAGTGGACTATAATGTCTGGCAAGTCCTATCAATCTTAAAGGGCTTTGATTACAAGCTTGGCAATGAATTGTTTCTGTCAAGTGTGAGGACCAGCTTAGCAAAGTGTGGAGATGTTCATCATCATGAGATTAGGCATCAGGTGATTCATTTTTTTTTCTGTTACAGAAACTCTCAAAGAGTTGATTTTATATCATGGAAATTGTAACTCTATTTTAAAAACATAATTTAAAAATTAATATCTTTTGTTTATATAGTGCCTAAATTTTCCCTACACTCTTACCCTATCCCATTCCCAAAGAACCATGATACATGCAAGAGAATATTTTTAAAGGAAAAGGGAAAAGAAGATTTTTTTTAAATCAGCAAAACTTAAAAAAAAATCCCTGAAATATATGCAATGTTTCCTATTCATAGACCTTCCATCTCTACAAATAAGTAGGGAAAGAAAGGGAGAGCAATATTCCACATCTCTGCTTTGGAACCACGCTTTTTTTTTTTTTTTTTGCTAACATGGCTTTTTCATAGCATTCAAAAATCTAAATCATGTGTGATCTATAAGTTAGTTCACCTAGCACTGAGTATCATTTTGTTTGCTTCTGTTTGGGAGCAGTCATAGACTTTCAGGGTTACTGCCTCTAAGAATGAGACTTTCTTGACTGCCCAAGCTTGCCAATTCTGGGTCATATAGCTTAGCTATTTGGAACATTATGCTATTGACAGTAACATCACAGATTCCCAGTCCACTTGAGAAATCCAGCTGAATTTACTCAAGAGAAAATCTATTCCATCGATATCATTTATCTCTAAGATGTATACTGTTGGTCACAAAGAGAATACAGAGAGTATGTGATTGGTTAAATAGAAACTCATTTCATTTCTAGGCAAACCACATCTCCTCTCTGGGGTTCAGTTTTCTCACCTGTAAAATGAGATGAATGAATTCAATAATCTTTAAAGTCTGTTTCAGCTCTTATGATCTGGGACTCAATATAACTACTTTTCTGGGCTCTGCATTGTCTTGTTGGTCTCTTGCCTTTGTAGCTACCACATATTGTACACAATGAATTTCTGAATAAATATCAGTCTACTTCACAGAATCACAGAATTTTGGCATTGGAAAGGAAAGCATGATGCCATCTCGTCCAACATATCTCTGAAAGTTAATTCGTCATACAGGAAATTTGTATTAGGCACTGTGCTAAGTCTTGGGATACAAAAAAGGCAAAAGACAGACTCTCAAGGAGCCTACAATCCAATGAGGAAGGCCACATATAAACAATTTTGTAAAAATAAAACGTAGACAGGATAAACTGGAAATAATCAACAGTGAGAAGGCACCAAAATTAGGGTGTGTGGAGAAGCTTCCTGTGAAAGATGAGGTTTTAGTTGGGACCTGAAGGAAGGCAGGGAAGCCGGGAGGTGATGAAAAGAAAAAGTATTTCAGGAATATCTGGAACGAGAAATAGTTTCTTGTTTGAAGAACTACAAGGAAGCAGTGTTGTCTGCATCACAGAGCGTGTAGAATGGAACATGGGCAGGTTACAATGGATTGTGAATGCCAAAGAGAGGATTTTATATTTGATCCAGCAGGTGATAATCAAACCTGTCCTTTAGGAAGATCTATTTGACAGCTGAATGGAAGATGGATTAAAGTGGGGAGAAACTTATGGCAAGCAAAGCACCCAGAGGGTTATGACCATCATTCAGGTGTGGGATGATGAAATCCTGCCCTAGGGATAGCAGTGTCAGAGGAGAAAAGGGGTGCATATGTTTTAATGACTTCTTCCTTGCTGTGTATGTACCCAATATCCAATATCTCTCGAGGCAGCCCATTCCATTTTTGGACAGCTAGGAAGGTTTTCTAAGCAGCTTCTATTCATTGTTCCTTGTTCTGTTTTTCTAGGGCCAATAAAACAAACCTAATTCTTCTTCCAGGCAGCCCTTCAAATACCTGGACAGCTCACATATTTTTCCCATGAGTCTTTTCTTCTCCAGGCTAAACATGTCCAGTTCCTTCAAACAATCTTCATAAGGCATTGAGTCAAAGCTCTTCCTTATTCTGTTTGCCTCTTCTGTGCAATTTTCAGTTTATTTTTCAGTCTTTCTTAAAGACTGGTGTCCAGAACAGAACACAAATGCTCTCTGATTTTGTCTGATCAGGATGGAATATAGGGGCTGCTGTGGGGAAAGTATTCTATAAATCTGAAAGCACTACATGAATAAGGGTAGTTATTATTGTGGTTATTGCTTTTATTAATGGAATCAAAGTGATAACAAGACTGTGCATTTTCTAAAGAAAAGATTCTGTGAATCACAGCATGATTGATGTTGCTTGCAATGACAAGATATTTGGGGCTTCTTGAGTTGTCACTGTGGGCTAAGGGTGCTTTATAGTAACCTTGTGGGTATGGTCATAGGATGCAATATCCAGAGTTCTATTCTCTTAGAGTCTGTCTACCCACTGTAGTTGGAGGATAAGTCTCACAGCAATCTCCAATATTACTCTTCCTAAATCCCCAATATTACAGTCCTTCTTTGCCAGGGATTCTTATGGACCCCTTTGCAATCAGGTCAATGTTATTAAATGCATAAAACAAAATTCATGGGATAGCAAAGGAAACTAATTATAATGAAATACTTTTTTTTTCAGTGAAACCTGGAGTCTTTTCATGGATATCTTAGGGGTCTTTGGACATTGCGTTAAGATCTTTGCTTTATGCCTTAGACAAATCCCTCTTTAGAAATATTCTTTTTAACACCCCTCATACCACAGGAGATAACTTGTAATCTATGAAACAGTAGTTTCAGCTAAGTGATGGTCAGAAGCCTGATGCAAGGGATTGAAAAGGTAATGGGATGTGTAGAGGAACCAAATGCATAGATTTAGGCAATAAAGAGTTGTACAAGTATGCCACAATTAACTCACTAACTGTCATTTACCACCCTGTTGGCCAAGCTTTCTTTACTTTTTCATTACCTTTTTCACCTCTTTGTAATAAGTCTTTTGTGACTCTAACCCTACTGGAACCCATTTTGAGTGTCACCAAGGGCCTATTTTGGGAAATAGCCTTTTTAAAAAAGTCCTTATCCACTAAAATCTGGATGCAGCTTTTGATTGCTTCTTATTAATGGATATTCTTTCCCCTTGGTTTCAGTGGTCTACTCCTATTCCTCTAATAACTTATCCATTTTCTTACTGGTCTGTTAACCTTTGCCAAATACCTTAACATGGATATTTGTCAAGCGTAAATTCTTTTCTCTTTTATTCTTGAACTTTCTGCCTTGCCTATCTCATTCATTAATACTACTTGAACCATTAACTTTATACAAATCCCAAATCATTATCTGTAGTCTTGAGCTTTTCTCTAGTTGCCATTCATTCATCTCCAAAGGCCCAGCAGAAAGATGTTGGAGACAGGTCATACCAATTCAAGATCACTGTTAAATTTTTAAATGTGAACATTTATGTCCTTCAGAAATTAGCAAATACCATAAATTAGGGTTGATTTATTGTTTTATTTCTAGAACAGACAAGAACATATTGAAGAACAGATTAAAAATGTAGGTTAAATATTCAAATGTGTGTTGTACATTTTTGCAGAATCTATTGTTAAAAATTTACCAGCATATTCTCCCTATAGGACATTTCTACGTGGAGGTGCAATCTGCATGTCATATTTAACAAATCCTAAACAAAGATTACTCTATTTCCTCTTAAACTTTCTCTTCCTGATTTCTCTGTTTCTATGCACAGCACAGTGCATGGTACATAGTAGACACTTAAGAAATACTTCATAATAAATATTTGAGTCAGGATTTATTTTGACTGTCCTTCTTCCCAACTGTCATATTCATTCAGTTACTGTCAGATTCAATCACTTCACAAAATGTTTAGAATTTTCTGCTCTATTCCTATTTATAATAGGGAGATGCCCTATTATAGGCTCCAATTACCCCCTGCCTATACTGTTATAACTCCCCTGGTTTTTTTTTTTTTTTATCACTGTTTTCTCTCTATTGCAATTGATTCTCAATATTCACTGCCAAAATAACCTATTTTAAACCTAAAACTTGTCTTCTAAAAGATCTCTCATACTCCCAAATGCCTATCATATGAAGTTGATCTATTTTGTCAATCAAAACCCTTTACAATCTATCAGGAGCTTATCTTTTGGGATTTAACTTATCAACCACCTCTACATACTGAATGCTTCCAGTAACATGGACAACTTTTTGACTCCTAAAATCATACTCAAGTGGATGCCAGGATTTTGCTCATGCTGTTGTTTATATCTCATATCCTTTCACTCATCTCTTTCCTTATGGATTTCCTTGTATTCTTTAAAGCCCAATTCATATACTACCTTTTCTGGAATAGTGCAATATCCTCTCAATCGATTTTCTTTCTAATCTTTCCTTTCTCCAATCTACCCACCACAAGCTGCATAGATATGAATATATCACTCCCCTGCTCAAGAAAATTCAATACCTCCCTACTTCTTGATAAAGCAAACTTCTCTGTAATTAAAAACCCTCCTTCACAATGTGGCTCTCATCTAACTTTCAAGGCTGATTTCATATTAGTGCTATTAACATATTCAATTTGTATACTTGGTATTTCCTGTATTTCACTTTCCAGCCTTTTTAACCTCTGGAAACCAGGCCCAACAAAATTTAGCCCTTTCATCTCTGAAACTTCTGTCCTGGGGGACTGATGCCCTTATTGATGGTTGCCTTAGTCTGCCCGGCACCAATTATTTTTCACTTTACTCCCTTGCTATCTACTTTTCAGCTACCATATCACCATTCTGTTTCATCAGCTCTGTAACTTTCCAAATCAAAATATCCCTCCTTGGCCATTAGTCCTCTTAACAAACCTTGTCTCCCTTTGAAGAATAGAAACCGCTTAAGGGTAAGGATATCTTTGAGTTTGTATTTGTATCCCCAATTGTCAGTTTCCAGTTGGACACATAACAACTGCTTAATATATCTTTCATTTTATTAGGTGTGACCTCCTTCATGAGAACTTTCCTGATCTCCAAGTTACTGATGTTTTCTTACCATTCTGCATTCACTATCTATATTTATAGCTATATCACCTAGTGCAGCAATTTGCAACCAGATTAATAATACTTGTTGAACTGTCAGATCTTCCTCCCTACCCCCAGATTTCCCATAGCGCCTTGTCTTGACTCTTTAATGTATTTACTATGTTGCATTTATATTACAATTATCTGTATTTGTATTTTAGCTCTGTAATATACTATAAACTTCATAAGGGCAAGGACTATATCCTATCTAAATATTGTCTCTCTTAGCATATGTTCTGCACACAGTTGTATTTCATAAATGTTTATTGAATAAACTGATGACTCAGGATACCAAAAGAATTCAAGAGATTGGAAAATGAGATTAACAAGATGAATATGTTTTTAAGTTTAATATGCATTATTGGTGGTTTTTTCCCACTACTTTCTTAAATCTAGTTACACAGTTAATCAAACCCATGTATAAATGCTCACAAGGAAAATCTATGTATTTATTTTTATTTTTAAAATGTATTTAATTTTATTTTTTGATATTTTTATTTAATATTTTTCTCCAGCTACATTCAAAACAATTTTTTTCCATTTTTTAAAAGATTTTTGAGTTCTAGATTCTCTCCCTTATCCCCACCCACAATTAAGAAACCACATGTGAAGTTATATAAAACATTTCTATGAAAATCAAGTTGTGAAAGAAAAAAAAAGATCTCCCATCTAATGAAAATAAAAACCCTCAAGAAAAATTAAGTTAAAAATAAAGAGAGATAGAGAAATAGAGAATGCTTTGATCTGTATTCAGACTGATCAATTCCTTTTCTGGGTATAGATAGAATTTTTTTTTTTTAATCATAAGTCCTTGAGAGTATTTGTAAATGATTATATTACTGAGAATAACAAAATGATTTACAAATGGTTATCCCAGAACATTGCTATTATTTTATACACAGTATATTTTACTTTGTTCATGGAAGACTTTCCAAGATTTTTTTCCCCTAAGAGCATCCTGCTCATCATTTCCCAGAGAACAACAATATTCCATCAGAGACACTTGCTTGGAAAATTTTTATAATTACTATTGCTAATTGTATTTCCCCCATTTATTCTCTCTCTCTTTTCACCCCGTCCCCACCCTTTTGCTACTGACCCACCCTCCCCTTTCCATATCCCATTCCCTTTCTATTTTCCTACAGGGTAAAATAGATTTCTATACCCCAACTGAGGATGTATGTTATTTCCTATTTGAGACAGTTTTGATGAACATAAGGTTCACTTACTCACCCTTTCTTCCCCCTCTTTCCCTTCACTACAAAAACTTTTTCTTGCCTCCTTTTTAATGGCAGATAATTTGCAGCATTCCATTTCTCCATTTCTCTTCCTCCCAGTACATTCCTCTCTCACCCCTTAATTTCATCATTAAAAAAAAAGGTTATCCCTTCATGTTCAACTTATATGTGTGCCCTCTGTCCATATATACTCCTTCTAGCTGCCATAATAATGAGAATGTTCTAAGGAGTTATAATCCTCCCACATAGAAATGTAAACAGATAAACCTTATTAAGTCCCTTATTATATCACTTCCCTGATTACCTGCTTATGCTTCTCCAGAGTCCTGTATTTGAAAATAAAATTTTCCATTCTAACACTTGAAAATTTTCGTTTCATTGAATTGCAACCTTTTCCTCTGAAGGATTATACTTCGTTTTGCTGGGTAGGTGATTCTTGATAGCAATTCTAACTCCATTGCTTTCCAGAATTTCATATTCCAAGCCTTCTAGTCCTTTAATATAGAAGAAAACAGATCTTATGTTATCCTGAGTTTGGCTTAATTTATTTCTTTCTGGATGCTTGTAATATTTTCTCCTTCACATGGGAGTGATTGAATTTGGCTATAATATTCCTGAGAGTTTTTATTTTGGGATCTCTTTCAGAAGTTGATCAGTGGATTCTTTCAATTTCTATTTTATCCTCTGGCTCTAGAATATCAGAACAGTTTTCCTTGATATTTTCTTGAAATATGATATCCAGGCCCTTTTTTTGATCATGATTTTAGTTAGACCAATAATTTTTAAATTATTTCTCCTGAATCTGTTTTCCATTTCAGTTGTTTTTCCAATAAGCTATTTCACATTTTTTCTATTTTTTCCATTCTTTTGGTTTTACTTTATTGTATCTTGAATTCTCATAAAATCATTAGCTTCCATTTGCTCAATTCTATTTTTAATGAATTATTTTCCTCAGTGAGCTTTTGTACCTCCTTTCCCAATTGGCAAACTTTGCCTTTTAAGGCATTCTTCTCATTAGCTTTTTAGTATTTCCTTTTGTACCTCTCTCAATTCTTTCCCTAATTTTTCTTCTATCTCTGTTACTTGATTTTCAAAGTCCCTTTTGAGCTTTTCCATGGCCGGAACTCAATTCTTATTTTCTTGAAGACTTTAGATGTAGGAGCTTTGACTTTGTAATCATCTTCTGAGTATGTGTTTTGATCCTCCTTGTCACCATAAAAACTTTCAAGGGTCAGAAACTTTTTTTTGTTTTCTGCTCATTTTCCTAGCTTATTACTCTGCTTTTAATTCTTTGTTAAAGTAGGGTTGTTTCCAGGGTGAATAGTGTATTGTCCCAAGCTTCAGGGGTTTTGTGCAGCTATTCTCAGAGATCTTTCCAAAAATCTGGCCACAAGCTCTCTTTTCTGCCCTAGAGCTGTTAGGTATGTCCTGGACCCACTTTAGTTGTAAGATCTACTGTGCTGGCCAAGTTTGGGGCTCGGCTGACTGGGGCTGCACTGGGACTGCACACCAGACTCCCACTCTGTTGCCACAGATCCTCTTCATTGACCTTCTGAGTCCTACCTGGTATCTCCAGGCTGAGAAATTAGAAGCCTCCAGCACTACTGCTGATTCAGAGGTCCTGCCTCACTGATGCTGGGGTATGGACCAGAGCTGGGACCAGTGCCAGATCTATGCTGGGGTTGCTGACTGCATTCCCACTCTGGTTCCACAGACCTTTTCTGCTGACTTTCCAGCTCCTGTTTAGTATCTCTGAGCTGAGAGTTCTGGAAGCCATCAGTATTGCTACTGATTCAGAGGTTGGGCTGGGCTGGAGCTGGGGCTGAGTGTGGGGCTGTATACTGGACCCCCACCATTTCTGTAGAGCTTCTAAGTTGCCTTCAGCTGGAAAATGTTCTACTCCATCTTTTGGGGTATTCTGATGCTCTAAAATTTGTTTAGAGTCACTATTTAAAGGACTTTGGAACAGTTTGGGGGAAAGGTTGGGCAAGTTCCTGCCTTTACTCCTCCATCTTGTCTCTGCCTCTTATCAAAAAGATGAAATGTAATAGGAATATACACACTCACATATACACAAACTTGTACCAAGATATCCAATAATTGTTAGAAATTGAGCTGTTGAAAAATAAATGGAACACACTTCCTCGAGAGTTAGTGAATTTCTGATCACGTGCAGTTTTCAAGTACTGTTGGGACAGATAGCCACATATATGGAATGTCACTGGTGTTCAGAATTTAGCAAAGGGTTGAACTAGATAAACTCTAAAGTGCCTTCAAACTCAAGATTTTGCAACTCGATGACATTCAAGGTAAGATTCCATTTTGGTAGCCAGTGGCAGCTCCACACAAATTAAAACAGCTGAGTTATGCACCACTGAAACATTAGACTTATAATGGAAATGCCAGCGGCCCTAAACTATAGCAATGCTGTGGTTAGCTGCTATTGTAATATATCACTACACCTCTCGTGTATAGAACCATTTACTTAATGAATGGATAAGTGCCTTCTTTCTAAAAGAGAAACATTTGGGCCTATCCTGCAAAATGGATAAGCACTTTCTTTCTTCCTTCTTTCCTTTCCTTCCTCCTTCCCACCTTCCCTCCCTCTTTTTGTCTGTCTCTTTTTCTTTTTCCTTCTTTCCTTCTTCCCTCCCTTCCTTCTTTCTTTTTTTCTGTTGCTTTCTGTCTTCCTTTTCTCATTTTCCCTTTTCTTTTTAGTTTAGACTCAGTTCCCATCCTTTTTGCTTCTTCTCTTTTTTGAAATCAATTGTATTGAACTATTTATGAGAAGAAGGCTGGTCTTGAAGATAGGAGAGAGATCTGGTGAGTGCAGATGGGTAGTATGTAAAAAAATCACAAAGGAGCTGCATGTCAGGAATGGACAAGTGAATGACCTTCTGTTTGGACAGCTGAAACTTCTCCCTCTGGACTGTCATGTAATCCACAGAGCCCATACTGAATCCTAATGTGGGAGTAGTTGGCATGGACTCTTTGGGGAAGATTTTAGAGAATAGCTGAGATCGTCATACAGCTCTGAGGAACCTTCCCACAGTCCCATTGCTCTGCTCCAGGAAAACTTCAGAAAGGTTTTGGCACCATTTTAAATTTCTCTTGGATTTTTTCCAGGACCCTTAAGGTAGCTGCCAGGCTTAATGTACATGGATAAATAAGGAATGGCTAGGAATGGGGGGAAAGTTTTAAAAAGGGATTTTTGCCATAAAGCTCTGACATAATTTAAAACTTTAAAAAAAATATCTGTTTCGTGGTTCACCATGAAAAAGATAAAAAAGTTTTCCAAGAATTAGAGCTAGTTTTTGAATGAAGACTTCTTTCTAAAAAGAAATAGTGAGTATACTAGATTCCTGACAAGGAAAATTCTTCCAAGTCCCCTAAACTACCCCCAAGTTTTGGCACCTAAGACCTCAGGATACAGAATATGTTTCTTTACCTGGAGTATTATCTTTTCTAAAGACCATCTACTTGCAAATTATTTTGTGTTATGCAAATTATCTACATATGTATATATTAAATTTTTAGAAAGACTTTGCCAGTCCCAAACTTCCAATATGAATGAAGGTTGGTTTAGCTAATGCTTTCCATCTCTAACTATGGGATTCTATGATTTGATTCTGCATTTAGAGATCATTTTCCTCAGAACTAAGCACTCCTATTACACACAAATAGGTAAAAATTCACCCTTCACAACCCTCATGGGCAGATGCAATCAGAATTTAGAGTTAAGAGATTCAGGGAACTGATGGACAGAGATTGAAATTCTTTAACAAGTCACTTTGAGCTCTGCCTTGTGGTACTTTTTCCTGATGAAGAACAAGATAAAAAGTATTATAAAATGAAATTGCCATTGAAATGATGGGATTCCTAGGGATAACAGAAAATACACCATGAGGCTTTGGTCTAATTCTGAATCAAATGTGTGCACTGGGTTTCAGCATCAAAAAGGAGAAGGGGAAAAAGGAATGGGCTGGGCTGGTGGGTAGGGTGACTCGGAGACTGATTCCCTTAAGTGGACTTTGAAATGATAGAATTAGAGAAGTTTTAAAAATGGAAAATGCCCAATAGGTCATTGAGTTGATCTCTGGGCAATACTTCTAAGAATTTGCTTGGCAGGATAATCCACAGCTGTGTGTTTCAAGGAGTAAGGAAGGAAGGGTACTTCAGATTAGATTAGTGAAGCTTTGTGAAGCCAGCAGGCAGCAACTTTAGAAAATTATTTTTCTCTCAGAAATTTTCCAAATTTGTTTCTAAATGGATTTTCTGAAACCAGCCCAAAGATAGTGACTTGGAAATGTTATCATATGCCTCCCTCCCTTCCTTATTTCCTCCCTCCCTTCCCGCATCCGTTCTTTCCTCCTTCCCTTCCTTCCTCCTTCCTTCTTTTTCCCTTCCTCCCTTACTTCCTCTCTCCCTTTATCCCTCCCTTCCTCTCTTCCTCCCTCCCTCTCTTCCTCCCTTCCTCCTTTCTTTCCTTCCTTCCTTCCTTTTACCTAGTTTCAATTCCATTCTCCCATTTCCTGTCTCCTTTTGTATCTTGCCCCCTTCCATTCCATTGTAAGCTCCTTGAGAGCAATAATTTCTTTTCTTTTTCTTTTTTTCTTTTTATTAATTGTGTCACCAGTGCTTTGCATGGTGTCTGGTGCATAGTAGGAATCTAAGTCATTTTGACTACTATAAATATGCAAATCAATAAGAAAAGATCTCTGAAGGAAGATATTATCTGTATCTAGAGAAAAAACTGATAAATAGAAATATGGATAGAATGTCTTTACATATTTACATATATACACACATATACATACATATATACATATGTATGTATGTGTGTACATATAGATATATAACTATAAATATATATGTATATACACATATTTGTGTCTAGTGGTAGCCATCTCTAGAATGGAAAGGAAGAAAGAAAAAAGGGAGGAAATCAAGTTACATGATAATCTTATTATATATTTTAAAAGAATAGCAAATTGTACATAATAGATTTGCAGTTTCACATATAATCTTTTTTTCCATTCTACTATGTTATGGAATTGCTTGTTTTTTTTTTTTTTAAAGTTAAGAATAAAATAAAGAAAAGAAAAAGGAAATAAATATTTATTGGATTTATTGAGCACTTCCTATCTACAAGCTTCTGTGCTAAATCCTGTTCTCAAAGAGCTATTTGAGTTGAGCAGTAAGGAATGTATGTAGTATGTATTAATGTGACAAAGGACTGGTCAATGATATAGCTGAGCATGAACAGGCTGAAGGGGCCGGGTCCTCTATTTGTCAGTCTTCTATTACGTTTTGTATACATATATACACACACATATTTAACATTACATGTATAAAAAACATTACATACATATAATCCATTGCACCATGATTTCTTCTAGTAGTAATATATTTATAAAAATTACCATTTATAATATGCATAACCATAACTACTATTTGTAATATATAATCAGTAATACATATATTGGTATTATTTAGTTTAGCCATTTAAATATATTATATAAATTAAATATTTGGTTTAAATGCGTGTGTATGTATATGAATGTATTCAGACACTGAATACTTTAAGTGGATTTTGAAATGATAAAACTAGAAAAGTTTTTAAAAATGGAATATTTGTGTATATATAAACATATAGCATATATAGAAATGCAGAAACATCCATATTCATTATATATTGACACAAATAATACATATCTATGTATACAGAGATATAAACACACAACACACATGTGAAAGTATATCGGTACATTCTGTATATACCTATACACATATATATATGCTTATGTGTATTATAAGAGGCATCTTGATTTAATGGCTAGAGCTGGCCCTACAGCCTGGAGGACCTGGATTCAAATCCTGCCTCTGATATATACATTTATACTTCTTAGTATATATATATATATATATATATATATATATATAAATTAGTATATATATTAGCATATATACATATATAAATTTGTACTTCTTAGTACAAATTAGTATACTTTAAAACATTTAACTTCTTAGTGTCCAGATAAATTAGAGAAGGGTTTGACCTACATCATCAGAAGTATTCGAGGGTCCTTTTTATCAGTAAAATCACAGATGTAGTCCCTGTCCACCACAGTACAGGGTGAGAGGTGATAAATGCCATAAAAAGAAGAAACAGAGTGAAATAAAATCATTCTGGATAAAAGAAGGAAGAAGGAAAACTTGTCTGGATAACGGAAGCTGAGAGATCAGGGAACCATGTGCCCAATTGCATGTGCTAGATAATCTTACTAATGCTTAGGAAGCCCTAAGTGTGATCACTTAGTGATACATGTTGATTCAATTAACAAACAGTTACTAAGGGCCTACTATGTGCAAGCACTGGGCCAATACTCCAAAGTGTCTATAACAAAACTTGGCATTTCCCTGGGATAAGTATTTAAAGTTAAATTATGTAATTTTAAATAAATAGCATCTTATCCTTCATAGAACTCTTTCCAAAAGATCAAGATCTAAGAGGTAAGTGAAAAGGCCAGAACAATTTAGGGAGAATTAAGCAACTGAGATATATAATGTTATGTATCACAGAGCCTCAGAGTTGGAAGGGACCTCAGCGGCCATCTAGCATGTTAAATGAGTTAATGGATCCATTCTGCCGAATTAATTAACTTTTAATTGGTTCTACTGTAGAACTGCATTTAAGTGCTTTGTTGAAAGAAATACATGTTCAGCCTGAGATTTCTTCAAGAAAGATTTCTACTTAATCCAGTTTAAACCCATAAGCATTTATTAAGTACCTATTATGTGCAAGGCACGTGCTAAACATTGGCGAGACAAAGCAAAAAGAAAAATAATCCTGGACCCCAAGGAGCTTACACTTACAGACTTGTCAATGTATTGAAATCAGAATTGAAACTAGAAGGAAGTTAGGGATTCTTTGTGGTGGAATAGTGGAAGGAGTGACTTCCAAACATGGGTGACAGCAAAGCATCAGAGGCAGAGGATGGAATGATGATTTCAGGAAACGGTAAACTGACTGAATCTTATGCCCATCTTCTCTTTAACATGATCCAGTCAAACTCAGCTCTATCTTATTCCAAGGTGATCGCTACCATGCTCATGCTTTGATTGTCTACCTCCTACCCTCTTCCTGACAATTCAGATCCATAAGGATTTCTCCTTTTCTTGTTTACAGGGAAATGGAAACCACTTATCTTGCTATTTAAGTGTATCATAGGAAGAGAATTGTACTTGTGATATCACTGTAGGGAACTTCAGATGAGGAAATTCCCTCCATTGGAAAAGATCTGCATCTCTTCTGTAAATTCTTAGAAGGTAGTTCAGAGCATTCATTGAAAGGTTAATTGCCTTGCCTAAGGTCCCGTAGCAAATATGTGTCAAAGACAGAGTTTAAAACAAGATTATCCTAATTCCAAGGTCAGCTTTCTATCCACTACATCACAAGGCCTCTCATACTCTATAATAAATTATTTTGTTTTGTTAAATATTTCCTATGGATTAACCTTTTTTCCCAAGTTCAGGAATTCATATTTTTTGACTCATGGCTCTCTTTGGCAATCTAGAGAAGTCTAAGGACCCTTCTCAGACTAATGCTCTTAAAATTCTCATGTTTTCTGTCGCTCTCTGCCTCTGTCTCTCTTTGTCTTTGTGTCTCTCCCAAGTCTCCATTTTTCTGTATCTCCGAAAGAAATAAAATATATCAAAATGTAATTGTCAAAATATACATTTTAAGTTCACAGAACCCTTGTTAAGAATCTCTCTCTTAGCCATATTGTGAGCTTCTGTCTTACATCTATGTCCTCTACTGAGCGTAGAATAGATGGCAATACATAATAAATCAAGCCACAAGCATTTATTAAACACCTACTATATTCCAGGCATTGTACTAGGTGATAAGGAAACAAATACAAAAAATAAAAAAAATTCCTCTTCATAAAGAGTTTGCTGTCCAATGTGGTAAATAGAAGCACATGTATAAATATGGGCAGCATAAATGTAAAGTGAATAGTATAAGTATATAGAAAGTAATTAAATTTGGAGTGGTTTGAAAATATGGTCACTCTTAATTGGTGGTGAACAGGAAAACTTAATGCAGAGGATGTGACTTGACCTATGTCCTAAAGGAAGAAAGGAGGTAAGGATAGAATAAGTTCTGGGTATATTAGATAGACCACTGTAAAAGCAGAGAAATGGAGATGAAGATATTTGAATGAATGAATGAATGAATGAGCGAATTTTATCTTATTCTTGTTTACAAATGTTTTTATTAGCAGATTGTTTTCCAGTCAATAACTAGCAAAAACATGTATGAATGGGTATGGATTCTAGGGTCATTACAATAGATCCTCCCATTTCTAGACAACAGTGTTTTTTGTTTTTTGTTTTTTTTACTAATAGCTTTTTATTTTCAAAATATATGCAAAGATAGTTTTCAGCACTCACCTTTGTAAAACCTTCTGTTTCAAATTTTTCTCCCTCCCTCTCTCCCTTCCTCATCCCCTAAACAGCAAGTAATGTGATATATGTTTAACATGTGCAATTCTTCTATACATATTTTCACAATTACCATGCTGCACAAGAAAAATCAGATCAAAAAGGGGAAAAATGAGAAAGGAAACAAAAAGCAAGCAAGCAAACAACAACAAAAAAGATGAAAATACTATGTTGTGATCTGCATTTAATCCCCATAATCCTCTCTCTGAGTGCAGATGGCTCTCTCCCTCACAAGTTTATTGGAATTGACCTAAATCACCTCATTGTAATAGTGTTTTTATATGACAGATTCTAAATTATAGTACCTTGAGTTATAAACAAATACTATGTCACCCACTGAGAAGGGAACAGAGTGATGATTTTTGCCCACCTTCACTGTACGTAATTCTGTACTCTCTTAAGCACAGAAATAACACAATACAAAGACACTTTATGGGTTCAAGGCTCCACTTTTATTCAGTGATACCTTCTGTGATATCCACAGATGTCTCCATAAAGCTAAAATATGACTGCTTACAGGCACACATTTGGTCCATCATGGAGCATGTCTCTTGGGCCTATCTAACCCAGGGCCAGAAATAGTACAATCTAATTATCCCAACTCTGTCCATTTTTTTTACATCCTCCTAGGGTGCCATCTCTAAACCCTTCCTCTTGATTTTAACCTTGGGTTTCTTGGCATTTGAATTGGTGAGGAAAAATGGTGCTTGCTCTGCTTCCCACTTAAGGTTCCTTGCTTTGAAATGACTTTTCTTAGGCTTGCTTGTGGGGTGGTTATTTGGCAAATATAATTGGCAGAATTCTTCTGCTGGATGAAAACCCTTCAGAAATGTCAGACAAGCAAAATCTTCATATTTAACCTATGGTTTACACGGTTTTCTTTAACTAGAGCAAAGATCTTTTAAACAAAGTTTGAAGGCCTTTGCAATTGTATCAGACCCAGCAAAACTTTCTGAAATTTCAGAGTAGACTGGAACATCCATCCAAACGTGTTTATTAAAATCATAAGGCAGAACTCTTGAACAAGAGTGCTCCTTACTCTTCAGTGACTCAGGGATGACTTAACGTTCACCATTTAGACTTAAATCAGCCGTCCCAGTACACACACATTTTAAGTAATAGCTAGATGGCATTTCCCCAACCTCTCTTCCCTCCAATCTATTCCATCAATCTGACATTAGCTATTTCTTTTGTGCCAGAAGAGATAATGCATAGGCTATTCTTTATTTTAAGCCCAAAGAAATAATTTGTACCCATCTTCTATGAATGTACTACTAGCATCAAAGGCCTATAAAGAGTTTGCAAAATTTGCAAAATTCACACAAATACTTATAGCTTTGCTGCTGCAAAACTTAATGACCTTTTAGTATTCTTGAAATTTTCCTGGATTTTTTTATCCACCAGAGAAAGAACTTAGTGTATTCAGATCAATATCTTAATATGACTATATAATTTAAAAATAACTTCTTTTGCTTCCGAAGGGAAGGAGGTGGCTTCTCTTTTAACTCCATTATCCATTGATTTCTCTTTCCCACGACTATTTTCTTTCCTTGCTTCCTCTGAGTCTTTAGCTCATCTTCTGGTCCAATGTATCAGTCTTCTTTTTCAAACTATCTTTCCTAGCCTCTATTCCTTCTATCTCTAAGTCCACAAAATCTGAGGTTTAGAGGAAAAAAGAAAGAAAGAAGAGAAGTTCTGGAAGGAAGAAAGAAAAGAAAAAAAGGAGAAGAAAAAGAATAAGGGACCTCCTTTATCTGCAGTCTGAGGAGAAGGACATCCTAGTCAGTCTATGAGGGATAAGAGAAGCTCTTCAAATGCTCCAGTCACAACAATTTTACTTGGCCTGAAATGCTCACCAGGTTCAGCTGAAGCTGAAATAACATTGTAAAAAATACAACATTTGTTGCTGTATCCCACTTAGGGAAAGGCTGCCGTATACAATCATTAGGCAAAAATTCTAAGATGAGAAAAAGGGACAATTCTTTCTTATAGAGAAGGGTAGAATACAAATTAGGATCCATACAAACATATAAACAGATCTGTGGCTGGATCCATGGATTTACTTGGGATAATAAAATCCAATGTGCTGAAATGACTGGAAATATTATTTGTTGGCATGGGTATTTCAGACCAGGAGGTCAATATTGGATTAGGAGCAAGAAACAAAATATTTATATTTGTTGTTTATATAACTCTACCTAGGTTCCCCCAACATCAGGCATTATGGTAGCTGACTACATACCCCACCTCTGTATAATGTACCATTATCATTCTATATGAGAGCTACAGTGGTCCATCTTGAATAGCTTGCACTAAAGTCTGTAACTGATCATCCCTTCTATCATGACCTCCCAGGATTATAGAATAATGTAGATAAAATTTGATTTATGAAAGCATTTTGTTAAGTTTGGATAAAAGCTATAAGGAAAATGCATGACACATTTATTATTTAGATTCAATATTCCATATAGAGCAGGAATGGGGAACATCTGGCCTGTGGGCTATATAAGGGCTGTGTAATCATTTGGGCTAGCCCTGTCAAGGCAATTGCAGGCAATGATGAAATTTTGTATGACCCACAAATGATATTATAGATATCCAAATGACCCTTGGCAGAACCTCTGATCTGGATATAGGACCTATATTCTGTAAGCTTTACCCCACTCTCTCTAACTACCATGATGATTGATGATAGTATTTCTCCAAATATTATGCAAGCATCAGTTTCAGATGTCCCACCTTTGTTGTTGTTTATCCCTATTAAGACATGACTGGAATACTAATGTACTATACTAATGCACGTTATATATCATGCAAACCTTGTGTGAGGTTAGGAGAGAAGATTGAGATCTTCCAATATTCTGGTAACATTCTAATGAGCTTGCTTGTCAGGATTTATTCACTGTTGATTTTGATCTGATTTCGCTGGATCTGTTTTTCAGATGTTTTCAAATAATTATCTCCTCCAACAAATTGAATCTAATGAATTCTATTGTTGAAGGTCCTCAAGGATCAAGATTGCTCTAGTCCTTCTGTCTGTTGTGATCCTCCACATATTCTTGAAATAACATGCTTACAATATTGCATATGTAAAAGAAACCAACACATTTCTAACAATGAAGTTATGAAGGTATTATTGATTGACAGAACAGTTAGTTTCCCATTATCAATATAGCCAATTAACACCAATTACCTTTTACAAAGGTTTACTTGTGAAGGAGATATGAGAAAAACAGAAGGAAAAAAGCAAATTATTCTTCTTCCCCCTGACTGGGAGATATTGAGGATATTCTTTCCTCTATCACTTTCATCCTTAGGGAGAATGAGCTCACACTTAAAAGTTATAGCTACAAGGTATTAATCCCACCAAGCTCACTTCTGAGACATCTTTGATGAATCATGTGTTCCTTTGCTGTGAGACATGGAGTCTTGGTCCACTACTTGGTTTGATCAAGCAAGTCACTACTCAGGTCTGTATTGATGAACCAAGCATGGATGATGGCAAACTCTAGTATGGACTTTCATAACTTTTGAAGTGTCATGAGTCCCTGTACTAAAGAACAGAGAACACAAAAGGGAAGAAGACCCAACCATTGCAGACAAAGACTGGCTTAGGAGGCCATGCACTCTTGTTTCAGCCTGGTATAAGGAAATGTAATTTTTTTCATTGAGTCCACAGTTAGAGAGCTTAGAGAATTCTTACATCTTATAGTTAGCACAATGGAAAAAAGAATGAGTTTTTACATCCAGATATTTTGTACATAGTCTCTTTCATTTCAGGAGTTAAAAAAGGTCCCTTTTCACCAAATTAAGCAAACAGAAAATAGTCTAGAATACCTGCACATGCTCAGAAGTAGAGAGCCAGTTCTTTTCATTTCATGTCATCACAAATTTGCAGCAGTAGGCTCATTTTATATATATATATATGTATATATATATATATATATATTTGTCTCTTATATATATTCTTAGGACTGTACTAGGACTTCATTACTCAACAATAGGCACAATTCCTCCTTTGGGACAGACTGTCACTTACCTATACCTCCCAGTAAATTTAGGTCAATAAACATTTGTTAAAACCTTATTATGTGCAAGGAATATTTTGATTGAATCATGTAAAATTAAGTCAACAAATATTTATTAAGTATATACAATGTACCCTCTGTGCTATGTATTGGAAATACAAAGAAAGGTAAAAACAGTCCTTGCTTTCAAGGAGCTCACATTCTAATTGAAGAGACAACTGAAAACATCTATATATAGATAAAATATAGACAGGATAGATTAGGGATAATCAACAGAGGGAAGGCTATAGGATTAAGAGAGATCAAGAAAGATTTCTCATCGAACATGGAATTTTGACTGAGAATTAAAGATGAGGGGGATTGAGGGAGGAAAGAATTCCAAGCATCAGGAGGGAGCAAGCCAGTCATTGAGAACTGAGTCAATTGAGAAGTAAGGTGTTTCATTACATTGAATTCCCAATCCCTATATTTTTGCCCACCTGCATTTTTGATTTCCTTCACAGGCTAATTGTACAATATTTCAGAGTCCGATTCTTTTTGTATAGCAAAATAACGGTTTGGTCATATATACTTATTGTGTATCTAATTTATATTTTAATATATTTAACATCTACTGGTCATCCTGCCATCTGGGGGAGGGGGTGGGGAGAAGGAGGGGAAAAATTGGAACAAGAGGTTTGGCAATTGTCAATGCTGTAAAGTTACCCAAACATATAACCTGTAAATAAAAGGCTATTAAAATTAAAAAGAAAAAAGAAAAAAGAGAGAAGTAAGATGTTTTATGGAAAGAACATAGAGGAGGAAAATATTACTGGATTGTAGAATATATGGAAGGGAGGAATGGGTAAAAAGATTAGAAAGAAAGGAAGATGCCACCTTATAAAGGGCTTTAAAAGTCAAATAGGGGGTTTTAGGTTTAATCTTAGAGGTAACAAAAATCACTGGATTTTGTTTAACAGAGAGTGGTATATTAGACCTGCTCTTTAGGTTTTGATAGTTGAGTGGAGGATGAACTAGAATAGGGAGAATAGTAGGAGACTAAAAAGCAGGTTATTACAGTAGTCCAGGTATGAAGAGATGAGAGGTTTCACTAAAATGGTGGCAGTATCCTAGGAGAGAAAGAGGTATGTGAGAGTTGTTATGTAGGTAGAAATGACAAGCCTTGGCAATAGATTGGATATAGGGAATGCTATCTTCTCTGAAATTTTTCACAAAATGATTAGTATAATGCATTAAAGAGATATATTTTTAAATATTTCATTGTACATGAAGGCTGTCCATCTATTACATATAACTGACTCTATATCAGGACTTCTTAACTTTTCCCACTCATGACTCCTTTTCACCTGAGAAATTTATATGCAACTCCAGGTATTTAATTATATAAAATAGGTATGCAAATATTTAATGATAATAAATCATAAAGAAATTTATTCTTTAAAATTCTTTGGTATACATATAATTTGTTATCATTTATTAAAAATGAACAAATTTGGACATTAATGAGATAGATGTACTTATTTTTAATAAAGAATTAAATTTTGGAGGAATATTTGATACCTTTTATTATTGCCAAAATTTTCACAACCCCCACATTTGGTTTAAGAAGCTTTGCTCTACATGATCAATCCATATCCTTTGATAGTTATGAACTTGATGATGTCTTTCACACCCCTCCTTTTTGTATCCTACAACTTTGCTGAAGCTATTGTTTCAATAGGTTTCTTTGCTGATTCTCTGGAGTTTTCTAAGTAAATTGTCATGTTGTTAGTAAATAGAGGTAACCTGAGTTCTATCTTTTTTGCCACTATGTTTATGTCTTTAATTCCTTTCTTTTGTTTTCTTGCTATTATTAGAATTTCTAGAATTATGTCAAATAACATGTAGGGAAAAGGGACATCACTGCTTTGTTCTTTTATTTATTGGGAGAGCTAGTAATATATTCTCAGTGTAAATAACACACACATATATATAAATACATATATGTACACATACATGTAATCATATTAGAATAGTCCTATTTTTATGTTGTTAAGGATTTTAACATAAATAAGTATTGTACTTTGTCACTTTTTAGAATACATAATTATTGTTAATTTGTTGTTTTTGTTGTTGTTCAGTTCTTTTCAGCTGTGTCTGACTCCTCATGATGCCAGTTAATAGTTCTCTTGACAAAGATAGGAGAGTGGTTTGTAATTTACTTCTCCAGTTTATTTTACAGATGAGGAAACTGAGGCAAGCCAGATTAAGTGACTTGCCTAAATCACACATCTAGTAAATGCCTGAGGCTGTATTTGAACTCAAGAAGATGAGGCTTCTTGCTAACAGGCCTAGTACTCAATCCACTGCTTGACTCAAACTTCTTTTGGGTTTTTCTATTGTCCTTTTAGTGGCCTGAAATTGTTTCTTCTAGACCATAGTACTGCATGATTTCCAGCCACAAAGAATTACCAAGAAAATATTGTTGTTGAAAATAAAGATTGTAATGGCAAAGACACAAGTTGCATCATTGAAAGTTAATGTACAATTTCTCAAATACAATTTAGTCCATTCTCCTCCTCTTCTTTGATGCTGGGTCTAACTCCTTTTCTATATGCAGCAGAAGGCACTAGTGAGCTAGTAGGTTGGGTGACCTGTGAATCAAGGAAGGGAGTTTGAGGTATGTCTTACTTTCATTTCCCTCTATCTTCCAGGGAATCTAGGTGATTAGAAGATGAAAGTGAGTTTTCCCATGCTTTGCTCCCCAGAATCCTGTGGCTATTAGTGCCTTTGATTTAATTTCTAGTAGTACCTAAATCCTGAATTCATATGTTAGGCTGGTGCTGTTTAATATTTATTCTCTCACTTCATTCCAACACTTCCAAATTAGCTTCTACTTTTCTAAACATTTTCTTTCTTCCTGAAATATTCCCTTAAAAGAATGTTCCCTTATTTCCTTTCAACTTGTAGTCATTAAACAAAATACACACAACTTAGCATTTCTATAGGCTTATAGAGTTTTATAGTAGGCTGATGAAATCTAAAATGAGAGTAGTAAATATAGAACAGAAAAGCTAGCATTCTTGTCTAACCAGAAGTGATAAAAGTCGGTTTTTTCTAGAAAACTGAAGGTATTTCTGGGTCAGTCTCATCCTTTGGATTACTTCTCACTACCTTGAAGCTACAGATTCCTGGTTCTGCCATATTGGATATATTGGAACACAGGGTCAATCCAGTTCTCCTGACATGTTCTCAAAGATTATCTAAGCTGTTCATTTTCATCTTCAGCACTCAAATTCCATTGGTTTATCCACTTCAACTCTAACCTAAAGGTTTCACTCCAAAACCACCCCACCACTTTTACTTTGCTCTCTGGAAAGCCTCTTCCATTAATGAAATGATTCCTTTCCTTTTAAATTTCTTCCTTTCTTACTTCCATCTTTGAACTCAATGTCCCATAGGCATCTCAACCTGAATATGTTCAAAACAGAACTCATATAGTCCAGGGCACCACCATGCTCACAGTTACTCTGGCTCATGACCTACTCACTCTATGTAGCCAGTCTGTTTTCAAATATTGCCATTTCTACCTTCATTAAATCTCTCATATATATCCCCTGCTTCCACTCATAATGACCCTAGGTCATTTCCTCATTATATCTCACTTGTATTATTATTTTTCTAAAAACTGTTTCCCCTGGCTCAAGTTTCTTCCCCCTCTAATCCATTTCCCACTCAGATTTGAGTGATTTTTGCAAAATTCAGGTCTGACCATGTTACACCTCCTTAGCTCCCTTGACCCCTTCTGAATGAACCCCAATGCTTCTTTATTGTTTGGTATTTTAAACTTCATAACATGGCCCCTTTCTACATTTTACTGCAGTCTACCTCCTCTACAATTCAGCAATGCTGAACTATTGCAAATAGCTTAAACATGGTGTTCCAAGACTCAATACCATTTGACATACATATACACACATTTGTATACATGTACATCTATATACATATAGATATGTATTTACATGTATAGATATATGTGGATATAAAGACATATATACCTATACACACATATACACATATATGTAACAACAGCTAAATTGAAACATTTTATTTTAACATTAAAAAGCAAAAAAAAAAACCAATCTTCCAAATTATGTGAATATTTTAGGATGATGAATAAAGTGGTCAAGGAAGCATAAGGAATCACAATAAAAGGTTTTCAGAATCGACAGGTACTCAAACCACCTAGTTCTATCTATACCCAATTAAGAATACCTTGTACAACACTCTTAAAATGTGATCAATATGCCTCTGCTTGAAGAACTACAGTGAAGTGAAACTCATTAGCTTCTGAGGTAGCCTATTTCACTTTTGGACACTTCTAACTATAATTAATTTTTTCCTAAATATCAAGCCTAATTCTGTCTCTCTTCAAATTTTACCCAATGCTTCTAGTTATTTCTCTGGAGAGGAAGCAAAACAAGGCAAAGACCCTAAGTCTTCTCCTTTCTGCAGTAATCATCCCCCAGTACCTTCATCTGAAACTCTTGTATATTCTCTCACCTTATTCTATTTTCCTTCTGCTGGACTTGTTCCATTTTATCTATCTATCTATCTATCTATCTGTGTCTGTCTGTCTGTATTTATCTAAAATCTTTCTTAAAATAAGCTATTTCAGAACTAAATTCACTATTACAGGTGTGGTCTGCAGAGAATAAAGAATAATGACTATTTTCTATGTTACTTTGTATACTATATATAGCTTAAGGAAAACCTACAATAATATAAAGCTTTTCTGATTACCAGATCACACGTTTAATTTATATTGGGCTTGGAATACTCCACAATTTTTAGATCTCTTTTTCAAATATTTTCCATAATAAGTATCTAGCCAAATGATTTTTAAATCCAAATATAAAATTTTGCATTTGTTTCTATTAATTTTATTCTTTTTTTTCAGTTTATCTTGCAGTATAGACTGTTCTAACAATGTTAGTTATTCCTCCCAGCTTTGTAATATCCAGGAATTTTATAAGCAAGTCACCTGTTCCCTTCTGCAAATAACTGATATAAACGTATAGCAATACAGGATCAAGAATAGCTCTCTAGGACATTTTAATGGAAATCTACTTCCATGCTGATATGAATCTGTTAATGGCTGCTTTCTTGATGCAGTTATTCAATCACTTGCTTGCCAAATCACCTAATTGTATTATCATTAATCCTAATATCTTCAACTTCTCCAATTAGAGAGTGTAAAAGGCATTGACAAATACTTTGCAGAAATCCAAGTGTGCTATGTTTATAATATTGCACTGATAAGTTTGTCTATTTGGTTTTTCCAGACCTATATTTATAATTTCACTGGTATAGTGAACTCCTGATGAAGAGATCTCTTCTACTGATGCAGATGCAGTAGCTGCTTCATAATTTATAGTCTTGCAAATGATCAAAGGATATGAATAGACAATTTTCAGATGAAGAAACTGAAACCATTTCTAATCATGAAAAGGTTCTAAATCACTATTGATCAGAGAAATGCAAATTAAGACATTTCTGAGATACCACTACAGTCAGATTGGCTAAGATGACAGGAAAAGATAATGACAAATGTTGGAGGAGATGTGGGAAAACTGGGACACTAATACATTGTTGGTGGAGTTGTGAACTAATTCAACCATTCTGGAGAATAATTTTGGAACTATGCCCAAAGGACCATCAAAATGTACACACCCTTTGATCCATCAGTGTTTCTAGTGGGTTTAAATCTCAGAGATCTTAAAAAAGAGAAAGGGTCCCACATTTGCAAAAATGTTTGTAGCAGCCCTTTTTGTAGTGGCAAGAAGCTAGAAACTGGAGTGGATGCCCATCAGTTGGAGAATGGCTGAATTAGTTATGGTAATATTAATGCTATGAATATTATTGTTCCATAAGAAACAATCAGTAGGATGATTTCAGAGAAACATGGAGAGACTTACATCAATTGATGCTAAGTGAAGTGAGCAGAACCAGGAATCATTATAGATGGCAACAAGAAGATTATACAATGATCAATTCTGATGGATATGGCTCTTTTCAACAATGGAGTGATTCAGGCCAGTTCCAATGGTTTTACATTAAAGAGAGCCATCTGCACCCAGAGAGAAGACTGGGGAACTTAACTGAGTGTGGATCACAACATAACATTTTCATTTTTTTTTGTTTTGTTTGCTAGCAATTTGTTTTCTTTCTAATTTTTTTCCTTTTTGATTTGATTTTTCTTGTGCAGCAAGATAATTGTATAAATATGTATGCATATATTAGATTTAATATATATTTTACCATGTTTAACGTATATTGGATTACTGCCATCTAGGGGAGGGAGTGGAGGGAAGGGGAAATTTGGAACACAAGGTTTTGCAAAGGTCAATGTTGAAAAATTATCCATGCTTTAATTAAAAAAAAAAAAAAACAATTCATAGTCTTGAAATAATAGTTGCATGGGGCTACTGGTGACTTGCTTAGAATTGCAAAGCCAATGTGTGTCAGAGGCAGAGTTTAAGTCTTCTTGACCCCTATTCCACTTTTTGATTTCCAATTTCTCCTGTCTTGTTACTTTGGGGAAAAGGCAATGAAATTATCCTGGTATGATCAGTTCTTTAAAAATAATATCATTTTAGTGCTGACTTTTGTTCCTATATCATATTAATTTCTTTTAATATTAATATCTCAAATGATTTTTTATTAAAGCTTTTTACTTTCAAAACATAAGCATGGATAATTTTCAACATTCACCCTTGCAAAATCTTGTGTTCCAAATTTGCTCCCTCCCTTCTCTCTATCCCCTCTCTTAAATGACAAGTAATCCAATAATTGTTAAACATGTGCAATTCTTCTATACATATTTCCACAATTGTCATGCTGCACAAGAAAAATCAGATCAAAAAGGAAAAAAATGAGAAAGAAAACAAAATGCAAGCAAACAACCACAAAAAGAATAAAAATACTATGTTGTGATCCACCCTCAGTCCCCACAGTCCTCTCTCTGGGTGCAGATGGCTCTCTTCATTGTAAGACCATTGGAATCAGCCTAAATCACTTCATTGTTGAAAAGAGCCACTTTCATCAGAATTGATCATCGTATAATCTTAGTTTTGCTATGTACAATGATCTTTTGGTTCTGCTCACTTCACTCAGCATCAGTTCATATAAGTCTTTCCAGGCTTCTCTGAAATCATCCTGTGGAATGTTTCTTATAGAATAATTCTTACAGAACAATAATACTCCATAACATTCATATATCACAATTTACCCAACCATTCTCCAATTGGTGGGTATTCACTCACTTTCCAATCTCTTGCCACTACAAAAAGGGCTGTCACAAACATTTTTATACATGTGGGTCCCTTTCCCTCCTTTATAATTTCTTTGGGATATATGCCCAGTAGAAACATTGCTGGATCAAAGGTTTTGCACAGTTTGATAGACTTTTGGGCATAGTTTCAAATTATTCTCCAGAATGGTTGAATTAGTTCACAACTCCACCAAAACTCCACCAACAATGTATTAGTGCTCCAGTTTTTCCACATCCCCTCCAACATTTACCATCATTTTTCCCTCATGTTAGTCAATCCGATAGGTGTGAAGTGATATTTCAGAGTTGTCTAAATTTGTATTTCTCTGATCAATAGTGATTTAGAGCACCTTTTCAAGTATCACATTAATTTCTGAAAATATTCTTCTTATCTTCCATCTCCCAGGAAGCCATTCCTTGTAATAAAAATTTTAAAAGAGAGAAAAAAAGTATTTCAGCTAACTGATGCTTTAATTGTGTTTACAAGTAGATATGGCTTGTTGCACTCATTAAGTTCTTCTCTGGAGCTAAGATTCTCTGGAGAAGCTCTACTAACTTTTAGCAATCACTGCTTCCCTTTCTGTTGTTATTGTTCACTAATTCAATCATATCCAACTTTTCGTGACATTATGGACCATAACACAGCAGGCCTTTCACATTTGATGGGTTCATCTTCCACTATTGTGTCTATGGAATTTTCTTGGCGAAGATACTTTAATGATATACCATTTTCCTCTTCAGTAATCTTTTGTCAGAACTCTCTACTTTGATATATTTTGGATAATCCAGGATGGCATAGCTTCTAGTTTCACTGAGCTAGGCAAGGCAATGATCTAGGAGGGGTTTCTCTTTCTAGGTTCTCTCAAATAATTTCTTGAATAATTTGTCCTAGACTTTTTTTTTAAAGGTTAGAAGTCAAGCTCACTGGTTATAGTTTGCAGTTTCCCCCTCCTCTTCCCTCTCACCCTTTTAAAATCGGGACAGCATATGTTTTTCTCCAGTCCTATGGTACTTCTTTCCTCTCTGAGGTCTTTCAAGGGTCATCAACAATATTTCAACAATCACATATGGAGTAAAGGGGAAAATTAAAGTGGTTAATTAAATTTAAACAGATAAATTCTTAGAGGAAATTTAAATTTCTCCTTTAGGGGCAGAAGTAGTGTTCTCATCATTATTGCAGATGCCTTCTGAAACTGGGCTTCAGAAGAAAAATGTGATTTGTAAAATTAATAGATGACTGGAAACATGGTATGTGAGAATCATATTTAGATTCTTGACAATGTATTAAAACACTGGAATTATAGGCTGTTGGCCAGGGATGATGTGTATCAACTTTAAAAAGGGTTGTTAAAATATGCTTTCCTAGAGACTTTTAAAAAAGGGAAGAGAATGAAGTTGGCTAACTCTAGGCTGATAACCTCAATTATTTCAATGCTTTTATGGATCTCTGATCTCATTATTGTGGGTATCATTTCCTGTTGCACAGATCTTAACTGATCCAAATATTGTGTGGCTTTTGTCCATGTAGTTATATAAATCTTCCCAAAAGACGATCTGATCACTATCCTTCCTTTAAAACTCTTGATGTTGTGTAGATGCACAGACAGAGCATGGAATTTTTCCAGGATTATCCTTCATTCTTGGGTAAAGAATTCTTGTCCTGGTCATATATCTCACTAATGATAGTACTATTTATCTACTTTTCCAGAACATTCGTTTTCTAGTAAATGATACAACCTACTGAGATTCATCAGGAATCTCTCCATTGTTCTTTGGATGACATACACATTTATTCTTTACAGAGTGTCATATTCAGTAACTTATAGGACATATAGTATCGCCAAAAGATTAGTGATATTAAGAAGATGAATATTTTAGAAAGAAGATTGAGGTCATCAAAAGCTCCATGAAATTTTTCACAGGTAACACAGCTATATTCCCCCTTTTGCCTAATTCTGGGCCCATTTAATTATTCAAATATAATATCTAAGATATTTAGGTTGATGACCAACTCTATAAGTTGGCCATTTAACTGTGTTTCATATTTTATATTATAGGAAGGAGTCTTTTTCCCTTTTTGTTTTGCTTGGAAAGACAAAAAAGATTTTTAAAAATCATTCTTTTGAGTGATTTATTTAAGAGTCTCTACAAAGTTATAGGGCTGGGTGAACTCACTTCAATATAATTTGCAAACAAGAACATTGATAAGATTTCACTATAGGGAATCCTTACTCTATTAAGAATTAGTATTGGACATAATCTATAGTAATGGCAAATACCTTTTAGGTAGGAAGAGATATTTCAGGCTTTATGTTTTACTTAACATTAATAATTACAAAGTCATTGCAGTTATCTTTACTTGCCTATTTTTCATATGAAATTCTAACATATGCATAGGATATTCTGTGAGAAGAAAGCCTTGAAATTGACATTTTGCTCTACTGTCTCAAATGCTTTTTTATTTTCAAGAAACCACAAAAAATAGAATCTCATATTCTTTGGATCGTTTGGCCAATTATGTGATTTTGTTGTAGTCTGCTATAGGATATCATTTATCAAAAAATCTACTAGTTTTCTTCTCATTACTTCATCAAGGATATCCTTGAAATATGTTTAAATAATTTTCATGAAAATTTTTTAGAGCTGGAAAAGTAGTCACATGGATCAAAAGTTATTGATATTTTTCTCTTTTTTCCTCACATGTAATAAGATCTATGATTCTTCCCCCCAAGCATTTGGTATCCTTTTTTTCTTTTAGATTCTTTAATGCCTTCACAATTATTATTTAATGTATAAATTTTTTCAATAATGTTTGATTGAGTCCAGCTGCTATTCGCATATTTTTTTAGTACAATTACTTTCCAAATTAGATTTTTAATTATTTAGCATTTTTTTCATTTCCACTTCTACCTATTAAAATAATTTAAAAACATTGATAGCAAATATGTAAAAATCAAACAAATGAATTGCCATATTGGCTATGTCCACAAATGTATATGACATCCAGCATCCTGAATAGACTTCTTGTCAGGATACAGGCAGCATTCTTCACCACTGGTTCTCTTGAAGCATAATTGGTCATTGCAGTGATCAGAATTTATCTTTCAAAAGTTTTTATTTTTACACTTTTGATAGAGTATAAATTGTTTTCCTGGTTTTGTCCCCAAGAGGCAGATAGACAGAGAAACCCCGGAAGGGGCAGCACCTCTAAACCCCTACCATTATTCCTGCTATTAATGCAACCCTCATAGCCCTTATTCAGGGAACTAACTCTTATGGAGAAGAGGCCATCGATTCCTATCTGCTGTCAACAAACTGCCACAAGCAGGGCAAACAAGCCAGATTAGCTGAAGTAGCAAGATACCCTGATGGAAAAATAGGAGATAGCATGTTCCAGGCAAGTCAAAACACAACTACCAGCTTGACCATCATCTCCCCTGAGACCATGATGGGGAGAGCTAAGCACCTTGGACCTAAGAATCTTGGGACATCAAGAGGAAGCAATCGCTATGGAGACAAAGTCTGGCAATTGCTCTTATAGGTCACAGCTACTGATACAGAAAAGAAAGTTCTAGCCACAAAAAGACCTTGTCATTGTCAAATATTTGAACCTCAGAAACTGATAGGACTTTATTAATGGATGACATTAAAGAAGAGTCATTAGTATCTGCTTTGCTACCTTAACCTAAGCATCATGGGACTTTTCCATTTGATTTTCTGCTGAAACCTTCTATGTTTTACCTTCCCATTTGAGCAGGACTAACTTATTTTTTTTCTATTTGAGTTCCCAGCACTTAGCAGAGTGCTTTTATACACAATATGTATATTCATTCACTCAGTCTTTTCACTTCTAACTACAACAAATCATAAAAATCTTATTCAGGTTTTTCTAAAACCTTCTTTCTCTTTAACAATCAAAAATCCTATCTTTTATAAGAAATCTTTCCAAACCTCTGTTAATTCTACTGGTTTCTCCCTGTTAATTATTTCCTATCTATTCTGTATATAACTTGCTTTGTATGCATGTTATCTCCCCTGATGGATTATAAGCTACTTGAAGGTAGCACAGTCTTTTGCCTTTTGGTATCCCAGGTGCTTATCACAATTTCTGGCACACACCACTTAATAAATGTTTATTGAATTAATGTTGAATGAACAAAGTATTCCATTACATTTATGATTCATAAATTTAGCTATTTATTCAGCTATTTCCCCATTTCCAGTTCTTTGGCACTATAAAAGAGCTGCTATAGTATTTTTTTGTATATGTGTGTGTGTGACTTTTTCCTTTTCTTTTGATCTCTTTGGAGGTATATATTTAGTGTCATTTCTATTTCCTTTTATAGTTATTGGGGACTGTGGTGTTAGAATTCAAATGTAGTGTACTCATTGTCATTGGTGAAGAAAATTTTTATGGAAATCTTGAGATATCATTTATATATTCAATCTGTTGTTCTTCCAGTTTCATCTCGATAAAACTCTTAGTCATGTTAGACTAATGTCTGATTTTAAAATCTAGCCAGATTTTAAAATGTTCCAATCTCATAGCAATATTATGCTTGGAAGCACAGTTATGAAATGGGTCATTATGATCTCAGAGAGCAAAAACTTTGTAACAGTGGGTTGAGATCCCAGCCCTGTGCTAGGAATTGTCACTTTTTCCTGATGGCTTCCCCACCCCCTCATTCCAGGAACAAAAAAACACCATGAAATATAAGAACAGTATGAGAGATCTTGTGTGAGTTATGAGAAGGAATTTAAATGCCCAAAGGATCATGAAGAAGGAACTTTGTTTCTCACAGGCACGCAAATATTTGACTTCCCAGGCCTAGGATCCCAAGGGTAGTTTAGGTGGTGATTCAGGTGTACTGTGGAGTGTGTATTCTTATCCAGAGCTAAATTCTCTGGGTCTCTTCCCTTAAATCTCTTTAATATTGCCAGGCAGGTTCATGATGACTGAGTAGAAGAGGGCCTTGAGGCAGTAAATCAGTAGATGATCTGGACCTCAGCCTTCATCCCTTTATTCAATATGGGGTTATTTTAATTAGGAAAGTTTGTTAACCTGGGTTAACACAGATTAGTGAAGTTTGCTAAATTAATCATGATTAGGAGAATTTTGCATTTGTTGCTTAAAGATATAATTGACTAAACCAAATTTAATTATTGTACCCAATTATGTAGTAGTAAGTTCCTTTGTACTGAATAACTATTCAGCTCTTACTGGTACATTGTTGCATCAATCAGTAGTTAAATATGGAGTCACTTCTGCCATCTAGGGCTCAGCAATAGGTCATTTGTCATAGATGGGATCAACCACAGGTATTAATGAGAAGAAAAAAATCTATCAAATAAGTCTTTAACAGAATATTTCAAAAGAAGACTAATAGAAATGGGTACCTTTTGCTGGAATAGGAAAAGGTATGGATTAAACAGCCCTGGTTTTTAGTGTCTGTTTTTCTCTTAGAGCTTCAGCTGCCAAAGAAATACCCATGATTAAAAAAAAACACAAAATACCACTTTGTTTACCCATTTAGAGGCCACTAATCATGGTTTCCTATGGAGGTATGGGTTTGAAAAAAGGAATTTACAGATAACACTACCACTGAACAACATGATATCATGTTATATCAAGAGAAAGTCCTGCCATGTCTCCTTCTTATTAATTCTCCTCTGTAGGCAGAGATTCTCAAAATTCTCATTGAACTGCAAGGATGGGAAACCCTATGCCTCTGGTATTGAACTTTCTTTAGCATCTTCTTCCCAAACTGTAAAGAAACACAACTTCCATTGTTTTTATGACTAGACCAACCTTGTCAGAATGATCTTAAATTGATTTTTTTCCTTTATATTTATCCCCAATTTATTATTAAAAACTTTAAAAAAATTGAGTTCCAACTTCTCTTCCTCCTTCTAGCTTCTTCTCACTTATTGAAAAGGCAAAAAAAAAATGATATCAATTATGCAGGTAAAGTAATATAAAACATATTTCTATGTTAACCATATTACAAAAAAACTAAGAAAAATAAAGTGAAAATTATACTTTAATATGCACTCAGACATTAAAAGATGTTAAATTTGAATAATTTCTTAATATTCTGACTAGTTTGGGTTTCTTGCCAAGTTTTCTGTAAATATGTTTTTCTCCTTATTGCTTTTCATTGTTTTATGAGGTGATGTAACTCATAATCTTCTATCATCCTTTTCTATAATGTTTTACAAGTGGGTTTATATTCTGTCAGTGTTGCCCTTGGCTGCCATCCATTTCTGTTTTGAAAGGATTTCAAATATTCAAGTCACTGGCTCAACTAGTTTCTAGGTTCTTTTGATCCCTTCATTATGGTGCCTGATTTTCATCAGTTAAACCACTTGAAGAAATGATGATAGTCTGTGCTGATGTTTGTTGTCTTCTCCTAGTTCTTTTCCCTCCCCTACAGCTTGTATAAAAAGACAAGGTTGGAATTACCTAAACTGTATGCTATATTTTCTTCTTTTCTTCTGGTTTTTTTTGTATTTATTTTTCTTCTATTAAACTTATGGTTTGATTTCATATAGTTATTCTTTTAAAATCCTACAACTTATTGCTGAAGGGGATGGTTTGTGACCATGTAGAGAAAGGAAGTCTCTAAAAGCCAATATAGTTTCATAGAAGAGGTCAGATTAATTTCTTTGGCTTTTTTAAATCAAAATTTCTATGCTAGTAGATTAGGTGAATCCTACAGAGCTAAGATACTTAGATTTTAATCAGGCATTTGACAAATTCTATCACTTGCAAAAGATGTTGTAAAGAAGCCATTGAAAAAATTCCAGATTAAGAATTTGAACTCCTGAGTTGGCTGCTTGACTCTGCTACTTACTACCTGAGTAACCTTAACAGGTTATTTAACCTCTCCATCTCCATTTTGATATCAATAAAGTGAGATAGTTGCATGAGAGATCTCCTCCAGCTCAATCTCTATGATCATATGATTTAAGACTAGATGGCCACAGATCCATTCCTTCAATTATCTGATTCTGTATTTCTACTTTATAACCTCCACTTCTTTTTTTAAATCATTTTTTTCCATGCTTACTCCACCTGTTTATATCATTAGACATTACAACCATTATTCAACAAGGTCTCAGAGCCCCCCAGAAATGATCTTCCAATTGACAAATGAGTTGTTTCCATTTGAAGATTTCCTTCTTGGATGCTAATAAGTTTCTTGCCTGGTTCAGCCTTCTCCTCTCAGTTTTTCTGTTTCTAGTCAGAAGCACCTTCTTTCTAAAGTTTCCAGTAAAAAAAAAAATCCCAAGTCATTCCTTCTCTCTATCTCTCTGTCCTTCTGTTAGCTTTCATGAACAGGTAATGAGATCTAGATGGCATAGCATTTCTGTACCTACCTCTTGGGCTCCTTCTCTAAGATCTCATCTTCCTTTCTTCACCACAAGGAAGATTCGATCATATCTCTTTCCCAAGAAAGTATAAAATTTTCCTCCAGATGATGAAAGGGAGGCATTTTTCCCCCAGCGACTTTTCTTTCCTGGGTTCTTATCTCATTTTTACTTACATACATATTATAATGATGAAAATCATCAGCCTGGTGAGCTGATTTTTCATAGCAACCCCTTACTGACTTTAGTTTTCATTTTGAAAATATAATTGGAAGATTCTTGTGTCAGCATCTCTTACTATATGCAATACTATTTGAGGAGGAATTAGACAAAAAAAAAATAAAGTTATGTTCTTTACAGAAAGAAAAGATGCATATAAATTAAATGTTAATTTAATATATAAATGTTAAAATGAGAATGAGAGACCAGCTGAACTACAGGAATTAGAATCCATATCCTAATAACTGATATTTAAAGTTTTTATTTTACTTTAAAAATTGTAAAAACAGATCTTATTTATTATCTCAGTCAATAACAAACCTGTGGGGAAAATACTACAGGTATTGTTTACAGATGGAGAAACTGAGGCTCAGAAAAATGATTACTTACCCAGAGTCACACAGCTTGTAAGACTCAAAGGCAGGATTCTAAGCAAGGTCTTTATGACGCCAAGCCCAACATTTTATTCTATATATCAGTCAGTCAGTCAAATAAGCATTTAAGGAAAAAGCAGAAGCACAGAATTGTTGACTGAATCGCTTGACATTGCCCAGCTAGGCAGACCTGGAAATTGAGTGTGAGCCTTCTGATTTCAAGGTCAGTACTTTTTTTTTTTTTTTTTAAAGCCAGAGCTTCAAGCAATATTTCATGACTCACAGTGTGGAACTCTTTCTAGGCTATCATGTACACTTAAGAAGGAGACACTTGGACGTTAGCACTATTTTTCTGGAGTAGAACAGAAGAAATGCCATCTTTCTCTTAAATATCAGTTTACCAGAGGAATATGGCACATATACAAATATGCTATTACAAAAATACAAATATGTTTTATATACAACTGTATTTCTAACTATGTCATAAATATAAATCTGATTTTGGCAGTCTAGGGAACTCTTTCCAATAGGAGAGATTACAACTGCCTAGCTGCCTGAAACACACAGAGTTTATGTGAATTGTCCAGCTGAGGTATGTCAGACAGAGGTCTTGAATCCTGTTTTTTCTGACTCCAAGTCCTGAATAGTACCCATCATACCAGGCTAATTTTCCAATAAAAGTATTAACACTATACGTGGGGCACATTGTGTGATGTGAGACCAGAGAAAGGAAAGATCATTACAACTTCGTAAGGGATGGTATGGGTAGTTCTGTCCTCTCCCATTTGAGGATGCCCATTGCCATGGACAACAATTGGAGCATTATTGAGAATTCTTCAGCTGAAGAAGGAAGGACTGGGTAGAAAATTGACTATATTTCTGAAAACTTTTAAGTGAAGTAGAGAGAGAACTCTGCCAAACTCATCATCTTGGTGCTAATCTCTGTCAAACTTGTGCTGTCTGATTTTCAATTTTACCATTATATTATAGTGAGAAGAACACTGGGTTAGGCCCTAACTAAGCACCTACTGTATTCAAAGCACTGTGCTAAGTGCTGGAGAAACAAAGACAAGTTATATGTTTTGGGAGCAAGTCATTTAACTTCTAAGGACTTCAGTTTTCTCTGGATAAAATGAAGGTCACATAATATCTAAGGTCTCTTCTTATAGTTTCTCATTTATTCTCTTAGACTATTATCTTATTTCTACTTCAAATACCAAACTACTCTTCTAGCACACTCTATGCTTTATGTTCTGTCTCTCAGTCTCTCTTCTTTTTCCCTGTCTCTGTCTCTCTCCTCTTTATCTCTCTCTCTCTCTCTCTCTCTGACTGGCTCTCAAGTTAGCCTCCATCTCTGTCTCCTAGGTAACACTCTTGATCTCTACTGGAATAGTAGCCTCTCAGACATGATATTTCTCTCATTCCCTCAACCGGGAAGACTAAAGAAAGTGGTATAGAATATACTTGGCTGAAGCTCCTAATGGGTCCCTTTGCTCTGGGACCTTTACTTTCTTACTATTTCAATTGTTCCTTGACCCCATGCAATCTACTTTATACTTTCAATCCATGAAAACTGCTCTCTCAAAGCCATCTATTTTTGGCAAATTTAACAATCTTTCTATAGCATCTGACAGTAACAACCACCCCTTTTCCTCCCCAAAGATTGCCTCCTCCCTTAGCTGCTGTCACTCAATTATATTAATTCTTTTCTGGTCACCAAGTTTCAGTTCTCACTTCTCAGCATTCTTACTTTATCCTTTCTTCTTAAGGGTTTCATACATTCTTCAGTTGTCACTTCTCAGTTAAGGTTTTCAAACATTTCAACTATATCATCTATATTTGAATGGTATACATCTATCAGTCTAGTTATGATGTCTTTCCCAATCTGTAACTTCAACTATGCAGTAGCCATCCTCAGTTGTGAACTTTGTACCCTTTCCTATGGGAAGCTTTTCCAGATCCATTTAATGTTTAGTGTTATCTTCTAAAATCATCTTTTATTTATTATTTGTCATTTTATATTATATTAAACTTCCTTCCTCACAAGAGCAATTCTTTTTCATTTTATTTTGTTTGGCTTCAATTTGTTTTTCACTTTCATTTTTTTCATTTTCCCTTGTATCTTCAATTCCTAACATCTTGTCTCGCTCACTGATACTTTCTCACTGATACCAATCAATCAACTAGCATTAATTAAGCAGATATATGTCAAGCACTGTGCAAAGCAAAATATGCAAAGAAAAGCAAAAGAAGTCCTGACTTTAAAGGATTTCACAGTTCAGTGGGGAAGAAAACAGAACTACATAAAACACAATATATAGGATGTAGTTGGAAAATAATCTCAGTGGAAGAGATTAGAATTAGGAGGAGCCAGGAAAGACTTCTTGCAGAAGGTTAAGTTTTTATCATAGACTTGAAGGAAGTCTGGAGATGAGGATAGAGAACATTCGAGGCATGGGGTACATCTAGGGAAAATGCATGGAGTAAAGAGGAGAATGTTGTGAAAAGAACAGTAAGGAGACTAGGTTTATCAGATCATAAAGTACATAAAATTTGAGAAGACTGGAAAGCTAAGTTATGAATGCCTTTCAAAAGTCAATCAGAGGATTTTACATTTAATTGTGGAGGGGCATATTCAGTTCTGTACTTTAGAAATATCAATTTGGGGGCAGCTCGGTGGCGCAGTGGATAGAGCACCAGCCCTGAAGTCAGGAAGACCCAAGTTCAAATCTGGTCTCAAACACTTAACACTTCCTGGCTGTGTGATCCTGGGCAAGTCATTTAACCCCAATAGCTTCAGCAAAAACAGATAGATAGATGTATATCAATTTGGAAGCTAAATAGAGGATGAACTGAATGGGGAAAGTTGAGGCAGGGAAAGTAACTAGAAAGCTATTACAGTAGTGCAGGTGTGAGGTGGTAAGAGGTGTACTGGGAGAGTAGAAGTATCAGAAGAAAGGAGTATATATGAGAGATGCTATGAAGGTGAATTGACAAGATTTGGCCACAGATTGGTTTGGGATGAGGTGAAAACAAGGATTTGAGAAAGAGACCTAGGTTTTATAGTAGGTGTTTAAAAATGTTGACTGATGAAATGAATAACGGGGCATTTGTGTCCAAATCAGACTCATCAATATTTTTATTTATATCAATGGAATCACAATCTTAGTCTCCTAGGCTCAAAATCTTGGAGTAATTAAGTTTATCCACTACTCCATCCTTCATCCTATTCTTCCACTTTATCAAGTTTTCCTGTTTCTAGCTTTAAATATCATTCATATCCACCACTGGACCACCATTTTCATAACAAGCATTTTTGTCCAGACTTTCATCAGTTCCAACCTAGAATAATATAATAGCTTCTTGAATCTGTTTACCTACAGTCCTCTTCCATCTTGTATTCATCAAGTTCATTTTCCTTTGAAGTAGTCATTTTGTTATGTTACTTTTCTTCTAAAAAGTCAATAGTAGCCTACCCAATGACATCAGGGTAAAATATGGGCTAGCTTTCAAACCTTTTCACAGTATCATCCTAACACATCTGTCTAAACTTAATTTTACAAGGAATTCTGAAGCCCTAATCAAGTTAACCTCAACAGGCAACATTCAGTGTATATCAAGGGGTTTGGACTCAGAGGACTTAGATTTAAATCTCACCCCCTGCCAATTTACTGTGTGATCTTTGGTGAGTCATTTAACCTCTCTCAGCCTCAGTTTCCTCTTTTGTAAAATGAGAGGATTGAATGACATCAGGGATTCTTAAACTTTTTCCCACTGATACATGATTCCAGGTATATAAGTATATAAAATAAATATGCAAATCAAGCATTTGCTGATAATAAATCATAATTTCATGACTCCTATATTCAGTTATAAGACCTCACATGAACCACAATTTAAGAAGCTGGGAACTAAATGACCTTCAAGGTTATTTCCAGCTCTAAATCTATATACTTCTCACACTGTAGCATATCACATGCTGTATGATGTACTGCCATTTCATTCTACCTTAAGATTTCAATATACCAGGAAATGCTATGTTCTTCCTAGGAGGGTTTATACTTCCTTTCCAGGGCATGTTCCCTTTTCCTAGCATTTTTTTCTCCCTTCTGTGTCTAACAAAATCCTATTATCCATCAAAGCCTAACTCTGGAAAACTCCATGAGGATATAGACCAAGTCTTAATTACATTGGTATCTCCCTTGTGCCTAGAACAGAAGGTTGCAGATAGTAGATTGACAGAATGCTTTGACTTTTTAATTTCATGATGGTAGTGTATGCTATTTTTAAGTCACAGGGATATTGTATTCTGCCATGAAGTGGCATTAGGCACACCAATTATCCCTTATGGACATCATTTTCTTGATATGTAAGAAGTGAATGAACTGGATTATGTTTAAAGTTTCTTTGAGCTGTAAGGAGAGAGTTAGGAAAAGAGGAAGAGAAGAAAAAGAGATGGGGAGAGAGAGAGAGAGAGAGAGAAAGAGAGAGAAAGAGAGAGAGAGAGAGAAAGATAGAGGGACAGAGAGAGAGAGAGGAAGGAGAGACAGAGAAAAAGAGAGAGAGAAAAAAAGAGACACAGTTGGACAGCCAATGATGTAAAACAAGAATAGAACACCCAGAAGCTTGACAGATGATAAAAGGATTCCTGATTGGCTGAGACTGAAACTAGGATTGTAATTCTGACAAATGAACTTGACCCAGCCTGCTCATATAGACAAATTCAAAATTTGTATATGGATATTTTGGGACACTAAAAATCACTTCTTTCTAGGGGCCTAGTAAAAGGCCAGGATTTGGAAATTATGCCATGGGTTGCTAACACAGACACAGATACACACACACACACACACACACACACACACACACATGTTTTTAACAACCTTCCTAAATTTGTATAATCTCTTTTTTCCTTTTTAACAAGCCTAGTGAACACTGATTTGTGGTATGGGGATAAGAAGGGGAAAAAAAGACTGGATTCCAGACTCAAATATCCAATTATTGTGACAGTATCAGAAAAGTGGAAAGGGTAAAGAATGGGGCATGGTAGATATCTGAACCTAGAGTGCTAATTACTTCTGGAAATAAGCTTAGGGGATTTGATGCATAGAGTGAAGGTTTAGAAAGTAATAATCACAACCAGGAATATGTTAACTGGACAACCAGATGTGAGTGGTGGGAGAATATGCTGGGTATAGAGGACAGGTCAGTGGTGAATTCAGTTATACTGCTGGACCTTGGCATTTATAGTGTTGAATGTGAAGAGGGGAGAGGGGAGGCTGGCTATGAGCTCATGCTGCCAGACTTCGAGATTAAGTGTAGGGGAGTATGGTCATCATGGGGAGGCAGTGCCCTTCTTAGAAGGGAAACAGCCCTCCTCACCATATTGGAACCCTGAGAGAATGCCCCTACCTCCCAGCCTTTGCTACAGTTAATTACAACTTTGCAAAGTGGTGAAATAGCTTTCACAAGGGTAAGGTCCCTTACACTGATTCAAACATGACCCAGAAAATTTGCCATCAAAGCCTAAGGCAAGATGCTAATTCAATAATTAGCTGTTAAATAAAAGATATATTGTCCCCCTCATTGTAGACATTTGGCAAGGAAAGAGATAAGACTGAAGTTTAAAGGGAGGGGAGAGCTGATCAGAAATGGAATAGATATATGAGACTTTAGGATGAGGTGGAGCTAGATGCGGAAGGAGAGATTAATTTGAGAAAGGATAGGATAAATATGGACACAGAAAGTAATGGAGGATCCAGGTGTAGTGGGAGACCCAGGAAGCCAGGGGGCAGCATGAAGGCGTCAGATGCCCATAGTTGTAGTTCATTTTGACTTCCTCACAATTAGAGGGATAAGAGGTCAGAAGAACAGTTGCTTGTTCTGGGTGTGTGGTAAGATGCGAGTTAGGGGACTGCAGCACGGTGGAGTGGCAAGAGGGCCGGGCTGCCCAAGTCCAAATCCTTGTCACCAAACTTATTAACTATGCCAACCTTGGGCCAAGTTGGCATGAAGTATGGAAAAGGAAAGTACTTTTGCAGATCTTTAAGGACCATGTGAATGTCCGCTTACTGTTGATGCACCAGGTTCCTCTACTTAGGGAAATAGGAGCAGAGAGAGATCAATCTCCTTCCTCCCGGTGCCCAGGGTTCTGCTAACTGGCACCCGCTCCCAGCCATTGGCCCGGCTCTCTGCGCTTCCCCAGTGAAAGGCCCTAGCAAGACAGCGTCAAAGTTCAAGCTGCTCCTCATCCCTCCCCGAAACAGGGCACCCGCCCCAAAAGCCCGGCATCCTGGCCCCATCAGTATGTGGCTGGAGGGTGGGGCATTGAGGAAGGAAAAGAGAGAGCGCGAGTCAAAAGATAACGATTACCTACAAATGAGAAGAAAAGCAGGCCCTTCTTTGAACTTTTAGAACGACCATCACAACAGCAACCCTGCCCCCTGACACCTTTTAAAATTCTGGCCTCTCCTCCCTTCCCCTCCCCCTCTATCCCGTCCAGTTGGCGCACAGTGACCAGTCTTTGGCCGGAAGGCGAGGGATGAATGTCGATGCTGTCGGCCTGGCTCTCTTGGTGAGCGTGGCTTGAGCCCGGCTGGATGTCTAGGAGACAGGCAGCGGAGGCAACAGCGGCAACAGCGTTTTCCTGCGCTCTGTTATTTCACCAAACCTTGGGAATACCGCCGGGCAGAGTAAACATTACAACTGCTAATCACTAGCTCTGAAAGAAAACAGCGCTTCACTTGGGGATCTGGGCAAAATCAGCCTTCCTGCCTCCGCCTCCCTCCCCCCCTCCGCTCCCTCGCTAGCTCGCTCAAGCCGGCGGCAGCTGATTAGAGAGCAGGAACATTCCCTGGCTGGCTCACTGCTCTCTCCCTCTTTGTTTCTTCCTCCTCTTCCTCCCCCTTCTTCACTCCCCTTCCCAGTTTCTCGCCCCTCTCGGGGTCTCTGCTCCCTGGGGGCGGGGGAGCGCCTTGCTCCAAGGCTGGAGCTGACGAGCCCTGTTCAGTCGCCTCCCCTCTGCCCGGCTTTCACCAGTGGGCATTTCCACAGCGGCGGCGAGGGCTAGGAGCAGAAAGTTGTGGAGCTCCTGAGAAGATGGGACTTTCTTCACCCTTCCCTCGGGCGCTCCTCACCCTGGCGCTGGCCCTTACGGTGCTGGCGTTCCCAGACGAGACCCTGGACAAAGTCCTCAAGTCCGAAGGCTACTGCAGCCGCATCTTGCGCGCCCAAGGCACCCGCCGCGAGGGTTACAACGAGTTCAGCCTCCGGGTGGAAGGGGACCCAGAATTTTATAAGCCGGGCAACAGCTATCGGGGTAAGTCATTTATGAGCCGGGGCTGAGGTCACCTCCACCGGGCCACTTGGCCGGGCTACTACTCTGCCACGAATCTCCCTCCGGGCGGCTAGCGCCTGGCCGCTTGGGGGAGACTGGGAGCCGGCCCGAGAAGTTCGGAAGCTTCGCCTCCGGTTCCTGGAACATCTGCAAAGGGGCTTTTATTGTTTTCTTTTCCTAGTTTGGGAACTCGGACAGGGCTTCTGCGTCTGCTTTGGAGCAGCGGCAGATTAGCGGCAAAAGCGTTTTTTCTGTCACCTCTCCCCAAGGGTGGGTGCTCGGGTTGCAGTGAGCTGAGCCGTCGGAGCGGCTCGCTGGCTGCTCCGGGGAAGCCCGGCTTCCTCTGGCCTTCCGCTACTTCTGCACCCGCGGGGTCCGGGTGCGCTGAGCACCTGGTGTTTTAGGACAGGAAGGAAAGGGTGCGAGGGTCGGGGCTTGGCGCGAGGAGTGGAGGTGGGAGTGGGCGTGAGGGTTTTGTCTCCGGGCTATGCTCCCGGTCCTTCGCAGGTGAGCTTGCTAGGACAGGGGCGGGGCAGGGCTGGAGCTGGCTCTTAGGAGTCCCAGGGGAAGAAACAGGCATTCCGGGCAGCACGTTTTCTTTTGGCTGCTGCTTCGGTGACTTCCCGGGCGAGGGCGCTTGTATTTTTCCATTCTAACCACCTAGCCTTTGGCAGGTTCACCTGGGACCTTTTCCCACCTGCGTCTGGAGTCCGTCGCGGTAAAATCCCGTGGAATTGATCTAAAAACCCGGCAAGGGAGTACCTCGCTTCCTCCTCCTAAGGGAAATCTTTAGCTTCGAAGCCTGCAAAGCTGGCTAGAGGAGGAGTTAGTCACCTGTCAGGCCCTTGGTTAGATTTAGCGTCCCAGCATCCCAGCAAAGAGCGAGACCGTTTCTTGGAGAGAGTGGGAGAACCGCAGCCTATAGATCAAGGGCAATCCCTCCTTTTTTTGCTCCCATCTCTCAGATCTGGGGCTCTAGTTAGCCCGAATCTACGGCTCTTCTGCCCAGCAGGCATTTCCATTAAATGGGGTAAATGGGAGGAAGGTATTTTCCCGGGACTGGGGAAAACCAGCTTCGGAATAGCCGCTTGGTTTGAAAAGGGCAGAAGAAATTGCAAATAGTGAGGGGAATATTCGCCGCCTAAGGCGGGGGCAGTCCTGGGGAGAGAGAGAGAACACCCCAGTCTCTAAAAAGGTTCTTTAAAAAGGACTCGGCAAGTAAAGACTGATCTGGCTCTCCTGGGAAGGATGCACTACCACAATAGCAGAAAGTTTTGAGGAGAGAATTCTACTAAAAGACAAGGTCTCTTTCTGGTCTCTCTCCCTTTCTGGTCCCAAGACGCATTCAGCTGGGTGTTTAGATGCGACATTACGCGAACTACTTGAAGGGAGTGAGACTAGCAAGCAGGAGGAATCCCGAGCCTGGCCGAATTGGCCGGGATCCTTTCCGCGGGTTGGCCACAGCCTCTACTTCCCTCTGTTGCGGGCCCCAGAAGGCCTAGCTGCGCCCTCTGCAGTTAAGGATGAGACAGCCACAGATCTGGCAGGTGAACTCTGTTTTCCTGTTACGTAAAAACTCACCTCAGAAGAAAAGGTGAGAAGGTCCAATGTACAACATGAAGAGAACAGAAAGGCTGTTGTCACAGAAGACCCAAGTTGAAACAACAGAGAGTGCTAGCTGACTTGTCTTTTAGGGCTACAGGAATGAAGGTTCTTATCTCCTAACACGATTTCCCTTCCATCTGAAGTCGAAATAGTAGTGGAAAACTTAACTGAATTTTTATTTTATTTTAAAAAAATTATATTATAGCTCTTTATTTACAAGATATATGCATGGGTAATTTTTCAGCATCGACAATTGCAAAACCTTTTGCTTAACTGAATTTTTTGAAAAAAATTGGCTTAAAAGGGAGGTGGAAGAGGAAAGGGCACAGTTCCACAATTTCTGCCTTTTAATAGAAGGGTGTATTTGAGCATAGAGCTCCTAATCAGGAGACCTGGGATCTAGTTTTAGCCTTGTAATCCAGGGAGGGACTGGGATTTTCTCCTCTGTAAAAGGAGAGAGAAGAATTATCAGGGTTTAGCAACCTTGTGCACGAGAATAAGCCCCACATTGAGAGCAAAGAGATCTGCTTTTGAGTTCTGTATACCAAACTTTTTCTCCAGACATGGGCAATTTTTTAAAAATTATTTTGAGCCTGTTTCCCCATTTGTAGGATAAGTATATTCATATTCTTACTATCTACTTTTCAGGTTGCTAAAGATTGAGGAAACCTTTAAGTGCTATACTGTTATTATTTAACATCTGTCTCAATTGTGACATCCACTCAAATGACACCTCCTTTATGAAGGTTTCCTAGTTCCCTCAGCAAGGAGCATTCTTTCCCTCATTTTATATAAAAACATGTATGTAATATGCATATACATATTTGCATTATGTATAACTTCAAAATTCACATACTAATTTGTATTACATTGATTTATGTATGATTTCTAGTTGGAAATTCATTAAAGAATGGAGGGGGTGTGTGTATTGTGGGTATGTGTATAATGGTAGCATCTACAAGAGCAGCATAGTCTTTGAGGACATCATCAGGAAAGTGGCCAATACTAGGGTGGACATATTTGAGTCATTGCCATGTTTTATTTTCATTTCCTTCTTGACTCTTGCAGGGATGTTGGGGCTGACTTTACCTTGTCTTCTGACCTAAGGCTAGTTTACTGTCTACCATTTTGGGCCAGTAAACCTCATTTTGGCAGGAAGGTGATTCTACATCCTCTAAGTCTATACCAGTATAGCCCAAACTCTGGCCAGTCCATCAGACTGGAAAGACTTCAAGTCTGGTGATAGGTTTATTGTTCAGTGTGTGCTTCAATGATGAGTCTAATAAGCTTGGAGAGCTTCATCTCTGTACGTGCTGCAAAGGGATGGATTTTTCAGCCAAATTCAGAGCATCTGTTAAATTATGCAGTGGTTGATATCTGCATCAGTGAAAGGATTTACCTTCAGAGCTGAAATGACACACCCCTGAGGAAATGAGATCTACATAGCTTTATGGACTTTAATATTTCAAAGAATCCATAAGTTGATTTTTCTAGGTATTTCCCTTGCCAAAATAACAACTCTCCATTACTTAAATGAGTTTCCGTAGCCTTACAATTTCATTTGACTGGAGAACCTCCTGAGCATGAGTTTTTCTGCCTTTAGCTGGGTTGGTTCTCAGATGACAAATTGATGACTTGAAACCTTTCTAGCTAAAAAACAAAATAACAAAAACAAACTATCCAAGTGCTGAGCTTTGCTGGTATCCTTCAGGAACCCAGGATGTCTTGAATCCCTTTAGCTGTTCTCTTAGATTGCCAAAAAATGGAATTTGTAGAAAATAGATGTATCCCATCACTCTTATTAGATTGTAATAGGTCAGAAATGAGATATTATTTATCTTTAAATCTCCTTTGCCATTTACTGTAGGAGTTTATAAGATTTAAAGTAGGAAGAGACCTAATGCAGTCTCCTTATTTCACAGATAAAGAAACTGAAGTCTAGAAAGTTTAAATGACTTGCCTAACATCATAAATTTAAAAACTTAGATCTGAATCCAGCTCCTCAGATTCCATATTCAATTACCTTTCAACTATACCATGACTATGTCATATAACCCTATATGTTATAGGTAATTTATAAAAAATTTATGTAATAGTAATTCTATTTATATTTAATTTCTAATAAAATACACAGACCAAACAATTCATAAACATTTTTACAAAATATATGTACTTGTATAATTTTTCCTTGTATATTCTTATGAGGTAGATAATAATGTTATTATTTCTATTTTACAAAGAATGAAATTCAAATTTACATTGTGGTACAATAATCTGTAGTGGTTCAGATCCTAAGACTTGGGTCTTCTGATATTAAGTTTAATCCTTGCAGTGCCTCTTAAAAATCAATGATTAAGTAATTTCAGTGCAGAACTGTATTCATTTTACCTGTAATTTCCCCCCCTCCTTTTGCTTCTGGAATAGTATTATTTTATCTTTGGTTTATGTCCTGATTGCCTTATGTTGTGTCAACCACAAATAAAAGGGAGACTATACAAGGGTTTTCATCTTGGAATGCATTCACCCGATGAATCTCATTAAGTCATTAGGAACCAAATGGTGTTGGCTTGGTTGATGTGACATTTTCTACATGAGAGAGTTGGCTTGTGCCCTCTGAGAACAATTATGTTAAAAGTAGTTCTGATGTGTTTTGTACAGCTTATTGACCACAAAAATTAAAATGTCATTCCTGTTTTTGCTAGTTTTTCAAGTGGGACAAGCACAGACCAACCTTATAGATTTTTGTAGATGAGTGGTTTGTTGGTTTGCCTTGGGGATTAACCCTCTTTTAAAGACCTGGGCAGAAGATTTATATGAGTTAGGTTTATATAACTTACATGACTTTATATGAACTTGTACATCATTCCACTAACACTTTGAACAAGGAATAAAACATGGAAACAACTCAATGAATCATTTAGAATTAATTTACATTGTTTAATAGTGAGGCATTTACATAATATTAAAGTTTTAAAACAATGTTATATACATTATCTCTTTTTTAGCCTCTCAACTATCTTGGAACACTGATGCCAAGGATAATGTTATTTCCAATTTTGCAGATGAAAGAACTAATGCATTGGTCATGTCCACAAAGTTCATCATATCAGAGGAAGATTTGTCTTGCGTCTCTTCTCATTTCAAGTCCAGCTCTTTGTCCACTGCACCATGCTGAGATGGTCATCTTTCTTAATGATCAGTATTTCTGAACACTGAGCGCTGTCCATCAGAATGCTTATCATCTTATACAAAAATGTAAAATGTGTTCTTTCCATAACTACTTCTATGTATCTAAGTATCTCTGGGTTTCTTTCTCTGTTTCTGTATTTCTCTGTCTTTTCATCTGGGAGTTAACTTAGAGCCCTGTGTTTGCTGATTACTTTTTCGATTCAAGTGACCTTGAGCAATCATTTAAGTTCTCTGAGCCTCAGTTTCTCTCTCTGAAAATGAGGACAATGATAACTGTTATGTTTACCAATATGGTGGATTTGAGGATTAAATGAGATAATAAATCATATTTAAGGAGCTTTGGAAAAGCTATGGCACACAATGCAAGTGGAATGGTTTGTAAGTTGCAGATTGAATATCACATTGGAGAAAGCCACATGGAGGGGAGATTCTCTACTGTCTTTGTGTTGGGCAAGTCATGGCACATTTTCCATCTCTGTTTCTGCATCTGTAAATAGAGAAGTTAGATTTAGATGATCTTTAAAGTCATCTCTGGTTGTGTGATTTTTGAAGATGCTATGAAAGAGTTCCAATTATTACACCTCCGATAGGCATAAGAATTGGGTTTGTGTTTTCAATAGTATAAGCAACTCCCTGATAAGAAAAGTCTTTCTAATAATGCAGGCCAGCATCTTTGAAATTTATAAATTCGGAAAGTTGGCAAGAACGCTAATAGGTGTTCTTGCCAGATGCAGCTGGTGTGTCAGAGGTGACATTCAACTCTTCCTGATTTCAAGTCCAGTTATAGAATTTGTAAGGAATCAGAAAATATCTAAGTCCCTCCTGTCTTCTCAGGATCAAATATTTTTTATGCATTATATCTTCTATGTTTTAGGCAATCAACGTGACATTCAGATGAGCTATTGAGCAGGAGGCTAACTAGATTCTCTCTCTCCTCCAACCTTCTGACAAAGGTCAAGTTTTCCCTCTGCCATTTCAGATCTTTTAAATTTCCAATTGAAGTTTTACTTCATTTTTCCCCCCTCAAGGAACACTTCAGTGTTTTGGATAACCTGAAGTAGAGAGTGACATTCCTTTATCTCAAAGATGTTCCTTTTATAGCATAGGAACTCAAAATATTTAATAAATTGCTATATAGTAAAACATCTGCTGCTTGAAGCCCTAGGAAAATGAGTCATTCTAGCTTGCTGAGGCATGTGGCATTGAGACACAGTTAGCTATACTATTTTTCATCACTAATATGATCTAAATGTTTATAACTTATCTCTAATCACTGGTCCTGATCCTCCCCATTTCTCCACATTTATCTCGGTTACCACAAAAGCATTCAGAGTATCAGGGCACCCAATATAGGACAGGTTTTATGTCACTTGATAGAAAATGCAAAACACAAAGCACTTGCATCTGAGGTTACAACGTGCTTCTCTTCCTCTCTAGTAGGCTTCCACCTCTCCCAGGAAACTCTACAAACTTCTATTGCCACTTTAGAATTATGTTCCCTTTCCCCCTACCATCTAAGGAAAAGACTTAGGATTGCTAGAGACTGAGAGTCCTGTGTCTAAGTTCTCTGAGCCTCAGTTTCTCTCTCTGTAAAATGAGGATACCTAACATGAAGGATTTGAGGGTTAAGTGAAATAATAGATCATTCTTAAGGTACTTTGGAAAAGCTATGGCACACCCTATTCCTATGTAGTCTATACAATTCACGGTACTTGTGAAGAGTAAATTTAGGTTTGCTCTTCTGCACGAGGGGCCTCAAATCCAAATGGGAACAGATCCCTTTAGCCTGTGTATTGACTTAAAGAACCATGTGAACATTATGGTTTATCACATATTTATTTATTTATTTTTAAACATTTCCCAATTATAGTCTCCTTCAGATCACACTTGGCTTTAGGGTTAGAGTTTGACATCTTTGCTCTACACTGTAGTTCTATTTGCTCCTTGTTTCTCCTTGGCTCTGGTTCCTGGTTGGTTTAAGAATTTGGTATCATTTAGCCAAGAATACTAAACCTTTGTTCAAAGTCCATCTTTGCTATTTGCTATCTATATGACTTTGGACAAGTTATGAGTCTTCAGCTGCTCACTTCTAAAGTGAGGATGTCGCATTCAATGTCCTCAAAAGTACTTTTCAGTTTGAAATGACTGATTGTTCACTCTTCTTTTCTGTCTCCATTGACTTATCTCAGACTTGTTTGCTTTACTATGAAATTTTACTTTTGTCAGGACCGGTGACATGTCTGTAATCTCAGCTGCCAAGGAGGTCAAGGTTGGTGGATCTTTTGACCTTGAGTATCTCCAGCTATCACAGATTTTGCTAACTGGATGCAGCACTGCTTGACATTAATGTTGTGAGGCTGCCAGAAATGGGAAGCCACCAGGTTGCTCCGGAGGGTTGAACCAACCCAAGTTAGAAATGGAGCAGGTCAAAACTCTTGGGATCAAGCCTAAATGAGTAGCCTACATACTTCTATCCTGGCTGTGAGATACAGGGAACTATTCTTAATTTTAAAAAAATTCTGACTTTTTAATATACATTATCAAATCCCAGCTCTTTTTTCTTTCTTCAAATTTAGCCAACTTATTTGATGTAATCTTTTAGTGTGTGACTCTTTTCTGTTGTGTTTAAAGCCCAAGTGAATTGCTTTGTAACCAGAGAGGTTGGAAGATGATAACATCACTTATTTTTCAGTGTTATTATAGGGATAAGATGAAATCTTATTTGTAAAAGGCTTGACACAGGGTCTTGTAAATGGTAGGTGCTATATAAAGGCTTATTTCTTTCCCTCTTACTCCCAAAGAGATGCAGCTCATGGAGCTACTTCCAGGTCCATAGCAATTCAGAAAGTCTGAATGTAAGAAAAGATTAACTATCATCATTACAAAGGTTTTCCTGGCATTTGACCTCATTCGTAACAGTCGCTCAGCAAATATTTATTGAATGAATGTATTAATATTTTATTAGTTATTCAATTGATATTTGAATACTCATAAACTTACTGAATACAATGTAACTGGAACAAATATAAAAGGAACTGAGTTTTTCCATGCTTTTTCCTAATGGTAGAGTAATGTGCCATTAGATATTTTCCCACTTCAACAACAGTCATAAAAGTCTCATTCAACCTATGTCCCCAGAGATAGTCTTACCAAAATGTTAAGTAACAAGTGGCTATCCAAATTCCTTTCTGTTATTATTTTTCCCCAGTTGATTTATCTGCTTGTGTTCAAAGTTTTAACTGAACACTGTAACTGAAAACCATTTCTAAGGATGGGGAACTGCCTCTTGTGACTGTGACTGTTCATTTCACTTATGGATAGCTCCAATTTTAGGAAGATATTTCTGACAATAAAACTTAAATTTGCTTCTTTGCAACTTTGACTCATTGTTACTGATTCTTCTCTCCAGAGGAAAATAGAACAAGTTTTCCTCTTCCATGTGACAGCCCTTCAAATACTTGAAGACAGCTTTAATGTTTCCCTCAGTGTTCTTTTCTCCAGGCTAAGTATCCCAAATTCAATTATTCCTCATATGTCATGGACTGAGGACGCTTCCTTGCTCTGGATACTCTCCAGTTTACCTAAATTGTGGTTTCTGAACTGGAAACAATACTTCATAAATCCTCTGACCAGGGCAGAGAACAGAGAGATGATTACCTTATTATTCCAGGAATCTATGCCTCTCAATGTAGCCCAAGATTGCATCAATTCTTTTGACTCACATTGTTGGCTCACATTGAGCCTGCTGTCTGGTAAAACTCATAAATCTTTTCTCAGACAAATTTCTATTGAGTCTCATCACCTATCTTGTGTTTGTGAAGTTGATTATTTGAATCTGAGTGAGGCTTCACTTTTAACCTTTTAAAATTTGATTTTATTTCATTTGCCTCACTATCCTTAATTGTCAAGATATTTGTTGCTTCTTCCAGAATGCCCTTTACTTTTATATATTTTTATTGCCAGGAAATTGGTTTCTCTTTTGTTTCTTTAGAAAGACTCAACACTAAAGATTCAAGTTTTTCTATTCTGACACTTCTTTAGGCATGCCATAAATCCTGCTTGCGTAATTCTTAATTTCTCTGTTGAACCATTCAGGAACATCCTTCTGTGGCTCCAGGTTCTCTTAGAATCCAAAGGGTCTTTTTTCTCCATCACATATTGATTTATTTTCCTTTGTCTTGTAATATTTATTAAAATATGTTTGAACTTATATAGATGTTCTGGAGTTTAGATTCCTTTCTGTTATTTTTCAAGTTGATTTATCTGTTTGTGTTTAATTTTTTTTTTTTTTTTTGGCAAGACCTTTGGGATTAAATGACTTGCCTAAGATCACCAACTAGTGAGTGTGAAATATCTGAGACTGGATTGGTCAGCGCTTCATCCCACTATGCCATCTAACTATCTTACAATCAGAGTTTTCAACTGAATTTTCATCTTCCTGAGATTTTCAGTAATTTTAGCCTTCCCCTGACCCTCTTATATTGCCCTATCACTCACTTTCTGACTCTTTCCCTTTTGGTGTTGAATCACCCAAGGACTGGACCTCAAAGCTTTCTCTCGTTATAAGGGATTCACTTTTCATCAGCCTCCATCTCCCCACATTGCTTGGGGATAGACTGGCCTCAGATGGATACAAGTCTCTTTTTCCCAAAATAATTGTTTTTCCTTGTTTGGACAGTGCATAGCAGCAGAACATGCTTCTACTTTTCTATACTACCTCCTTTTTCTACATGGAGTGTATCTGTGAGAGAGATGAATTCTGCTATTTGCTGTCACATAATGGAGGGTTTTCTGCCCATTTTTAATGCCAGTTTCATTGAACCATTGACAAATACTGTTAGAAATTAATTAGTAAAATTCATTATTACTAAATATTAACACATTAATTAATTAAATATTTCATACATTTTTGTAGAAAACATGGAGATAGATGGACTAGATTATGATATAATTAGATTAATTTAGAATACAAGTAGTTCTGCTATAACACTGAGATTGGCATATTATAGAGAAAGGTAAAGGAGAAAGGAAGAATATTTCTATAGTGCCTACTAAGTTAAAAGCATTGTGCTAAATGTTTTTGAAACATCTCATTTTTTCTTCACAATAGTTTTGAGAGGTAGGCACTATTATTGCCTTCATTTTGTAATTAAGGAAACTGAAATTAAGTGATTTGTCCAACATCACACAAATAATTATCTATATCCATATTTAAATGCAGGTGTTTCTGATTCCAGGCCCAGCAATCTATCTACTATGCCATATAGTTACGAATATTAGACATCGGGAATTTAATGTGAATTTTGAGTTTGCTTTTGTGTGATTTTTTTCCACATTTTTGATAGGCAGAAAGCTATACCATTTCACAATAACTCACCAAACTGCAGGCCTTCAGATGTCTCTTTCCACAGGCAAACTGAGTCTTGTGAAGATAAAGGGCCTTATTTGTTGTATATCTTTTGTTGTATCTCCTCTTTTAGGAACTGTTGATGGAGAAGAGCTGGACCATATCATCCTTATCCTTATCCCTTCCTGCCACAGAAGCCCTAGTTTCTACTTGCTTAACTTGCTTGTACAGCCTGAGGCCCAGGCTGAGCAGGAATGGGGCCACTATTTATTATAGAATTTATGTTTTTCTTAATAATTTACTATGTTTAAAATGTGCTACGGTTTTTATTAGGTTCCTGTTTTTTTTTTTTAATTTGTTACTGATAGTTTTTAAGCTTGATTTTCTTCATCCAATTACTCGTGTAAGCCCTGTGGTTTTTACTGTATGATTTTGTAATTTTTGTTATTTAGTCAGTAAATTAATTTAATTTAACTCATGACCCCATTCAGGGTTTTCTTGGCAGAGATACTGGAGTGGTTTGCCATTTCTTTTTCCAGCTCATTTTCAGATGAGGAGAAATCGAGGCAAATAGGGTTAAGTGATTTGTCTAGGGTCATACAGCTAGTAAGTGTCTGAGGCTAGATTTGAATTTATGAAGATGAGTCTGACTGCAGCCCTGGTGCTCTATCCACTGTTCTACTGAGCTGCAATTTTGTGTAGTCTGGTGCTTTTTTGGGAATGTATTTATTGTGTTATAACAGAACTATTTGTATTCTACATTAATCTAATTATATCATGGTCTAGTCCATATCTCTCCATGTTTTCTACAAGAATAGTATGAGATAGTTTATTAAATGTTTTATTGAAATCTTGGTAAACTAGCAAAAAAGTTACCCTTTCCCCCTCAGTTTGTTAGGCCTGTCAAAAAAATGATAATGATGCATCTGGCATGAATTATTTTTTTAATTTAATATTTTATTTTCCCCCATTACAAAAAAACAATTTTTAACATTTGTTTTTAAATTTTTTTTGAGTTCTAACTTCTTTCCCTCCTTCCTTTCTCTCCTTACCCTCTCACTCCTGTCATTGAAAAGGCAAGCTATTTGTAGATTATACATGTGCAGTCATACAAAACATATTTCCATATTAGCCATGTAATGAAAGAAGGGCAAAAAATAAAGAAAATAAAGGAAGAAGTATACTTTGATTTACATTCAGATCATCAGTTCTTCCTCTGGAGATGGTTATTATTATAAATCTCTCAGCACTGGCTCAAATCATTGTATATTTGAGAATAGCTAAGTCATTTATAATTAATCTTCATATAATAGTGCTGTTTCTATATACACTGTTTTCCTGATTCTGTTCATTTCACTTTGCATCTTATAAGATTTTTTCCTTAGGTTTTTCTGAGAACATCCTGCTCATTATTTCTTGTAGCACAATAGTATTCTATTACAATCATATACAATCATTTGTTTATCCCAGTTAATGGATATTCCTTCAACTTCCAGCTCTTTGCCACCACTAAAAGAGCTGCTATAAATATTTTTGTACATATAGGTCTTTACTTTTTGTTTTATATCTTTGGGACATAGACACAGTAGTGGTATTGTTGGATTAAAGGTTATGCATTGGGCATAGTTCCAAATTGCTCTTCAGAATAGTGGAATTAGTATACAAATTCACCAAAGGTGCATCAGTGTCTTAATGTTCCTATATCCTCTTCAACATCTGTCATTTTTTCTTTTCTGTCATGTTAGCTAATAGGGGAGAGGGTAGTAACTTAGAGCTGTTCTAATTTGCATTTCTCTAATCAGTAGTGATTTGGAGCATTTTTATATGACCATAGATAAACTCTGATTACTTAATCTGAAAACTGCTTATTCATATCCTTTGATCTTTTATCAATTAAAGAATGACTCTTATTTCTAGAAATTTGAAACAATTCTCTATAGTTTTGAGAAATGAAGTTTTTATCAGAGAAATTTCCTGTGCTTTTTTTCAATGATGATTACTATGTATTTATTCCACAGGATATTTCCTTATCTTCTGCACTCTTTAAAAATTGCTCTACTCAAATCTACACAAAGCAACCTAAGCCAACCTTTTTCTTCCTTCTTTTCTCTTTTACAAACTCTAAAAGGGAGTAGTCACTTTGTCCTCAATCAATTTCAGTGGTTCCCTATTGTCTTGAGGATCACTGATAAAATGGTGGGCTTTTAAAAATCCTTTACAATTTGTCCACTGTCTTTCTGGTCTTCTTAAACATTGCTACTTTTCATATACTCTGCAATCCCACAACACTGACTTCGTTGTTTTTTCTTGAGTACCTAGTGATGAGATATTCCATCTTTTGAGTTCTCTGTGGATTTTCACTTATTGTTCTCAAGTGGACATGCCTGGAATGGTCTCCTTCCTTACCTTGCACCTGAAGGCAGGATCCTTCCTTCAACACTCAGTTGAAATCCTACTTTTTGAAAGAACTTTTTTCAGTTTTCCTTTCTTCTAATGACTTCCCTCTTATATTGCCAACCAGTCTGTACAGAAACATCTTATATATGGTTGTTTGCCTCTTGTCTCCTTGACAAGATTCTTGATATATTGTGAGCTCCATGAAGAACTATGTTTTTGCCTTTCCTTGTATCCCTAGTATTTAGCATAGGGTCTGACATATAGCCAGCACTTAAAAGTTGTTTATTGATTGAAAAATCCAATCATTTCCACCTTAATAATGGGTTTGTTTCTCTTTTTTTGTAAGATACAGAATACAAGTTTTCCTTGTTAGCTTCTCCACCCTTTGAAGGATAAAATGATCATTAAGGGATGTCAAGAAGTTATTAGCTGCACTGTTTTTGGCAGAGGAGAGAGAATTTGCTCCAGCATAAGGTTTGAATAATTGAAGTACACCATCAGTGCTGTATCATGTCTTTGTGCCAAGTTTTCAATCTGTTTGTTCAACTCCTTATCTAGTTCCTCTGTTGGACTCAGGGAGTAGTTGTGGCCACAATTGTATCTGTTCTCCTTCCATTTATCTCTATTCCGATGTTCTCTATCTTGTTTCCCTTTTTACCTCTAGCCCCTTTCTTGGATTTTCTCACGATTGTATTTTCAGATGAAAATATCCTCTTTTTTATCTATCCTTTTCTAACTAAATATTATTGATACATTTACAAAAATAATTACCTATTATTACCAATTTTTCCCCTAACCTCTTTTTTTTATTTCAGGAGAGTCATCTAAAAAACAAAAAATTAAAAAGGGGGAGAAACAGTTGAGGGAAACTGATCAATATATTTAAACAAAACATTGACATATAGTTTTCCAGCCCTACCTACTTCCTGTTTCTTTTAAATAAGGTATTTCAGTAATGAATTGCATCCCATTAGATTTGTATTAAATTTTGGATAAGGCCAAATATAGTTGCTTACTTTAGGACTTTGAATTTCTCTTATTGTCTAAATGTTGCAAATTTGTTCATAGATATTTGAGGCCATAAATTTTATTATTGACTTGGATTTTTGTTTCCTGTAAACTTAATGGTTATTTTCAATGCCATTCTTGTCCCTTCATTGTATTTACTCTCCATAGGAATCAACTTGGTGGATATATTTTGATAGTTTTCTTACTCTTGCATCCTTTTTCATTTAAAGTCCTTTTTGTTAGATTCTTTTAGGCACCATGAAAACACATTCTTACCAACTTTGATGAGGTATACTCTATTCCTGGTCAGAAGTATTTATTTTAAGCTATGATCTAGAATCCAAATCCTATTTTCAGTAACCATCTTCTTAGCCAGATCTTCATATCTCATTTCATTCCCCACGGTGATTTCCTTTGTATTCAAAGGACAGCAGTGAAAGAAACACAACTTGTAATCCCATCTTCTTGGGTCTTGAAGTACTTTAGGTCCTATCTGTGAACATCATTTTTGGCCATGCAGATCACTTGAAGTGAATTGTAGTCACTGGATTTGACAAATCTTAGGCTATTTTTCTGTTGTGGATATACACCTCAGGAAGACAATAAGCTTCTTTGTTATAAACATCAAAAAATGATTGCCTTTATCTCCTACTGTTCTACTGACTCTGAATGGATGATCTCTCTTCTATAATAGCTTTTATGCCTCTATTTTATGATTTCTTGGACAAGAAGAAGCTTGGAACATCCAACTTTCTCCTTTTCTGAGAATTTCACCTTTTGAAGCTCATGTATTCCTTGTCTTTTTCCCTTTCTTTATGCTTCTCTATGACATTATTCCATTTTCCAAATAAGTAAAGACCAAGTTTCCCCTTTGTCACCTCAACACTTTTTCTTTCTTTTCCTCCCTTCTTCCTTTCTTCCCTTCCTCCCTTCCTTCCCATTTTCCTTCCCCCTTTCTTCCTCTTCCCTCCCTCTCCTCCCTCAACTCTCTCTTTCTCCCTCCTTTTCTCTCCCTCTCCCTCTTCTTTTCCCTTTTCCTCCCTCTCTTTCCCTCTCTCTAGGTTTGGAGTTCAAGAACCTCCATTGTCAGGCTTTGCTGCATATGACATAATTGATCTTAGGGCATCTAGGTAGCTCAGTGGATAGAACACTGAATCTGAAGTCAGAAGGATTAGAGTTTAAAATCTGTACTCAGATTCATACTAGTTATGACCCTGGGTAAGTCACTTAACCCCCGCCTGCATAAAACTATAAAGCAGGAAATGGCAAACCATTATCTTTGCCAAGAAAACCATTCAGACAATTGATTCACAGATTCATGAAGAATCAAGAGTCAAATAACTGAACAACCACAAAGTTGCTTAACCTTTCTGGACCTCATATTCTTCATCATTACAAGGAAGAGTAGATACATGCATCCATAATTCTATTAATTCTCTGTTCTGGAGTGGTTTGGAGTAGATGACCTTAGGAGTTACTTCCAGTATTATGAAATTGTGATTAAACTTTTCCTCTTCAGGGTCATTGCCTCTAGATTTTTGCTCTAGTGAGCTAAAGAAGCCACTCTCATGGGTTATTGAAATAGAAGCCAATTGGTTCCAGAGGTAGTAATTTTTCTGTGTTCTTTCTCTCTTTACAGTGACTCTCTCTGCTGCTACTCCCTCCTACTTCAGAGGTTTCACCTTGATTGCTCTCAAAGAGAACAAAGAGGGAGATAAAGAGGAAGACCATGCTGGGACTTTCCAGGTAGGAAACCTTCCATACTTATCATCCAAATTTGGATTAAACTACTTGGTTCCAGAAGCCAAATGAGACTTGACTCACTTGGTTGATGTTAACGTGTTCTACCATTAGCCATACTGTTAAAGTCTTTGGAAAACTACTCCATCCTGATTTAAAATAAGTGTATGTGTGTGTGTGTGTGTGTTTGTGTGTGTGTGTGTATGTGTGTAAAACTGTAACTTGGTGATTTGTTTGGTAATTCCTAAGTGTAAACGAAAGGAGAGAAACAGCCAAATTGGATGGAGTTCAGAAGAAAGTGGAAAGGACTATATAGGAAACAGATAGCTGGATTTACGGGCAAAGATTAAAAGATGTAAGTATGCTTTGCTTGGATACTTGGAGGAGGTGGGGCAAGGAAGGAGTTTAGGGAAGGCCTGATAACTGTCTTCAAATGTCAGGACATGTTTGATTTTCTCTAGGAGGAAAAGCATCATTTAGCCTTATTCCAAAGCAGAAAAATGGAAGAAATAGGGTAAAAGCAAAAAAAAAGTCAAGTAGAAAGAATAACATCTCCTCTCAGATACTTAGAAGACAATGAATAATCTCAGGAAAAGGCCTAGAGTCCTAGGAAGGGGGCTAGCATAGTGAAAAATTTTCATCCCTGATTTTGTATTTATTCTGGAATCTGTTTTTTTTTTAATAGCCTTTTATTTACAGGATATATGCATGGGTAACTTTACAGCATTAACAATTGCCAAACCTCTTGTTCCAATTTTTTACCTCTTACCCCCCCACCCCCTCCCCCAGATGACAGGATGACCAGTAGATGTTAAATACATTAAAATATAAATTAGATACACAATAAGTATACATGACCAAAATGTTATTTTGCTGTACAAAAAGAATCAGACTCTGAAATATTGTACAATTAGCTTGTGAAGGAAATCAATAATGATTTCCTGGTCCTGCTCATTTCACTCAGCATCAGTTCGTGTAAGTCTCTCCAGGCCTTTCTGAAATCATCCTGTTGGTCATTTCTTACAGAACAATAATATGGAATCTGTTTTTTATCTGGCATTTTTCAGCCATTAGAAAACCAGAAAGGGATAAAAATATTTAAATTTGTATTAAAGCTGGCATATTAGAATAGTCTATGTGGAACCAAGGGACAGGGAAGGCTCCCAGTCCCCAACTATCTCTATCCCAAGATGCTTTTTTAAAAAAAAGTCCTAAGTGTTCTTGGAAAGGGCTATCTCATTAAGGTTCTTCAGAATGACACTTCATGGCAATTTACAGTAAGGTGACTCAGGATGCCTAGGCAGGAGAGAGAACAGATAGAGAGGGAGAAAAGGGCACAGAAAGGAGATATAAACTTTAACTAACTGTTAATTGTGCCAAAGGTCAGACCTCATTATGGCTTTGCATTTTTTTCTGAATGGGATTCCAGAAGTATTTGCAGTAAATCCCCCTCCCCCAAGATCCTGGAGAACAGAAGAAGTGAAATAGGGCTAGAAGAGGGCAAACATGATTTCCCTCACCAAAACAAGAAGGTACAGTCTGTGAACCATAGTCTAATGACTTGATTTTTTGGTCCCAGAAAAATTTTTAAATATATTTTAAAACCATGGTGTTTAAGTATTTAGAAAGAAAAGTGATAGTGGGAACCAGTATGGCTTTCATAGGAAAAGCTCATGCCAGATTGTTCTAATTCCCCCTCTTCATCCCCCCTCATCTACCCCTTACTTCATCGCCCCAGGATTACTAGGTTGGCAGATTGGAGAACTCTACAGATATAGTACATTTAGATCTCAACAAAGAACCTGACAGAGTCTCTCATGTAATTCTCTCGGATGAGAAACATAAGCTAGATAATAGTAATTATTTGTAATTATTCAGCATAACTGGCTGAATTAGGAGACCTGAAGCTCAGTGGTACCTCCTCTGAACAAATCTGTTTCCAAATTCATAGAATTACATATTCACTTTGGGATTTGCTGAATTTCAACAAGGAAAAAATGCTTCAGTGCTTGCCCTTCTTTGACACTCATAGAGCTTGGTTGTTGTATAGGTTAAGCTGTAGGGTTGGGAAGTTGCAATTGCCTTTAGTTGGGAGCAGCTTCTCCCCATCAAAGGCAGTTGTGACTCAGGTTGTTCAGTGGCAGTGGAGCCAGCCCAGGTAGAGGTTGCTGCCTGGCAGCAGTAGTGGAAGACTCAGGGCTCCTCACTCACTTGCTCCTTTGGGGAATTGAGTGGGGAGGGATGATTAGGCTGTGGATTGGAGATGTACTCTTTATGAAAAAAATTGTTCTAAATTTATGGGGTTTGACACTTGTCATGCCTTCTGGAACCAATTAATGACCAGTACCAACGTACTACCATGTAATCATTAATGCTTTTATGACATCTTCGAATGACACATCTAGGAGTTCCTTGGGGAGCTGTCCTTGGTTCATATATTAATGATTTGGTTAAAGGCATAGATGACATGCTTATTAAATTTGTAGATGGTATAAAACTTGTAGGGAAATCTGTCATACCGAATGGGAAGATCTGACAAAATCTTGACAGGTTAGAATGATAGACCAAATCTAATTAGAAGATGGATGTTCTGTAATGGCTGTTTACTGTTTTAGTATGAGTTTCTATTTGAAATTTTTTAAAAAGTAACTTTCGTTGTAATTTGTACAAACTGTCACTAAGGGATAATTAAGTCAATTGCTTGTTTGGTCAGAGTTGACAGTGTTCTCTGGATGTGAATGGCATTTTCTATCCAAAGTTTACTAGAATTGCCTTGGATCATCAAATTGCTGAGAAGAGCTAAGACTATCATAGTTGATTATGATACAATCTTGCTGTTGTTATGTACAATGATTTCCTGGCTCTGCTTGATTTACTCAGCATCAGTTCATGTAAATCTTTCTAGGCTTTTCTAAAGTCAGTCTGTTCATTATTTCTTACAGACAATAATATTCTGTTCCTTTTATATGCCATAATTTATTTATTTATCCATTCCCCCCCCCCCAATTGATGGACATCCACTCATTTCCTAATTCTTTGCCACCACAAAAAGAGCTGTAACAAACATTTTTGCACATGTGGGTCCTTTTCCCTTTTTTTATGATTTCTTTGGGATCAGTAGAAATACTGCTAGATCAAAGAATAATCAGTTTTATAGCCCTGTGGACAAATTGCTCTCATTTCACAGCTCCACCAACAATGCATTAGTATCCCAGTTTTTTTATATCCCTTCCATCATTTATCATTATTTTTTCTTGTAATCTTAGGCAATCGGTACTTTAGAATTGCTTTCATTTGCATTTCTCTAATCAATAATGATTTAGAACATTTTTTCATATGACTAAAATGACTTTCATTTCTTCATCTGAATATCGTTCATATCTTTTGACCATTTATCAGTTGGAGAATTTAACTTGTATTCTTATAAGTCTCTATACATTTTAGAAATAAGGCCTTTATCAGAAACACTGGCTGTAAAAATTGTTTCCTAGATTTCTGCTTCCCTTCTAATCTTGGCTGTGTGTGCAAAACCTTTTTTTAATTTATTGTAACCAAAAATATCCATTTTGCATCTTGTTTGGCTATAAATTCCTCCCTTCTCCAAAGATCTGACAGGTAAACTATCTCTTGTTCTCTCAGTATACCTGCTTTACATTTAAGTGTCTATTAAATACCTGAAGGTAGTGTTGCACAAAAGAATAAATGCTAGTTTTGACCTTGATTCAAATTTTGACACAAGCACTTACTATCTGTGTGATGTTCGATAATTCATTCTCCAAGCCTCAGTTCTTCTATCTACTAAATAGGAGTAATCAAAATACTAAGTAAACATCAAAAATATTCCACGTAATGCTCAGAGTAACTAATGCCACAGAGCTCTTTAGTATAAAACCAGGGAAGCTTTTCTGGTCTAATTAAATCATTTTAACTTCATCCACCCTTATAATTCCTTTCATCATTTTTATATTCATTCATTCATTTACTCAATCATTTAGTCATTCAGCATTTGTTGAGCAAGTGCTATGTGTGCAGGCCTCCATAAGGAACTATCAGTGTCAGCATTTCTTTCATTTTCCCAAACAGTAGGCATAGAAAGAATCAGAATAAATTGCTTTTCCCTTCAATGAGCATCTGCAGCCTTCTCTCTTTATGCTTACATCAGTTTAGCTTGGTCTTAAAAATCTTCCCTAAGTTTGTCTCCGTTTTCCTCCTGGTCTGTCTGTTAGGTTTTATCTCACTGATTCTCTTTAGTCCTGCTTTTTCAGCCAGGAAAGGCCTATTTTTCTTTCATTTCTTTACCTTTAAAATTCTCGGGTGTCCTGAGACCAAAAGAATGAAATTTCTGGGTCTTAACTTCCCCATGTTTCCTCCCTTCTGAGAAGTGAAACTCTATTGGGTCTAAATTCTAAATTCTCCTGCCACCATAACTGTTCTGTGGCTACCTCCTTTAACTCAATCAGCATAGAATAGGCTTCCAGATGTTCCTGTCTCCTTCCCCAGCAGAGTATTGGAAAGTACAAGACTTTTAGCTCTAAGTGGTAAATAGGTGCAGCTCTTATTGAATGAAACAAGCTAAAATCTTGTTCTATTTTCTTTAAAATAGTTTCTACAAGAACTTGTGAAATGTTCCCAAGATCACAGAATTTAGAGCTAGACGGGGTTTTAGTCCATCATGATGTTCATTTTACAAGGTGATTTTCTGGGTCCTACCACACACATTGTTAAATTTTTGATGTGACCATTTACATCTCAGAAATAGGTAAATATAAAAATCAGGGGTTGCTTGATAGTTTTTATTTAAACTATTTGGACTTCATAAAGTGAGAAAATGTTGTGTGTATATATATATATATGTGTGTGTGTATGTGATATATCCACATGTATGTATATGTGACATGTGTATATATATATATATATTATATATATATGTATATGTTTTTTTTTCCCTGAAGAGTCAGTTGTAAATATTTGCCAACATACCTTAGCTTCAGAGAGGCTCGTTGACTTACCCAATGTCACTTAGGCAGTCATTTGAATTCATATCTTCAGATTTGCTTTCCTTGCATCATACCATTTCCCTAATTAGGATTCTAAGTTTTTCCTCTCTAGCAATCTAGGAAACAAAGCAGACAGGCCTTCTTTAAGGCTACAGGAGCTACAGGAAAACAGACAGTGTTTTATAAATTGATTAGAGAGTGATAAAGTTACAAGGTACAAGAAAATTTGAAAGCCCGTAATTGCAACTACATGATACAATGGGTAGAACACTGGGCCTAAAGTCAGCTTTGGGAGTTAAAAACTGGCATCAGACATTAGCTGTGAGATCCTGGGCAAGTCATTTAACTCTATGTGCCTCAGTTTCTTCATCTGTCAAATGAGCTGGAGAAGGAAATGGCCAACTTCCAGTATCTTTGCCAAGAAGATCCCAAATGGGATTATGAAGAATAAGAAATGACTAAACAACAAAAACAATGTTAACTAAGGGCTTCTTAATTTGGGATCAGGGGCTTCGTGAATTTGCATGGGAAAAATGACATTTTAATTTTTATTATCTTTTGGTTTCCTTTGTTAATCTTATATAATTTTATTATTATTATATAATCTTATGCCTTTAAAAACTTTATTCTAAGGTATCTATAGGCTTCACCAGTCTTCCAAAGGGAACTCCGAGACATAAAAAAGATGAAGAATCCTTTAACTCTTTCTTGCAGACTTTTCTTCTCAACCCCCCTTCCTTGCCACCCAACCATCCTTTGAACTAGTATTACAGAGAAATGGAAAGAAGTTCTAAACTGCTGAGAAGATAATAGATATCAAATGATGGCTCATTAGGCTCACAAAAGCCCAAATAAAATTCATTTATACTTGAGCTGAAATCAGACTTTCTGGCATCCTGGCAGTGTTCAACAAGTATTTATTAAGCAATTAATTGTTTTTGCCTGGTTTTATGCTAAGGGCTATAGATTCAAAGAAAGGGGGAAAAATTATGATCTCCATTCGCAAAGAGTTCACATTCTAATAAGAGAGACAAATCCAAACAACTACACAAATAAGATACATACAGAGTAAGGTTATCTCAGAAGAAAGGTACTAGCAATAGGAGAAGGGAAGAATCACTGATGTAGACACTCTGTGAGAAGAAATGACACCATTTGAAAATGTAATTAGGCATCCTGGAGTTCTGATAGGGAATAGTGGTATGAAGAAAATCCTCAAGTCTCCAGAAGAGTACCTCAGTACTGTAGTGACCTAAGATACATACTTATTTTCAGTGGTATATAAACTATACATCAATATGATAAAGGGGAGAATACAAAATTCCATTGAAATATTCTGCTCTTGAAAAGTAGTGATCCATCCCTGTAAGTTTTCTTGTAAAGGCTGAATGGATACTTTCCAGTGATGCTGTAGAGAAGATTCAGAAATAGGTTGGATGGGAGCAGTGAGGTGCTACAGTGGATAGAGCACTGCCCCTGGAGTTAGGAGGACTTGATTTCAAATCTGGCCTCAGATACTGTATAACCCTGGGTAAGTCATTTAACCCTAATTACCTTCTCAAAAATAAAAAAAAAAAGAGAACAAGGAATATGTTGGATGCCGTGCCCCTTAGATCCTATCCAGCCTTGAGACTGAGAAATTCTCACTTTACTGCTACCACCCCATTGCTGCTGAGAATTAGCATCTTACTTTTTCCTTTACCCCAGAGAATCATTACTAAGGCAGCAATCCATTATAGAACATCAAGGATTGTCAACTTCAGCATGCCATTTTTCTTTTTTAATTAAATTTTGTTTTTTTTAATTAAAAATCAGTTTTATCTCACTTCCCCTACAGAAAAAAGAAGAGAAAAACCAAAACATTTTTCAACAAATAGGCATAGTCAAGCAGAGCTCATTTGTTATGTTGGTAACATCCAAAAATGTCTTTCTCTGTGGCCTGAATCCATTACTTCTCTCTCAGAAAGTGACTAGCATCTTATGTTTGTGTATTGTAATTATGGTTTATGAAGTGATTTGAGTTCTAAAGTCTTGCAAAGTTCTTTGTTTTATATTTTAATATGTATAACATATATTGGATTGCTTGCTATCTAGGGGAAGGGGTGAGTGGAAGGAAGGGAAAATTATCCGTGCATGTTTTGAAAATAAAAAGCTTTAATAAAAAATATTTAAAAACCCAAAGTTCTTTGTTTTTTACAGTTTTGTTTTTATTGGATAAATTGATTTTGTTTTGGTCACTTCACTCAGCTGATTTCATGCAAGGCTTCCTCAGTTTTACATAAACGGTTACCTTCATCATTTCTTATGGCAAAATAATATTTCATCATATTCCTGTATCATAATTTGTTCAGCCATTATCTCTTTGATGAGCATCTCTAGAAAGCCACTATTCAAATGTGTCTATGCCTCTATAGAAAATGCTGGGATTATGTTTTATTCTTCATGATGCAGTATTTATGGCTAATGAAAGTGTAAACCTGCACCCATTTCAGCAAAATCCAGTGGCCCAGAGAATTCTTCTCCTGCAAAGCTATCCTGAATATGCTGTCAAAATAATATGCTTTAAGTTCTGATCTGATCATACCATTTCCAGGATCAGAAGCCTACAATGGGCTCCTGTTGCTTATTGTGCAACAAGAAGGGAAAAGAATACTTATTTGTGCCCTCAAGACATTGATTTGAGCTCTAACTCTATCACTTAGTAGTTTTGGGGAACATTAGATGAATCATTTCATCTCTCTGAGAATCAGCTTTCTCATTCATACTATGAAAACAATAAGATTCACACTATTTGCTTCATAGCTTTTAGTTTACAGAGAAGATTGTGCAATTCCCTCTTCTCTTCAGGGGGCAGCTTCTGGGGGGAGAGAGACTCTGGGAAGAAGCTGACATATAGAGGACATGCTGTGAACATGTCCCTATTTCCAGTTTGCCACCCTAGAGACTTTGGGGAATTTCCCTTTGAATTGGTGAGGAAAATCTGGAGCACCAGAAACATTTAATGTTTTATATATTTATGGTAATGAGCCACAACAAGGAGGAATGCCAAAGAAGTTGATGGGGCACTAATTCTGCATAACAGTGGCCTTGAGTTGCTTATACCTTACAACCTCTGTTATGCTATATAGAAGGATCAGGAGTTAAATACTATTTAAGGAATAGCTAACATTAATTTTTATTATCTATAGTCTTTTATCTTATTTTTTAATAATAGCTTTTTATGTTTCAAAAAACATGCAGAGATAGTTTTCAACATTCACTTTTGCAAAAACTTGTGTTCCAAATTTTTCTCCCTCCCTACTCTTATCCCCTCCCCTAAAAAGCAAATAATGCAATATGTTAAACATAGCAGTTCTTCTATATATATTTCCACATTTATCATGAAAAACTAACATTTATCTAGTATAGTGCTTATTATGTGCCAACTACTATGTTAAATGTTTAAAATTATCTCATTTGATCTTCCCAACAATCCTGTGATATTATTTCCATTTTCCAGATGAGGCAAACAAGGTTAACAAAATTAAGTGACTTGCTTAGAGTCACACAGTTTAAGTGTCTGAAGCCAAATTTGAACTCGGATTTTCCTGACCCCAGGCCCAGAGCTCTATTCCACAGCACCATGTAGCTAGCCGCCTAGTTCCTACCCTGAATCTCCCCTTAAAGAAGTACCCTAGTCACCCACTTTCTCTTATCTTCCAGACTATTTTATCTTAATCCTATAAGGCTACCTTTCCCCCACTTTTAATCTCTCTTTTGCATGTTATTTTCCCCCTTTAGAGTATAAGTTCTCTGAGGGTAGCGACTGGCTTTCTTTTTGCTTGTTTTCGTATTTCTAGAACTTAGCATAGTACCTGGAACATACTGTAAGCACTTCATAAATTCGTACTCTCTCTGCTCTTTTTCTGTCTCTTTTTTTCTCCCTTCCTCAATCTTTCTTTCATCTTCAATCATATATGACACACACAGGAGTGTTATAAAAATAATTGTTGAAACATTGAAGATCTTAAAGGATACATTTCAGACTCATCAATTTGAAGACTTTAGACTACTTTTGCAGTGTTATTCCTTTTTGCTTTTCTACTCATAATCTACATTTTGGACAAACTGAATGACTTTGCTGTTCCCTAAAGGTATCTCGTGCTTTTCTGACGCCTTGCCTTTTCTCATTTCTTTTCCCTCCCATCTTCCTCTTCCCCTTTTTCCCTTGAGAGGGAAACTTCTTTTTATTGAATACTTCATTTTTCTGAGGAAGGCAATAATGTCAAAGAAAACAAATCTAGTTCTAATAACTTCTAATCTAAGATGGCAAAAGGCTATTTGATACAAATTTCAAATCACATCAACCAACCAATCTACTAGCATTTCTTATTTTTTCAGTCATCAAGCTTTTATTTCTTCCCTTCACATTGAGTTCTATCCTTTTAGAATAATGTTCTCTTTCTACATCTTCAGCTACATCTAACCATCAAGTCCTATTTCAAATATTTCCTCTTTCATGAAGCCTTCCCTGATACCTCTTGCTCCCCATCAGATGTGATCTCTGATTTCTCTGAATTCACATAGCTTATTGTTTGTACTTGAGGGAGGGTGGGGGGGTCATTTAACCTTCTTTATTATAATTATTTGGGTGCACCTCAACTGAGTTTCTTTGATTTTTTTTTATGTTCTCCTTCTACCATACATAAGGCCTTATATGTAGTATGTATTCAGTTAATAATTATTGAATTAAAAAGAACTGCTTAAGTTAATTAGTGAAACAAAACTTCTTGTTTTCTTACTGATTTTTTGGAATCAGTATAGTCAGATCTCAATAGTCTCTGCTAACATTACAAGCTTAGGAATCACTTATCTTGAAGCTTGGTGATATAGGAGACAATGAAGACAATCTCTAAATGCTTTGGTTCAGAAAATAGAGTAACATGCTGTTTTCTGTCTTTTTAGTTTTCTTTTCCTATGAATGCTGGACTGATGTGAAAATTGTCATTTCTTCAGCATTCTCTGGTTGGGTGGTATGGACAGGACTAAACTGGGTGGTGATAGAGAAATTGGATTCATAGAACCTATGAGGTCAGAGTTAGTGTTGGCAGGAAACTCAGAAACTCCCTTAATCCAACCCCTCCCTTACTGAATGAAAGAATCTCCCTTACAGCACTGATCATCTAGCTTCTACTAGAATACCTCCAGCTATGAAGGATTCACCTTCTTCTGGAATTGTTCATTCTATTTTTGGACATCTCTGTTCGGTGGGAAATTGATATAGAAGGAGCAAAAGGGAAGATACTTTGGACTAAAAAGTAGTTGATGGATACCTAAGTACATTGGGTGACAGTTCTTTTTATAAATTATCTCTGGATTCTCTCCCTATGTTAGACTAATAAGAACTCTTTATGAGATGTATTTACATAGGGGCACATGTATATATACATTCATAAAAATGAAAAAAGTATCCAACGTACTTTCTGTACTTAGTTTCTTTGGGTGGATGCATCTGACGAGAGGAGAGTTAGATTAAGTTTACTTCAAAATTAGTAGACATCAAAAGAAGAAGAAAATGGAAGAGGAAGGAAAATAATAATAGCCAATATTTTAATATAGCATTTTAAGGTTTTCAAAGAAGATCAGTATATTTTGGAGAAGAGTAAAAGCAGAAGTAGAGACTATGGCATCATATAGCATGACATTAAACTCAAGTCTGATTGATGCATTGTTGGTGGAGTTGTGAACGAATCCAACCATTTTGGAGAGTAGTTTGGAACTATGCTCAAAAAGTTATCAAACTGTGCATACCCTTTGATCCAGCAGTGTTACTACTGGGATTATATCCTAAAGAGATTATAAAGAAGGGAAAGGGACCTGTATGTGCACGAATGTTTGTGGCAGCCCTTTTTGTAGTGGCTAAAAACTGGAAACTGAATGGATGTCCATCAGTTGGAGAAGGGCTGAATAAATTGTGGTATATGAATATTATGGAATATTACTTTTCTGTAAGAAATGACCAACAGGATGATTTCAGAAAGGCCTGGAGAGACTTACACGAACTGATGCTGAGTGAAATGAGCAGGACCAGGAGATCATTATATACTTCAACAACAATACTATATGATGACCAGTTCTGATGGACCAGGCCATCCTCAGCAACGAGATCAACCAAATCATTTCCAATGGAGCAGTAATGAACTGAACCAGCTATGCCCAGAAAAAGAACTCTGGGAGATGACTAAAAACCATTACATTGAATTCCCAATCCCTATATTTATGCACACCTGCATTTTTGATTTCCTTCACAAGCTAATTGTACAATATTTCAGAGTCTGATTCTTTTTATACAGCAAAATAACGTTTTGGTCATGTATACTTATTGTGTATCTAATTTATATTTTAATATATTTAACATCTACTGGTCATCCTGCCATCTAGGGGAGGGGGTGGGGGGGTAAGAGGTGAAAAATTGGAACAAGAGGTTTGGCAATTGTTAATGCTGTAAAGTTACCCATGCATATATCCTGTAAATAAAAGGCTATTAAATTAAAAAAAAAAAAACTCAAGTCTTTTGCTAAGAGGATAAAACAGAACTGGACTAAGGGGGAGAATGAGAAGATGAAAAAAGTATGGGAGTTCTTGATTATTCTTTAGTTTGTCTCCCCCAGTCTCCTATCCTTCCAAGCAAGCAATACCTTGAATAAACTAGGTCTATTTCAATTGTACAATGGTACCTGAAAATGATGAATCTTTAAGCTCCTTTGATTTCATTTTGCTTCTACTTATGTGCATACATGTTGCTTTTTTTATATAGAATGTCGAGTCCTTGAGGGAAGGAATTATTTAATTTTTACTTTTATATCCTTTATATCTTTTGGCCTTAGCCTTGCACTTATTAGGCCCTTAATAAATGCTTGATTGACTCCGTCACTGGAAGTTTTACAAAGATTCAAAAGGACTGAGAGTTTTTGGTGGATTTTATTATTGTCTTGATATTATTTGTATTTTTAAAGAAGCTGCTGTAAAAATAATTTTTTTTTGTTTGCTGATCAGATAACCCAAATCTATGTTTATGTTCTCTGCCTAACTTGCAAGCCAAGTGTGAATACTTGTTTGATGGAACACTCTTCAATCTCTAGGAGCACTTGGGAACAAAGTGTTCTGAGTCCAAACAACTGGATTTAGGAAACCATTAAAATCTGCACATAGCTTTTAATCCAGATTTCCTTATCTTCAGAATTCTTAATATGTTTCTTTGGCATTATTTGTTCTTGCAACATTATTCCCGGTTTTATTCAAAATGTAACAGGCAGTCAGGAACTTTGGTGTTTTGTTGCAGGGCTCTAAAAAACTTTCTTGACTCTATGAGTTCTCTTCTCCTCCCACTTCAAAAGTCAGATACATTTTTCCTTCCTTGGAAACAGAAAAATCCAAGTTGTATTTAGATAGTGAGAAGAAGATAATACTTTGAAGTAGGGGTTGATTTCTAGGTGGCTCAGTGGATGGATGGAGTGCTGGTGGGAAGGTTGGAGGGAAGAGAACATGGCTTATCTTGGTCACTTTCTTGAATGATAGTTCTGGATATATTCATTTATCAATCAGAGAAGAAAGTCAATGGGCCAGAGATCGAAATCCCAGTGATGAAGGTCTCTCTTCCCTTCCTTGTTAATACTCCTCCACTGCATGATATTAGTGTTTCCAATGGTTAGTCCAGGCCTCCATTTGGGAGATGAACAAAGAGATAAAACAATTAGAGAATTATGGGTTTAGAATTAGAAGACAACCTGGGGGTTCTCTCATCCAAACCTCCCATTTTATAAGCAAGGAAACTGAATCTCAGGGAGAGAAAATGACTTTCCACCATAGAATGCAGGTCAGTATTAAAAGTGTTAGAGAAGAGGTCTGTGATTCTTGCTCTTCGAACAATCAGATCTACTTTCTGTCTTCCACTCTTTGTTATATGTGTGAAAGTACAATGGAAGGTGTAAGTTTTCAGCCAGAAAGAAACAAAGATCTATGAGAGCTAGGAGAACCTTTTTGCAGTGAGAGCTGCTGATTTGGAGGTCTGACTTTTGGCAACCTTGGCTCTGCCAATACATGGTAAATGGTCTGTGAACAACTGTTCTAAAGTCCTTCACTATGCAAATACCCTGAGGACCTTTTGTTAACAGCTTATTGACTTTATTTTATATATGGTATCAACAACTTTGCTTTTGCACAGCTTTAACAGTAGAAACCTAGGATTTGTGAACTTAAAAAAAAAAAAAGGTTTTTTTTTTAAATTACTATATTCCAACCTAATTGGTATTCTTTGCAATCCTATGTATTTTATGCATTTAAATACAATATTCTGAGAAGGAGTCCAAAGGTTTCTCCACGCTTCCACAGTGACCATGACTCAAAAAATGGTTAAGAACACTTGAGTTAGATGCAAAGAGAAAAGCACTGTTTTTATCTTGTTTTTTTTTTCTTTAGGGAATCACATACCTCAATATCTCTTCAGGTCTATTGCTCAGGTCAGTATGGTTATGCCGAAAAATATTGGATAGGATAGTCAAGAAAGGATCTTTATGGTAATGAATTTAATCCCTTAGAAAGTGATCAAATTAGGATCAGTATACCACTTTAAGGAGGCAGTCTTATGTAGAAAAATATTCTAGAAGAATTTTCATAATATAGAGAAACTTCCAGGTTTTGAAAGAATCAGATTTAGATCTCTAGACATCTCACTACAGGGAAATCTTTACCAGTGTCAATGCTGAATGGGAGATAGAGAGATCTGTGTGGGGGGGGAGAATCAGGAAACCTAATTTCCCTTCCTTTCACTCACTGCCTACCACTCAGTCTCTGGGTGAATTTAGGTAATTCTCTGGTTTTTCTGGCATTTTTGTTTTCATCTCTAAAATCCAGTAGGATTTTAGAACTAGGTCTCTCTGAAATTCTATGACTCATTTTCTAAATCAGGTGTTACTATATATTACACATTTTATCTGAATACTCTAATCATACCTCCAGGAAACTAAAAGTACCATTTAATTTGCCTAATATACCTGAAACAATTAGCAATCAGAAGAACTAATCTTTTAACTGACAGAAGAAGCTGGAAAACTGAAATGGCTCCTGTGATAAAATTGGGTCGATTTTCCTAGAAACACATTTGTTTTCTTCCCCACCCCCATCTATCTGCCCAATTGTGCAGACATTCAGGTTTAACAGATGAATTTAATGGACACTGGTAAATCCTTTCCCTATATTTCCTTGCCTTTGCTGATTGTTCTAGGTAGACTGACTAAATGAAATGAAACTTTCATCTATCTGAAGATATAGTTAGAGCAATGCAATGTTGTATAATATAATAGCATCACCTTATTTGGAGAAAGAATCCTAGAACCATCCCAGGAGGCATTGTAGCACAAAACAGAGATTACTGAATTTAGAATATCCTTGCTCTGCCACGGAAATTTGGCAAATCTCTCCATCTTTCTGAGATCCTTAAAAGAAAGACAGACTAGATCCTAGCTTCTAAACTGTGGTTTGGAGCCCATGTGGGATCTCATAAGTGAATGTGAGAGTTATAACCTTATGATTTATTACCAATAAATGTTTGATTTGCATATCTGTTTTATATACCTACATTACTGGATTCAGATAAAAATTTCTCAGGTGAAAAGATCATGAGTGGAAAAAGTTTAAGAAGGACTGAACTAGGTGACCTTGAAGGTCTCTTGCAATTCTAAATTGTTACGAGCATTCCATCATCTTTCCTTTGCCATATCATAGTTATTATAGGTACCACTAGTACGACTACTAGTACTTGTACTTGCATTAATACTATTACTAGTACTACTACTAGTAATTAGCATTACTCTCATTAGTACTGCTAATACTAGTACTACCACTAGTAATACTAATGATACCACTAACTAGTACTACTAATTAGTACCATAACTAGTACTACTAATAGTACTATTAATACTAGTAAAGTTACTAACTAGTGTTAATAATACTACTAGTAGTAGCTATAGATACAGAGACTAGTGTCTTGAACCTGAAGTTCAGGAAAGAACTGAGCTTCAGATACTTATGAGCTTTGTGGCATTAGACGTTACTTAACTGCTATCTTCCTCAGTTTCCTCATCAATAAAATGAGGATAATAATTGTACATGCTTTCCAAAATGGTGGTTAGGATTAAATGTAATAATTTTTGTAAGCCACTTTGTAAAGCTTAGAATTCTCTCTGAATGTTGGTTATTATTGCTCTTGTTCTTGTTAAGTTCTCCCTCTGAATGGTGTCCTTTTTTTGTTTTGTTTTGCTTTTTGCTTAATTAGGAGTTCCGTCTTTCTTGATTACTAAAAAGATATTAAACCATTAGTGACTGATACTTCTTAATGACCCGAATGAGTGGTAAATGGAAATGATTTAATAGCTCCGAAGCACTTTCTATCACAGTGCAAAAGCAGTCATTAGGTTACTTAATTAGGTCTGCTAATCTACTTGCAGACTAACGACAATATTGCAAAAATCTGAAATAAGTAAATTCATGTTTTGCTAGAACAATCTGCGTTCATCTTTTCTTCCCTTAAGGAATGCTAATTTATTGGGACTGCAGCTAAAGCACTAGCCAAACACAAAGGGGCAAGCTCTTGCTAAGTGACACAGTTATTGTTCTGTGTCTATGCTTGTTTAAAAGTTAGGGAGAAGAAAGAGGTCTGGGACTGCTGTCACTATAGGTTGTCCCATCATGGAGGAAAGTAAATTAGCTCTGGCTTCTGCCTCTCTCCTGCAGGGAGGGAAGAGGAGAATCTGGCCATGATCCAGTTAACTTGATCTACATAGAGAACCAAAGGGCCCAGCTAAATTAGCTCCCTTGCCACATTTGTCCCCAAAGCATACTGTTCTGACATTGTAGGTTGTGAAGACCTATTGTAGCACTGCTTTTATAGCTAATATCTGCAACAGAACATTCAAAAATCTACTTTTCTTCAATGATCACAGAGAGTATTTGTGGACCTCACCAGAGGGAGAGAGTATGTCTGCCTGGTCCCCTTGATAGGAGGATCTTCTTTCTCTATCCATCTCTAGATTATCTGTGACTTTCCCTCCCTTCTTCTTCCATATCCAATCCATTTCCAAATTCTATGGTTCCATGTCTCTAATATCTTCCATAAGCATTTATTATTTTTAAAATTTATTATATCTTTTTATTTACAAAACATATGCATGGGTAATTTTTTCAACATTGACCCTTACAAAACCTTCTCTTCCAAATTTTCCCCTCCTTCCCCACATCCCCTCCCCCAGATGGTAGGTAGTCTAATACATGTTAAATCTATTAGATTATATGTTAAATCCACCATATGTATACATATTTATATAGTTATCTTGCTGCACAAGAAAAATCGAATCTAGAAAGAAGAAAAAAAACCTGAGAAGAAAACAAAACTGCAAGCAAACAATAACAGAAAAAGTGAAAAATATGTTGTGGTCTACACTGAGTTCCCATTTCTCTCTGTGGGTGTAGATGGCTCTCTTCATTACTGAACAATTGGAATTGGTTTGAATCAACTCATTGCTGAAGAGAGCCACGTCCATCTGAATTGATCATCGAATAATCTTTTTATTGCTGTGTATAATAATCTCCTGGTTCTGCTCATTTCACTCTGCATCAATTCATGTCAATCTCTTCAGGCCTTTCTGAAATTATCCTGCTGATCATTTCTTATAGAACAATAATATTCCATAGCATTCATATGCCATAACTTACTTAGCCATTCCCCAACTGATGGGCTGTTTCATCAGTTTCCAGTTCCTTCCTACTACAAAGAGGGCTGCCACAAACATTTTTGCACATGTGGGTCCCTTTCCCTTTTTTAAGATCACTTTGGGATATAAGCCCAGTAGTAACACTGCTGGGTCAAAGGGTATGCATAATTTCATAATTTTTTGAGCATAGTTCCAAATAAGCATTTATTATTTACTGATTATATATCAGACACTGTGTTAATTACTAAAGATACAGAAAGAGGCAAAAAACAATTCTTCCTCTCAAGAAGCTTACAGTCTAACAGGAGAGACAACATAAAACCAAATATATAAAAAGCAAGCTATATTCAGGATAAATAGGAAATAATTCAAAGAGGAAAAGCACTGTTAAAGAAGATTTCCTGTAGGAGGAAGGATTTTAGTTGGGATTCAGGCATTTTATAAAAGGAATTTTCCAGGCATGGGGTACAGCTAGAAAAAAATTCCTGGAACCAAGAGATGGAGTGTCTTGTTTAGGGAACAGTCCTGAAGCCAGTGTCATTGTATTGAAGAATATCATGTAAGAAGTCTGAAAAGGTAGACATGGACTAGATTACGAGGGGCTTTGAATGCCAAACAAAGCATTTTATATTTGTTCCTGGTAGCAATAAGAAACCACTGGGGTTTTTTGAGTAAGGGGTAATATGGTTAAACCTGTGGAAAAAATCACATTAGTGGCTGAATGAATAATGGTCTGGAATAAGGAGAGATTTGAACCAGACAGACCCACTATCAAGCTGTTGCAATAGTCAAGGAATGAGGTGATAAGGGGCTGAATCAGAGGGTTGGCTATGTGAGAGGAAAGAAGGGAGAAGATTTGAGAGATTTTGCAAAGGTAGAATCAACAGATCTTGGCTGTAGAAGAATTCATAATAACTCTTACTTTGGGGGCCTTAGGGATTGAAAGGATTGGATTGCCCACTACAGTAATAGGGAAGGAAGGAAGGACAAAGGGTTTAGAAGGAAAGGAAATTAATTTTATTTTGGACATGTTGAGTTTAAGCTGTCTATTGGACATCGAGATCAAAATGTCTGAAAGACAGATGTCTATATGATTTTGGAAGTCAGTAGAGAGATTGAGGTAAGAAAGATAGATTTGGGAATTAGCTTAAAGATAGTCATTAAATCCTCAGCTGAGATCACCAACTGAAATTGTATAGAGGAAGAAGAGAAGGGGACACTGGACTGAATCCTAAGAGACACCTATGGGTAGATGGTGTGATCTGGAGGACTCAGCAAACAAGACAGAGAAGAGTGGTCAAGTATGTAGGAGGAGAAACAGGAGAGAATAGTGTCCTGCCAATCTAAAGAGAGTATCGAATGTTCAGCAGTGTCAAAGACTGCATAGAGGTCAAGGAGAATCAGGATTAAGAAAAGGCTATTGGATTTGTCCACTAAGAAATTGTTAGTAACTGTGAAGAGAGCAAGAGCAATTAGATGATTGAAAGGAGGGAAGGTCTTTTCTGGACAGGGGAGACATGAGTATGTTTTGTAGACAGTAGGAAATAAGGCTAGAGAGAGAGAGAGAGAGATAAAGATAGAGATAAAGATAAAGATAACTGTCTCCCTGGTCCTGATTCTGATTTTTTGTGAAGGGGAGCTTCCTAACCTCCTGAACAGCCATTCAATCACACTCCATGAACTCTCTCTAGTCTCCTGTACTCCACAGCAGGTGCCTGGCTCTGGAGTAGGGACTATTCCTCCCCCTTTCCACACACAGAACTTTCTCACATGATACCCTTGGATAATTCTTCATCAATAACCCATTCCTCAGTGATTAACATATTCCTACCCTACCATACTCTCCCTATCCCAGAAATTCCACCCCCTTCAGCTATTATTTTTCAAACCCTTCCCTGACTACTTCCCTTGTTCCTATCTCCCCCAACTTAGACCCTTTATAACATCTTACTCTAAAGGTATTCACCCCTCCCACTGTGCTCTCCAAGATGCCTGCTTCATAATTTAATTCAGTTCAACAAATATTTATTGTCTCCTATGCAAAAGAGCTTTTAAGGAATTTTTTTTATCTGATAAGAAAAGACACACAAGGAAGTGACAAAGCAGAGGGTAGAAAGAAGGACAAGGAGGATACTCAACATGGGGGCATGATGTTCCAAGGAGTTAAAACCAAGCTGAGCTGCTGATGCAAAATGAAGTTACCTGGAAAGTTGAGTCTTCTAATAAGAAAGGCATTGGGAGTTTTTTGCTCTACTCTTTATCCCTCCAATCAAAGGAGAAAAGCAACTGAGGAAGTTTGACATGATATTGTTCAGTTGTGTCCAGCTCTGTGATTCCATTTGGGGTTTTCTCAACAGAGATACCAGAGTGATTTGCCTTTTCCCTGTCCTGGTCATTTTCTGATGAGAAAACTGTGTAAGGGGTTCTTGCTCACAGTCCCACAACTAGTAAGTATCTGATGTTTAACATATATTGAATTGTTTCCCATCTAGGGGATGGAGTGGGGGGAAGGAGGAGAAAATCTGAAACACAAGGCTTTGCAAGGGTCAATGTTGTCAAATTATCTGTGCATATGTTTTGAAAATAAAAATCTTTAGGAAAAAATAAAATAAATATATAAATAAAAAAAATAAAAGTGGAATTGGTTACCTAAAACAAAACAAAACAAAACAAAACCAGTAAGTGTCTGAGGCCAGATTTGAATCTTCCTGACTTCAGGGCCTGCATTCTATTCATTGTGCCACCTAATTATCTTTGTTGAGAAGGTGTCTAGTATGAGAAACTGAGTCAATCTGCATGGTGATAACATTTCTAGGGATTAGTTTTTCTTGGGGGAAGAATAAGTAACAAAATAAGTATCACCTTAAACCCTGACTAGCTGGGATGGATGGGGATGTTCAAGGGGGACTGATACCTCTAGCGTTAATGGCTTCCCAAGCCCTTTTCAGGGCTGCTCATCTACCTTTAGTATCTACCTGACACTTCAGCTCTCACCTGTGGCTCCAAGAAGCTGTAGCATGCACAGTGGCCCTGGGAGGCAGGCTCACCCAGGTTCAAGGCAATACACATACCTCAATTGGTGAGTTAGGGGGAAGACTCCTCCTAGCTGAATGGGAGGATGAGAACAAATTGTTCTAATGACTACAAATGCAGCCGAAGCAAGAATTGTGGCGAACTTAGAGCTTGGTCAGACATTAAAGATGTTAGGATCTACCACATCCTGAACCATTTCTGATCATACTGATTTTTGTCTTAATTCTGGGAGAGAGAAGGAGGATAATGACTTTGTGTAACTCTGCTTGACAAATCCAATTCAATTAAATCCAATCCAATAGACTCCAATAAGGTCAAGATACCACCCTGTGATGTCTTTGGTCATCTTTGAAAATAAAGGACAAACAATAATAGGAAAATGAGATGTAATCTCAAAGGAGAAGGCACTAGTAAAAAGGATGGGAGAGGAGGGGGACACTGGGAAAAGCCTCTCATGGAATTTGAGAAGAGATCAAATGGGAGTTGAGAAGGAATCTTGAAGGAAGCCAGGAATGGGAGATGATTAGGGAGAACTTGTCAGGAATGAGAGACAACCATTGAATCATTCCAGCTCCAAATGTATGATTCTTTCACTTTATAGGAGTGAAACCAGGTCAGACCCAAGAATTCAAGTTTATCCTTCTAGTGAGGGGAGGTAATTATGTAGGAAATGGGAATAAATGTTAAATTTAGTAAGGGAGGTTTATCCCACCTTAACCAACACACCAGATGGAATTGTCTCATCCTCTTCTCTGGCATTCAGCTTCCTTCATGGAGCTTCGGCGGTCTTGGTTCTATTGTAAGCTCACCGCAGGTGTCTAAGGGGGTGAGCCATTCTTTGTGTGAGATGGCCAGAAAGTCCACAGTAAGTTCATAGTGCCAAAGGTATCCTTGGATGAATAATTATAGTCTTAGACTTTTATTTTTTATAATTCTCAAAGACTTTCAGTAAGTATCATACAACAACATTTGCATTAACATTTGTTATGAAAACTTCATTTTGATACAGACTGGAAAGTGTTATTAAGTCCAAAATAACAATTTTTTTTTTCTGGGCTTAAAAAACCCCCAAACCTCTTAGGAAGAATGAAACTATCACTTATATAGTATACCCATGTGCTCAAGCACTGTACTAAGTACTTTACAAAAATTATCTCATTTGATCCTCATGATAACCCTGGGAAGTAAATGCTATTATCATCCCCATTTTACAGTTGAGGAAACTGAGGCAATAGTTATATAGTAGTTTTGTAATATGTTAGGTAGAAGGTAAGGAAGGCCTGAATTATGATTATGTCAGTTTGTCAGAAGGATGTATGGGATAGAATTTCCTAAAGTATGATTGATAGAACCAGAGAACTGATTGGATCTAGGGGGCTATGGAAGGAGAAGAAGTTAAAGATAATTTTAAGAGAGGCAGTTAAGTGGCCCAATGGATAGAGCACCAACCCTGAAGTCAGGAGGATCTGAGTTCAAATCTGGCTTCAGACACTTAATACTTCTTAGCTGTATGACCTTGGGCAAGTCACTTAACCCCAATTGCCTCCAAAAAAAAAAGATAACTTTAAGAAAGGGATTCTTAAGCCTCTATTTTGATAACTGTATTTCAGTTTGGTTTCTTTTGTAATCCTATGTTTTTTATTTCACGTATTTAAAAACATGATTCTGAAAAGGAGTCCATAGGTTTCTCCAGCCTTGCAGAGGGGTCTGTGACATGGAAGAAGTTAAGAATCCTCTAAATGAGGGTCTCAAACCTGTGTGATTTGATTACCTAGGTGAACCAGAACTAAAAAGAGAGAGTTTATGAAAAAAGAGGGACAAACTTGGCATTGGACATTGATGTGTGGGCAGGACAAATATCTATCAGGCAGTTAGAATTGCAAGACTGATAAAATGTAATTTTGGATCTGTCAAAACTACCATTCGGTACAGTAATCTTTTCTCTAGCATCCCTGATAAGTATGTCCAGCATCTGCTTGATTGCTTCCAACAACAACTGGTTTTCAGCAAATCCTTTTTCCTAGTAGGTTCAACTAGGAAAAGCTATCTTCAGTCTTTTGCTTTTTGATTTTAGGTCTCACAAAATGGAGCAGATCTTTTTTTACATGATGTCCTGTTTGAAGATAGCCACACTTACTGTTTTTTCTTTTTTAGATCAAGTATCTCTAATTTTTCATGTCATTTTTTTGATTTCTCAACTTCTTTGCAAGTAAAGAGGTTTAGCTAGATGATTTCTGTAGCTCTTTCCAGCTTAAATCAATGAATCCTCCATGCTAATAAACTCCTCTTTAAGATTTGTCTCTACCTTCTTGTCTTCTTGATTTCCTTATACTTTGCTTCCTTCTACCTACCCTATGATGTAGCAAAACTGGCCTTTTCTCTATATCTTGCACAGTTCATCCCATTTCCTGACTCCATGGCTTTTACTTAGTTGTTCCCTGTAATGATGGCTCTCTCCATACTGCTACCTTCTGGATCCCTTGATTTTTCCTCCTTCAGAGTCTACCTTTTGGGTGAGATTTTTTTTAAACCCTTCTTACACCCTGAGGTTTCCTCCCCCCATTCCTTCTCTCAAAATTGCCTTTCATTTGCACCATATGCATCTTTTTTTTCTCTTGTGTAAAACATGATTATTTTCTCTTTTTTAAAATTATTGTAGCTTTTTATTTACAAGTTATATGGATGGGTAATTTTTTAGCATTGACAACTGCAAAACCTTTTGTTCCAACTTTTCCCCTCCTTCTCCCCACCCCTTCCCCGAGATGGCAGGTTGACCAATACATGTTAAATAGCACCATATACATCTTAATTTTTTTTCCTCCAGTAGAACAGGAGGCAGAAATTCTGCTTTGCTTTTTTTTTAATTCCCTTTCTTTGCAGTACTTAGCAAAGTGCCTAGTGTACCATAAGCACTTAATAAAGACTTGTCAACTAACAGTATGAGTTGCTTTAACCGGGACATTAACTAGCTGTGATCATCCGTGGGTTGGAAGGAGAAAAAAAAGGAGATGGTCTTATATAAGTTGGATTACTGCTCTCATTGGGCTCCCTTTCCTTCTCATCCTATATAATTCATCCCTGTTCGTAAGCATCTCTAAGGCTCGTTCTTTCAGAGTGTGGAGGGTATTGTGTTGAAAAGTGAGACGCAAGATTCCTCCTGTTCCAAATTGGCAGCTTGGGTTATGTTTTGGCACACAGCTCAGAGTTCCAGATGATGGGGCTCTTGGCTTTAATTCCATCTGTTGTAAAATAGCACACAAATTATGCCAGGATCCAGAAAGGTTACACGTCCTTGTACACATTTTGAGGGTTGCCAAGAATCTATAATCTGTTTTGTAGATCTTTTTCTTTTCCAAACTTGTACAATTCTGTTATTATAAGAGGAGGGCTCCTTTTGCAGTGAGTTGGAAGATGGTTGAAGCCATTTCCCCCTTATCCAAGGTATCGGCTCATTAGGATCCTTGGCAATTGTGATTTTAAATGAGGTGTCCTGGTAGGTGAGTGTGTCAGGGTGCCGCTGGGTGAATCCATACCACATGCAGTTCTGGCCTTCTTCTCACTAATGACCACAAGGGCTTGGAAGAGGCCTCCCTGAAGGGCGATCAGAGCTTGTTTACATAACATAGGACAGAGTGTAACAAGCACCAGATGGTCACCACAGGCTTGTGGTTTGTTGTGTTTCACCCATTAAGCCGTTTCTAATTTCTGTTTGCAATCACTAAAAGTTAATCTGCAAAATGATTTCTGCATTCTCCACTGCCCGCTGAAATGTTCAAAGGGATTATCTTCTTAAAGGGGCACTCCTCCTAAAGCTCACCTATTACTTTAGCCCAGCAGCTTCTATGGCCCAGCAGTCTTGGGGATTTAAGGACATGTGAGTAACTGGCAATGATGTGAGAATCCAAAATAAGCAAAGCCCATGCTGTTACAACATGATCGTGATTTTGGGAAATCAGCAGTCTGCTGAAATGAGGAGCATTTTTTTCCAATAGTATTTTATTTTTCCAAATACACATAAAGATAGTTTTCAACATTTATTTTTGTAAAATTTTGTGTTCCACTGTATAAAATATATACACATATATTGTATTTAAGATATACTTTAACATGTTTAACATGTATGAGACTGCCTGCCATCTAGGGGAGGAGGTGGAGGGAAGGAAGAGAAAAGGTGGAACAGAAGTGTTTGCAAGGGTCAGTGTTGAAAAATTACCCATGCATATGTTCTGTCAATAAAAGCCATAATAATAATAATAAAAAAACTTTGTGTTCTAAATTTTTCTCCCTCTTTCTCTTACTTTGCCCTCCTCAAGAGAGCAAGCAATCTGATATAGGTTAAATATGGGCGATCCTTTTAAACATCTTTCCATATTTGTTATATTGTGCAAGAAAAATCATACCAAAAGGAAAAAAAAAACACAAGAAAGAAAACAAAAAGGTGAAAATACTATCCTTTGATCCATATTCAATTTCCATAGTTGACTCTCTATATGCAGATAGCATTTTCCATCTCAAGTCTATTGGAATTCCTGAATCACTGCATTGTTGAAGAGCCGAATCCATCACAGTTGGTCATCACATAATCTTGTTGCTGTGTACAATGTTCTCCTGGTTCTGCTCACTTCACTCAGTATCAGTTCATGTAGGTCTTTTCAGGCTTTTCTGAAATTGCCTCATTCATCATTTCTTATAGAGCAATGCTATTTCATTATCTTCATGTTCCATAACATATTCAGCCATTTCCCAACTGAGGGGCATCCACTCCCTTTTCAGTTCTGAGGGGCATTTAAAAAAATAGTAAATATTTTCCATCTGTAATTCTTAACTTTTTTTCCCTTTGGCAATCTGGTAAAGACTAGATATTCTTCCTCAGAATCATGTTTTTAAATGCATGAAATAAACCATAGAGATTACAAAGGAATCTAATTAGATTGGAATATATTTATTGAACTGTATGTTTCAAGCTAAGAATCCCCATTTTAGATGCTGTTTGGCTATCATGAGCTTGTGTTCTACCAGGCTGAGTGGGACCAAAATAGTTTGTATAAGATTATAATAGTAGCTCATATTGGTACATGCTAGCATATCCACCAATGACAATTCTATCTTGACAGGTGATGTCCAATAGCACCTTAATTTTCTAATAATGTAACATCCTTTAAAAAAACCTGATCTTGATTCTTTGGTATGGCTGTACCAGTTCAAACTGACATTTCTTCAACAACTCCCAGCCTTAGCAAGTTTCCTGAACCACTGATTCACTTCTTACCCAGAATTATAGAACCAGTGTTAACACACTTAGATCTAGCTAAGTTTAGAGTCAGTGCTCTCTATCCATTATTCCATGTGCTATACCATGCATTATATCATGCTATGATGTCATAACATATTCCCTCATCTTTTCATCATTTCTTTTCTTCATCTTTTTTTTTTTTATTTTTGAGGCAACTGGGGTTAAGTGACTTTCCCAGGATCACACAGCTAGGAAGTGTTAAGAATTGGTTGAATTTGAACTTGGGTCCTCCTCCTGATTCCAAGGCTGGTGCTCTATCCACTGCCCCATTTAGTTGTCCCACTTTAGTTATTTCTTTACATGAACAGCTGATGTTTTATAGATATGAAGATGTAGGTCACTGATGTCAATGAGGCCATTGTAGATAGCTAAATCCCTGTTTCCCACATATAGCATAAACTTGAGTACCTCTATCATCTTGATCACCCACTGGCTCACCCATGCTTTCCATAAAATGTAATATCCAGAGCACCAAAACTCTTTAGGGGTCCTCAAACTATAGCTTACAGGCCAGATGTGACAGCTGAGGATGTTTATCCCCCTCACCCAGGGCTATGAAGTTTATTTAAAGAACCACAAAACAAAGTTTTTGTTTTTACTATAGTCCGGCCCTCCAACAGTCTGAGGGACAGTTTGAGAACCCCTGCTCTAGATGTTATCAGACAAGGGTAGAACATGGCAGGACTACAATTTCCCTAATCCTGGACTCTCTCTTTGTCTCCTCCAATGTCAATTTAGACCACAACAGCATTTGTAGTTGCATACCACATTGTAACCTTCATTGAACTGGCAGCCCACCAAAGCCTCTAAATCCCTTCCTTTAATTTTCTGTATCTCTTCACTCTTCTCATTTGATATCTGCAGATCCAATTTGTTAAACTCAAGTGTGAGATTTCATTTTTTTTTCTCTTATTAAAATGGAGAGATTGGGATCCACGTGGTTTAGAGAGCCCCAGAAATGATGAAACAGATCTTTTGTGATGGAATGGAAAAACATTTATTTAAAATTACATACTATGTAACTAGCACTGTGCTAAAAGCAATCCTGCTCTGGAAGTTCACATACAGAAGAGTTCATCTGTAAGGAGGGTGGAAAGGACCAGCGGATCTTAAGGTTTGATGGCAGGGCAGATGGGGGAAGTCTTGGAGTCACTGATTTAGACTCAGTGTCTTGAAATACATGATGTATTGAAATCCATGAATTCCCATTAAAATAGTGAACTATTGAAGGAGGTAATGTCACAGTGGAAAGAAAATTGGATTTGGAGGCAGAGAAGCTAAATTGAAATACCTGTGTGTAACTTTCTTTGTTTCTCTGGGTTTCAGTATAGGAAAGTACAGTGATGCAATGAGAAAAATTCTGGAATCATAAAACTGAGTTTAAGGCTCAGTTTGTAACTTATTACTTGTATGAATTTGGACAAGATGAACAGGAACAATTTCCATTTGTTTCAGTTTACCTACATTGCAGATGTGGTTTCCTTCATTGTTCTAGCCTAGTGAAGCCAAATCTAAAAAGTGATAGCAACTCTCATCATTGCAATGTACAAAATAATGGGGCCTTTATTCTTCAGTAAGTTGTATTAGAGACACTATGTAGAAAGAACACTGGATTTGAGTGTCAAAAGATTTGTAGTCATTTTCCTGATCTGTTCTTAATTGACTCCATGACCAGCAGATCACTTCAGTGACTTACTTTCTGAGATCTTCAGTTCCTTCATGTGTAAAATAAAAGGAAGTTGGACTCTGTTTAGGGTCCTCAGCTTTAATATTCTTTTTAGCTTTGACTATTTCCTGTTCATCTATCTTGAGATTTGTCCAAAGCTCCACTAAAAGAAATTTAGCATGTAAACAGAAAATCTGGCTGTAGTTTTCAGGATTTATTTTTTCTTCTCTCTTTTTAATCTAGAGGGCAGAACAGATGGCCAGATGTCAATGTGATGCTTATAGTTAATGGCTTAATGAAGTTATTGATTTGGTTGTATATACTAGTAGAGAATAAGGAGGGATTAGGGTTGAATTAGAAAGATATAAGATTTAGGTCAGTTATTACTTAACCAAACGATTTTGGATATTTTTCACCCATTTCTCCTCATACCTCCTTATTGACTCTCTCCCTGCCATCCCATTGTGAAAGCATCCTTGAATTTTTGAAAAGTATGCCAAAAGCTTAAACTCTGGAAGTGAGCCATACCAACTTGGAAGGGCTTTGTGAAAAATAGTAAGGTTGGTCTCCTTTTTTGAGTTTTGTGGTTGAAAAAATTCATCACCTGGAGGCTACCCTTTTTGTGACAAAGATTGTCCCTGAACTAGCTAAACTGTTCCCCTCATGATGGATATACATTGTGTATCCAATTAACTCCTGGCTGAGATGTCGTACTAACCTGATTCCATTCTTATCTTACATTTTTTCCCAGTCATCTCAAACATTTGAAAATTATGTTTAGTTACTTCTTGAATTGGTCTTTGTCTTTCTTGCCTTTTAGTATTTGCTCAGTAGTGTCTGATTACCCTCATTCTCCTTACCCCATCATCTTTGCATCCCCGGGATATGCAGTCTTTCACATAAGCATTTAATAAATGCTGGTTGAATTAATTGGATTGAATCTTTCCACCGTTTGCTATTCTACTGATATTTCAAGGCCAAACTAATTTTTTCACATTTTCTTAGCACTTGGGAATAATCTCTCCTCAGATTTCTTATAACATTACCAAAAAAAAAAAAAAACAAAAAAAAAAAACCACCACACTTTCATATGCAGTCAGTCAGTAAATTTTTAAAGTACTAAACTCTTGGAATTTAAGAAAGACAAAAGACATTCTCTGTCTTAGAGGAGGTCACATTCTAATGATGCTTATAATATTGTGTTTTATATCCTAATATTTATGTCTTTCACCTTCTTAAGTAGGCTGTAAACACTACTAGGTCAGATACTGTCTCATTCATCTTTATTTTCCATATAGTAAGTGTTTAATAGCTCTTTGTTCAATTGAATTTGGAAAGGAAAAGGATCAGTTCTCATTCTTGGGGAAAAAAACTTTCTTGAATATCATCCATCTTTAAAAATAGTATTTTATTTTTTCCAATTTCATGTAAAGATACTCATTTTTTTTAAAAATGAGGTCTAAATTTTTCTCCCTCATTCCTACCCAAAATAGTAAGCAATTTGATGTAGTTTATATCTGTGCAATCATGTAAAACATATCTTCATATAAGTCATGTTGTGAAAGGAAAAAAAAAACCAGACCCAAAGGAAAAATACATACACAAAATAAAGTGAAAATAGTGTGCTTTGATCTGCATTTAGACTCCATCAGTTCTTTCTCAGGCTGTGAATAACATTTTCCATTATGAGTCCTTTGGAATTGTCTTGGATCAATGTATTGCTGAGAAGAGTTAAGTCATTCATAGTTAATTATTGCAGTGTTGCTGTTACTGTATACAACATTCTTCTGCTTCTCACTTTGCATCAGTCAGTTCATGTAAGTCCAGGTTTTTCTGAAATCTGTATGTTCATCATTTCTTATAGCAAGATAATATTCCATTACATTCACATACTACAACTTTTTCAGCCATTCCCCAATTGATGGGAATCTGCTCAATTTTCAATTCTTTGTCACCACAGAAAGAATTATTATAAATATTTTTGTACATGTAAATTATTTCCTCCTTTTTATGGTCTCTTTGGAAGAAAGACCTAGTAGTGGTATTGTTGGAACAAAGAATATTCATAATTTGGTTGCCCTTTGGGCATAGTTCCAAATAGCTCTCTAGAATGATTGGATCAATTCACAACTCCACCAACAATGCATTAAACTCCCAATTTTCCTACATTCTCTCCAACATTAATCATTTTCCTTTTCTGTCATATTAACTGATCTGATAGGTGTTATATTACCTTAGAATTGTTTTAATTTGCATTTCTCTAATCGATAGTGATTTAGAAAATTTTTATGACCTTGGCTAGCTTTGATTTCTTCATCTGAAAACTGCTTGTTCGTATCCTTTTACTATGTATCTATATAAATTTGACTCAGTTCTCCATATATTTGAGAAATAAAGCCTTTATCAGAGACACTTGTAAAATCATTTCCCAGCTTCTGCATTGGTTGCATTGGTTTTGTTTGTGCAAAATCATTTTAATATAACATAAATTATTCATTTTACATTTCATAATGCTCTCTATCTTTTAAATTCGTTCCTTCTCCATAGATCTGACAGATAAACATTTCCTTGCTTTTTTAATGTGTTTATGGTATCATTCCTTATGTCTAAATCATGTATCCATTTTGACCTTATCTTGGTGTAAAAGTGTAAGATGCTGGTTCCTACCAAGTTTCTGCTATATTGTTTTCCAGTTTTTCCAACAGTTTTTGTCAGATAGCAAGTTCTTATCTCAGAAGCTAGGATCTTTGGGTTTGTTAAATACTAGATTATCATGGTCATTTATTACTGTGTCTTGTGTACCTAAGCTATTCAGCTGATCCAGTACACTATTTTTTAGTCTGTACAGAAAGTTTTGATGATTGTTGCTTTGTAACATAGTTTGAGATATGAAATGGCTAGCTACCTTCCATTCTACTTTGTACATTAATTCTCATGATATTCTTGATCATCCATTTTTAAAAATCAATACATAAACCTAAATCAGGAGTAATAATGTAAAAATAACACTCTATTGCTAAACTTTTGGTTTCCCCTAGAACAAGATGAATAGTAAATAAAGGATGGTCATGTGCAATAGCTGTTTTTAACAGCCCAAATCAGTTTTACTTTTTGGCCTTGATGAGATATAGCAGTGGTGGGACAGAACAGCACCAGCAATATAAGTTTTTATTGAAGGTAATTTCCTTGACTCTTCATTTATCTGCAGCATTGAGCTACTCCAAATAAATAAATCATCAAGATAACTGAAGGTCATTCCCCTTTAAGCACTAAGCACTTAAAAATATTAACTAGTTTTGATGGCAATATTTTTGTAATGAATTATACAGTTCTCTGTCTTATTATAGCTCAATAAAATATATTGTGCATCTTGCCATGGTAAGCAAATGTAGCTGTTTGCTTCTGGCTCTCGAGTGCTGTACTTTTCCATTCGCTGATTCTGCTATCTCCTTGATGGTCAGTTGCCACCGAGTCTAGCAATATGTAATCCCACCTCAGCTGTAAATCTAAGTGTCAGAATCGAATATGAACATAAAGCTACCTGCTGTTGATGTGCACAATTCATCTATAGTTACAGATGTCACACTATGTGTGACATTTATTATTTGTGAAAGTGTAGGCAAATAACTGAGAATCTCCCTGGAACTTGATTTTTTTTCATCTCTAAATGAGGAGGTTCTAAGGCAGTGGTTCTCAAAGTCTGGTCCAGAGAATCCTTGGAATCTCTGAAATCCTTTCAGAGAGTCTACAAATTCATAATTGGTTTTTATTTTTAATGTGATCAATATCTATAACTATAACCCACATAAACAAAAACTCTTTGAACAGATCCTCAATCATTTTTAATAGGATAAAGATATTGAGAACAAAAGTTTGAGGACCACTGTTCTAAGGTCTCTCTTTTTTTGGCTCTAGAATTGTAATCCTCCAGTAGAATGTAAACTGCTTGAAGATGGGAACTGTTTGACTTTTATAATGTGTGCACCTAACCCAGTACCTGGTTATACCTACTGAGTTGCATTCTATCATCTCCATGCTTCTCTTCTAGGAAAAAAATATCCAGACTTGAGATTGCTGATTGCCTTGCTTCTTAGGGAATTTTAAGAGAAAAGGGGGTGACTTTGGGCTTCATGATTCTCAAAAGATATTAAAAGGTCATTGAAATTGTCAAAAGACTGACCCCCAGGAAAATAGGAAGTCTTTAATTTGCTGAATGTAGAAATTAATCCTCCTAGTGTTTAAGTGGCTTCCTACCAATTTCTTTTCATAAATGAAAAATAAATAATGCCAACTGTTATGTTAGGATTACTGTACATTTCAAAGGACAATCCTGATTATTGGTAACACAAGGCAAAATACAATGAAAAGAACCATGTACAAACCCTCTCTTAGGAATTACTGTTCTCTGCCTTTTGGAGATGACCAATTCCCCTGAGCACAGTAGGATGAGCTTGACTGAACTTCATTCACATTTAGTGGAAAGGAAGGAGCAACCTCATAAAGCCAGGAATGAAGTGGATGAGCGTTCCAAGGAGATTGAATACACCACTATGAAATCATTGAGCTTGATATACACCAAATCTTTGACTGTTTATTTTTATGTTAAATCCAATATGTATAAATATATTTATATAATTCTCTTGATGCACAAGAGAAATCAGATCAAAAAAAGAAAGTAAATGAGTAAGAAAACAAAATTCAAGCGAACAATAACAAAAAGAGTGAGAATGTTATGTTGTGATCTATAGTTTTCTCTCTGGGTATAGATGGTTCTCTTCATCACAAGATCATTAGAACTGGCATCAGTCATCTTATTGTTGGAAAGAGTCACGTTCATTAGAATTGATCATCATATAATCTTGTTGCGATGTACAATGATCTCCTGGTTCTGCTCATTTCACTTAGCATCAGTTCCTGTAAGTCTCTCCAGAGAACAGAGAATTTGTTCTTACAGAACAAATAATATTCTACAACATTCATATACCATAATTTTTTCAGCCATTCTCCAACTGATGGGCATCCGCTCAGTTTCCAGTTTCTTGTCACTACAAAAAGGGCTGCCACAAACATTTTTCCACATGTGGGTCCCTTTCCTTCCTTTAAAATCTCTTTGGGATATATACCCAATAGAAACACTGATGGGTCAAAGGGTTTGCACAGTTTGATAACTTTTTGAACATAGTTTTTGACTTTTTTTTTAAACTCAAATTCCAGAACCTTTGTAAATGAGCCTATTAGTAGAAAGATAAAAAGGTCTATAGTCAAGAGTTCCAATCTGGACTCTGCAATTTAATTTTTGCGTGCTCTTGTGCTGGTCAACTCCCTTTTCTATTTGGACCATGTTTTCCCAATCTGTAAAACTTTAGTAGGGCGGGATACAAGTAGGAAATCCCTAAAGTACTTTATAGTTCTCCATTTGTAAGCCTATGATGGTGTTTCTGGTCTGTAGACAACTATCTGTCTTGAGGTCTTCAAACAGTCCCCAGAATCCCCAACATCATTAATCAGTCCTACAGGTCTGACTCTTCCCTAAGGGAGGAGACTTCAGGAAGAGACCTTTCTTCCTTTCTTTATTCCCTGTCCCATGGAGACTTCAGCCTCAGCCTCACCTGAAAGTAGCTCCCACTGACACAGCTGGTGATGAATGAGTTCTGTAAAAGGTCACGAATAGGATGCTGGAAGGAACAAGATAGATTTACTGGAAGTGCATGATCATGCAAAAAAGACTTGGAGAGAATGTCACAGAGCGGGGATGATAAAGGATGGTTAGAGTTCTTGAATCCAGGATGTCAAGAGGACCCAGAAGCTGTAAATATTGAAGTATTGGCAGGATCTGCTTTGGTTTATAGGAGGGCACAGAAGTTAAAATGTTTAACAACTAACTAACTCCCTTTGTGCTCTAGAGCAGATCATTGAACCTCATTTCTCGTTTTCCCTTTATAAAATCAGTCAGTGAGTCTACAAACATTTATTAAATAAGCATGCAATGTGCTAAATGCCAGGAATATAAATACACAAGGGAAGACAGACAAGTTCCATCAAGGAGATTTTTTTCTAATGGGAGAAGACAACATATAAAGGGAAGCTGAAAGTGCGGGAGGGATAATGGGTTGGTAGAGAAAGTGGGGGAATACAGCCTAGAGAAGAATGTGTCTTTAGGTTTCCTTTGAGCTACAGAATAATACAATTTCATGTTGCTGTTTATTCTTCATTCTCTAAAAGGACCATGACATCAGGTAGATAATGAGCCATCTGCGGCCAGTGGCCAAATATAGATTAGGATGACTGAAGGTGTCCCTGGATAAAATGGGAGACTTTTTCCTGTCTTCAACAGGTCTCAATTTGACTAAGGCTGCATCCATTCAGTGATTAAGGCTAGATGGCAACTGAGGCAAAGAATCTCCTCTTTCACCTAGTCCAAAAAAATCTAAATAAATGGTTGAATGAATGAATTCAGGAGGGGAAGACCCTCAGAGCTGATGTTTATTTAGGTGTCCCAAAAATACAACTTTAAGCTTAAATAGCTCAAGGCTACATTAAGACTTTTGGGATATATTTTCTTTTAATTTTTATCTTTTAATTTAATTTAATCTTTTAAATTTTTCAAAGTGCTTTATGTGCATTATTATCTCATTTGATCCTTACAAGGACTCTTAGTGAGGTTAGTGCTATAGTATCTTCATTTTTACAGATGCAGGCTTTGAGGTCTAGAGGGATCAGGTGACTTGCCCAGGATCACACAGCTAGTAAGTATTAGAGGCTAGATTTGAATTCAGGTCTTCCCCCAAGCTCAGTGCTCTATCTACTGTACTACCTAACTGCCCTTTATTGTATAGATGGATGACATTGGTACTCATTGAAATTTTGCTGAAGATCTTATAGGAAAACTCATAAAATCAGATTTCAGACTTGAAATCACAGTTTTCCTCATTTATACATCACAAGATTATAGTTTTCGAAGTTAGAGCCTCAGAGGCCCTCTAATTTGACTAACCTATTTTACAGAGGAAAAAACTGATGATGAGCTGTTCAGTGATTTGTTTAGGCTTATACAAGTAGGCTCTTGGAATCTAGGTCTAGAATTGGAAAGGATTTCATTTTATAGATGAGCAAACTCAAGCTTAGAGACAATAGGAGGAGATTCAATTCATCTTAATTCAACAAGCATTTAATAGTACAAATGGGTAATTTATCTTAAATTCTTTTACTTCCTATGTTCTTATACTCTTTGAAACTCCCTGTAATCTGACTTATAACCTCATTATTAAACTGAAATTATCCTTTACAAAATTACCAATTATTTCTTTTTACTTTTTAAAAATTATTTATCTAATGATCTCTTAATTTCCAAATCTAATGGCAAATCTTTTCTCAATCTTGAGTCTTCATGAGCATCACATTTGACATTGTTGCTCTAGGTTTTTGTGATACTGCTGTCACTCAATTATCCTCCTCTCTACTTGATAGTTGCTCTTCTATCTGCTTTGCTGCATCTTCATCCATTTCATGTCCAATAAAACACTGGTGTCTCCCAAGGCTGTCTTGGTCCTTCCTATATTTTACTTTTTATTAACTTTCTTGGTGATATTGTCAGTTCCTATAGTGTCTATTATCATCTCTATAGAAAAAATCCCCACACTAAGCATCTCTCCTGAGCCGTAGACACATATTGGATATTTCCAATGGATATATAGGCATCTCAAACTCAATATATTCATAACAGAATTCCTTTTTAAAAATTAAATTCTATTTTTGTCAATGAACAAAGTTCTAGAACTCTTATCTTTCACCTATAACTCTCTCCTTATTACTGTTGAGAACATCACCATCCTTCCATTACCCAGCTTCACAATTTCCCTTAATGCCTTACTCTCACTAATCCACAAACCCAGTTCATTGTCAAATATTTTCATTTCCACTTTTCTCTTGAAAACATCCTTATCTCTCCACTCATATAGTTATAAACATGGTTCTAAAAGCAACCAGTGGAACAATGGATAGAACGCAGGGTCTGTAATCAGGAAAACCTAAGTTCAAGTCTGAATTTCCTCAACTCTTAACTGGGGATTTTGTCTGAATTTACTTAACTTTTAGCTAGGGGTAATACAATACAAGATTTTTGTGAATATCAAATAAGAAATTTCTTAGCACAGTGCCTGGCACAGAATAGGTGCTATATAAATACTTATTCCTTTATTTTTTTTTCTAGTTTAGGCCTAATTTTGTCTCTCACCTGGACTACTACAATAGCATCCTAACTGGTTTCCCTTGCCTCAAGTATTTTTCCATTTCAATCTATCTTCCACAAAGCTTCCAGGGTGATTATTTCAAATGCCCTCTCAACTCTGCCCTTTAGTTTGCTGAGTCCTTCAAAAATCTGTTCACGTTTTACATTTTATAGAGGCCTTTGCTATCTCCTCAAATGCCTTTTCCTCTCAGATCACCTTCCTTCTACTTTGTACACGTATAGTATGTACCTAATTATTTACATGTTGAATCCCCTTGTCAGAATGTAAGCCCCCTGAGAACAGGGACTATTTTGGCTTTTTTTCGTGTCCACAATGCTGGATACATAACATAGGCTCAATAATGTTTATAGACAGATTACAGACCCAGAGGTATAAAAGGCTACAAGTCTCTCATTTCAGAGTTTCAGAAAAAGGCTCAAAGTGGCTGAGTAATTTGCTCAGGGTCACACAGCTAGAAAGTAACTGAAGTGGGACTCACAGGGATTCATTTTCTTGACTAAGCTCAGGACTCCATCCGCTTATAGCAATGGTTCTCAAACTTTTGTTCTCAATATCTTTATACTCTAAAAATTATTGAGGGTCTGTCCAAAGAAGTTTTGTATATGTGGGTTATATTTGTAGCTATTTACCATATTAGAAATATAAACTAATTTTGAATTTATACATCCTCTAAAAGGGTTTCAGAGGTTCCCAGGATTCTCTGGACCACACTTTGAGAACCACTGCTTATAGCATACTTCCTCTATATTAATAAGTATTTATAGCTTGCATAGCACTGTATGAGGTGTTTGGAAGGAAAAAGTTGGACTATGTGAACACAGAAAGTGTGAGACACATACCCTAGTGACATATGAGTTGGGTTAAGAGCTTTAAAGGTTGTCTGGTGATCTTTTTCTAAGACCAGTTAATTAAAAGCATTGGATTGTTAACAGAAGCACAAGCTAGGGCAAAAAAGGTCAGACCAGAAGCAAGTTGACTCATAGGTCAGTGGAGTATACCTAGGTTAGGGTCTTTGTCCCTTGGCTCTTCTTGACTTGTAACCTGCAAAGAATGGGAAATAGATCCCTGACCCAGTTAACTGTGTCCTTGATGCTTCTTTCTTTAGTCAATAATAAATTACTGATGATAAATGTGGCATCCCAGCTCTATGCTAAGCAAAGTACAAACAATCCACATTGTCCAGGTTCCATGGGCTGGTGGTGTTACCATAGAAACATGGACTAATATTGCCAAGATTTTTTCCCTTAAATTTAATAAAGCTTTTTTTCTTTCCTATCTATCCTCCCCTCACCCACACTGAGAAAATAAGACAAAACCCTTATTACAAACAAGAAGTGAAGTAGTGCTAATTTCTCTTTTGGCCATATTCTCCCAAAATACATCTCCAACCACAGGTGAATTCATCACCTCTCAGGAAGTGAAGAGCATGTGTCATCATGAGTCTTCTTGGTTGGTTTATCAGTTTCTAAGTCTTTCAGAGTTTTTTGTCTTTACAATATTGTTCTTGCACAAATTGTTCTCCTGGTTCTGTTCATTTCACTGCATCAGTTAATATATGTCTTCTCAGGTTTCAAATAAAACTTTCCCCCCATTTCTTATAGTACAATGGAATTCCATTATCTTTGTACATCATAAGTTGTTCAGCTATTCCCTAAATGATCAAAAATCCTTTAGTTTTTGATTTTTTGCTAGTTATTTCTCCTCAATTTATTTTCCAAGAGTTTTATTTCTGCTATGAGATACGTTGGGGGGTAGTTAGATGGCACAGTGGATAGAACACTGGTCCTGAAATCAGGAGATTCTGAGTTCAGATCTGACCTCAGACATATAACACTAACTAGCTGTCTGTCCCTGGGCAAGTCACTTAACCCCAATTGCCGGACTAAAGAAAAAGAAGGAGAAGGAGATAGAAAAGAGAGAAAAGAGGGAGAGGGAAAAGAGGGAGCGAGAAGAGAAAGGGAGATTTTATATATATAATATATATTTTTTCAATCACTTGACTCTGATTTTAGTATTTCACATTGTTTTCTATAAGCTTTTACCTGGCCAATTATAATTTTCAGAGAATTTTTTTTCCTCTTGGATAAGATTTTATATAACTTGTTCTTAGCTATTTATTCTCTTTTTATATTTTTCTTCAATATTTTGTTTCTTTCCTCATTTTGTTCTCTAGTGCTCTTATTGGTCTTTAAAAATCTCTTTGGCTCTTTTTTAAGGTATCTTTTCCTCTCTTCTAGGAATTCTAGTTGAACTCCTGCCCAAGTTATATTTTTCTTTGAAGTTTTACTTGTAGATGTTTTGGAGTCATTCTCTTCTGACTTTTGTATCAAGTGTGTACCTGTCACTATAATAATTCTTTTATAGTGAAATTCCTTTTTGGGGGGTTTCCTCATTGTTCCAGCATTCTTCTTGATTATAAACTTTGTTAGGATTTTGCTCTTTTGTCCATTGGGATCTATCTTCTACTTTGGGGGGGGGGTGGTTATTGGCTATTGAATTATTCCAGGTTCTTGGAATGATAGTTTCAGTGATCCTTGGAGAGGTCTGATCCAAGGCAAAACATGATCATACATCTCCCCCTCATCTTAGTTCTGTAAGTTTTTGATATGGTTCTGAGGTAGAACAGCTTCCTCTCTTTGGAAGTTTTAGTAGACTGCTATTACAACTTCAGCCAAATAAAAATCTTTGCAGGTTCATGAAGAAAAAAAAAACCTGTGAAATCTCTTTTGGTTAGGATGGAAACGAGACATGGGTCTATTTCTGTGATTAGAGCCACACAATTAATGTTTGCTTCCTTATTTAGTACACAGTCTTAGACCCATGGCCATTCCTAACCCTGCTATGTCACCCCTTAACCCAAGTTTCCTTGGTCTGTCCTAGATTTGTAACCCAGAGCTGGAGAGTGAACAACTGAACTGCCAAATGATACCTGTTCCTGCACAAATTTGGGATCCTCCAAATGGGCCAGGGATCTCTTTTGTTTGGTGCAAAACCTTGGTCATATTTCAGTTCTAGCCCTGTACAGATCCCGTTTTCAGTATCCACACATATATCTATCCTCTTATGCAACCTAGTCTGGAAATATGACTCACTTTGACTTTTTTCCTTGGCTTTCCCAATCAGGGGTTGGTCTGGTATATTTTAGCTCTTTGGAGAGAAGTTGTGATGGGAAGTTCAGCATTACTTCTTTCTACTCCTCTTGGCTCTGCCTCCCCCACACCCTAAGACTTTAATAGCATTATCTCTCTTCCTTTCCTACTCCCATAGCCAAGATGACCAATGACATCATGAAGTTATATCTTGACTTTCAGTTTTCAGTCCACTAAAATTCTGACTTTTTTTTTCCTTACAAGAAATGTTATTTAAAAAAAAAAAAGAAATGTTATCTAGGCACACTTCTTCCATCTTGAATAAAGGAGGCTTTTAAAAAAATTTCAAGTGAAAGGTTTTACATTTGGCACCATTAAATTTTAGCTTATTAGTTTTGTTCTTTCTTTTTTGCTTTTAAAAATTTAATTTATTTTATTCTGAACTTAAGAAATAAAGCAAGTATTTCCATAACATAGTAAAATAGGGGGAAAAAAGATGATTATACATGAAACTGGGAAATCTGTTATGTACAACTTGCTATGCCTTTTAAATATATAATAAAGTTATCATGTAGCTATCTTTTAATTTTTCTTTTGTTCTTTTCCCTCCCCCTATCCTAAATATGACTACCATTAGATACAAATAAATATATATATGTATATATGTGTGAGTATGTAAAATCATTCTATACATACTTCTATTTATCAATTCCTTCTCTGTTCTTTTTCTTTTTTTGAATCTGGACTGTTATAAACATGTTAGCTATGTAACCAAGTTTATCTAAATTTGTCCCCTACATATTTAATGAGCATTAATTCTTTTGCTTCATTACATGGGAGGGTCCAAAGGGAGTGAGGAATAAATCAGGAAATGACTGGTGAAAAAAAAAAGACATCAATAAAACTTGAAAAAAAATGAGTATTATGTCTTTTATGGCTTTATTCAAGTTACAGGTATAAATGTTCAACAGTCTAGGGTCAAGATCCCCATTCCTCCACCATGGGACTTTCTGCTGCAAACTTGTCATCAAATGGATGATGGGTACAATTGAATGAGTTTTCAATCTATGTAATTGCATTTTTACCTAGATCTTTTCTACAAAGATAGCATAAAAAGCATAGCCAAATGCTTTGCTGAAATCTTGTCTATAGAATTCTGTCAGAAAAATAAATGAGGTTAATCTAGTATCACCTGTTTTTGATGTAGTCCTGCTGGTTTTATTGATAACTTTTTTCTAAATGTTAATGATTCAACCTTTTAATAATGCATTCCCAAATTTTTTCAGGAATCAAAACAAAGCTTAGAGACCTATAGTTTGAAGACTTGCCTTTTCTGAGAATCAGAACATTTGTCAATTTCCAGGCCTGTGATAACTTCTCCATTTTTCATGATTACAAAATTAATTGTATCTGCCAGTAATGTCATTACTGTGAGATTTACTTCATCAGGACCAATTGATTTAAAAATCACTGAAAGCAGGTTAAGTGCTCTGACATTTATTCACTTATCTTGTGTTTTAACTCTCTATTAAGTTTTACTCCCCCTTCTTAATCTTTTCTGTTCTAAAGGTCATTAGAGGAAAGAAAAACGAAAGAGTTGATTCATTTAGCCTTCTCTTCATTCATCATCACCACCACATCCACTTTGAGCAGTTTTTCTAATCCTTTTTGGATTTCCCTCCAGCCTTCAAACATAACTTGAGGCTATTTTTATTATTCTTAGCATTCATTACCATCTAAATGACTTGTTTCTTGACTTTTTGGGCTTTTTTGTTGTGGTGGCAATTTTACATCTCTTAAAATCTCCTATAAATGTTGACAATAAATATCTTTAGTTTTTTATCCCTTTCCTTTTTCCTCCCTCACCCCATAGGATTAATAGCTTGGTTTAAATATGCGGAGCTGTTGGATTGACATACAGTGTCCTTTTCTTACATTTAATCTTTTCTTGTAATTTGGTATTGATTTTAGCCTTGTCCAGTTAGTGATCTGATTACACATGAACACTAGATCTTAAATGACTTTATCAGTGGCTAGTTATTTTCAGTTTGCTAAAATAGAATCATTTTCTTTCTTTCTTTTTTTGTGTCCAGATCACATTCTATTAATTTCCTACTTTTTTCTTGGATTATATTTTTATTTACATTATAAGTTTCTGAATTATCTGCAAATCTTTGGCCTCTCTTATTCTTTAATCTTGAATTATATTTCTCAAAAATTTTCACCTTCTTTTCTAGTATTACCCTCAAATTGAAGGGACAGAATATCATGGCATATACAACTATTCTCTCTCTCTCTTACTTCCCCATTGTATTATATTATATTATATTATATTACATTCTATAATATTATGTATTACATATCATATGTTATATTATATTATTTTTAGGGGCCTCTAAGTGGCACAGTGGATAGAAAATTGTGCCTACAGTCAGGAAAAACTGAATTCAAATATGACCTCAGACACTTTTTAGCTTTCTAACCCTGAACAAGTCACTTTACCCTGTTTGCCTCAGTTTCCTTTAAAATGAGCCAGAGAAGGAAATGGCAAACCCCTCTAGAGCCTCCAAAGAAAACTCCAAATGAGATTTCAAAGAGTTGGATAAACTGAAGAGTACATATTGTCCTAGAAAATCTTGTTAAATTTTTTGTAGGATTTCCCTGCTTTTTCATTCTCTGCATCAGATGTTGATGGAAAAGCTGCAATTATCTTTATCAGATCGTTTGTTGACACTTATCACAAGTCCTACAAGATGTGATCACCAAATGTCCCATGAAATTTTTGCCTTTGAACATATGCTGGGGTCAACTCTATCAATGCTTTTCTTCATATCTCTGGAAAGACTTTTTTCCTCCATGAACTTTGCTTCTGTTCAATTGAAAGTACCACATTTGTTCTTATTTTATTTAAAGTAAGAAGGTTCTTCCTATAATCTATAAGCTTTATCTCTTAGAGGACCAAGAATACTTTCTACTTCCTTTTCTACTTTGCCAGATTCAGCCAGATCACTACATAAGTAGATTTGTGTATTTTTTTCTGGGCTGTGAATTATTATGTTCAAAGTTTTCATCATCTCATTGTCAGCTTTCTGATTTGAGTCTTTTTGGGTCTGGAATGGTTCATTCCTAGTTAGTGCCAATTTCTTATTTCTGGGGCCATCCCTTCTAGCTTGGTAGACACTTCAAAGTTTGTGCTCCAAAAGAATACTTTTCAAGATCCCAGGTGGATCTTTCTGTTGTGATGAGACAGTAGAATTGTTGTTTCAAATATACATATATGTGCATATATATGTAGGATGCTTGTGATAGTTTTAAAATGAAGGTACTTTTTTTTAAAGTTATGTTTTTAAATTTAAAGTTAAAGATAAAGACATTTAAAAATATAAGTAGTACAGAAATGTTATATCATGTTGTTACTCTGTTCATATTTCAAACAGTGATATCCTCAGCTCTTTAACATTTATTGAGCAATTTGGTCACTTAGGAGCCAAATAGACTGTGGGGTAGGCTTTATCTAAATTCCAACTATATGGTTCCTGATGGAAATACTATCCAGAATCTTTGAAGAGTTTTCATTGTGGGACTGGAGTATGCCGATGATACCAAGGAAGAAGCTATTTGATGTCCTTGGTTGTTGCCAAGCATATTCCCTATGGATAATGGATCAAGTGTCAAAGACAGGATTGCTCTGTGTAAAGATGAGAAAAATCAATTTCACTCCCAAAGAATTAACTCTCAAAGCAATTGTTACTAGTTTTCTAAAGCTGGAAATTGCCCAGTTGCATACAAAAGCCTTTTTGGGCTTTAAGAAAGAAACTTTCTTTAAAAAATAAAAGCAACCCTTTAACTTAGTTGAAAAACCAGCCACAATCTAACACATTTTTGTGGGCTTTAAGAACAAATTTTAACACATAATTTCTACCAAGTAATTGAATCATTGAATTTTCTTTCTTTTTCTTTAAATTTTTTTCTTTAATATTTTCCCCACATATTCAAAACAATTTTTTACATTTATTTTTTAAAAGATTTTTGAGTTCTAGTTTCTCTCCTTTATCCCCACCCACAATTAAGAAAACCATACATAAAGTTATGCAAAACATTTTCATAAAAGTCAAAGAAAACGAAAAGTGTGAAAGAAAACACAGATCTACTACCCTAATGATGATAAAAACCCTTAAGAAAATTTAAGTGAAAGAGCGAGAGCAAGAAAGTGAGAGCGAGAGTGAGAGAGAGAATGCTTCAGTCTCTATTCAGATCAAACCAGTTCATTCTCTGAATATTGATAGGATTTTTCATCATAAGTTCTTCAGAATAGTTGTGGATGCTTGTACTACTGAGAATAACAAAGTCATTTACAAGATCATTCCAGAACATTGCTATTATTTTGTATGCAGTATGTTTTGCTTTGTTCTTTGAGGATTTTCCAGGTTTTTTTTCCCCCTGAGAGCATCCTGCTCATCATTTCCCAGACAACAATAATATTCCATCACAAAACCCCACAGTTTATTTATCATTCCCCAATTGATGGACATTCGCTCAATTTCTATTTTTTTTTTTGTTCTGAGAAGAGAGTTGCTATGAATATTTTTTATACATATAGGTAATTTTCCTTTTTTTTTCTGTTTTTTTTTCCTGATTCTCTTTTGGTATTCATGCCCCATTGGGATGTTGTTAGATAAAAGGATATGCATGAATTTTCAGTCCTATGGGCACAGATCTTATCTTTTATCAATTGGGGCATGGCTCTTATTATTTATAAATTTGACTCAGTTCCCTCTATGTTTGAGAAATGAGGCCTTATCAGAGAAACTTCCTTTGAAAAATTGATAATTGTATTCCCCCCTTTATTCTCTCCTTTCACCCTGTCCCTTCTCAAAAGTGTTTTGCTACTGAGCACTTTCTCCCCCAATATGCCCTCTCTTTTATCACCTTCCCCCCTTCCCATATCCCATTCCCCTTCTATTTTCCTGCAGGACAAGTTCATTTTCTATATCCCCATTGAGTAAGTATGTTATTTCCTATTTGAGCCAATTCTGATAAGAATAAGGACAAACACATTTTTAAAAAACTTAATAGCTAACAGTGAGTCAAAGAGAGTGTATTAATAAAATTTGTACACTGAGTTGAATAGTATGAAAGCATTTATTATTAATCTCATTTATTTTGGATCCTTCTATTTAATTAAAGGATTTTCTCCCTTTACCTAGCTGAATTTATTTTTGAATTGGATTTTTAAAATAATATATTACAGTATGTTATCCTTTATGCCCCCTTTATATATATAATGCATGGCACCTAGTAGATGCTTAATAAACGCTTATTGGATTTAATTCCAACTGAAATATTAGTCTATGATTGCTTCTCATCATGAGAAACTAAGCTTTTCTCTGAGGCTGGCCATCTCTATACTGTTGATTATTCTGTCTTAAAATAATAAACTCTGAAAGTTAGATGGGATATTAGAGATACAGCTGTATTAGTCCATTTTGACAATTTTTTTCTTTCATCTGAATTGAATATGATCAGAATTTTATTCTTAAGATCCTTCTCTTCCTTATGTCAAGTTCATCTACAGAATTTTAGTCCATGGGATCCTATCTAAATGCTTTCCAAATTCTTTGGAATCAATTATCTCAAGGTTCTAGGGCATTAAGGACATGACCATTTTTGGATAGTGAACTTGAAGATGGTTTGATAGAATTCCTTCATGGTTCTTATCAAAATCAAATCTTATCAAAACCTGGTAGTCAAAATCAAGATCAGAACAATAATTTTCTGTCATTCTTTCTATCTTTTTAAAGATGAAATTATTAAGGCAGAAATAGTAAATGCTTTCTTTTCAGATCACGATGCAATAAAAACTACATTCAACAAAAAGTTAGGGGTGAATAGACCAAAAAGTAATTGGAAACTAAATAATCTCATCTTAAAGAATGATTGGGTGAAACAGCAAATTATAGACACAATTAATAATTTCACTCAAGATAATGACAATGATGAGACATCATACCAAAATTTGTGGGATGCAGCCAAAGCAGTAATAAGAGGAAATTTTATATCCTTAGAGGCTTACTTGAATAAAATAGAAAAAGAGAAGATCAATGAATTCAAAACCCCCAATCAAATACTAAATTTGAAATTCTAAAATTAAAAGGAGAAATTAATAAGATGAAATTATTAGCAATGTGAGTATAAGATGAGGCAAGGATCTTAAGCAGCTACTATGCTTTTATCAGGTAAGAACACATTCCCATTAAATCAACAGGTGTGAATAAGGTATGAATTATCCTATCATTTCAACTACACAGATCAGGATGTCTTTTTGGAGTAATCAAGGGAGGGCTTTGATTATGTCCTATGGATATTATATAAAACAGCAGACCAGTTCAAAATCCAGAGATTTTAATGAGTATAGAAAGCAATTCTAGCCAATCTTCTAAGATGCAATCACTTTGACAGGGGAGAGGTATATATCTTTTCCTCCCTGTTGATCAGAGGAGCACCAAGTAAACTTTAGATAGTTGGAGGGCTTGGACTTTTTTCATTAACATCTTAGCAATGTCCCAAGGACAACAGTGGCTAATAATGATTGTGTCTGAATAGGAAGTATAGTATAGACTGGAGGACAATGGGGAAAAAGAAGATATAAGGCTCTCTAAAAAGTCAAACAGAAAAGGTATACCATAACTGACGAGAACATGTATGCTAGGAAAAGGAGAACCGGAGGATTACAGTAAAAACAAACAAAAAATCCTCCAATAATTGAATCTACTTTTTCTTGAACTCTTTTATGAACTAGTGGGTGAGTATATTAATAGAAGGGGGCAGGATATTTTGTGCCAAATGTTCTGATCACATTATCAAATACCTCTTTGTCAAAACTAATTAAACCTGACTGAATAATAAATATCAACAGATGATCATGAAGAGGAAATTCACATTAGCAGGAGCTTATGAACCAGAGCATTAGAAGGATATATTCCCTCTCCCCACCTACATACACAATTAACTCCTTAATACCATATAGACTCTTAAGGAAAGATATAGCAGCTGAGGGAACCTTGGGGACCAGCCTTGTAGCATGGATGGGGTTGGGAGAATAGCTCCAGAGCATGTGCAGGACAAGTACAAAATGTTTTAGCTTTCCTCCTTTTCAAAGAGAAAGACTTCCAGTAAATGCCTGTATCGTTGAAGTCCATTGTTATTATGTCTTGTTCCCATGCAACTTTATGATCTGCTTCTGGAACTTATCATCCCACTTCCTTCTTTTGGCTGGTATTCTGTACTATACTTCCAAAATGATACTGATTCAGGTTCTCATTGAATCCTCACCAAAGTGTTCCTCTACCATGTTTCCCTTTTCTCCATTTGTCAATTTGCATAGGAAAATAACATCTGTTTTATAGTTCTGCTTCATTGCTCTTTTATATTTTAACTTGATATGTTCTTTTTGAATAGGTTCTAACTTTCCATTTTATTATAACTCATATCCTATCATGCCTCAGTTATATAAAATCTTTCTGTTAAGATGTCTATTTTATATCATTACCCATTTTTTGTATTTATTCTTATATTGGCATCTGAAACTGAGTACTATTTCTAGCCTTCTATCTCATCTGGACACATATTGATATTCTTCTTCCAATGTTTATCTGCTACTTGCTGTGACATCTGGTTTAGTATTTATATTGTTATATTGGGTGGGAGGACAGTTTTCCTTCGCCTCTTTCTCTTTCTTCCTTGTTTCTTCCATTTTTCTGTTCCTTACTCCTTCTGTCTCTCTATCTCTTTCTCTTTGTCTGTCTGTTTGTCTGTCTCTCTATCTCCATGTCCTTCCTAAAGCTCTCCTGATCACAAATTTCCAGGCAAATATATTCTTCCTTCTTTTTATTAGGTTCATTTTATCTCTGGTCAAGAGTCCCTTATTCTTAAATCTTAAGCCTTGGTCCAGAAAAATCAAATCCTTTTCTCCAGAATTGTTATTTCAGTTAACTGTTCAGTTCCCATTTTTGCCTTTTTCTTTTCAGACTTCTTCCATCAACAGTAGTGAAAAATACACCACTTGACCTGGCCTAAACAAAATTCTACTTTTTTGCCCAGGAATTTTAGTCTTTGAGTTTCTTCTCATAGGGTCACTTGTCCCTTCACACATCACTAGTGTATTAGTTAGGTTCTGGATCTCAAGCAACAGATATACATTCACAGTTCCTTCTCACTTAACTCCATGGGCTTTATTAATAGCATATGCACTAGTAATGGGATGCCTACTTGCACCAAAATCATACAGATTGTTTCTACCTCATTGCCACCCTCAGGTCCCTAACTTGGTCTCATTTTGGGAAATAACGTTGCACACACAATATGTAACCTAAGAAACCAATTCAGTGAAGACTAGACAGACTTGGAATGGCCTGAGGTGGATAGAGTAAGTTCTACTTTGTACAGAAATAGGCAAAGGGAACAGGAGCCCTTCACAAATGCATCAATATAGGATCAGCAGAGGTGGGTACCTCATAATATAATAATAGGGAATTGGTCAGATAATGCTAAACACGATTTGGTAGATTTTTTTTGATATCAAGGGTTGCTCACATAAATTTGTCACACATCCTTTAAATTTGTCTATACTTCTGTGTATTTCTCCTTTTTCCTTTGGGTTAAGGAGACTGGAATAATTTCTATCAACCAAAAATTTGTTGTCTATATCAGGTTTACCAAGTTTTAGATGGCATTTCATTATTTCTCTAAAACATGCCTTGGGAAGATGACATAACTTGACTGCTGATTGCAACTTTCAGGAGCCATCTCTTTTTCTTGTGGGAAGGGATAGATTTATTTTCCCTTAAAGAAAGACACCTATGGATCTCTTTCTTATTTCCATGGATCATGAGAAACTTGTTTCTATTATGCTGTGAAATTGATTTTTTGAGCCTGTGTAGAACTTTAACTTTATTGTTGTTAAACTTCAATTTACTTTAATTTGCTTATTGAAGTTTTTGTTTTTTGGGGGAAGTTCACTATTTGAGCTAACTCTAAGCTTCATATCATCTGTAAGTCTGACAAAAGGATTTCATTAGAATTATTTTTAAAGCAACTCCACAAGTACAAATAGGGGGAAATCATGATTAGATAGCAGTTTTATCTGCAAAGATCTGTTTTAGTGAATTGAAAGATTAATGAGTCAGCAACATGGTGGAAAGATTAAGATTAAGAGAAGCCCATCTTTCAGGAGTAAGATGTATCCTTTTGTATTCTTTTCTCAGTTCTTTGCTCAGTTCTGGGTGCTACAATTTAAGAAGGATATTGATAGATTGTTACCATAGCTAGTTAGGAGGATATTGATGGTTAGAGAGCTTACCAGAGAAAAGCAACCAGGATGGTGGAGGGCATTGAGTTCATGCTACATGAAGATTGATTCAAAGAAATATATGTGTTTATCTTGGAGAAAAGAAAACTCTGTGAACTCCTTGTTCTCTCTTACTGCTCATATACAATTTGTTACAAAGCTTAGTGATTTCTATCTTGGTTAACATCTCTCATTTATACTTCCTTCTATCCTGTAAAACTGCTATCACCGTGATATATACAGGTCCTTATCACTTTGTACCTGGACTATTGCAATAGCTTACTGGTTGGTCTCCAGCCCCCCTCCACTTAGCTATCAAACTGATCTTAAGGTATAAATTTGGCCATATAGTATATCATCGTACTCCACTTTATTTTATTCTCCTATTCTATTAGCTCCTGATTACCTCTAGAATTAAGTACGAAATCCTCTGGCTTTTAAAGCTTTCTAAGACCTGGTCCCTTCTACCTTTCTAGCTTTGTTGTGCCTTGCTCCAGATGCTCTGCAATCCAGTGACATTGATCTCCTTGTTGTTACTCACAAAAGACATCTTTTTGCTTGCTGTCCTCAAGGTGTACACTTCTTTCTCTTTCCTCATTTCTACGATTTGGTTTCCTTCAACTTTCAGCTGCAATCAGACCTTTTGCAAAAAGTCTTTTCTAATCCTCTACATTGCTAGTGACTTCCCAATAAGATGATTTTCAAATTTATTCTTTATACGTCTTGTTTATACACGCTTGTTTGCATGTTGTTTTCCCTATTAGACTGTGAGTTTCTTGAGAAGAGAGACTAGTGTGTGTTTGTTTTTTTTGCCTTTTTTGTATTCCCAGGGTTTAACACATTGCTGAGCATGTAGATGGTACCTATTAAATGCTTCTTGACTTTAAAGTATTCTACTGCTGCTGCTATTTGGTGAATGTTATTAATTACACTCAGAGAAAGAAAGATGCAACATTTTTAGGTCTTACTATTGCCTAAGCAGTATTAGCCACTTTTCCCATTATAATCCATCAATCACCAAACATTTATTAAGAACCTATTATATTCCAGATGTTCCACAGAGTTCTGGGAATACAGACACAAAAATGAAATAGTTCCTTCTATCCCCAGTCAAATTCAGCTCTGCTACTGAATGAAATAGCTTATTTGGTGTAATGGTCTCCATGCTGTAATATAGCCACTAAGACCACTCTGATGAGCCAAGAGAGACCAGCAATTGTTTAGTTCCATAAAATTTTCTGACTTTATCATGGAAGTTTCAGCAGGGTCGGGGTCCATATGATGATGTCTAAACAGAGAATGTCAGATCTGAAGGGCATCTTAGAGGGAAAAACTCATCTGGCCTTATTTCATGGTTCTCACAAGTGAGAAACCAAGCCCAGTATTATAGATTTGAACTCTGAAGTATCTTAGACATAATTAAATAAAACCATATTTACAGATGAGGAAATTGAAGCCCCTGGAGGTTCTCATTGATCAGGATTATGCAGCTGATAAGTGGGTTTTTTTTAATAAAATAAAACTAGTATTTTTTTTCTTCTAATTCCATATAAAGACATTTTAAAGATTCTTTTTTTAAAATTGGTGTTCCAAATTTTCTTCTTCCACTTTCTTTTCCCTCATTCCTTAAAATGGCAAGCAATTTCATATAGGTTACATATGTGCAATCATATAAAACCTACTTCTATAATAGTCATGTTGTGAAAGAAGAAATAGACCAAAGGGAAAAAACACAAAAAAATAAAGTGAAGATATTAAGCTTCAATTTGCCTTTAGACTCCATCAGTTCTTTTTCTGGAAGTGGATAGCATTTTCTATCATGAGTTCTTTGGAATTGTCTTGAATCATTATACTGCTGAAAAGAGTTAAGCCATTCAGAGTTGATCTTTACACAATGGTGTTGTTACTGTGCACAAAATTCTCCTAGTTCTGTTTATTTCACTTTAAATCAGTTCATGTAAGCCTGCCTGCTCATTATTTCTTATAGCAAAATAATATTCTATTACATTCATATACCACAACTTGTTCAGCCATTTCTCAGTTGATGGGCATTCCATTAATCTCCTCTTTTTTGCCCCCACAAAAAGAAGTGCTATAAATATTTTTGTACATGTGAGTATTTTTCCCTTTTTATGATTTCTTTGGGATACTGCTCTACTAGTAGTATTGGTTGATCAAAGGGCATGAAAAGTTTGTTTGCCTTTTGGGCATAGTTCCAAATTTTTCTATAGAAGCGTTAGATCAGTTTACTACTCGACCAATTTTAGTATAATTAGTATAATAGGATCTCAATTTTTCATAGGCCCTGCAACATTTGTCATTTTCCTTTTTTTTTGTCATGTTCGCCAATATGATATGTTAGGCGTTACTTCAAAGTTATTTTAATTTGTATTTCTTTAATCAATAATGATCTAGGCAGTTTTTCATGACTATAGATAACTTTGATTTCTTCATCTAAAAACTGCCTCTTTGTATCTTTTGACTATTTATCAATTGAAACATGACTTTTTTTGGAGAGATAATTGGAGTTAAATGATTTGCCCAGGGTCACAAAGCTAGTATAAGTGTTAAGTGTATGAGACCAGATTGGAACTGAGGTCCTCTTGACTCCAGGGATGGTATTCTATCCACTATGCCATCTAGCTGACCCATGACTTGCATTCTTATAAACTCGACTTAATTCTCTATATATTTGAAAAATGAGACCTTTATTAGAGATACTTGCTATAAAAACTATTTCTCAGCTTTCTGCTTTCCTTCTAGCCTTGGTTGTTGCATTGATTTTGTTGTGCAATGCAAAGCCCTTTTAATTTAATATGATCAAAATTATCCATTTTACATCTTGTAATAGACTCTATCTTGTTTTGGTAAACAATTCTTTCCTATTCTGTAGGTACCTTCCCAACAGGTAAACTATTCCTTTCTCTCCTAATTTGGTTATGGTATTACCCCTTATATTTAAATCATGTACCCATTTTGATCTTATCTTGGTACACAGTGTAAGATATTGATCTCTACTTAGTTTATGCCATACTTTTTTCCAGTTTTTCCAGCAGTTTTTGTCAAATAATGAGTTCTTATTCCAGAAACTGTGGTTTTTGTTTATCAGATACTAGGTTAATATGTTGTATACGATTGTGAATTGTGTATTTCATCTATTCCACTGATCTTGCACTCTATTCTTAGCCAGATCCATTGATCTACTCTTTGTTTTATTGATATATATATATATACATATATATACTTAGAGATATAAAATTTCCCTTTCATATTCCTTTGACTGGAAGCCCATAAATTTTGTTAAGTTGTTTTATTTGTTGGCATTCTCTGTGATAAATTTATTGATTATTTCTTGGAATTGTTGTTTGACTCTCTCATTATTTAGGATTAGATTATTTAGTTTCCAACTAATTTGTAAATCTTTCTGTGACTTTTCATTAAGTGTCATTTTTATGGCATTATGATCTTAAAAGTGTACACTTAATATTTTTGTCTTTCTGCTTTTGCTTGTGAGACTTTTATGTCCTAGTGCATGGTCAATTTTTTTGTGGAGGTTCCATATACAGTTGAGAAAACAGTATATTCCTTTCTATTCCTATTCAATTTTCTCTCTAGGTTTATCATGTCTAATTTTTCTAAAATTCTATTCACCTCCTTAACTACTTTTTGTTGGTTAGATTTATCTAATTCTGAAAAGGAAAAGTTAAGTTTTCCTACTAATATAGTTTTACCATCTATTTACTTTTGTTACTCATTTAATCTCTCCTTTAGAAATATTGATGTCATTCTGTTTGATGCATATATGATTAATATTGATATTTGTTTTCTATGGAAGCTTTTAACAAGATGTAATTTAATTAGATCTATTTTTTTCTTTTGCTTTGTCTGAGATATAATTGTTACCCTTGCTTTTAAAAAAAAATTATCAGCTGAAGCATAATATAGTCTCTTCCAGCCTTTTTTCTGTACTCTTTGCTTTTGCTTCAAATGTGTTTCTTGTAAACAATATAGTTTAGGATTCACTTTTTTGATTCACTTTTTTAATCCACTTTGCTGTCTGCTTCCATTTTATGGGTAAAATGAAAAATACTGGGCAGAGAAACCAACTTTTATTAAGAGAAACAAAAGTGGAATTTACAATCCACTCAGGACAATCCACCCAAATAACAGACTTCACAGTTGTTTATAGTTCTCTTGAATCATGTTTGATGCAAGCAAGCTAGTTATGGCTCAAGGAGCAAGCCTGTCCTTTTGTGTTATAGCTCCAATCAGCTTGTTATACCTGTGGGCATCTTTTACACAGTAAGTTAAGGTAGTCTATTATATTTTAATATAATGATGATTAATATGATTACACACTTTATAATGATCAAAGTTATACTCCTAAGGTTAACTCATGTATGGATTTTCTTGGGATGACATCATAGTTTCAGTTATACAGATTTTTATTCAGTAATATGCTCACATATTTACTTCTAATTCTATTAAAAATTGTAGCTAATAGCATAGTATTACTATGTGAGTAAATTGCTGAGTAAAAATCTGTGTAACTGAAACTGAAACTCAAGTTTCTCAACACTCAAGGTACTCAAGCCATTGATTATTGATTTTTTTCCCCATTCCATTTCCTCCTTTTGATCTCTTTCAATTTATTGAAGATGGGATCAAATACAGATGATGCATAATATATAGGTTCGATAGAGGGCGGTTCTCTATAGATGATGCAAATCTGGAGGGGACAGTACTATACCGAGATACAAATTACAGAGGGTTTTCTTTCAGGGGTCCTCAAACTTTTTAAATAGGGGGCCAGTTCACTGTCCCTCAGACTGTTGGAGGACCTGAATATAGTAAAAACAAAACCTTTGTTTTGTGGGCCTTTAAATAAAGAAACTTCATAGCCCTGGGTTAGGGGGATAATCGTCCTCAGCGGCCACATGTGGCCTGCGGGCCATAGTTTGAGGACCCCCTGCAGACTGGGATGATTGATATGAGTTCTTCAGAGATGTCTAAGATTTTAAAAAAATAAACCAAGCTATTAACTCTTTTTCCATGATTCTCTTGCATAACTCATTTCCCAGTTTTTCTTCTATTTTTCTTATTTGATTTTAAAAATCTTTTTCAAGCTATTCCAGGAGGATTTGGGGGACCTGAAACTATTTCATATTTCTCTTTGAAGCTTTGCAGGTAGGTGTTTTGACACTGTTGTCCTCTTCTTAGTCTATTTTTTAATTTTCCCTGTCACCATAGTAACTTTCTATTGTTAGGGCATTTTTTTGTTTTGTTTTTTGCTCATTTCATGACTTTTATAGTTGAGCTATGTTCCTGGAGCACAGGTAGCAAGAAGCTTCTTCTACCTAAGGCCAGGGGTTTGGTCACTGGTTATCTGTGCCTGAGTCTTGGGGGCTGGCAGCTTGTGTGATGTTCTGGGGTCACTTGGTCTAGTTTAGCTGGCTATGTTGGGTCCTCTGAGCCTGCCAAAACTGAACACTAGCCTGCTATATCAGAGCTGAGGCTTCATAGATGGCCTGTTGTATTACTGGCCTGCTGAAGTTATTGGCTGGTGCTGGGAGTAGGGGCTTCCCACTAGCTTGCCTATGTATCCCCTATCTTGGGCTGCACTTCCCTTGTACTCAAGTGAGACAGACCTTTCCTGAAATTCTGTTAATCTATTTTGGGCAGGAAAATTGTTTCACCCCATTTTTATGGGTTCTGTCACTCCAGAATTTGTTTTGTTTTGAGGAATGACTTAAAGTTGTTTCAGGGGAAATTGGGGAGAGCTCAGGCAACTTTTTGCCTTTTCTCCATTATTTTGGTGCAGTCCTTCCTGATAAATTTTTGAGGCAGGATTTGAACCTACAACTTTTTAGCTTCACATCCAATATTCTACTTTACCAATGGTGACAAACTCGAATAGAAAATGGGGCCACTAAATTGTGCATAAGGATCCCCTTCAGCCTTATATTGACTTAGAAAGCTTTATAAATTAAATTTTTATTTATTTTATTAGATTTTCCCAATTACATTTTAATCTTCTGTAGGTATTTCAAGTGGTTGCTGCTGCACAACATCCTAGCCATGTGTTTGCACTTCTTTATTGTACTGTGTACCTCTTTGAGTATTTTAGCAGAAGATTCTCTCTTATTAGCAAATTTAATAGAACATTCTTCAGTAGGTAGGATATAAAATCATGGATCTAAATCTGAAGGTAATTTAGATGTCATGCAGACCACTTTCCTAGTATAACATATCAGGAGACTGAGGTCTAGAGTACTTTTGTGATTTTCACCAAGATAACACAAAAAGTAAACACAAAAGGTAGAATTCAGGACCAAGTCTTTGTGATGAAGGAAATCTTGTCCAAATCATTGATTATATACAATATATCTACAATAGATAATATTGATTATGTCATAAATTTTTAATCATGTATGGGAACTTTGGCCAGAAGATTCTTGAGCTAGCTATAACCAATTAGTTTTGATTGTAGGGGGGTGTTCCAGGTGCTCCTGAAGTCAGTCACTTTCTCCTTGGACTACCTAAAGTAAAGTGGGAGGGTTAGTGATTCTATTAAATAATGAATCTGGGAGTGGAATTATAGTCTTCTTTGTTATTATACAATGACTTGCATCTTCCTATGTGGAAGCATCTCTTTTAAATAATAAATCATAGAACCTTAGGGGGACTTGGAGGAAAGAAATGTTTTGTTTTACAACCAGAAGACCTGAATTGAAATCCCAATTATGCCATGTACCTTTTGTGTAATCTTAAGAAATAATTTTGACTTGCAGCCTCAATCTCTTCATCTGTAAAAGTGAAAAGGTTATAAATGATCAGGGCTTCTTAAACATTTTCCATTAATGACCCCTTTTTGCCTGAGAAATTTTTATGTAACCATGGGTATGTAAAATTGGTATACAAATCAAACATTTGCTGATAATAAATCATAATTTTGCAATTTCCACATTCACACATAACAATTTAAGAAGCTTTGTACTAGATGACATCTGAGGTCCTTTCAAGTTATAAATTTATATTCCTTTAAGTCTTTGTTCTCTTTTGTACTGTGGATTATGAGATTTGCAATCTTTTAGGATATATGTCCTTAGGATAGAGCTTTAGCATAGAAAGATAAAGACCTATCCAAAGACAATGAGTCTTTTAAGGGACTGGGTCCCACTGAGAGTCAAATTATGTTCTGAGGGAGAGCCCATCCAGGAGTGCCAAATCCACATTTGATAAGGGAATTCAAAAAAAAAAAAAACATTAGCCAGCAATTGCTGTCCAGGAAAGAAAGATGGGAGGCAGTCACATCAAGAATTCATGGACCACATCATGTCCAACCAGAGCAATCCAGATAGCAGAAAATCAAGAGCTGAATAGGGGAAATGAAGTGCCAGGGAATAACTCACTTTGGGTTTTAGTACCATGGGTATGGTATTGAGTGTGAGGGGCAATTTATAAGAGCAGCTTTTCATTATCTATAGGTCATTCTTTTGTGCAAGTACTGACCCTTACCCACTAAGGCACTTACATCAGCAGCATCTGCCAGTGGTAGGGCCCAGATTCCTCTCTTTTAATCCTTCTTCATATTCTATATTTCCTTAGCATTATTTTATTCTTGTTCTTTTTATCCCTATGTATATTCCTGAGGAAGTTTGATTCACTGGTTCCTCTCTCTAGTCCCATCTCCATAATTTAGACATTTAGACTCCCCCCCTTCTCTTCCAGTGCTATATTTTCATGGTTTCATTCATTGTCATTGCTTTATTTTCTTTATGAAAGTTCAAAATATGGATTCCTACGTCCAACCTCTCCATTCATATATTTCTAACAGGCTGACAGATATATCCACTTTTTATGTCCCTTTAGCACCTCAAACAAGTTATCTAAAACTGAATTTATAAAACTGAATTTGTCATCCCCTCACATATGCACAGTCACACACACACTTACTCTTCTTCCTAATTTCCCTATGTTTGCTGATGGAACTGCCATTATCTCTATCACCTGGGTACTCAGTCATCTTTGACTCTTTCATCTCCTTCAACCTCTTCTTACAATTGATTCTTCCCTCCCTACTGTTATCCCTTTGGTATTATTAGCTGAGCCAATATGGTCTTAGAAAAGAAAGTTGAGATAAAAATTAGACTGCCTTTGTCACTGCTAGTGAATAAAATTGAGCCATTTATTTAAACAAAGGTTTCAGGTCGGAACTTATTACTTCTGTTATACGGTTACTCCACAGGCCCCAGAATCCCTGAATTCTGGGATATGCAGTAATGTGGATATCAACAGAGCATTCATCAGTCAGGAGAGATGTAAGCACTGTTTGGGGCCAATAGGACAAACAGGGATGTCTTAAGGCAGTGGATATGGGAATGAACTTTTATATAATAATCATAGCCTAAATTAGCAGAAATGCATTACTCTGTGGCATTAGAGAAAGAAGGCTCAGTAAGGTTTAAGCACCATGTAAGTAAATGGGGAGGCTTTACTAATCATGAAAAGGGAGCCTACTATCACAACAGGTAATCGGGATTGTGTAAATATAGAAGTGTACAGTATCAGTCAAAGGCACACAAACAGTTTAAACCTGTAGAAAACATGTTAAAACCATTTCTCTCATGAATAGAAACAGCAAGGGGTTTTGGAAAGAATATTGACTTGGGAGTCAAAGGATAATGATTTAAATCCTGACTGCGCTTTTGTGACTTTAGCCACTCTGAGCCTGCTTTCTCATCTATAAAATAAGAGAAGCTAGGTTACTTCTAAGGTCCATTTCAGCCCTAAATCTATCCTTTGAATAAATCACCTTGACCTCCTGGGTTAGGTCCCTTGGATTTGTATCTCTCCTACCATGGCATCATAGAATCTTAATGGAAAGCATCTCAGAGGTTATATATCTGAGCAGGAGTTTCCTCCATTATAGCTACAAAAACATTTATCATCTATCTAAAACCATCATATAATTAGGAATTAAGTACTAATCAAGGAAGTTATTTCTACTTTTTTATACCTCTGATTAAGATTTTTTTTCCCCCATTGGTTGAGCCATAGACCATGTCTCTGCAAAGCTACCTTCTAAATTGACGCCTTGGCTCTTTGGGGTAAAACAATGAAATACAAATCTTTCTTCCACATGACAGACTTGTAGTTGCTGTATAGCATAGTTTTGAGTTTCCTTATTCTCTGGACATCCTTTAGATTGCCAATGTCCTTTCTGAAAAGTCAAAGTCCTCCCTTGATCTGTACACAGTACTTCAAATGTGTTCTAATCATGCTAAAGTGCTATGGGACTATCACATGCTCATTGTAGACACTGCTTCTGATAATGCAATTTGAGGTTTCTTTAGGGTTTTTTCGGCTTCTCTATTTCCCTGTTGATTCTTATGAGCTTACTGCCTACTAAAACTAACAGGTATCCTTCTTAAAAATATTTTCTATCCCTGTCTTACTTCATTCAGTATTAATGTTGTTGGGTTTTGGAATACACTTTAGGCTTCTACCTTTATCCCTATTAAATTTCCCCTTATTAGATATAATCCATCATTCTAGCCTACCAAAGTATTTTTGGATCCTGATTTTATTATCCAACATGTTAGCTATCCCTCCTGAATTTGTGTGAGATAAAAAGTTGATAAGCTTCTGTTAATGTCTTCATGCAAGTTTTTCATAACAATATAGAACAGAACAGAACCAAGGACAGATCCCTTGGCTACTGCATTAGACACACTTTCAGGTTGACTTTGATCCATTGAATATTGCACTTTGACTTTAACCTTTTAACTAGTTCCCTAATTGGTTGTCTATGTTATTATTACTCAGTTCACGTATTTCCATTTTATTTGAAAGGATATCATTGAAGATTTTGTTCAATGTTTTCTTAAAAATGAAATTAATCTAACTTGGATTATAGGCATTTTTAATGTTCCTTTTATCCCATTAAATTTTAAGCTGCTTAAACAAGGGTTATATAATTTTTCATCTTTGTGTCTTCAGTGCTTAGCTCAATGAACTTATCAAATAAGATATTTAAAAGTGTTTGTTGAATGAAATTGACCATTTGCCTCTATAATGCAGAAAGGGATGGTGATTTTGAAAATGTTTTTGACACTGACCTTTTAGAAGGGTTAAAAGAATTTATTATCAGCTCTACAATAATTTATCCACTATAGTACAAAGAAAGATTCTATTAGGTCATGGCTCTTTTAAAGAAATTTTGTTACCTTGTCACATTTTTAGTATGTTGCTGTACATACTCAATAAATAATTGATGTTTTATATTGTATTCTACATTAGTCTTTTGATTTAAGTCATTCACATCTTTTCAAAATAACTTTCTAGAAAATAAGAAACTTGGAAATTTAATTTAACAGAACATATATTCCAGAACATATATTCCATGGTGTGTATATTTTAGTAGATATGCACACTATTATCTACCACTGATCTCATAGAATCTTAGACATATATAATGCCTGAGATTTTCATTTTAAGTGTTGAATTCCAAATTCTCTTCCTAGCAATCTTTATAGCATTTCTAAGAAGTGGCCAACCAGTCTCTCCTTTAAACACTTTCAGTGATAGAAATAGTTGTGAGGCAGCTCATTCCACTTAGGGACAGCTCTGAACATTAGGGGAATGTTCCTTTGTAAAGAACCATTATCTCCTCTTCTATATCTTTTGCCCATTGTCCCCGTTTCTGTTCTTTAGTGTCAAATGGAACAAGTATCATTCTTTTTTGAAGTGATAGCCTTTCTCTAAGTAAGGTCCAAGTTGTAACTGTCCTTTTAAAAATACCGTTTGTATAAATGACCACAATCCTTCATGTGTGGTTCCTCCAGGACAAAGTATACTATTAAATTTTCTTGTCAGGGAATGATGTTTTTCTATCCTTCCACAAAGGTTGCATTAACTTTTTAGGTAGCTATAGTCTACTCATGTTAAGCATGGAATGCACTCAGTATTTTTCACATGGTCTATTGCCTATCCATTTCTCCTCCAGGAACACAAGAGCATGGTTACTCCGAGCTACCACTTTCCAGAACTGTATTTCCTCTTCTATCCTTATATCTGAAATTCTACTCTCTGGTCATAATCTCCTCTATTTCTATCTCTGACTCACAACTTCACTCTGTATTATTCTCACAATCTTTAACTCCTTTACCATTTTCTCTTCAACTATTTTTTTTTCTCATTTCTGGTTTTACTTGGCTCCTTAATCAATCAGGCATTTTAGCAATGGGCAAACTACCATCCTCAAGTGCCTCTTCCTCCTCAACTTTCTGTTGTTCTATGCTCTTATTCCCCCACCATAAGTAACCCTTATCTGATTTTAGCAATCCTATTCTCAGGCTACTGAGTGTTGTAGGAGAAATCAAGATGATTTTGTTTTATTGCCAATTTCTGTTACAAAGACTTCATGAAGGCTCTAACTTGTATTTTGTAATCCTTTTACATAAATCTAATTTAACTCATCACTTAAAAATAAATTCTTAGGTGGCTCAGGGGATAGAAATGTAGACCTGGAGTCAAGGATACCTGAGGTCAATCCACCTTTAGACTTTTACCAATTCTGTGAATCTGGGCAAATTACTTAACTTCTATCTGTCTCATTTTCCTCATCTATAAAATGGAGATAATAATAGCATTTACATCCTAAGGTTGGGAAGACAGAATGAGATAATATTTGTAACATTTTGCAAACACTAAAATGCCATATATTTTTATTAACTATTTTTATTGAGGCAGAGAAAGGTGGTTACTAAGAATCATACTAGACTTAAACACTAGCAATATTAACTGTTGATATTCTAAATCATTGTCTAGTTACTTCATGATTTTTCTATTTTCAATCTTTCCCTCATCCAAATTATCTGCTACATAGCTAGCTCCCCAATTAGATACAAGATAAGCTATTTGACATTTGGATCTTGGCCCCTTCTGACTTTTCTAGTTGCCTTACACTTTATTCCCCTTATATTCAACTACCCAACCATCTTAGGCTACTTCCTATCCTTCACACATGACAGTCCATTTCCTAATTTCTCTTTGACTGTCCCCATGCATGGAATGCTCTCACTCCTCACTGCTACCTTCTAGATTTACTGATTTTTTTTTTTCAAAATTTGACTCAAACTCTACCTTCTGCTTGAAGTCTTTCTTGGTCCACTTCATTGTTAGTACTTTCTCTATAGCAATCCATTATCTCCCTTACTGAAATGTGAGGTCTTTGAAGGCAGGTAGCGTGGTTTGCTTTTTTTTTGTATCCCCAACACTTAACATAGTGTACTGTTGTAGTGTAAGTATTTAATACAGTGTAGTAAGTACTTAATACTTGTTGACTAACTTGATTGGCCAATACCTTTGAATAGCCAATTTAGAAAATATTTTCAGGCATGAAATATAACTCTTCTAGCTCTCAGTCATTTTTCCTAGTCATTTTATGGATCCTTTGGCTATGCAATATTTAGCTATTGCTGGGACCTAGGTAAGGTTACCTTTTGTTGTACAATTGATATACATTACATCCAGATGTAGTACTCAACTGGGTCCTGAGCTAGAATTGTCAATACATTGCCAGGGCAAACAGTATGTATCTAGTCAGATGAGGCAATCCCATATACGTGGTTTGATTATAGTTTCAGGAGCCCCATTTTAAGTATGTTAGATCTGTGGCCCGCAGGAGTTCTTTGGGGTGGGGTGGGGGGGAAGACACCAAACAAACAAAAGAAGACATTTATGCAAATCTCCATTTCCTTTGCCAGAGTTCTGGTGATATTTAAAAAAAAAAAAAAAAAAAAAAGGAAATGTGGGAACCATAACTCTGGCAAACATAGAACTTTACATGGCAATACTATCTGAAATCAATGCCCCAGTAGCTAACCTAAGTTGGCATAGGTATTGATATTCATAGAATTTTTCCTTTGGGAGAATGTGTCTTGGTTTATTTATGGAAAAGATATGAATAGGAAATGACTTTTCAGACTCAGAACAGTTGAAAAAGATGTTGGAATTTACAGTGTCTCTCAGAGCATTTCTGAATTCAAGATCTGCTGCACCTTCTGATAGGGATGGTTTATCTTGATGAGATAGTCTAATCTTGTGTCCAACACATTCAATTGGTATAAGCCAATTCTTTAATACTTAAATCAGCAACAGATATTTACCAAATTGGAGAAATATCAATTTGTAAAGAAGACCAAAGAAGAGACTTCACCAATGTGTCTGTGACTGAACAGGAATTACCTTTACAACATTAGATTGCTTAAAAATTTCCAGTGAAAAGGAAATTAGTTTCTTAAGGCAGCCCATTCCATCTTAAAATACACTCAATGATTAGGAAGTTTTTCCTTACATGAAGCCTAAATCTGCCTTTCTGCAACTTTTATTCTTTATTTTGAGATCTACCCCCAAGAGCAAAGTTGAACAACTATATTGCAGTGAAAAGGAAACCACTGTTTCTTAAGGCAGCTCATTCCATCCTTGAATACTCTCAATGATTAAGAAGTTTTTCCTTATATGAAGTCTAAATCTGCAACTTTTACCCTTTATTTTGAGAACTACTTCCCAAGGGCAAAGTTGAACAAGTATAATTTAGCTTTGTTATTTTAGTTGTTTAGATACCTCAAGGCACCTATCATTTTTCACTCCTCTCCCAAGTCTTCTTTGGGCTAAATATTCCCAGGATCTCATATAGTGTGGTCATTAGTTATTCTGGTTGTTCTACAGTTGGATGTCTTCCATCTTATCTCCCTAAGATATGATTAATCACAACTGCATACTATTTTCCAGATCTGATCAGGGGAAAGGAGGGGTTCTGTAACTAATCTACCCAAACTCTTTTGGCTACCAATTCGGCTTCATATTCCTTTAGTTTTTTTTTTTGTTTGTTTGTTTGTTTTTTGGTTTTTGGTTTTTGTTTTTTAGCTGCCATGTTACAATGTTGACCCCTATTAAACACTGTTTCTTAGATATTATTCACATTCACTATAGTCTAACCATGGGAAATGGCAGTGGGGAAAGTACATTCTGGAGCTAAAGCTCATGTGATCAAAGACCACCTTTGGCACTTATTAGTTTTGGAACTTTAAGTGTCACTCTAACCACCTTAGTCTCAGTTTTCTCCTCTGTACAAGGGGGCAGTTGGCCAAGATGGTCTTCAAGTCTCTTTCAACTCCATATTCTTTGAATGCATGTGAGCACTGTCACTGATCCTGCTTTGGTACTTGAGAGTTGATTTTTTTTAACCCAAGCATAGAATTTTATATTCATCCCATTCTCTAAATAAGTAATGTTCCTCAAAAACTTTTCACCAGAGAGATTAGGTGTCCTGAAACAGCTGGTCTCAGAGTAGAGACACTGCTGTATAATGGAAAGAGTGTTGGATTTAGAGTTAGGGGACTGGGCTTGAATCTGATAGCTGCCTCTTAAATAGCGTGTGACTTTAGACAAAGCATATTCTCTGGCTCAGTTTTTTGTATATAAAATGAGATAGCAATACTTATATTATTTACTTCATAGAGTTGTTATGAGGAAAGTACACTGTAAACCTCAAATTCTTTGAGAGATCTGTGATCTCTCCTACTTGGGCTCTCTCTCTAAAATGCAGATTGGAACTCCTCTTCATCTCTTCATCCCATACAATTCTTGTCCTTCTCTCAACCTTCCCCATAGATTCTATCTTGTTCCTTGGAAGTTTTATTTTCCTTATTTAAAATTTTTGTGGTTATCAGTGTCGGACAGTTGGACTGTCCAGCTGTCGTCCTTTTTCAAGCCTGAAAACTCTATATTTGAGTTGTCATTGTCACTAGCTGATGAATTACTTATGTCTCCGGCTTTTTCAGTGGAGAATGTAAGTGAGGTGATCACATAGCCTCCAGTTTCCATTTCTGCTGCTTCATCGGAAAAATCCACCTATGACATTTTCTGTCCTATTGGAACTACATCCTTTCTCTTGCCCAGCTCTGTTCTACCTTACCTACCTCCCACCCTCAGGGAGAAACCATTCCACATGCATTCTAGAATTGTTTTTCAAGTTACTCAGTTATCATACGTTGACATTCATGTTGAATGTGTGAAATATCTCAAACCCACTGATTTAAGAGAAATTTTGGAATTAAAATGCAATTGGCACAATGTTTCCCTCTTTGCAGATGCTAGAGCTCACAGATGTGCAGCATATTTGTTACAGAACTACTTTAAGACTGTCAGGTCTCTTTAAACAACGAGAACAGACAGAAAGTTCTGGTGTGATCCAGTTGGCCTGTGTCTATTAAATTAGAAACTAGTTTATGCTGGATGCTGTGGCTCTTGACATTGGCAGACAATTGAAAGCCCTTCCTAACAGCAGGAGGCTCCACAGCTATACTGTTCTTATTTCTGTGCCTCAGACCATGCATATTTTCTTTCACTGTGAGTTTTAAGAATCTGAATCAGTCAAGGCAATTCCAATAGGCTTGGGATGGAAAATGCCGTCCTCATTCAGAGAGAGAACTATGGAAACTGAATGTGGATTGAAGCATGATGTTTTCACTTTTTTGTTCTTGCTAGTTTTCTTTCTTGTGCTTTTTTTTTACTTTTTGATCTGATTTTTCTTGCACAACATGATAAATATGGAGATATGTTGAAAAGAATTGCACATATTTAACCTGTATCAGATTGTTTGCTGTCTTGGAGGGGAGGTAAGGGAAGAAGGGAGAAAAATTTGGAACACAAAGTTTTATAAAAATGAATATTGAAAACGATCTTTACATCTATTTGGAAAAATAAAATACTATTGAGAAAAAAATATCTGAATTACACCATGAGCTGAACAATGAACTGACTACCTGGTTTGGGGAGTTTGAGGTCATGAGGGATTAGTTTGGGTAAACACAACTTTTGCTGAGTATACTTTTTTCCTCCATTCATGGATAATAGAATCATATATTTTAAAGTTGAAAGGACTCATGGAAGTCATTACCCTTTTCTCTTTTTACAGATGAAGAAACAGACCCAGATAGCTGAAAAGAGTAGCTTGATGTCATGAAGCTAGTGAGTAGCAGAGCAAGAATTGGAATCAGTTCTTACAGAGTGTTTACACAACAATAGTTCAAGTCAGGAAATATTTATTAAAGTACCTACTAGATGCAAGACTTTGTGCTCAACTTTAGGGATACAAGGCCAAAAATGAAAAATAGCACCTGTGTACAGTTGCTCAAGAGAGGTGATATATAAACAGAAAATGATTTTAGGAAAGGTAAGAGATAAAAGAAGAGGACATGTATTCTAGGCATGTAGGAACATCCTGGCTAAAGGCATGGAGTTAGGAGATGGTATACTGAATTTGGGAAATAACAAATCAGCTACTTTGGCATGAAACATGAAAGAGAATAAGTGCTTTAGATGTCATTTTGAGGAACTTATATTTTATCTTCCAGACAGTAAGGAACATCTGAATGTTCGTGAACTAAGAAAATGAATGGTATAAGCAAACATATTTTAGAAAGGATACTTTGTCAACTGTGTTGAAGAGTGATTGGACTTGGGAGGTATGGAAGCAAGGAGTCCAATTGGGAGTGTAGGGCAATTGTCCAGATAAGAGGTAATTAGAATCTGAGTTAGGATGGCAGCACTACTACTAGAGAAGAGACAAATCTAATGGCTGTTGAGGTAGAATTGACAAGACTTTTTGAATGATTGGATATGAGAAATGGAAGAGTTGAAAATGGCCCTTGGGTTGTAAACTTGAGGCAATGGAGATTTCCTCAATAGAAATATAGAAGTTTGGAGATAAAGGGGTTTTTAATGATGATGATGATGATGATGATGATAACTATAATTTGTATAACACGTTAAAGTTTGCAAAGTGCTTTACATAAACCACTTAATTTTATTTTTTATAACCATCCTGAGAGAGGTGTAACATTAGGCTCATTTTACAGATGAGGAAACTAAGGCTTAGACGATCTAAATGACTTATTTAGGGTCACACAACTAGTGTGAGTCTAAAGCTAAATTTGAATTCAGGTTTTCTGACTTTGAGTTCTACATCCTATCTACGGTTCCTATCTAAACTGCCAGGGAAGGGGGCAGTGAGTCATTTTGCAGGCAATGTTTGGAGATACATAGGAGATTGAAATGTTCAACAAGCAGCTGAAATGTATGGTTGGAATTCAGAAGATGAAATGGCATTTAAATTTAGAAATAATTTACATATAGGTTTATGTAATCTTATGATGGAGAGATATGAGAGACAGAGAAACAGAGTATGAATATAAAAATGTCATTCTAGGGCAAAGACCTGGGGAACCACTTTGGTTAGACAACAGGATATGGAACTGGTAGATGACTTCCACAAGGATCCAAATGGGATGAGATGGATGGACATAGAGGACATTAAAGGACAAAAACTTGCTGAGTAATAACAGCAGAAAGAAGGTCTGAATGTAGCAATGAAGAGAAAGGAATCCTACTTTCTTGGTCCAGAATATTGAACTAGGAGGGAGTACAGTAGGAGCTAGGATTCCATAAATTCAAGAAGATGGATGGAGTGTGAGGAACAGGTCTAAGATAAAAGGATATGTGTTTGTTAAAGAGGAAAATTACTTCTCAGTTTCCTTATCTGTAAAATGGGAGGGTTGACCTCAAAGATCTCTAAGGTCTCTCCCACCCTAAAGCTATCATTCAATCATCCCTTCTGTTGCACCATTCTCAAACTCTGCCCTGAAATGAATTTGCTAACAAGTGGTCCAAAACTGTTAGTGAGCAGATGCCTTGTTTGTCTATCAGAGAGGGTCAGCTCAGGAAATGAAGTATCTTGAATGAATTTAATGTTTATTTGTACAGTGAGTTGAAAATTTCACTAACCTCATCATAAATTTGAATGAAATATTATGAAAAGTATTTAAAAGCAATTCAGTCAGAACGATGCTGCTTTAAGGTCCATGGTGTTTTCAATTACTCATTTTGAGCATTTCTTCATGACATGCTTTAGCAATGGTTATTAAACATTCAGCGAGATTGCTGTTTAAATCGTAAAGTGTGAATTTATCTCCTCTATGCAATGTACCTAATGTAATCACTCAAAACCTGATTGCCTCTCCATTGCACATTGTTAAGACCTCCTTACACAAGATCTTTTCCAGCCGTGTTGGTTAAGGCTTGTATATATCAGATGATACGTGATTACCTTAGCCCAGGGACCCCCTTCACCAACACAGATGGCGCATCTTCCACAATAAATTGCCGTGGCCAAGAAGAATATTCCCCTGATGGCTACCCTTCCACGTGCAGCTAGTCTGATCTTTATACAGCAGATGTAGTCGATTGTTGAGCATTTGTCTGAAGCTTTTCCAGCTTAGAGTAAGGACCTACCAGGACTTTCACTTCTCTGGCGGAGTTTTCAGAAGCTCCAAGGTCATCTCTAGCATCTTGGAGAAGAGTTCAGTAGGAGAGGGGGTAGAGATCTGGACCTATGAGTTCCCTGATCTAAGGAACTCTGGTGAGAAAAGTTCCTTTGCTAAAAATATGGGTCAGCATTTTTTGCTTATGCTCTCAACTCAAAACAGACCATCTCAGTCTCCAGGTTCACTTTGAACCCATTTACACTTATTTAATATTGAGGATAGGTTCTATCTGATTTCATTGGCAGAGGAAACTCCCAGGCCAGGACTACAGCTCCTGATGCAGGCCAACACATTGTCTCAGTGAACTCCCCATAGACCCCATTCTCAGTCATTCATTCATTATGAATGTATAGAGCACTGGAGGCAGGGGCAGCTGGGTGGTGGAGTGGATAGAGCATTAGCCCTGAAGTCAGGAGGACCTGAGTTCAAATCTGGTCTTAGGCACTTCACACTTTCTAACTGTGTGACCCTGGACAAGTCACTTAACCCCAATTACCTCAGGAAAAAAAAGAAAAAGAACATTGGAGGCAGGGTATGAATATAGATTCTCTATTGATTATATTCTGCTTTTTTTTTTGAGCATTGAATAATATTGCTGATAACTTAAAGGACATCATGGAATAATGGATAGGGAGTTCAGAATCAGGAAGACACATCAGCTGTGTAAGCTTGTTCAGGTCGCTCAACTCAGATCTGCGTTGATAGAAGTGATTTCCTCTTTAACAACTCTATTCCAGTGAAATCATAGGTTTGATTTAAAAAAAAAAGTAGCTTACATTTTGTATATAGGACCAACATTTCCTTGATATAGCTTCTTTTCTCCCATAAACGACATGGAGAGACTTTACCTAAAAGTAAACAAAGTTGCCTTAGGCACCTGATTGTCCAGGCCTCCCTCAGGGACCCCTTTTCCCCTCCCTTTTCCCCAGTCCACTTGGGGTGGGTTTATAACAAAACGGCTCCTCTGCCTTGATTGGCCTCAGTTTCCCTGATAGATTCCTGTTCATGTCAGGCATAAAAAGGTCCCAGACGGGTAGAATCTGGGAACCCAGAGTGGATAAATTTCTGAACCCTATTTGAGTCATTTCCCCTGCTCCACTGACCAGATCTGTTTCCATATGGACTCAGTGGAGCAGCCGGATGCCATTGTATCCTTGTTAAGTGCCTTTAACTGTGTTAAGGCAAAGTAAACATCTTTATGTTAAATGCTAAATGACTTAGGCAGTATTTCATTTTGTCACAACATCAAACCTAAGCTGAGAGGTACCAGTATGGGAGACCTACCTCTGACATATTTATAAAGTGAGTTTCCATTTCTAAAGTGCTTTCCTTACCACAAGCCTGCGAGGTTGGTAATCAAATTCTTCTAGTAAGTATTTCACAGCTGAAAGATTTGAGAGTCAAAGAAGTTAAATAATGTAGCCACAATCCCACAGTTAGCAAGCAGCAGAGCCAGAAATGGACCCTGGGTCTAATGAGCACATTTTCAATCTATGTTACCTCAAGATTGCCCCCCCCCCCAACCAGGTTGAAGATTAGATAACAAACAATAAAAACCACATTGAAGTAGATCAGAGGAGACAACAGTCCCTAAGGGCCATCAAGCCAGATATGTGTTTTCAAAGTTTATTCATAAAGAAAGTCACAGTATTCTCAGTCAGGAATTTTACTTTCTGGTCTAAATAGGAATCCTTCCTTCCACTCTTGCCATCATTCAAGGCAGATGTTTTCTGTTTATTATTGTGCCTTCTCCTTTATGGGCCATCCTGCACGATTGGTCCAACTGACAGCATTCGGAGAACAGTGACTCCCATCTTTCTGGAAACAAGCTACATACTTGTTTAATAATTGGGTTTATTAAGTGGAAAATGATACAATGAAAAAGAAAGGAAAGCTTTGGAGATGAATAGTACTCAACTTAAAAGGCCTCAAAAACTTATCCTTTTACATCCTTGCTCCCTTCGTTTTCTATCTCAAAATCACTCTTCCTACCCTGGGAGGGGATAACTTGCCAGCATTTCCTGTCTTCTTACTCTTCTACCTCTTAAAGTGAGTTTCCCTCAAGAGCCTATCTTGGGAGCTCTTTTCTTCACTATTTCATTCACTTCCATGGCTTTAGATATAAAATTTGTACTTATGACTCGCAAATTTCTATTTTTTTTCTTATGAGTTCACAAGATTATTGATGTGAAACTGAAAGGGAATATCAGGACATTTAACTATTTACAACTAAAATCTGAAGCTCAAATTTTAATTCAGCATCTTCATGGATTAAGTGCTGGCCCTGGTTTCAGTTGAAATCTGGTTTTATACACAAACTAGCAAGTTACTTCACTTCTATCAGCCTCATTTTCCTTAACTGTAAAACAGGGCTAATAATAGCATCCACCTCTCACAGCTGTTGTGAAAATAAAATAAAATCTGTAAAGCAGCTAGCATAGTGCCTGACACATAATAGGTTAAATAAATACTTATTTTCTTTCTTCTGAACCTGCTTTTCCTTCTTACTTTTCTTAAACAATTGCTTCCTGATTTCTTGTATACAATCCTTTTTTATTTTCAGTTTTCCAAAAGAAATGAAAATTATTTTGATATTATTAACTACTATGCAGTTTTCCTAATATGCCAAATGCTGGTTTAGCCATCTCAGTCTTCAGAAAATAAATGTCTGTAATTCCTTTCTGAACATGACTTCAAAGTAGAGATTTTAGTCCAAAATAATAATAATAGCTAGCATAAATAGTGCTTACAATGTGCTAGGCCCTATGATAAGCCTTTACAAATATTGTCTCATTTGATCCTCACAACAACCCTGGAAAGTATGTGCTATTATCATGCTCAGTTTACAGTTAAGGAAACTACAGCAAATGGGTTAAGTAACATTCAAAATCACACAGCAAGAATTTGAAGTCTAATTTAAAAGCAGTTCTTCTTGACTCCAGGATCCATCTTCTACCCACTGTACCACTCTGATGAGCTCCTCTTTAACCTCAGATAGTATCCATGGATGATCAGCCAAGTCCAAAGTCTCTTACTCTCTCAATATCTTTTTAGGAATCTTACAGTCATGGCTACTGATGCTCCCATCATATCTTGTATTATTTGAGATTAATCAGCAGCATTATTTTGGTCCAGAATCGGTAAATAAAAGGACTCAGAGTTCAAATACAGTGAGGAAGTACCCAGGATACATCTTCAATAATCTTAGGTTTAAAATGGAGGATCAGAGGAAATGGGACCTCCATTATGACAGATTTTGAGATCATATTGGTGTATCTATCAATAAGATTCAAAGGAAGAACATCTGCTGCATATTTCCTTTCATCATATCTGTGAGCATGGTGGGTTCAGTCCTTGAAGATGAAGGAATTACCTTCATTTTTAGGCTTTTTAAAAAATACTTTCTCAAGTGCTTTGAAAAGAACTTTTGTTTTAAGAAAGAATATTTGGAAATGTATTTTCCATTTTCCCCAAGGACTTCCCTTTGATTTAAAAATATATCCATCTGACAATTGCTTTGTTTTTACATGAGCTTCTGGTCATTGAAGCAGGATGAACCTTCAGTGGAAGCCTATGTTTGTGTTTGTCCTTCATTTTCAAAGAGGATCAATGATATTCTGGGGTGATTTCTTGGTGTATGCATGAATTGGAGGCAGAATTGAATGAAGTAGTCAGTCTCACCATCTCTTCCAGATTCATTGAAGTCTTCAGTTGGAAGACAAAAGTCAGGACTAATGGAGATATCTTGGGACACAGTAGATGATCTTGATGTCAATGTCTGACCATTTTCTAAATCCTTCCCAATGCCTGCTTCAGCAGCTTTTTGGGCTGTTGGAACAAATTATCTGCTCATTCCACTGGGGGAACTTTCCATCCTATGGGTAGACACTTCTCCCATCCAACTAATGGATTTGAGGTCCATGGGTTATCTTCAACCTGGTTTAGCCCATTTGCTGAGACTTCTTTTTATTAGGATTTTACTGCTGCACATGCTATAGCTTCTTAGAGCCACAAGTGACAGTTGGACATCAAAAATGGATGAGCTACCCTGAAAAGGGTTCAACAAATTCTTGCACCAGAAGTTCTAGTCCTTCTTGAGCATCCCATATATCCCATGTACAATATAATGAAGCCAATAATTTTTCCTCAGTTATCCAGCTTTGCAAATCCAGAGACATCTTTGACCTTTCCCTCTTTTACCTCCTACATGCAATTAATTGCCAAATCCTGTTAGCCACTTTCATATCCATTCTTCCTTTTTGTGGCCATCATTGTTATTCAGACTTTCAATTCTGTTGCCCTAGATGATGGTAGCCATCTAACTTTCTGCTTTTACTATATTCTGTCTGTGATTTAGTTTTTAAAAGAAAAACATTTTATTGCTATTTCTCTTTCCTTTTTACATTGCTGTCACTTCTCAGTGCCTCTAAAAAAATCTTTCCTTGAATCAGAGGAGTATTAAGCATGGGAAAAAACACTGTTCCTTTCTGAAAATCTAAATTCCTTATATCATACCTTCTGTTTTGCTCATCTAATAATTCTCCAAATTTGTCAAATAATGTCTCTTATTTAACTCCCCTCTCAAACTTTATTAGTGCCACTTTTGTTGTTCATCTGAGTCATGTCTGAATTTTCACGGTCCCATTTGGGATTTCCTTGGCAAAAATACTAGAGTGGTTGGCCCTTTCCTTCTCCAGCTCACTTTACAGATGAAAAAACTAAGCAAACACAGTTTCCCAGAGTCACACAGCTAAGTACCTGAGATTAGATTTGAAATCAAGTCTTCCTAATTCCAGGCTTAATACTCTATCCACTGTGCTGCTCAAATGCTTTTGTTAGTGCCACATTGCCTAACAAATAAGGTATAGACTCCCTACACATTAAACCTGTTTTCCCTTGTCTCTTATTGCTTTTTCCCCTTTTTCTGTATGTTCTTCTTGTTTTGCATTCTCTTGTCCCTCTGCCTTTGTTCTTACTATTCCTTAAACCTTCTAAGAATTGTGGAATAGACCAACCCCTCCTCCTCTCATCATCAACTTACCATCTCTAGATGTTGACAATCTTCCCACTATCTCCTTCCTTTCTAGACTCAGGTACAGCTTCCTCCATGAAGGCCTCCCTTTGTTCATCCTCACCTAGTTTTCTATTGTGTCAGAAATATTTATATGCATATATTTTGTTCCTTTTTAGATTACAATGTCCCTGAAAGCTGGGTCTGTTTTGTATTTATCTCTGTATTTCCAAAGCCTAGCTGTGTACTTTTTATTTTTTAAGCAGGAACTTAATAGAGATTTATTAAATTGAGTTGAATTGAATTAGCTAATCTGATAAACCCATTGTACTAATATGCTAATACAAGACCAAAGAGTTTATTAGGGTCTGTCCTTTAGTTCTTAGACCACACATATGCATTATAAAATGGGACTTGTAGAGACAGCAAATAATTATTATTTAGTCTTTCTATTATATTATATTAACTTGCGTAAGTGAAATAAAATGTAACAATGCACAATCTGGTACAGATGAATTTGGTATAAAATGACTCACATCAGTGAAAAATATAAAATGAAATGATCAAGAATAGGTCATCAGAATTAATCTTATTTCCTTTTATAACGGGGTTATTAGACTTGTTCATAAAGGAATGCTGCTGATAAACTTTATTTAGTTGTGAGTTATAGCTAATGTATTGGATGACAGAATCCTAAAAGATCACAATAGGCTAGAAATTTGAGCTAAATTGAATAGGAAGCTATTCTGATGGGGGTAAATAGAAAGTATTGTGCACAGGTTAATAACATCAACTATAGAAGGGAAGTGTAACCAGATAGTAGTAGTTCATCTAAAAATATCTTATGTTTTGTTTAGTAAGATTAATATGGAGAAGCAAAAAAAAAAAAGCCAACATGATCTGTCTACTATGAGAGGCATAGAATAAAATTAAGTGGATGACTGCTTGTACTATTCTGACCTGCACAGGCTGCATCTATAGAGTTTTACTTAGTTTGAGGGAATCATATTTTTGGATATTGACAATCTGGAGAACATATACAGGAATGCAACCAGAATGGTGAAGGGTTGCAAGGTCATACCTATAGGTGGATTAATAAATCAATTAGCATTTATTAAGTACTAGGTGCTAGAAATATAAAGATAAAAAATGGTTCCTGCTTTCAAGGAGTAGTCTAATGAGGGGAAACAACATTAAACAATTATACAAATAATACATATGTAGAGTAAATTGAGAATCATTTGAAGAAATGGAATGCTTAGCTTGGAAAAGAAAAAAAAAACAACTTGCTTGGGTGAGGGAGAGAGTGATTTCTCTCTTCAAGTATTTGAAGACTGGTCATATGGAAGAGGAAAAAGATTTATTCTGCTCGACACCAAAGGCAAAATCAGGAAGAATAGGTATAGATTGCAAAGAATTAAAGTTGGACTGAAGCAGGAATGGGCCACGTTATTGAGGTAATGAGTTTTCTCCCTCAACCCTTATTGGAAGTCTTCAAAAAAAGAGTTGTATTTCCCCTTATGTAGTATATTGTATTGGAGATTCCTTTTTTAGATATGAACTGTTTTCAAAGGCTTTTGAGATGTCTTCTGAATTTGAAGCTATGATTCTGTGACAGAATTTGGTAACTGACTGTCTGGCCAGAGGTAAAGGATAGGGATGAGTTAGAGAGAATATCAGTGTTTTGAAAGTGGAAGACAGTTATGGAGACAGTGATAAAAGAATAAATAAGTTTATGGAAATATACTTGGTTTTGTTCACAAGTTTGAGGTACTGGTAACATAAGCACTAAGCTTTCCTAGCAAATATTTGTGATATGGGCTCTGGAGCTCAGAAGAGAGTTCATAGGTAGAGATGTAAATGTAAGGTTTATATTTATTGAGTTAATTTTTTAAAGCCACTAGAGTGAATGAAGCTTTTAAGGGAAATGGTACTTGAGACTGAAGAGATCCCTCATCCATTTCAGATAAGAGTGAATTTCATCTAATGCTCACTCCTTCCCTATCCTTTCATGTTGGATATTCTTCTCATTCTCCCAGATTATAAGAAATATCAATTCTCCTCTTTCTTCTACAATTGTATATTACTCTCTTTTATCTTTCTTTTTTTTACTTCTTAAAACCTTCAGAAGAGTGCCAATACACCCCCAGGACTTGTTTTTCTTATTTAATTTTTTGAAAAAATTTAAGGGTTTAAAGGGATACTAAATAGCACTTTAGTAATTTATTTCTATTTAGTAGTACTAATTTAATAGGAGTTTAACAGTCAGGGAAGATAGATACTATTATTATCCCCATTTCATGAGTAAGGACACTGAAGCTTAAAGGGTCATACATAGTTAGTGGCAGAGGCAAGAGTTGAATCCAGCATTCTTATTGCCAAATCCAGCACTTTCTCCACAGTGCCACCTCCAGTATCTAACTCACAAGATTATTATAAATACAAAATAATATAATAATATAATTATCTGACTTCTTTTTTAGAATGTTAGTATTATATCATCATACAGCTACATCCAGTTACTCAAATTTATCTTTCTAGCTGTCTTTGGGCTCATCATCTTAATTCCACATTCCTATTCAGCTTTGGTCTTTCCATCAGAAATGCTTGAAAGTCCTATGTTCCACTGAAAGTCCATTTCTCCTCTGTAAGATTATATTTGACTTTGCAAAGTAAGTTATTCTTGGTTGGAAGCTTCTCTCTTTTGCTTATTGAAATAGTATTTTCCAAGATCTCCTTTCATTTTTAGTAGAAGCTATCAGATATTGAGAGACTCTGGCTTTAGGATCCTTACAATCTCAACTATTTTATTTTATTTAAATAGCAACTTTTTATTATCAAAATATATTCAAAGATAGTTTTCAATATTCACCCTTGCAAAACCTTGTGCTCCAATTTTTTCTCCCTTCCTCCCCCACTCCTCTAGACAGCAAGCAACCCAATATATGTTAAGCACGTACAATTCTTCTATACTGCAAAAGAAAATTTCTATTGTGTTGCAAAAGAAAAATCAGTTCAAAAAGGAGAAAAATGAGAAAGAAAACAAAAAGCAAGCAAACAACAAAAATGTGAAAATACTATGTTGTGTTCCATACTTCCCATAATCTTTTGGATGAAGATGGCTCTCTCCATCACAAGTCTATTGGAATTGGCCTGAGTCATCTCATTGTTGATAACAGCCACATCCATCAGAACTGATAATCATATAATCTTGCTGTTGCCATATACAGTGTTCTCTTGGTTCTACTCACTTCACTTAGTATCAGTTCATGTAAGTCTCTCTGGGCTTCCAAATAATTGTGGATTCGTTCAGAGAACTGATCTGGTATTGATTTGAGCAAAGCCAGGAAGAGCTCGGACTTGTCTGTTTTTGCCATCTTTGCTCTACCCCATCCTGAAATATTTTTTAATACTTAAATGTTTTTCTGTTCTGAATTTTGATTATGATATTCTTGGCACTTTTCCTTTTGGAGTTCCTCTCATGATGTGATCCATGGATTTTTTAAAAATACTTTTACTTTGTTCTCTTGTTCTAACAGACATAAGCCATTTATTTATCAAAATATGTTCATGATTTTTTTTACTGTGGCTTTTAGTCCAGTTATTCTTAAATTATCTCTGCACTTGTTTTTCAGGTCAGTTGTATTTTATTTCAAATATCTTACATTTTCTTTTATTTTTAACTTTTTGATTTTGTTCTAATATATGTTGCCTTCTCATAGGATCACTGATTCTGTTTGGTCTATTCTAGTTTCAGGAATTTCATTTCTGGGATAACTTCCTCTTCTAAACTACTTACCTTCTGTTCAATTCATTCTTCTAGAGCTTTTATTTCATCTTTATCTGTGTCTTCATTTCTTCTAGAGATTCAAGTAGTACTTGTGAAAATCCATTTTTTCCTCATTGTTGTTGGTTAGATTTATGGTTAGATTTACCAACATTTTTTTTTAATGATTGTTGTTTTACTCATCTTTCCAACTTAATTTCCTGAAGTAGGACTTTGTGCCCGGAAGATTAGGTTCCACTCCCCCTTCTCTTATTTTTGAGAGAGGATGCTGATCCTGCTTAGTCTCATTTTGGGTCCCCTTGGTTCTTGGGTTGATTCTACCTCCTGCTGTTAGGCACCCTCTGTATCTTTGAGATACTAGACATTTATGACTCTGTTTAGTGTTTCAGAACAATATGTTAAGGATCTACTTACCCCTGTAAGCGGTCCAGGTGGGAGCTGTCCAGGTTGAAATACTGTAGTGCTGTATTTATTGGTATAGTCTTGGTAGCAATCCATTGCTGCTCTCTGAGACTTCTATTTTAGGGATTTATTATTTGTCTGGGGATTTCTCAGTGAACCTTCTACTCTTGCTGCCTCTGAATATAGTCTTACAGATTATAGATGTTTCATTTATGTCTGATTCTCTCTTTACTAGAATGACCTCTTCTCTCACTACCAATGGCCTTCTGGAATATATATTTTTAGGTTAAAATTTTGGGTTGGGATATATCTGTATAATTTACCATTGTTTAAAAAAATAGATTTCTTTATCTTAATTTGATCTAGTATGAATTTCAGGTTTTAAAGTAGGTACTGGGGAGTTGGGCAAACTGTATTCCATTTAGCAGCCACTTTGGCAGGGCTTGAACTTCCCACCTGCATACTCATTACTTCACTTCACATATTTTACAGTCAGTTCAAATTGACTTATTTGCCATTCTTCACATATGTTGCCCCATCTTTGTCTTTGTGTCTTTGTACTGACTGCTCCAATGCCTTAAAGATTCTTCCTATTCAGCTTCTTGGAATCTCTGGATTCTTTCAACACTCATTTTAAATACTACCTTCTGCAGGGATCCTTTCCTGATGTTCTCCCTTTCCCCCCATTGTCCCTTTCCTCTAAATTTCTTTCCCTACTCTCTCTCTCTCTTCTTCCTCTTCCCTTTCTCCACCTCCCTCTCCTTCTCCTTTTCCCTTTCCCTCTACACAACACATATAGGCACACACAAACATATATACACATATAAAACATAATGAGGGAGACAATATATAAATGTATGTGTATAAACATGCATATATGTTCTCTCCCATTAAAAAAGAAGCTCCTTGAGGAAAGTGCCTTCCCCCCCCCCTTTTTTTTATATCCCTAGAAATAATCATAGTGTCAGGCACTTAGACACCACTTAATAAATATTTGTTCATTGTTATAAAATTTTGAACCAATTGATTCTTAAGGCCTCTACCAGCACTAAATTCTATAATTTTTATTTATTTCCCATCTGGACCTTGTTTGAAAAAATCAAGATGGAGTTGGGAAACATGATTGCTAAGTTTCCCTCTAGTTGAATGTTCTGTGATTCTCAAGTGAAACAACCACGTCCTTAGAAATGTCCCAGATTCAATATGAAATCCTCTTCTCTATTTTGTTATAATCATCTGTTGTGGAGTTCTGGAATCATGAGTTGTGGAATAGGACAATTGTCTATATTTGGTATGATTCGCAACCTGCCTGGATGTAGAAACGTTAACTTCATAAGCTTGAAGGCAGAAATATTATTAGTTATTTCCCTATCAACATCCCTTTCTTATCATTTTCCTCCTCCCCTTCTACCCCCACACCAACATTCTAAAAAAAATGCAGAATCACTATACTGTTTATTGCTGATACACAATTTTTTTTCAAGCTGCAATTGTCAAGGTTAACTTAATCTTATAATACTGATTTATAGCTATATAGACAGTAGCCAGGCAAGCTGTATATCCTGAAACCATAACCTAACAATGCTCTTTTTAATATTCTCAGCTTGTTTTGGCTTTCTATTCACTGGTAATTATATTTTTATTTACAAAAATAGCAATCTCTGTTCCTCTATCCACATTAGTGTCTATACATTATAGGTACTGTGTAAGGAGGAAAAAAAAACTCACTGGTAATTGCTTAAAAACTGCTTGCATTGTTAAACTGTTTTAGAAAAGGCATTAGAGGTTTTATGGGAGCTTGATTTGCAAACCTGACCCCAGGAAGCAAACATAACCAACAGTCAATGTTTTTCCAGAAATAGTTTCTTTCCTTCAATAAATCCTAGCCACTGTTGCCAGATTCATTTTTTCAAGATCACCTCTTTTCCTTGCTCAACACTCTTTACTATCTTTCTTATTGCCTACTACATAGAGTCTACAATCATTAGCCTGGCTAAGTCCCCCATAAGATAGACACTACCTATTTTTCCAGTTTTATCTCTTAAGAAATATCAGATGAAACATATGATTGGAAAAAAAAAGGATTGCCTTAAGACATATGGAGAGATTGATAGCAACTAGCACATATTTATCCATGAAATGTAAAAAAAAAAATCAAAGAAAGTTTCCTTATTTGATGGATGCCCTATGGAGGAATATTTTCTTTTGTCAAGAAAAAAAATGTATTTTATTTTATTTTAAATTTTAAATAATAGCTTTTTATTTTCAAAATATATATAAATATAGTTTTAAATATTAATCCTGGCAAAAGCTTTTGCTCCAAATTTTTCTCCCTTCCTTCTTCCCACTCCCTCCCCTAGAGAGCAAATAATCCAATATAGGCTAAACATGTCCAATTCTTCTAAACATATTTCCACATTTATCATGCTACACAAGAAAAATTAGGTCAAAAAGGAAAAAAATGATAAAAAAAGGCAAGCAAACAACAAAAAAAGTGAAAATCCGATGTTGTGATCCACACTCAGTTCCCATAGTCCTCCTCTCTGTGTATAGATAGCTCTTTCCATTATAAGATCATTGAAACTGGCCTGAATCACCTCATTGTTGAAAAGAGGTATGTCCATCAGAATTGATCATCGTATAATCTTCTTGTTGCTGTGTATAATGTTCTCTTGATTCGATTCAATTTCATTTAGCACCAATTCATGTAGGTCTCTCCAGGCCTCTCTGAAATCATCCTGCTGATCATTTCTTATAGGAAAAATATTCCATAACATTTACATATCATAATTTATTCAGCTGTTCTCAAACTGATGGGCATCTACTCATTTTCTAGTTCCTTACTACTACAAAAAGGGCTGCCACAAACATTTTTCCACATGTGGATCCCTTACCCTTTTTTATAGTCTCTTTGAGATACAGGCTAAGTAGAGACATTGCTGAATCAAAGGGTATAATACATAGTTTGATAGCAGTTTGGGCTTAGTTCTATATTTCTCTCCAGAATGATTGGATCAGTTCACAACTCCACCAGCAATGTATCAGTGTCCCAGTTTTCCAACATCTCTTCCAACATTCATCATTATCTTTTCCTGTCATCTGAACCAATCTGAGATGTATGTAATGGTACCTCAGAGTTGTCTTAATTTATATTTCTCTAATCAATAGTGGTTTAGTATAGTTTTTCATATAACTAGAAATGGCTTTAATTTCTTCATCTGAAAATAGTCTATTTATGTCCTTTGACTATTTAGCAATTGGAAAATGGCTTGTATTATGTGAGGAATATTGAAAGAATATAGACCAAATGAGAGGAATAAACTGTAGAAATACATTGATGGTACTCTAGATCTCTTGAAAGTTTCTTCCTTACACATGCTATTCTCTAGGCAAAATGAATTTTTCCCTTTTGTGCAAATATATTCCAATGCTTTCCAACATTCTGCCTTTGCCTGTCCCTCAAACTGAAAGTCTGGCCTCTGCCTATCAAAAACCTGCCTATCTCTCAAGGTCCAGCTCCAATGCTGCTTCCCTAGCTCAAATTATTACTGGTATCTCCCATTCAGTCACATACCACCAAAGATATAATTCCTCGGCTGCATTTCCATACTTACAGTACTTCTTGAATGGAGTGGAAAATAGTCACAGAACTAAAAGGAATTGGATACACACCATCATCTTCCCATCTTGTGCCAATTAGAAGTAGATACATGGCACATTAAGACAAAAGGGAAACTCCTCCAGCTGTGGTGTGAACTAATAAATTAGGGCTAAGTACTGTTACCTAGGAATTTGGCAGCCTAGACCTCCATGATGTTGGTTGCTAAGATGCATCCTCTTCCTTCAAGCCAAGTTATTAGGGGCTGACCTCTAGATTTGATTTTGGAAACTGGCACACTGATATGTGTTATTATTTGAGCATTGATGAGCATTATTATTATTATTATTGGCTGGGGTGAGAGATTTAGGCTCTGATAGATTCAGGAGTTCAGAGCCTTTCAGGCAATGGGAAACAGATTTAAGGAAAATTTCTCAGGATTTTGAGTGGTACTTGTCGTGGAACAGTCCTGGAAATACATGGATATCAATTGTACAAGATAAGAATAGTGATGGATGGGTCATATCACTCCCCTAGTGATCCCCATATCACTGGAGAAGTGCCCACATGAATGAGATTTTAGATTCCTCATGAGAAGGGAAATTTTTGAAAAATACAAATTCTTACTTCAGGGGAGAATTTTATTTCAAAATTTTGTGACATCTGATACTTCCTACATTGCTTATAACAAGTTTCTGTACCATGTGGTAAAGGTGATATTTCTTCATTGAAGAATGAGGTTTAATTATGTATCTACGGCCCACTTCTGGAAATAGATGGTGCTTGCATAGATAATCCATTCCTGTTGGGTACTGAAATATTGGAAGAGAGGGGAACCCAAATCCCAAGAAACTTCAGCCTCACACTAGCAATATGGTAGACCCCTGATTCTCTAAGCCTTAAAAAAAAGGGTAAAAGGGGAGACAGCAAACCCTAGTGAGAGACCACCTCTCTCATAAATGGCAGATTGAAATCTAGAAGTGTGGAGGCAATCTGGAGAACTGTTACAAAAAGGAAGGATCCCATCCCATATTAAAAATCCAATTGCTCTATCCTTGTTTGAATTTTGACTTGAAAGTTCTTTTTTACTCTATAGTTTTTGATCTTATAATGATGGAAAACTTTTATAAATTTATGGGAAATATTGAAAATATATACTGATGGTTTGATTGTGGGCAGTAGAAATTTGAAAATCACCCAATGTGAGCCTAGATTTATATATATATATTTTTTTCCATTTTTTTCTCCAGATTATAGATGAAGAAGAAACACAATTCATGAGTAACTGCCCTGTGGCTGTCACAGAAAGCACGCCACGGAGGAGGACACGAATTCAGGTTTTCTGGACCGCTCCACCTGCTGGTACAGGCTGTGTGATTCTAAAGTAAGTTAAGATTGATATCCTTGCAGTAACATGACTCAGCTTCCTGTGGCTCATTGAACAGCCCACACTGCAGTGGGAACACAGAAAAAAGGTTTGCAAGTTCCCCTTAGGCTGATGCACTATGAAAGGCCAATGAGCTTTGGTCTATGTCTCTGATTACCAATAGCATGACCTCCTATTGGCTCCTACAAAGGAAGACACTGATAGAGCTGGAACTCCCCAGTGATAAACTTTTGATGTGAGGGAAGTTTGGCTTTGGGGTCTTCCTTTTGAGGCTTTTTTCCCTGTATTTTCTTAGAACTTTCCTTCTCCCATGTTAAAAGACTCTTGTCATTCTTCCTTGATTCCATTCTTGGATCTTAAAGCCATGATGTACCATCAATGGTACGAAGCTCTGTGAAATCCAGGATGTGGGTTAATTTATTCAACAAACATTTATTAAAGGCTTACTATGCACATAATTTTGTGAGACTCTGGAGAAAATACAAAGTTTAGGTAGGAAGACACTGTCCCTCTCCTCATGAATCTTATGTATACAGAGGAATAAGATGCACAATTAACTCTAATATTTTTTTTACATGATAAGTGTATTAGCAAAGCTAAAATACAAAGTGCATAATTATGTCTGAGAGTAAATGTCTACTGATACAGAGGATCAGGGAAGACTCCAAAAATGCTGCAGCATCTTAATTGGATAGGAAATCAACAGTTGAAGCTGTTGGAAGCATGATGGAAAAGGGGATATCTTGTTAGGAAAGATCTGGTATAAAATCCACATCTGAGAATTACTAGTAAGTAGCTTGGCTATAATGTCTTTATGCCTCATTCTTCTCATTTCCAAAATGGGAGAAATAATAATGCTGACACTGTGTGGCTCTTTAAGGGTTACAACATGCTTTATGCACAATATTGCCTTGGGAGTGTGCAGTTAGGCACTATTATGTCCATTTTATGGATGGGAAAACTGAGGCTAGGAGTAATTAAGTGATGATAATAATAATATTTAGCTTTTACATGTGCTTTACAGATATTATTTTATTTTATCCTTATAATAATTCTGGAAGGTAAGTGCTATTGTTATAGCCCTTTTGATGGATGAGGAAACTAAGGCAGACAGAAGTTAACTGATATACTCAGACACCCATATACACAATGACATAAGATTTGAATTCATTTCTTCCTTATTCCAAGTCCAGTACTCTGTTGCGCCACCTCACTACCTCCAGGTGACTGTACTGTGGTCATGTGTCTTTTAAATATTAGGGATGATATTTGAGTCCATGTCTTTCTGATGAAAAATTGGGGATCTTATCCACTACAAGTTCCTGCTACCTATTGTTACCCCATCTCTGGGGTAACTGCTGGGAAGTTCAAATGAAATAACACATTTAAAGTAGTCTGTGAACCTTAAGGTGCTATTGCAATGTCACTATCTTTGTTGTTCGTAACATATAATTAGCATCATATTTAATATAACTATTAAAATGTATAATTACTCTTATTATGTAACTACTACATTATATAATATAGTAATAATTATACTTAATATAAATTATACTATATTAGTTTTCTTTCTTGCCCCATACTAACTTAATACATAGATCAAAGCCAGACATCTAGGGACTAATTTGGAAAATGTGGTGTGCGTATGGGAGTAACTTTTGTACCCACAAAGAGTTGGCTAGAGAGACAACAGAGAAGGCTGAGCATGGGGACTAATGATGGACTAATAATTATTTTGCTTCAACATAGCAACATTTTTCTGATGTTCAAGGTATGCTAGTCTTCTCCACCTTTCTTCTCTCCCCCTCCTTTACTCCAGCACACACTGATTCTTTTTCTCTTCTCCTTCCCTTTCTATTCTCTTCTACTCTTCCTTTTTTCTTCCTCTTCTTTCTCTCTCTCCCCCTTTTTCTCCCTCTTTCCCTTCTTTTCTCTCTCTTCCTTCTCTCTCTTCCCCTCCCCTTCTTCCTCTCTCCCCTTCCTTTTTTTTCCTCCTTTCATTCTTCCCCCTTTCTCTCCTTTTCCCCCCTTTCCCCCTCCTTTTTTCCCCCTTCTCCCTACTTTCCCCCCCCCTCTCCCTTCTTCCCTCTCTTCCTCCTTCTTTCTTTGTCTATTTCTCCATCTTTCTCTCTGTCTCTCTGTGTGTGTCTGTCAGTCTGTCTAACTCTTTATCTCTCTGTGCCTTTCTCTCATTCTGACTTTCTGTCTGTCTGTCCCTCTCCATCTCATTGTCTCCCCTCCTATTCTGAAGACATCACAGTTGTTCACTTCATCACTAAGTTTCTTTGTCTGCCTTCCTCAGATCACAGTCTGCTCCTTGACAATGAGTGACCCCCTGATCTATCTCATTTCCTTTTTAATCCAAGCTGAACATTCATTTGCAAGTTATCTAAGAAATTTTATCTCCATTATCAACTGGCTGAAATGATTTTTTTTTTTTTTTGTAATTGTCTCCCTCAGTTTCTCTCAGATCTGTTGTTTTCTCAGTCTGGAGTGCTTAACTTAGTAAAGCAGTGTGACTGAGTCTTTAGCAAAGAGACGAGAACTTATTTAGCCAAATTAGTGTTGTCCTTCAAAGTAAGCCTCTGGGAGACTGAGAATGCGATCAACATTAGGTCACATTGAACTGGTCTTTACATACTGCTCTAAGGTTTATATGCCATTTTACATTTTAGAAAGGTGGCTATTAGCATCTTGATCTTTCAGATATGAAATCTGAGCCCCTAGAATGGTTAAATGATTTTTCCCAAGGTCATACAGCTAGTAATAGTGGAAAACAGATTTTGAATCTGGCTTTCTTGATATTGAAGTCTAGTTCCCTAATCCTTATGCCTTAAGGCACTCATACACATAACTAAACTAAACTCCCATCTTATACTGGAAGCAAATTCCTCTTAATTGTGCTGCCTTTTCACTGTTAATTATGTCCTATTTGTCCTATATAGAGTCAGTTTGTATATATTCATTTGCTTGTTACTTCTTCCCCCATTCCATTATAAACTCCTTGAGGACAGAGGCTCTTTTTGTTGCTTTTGTTGTTTTTAGTTTTTCTCTCTCTGTATCATCAGTGCTTAGCACAGTGCCTAGCACATATTATATGCTTAATAAATATTAATTGTTTGAATTATTTCCATCAAAGACAAAAACAGGAGGAGATATGTCAGCAGTAAAGAGGACAAGAAGATGGTCATGGTAGTGTAAGAAACAGTAGGATGACAGGGACCAGAGAATGGCACTGAATTAGGTGTAATCATAACAGAAGAAGAAGAATCCTGTCATTTCTAGCAGAAGTGTCAGACACATGATCCAGAGCCTCAACACTCCTAAATAAGATTGAATGAGATTAAAATGTGTTTGGGAAATATGTAACAAAATGAAAAATACAATTTAACAGACAATATTAAATTTTAAAACTAGGTTAATATGTGGCCCGCAGGGATCCTTAAATATGGATTAGTAGCTCTCTTTATTTGAATTTGGAACAACTGATTTATGGAGTCCAGTTCATGCTTTCTAGGCTAACTTCTAGGCAGCACAATTAAAAGAAACTTCAGTTGATGAACAGAACCAGCTACACCCAGAGAAAGAACACTGGGAAATGAGTGTGGACCACAGCATAATGTTTCCACTCTTTCTGTTATTGTTTGCTTGCAATTTTGTTTTTCTTCTTAGGTTTATTTTTAACTTCTTTCTAAATCTGATTTTCCTTATGCAGCAAGACAACTGTATAAATATGTATACATGTATTGTATTTAACATATACTTTAACATATTTAACATATATGGGACTATCTGCCATCTAGGGAAGGAGGGAAAAAGTTGGAACAGAAGTTTTTGCAAGGGTCAATGCTGAAAAATTACCCATGCATATGTTTTGTCAATAAAAAGCTATAATAAAAAACAATTGAGGAACTTGGGTATGGATAAAGGTAAAACTCTATAATAATATTATTTTGGGGGAGGTAACTAGGGAATAGGCAAGGTAGCAGGCTTGCTTTTGCACAGGTAGAGTATTAGAAGTTGCATAGATGGTCCTAACAATGAAGCCCCTTCTCCCCAGATTTTGTCATTCTTGCTCAAAGCTCTATTCATTCCACTTTAGTTATGGCTCTGCTGCCGTTGTTCAAACTATCTACATATCCTTCTCTGTAAATGAACTATCAGGATTTGCAGACCATTCTTTTGCACATTCTCAATGTCTGAAAATCTCCATTTCCTGAAAGTGTATCTGATTTTTGGGGAAAAGACAAAAGCCATTTGCAACTAATTATAAGGACTCTGGTAAATGATGAAGCTGGGTAAAACCATGTCTTTCATACTAGTAGCACTAACTGCAAGAGAATGCAACTTTTTCTTGTGAAATTTGTAAACTGAATTTTGTGAAAATCCTTCCAAATCAAGATTTCCAACACTCTTTTGTGGAACTGCCAGAATAAATTTGTTACTCTACTCAGTAACTCCTTTAAAGAACAATATTGTTGTCTAAGTTCTACTGAGTAACACTGACTAAATTCTATTGAATGTTTACCATTGCCTCCAAGCCATGTCTTCTATCCTGTAACCCCCACAATGTCCAGTGGAGGTCTGGGAAAGTTGATAAAAACTTGTGAATGACTACTTTCAAGGAGGAGATTGAAGAAAGTGTCACAGAAGTAAAAGTAATAAGGCAGCTTTCAGCTTCCAGGCAGCCTTCAGAGATATGATATGTCACAATCAATGATATAGGCTCAAACCTAAATATCTCAGAAGCCCAGTAAATGTTTTCAAACCTGTTTGGTGGGAGTGCCTTGGGGGAAAGATACAAAAACTATTTGATTTCTTGATAGCTACAATATGTATGTAAGAGGAGACATCTTCACAATTACATCAAGGATTTCCCATGAGGTACAGTTTGTGATTGCTGTTCTAATGGGATCCCCTCAGCCCTTCACTTGAGGAGTATAGTTCTTTCTTTCTCTTTTGGAAAGTCTCTGGATGTAATATTGATTTATTGCCCAACATTAAGTGGTAAGAAGAAAATTAATTGAGGCTATTTGATGGGGCGCTGAATATGTGCATAGTCAATTTTCAAGATAAGCCTGAATGATTTTTTTTGCTGCATGGAAATATTAGGCCAAGAGAGAAATTGGGCAGGAATGGGAGGTCAGGAGAGTCGAAACTATTAACCCTGTTATTAATGACTGACATTTATATAGCACTTTGAGATTTTTTTCCCCCACATTATTTTATCTGATCCTCACAACAGTCCTGTGAGGTAAGTGCTCCAGCTTTATTATTTGCATTTTATAGATCAGGAAACTGAGACTTGAATCTTGTGAAGTGATTATCCCAGAATCATATAGTTAGGCTAATTAGGGGAAGAATTCAAACCCAGTCTTCCTAACTTCAAGTTCAGTGCTATACCTAGTAAATCCACTAAATTCATTGCTGTCAGTGATGATGATGACACTTAACCTATGTCTGTAAAAGTGTTTTATACTTTTCAAAGTGTTATTAGTTCCAATGATTTCTTTGAGACAGATGACAAATAACCTTGTAAGAGCCTGGACAGAAAAAAATTAGATTCATGAGCTGTGACATTGATGGTCAGTTTTCTTTCATTTCATATTTAGCAAGCATTTATCAAGCTCTTCCTGTGTATAATGCATAATCTGGATAAAGTCATTGTTTCGTGGCACCTTTGTCAACTCAAGTTCCACTTTCCTCATCAATCTAGGAATTTGACCTCCGGAGAAAATTAATGTTGAAAAGAATACAGCTTTCCCCCAGATATAGATGGTGACAGATTGAATAATCAGATTTGATTTGCTGTGATGCATCGGTGTGTCTATAAAATATTGCTGCTGTGTTTTCATTTGCATCAAGATAGAAAATAGACACATTCTTCTTTAAGGTGGTTTGGCAAACAGGTGGCTCACAGTGATGCTTAGATAATTGAATCAAGAGAGTCAGTCTTGTCATAAGTTTTCTTTAGTCAAATAGGCAAGTCAGTCAGGCTTTCTAAGCAACTAACATTGTTTCTAGGAAACAAGACTTAATTGTTAGTTTTACAGATTCATTCACAAGTTTTTATTGAAGCCCTGTTATATCCCCAGCTCTCCACTAGGCTCTGTGAGGATTATGGTGTAGAAGAAATGGTTGCAGGGCATTAGGAAGCATTCCATAGAGTATAGTATCAGAAGTGAGATAGTACTCTATGCATTGTATTTGTGTGTATGTATATTGATTCAATTAATTCATTTATCATATATTAAGTGCCTATTATATGCCAGACATTGTGCTAAGTTCTGGGAATACAAAAAGAGGTAAAAACAGTCTCTGCCCTCAAGGACCTTACAATCTAATATGGGAGGGTAATGTGCAATCAAATATATACAAAGTAAGTTATATACAGGATAAATAGGAAATAGTTTAAAAATGGAATTAAGGGATTAAGGAAGGCTTCTTGTAGATGGTAGGATTTTAGGTAAGACTTAAAAGAAACCAGGGAGATCAGTAAAGGAAAATTTCTGTGGCATTTTTTAAAACAAGATTTAACAAGGGTAAGTAATTTAGAACCAGATGGGAATATTTCCTGGCCCTTTGGAGCACTTAGCAATTTGACTATATGGATTTATTTTGTTTTCCGATGTGACTGGTTGTGGGAAGTGCACAGTTCTTATTACTTTCCTGTTGGCATGAACTTAATACCATTCATATTTTCCAGTCAGGTACAAAATTTTGAATATTTCCTATTTGTGAGAATTCTACTTCGTTCTCTGCATACTTTTTCACTGAAGTGGGTGGGCTTGCCTAGTCAGTTTTTCAGCAGCCTTCAGAACTATGAGAATGTTACAATCAATGACACAGGCTCAAACCAAAACATCCTCGAAGTCCAGTAGGTTTTTTCAAATCTATTTGACAGGAGATCCTATTCTCCTGAAGATTGCCTAAAGGACTAGCCAAGAACTGCTCACATGTCCTTTGTGTTTGCTTAGTCTTGGGGAAAGGCCATATAGCCCCTTGTGTGCCAATGGTGTCTGAAGTCTATTAGTTCTTTCCCTTATTCCACTGGAATTTAGCACTTCCTGAACCATTTCTTAAAGGTGAAATTTGAATATTTATAGTGGAGGAAAAGCCAAAGATTTGTTCAAACTTACTAAATAAAAAATAGATTTATTTTGTTCCATCACTTAAAGGATCAAATTTTTCTGCTCTATAAATTTAGAAAGTCCAACTCTGTAGTTCAATTTATTCAACTGAGCAAACATTTAGTAAGATTTTAATATGTTCAAAGCATACTGTTAGACATTATGTTAGTGTTAGGCAAACACAATAAAAATAGATCCTGCCTTCAAGAAGCTTACGTTCTATCAAAGGAAATAACATGTAAAAAATAAGTCTTTGGTGATTTCAAGAGGAAGCAGAGAGCACTGATGAATAACATATCAGGAAAGGGTTTTCTTTTTTTTTTTTTAATAGCCTTTTATTTACAGGATATATACATGGGTAACTTTACAGCATTAACAATTGCCAAACCTCTTGTTCCAATTTTTCACCTCTTACCCCCCCCCACCCCCCTCCCCTAGATGGCAGGATGACCAGTAGATGTTAAATATATTAAAATATAAATTAGATACACAATAAGTATACCTGACCAAAACGTTATTTTGCTGTAGAAAAAGAATCAGATTCTGAAATATTGTACAATTAGCTTGTGAAGGAAATAAAAAATGCAGGTGTGCATAAATATAGGGATTGGGAATTCAATGTAATGGTTTTTAGTCATCTCCCAGAGTTCTTTTTCTGGGCATAGCTAGTTCAGTTCATTACTTGCTCCATTGGAAATGATTTGGTTGATCTCGTTGCTGAGGATGGCCTGGTCCATCAGAACTGGTCATCATATAGTATTGTTGTTGAAGTATATAATGATCTCCTGGTCCTGCTCATTTCACTCAGCATCAGTTCATGTAAGTCTCTCCAGGCCTTTCTGAAATTATCCTGTTGGTCATTTCTTACAGAACAGTAATATTTCATAATTTTCATATACCACAATTTATTCAACCATTCTCCAACTGATGGACATCCATTCAGTTTCCAGTTTTTAGCCACTACAAAAAGGGCTGCCACAAACATTCGTGCACATACAGGTCCAAGAAAGGGTTTTCATGGGAGGTAGCACATGAGCTGAACCTCAGAAGAAATAGATCCTAAGACACCGCAGTGAAGAGGGAATATTCTCGATACGTTGGAAGACAGCTTTAAAAGCACAAAGAGGGAGAAGAGGGAATCTCCACTTCAGGAAATGGAAAGTGGCTGGAACAAATAGAACATGGAAAGGAGTAACATATGATAAATTTAGAAAGCTGGATTCAGATTTCAAGGGGCTTTCAATGTCAATCTGAAGAATTTTTATTTTATCTCAGAGGCATTAGTAAGTGAGTGACAATTCTTGAGCAGGGGAATGATGTGTTCAGATTCAGCTTTTGGTAGGTTATTTTGTTAGTTGGGTAGAAGCTATACTAGAGCAGGGCTCCTTAAATGTCTTCCACTCATTTTTACCTTTTACCCAAGAAATTTTTTAGGACCCCTAGGAATATAGGTAAACAAAATAGATATGCAAATCAAGCATTTACTGATGATAAATCATCAAGAAATTTATTTTAAATAGTTCTTTGGCATACATATAATTTTATCATCTATTAAAGATTAAAGATTAATGTGCTTGTTTTTACATAAAGAATTAAATCTTGGTAGAATATTTGATACCTTTTACTGTTGCAAAATTTTTCATAATCCCTCATGTTCAATTATATGACTCCATATGAGGTTGTGAGCCACAGTTTAAGAAGCTTTGTACTAGAGAAAGGAAATCTTGGCAACCAGAAGTCCACTAAGTGGTTATTGTAATAGTTCAAATTGGAGGTTATGAGACAGAAGTTAGAACTAGAGTAGTGACTGCTTGAGTGGAGAGAAGGGAGTGGATGTGAGATGGATTTTGGAGGTTGAATCAGTAGAATTTGGCCACTCATTGAATATTGGGATAGTGAGGGAAAGGGAGAGAATCAAGCATCCGTTTGAAGATGCAGGAATGTGAAATCTTCAATAGAAGACCCTAAAAATTGGAGAAAGGGTGACTTTTAGAGTTGGGTTTTACACACATTCAATTTGAGTGCATATGGTAATATCTATTGGAAATATCTATTAGTTACTGTTTAGGGATAGGAGCTCCAAAGAGAGAGATTACTCAGAGTCATCTGCATGGAAAAAATAAAGTATGGACATCAAGAGAAAAGATACAAAGATAAAAAGAAGAGCTAGGCCAGACTTAGGGAAAACCTATGGTTGGGATGCTAGAATATGGATGACGATCCATCAAGGGAAGTCATGTGGGTAGGAGGAGAATCAGGAGACAGAGTAAGGTCACAGATGTCAAGGTAATGTCCAGGAGGAGAGGGGTGACCATTGGTGTCAGAAAAATCAAGAAAAATAAAATTGAGAAATTGTTATTGGCCATAGAAATCGAGAGATCATTGATAATTTTGAGAACAGTTTTATTTCAGGATTGAGGTTGGCGTTGAGTTTGAAATGAAGCAAATGGGAAGAGAGGAAGTGGAGGCAATGAATGTAGAGTACTTCTTCTTGGAGTTTGGCTAAGAAGGGCAGTGGAATTTTAAATGTATGGCAAGGTCAAGTGAGAGGCCATATGCTTCCTACATTGCCCAGAATCTCAGAATTAGAAGGCACTTCAGAGACCAGCTGTCCCAACCTAAAGGTCTGTGTGGCTAAACACTCTTTAGGAGGCTTGAGTGCAGAAGTTTAAAGAAAATACTATAATTATAGGATTTTTGCAACAATGTGGTCTTATCAGGTGCTGATCAGGTGAATAGATTAAATTTTAAAGATTAAAACAGGAAGTCATGAATATAAACTTTTTTTTTTTACCTCATTCCTTTTTAAGTCAACAAATGTTTATTAAGTACTTACTAGATTGGTGTCAAGCATTGTGCTGAGTTCTAGAAATACCAATATAAGTAAAAATAAAGATAGCTCTTGCCCTCAAGGAGCTTATATTCCAATTGAAGAAGACAACAGATAGAAGAAAACTTAAAAAGCAGGGTAGAAGGTCAGGGTGAGAAGCTTCTCATGCAGGAGCAAGAAGCTCACAGAATCAGAAGTAGAGCTGAGAGGAATGGAGTGGTTACGACTAGCCTGAGTACTTCCTCAGAATGGAGGTTCCAGGAAACTCACTGATCAAGGGCAGAGTCAGAGAGATGAGACTGTCCCTGTGTGAGAAGGCTGTTGAATAAAGAAGTCCAGAGAGCCAATTTGAAAAGTATCTGTTAGGAGTTAAAAATAGAAATGCTTACCTTGAATAAAATCATAAAATTTCAGAATTGGAAGAGCTGTGAGAAATCATATTTTCTTAGAAACACAGAATCTTAGAGTTAGTACAAATTTCAGAGTCTAATACCATACCTGATGTGTGAATTCATCTGCAAAATCTTGGATAAGTATCATTTTCTAGGTTCCACTTGGCAATCTCTAATAATGAGGAAGTCACTACTCACTACCTCTTTGGTTCTGTTTTTGTGCAGCTTTGATTATTATTAAGTTTTCCTTAATTTGCCTTTCTGTAACTTTCCCTTATTGACTCTAGTTCTGTGCACTAAAGCCACACAACTCATGTTTTTTTCCATATCATAGCCCTTCAAATATTTAAAGACAAGGATACTTCCCCCAACTCTTAAGTCTTCTGTTGAGATCCTAAAAATAATACATTTGTGAAGAAATGTAAGTGCTCTTGCTGGAAATAGAGGGAAGGTAGTAGATGCATCTCTATCCTGAAAGAGACACCAATAAGATAAAATCTGACTTGGTAGTGGAGAAAGAACAAGTGGATTTAGGGCTACATTGCACAAAATATTCATAAAGTTGCAGAAAGCCTTAGGTTGACATCAGTTAATTTCATTCAGCTACCCCTCCTTTAATGTGGGTCATTCAAAAAACTTTAAATGCTACTTAACTTAGATATTACCCCTTCTTCTTCTTTCCATCAAAATCTCACAAGGATGAGAACCTCAAATGGGAGAATGTCACATACATAGCTGACATTCAAGTATACTACATTATCTATCCCCTTGATGGACCGGTTATTAGTGACCCTGTATGGAATTTGTCTGATGCAATTTGTTCTTTGTGAAATCTTACCCTTTAATTTCTAGACAAGTAAACTGAGGTCTCAAATTACATTCACAAATCCAGACTAAGAACCTGGGTCCCTTGCCTCCCAGAGGTCAGTGTTATTCCCAGCAAATATTGCTACTTTTTTCTTAATTTAGAATGAATATTCCTAGTAGGTTTTTACCATCTAACAGCTAAAGGTCTATGCTCTGTCAAACATTCCTTGAATCTAAAAAGATTTTAGGTCATCTGAACAGGAAAGAGTGTTTTTTTTTTTTTTCAGTAGCTTTCACAATGTCTACTCAAAGACTTCCAGTGAAAGGAAACCTAGGAAGGGAACCTCTCCCATGTTATAAACAAGTAAGCTAAAAAGGTTAAGTCTCAATATTTAAAGAGATTCTCTTTTTTCCCCTTCCAGCATAGTTAGTGCAGAGTATTACAGAACTGGGTATCTTAAACTTTTTCCGTTCATTACCTCTTTGCGTCTGAGAAATTTTTATGTGACCCTGATTATGTAGGTATATAAAATAGATGTAGAAATCAAATACTTATAATAATTTCATGACCTCCACATTCAATTAATGAGACCCAAGATGAGATTGTGACCCACGGTTTAAGAAGCTGGGCCATAGAGCTGTGCTCATGAGTCACTGTAGCTGAAGTTTAGGTAAAATTGCAGAAAGCCTTAGGTTGACATCAGTTAATTTCATTCAGCTACCCCTCCTTTAATGTGGGTCATTCAAAAAACTTTTGGTTGGTTTCCACCAACTGGAAACAGTTGGTGACTTGTATGTTATATAGGTAATCAGGTTTTTCTATTTAATTATATTCAGTGAGCATTTTAAAAACACCCACTATTTAATTGCTAATTGCTTTACATAACCTCTTTGGTCCCTCATGAAGAAACATTCCCTGCCTTCCTTGAGATAAAAGTTTAATAGAGGGATAGACACATACAAAAATAATTATGTTACATGATAAGTGAATAAGAATTACAAAGTATCTTGTGAAGTCAGAGTTAGGGGAAGGGTGGAAACTTTGAGTGGAAACTTTGGAGACAAAAAAGATAATTGTCTCCTGGTGGCCTTCAGGTATGGGGAACACAATTTTCTTGATGAGCTTTAAAAATGAGTAGTTTTTTTTTTATTAATGAAAGCTTTTTATTTACAAAACATATGCATGGGTAATTTTTTAACATCGACCCTTGGAAAGCCTTCTCTTCTAAATTATCTTCTCCATCCCCCCACTCCTTCTCCTAGATGGCAGGTAGTCCAATACATGTTAAATATATGTTAAATCCAATATATATACATATTTATACAATTATCTTGCTGTACAAGAAAAATCAGATCAAGAAGGAAGGAAAAAAAACTGAGAAAGAAAACAAAATGCAAGCAAACAACAACAGAAAGAGTGAGAATGCTATGTTGTGGTCCACACTCAGTTCCCACAGGCTCTCTTCATCACTGAACAATTGGAAATGGTTTGAATCATCTCATTGTTGAAGAGAGCCATGTGCATCAGAATTGATCTTCATATAGTCTTCTTGTTGACATGTATAATGATCAAAAATGAGTAGTGTTTTAACAAGTAGAAGGGGTTTAGGAAGACATTTCAGTCATAGAGGAAAGGATTGGAAAAGTATAGCACATGTACATCATAGATTTAGAACTGGAGGAATATCAGTTGTCATCCAGTCCCAAACCAGGTTTTTTAAAGATAAGAAAACTCTGAGTTATTCGGTGATTGAATTACTGGTCACACATGTAGCTGGTAGGTGGACCAGATACAAGGAAGTCCAGATTCTTTGTTTATAAATCCTATGTTCTTTATTAGGCAGTGCAGGTCAAGTCAAATGAACAAGATTTATTAAATGGCTAGTCTAGTGCAGGGTACTATGATAAGTACTGGAGATACAAAAAAAAAAGTGAAAAAAAAACAAATTCAACAACTGGGAAATGTGTGAATGAGGAAAGGGATAGCAATGAAAAGTCTTCTTTGTTTGGAGAGTACATTATAGAAAAGTGAAATGGTATGTAATAAAGGTAGAAATGTAGGATGGTATCATATATGGGCTTTAGATTCTAATTTAGCGACCACAGAATTTAAGGAATCATAGGATTTATAGGATTCTAGGATTTAGAGCTAAGAAGGATCTTAAACTTCATCTGGTTTTTTCCCATTATTTTATAAAGAAAGGAATACATGCTCAAAAAGGGAAATCATTTGGTAAGGTCACATAACTAATAACTAACAGAGCCTGTCTTTGGTGTACCACCATGAGCACTTACTATGAACAAGGTACTATTCTAAATTCTGTGTGCAAAGATAAAAATGATCCAGTAAGCAGAAAAAAAAGTGTAGGATGATTTAGTTTTCTGTCACCAAGTAGCTGAGAATTTCTTAATCATAAGAATAAGTATACTTGTGTTGGTTGAGTTTGCAACATCTGGTGTTTAAATTGGGACAGCTTATTTTTAGTCTCTAGTAGGGCAAGCAAATTGATTTTCTTACATTACCAGAGTTGGAAGGCTTATCACTTTCAGGAAATCTTTCTATAGGGCATCCTTGTAATGTGGTCATCAGACCTTAGTTGAAAAAGTAATGGGAAGCTTATCATCAGGAGCAGTGTGATGCCATGGGGAAGAAAGCATTGGCTTTGGAGTCAGAGGACTTGGGTTCCAATCCTAATGGACTTTTACTATGACTTTTTATGCCTTTTTATAACCTCTAGACTACTTTGGGCAATTCATTTAGCTTCTCTGGGCCCTAAAAAAGGAGGAACTTGAAATTGATGACTTGTAAAGTTTCTTTTAACTGTGAATTTCTGATCTTCTATTGTCCATTCCATTGTTGGTCATCTTAGATTATTTGAAAGGTCTCAGATTATTTGAAAGTTTTTCTCTTTATAATGAATTAGATTGCACTGAGTCTTCCTTCTTGTCATGGCCTCACTTTAAATTTTCTTTTGTTGTTTTCAGCCAAATTGATTTCAACATATTGATGTTATTTTTAATTCCTCACTTTAGCAATTTTGCAATCAAATTTTGTATCGTTACCATAATTACTGAAGTTAGAGTTTTTTCCCTAAAAAATATTTGTCTTCACATTGGTTTTGTAAAGGAAATCTGATTCCCTCCAGCACTTTCCCCATCCATTGAGAATGCAAACAGTAAGTTATCTATTATACATGTGAAGTCATACAGAAATATACTTCCATATTAGCTATGTTGAAAAAAAGCAAGAAAATAAAGTTTAAAAAAATATGCTTTCATCAGTTCTTTCAACTTGGAGGGGGATAGCATTTATTCATCATCAGTCCTTTGGAATATTTTTGGACCATTGTATTCATTAGAATAGTTAAATCTTTCACAGTTAATCATCATTGCAGTATTGCTGTCATTATGTACAATGTTCTTTTCATATTTCTGCTCTCTTCACTTTCAGTTCACACAAGTTTTCCCAGGTTTTCCAAAAACTGTCTGTGAAGTGAAAAATGTCAAATAGAACACAATAAAGGACAGTAAAACTTTATTCCAGGTTGACACAAAATTCATGATCAAATTCTTTGTTGCTGCAGATCCACATAATTGACCTCCTGGTCCTTAATGCTTCTCATTTTCTCAGTTCATCACCTCTATTCTTGTTTTGCTGTTTTTCTTTCAGTCTTAACTCAGTGGTCAAGGGTATACTTTTAACCATTGAATATATTCTCTCTTTGTTTATCCTTACTGTTTTTCCCCAGCTAATCTTCCATTTTGAGTTGTCATTCTACCATTTTATTTTATAATTACACTTAAGATACCAGTTACTACTTAAGCTACAAAATGGTGCTGATAGGATTCATTGCAAATTTTTGCTGTCTGAGGGAATTTCTTTTCAAGCAAAGCCTGGATGAAAACTTATCATCCAAGTTGTAGAAAGTATTCTTGTTTAGATGCATTTTGGATTTGTTGTCTCTGATGTCCCTTCTTACTCTGTCAGGAAAAACTAGCAATATAAGAATTGAACAATAATAAAGGCTATTCAATCTAATTGATTTAACCTTTGCTATCTGACAATCTATGACTCTCCATTTTGTTCTCAGGGCTATTACAAGAGACTCTGTCATATATTTTATATCTATATAAATGTCTACAATATCCTCTCAACCCACTATCTCATTTGTGCTACCAAAAAAGATAAGCCAAGTTAGTTTAGTACAATATGTTGTTTGTTAATGCATATTGGTTTAGAATAATCATTGTATTCTTTTCTAAATTTTCACAGACCTTCTATTTAATAATTTTTCTAAAATTTCCTTAGCATTCATTCAAATTTCATCATTTTGTAACCAGGGGATTACATGCAGAAGGATGAAAGCATATCTAGTGGGAGTTATACTCCTGCACAGTAATTATATAGTCATCAATTTTTATAAAAATATATAACATGTAGTTAAGATTCTAGTGGTACTTTACATTTCTTTGGCCAAGGACAAAAAAGCACAACTTAGAACCTGATTTATTTATTACTGATGTGAAGCATCAGTGCCAACTATGTTTGTTGCTCCATATATTTTGAAGGCTGCAATATTTTCTAATAAAGTGATTCATGCAGACAGCCATTGTCAATAAAATGAACAGCCATAATAAAGCTTGTATATGTACACTTTTATTTTAAATTTAGGACAATAAGATATTTTGTAAGAGGAAAAACTACTTTATGAAATCCTCTATGTCTACAATCCTTGACTTTAGTTATTTCACTTTTTTCAAAGTCTTATAATTTTTCATATTAAGAAAATAATATGAAAATGTTTGTTATGTAAATGGAGAGCTGAAAGTATTATTTTTTCTCCAAAAATTAGTGAGATACATTGTTATTGAATGCCAATTTCAGTTAATAAACTTTTGGGGTGTGAAAATTTTCTGAATATTTAATTTACTCTTTGAATTTTAAAGTAAACATAAGACATTTGATTAGAGCTCATGATAAGAAGTATTACAAATAGTTAATGTGATTCCTTTAACAAATGAAGCATTTGCAAGTCTTTTTTAAAATTTCAAATCATGACTAATCAACCAACTAATGAAATTTTGAAAAGCATTTGCTTGTTATCTGAAAAATCTTTATCGAGTTCTCTTGTGTTTCTGGTTTTGAAATAGAGATATTTTTAGTATTTTTTCCATGATAAATCTTTTGATTTGGTGATTTGTCAATTTAAAATTTAAAATTTAAATGTCAGGATTTTAACTAGGTATACTTGAAGCCTGATTGTTGAACTCCCATGATGTGGTTATATCACGCAGGTCAAACTTAATTAGGAGGAGAAAAAGGCAAATGTGTACTCCTTTTGTCAGTGACATTTCTCAGGTCCAGTCTCAAATTAGAGTGAAGTTGACTGTCATGTTTGCAAAATGAGTTTCATATATTTTGAAGTAATGAGACATGCAGTGTTCAAAAGAGGGTGTAAGTGTACATCTGCAAAACAGAAATTGTCACTCACCACATTGATGAATAGCACATATTGATTATGCTTTTGGTTCAAAAGGACCACAAGCAAAAAAAAAAAATTAATGAGAAGAATATGTTTGAAAACATAATATTTCAACCTATTACACCTTTTTATATTACACCTTGTTGTTTTTTACAAAACCACTATGAATATACTAGTGTGTGTAAAGATATATACATATACTTAAATATACATATATACACATATATTCATATATACATATAGTTTACAGGTTAGCAAAATATAAGTGGGTAGAGAAACAATTGTTTCTGACTTTCTTTTTTTTAACTTAATACTTGACTGACCAATTATATTTAAAAACATTTTTAACATTCATTTTAAAAGTTTTTTGAAGTCCCAATTCTCTCCCTTCCTTCTTTCCCCCTTTCCTCTCTCATTAGTAGAAAAGCAATTTGATGTTATACACATGTAGTCATGTAGAGCATATTTACATGTTAGTCATATGAAAGAAAATACAGACAAAAAACTTCAAGAAAAATTTTAAAAATATGCTTCAACCTGTATTTAAACTCAAACAGTTCTTTCTCTGGTGATGAATAGCATTTTTGGATCATAAATCCTTCAGTATAACCTCAAATTTAGAACATTTTTTATAAGACTATAGATTCTTTGATTATTTTGTCTCAAAACTTTCTGTTCATATTCTTTGACAATTTATTAAGGAATTGAGGAATGACTCATTTCTATAAACACAATTCTCTCTATATATGAGAAATGAGGTCTATATCAGAGAAACTTGTTAATTTTTCCACTTATAATAGTAATTACATATTTCCCTTTATTCTGTTTCCTCCTATTTATCTTTCTCTGTCCTTTCACTCTGATCATTTTCAAAATTGATTTGTTTCTGACTTTTACCTCTCCCAGTATGCCCTCCCTTCTATCAATCATTCATTTCTCTAATCCCCTTAGATTTCCTTCCTACTTTCCTGTATATGAAGATAGATTTTTATACCCAATTGAGTGTATGTCTTATTCATTATTAGAATTTTACTATAATATTCCTGAGAGATTTCTTTTGAGGCTTTCTTTCAAGAGGTGATCAGTCTTTCAATTTCTATTTTATCCTTTGGTTAGCCAGAGCAGTATTTCTTGATAAGATGATGTCTGGGTTCTTTTTAAGATCATGACATTCAGATTGTCCAGTTATTTTTAAATTATATCTCCTGGATTTATTTTCCAAATGACTTGTTTTTCCAATGAGACATTAGAAATTTTCTACTATTTTTTTCATCATTTAAAATTTTTTGATGGCTCATAAATCATCAGCTTCTTTTTGTTCAATTCTAATTCTCAAGGAATGATTTTATTCAGTAAGCTTTTGTATCTCTTTTTCTATTTGACTAAATCTTTTTTTAAGGAGTTTTTTTCTTCAGTGAATTTTTACAACTCTTTTTCCATTTGGCCAATTCTGCTTTTCAAGGCATTCTTTTATTCCATTAGATTTTTGCGTTCCTTTTACTATTTGATCTATTCTGTTTTTTAAGGTATTGTTTTCTTCTTTAGTTTTTTGTTCCTCCTTTATCAATTTTTAAAATGTTTTTCTTGTATCAATTTTCTTCTTCTTCAAATGTTCCTCTACTCTTGATTTTGAAAATCCTTTTAAGCTCTTTTGTGACTTACCTTTGGGGCTTGGAATTTAAAAGTTTTGATTTTATTGTTTTCTGTGTTTGTGTTTTTATCTCCCCTGTTATCATAATAACTTTCTATAATCAGACTCCTTTTTTATTATAGTTTTTTTTTATTTACAAGATATATGCATGGGTAATTTTTCAACACTGACAATTGCAAGACCTTTTGTTCCAACTTTTCCCCTCCTTCCCTCCACCCTCTCCCCCAGATGGCAGGTTGATCAATACATGTTAAATACGTTAAAGTATAAGTTAAATACAATATATGTATACATGTCCATACAGTTCTTTTGCTGTACAAAAAGAATCAGGCTTTGAAATAGATTCTTTTTTTGCTGTTGTTAATTTTCCAGTCTATTTCTTGATTTTTAACTCAATCTTTAATTTTAACTCAATAACTTGATTTTTAACTGTGATTACAGTCCTAGCTCCTCTAGTGCCAGTATGCTCTGATATTCTAAATGCTCCTTCTCACTTTGGGACTGAAATCCAGAATTGTAATTCAGATCCAAGTATGGGCAATACAAAACCGGGTCCTGTTCCTAGTGTCAGCAAAGGGAGCCTTGTAATTTCCTTTTGACATCCTTACTATCTGTGAACTGAGATAGCTATAAACTACCACTGCAGCCACTGATTCAGTTGTCTCCAAAGTCTGTTGCTGGTCTGTAGGGTGACAGTTTATATTGGACTACAATTTACTCTCACCCTGGTTCAGCATACCTTTTCTGCTTACCTAAGTTGTTTTGATCCTTTTGTGGGTTCTGCCACTCAAAGATTTGTTTTGAGTCATTATTTAAAGTTTTTAGAGGGATTTGGGGAGAGTTCAGATGCATCTCTGCCTTTTTTCTGCTATCTTGGATTTACCAGCTTTCTGACTTTTAGTAGACACTACTACAAATTAGCTTTGTTCAGAATTTTAATGGTAAAGCACTCTGAAGAAAGGATTTTATTTGCAAATAAATTATTCTAGTACTTGACATTGGTATCATCTCAAAATACAAGGAAACTCTCATAGGACATTTATTGAGCTTATAAAGACATATCTAGTACTATAGGAGCTAAGTTTTAAAACACAGTCCCTTCTTTGAAGGCTTATATTTTAGTTGAAAAAAATAGGAAAGATATACACGAGGAGGAAAAGACAATAAAGAATTAAATAATAATAAAAATCATAAAAAACAGCCAAGGTAATTCCTGATTATCAGATAAACATTAGAGATAGTGGGTAGTTCAGTGGAGAGAGCTTAAATAGGCCAAAATGAATTCATGGAGAGAATAGGATGTGAACTAATTTTGAAGAACACATAGCAGAATATTATCTTCTGCTTTTTATGTTATGACTGAGCCTGTCATAAGGAGACACATCTTTTTTCTATTTTCTATGTTTATTACAGTGGCCTGTACCCTGTAGGCATTCAATTAATACTTGTTTATTATGAGATGCAAATGGGATAAAGAGGGCATTTTTGTTCCACTTTCTGCATAAAACCCTCTTCTCTTTATTCCCAACTGCCACATCACAGAGATCTTTTCTTATTTCTGAGACCCTATAGAAATGAGAGCTCCACTTATTTGACACTGACCTTTGTTCCCTATACTTTGGGCTTTTTAAAATAGGCATGTTGTATTCCTGGGAACCATTATGAATCCAGATGTGGACAGCATCTTGAAATGACAAAATGCTTTCCACTTCATGAAAAATGGACTTCTGTTCATGAGAACCATGATGGGATGCACAATTCGGGAAATTTGGTTAAGCTTCCTTTAGTAGATGGTGTGTTCATGCTGATTGGTGTTTCCCAGTTGGTTACCATGACCTCTCTCAGTAATCTGCAGCTCATTCACTTGGGCTTTTTTTAGCCACTGCATTCCATCTCTTGCCTTCATGCCTTTGAACTTGTCCTCCGTGCCTGAACAACCTTTCTCCTCACCTCAATCTCTTGGAATTTCCAGCTTTCTTCTAAGAAACTGTCTTAGTCTTGTTAGAATATTTAGTACAATCCCTGGCATGGAGTAAGTGTTCAATAAATGCATGTTGATTAATCGATTGATTGTGAAGATCAATTTGCAGATCTTTGCAGGAAATGATAAAACTCTAGGAAGAATCCAGTGTTTCCTTGTCAAAAATTCCTTTTTATGGCTGGATGTAGAGCTAATTTATACAGAAGAATCATTAAATGATACCAAGAAGAGGAAAAGACCAATTTGTCATCTAAATAAATGACCATGAAGATCCTGTTTTTGAGAAAGTAGTAGGGGAGATGTGGGTAGACAGCCATCCATATTTTTTTTAAATGGGTATTTTAGTAGACCCAGTATGAGTCAGCAGTGAGAATTATTAACCCACAATGTTAATGAGATATTTGAGGTGTAATCTATAGGATAAGTTAGAAAAAGTTGCAGTACTCTGCCAGGATCATATCCCAAATGGAATATTATATAAAATTTTCTGTGCCACATTTTGGAAGGACTTAATAAACTGAAATTATCCAAAAGAAAGCAACTAGGGTGGTAAAGAGACTCGAGATCATGCCAGATGCAGATCAGTGGGGACAATATTTAACCTGTTCAGTAGAAAGACTGGGAAGGCTATATTGGCAATGTTAAAGTACTTTAAGAATTCTCATGTGGAAGAGGGATTAGATTTCTTTGTCTCCTCCCACCTCCCATCAACTCAAACCTAGGCTCAAATAGGGGAAAGCTTCAAAGAGACCAAATTAAGTTTGTTATAAGAAAAAAATGGCTGAACTATTAGGGTTACTCAAGAGTAGAATAGACTATTTCAGTCAGTGGGGTCCCCTTCAATTTTAAGCAAAGGTTGGATAATAACTTGGTGGCTATGTTGAATTATTATTCAGATGCTCTGACTAGGTGACCTCTAAGATTTTTTTCCCAACAGTGTGTTCTTTCTTTTGATGGGATAATATCATACACCTTATATGCTATTGCTCTATATTTAAATGTTCCCCTGGACTTTGGAATATAGTTTCTTCCTCTTGCTCCAATCAGATTATAGAATCCATAAAGATCCAGCTTATTAGCTTAGTGATATTAGCCTTTAGCTGTTGTTGGAAGAAGAAATCTCATCTTATAATTGTTCAGTTTACACTTGGTTGATTGTGGGGGATTGGAACAGAGCCAGTTCTTTGATGTAATTATTAAAGTAGTAGAGCACTGGCCAATAGAATTTACCTTGTTTTTCTATGCAGGTGCTCATATTGTATGACTTGTGCAGTGTGGGCCTGAGGTAGGAGGATATAGAATGATGGGAATGCCCTCTTGGAGTGTGCTATTGGATACAGAACATGTTTTACAGGTGCCTCTGTATCTCTGAGATTTCTTTGTTAACATCAAGGGAATAGGATTTGGGAACAATTGGTCCCTTCAGCTTAACCCATAAAGGATGGAGAGCATCAGGAGACTGAAAGGAAGGTTAAAATGAGATATTTGCAAGATGCAGATCAGATGAGAGTTTCTTTACTCCCTTGATTCTTAGAAATAAATAATTTAGGAAATCCCACTGAATCTGGGATCTCTATGGGAAATTCAAGGGAAATTAGCACAATGTATGTAGGAGGAATGAGATCTGGTCTCCAAAAACATGCCATGACCAGGGGTCAAGAATAATCCTTGAGTTTGGATTTTCTAATGAAGGCAAAAAGGGCAATAGTACATGTAAGCTGGTCAAGGACAAGTCCTACATTTCTTTCATCCTCAGATCTCCTACTCATCCCAGAAAAAGGCTTACACATAGTGGGTGCTTAGTAAATCTTTGTGCAATGAATGAATGGATATAAAATGAGAATCCTCCAAATAGCTTTCCTCCATGGGCATAAAGCCTTTAGGCTTGTTCTCTCTGTAATTGTCTTTGGTTCTCTAATCTTTCTGCTACATCTTTATGGCTTTTGCTTCTTGCTAGGCTGTGTCCATGAGTGTCATGAGCAAAGGTTGTGATGGGTTGGGAAACTGGAGAATACATACCTTTTACTTCCCTATCACCACATTCATTACAATTTTTAAAAATACATTATTTTTATGACTCTGACACAGGATTTTTTTTCCACCTAAAAAATTAAGAATTGAATGAGTTTGGGCTGGAAGGGGGCTGTTGCCTTTCTAGAGAAACTTTCTAGGGAAAGTTGGTGATCAGTTATAGATCAATTATTGCTTTATGACTTTATGACTTAAATTTTTTTTTTCTTGGGAGTTACCTAAATGCTTCATACTTAAAGTCCTGAAAGCAGGGAAAAGCTAAATTCTTCTCTGCTCATTGCCTGGCCGTATGCAGTGTTTAAATGCAAATTGTTGTTGATTTAGGAGTCTGACAGATGTGAAGCACTTACAGCAGCTGTCATCAGCATTCTGTTTTGTTTTTCAAGCAGATGTTGAATCTGACTTCAGTGCAGTGCTTTTGCCAGTTTCTGAGGGAGAAGAAGGAGCAAAAGCAGACAGAAATCATAATGATACTCATCGTTTGGTTTCCTTTCAAAACATAAATCAACATGATTAATGACAGCATCAGGAGTACTTTACTTAGATGTCAAAGCATAGAAGTGTTGGGTCATCATTCTGATAAATCCAGAGGCTGACTTTGGATGATAAACTGTAGGCAGCAATTGTTCTCATCTAGAACTAGGAACCAAATAGAAAAGATGCTTTCCTTAGTTTGAAGATCAATGGATGATCAGTGGTCACATAATGGAGTCTTGTTCAGAGACTGTAGTATCAGAAAGGCAGTGTGAAAAATCAGCCAACTCCCAGTATCTTGCTTCATCTTCATATTTCTCATAAAACTTTAAAGTTCTGGGACAGTTCGTTGATGCAGTGGATAGAGCACCAGCCCTGAAGTCAGGAGGACCTGAGTTCAAATATGGCCTCAGACAGTCAATACTTCCTGGCTTTGTGACCCTGGGCAAATCACTTAATCCTAATTGCCTCAGCAAATAAATTAATTATTTGAAACTTGAAAAAAAAAAAGAAACCCCAGTAACTCCTCTATATTTGTATCTTTGGGGTAGCTAGGTGGTGCAGTAGATAGAGCACTAGTCCTGAAAGTCAGGAGGATCTGAGTTCAAATCTGGCCTAGCTGTGTGGCCCTGGGCAAGTCACTTAATCCCAAATGCCTCAGCAGAAAAAAAAAAGACCTGAAAGTTCTTACTTGCTTTGCTCATCTCCTTACCCTTACCTGTTCTATTACAGTTGTTCATGGGCAGGTAAGTAGCACAATGATTAGAATACTGGATTTGAAGTTAGGAAGACCTGATTATCTCATTTGGTCTCAGACCCCAAGCAAGTCACTTGAACTTTATCTGCCTCAGTTTCCTCAACTGTAAAATGGGTGTAATATTATTATTACTGTAATAATTACTGTAATATAATAATAATATCTACTTCCTAGAATTGTTGTGAGTGTTAAATAAGACAATATTTGTAAAGTGCTTATCAAATCCCAGCTAACAAATGGTTGTTCTTCTCCTTTATTGATTACCACTCTCCCATCTTGTCTACCTCCTATTTCATTATTAGATCCATGGCAGCAGCCTTAGTACCAACTTACCTTTGTATCTCCAGGGCCTAGTATAATAGCTTTTATCCAGTAGATATTTAATATATCTTCATTGAATGATTTCTCTCAGGCATGTTGACCCAATGCTGGGCAATCTATACACATTCATGGTTGCTCAGATCTTTTCTGTGGAGCCACATAATCACATCTGTTATCCAGGTCCTTTGTTCAGCAGCATGTGTGCACTTGAAAGAGGACCTCCTGGTCAGACTATTTGCTTGAAGGCAGAGTCACCTTTTCACCAGCTGTGTCACTTGTGAAACAATCTTCTTTGCACTGTATTTTTCCAATATTTCTTTGCCCTTGGCTTTGATCCTGGACTCTGATCTACTGTCCCATATGATTTTTGTTTTTATATTCCCTTCTACTGAGTAATAAACAATGCCTCTTCCCCAACCTCAGTCTCCTCCTCCTTTACCCTCATCAGGCCACCAATAAATGTGAGATGAGGCAGGAAGACATAAACAAACTCAAAGAAAGTTAAAAAAAAAAACCTTATCCTCAAAGAGAAAAATACAACAGACCCTTGGTATTCTTGGGAATAAGTTCTAAAGATCTCTATATAGGGAAGTTATGAATTCTTTATGGTGCCATAGTGGTAATAAATATAATTAAAATTACAGATCTCCACTTTTGGAGAAGAAACTGTCTCTTCATTCCCCTTCCTTTTTTTTAAAAAAAATACATCTTTAATTACATTTTTAAAAATTTTTATTAATATTTTTAGACATCTTTAGAAAAGCAGTTTTAGGATAAATATTATAAATGGAATGATTGTACAAAAGTAGATTTCAAAAGTTTCTTTAGACCAAAGCTATGAGAATTGTAAAACTATTTGGATGAAACTATATCCTAATGGCCAACGCTAAGGTATCTTGTCCCCTGGGAAAGGTGATGATAGCCATCTGGAGGAAAGTGGAAGTACTGCAGAAACTAATAATGGAAGCGAGCTACAAATGGTGGAATTGTAAGAGGCAATGATACTAGGAGCTGATCTATAAAAGTCATAACAGGTTTTAGAATAGAGCCATAGAAAAATAGAGCTACTAAGGACTTCTGAAGTAAAAGGTCTCAGAGAAAAAGAAATACATTATAGACAAAGGGTCCAGAAAGGAACTCCAATATAGAAACATAAATACTGACTTCTCAGCCTTGCTAGACTTCAATGCATGATAGTTTTATAAAACACAAAGACTAAACAGGACCCTGGGGAGTAGACTACCTATTGATAGTAGGGAATCTCTCCATCCTCTAAGTATCAGATATGATCTCTTTCTAAAAAGTGTGTAAATAATATTTATTAAGTTTGTTTATATTTTGATCCTTGTAAGTCTAATTGAAATCAAATTGTGCTTTTCCTAATTAATATCTATGTGATCTTGAGCAGTCATTGAGTTTCTCAAGGGAGCAGTTTCCTCATGTATAAAAGGAGGTCAAAATTATTTATATTTAACATAGAATATTAGGGCTGGCTGGTACCTTAGCTATCATGTAGTTCAATATCTTCCTTCAGTTTATAAATGAGGAAGCAGGGACTGGGAAAGCTCAAATGGCTTCCCTGGCATCATACAGGGAATAAATGGCAGAGCCAGGACCTGAAGTGTTTGTGTAGAAGTGGAATGGCTTGTACATACCTTAATATACTTTCTTTCCTTTCTTTTCCTCCTGTTATCCTCTTCTCATAGGTTCTAATGATCTCTTAATTGCTAAATCTTATGGCCTGCTACCCTATAGCCATAAGGAATCTTTACTGTGAGGGAGAGTCTGTTATTTCATAGTGACCTTGGAATAAGGAATTTGAGAATTCAGAAGGTCAGTGATGTATTCTGAATTTAAGTTTTCTGCTTGGAAGAAGCCCTACGTGAAAAGGAGAGTTGCTGAACTAAACACGAGAAACAGCTGTTTAAAGCAGTAATCTGTGATGCTGTCTTTTCAGAAAAGCCCTAATTATTCTTATACCAGTATGTGATATTTCACTTTCTTGGCAATCACCATGGTTTCTTGTGCAAAAACAAAGTTTGAGGTTTTTAATAAATGATTCAACTTGAGCCATTACTAATATTTTATCAGAAAAGGATTGTTTTCTATTAATTATGCAAGCAATGCTCAAAAGATTTGTTCAATTCTTAATTTTTAAAAAAGGATATCATAGTACTAAAATTTAGTGTATATAGTGAGTTATTTGGGTATAATATCATTGTTTAACATTATATATTATATGCATATATATATATATATATATATATATATATATATATATATATATATATATATATATATAACTTCCTCCCACCTCCAAGTATGGTTGACTTGTTTTTTACAGTGCACATCACTCACCTCCTGCCTATGTGCATTTGTGTAGACTGTTGCCCATTCCTTGAATGTTCTCTCCCCTCATTTCTGCTTCTTGGAATCCTTAGCTCATTTCAAGATTTCTGTCTTTAAAGTGCTTGTTATGAGAAATGTTTGAACAGGCTGGACTAGGAGTTAATGCCTGATATAGGAACAAAATGACACTCTTATAGCTCATTCAGCAGTTTAAAAAAGGAAGTTTATTAAGCCATGGCATAGAAGAAACATCATTAAGAATTTGATTCATTTCCTATAGAATCAGCCCTTTAATCCCCAAGGAAATTTGTCTGGCCAGCAGGGCAGGGTGTGTGACTTACATGGCCTTGAGACATCCATCAAGTTTGAAAGGTCTGACTTCATGTGCATGTAAGATGGCAGTGATTGAGATTGGGACTTAGATTTTACCTCTCCCTGAGCTATAAAGCTTCTTCCTCAGAAGATTTGATAAGCATACCATTTGTGCCTTCACTGAAGTCATTGAAAAAATGTCAAATATCATTGGGCTAACCATAGATATCTCATATAGTCACCAACTTTTCAGCAAAGTATTTTGCATCCTAATTTATCCTTATAGACAGGACAGATGAGTTTGAGTTAGGAAACAGTACACTGAAGTGGATTTGAAGCTGGTTGATTAACTGTACCCCAAAATATTTATGAGTTTGGACACAAGTCATATTGGAGGAGAGCCATTAAAAGAGCAGTCTAGGAAACTGCTCAATCCTACAGTGTTTGACATTTTATCATGTGCTTGTATAGTATGATAGATGGCACACATCAAACTTTTTGATGAAATCAAAGTTAGATGACTGAATGAGAGATTGAATTGAAGTCTGGTTCCTACTCATTTCCTCAAATGATGGGGAATACATTGAAGTAAATGAATAACCATAAGAAAAAGGGAAAGAAGTACTTCCAGGTAAAATTATGGATGAATTAAGGAAATGTCCAAGCAAAGAAGAAACTCCTAGTATATTAAAGAAATACTCTGGAGGCAATTGAATACCTGGGGAACTCTTCAAAATACAAGAAAAAATTTTATAGTAAATGCTAGAAATTTATACAAGAGCAAGTAATGATTGCAAGAAACTCTCAATATCATTTGAAGGCCTACTAAAGGAATTGAAGTGGGAGATTCTTTGTCAAAATTTTTATTGCTATATCTTATTTTTATATTACTTTCATTTATATATGTAAATCCCTTCCCCCATTTCTCACAGAGCCATCTTTTTGTACCCAAGAATAAGAAACAGATTATTCAATTCAGCCAATTCAGCCAAGGTAACTATAACAGCAACCAAATCTGACATTACATTCAGGGATCCATGGTCATCCATACTTCCATCTCAGCAAAGAAAGAAAGGAGGGAGATGCATTTTCTCCTTTGGTACCAAATGTGATCATTATAATTATGCAGTGTAATGGTTCATCAAAAAGTGGGTGTTCTTTCCATTTATTTTGTTGTATTTATTGTGCATGTTGTTTTCCTGCTTCTGTTTGCTTTCTTTTGAATCAGTTCATAAAAGGATTCTTATACTTCTCTGTATCTTTCATATATGCTGTTTCATTTATATCCATGTATCAAGTGTGTTGAACCATTTCCCAATCAACAGACTCTTCCTTTGTTTTCATTTCTTTGCTAATAAAAAGTATAGCGATAAATTCTCTGCTGTATACTTTAGGTCAAAGGTGTAGACATTTTAAGTCTCTTTCAGAAATAAAATTCCAAACTGCTTCCCAATAGTAGATTTGATTTACTGTTCTACTAAAGGCTTAGTAATGTTTTTGTCTTTTTACATCATTGGCTCTTCCCCATCTATTATCATCTTAACCAGTTCACTAGGTGTGAGGTATAAGGAAACTTTAAAGGTGCTGTGATTTGCTTGTTTTGGAGCAATCTTTCATATGGTTATAAATAGCTTGCATTTCCTCTTTTTTGAGAACTATTCATATTCTTTGTCTATATGTACCCAAACCCATTGGGAATGAGTCCTATTTTTTATGTATTTATGTTAGCTCCTTAGATTTCAGAAATATATGCAAAGATTTTTTCAATCAATATTCTCTTCTTTTCCAAGCTGTATTGATTTTGTACATGCAAAAGCATTTCATTTTTTCAAGGTTAGCAAAGTACTTTCCATATACCTGTTTTGATCTCTTAGTATCCTTGTGAGGAAGAGCTCCATTCTGCACAAGAAGGAAGTGGGTCTGACATGGTTCAAGTGACTTGTCCAGAGCCACACAGCTAAGAAATATCTAAAATACTTTTATAATTCCGCACATCCTTATTATTATTTTTTTTTTGCTGAGGAAATTGGGGTTAAGTGACTTGCCCAGGTCACACAAAGAGCAAAGAAGCAACTCCTAGTATATTAAAGAAATACTCTGGAGGCAATTGAATACCTGGGGACCTCTTCAAAATACAAGAAAAAAATTTACAGTTAAGTGCTAGAAATTTATACAAGAGAAAGCCAGGAAGTGTTAAGTATCTGAACCTAGATTTGAACTCAAGTCCTCTTGATTTCAGGGATGGTGCTCTATCCATTGTACTACTTAGCTGCCCCACACATCCTTATTTTTAAATCCAGTTTTCCATTATTTCATTGATCTTACTCTGATGCTTCATTCTGTCCTGAATGTGAACCTGACTTCATATTAGCAATTATTATTTCTTCTTCTTACCACCTCTATACATGGAATGATAAAAACAATGACAACAATAACAACAAAACCTTCACAACAAACTTGGATAGTTCAATAAAGGAAATTCTTTCCTTGGCCACTTCTAAAAATTCATAGCTCATTCTGGATTTTAAGTATACCATTTTTCTGCCAGAAGGTGGGTGGTATGAATCATCTGCAGCCTTCTGAACATGTGGTTTATCATCACATTTATCAGATTTCTAAATTCTTTCAGTGTTGTTTTTGTCTGTAATGATGTTTTCTTAGTTCCACTCACTTCACTGCATCAGTACATAGGATTCATCATTTCTTTTGAAATTGTACATTTTGTCATTTCTTATGACAAAATAATATTTCACTACATTCTTATGTCACAATTTGTTTAGTCACTTTGCAATAGGTGAGTGCTTTCTTAGTTTCCAGCTGGGCAATTATGATGATAGCTATGATTGCATCCTCTGTCTGTCTCTCTATGTCTCTCTTTTTCTCTGTCTCTCATAATATGTAGATATAGATATATTTAAACTATTTTATCTTTGTTGAGCTAACTTTCTTTGCAGAAGATGTTATCATGTGGTTCTTTTCTAATTTTTATTGTAGAATATGGTATTACAAGATTCTGACCTAATCCTAATTTCTGCCAAACTGCTTTCTATCAGTTCTTGTTAAATGAAAACCTCTTGAAAAAATTTATATTCAAGTTTATTGAGTATGATTTATTGAGTTCATACTGATAAGGAAGACTCAGGAATCAGAAGACAAAGGTTAATAGAATGGGACATGATAGCTCTCTTCAAGTATTAGAACAGAAGATAATGAACTAGCTTTGGAGTCAAGACGAGTTCAGATCCTGATGAGATACTATCAGTGTGATCTTTGGCAAGTTATTTAACTCTGTTTTCTCATTGTAAAATGTGGATAATAACTCCCAAGTGACAATGGTAATAATGATTATTGTCTTAGTGACCCAGCCCCACTGGGACCCAGTCCCAGTGAACCAGGTAACTCTTAAACCGTATAACTGGTAGACCCCTATTGATTTGAATTTGATTTCCAAACCGGGTAGCTTCTCACACCTGCTGAGATCACAAATCTGGACATACACATATTGTTGCTGATTTATTTGCAATTACAATGGATTCCATTAAGTAGGCTTTGTAGCATTTGATGGCTTGATGAAATGAGAACATATCTCCAATTATAAACATTTGAAGAATATCTTTAATAGAAGGAACTCTCTGGCTTCTATTCATATTCCTTGCAGGGCATTCTCCATGACTCTACAAACCTTTTAGATTAGAACATGTGTTGCTAATATATTTCTTGTTTGATGCTTGGTCTTATTAATTAATTAATATAAACAGGAAAGGAGGAAAGATGCCTATAGGTCAGGTCTTCCCATTTATCCCCCATTTTTATTATTAGAAATCACTCTATCCTTCACCCCCATGATTTCTTTTTCACTCCTGGAATACTCTGCTTTTTGTGGATATCTTGTCAATTCCTTATTCTTTTTTTTTAATTCCTTATTCTTTTAAAAGTTTTTTTCCACTTGCAAAAATAATTTCTTCTCTATATAAATACATCTTTTTAAATGCTCTTTAACGTTTGTGGTAATAGAATGTACTCAGAAACATGAGAAGTATTTGGAACTGAATGGTCAGAATATGTTGCTGCCAATTCTAGGTTGCCAGACTTTGGGGGCATTCTTATCAGAAAGAAATTTCTTTTTTTTAAAGCTTTTTAATTTCAAAATATATGCATAAATAGTTTTCACTATTTATCCTTGCAAAACCTTGTGTTCCAAATTTTTTTTCTCACCTAGAAGGGAAGTAATCTAATGTAGGTTAGTAATATAATGTAGTTTATAATTCTTTTATACATATTTCTACAATTATCTTGCTGCACAAGAAAAATCAGATCAAAAAGGAAAAAAAATGAAAAAGAAATCAAAAAGCAATCAAGAAACAACAAAAAAAGTGAAAATGTTATGTTGTGATTCACACTCAGTCCCCACAGTCCTCTCTCTGAGTGCAGCTGGTTCTCTCCATCACAAGTCCATTGGAACTACCCTGAATCACTTCATAATTGAAAAGAGCCACATTTACCAGAATTGATTGTCATATAGTCTTGTTTCTGTGTACTATGTTCTCTTGGTTCTATTCATTTCACTTAGAATCAGTTCATGTAAATCTCTCCAAGTCTCTGAAATCAGTCTGCTGATTATTTCTTATAGAACAATAATATTCCATAATATTCATATACCATAATTTATTCAGCCATTCTCCAACTGATGGGCATCCACTCACTTTCCAGTTTCTGGCCACTACAAAGAGGACTGCCACAAACATTCTTGCACATATGGTTCCCTTTCCCTTCTTTAAGATCTCTTTGGGATATAAGCCCAGTAGTAGCACTGCTGGGTCAAAGGGTATGCACAGTTTGATAGCCCTTTGGACAAGTCCCAAATCGTTCTCCAGAATGGTTGGAACCATTCACTGTCCCATCAACAATATATCAGTGTCCTAGTTTTCTCACATCCCTTCCAACATTTGCAGGTATGTAGTGGTATATCAGAGTTGTCTTAATTTGTATTTCTCTGATTTAGAGACTTTTTCATATGACTTCCTCGCTTCTCTCTAATGATCAAAAGTGTAGCTCCTACAACTCTGAGGTACCACTACACACCTCTCAGATTGGCTAAAATGACAGGAAAAGATAATGACGAATGTTGGAGGGGATGCGGGAAAACTGGGACACTGATGCATTGTTGGTGGAATTGTGAATGGATCCAAGCATTCTGGAGAGCATTTGGAACTATGCTCAAAAAGTTATCAAACTGTGCATACCCTTTGACCCAGCAGTGTTACTACTGGGCTTATATCCCAAAGAGATACTAAAGAAGGGAAAGGGACCTGTATGTGTCAAAATATTTGTGGCAGGTCTCTTTGTAGTGACCAGAAACTGGAATCTGAGTGGATGCCCATCCATTGGAGAATGGCTGAATAAATCATGCTATATGAATGTTGTGGAATATTATTGTTCTGTAAGAAATGACGAACAAGATGATTTCAGAAAGGCCTGGAGAGACTTACATGAACTGATGCTGAGTGAAACGAGCAGAACCAGGAGATCATTATACATGGCAACAACAAGACTGTATGACAATTAGTTCTGATGGACATGGCTCTTTTCAACAATGAGATGATTCAAACCAATTCCACTTGTTCAGTGATGAAGAGAATCAGCTATACCCAGAGAGAGGACTGTGGGAACAGAGGGTGGAACACAACATAGCACTCTCTCTCTCTGTTGTTATTTGCTTGCATTCTGTTTTCTTTCTCAGTTTTTCTTTTTCTTCCTTCTTGATCTGATTATTCTTGTGCAGCAAGATAACTGTATAAATATGTATACATATATTGGATTTAACATATATTTTAACATATTTAACATGTATTGGACTACCTGCCAACTTAGGGGAGGGGGTGAAGGGAAGGAGGGGAAAATTTGGAACAAAATGTTATTCAAGGGTCAATGTTGGAAAAATTACCCAGGCATTTGCTTTGTAAATAAAAAAGTTTTAATTTTAAAAAAAGAAATGTGTACTGAAAAAAAGTGCAGCTCCTAATCAGAGGATTATTTTATACAATGAATAGTACATATAGGAAATTAAAAAAGATTTTTTGACCTATTGAGATGAGAGGTCACTCAAAAATCAGTTTTTTGCTTGAGCTTTCCTATAGTAAACCTCTGCTGGCAATCATTAAAGGACCCATTACTACAACTGAGAGTTGCCTGGGGCAAACTCAGTTTACTAGATTGGAAAGTAGACTGGGCAAGAGAAAAGAGAAGGTTGAGAAAATCCATTATGTGTGTATGTGTGTGTGTGTGTGTGTGTGTGTGTGTGTGTGCGCCATTTATGTTTATGTATGATCTACTGCCTAGAATGGTTGGGCCTTGCGGAATTCTCTTTAATCAAATATTTAGTTGTTATAGTTCTTAAGTTTTGCTTTTTAATTTTACATTATTATTTGATTTTTCTGTAGAGGTTTGAAATGGAAACATTAAGTTGAAAATTATAGCACACAAAATAAACCATCAAGAAATATGAATCTAATATTATGCTTTTAAGATCATGTATTTGATGATAGGGATAGAATAAATGAATGCTAAACAGAAATACAAGGTAGAGAGTAGCAAGATAACTCTTGACATGGATAGAACTGGAGAATGCACTTTTCTTCAAATTGCTTAAATTTAGTCAACAGCAAGATTAAAAAGACACTCACACCTGCAAGTCTCAAATAATATAGTCCTCTTAGCAGCTGTTACTTAATTTGATTTTCCTAATAACAGCTTTTTGGTAACAGACAGAAAGGAGAAAATCCAAACAAACTTAATTTTCCAGTGATTAGCCCTAGGAAAAAGAGTCCAACTGGATTTGAATTGAAATTTATTTAAATAGAGGCTCAGCCATGTGGTTGAGAACTGGGCCATTTAATGAAGTTAATTAAAACCTTCCGCCCATTAGAGATCAAAGCATATGTGATCATGAAAACAGAAATACTTCTGAAAGGAATGCTTCTTCCCACCATTTATAGGTGGATATGTGATAATGACTTTTTGGTGTTGTGATTGACTTTGTAGACTTCATTCCCTCTCCCCTGGCAATCTGTGTGACCATATGTCAGACACTCATAGCAAGAAGGGTTAAGGCAGGGGGTTATACATCTTTTAGGTTGACTTCCTTACCTTTCCCATAAAAAATGAGAAAGTCACTCAGTTCAACTCACCTAGAGTAATTCAGAGACCTCATTCCTCACTTTATGCACAAATTATTCTCCAGCTTCACTCACAAACCCCAGGGACAGCTTAGAACATTGGTTCTCAAAGTATGGTCTAGAGAATCTGGGGATCTCTGAAACCCTTTTAGAGGATCTACAAATTCAAAAATAGTTTTTATTTCCAATATGGTAAATGTCTACAAATATAATCCAGATAAACAAAAACGCTTTGGAGAGATCCTCAATAATTTATAATAGGATAAAGATACTGAAAACAAAAGTTTGAGAACCACTTTGGAAGCCTTAGAACATTCATCGACCAGCCAATGCTCTTCCCTGAATTTCAGTAGCTGCTTGAATGAAATTCACAGCTTGTAAAGAAGAATAATTACCAGTCGCTTTTTAATCCTAACATCACTATCTTTTTATTGCCTCTAGAACAGGGTTCACTTTTCTATCCCAGAATATCCTGCATCTGCAAAAGTCCTGAACTTTAGGCGTGGTATTGTTGACAGAGCACTGGTACATTGTTGTAACACCGTTGACTTAGTGACATTGGACATGACATTTGGTTTCTCAGGCTCAATTTATTCATTTTTTCTTATGAAGGAATTGCATGTGAAAGTTTTTCTCACCCTAAAGCCTGTGACCTTGAAGTTCCCATCAGCTGTAACCTTCAATGACTAACTATAAATTCCTGGGATTTTGATAGATGACTCTATCTATGCCCATAGTATTATTATCTGCTGATAAGCACTGATACTGTTTCTTGGGTCTCTCTGTGGATCACATTCTGTCCATGATTGTTGTTTTCCTGTCTGGATGCTGACTATTGGTCTTCTGGCTCACTTAATTCTCTAGAAGTCTCAAAGGGGTCCACAGCTCTCCACAAGTTGGTTCTTTCAAATTCTTTGCTTAATATTCTGCTGTAAGAATGAGCAATTCTTGTTATGTACCTTGTGAGAGCTCCATTTTCTTTAGAGTAGACCAAGAGGCTCTTTGTGTTACCATCTAGAGATACACAATCCTGGACAAAAAATCCTTTTTATCTTAAGTAAGAAAAGAGAATCATTCTAATGTAAGTTTGCTTTAAGTAATAGGATTAAACCCTTTCTTCTAACATTTCTAGAGAAGGCTAAGCAATTCTTTCCCAGTGTAACATATTCATGATCTTGAAATGAAATAGTATAAAGTCCATTGTGAACCTTAAAATACTACATAAATGTTGGCTGTTATTTTTATCTAGGGGCTGACAACACCTTCTCATTAATCCTAGTTTACTCCCATTAGAGTCTGAACTAATTTACTGAGGTGATTAATAGCATAATAGCAGTTCTACACACTTAAGTGGATCTTTTACTGTGGAATTAGATGATTCTGGGTGGCAGAGCTCAAGCTCTGGTAGATTATAGCAAGCTAGAAAGTCTCTAAGTATAGGCAATGGAGGAAATCTGTTTTCCATGGATTAGCCTAGAGAAAGTTGTAGAGGCTGTCCTTCAGAAAACAAGATCTGAAACTTACTCACCACATCAGTATAGCAGTTGAGATTTCCAGTCCAAGGAAGAAATGATGCTTGGGTGACAGAAAGCTCTTCTTTTCTAAGGAAAGCAAGAATAGAAATTATTGAGTTGCGTTTCTTTTTCTTGAAATGAGAAATTCCTAGTTAGCACAGGTTTAGAGCTACAAAGGTTTTTAATATTCTACTACTACTAATTGTACGGAAAAAGTCAGGCTCAAAGAAGTTAAATAACTTGCAATGGCAGAACTGGGATTGAAATCCAGAACCTCTTATTCCAAAGCCAGTACTTATTCTATCACATAAGCAGAGGGGCAATCTGATAATGAAATGAAGCTAAAAGAGGTATTTTTTTTAAACACCTACGCTGGACTATGTCTAATTGGGAAGTAAAGTACATGTATATAGAAGTATATATATAAAAGTAAAGCCAATGAGCCTTATATCTGGACCTTGAAGATTCTGCTAGGGTAATGGATTAAAGTCTCTAATTATACTTTCATCTATGTAACTGAGACTGTATCTGAATTATCGTGTTATCACTCTCTCACCTCATAATAGAAGGAGAATAAACTATAACAGTCATGACTTCCCTTTTCTGTTCTTGAAAGCAGGTTTGGACAGTGAGAAACGGAAACACCATAAGTAGCTCACCCCTTTTTCCATCTTTCCCCCCATGATTCATCAATATATATGTAGGGCACATAGAAATGTAAAAGGAAAATAGTGGAAAAATTCAAAATAATAAGCTTAGGAAATTCCCTTTTTCTAAGGGGATTTTATAAAGGAGAAAATTGACCCAATAGAAGTAGACTATGGGAGAAATGTTGATTTTTCTAAAAGGAGACAAGTAGAGACTTCAGATAATTGGGTAGAAAATTTTTGTTCCTGGAAAAAATTCTAGTATGCATTAAAGGAATGGCATTTAGAAAAAGAAGACATGATTTATAACTTGGGTGGTTTTATCAAATCATCCAAAAAGCTCATGCCAGACTAACCACATTTCATATTTTGACAGTATTATTCAACTTTCCTCTAACTTGATACTTAACGACTTTGAATCCAAGGACTGGACTTTATATGCTAACTTTGAGATGATATGAAGAAGTTTTAGGATAGGTAATAGTACATTTAGATGGATTCTGAATTGGTCAAATGAATGAACACAGAATCTTCAAGTATCAAATTAGAGGAAGTCCAATGGATATTCTTGGACCTAAAAATCTCAATATATTTATTAGCAATATGGATGAAGGCATAGGAGAAATGTGCATGACAACTGAAGATTTTCAAAAGTTGAGAAAGCAAACCCAGTGGGAAGCACAATCATTCTCTCCATTATACCAAGGGGAATGTTTCTGTCACCAGTGTTTGTAAGATTGTGAAACTAGCTACAGTTCTGTCCTTAGTGAATCAAAAGAGATTCAATTTAATAGGAATAAAGTCCAGTCCTTGGATTCAAAGAACTATATATTATTTCCCAGATAAGGGAAAGGTTTCTAGACCATCATTCATGAGGAAAAATCTAAGGATTTTAGTAGCAGCCAGTTTGATATGTCAGCCATGTGACATGCCAACAAAAAAGCCAAAGAGATCTTAGGCTGCACAGTGAAAGTCAGAAGGTTCCCAGAGTGGGGAGATTCAGTCCTTCCCTTCGAACATATAAAAGATGTCACAAAATTTCTGATGTGGTCTCTATTTTGCACTTAACTTTGACTCAAAATGGAGTCCTTTGGGCTTTATTTTGAGTCCATTTTAACTTATGTTCTAAAAGGGATGAGGGCTGAATCTATGATTTCCCAGATATAGGGAACTCCCTGGTGAGGAAAGGGGTAGAGAATGAACATTTTTATAATGCTTACTATGTGCTAGGCATTGTACTAAATACTAAATACTTTATGAATATCTTACAATCTAGGAAATTAAGGTAATTAACCAGGGTCACAGAGCAAGTAAATGTTTGAGATTGGATTTGAATTCTGTACCTTCCTGACTCCAAGGACAGTGCTCTATCCATTGTGCCAGGAAGTTGATTCTAGTAATAGAAAGAAATACCTGCTAATATAGATCAATACCTCTGTATCATATACTCTTAGAGAGTTGCCTAGAACATTGGAAAGTTAAGTGATTTTCCTGGAGTTATATACCTAATATGTGTCAGGGCAGGACTTGATCCAAGTCTTCTTGGCTTTGAGGCTAGCTTTCTTCCACTATGCCATACATCCTCTCTCATTTTATGTATGATTTGAAGAAGCTTGGTTACTGGTTTTCCATACCACTGAAGATTACAAGGTGACAGGAACTCTTAGTGGGGAAAAAAAATTACTGATAACCTTCCTCTGATGGAAGAGACAGAAATCCTATACAAGCATAAGTGGGGGTTGGGGAAGGAGTGAAGAGCAAAGATATAGAAGCAGAAATTATTGGTTAGAAAACTAGGAAATGAATTTATTATCTTTTTGGTAAATGGGCATAAACGCATTTATAATAACCCTTTCTTTCCCTAAAAGGTAGAAAGGAAGACATTTTTCAAGTTTGACTAGGATTAACTCTTGTAATATAACAGGGCACTTCTAATTGATGGACAAATTTAATCTTTGAAATTTTACTTTTCATGTTAAAATCACATCCAGATGCAATTTCAAATATATGCCATTAAACACAGTCTATGCTGACCTGTCTGGAGAAGCTGACTGAACAAATGGACCTTGTGGTTCTTGCCTATGTTATATCTCGAGGCAGTTAAACAGCACTCTTTTCTACTGTCTCATTCTTGAAATAAAACAGGCATTTGACCTCTGGCCTTTTCAACCTTTTCCTCCTCTCTCAGCAACTGGACACTTATATTCACAGCCAGATGGTGATTATTTCCTGTAGGCTATAGTATTTGTCTGTCAGTGGTTTTCACCATTTTAGTCATTTTTTTCCCCTTGGTAATATAATTCATGAGTCTCTGCTATGATCTGAAAATCAATTCTGCTGTGTTAACAATTTTCTACTGGATTAAAAAAAAACAATTGAAGTGCTAAAAATGGTATTGACAAGACATATGATGGAGATAAATTCTGAGATTAGATAATGTTCTGCTGATAGTTCTGTCAGGAACTTGAGATGTTTCAGAGACAGGACTGGAAGACAGATGCATTTCAACCATGTTTCTTCCCTATTTGCTTATTATTACAAGGGTAGTTAAAGGGGGAAACAAGGGATGAAAGATCCCTTTAGACACATTTAGGAGGATCAGAAAATAGACATGCTTGGGTTTATGCTCTTTGGTTGTTTGGAGTATAGCCTGGAGGCGTTGAACACAGAAGTATGGAGAGAGGCAGTGATGGCTGGGAGAACTATCTAGTGGCAGGAGCTTGGGTCTTCATCTGTGTCAATCAAGTGAAAGTGGGAGTAATGTGATATTTAGGAAGTGGCCTGAGAGGGACAAAAGCAGTGCTGAGTGTGAGAACCCTCAGTGCTTTAGGCATTATCACAGAACATCCTGGATTACTAGTTGCCCTCATTTGCCACATGGCCATTTGTTATAGGCCCATATGGAGAAAGTAAACATTAAAACCTCAAATTGACACCTGGTAGACTTTTGAATTGGAGCATGAGAAGCTCATTTCTAGTTGCTGTTTTGAAGGGACACTTTCTTGGGGGATGGTCCCAGTTTTAAATGTGGATACTCTGGCCATTTCTGATTTCAGTTGACCTATAGCTTCTCATTTAAAGGATTATTCTCATTGACTTTTCACAAATCCTCCATAGAGAATCCATTAAACCTGCTAAAAGCTGGATTTCTCTTGTTCCTTTAAAATTCCATGCATATTAAAGTACCCCTTGGGCAGCTCATCTGTTAACTTTCCCACTTAACTACATCAAGTCAGTAAGTAAACAAGCATTTGTTGGAGACTATGTATTAGTCATTAAACTAAGCACTGAGAATACAAATATAAGCACTAAGAGAATTCTTGCCCTTACAGGGCTTACATTATATTGGGAGAAGACAACGTCTAAAATGAAACTGAAAAGTAGTTCAGAAGATGTAGGAAAAGAAAAAAATTACCCGGATGGGAGTATAATGGAGAAAGAAGTCCAGAGAGTTAAAAGTAAACCCTGAGAGGAATTGAGGAGAGAACATGACAGAAGAAGGGTTTTTTATGTAGCTGACCTAGATGGCCTCTGAGATAACCTCTAAAATACCATGAGTCTGTGGTTTCTCATAGGATCTTTCTGATTTCATCTTCTACAAAAGATATTGGAAGATAAGCTTTCTTTATCTTCATGGTACTACATTTATTAAAATTATCTCAACTAAGGCAGAGTGAGGCAACCATTTTTCTCACAAAATGACATGATTTTTAAAAAATCATTGGATAAAGGATAAATTCAAATAAACTTTACTTTTCAGTTTTCTGAGAACTGATTGCTATGAGCAATCATTTTCCTGCAATATTGTTATGTCTTCTGCTTTCATTAATAGCAAAAAAGATCAATATACATTATACATTTATATACAATATACATTATACTCCTCTGGTGGTATATCAGCTTGTTAGTCATTGGACAAAAATCTCACAACTGAAACATAAATGTTTGAAAATGATCTAAAAATTATCCCTTTAGCATTCTCTGCCATTTTCCCCCATAACCCATGATTGCTTTTGGAAGTAGGGGAGAGCTCTATTGGGTATAGATTCATCCTATATTTTTTTTCTATTTCCTGAGTTACTATGGACAAAGACTTCTTCTGGAGGCCAAACTGATCCTGAATATTTCTATACTTAGCTAGACTGATCTTCATACAGCAGACACAGTATGTCACTGGTGCTGCATTAAATTTGTAGAATCCAAGAGGTTGGTACAACTTCGCAGAGATTGCACTCCTTAGAGAACCCTTGGTCATCTCCTCAACTTTATGAAGCATCAGACTTGAAATTTGGTGGAGTGAATACTCTGTCTTTAATGAAAGAAAAATGTAATTATCATAAGCATAAAGTCACTGAGGAATTCTAGGAAGAAATAAACTAGAAAAATTTCTTTTAAATTTCTTAGGATCACAGCCAGGGTTTTTGTGACCATAATTTTATTTAATTTTGTGAGTTAGGAGAAACAGATAAAGGCAGCAATAATATAAAGATGGGAATCATTTAGAGCAAGGTTTCTTAATCTGGTCCATCTGGTCCCCATAGATTTCTAAAGGTCTTGATCTTGGATGGGAAAGCTACATCTTCATTTTCACTAACCTCTAATTGAAATTTAGCATTTCCTTCAATTATTTAAAAACGATTCTGAGAAAGGTTTTTCATGCTTCACTAGACTGCCAAAGTAGTTCATGACCTAAAAAAGGTTAAGGAGTCTTATTTAGAAGAATTGAATGACTGTCTAGATTGTGATGATTGTGAATTGTTTATAAAGATTTTTGTCATCTATATCTATATACATATGTACAAATGACGAAAATCTTTACACAATGCACACATCTATGTTTATTTAGGTTTATGTATATACACATTTATATATGTAATATACATGTGTGGTATATGTGCATGATATACATATATATTATACATATAATATAACACACACACACACACACATATATATATAATTATATACATAAATGTAATATATGAGGCAGCTAGGTGGTGCAGTGTAGTCTAGGGCTGGCATTGGCAATACTTGAGTTCAAATCCAACTTCAGATACTTAGTAGCTGTGTGACCCTGGACAGGTCATTCCATCCTGTTTGCTTCAGTTTCCTCAGTTGTAAAATGAGCTGGAGAAAGAAATGAGAGACTACTCCAATATCTTTGCCAACAAAAACCCAAATGGGCCAAGAAAACGCCAAATTGGGATCAGAGTCAGACACAACTGAAAAAATAGAACAACAAAAATAAATATATGTAGTATAAATGTAATAATACATATAAATAATATGATAAATGTATACTTATATATGTGTACGTGGATGTCTATGTGTTTGTGTGGAGCTAATGTCATTTTTAATGTGCACTGAATGGAGGTCCATCAAAAATACGTTAATTTTGATGTTCTCCCACATTTCCTAGGAAGGAGGAGATCTTTATTCTGAACTCACATAATGTTTTCCATTTTGCCTTATCTAGTAGGTATTATTTTGAATCCGTTTCTTAGTTCCACTGCTAGGTTTTGGACTACAATTCATAGGGCTTTGCTGAAGGCAGGATGGCCACAGCCTCCAAGATAGTGCAAGAGATGTCCACATATGAAACAGATCCATTATGGGCATACACTAAGCTCCAGCCTGCAGATGTAGTCTCAGATCAGGGACTGTTTGCAAATGTCAGCAAAAGACAAAGCGGCAGGGACTACTGAGGCTCTAACCGTTTGCTACTGTCATTGCTTCCTTTGCATTTGGATCCTTTGATTTTATTCATTCCTTTGAACTTCATTTTAGGAATTTATTTCTGGGCTCTCATTATTGAGTACAGTGCTCTCTTCTGTACAAAACTGCAGGTAAGACATGGACTAATTTCATCCTTCTCATGTGAGAGCCTTCAATGGAGGCCAAAGGATTCCTCCACTTAAGCACTGCAGGCAAAAAAGTATTCTACTCTGGGATTCAGGAAGCATAATGTAGTGGAAAGAACATTGGGTTTTGGATGCAGAAGAAACATAGAGTCATAAAGAAGGCAAAGACCTCAGGAGTCATCTATAGCACAATCTATAAATGAAGAAGAATTTCCTTGATGATTTCCCTAACATTCAGCCTCATTCTGGAAGACCTTCACTATTAGTGAACTCACTATTTTTTGTGATATCTCATTCCATTTTTGGACAATTCTATTTCTTAGGCTATTTTCTCCTTCCTTCCTTCCTTCCTTCCTTCCTTCCTTCCTTCCTTCCTTCCCTCCTTCCTTCCCTCCCTCCCTCCCTCCTTTCTTCCTTCCCTCCTTCCTTCCTTCCTTCCCTCCTTCCCTCCTTCCCTCCCTCCCTCCCTCCCTCCCTTCCTTCCTTTCTTCCTTCCCTCCTTCCTTCCCTCCTTCCTTCCCTCCTTCCTTCCCTCCCTCCTTCCCTCCTTCCTTCCCTCCTTCCTTCCCTCCCTCCTTCCCTCCTTCCTTCCCTCCCTCCTTCCTTCCTTCCTTCCTTCCTTCCTTCCTTCCTTCCTTCCTTCCCTCCTTCCTTCCCTCCCTCCCTCCCTCCTTTCTTCCTTCCCTCCTTCCTTCCTTCCTTCCCTCCTTCCCTCCTTCCCTCCCTCCCTCCCTCCCTCCCTTCCTTCCTTTCTTCCTTCCCTCCTTCCTTCCTTTCTCCCTCTTTCCTTTCTTGAAGCTTAAATCTGACTCTTTGTAACATTCACCTATTACCTTCTGGATTTAAGATGCCCAAATTTAATTTTTACATGACATTCCTACAAGATACTTGAAGAAAGATAGCTATCATGTTTTCTCTTAAGTATTCTCTTCACAGTATTGTCCTTCATTCCTTTAAATGATCCCCAGATGTTATAATCTCAAGGTCCCTTATAATCCTTGTCACTTCTCTGTGGACACTCTCCAACTTATCAATTTCATCCCTAAAATGTGGATCAAATTTGATTCCGAGATCTACATTACAGGCATCATGTGGGGATACCATAGTTTGTTGTATGGCTTTTGGGATTTAACTGCTTAAAATCACAGTATTATAAAAAGGTAAACTGTTTCTCACTTACTGAGGCAATATGGGCATATTATCTTCCACTGACCTTCTCACAATGTTTTGTAAATAAATTTATGTTGCAAATTATAATTTCCCATGCTTAGCAAAGAGATCAAATGTTAGCTGAAAGGGTTATTTTTAGGCATTTATGGCATTTTTTCAGTATTTAATTTACTTCAATTAAATGTGGGCTAAATTATCATTAGAAATTAAGAAAACCAGCATTGGATATTGTAATGAGGAGAGACCTAGGATCAAGCCTTGTGGTTGCTGCTTGATAGCTTTGTAATCCTGAACAAGTTGTTTATCCTCATTTGTAAGATGGGACTGAAATTACCTATGGCACAGAATAGTTTTGGGGGTCATGTTATAAAGCATATAAAACACCTTATAAACCTTAAAGCACCTTGTGGATGTTAGCTATTTGTTTGGTAAGTAGTATGGTTAGATAGTAATGTGATGTACTAGAAAAAATACAGACTTTGGAGTCAGAGGAACTCTTACATTTCTTACCTTTCTTACTTAATATATGTGCTACCTTTATAAATCCTTTAAATTCTCCAAGCATGAGTTCTCTAATATTTACAATGAGGGGGTTGGATTAGACCAGAGATGCTTAATAATTTTTTGTGTCATGGACTCCTTGGGCAGTCTGACTCCTTTTCAGAATCATGTTTTTAAATGCATAAAATAAAATAGTATTACAAAGTAAACTAATTATGAAATAAAATGTAGCTTTTTTTTATCAAAGTTAGTAGACCCCCTAAAATTTATCCACAGAACCATTGAGAATACAAGAATTTCTAAATTAGATGTTCTCTAATGTCCCCTTAATTCTCAATCCTATTATCCTGAGATCTTAGATAATTATATACATGAAATTTTAGTAGGCTTAACTGTCAGTTTTAAAGGACCCTGATGTAAAGAGAGAATGTCAGGACATGACAGATCTATGACTTGTTGCTTTCTGGCCCTTATGAGAGCATTACTAGTCAATGATAAAGAATTAGTCACTGTCTCCATCAGCCTTCCAGAGTTATAAAAGTTTCCTTTTTGGTGATACCTACTGTATCTTCTACATGCTCAGCATCCAAGTTACTGGCTCTAGTCACACCTCATCTGGGTCTTATTTTTAGGACATAAGTCATGAAAGCATCAAGGATAGCAAGGTGTCAACAGTCCAAGAAGTATACACACACACACACACACACACACACACACACATATATATGTGTGTGTGTATTTATATATGTATGCATATATATATGTGCACATATATATGTGTCGGTATATGTGTATATATATATATGTTTTAAAACCTTATGTTCTGTTTAAATATACTTTTAAAACCTTCTGAAGGAAAGATGGGTCAAAAATCTCAGAGGGCAAGCCCTAAACCTTTAGAAGCTTTCAGAGATTTCTGAAGAAGTGTTAGTCAATACACTCAAGGGATTGTATGCTAATTTCAGCTCCCTATTGGGAGGGGGCTTTGGAAAGAATTAGTAAGTCTGGTTGCCAGGGAAACCCTTTCTTGGAAATGGCAGATGTGGACCAGAAAGCTGAGTGAAGAACAAAGCAGTTTCAAAGGAAGACAGGGATGCAGAAGAGAGCAGGAAGTGCTTAGAGAGCTAATTGGGTGTGCTAAGAAGGCAAATGAATACCTTCTCTCTGATAAATTGTAGCAGATTATTAAAAGCATCTCTTGAAAGAAAGAATAAAGCTACCTATGAGGGCTTTTGACATCAAGGTGTTTGAAGTCCCAAACTAGAGACATGTATGATGGAGATATGTATAGGCCCTTCAAAACCTTTTGAGAAAATGAAAAAAAAAATTAGGATGCATTTTCTCCATGCATTTTCATATTAGTCTTTTTATTGAAAACTGGGTTTGGGTAAAGTAGTGATTGATAATTAAACTCTACATTTGTTTGGCTTCAGCCTTTTGCATGACCCTGCCATGTTCTGTGTGAGAAAGGATACAAAGATGACATTGTCCCTGCCTATAAGGAGTATGCACTTTTGAAATAAAAATAGGATATGTGCATAAATGAACATGTGATAACTATTATGGAATAGGCACAAAATGTTATAGGAACTGAAAGAAAAGGTTATAGGGAGAAATTATGAGTTTGGTTTATATTCTCACAAATTGCACATAGGTATTTATATTTTTTTAAATCTTATTCTAAATAATGTTACTTTGGTTACTGTCAGATGTTACTTCTTATGAAAAGTCTATGCTGTTGACTCACTTTGCCACAAAAATAGGTATCAGTAGTCATCTTGGGGAAGTTACTAGTATGCTTACAAACATTGTTCTGGGTTGGAATAAACCTCTGAGGGCTTCAAAAATATAAAAATATTCACTTGTAATTAGCAGCAAATATTCCAGGTGAATGTAGCATTTTTAGTTCCAAATGGGGGAACTCTTGGGCCATCATTCTTGTTTCAAAAGGATGTTTTATAGAAAGAGCTGGTAGGGTGTCAGAGTCACTGAGAACAAAATCATTCTCTAAAATTTTAATATTAAGTCAGTTGGATGATTTTAATGCAAATACTAGTAACAGTCTTCAGTATAAGTATTAAAATAATTGTTAATTTGAGGTGACATTAGAGTATAGTAAAAATATTATGTTTGGAGTCAGATGGTTTGCCTTTAGTACTTCTTACGATTTGCTTGACTTCATTTGCTCATTTTCATTATCTATAATCGATGGATCAAAAAGAATTTGGTAAGCTCTTCTTATATACAAGGCACAGTGCTAAGTTATATGAAGTGAGTAGATTGTAGTAGATAACCTGCCCAGAAACAGTTGGTACAGTGGATGAAACACTAGAGTGGAGGTCATATTTGACCTTAGACACTTACTAGCTGTGTGAACTGGTCACTTAACCTACTATTTACTATTTACTACTTATCTATTTAATGAAGTGGGTCACACAGCCAGTAAGCATCTGAAGACAGAGCTGATTTCAAATCTTCCTAGATCCAGGTCCACCGTTCTCCCCACTGTACCAAGATATCACTTAATTACAGAATACGCTGAAACCACAAGAAAAAGAGACAAGTACACCATACAAAGTGAAGACAAGAACTAGAAATACAATAATCTCATGAAATAATTCCCAAAATTTAAATACACTCACAAACTCACAACCAACCCATACTGTGTTCCCAACCCAACTTTGTGGGTATATGTTTCTGGCTATTGGTATTCCTGCACTGTCCACTGATGGTAATGACTAAATCTGAACTTTTACTGAATCTTACTGAGGGGAGGGTAACTGGAGAAAAGGTAAAGGATAGGTGACATCTCAAAGCCAACTAGAAGAAAAATAATTTCTATGTCAGAGAAAATGGAAACTAGAAATCCATAATGGGAATATTTTCATCTAATGGAACATTCTGTACTCAAAGATCTTGGTCTGATCCTCATACCTTGTTAGCATGAGCTTAGAAAGAGGAAGAGCTTCTGTGCAAAAGTAGAAGAAAAAGGAGCTAAAGAGGCAGGAATGAAACTAGAGATAAGCTACTGGGCATACAAGATAAAAGCTGAAAGACAAAAAATTGAAGAGAAAAAGTGTCAGTTTAAACCTGACTCCTAAACAGATAAGACTTCCAAGAGACTAATAAAAATAGAAAAATGAATAAAAATTTAGTGAGGCAAGAATACAATGTAACTGGTATTATACTATGAAAGAAAATGGACCAAAAATTCTTCATATTAAAAACAGCTCTTCAAATCACTAGAGAAAGTGTAACTAAAGTAAGACACATCAAAATGCTTCATAAGAATTATAAGCCTCTTGAAAAAGATAAAAGAAATGAAATGAGGCTAGGGATCACTGAAGAATTTCAAAACGCAAACTATAAGGTACAAAGAAATAGAAAAACTGATGGAGAATCTGTTAAAGAAATAGAGACTCTGAAAGAGAGAATAGCACATTTAGATGACTCAGATAAAGGGAGAGGAATGGAAGGTAATTTAGCAAAAGATAACCAGAATGCAGCAATTAAAAAAAAAAAAAAAACAGAGAATTTCCATATTAGCCCAGGTAATTGTTCTTATAAAGAGCTTAATTATCCTAGGTTTCCCATAAGAACAGAATATATGGATGGAAAAGCTGAATACCAGACAGTGAGAAAATGTAGGAAAATTCCATGAATTTTTGCATACATACAACAAAATATTGATCGATTGAATTCACAGATAATTACCAGAAGCACAAATACACACACACACATACACACATATACACACACGGAATCATACATATCTAGATCTAAAATTCCACTGAGATGTTTTTATTTTACAATTTCAGTAACAAACAAGACATTTTTTCACTTTATTTTTTCTTTTATTTAAAAAAATTAATAGTATTCTTTTTTTCTAAATACTTTTTGTATTTTTTTGGTAAAACTTTTGTTTTTGTAAACTTTTTGTAAAACTTTGAATTCTAAATTTTTCTCCCTCCCTTCATTACCTCCTCATTCCCAAGATAGCCAGCCTTAAGGTTAAATAGGGCAATCCTTTTAAACACATTTCCATATTTGTCATGTTGTACAAGAAAAATCAGATCAAAAGAAAAAAAAACACTAGAAAGGGAAAAAAAAAAACAAAACAAATCAAAAGGTGAAAATCCTATGCTTCAATCTATAGTTTCCATAAATCTCTCTCTGGATGTGTTTGGCATTTTCTATTCCAAGTCTATTGGAATTGCCTTGAATCAATTGTTGAGAAGAGTCAAGTCCATTACAGTTAATCATCACATAGTCTTGTAACTATTGTGTTTTCCTGATTCTGCTCATTTTATTCAACATCAGTTCATGTAGGTTGTTCCAAGCTTTTCTGAAATCAGTTTGCTCATCATTTCTTATAGAGTAATAACATACCATAACTTATTCAACCATTCCCCACTGATGGGCATTCACTCAATTTACAATTTCTTGCCACTACGAAAAAAGAGCTGCTCCAAACATTTTTTTGATCAGGCAGGTTCTTTCCCCTTTTTGTCTTTTTGGAATACAGACCAGTAGCTACACCAAAAGGTATGCACAATTTTATAGCTCTTTGGGCTTTAGTTCCAAATTGCTCTCCAGAATGGTTAAATCATTTCACAACTCCATTAACAATCTATTAGTGTTCCAGTTAAGTCATTTTGCAGTCAAGAAAATTCTATGAAGGAATACTAATTAATAATCCTGGATTATTCTGCCACCACAAGAAATCAAAGGAAAGAATGGGATATAATAATACGAAAGGTGAAACTGTTCAAGCTAAATATCCCCATATACCACATCTAGAAAAGCTAAACCTAAACATCAAAAAAAAGTTTGGACCTTAAATAAACAAAAGACACTTGAGATATTTCCTCACAGTAAAACAAAATGTAGACTAGCATATTAGTCAACTTTCAAAGATTCCAAACAAGAGAAGCTGAAGGGAAGTAAAGAAACACGCATATCAAAAAAAGGAGTAGCAAAATAAATTATTTTGTATTTATGATATTTTTTAAAACATAAATTGAACTGAGGTTTGAGAATACAAAGGATATCAAAATAGACTAAAAACCCAAAGGGCTAATATTTTAATGAATTGGGATAAAGGAAATTAATTTTTGTATTAAATTTCATGGTCTCCTAAAAGTGAATCTGTAGGAGGGATAAGAGAGTTCTCCCCTTGTTGGATCCCCCACATCACCAACCAGAAATGGGTAAAAGAGGACAGTAACTTTTTTCATCTTTTTACAAGAGTTGGATATAAAAGTACCATAAATTTGCAAAGTACTTTGTATAATTATCTCATTTAATCCTTAAAAGAACTCTATGGTATAAATGCTCTTATTATCTTTATTTTACAAATTGGGAAAATGAAGAAAGATTAAATGACTTTCCAAAGTAGCATAGTTAACAAGTGTTTGAGGCAGAATTTAAACTCGGGTCTTTCTACATTGAACAATAAATAACTCTATCCCCTCTGACCTTCTCACAATCTCAACAATTGTGAAGTCAATTTTTCTTACTCAGAATTAATAACAACAGTAATAATAACAACAATTTAATGGATATAATATATTACAGTGAAAAAAGCATTAGATTTAAATCTAATCTATTTATTTAAATCTAAATCTAAGATGACCTGGGTTGAAATCCTGTCTCTGCCATACATATCGATTTTCCTTGGGCCAAGGCATTTATTTACTCTTTGGGCCTTTTTTCCTTAATCATAACTTTGGAAGTAAAACTAAATGATTTCTACTATCACTTCCAGCTGTAAATCTATAATTCTATTATTTTTATATAGAACTTCAAGGTTTACGAATGTTTCATCATAACAATGCTATGAGGTCTGTAGTTGATATTGATGTTTTCAAGTTAATTATACTATCTGATTAATGTTTTATTCATTCTCAGTGTTTTGAGTTGTTAAAAAAAAAAAAAGTATTGTTAAGATCAAAGAATGGGAAGATAGATGGCACAGTGAATAAAACACCAGCCCTGAAGTCAGGAGAATCTGAGTTCAAATCTGGTTTCAAATACTTAATATTTCCTAGCTATATGACATTAGATAAGTCACTTAATCCCAATTGCCTCAGCAAAAAAAAATTAATTGAAAAAAAAATCAAGGAGAAATAAAGCCATAGTCTCCATATATATACACACATACAAATACACATAAACATATATAGATATATAAACACATATACACACATGATAAATACACATACAGATATGTACATATACCTTTCCAGGCCCACAATATGTATGTATACATAGACACACAGACATAGGTGTGTGGATATTTATATACATATACACACATATGTATACGTGCATTAACATACACACAAGAAGCCTAATAGTAAAAGTATATAGGGATGGACAGGGGAAAATAAGAAGACTTTTCCAATTGAAAAAGACTAAGTGAGTTCAAATGAGTCAGAATTATTGGTGAAAATTTTTCATTTTAAATTTAAATGAAAAATTTTGCTATGATGATTAGTGAATTATTTAGATTTCATCAGAGAGTGGGGAATTTGAGAAGCTAGCATACTGAGAAATTTAATTTAGATTTCTTTAATGCATTCCTTCTTGATAAGAAAGTATTTTGGATATAAATGTTATTTAACCATGCTGCCAAATTGCTGCAGAATATAGGCGAGATTTATAATTCCAGAATATCAAGGGACTTCTTATAAACTACTTTATCATTTTGTGAAGCTATTATCTTTTTGAAATAGAATATAATTTGTAAGATTCCATTGCATGTTATACTTCTGATATTAGTACCAAACATTTGTTTCGAGCATAATCAGCAAATTTCTCAGGATGTGAAATTATTTTAGGCTTTGACAGACTTTGAAAATAAAAATAAACATCTGTAACAAAATATGCAGTATATCTAAAGAAAAAGATGGAAGATCTGATTGTGGATATACAAGGCCAAGGCTATTTGATTAGGAGAACAAGAAGGCAGCAAATGCTGATTTTAATCCCAATAGGATCCCCCCCCCCCCCCCCCCCCCCCCCCCCCCCCGCCGCCAATCTCCAACCCTGTTTGTCTCCTATGCTCTCCTATGGTTCCTAAAAGCAACTCCAAAGGAAATAATATCTAGATTGGTGTATGTGGCTTGGTGCATTACACAGATACTTGAATAGCTAGTTGTCTTTAAAGAAAAGACAGAAGCTAGGTTAGTCTTTGTCCAGTTGAGCAATGTCCTGGGTTATTGGGAAAAAGGTATGGCTGAGGAGTCTTCCCTGTTGGACTACGTTTCTTTCTCTCTCTCTCTCTCTCTCTCTCTCTCTCTCTCTCTCTCTCTCTCTCTCTCTGTCTTATGAGAATGGTCTTGGGATGAACTTCTTGAGGCCTGGGACAAAAAAGTTGAACAATGATAACTCAGAGATGGTAGTGTTGGTGTTCTATGTGACAGCTTCTTATCTCTATCTTATTCTGTCATCCTGAGATTTTGGAACACAGACCCCATGCCCTGTACATGATCTCTATATTGCAGGGCTTTAGCTATGTAGTTATGGTAAAACTCAACAAGAGTCAGTGAAAGTAACAGGCTTCTTATCATTAAGCTTTTTGCATAGTGGTACATCATTTGGGTTTTTGAGGAACTCTGCTTTCTGAAATCATTTGGGGAGCATAGAAATTGAGAAAGAAAATGGCTTTTTAGCATATTTGTTGGGATTAGCCTTCTAACTGTTCTCTCTGGGATCTCCTTTCTTTATTTGTTCTTGTGAAATGGTATAAGTTTTGTGGGGTATTTCAGCAGTTTTTCCAGCGTCACAATTGCCAGCCCTGACCTGAAATGGAATGTGGCACTTAGATATTGCTACAGCCATAGCTGTAGAAGCAGCCTACGAGTTATTGCACAATCTGCAGGGTGTCCCCTTCCCAACATTGTTAGTATTGTTTCCTAGCATGGTTACTGGCAAACTTCACAGAATTCTTTTCTTCATTGGCTTTTCATAATCCAACTGTCTTCTGGACATAGAGGAGAGTGCTTACATTTCTTATAAGATGTTCAAACAGAAAGCATCATCACTTATGTACTTGCTGCTCCTTTCTGATCCTGCATAAAGCTAGTGAATATTCTACCATCCTCACTTTACCTAGAGCTTAATGATTGTTCCTTTTTCAACTGAGAGTTACCAACTCTCTGCTAAGTCTATTGAAAACAGTCTCCACTTAATTACTATCATTGTCCTGAGATTTTTATTCTTTATTTCAGACCAAATAAATGATTATAGCAGGTTTTTGGGGTTTTTGTTTTTTTTATTTTTTATATTCCCTTGTTCAGTCTAAGAGAAAAATCAGGCATGTTTCATTCATGTCAACACTTATGCTTCTGCACATTTTCCTTATTAATTATTTCCCTTTTCCTTTTTATCCTGTGTATAACTTAATTGCATTTATTTGTTTTTGTTCTCTTCCACATGAGACTGTGAGCTTCTTGAGTACAAGGACTGTTTTTTGCCTGTGTTTGTATCCCTAGCATTTAGCATAGTACTTGACACATAGTAGGCACTTCATGTATATTGGTTGATCGGTTGGTTGGTTAGGGAAAAGCTGGTTAAAAAAATTGTTGGAATGATAATTGCTTTGTTTTAAATCTTGAAAGGCTGGGTGTGTTGATGCTTCTTGCTGAGAAATTTGAAACTAATGGATCTTTTGGGCTCAAGAGTTCTAATCTGCAAGTGCACTAAAGTGAAAATTAGGTGTCCACATGAAGTGTAGCACTGATATGCTGAGAGTGGGAGGCCATAAAACTTTCTAACAAGGGGGCAAATTGGCCCAGATCAGAAATGGAGTTGATCAAAGCTTTTGTTGATTAGCAGTGCTTTGAAGGCAAGAATAACCTCTACATTTCAGCATGGATGCAATAGAGAAGCCCAGTCTCAAAAAAACTGGACAAACGAACAAAAATTCTAATAAACCCAACCAACCAACAACCACCACCACAAAACTTGTCTGTAAATCACATTAAGAAGAAAATCATATTAAATAACAAAAATGTTACTTCCTTGCAAATTTTGAGCTAGTCCCACCAATATGTGTGTGTGTGTGTGTGTGTGTGTGTGTGTGAGTATTTTTACAAATAATTTCAGCTCTCCATGTCACACTGCATTTAGGGACACATCTCTGAATTTTAGCTGTGGCTTGTCATGCATCATATGCAACTTTTCTCCCATGTGGCATCTGGTCATTAGTAATTCAGAAGGTAGATACTTTTCTTTTATATATAGGAGGAAAATACACAAAAATGATTGTTTAAGATTCATTGCTAGGAAAATACATGAGGAATAGCCTGACATTAATTAGTTAAATTAAATAAATAAATTGGCATCTCCAATCATTTTTACTGACTGCCTTCTTCCTTAGAATGCTCTTCCTTCTTATTTCTATCTCCTTTTTTGAATTTTGCATTTTGAAAGTCTCAGCTAAAGCCCAACCTAAAGAAAAAACCTTTGCCCAATCCTTCTTAATACTATTGCCTTTCCTCTGTTGATTATCTCCAATTTATCCTGTATATAGTTGTTTGAATATTGTCTCTCCCCTCAAAATTTTAGCTCCTTGAGAAAAGGGACTATTTTTGCCCTTTTTGGGTATTCCTGGCACTTGCACAATACCTGACATATATTAGATGCTTAGTAAGTGCTAGTTGACAAGATTAAATTTAATTAATTTTAATGGGAAAAAATCCATTTCCTGCAAATTGGACTATCCCCATTGCAATGGAAAAAAATTAAGAAAATCTCGGTAACAAGTATACATAGTCAAATAAGGCAAATTTTTGCATGGAATTTGTCTAGAAATATATCTCACATTGTGCATTTTGAATCATCTCTCTGTCAGGAGATAGATAGCTTCTTTTATCATGGGTCCTCTAGAATTGTGCTTGGTCATTACACTGATCAGAATGCTTAAGTCTGTAAAACTGTTTTCTCATACAATGTGGTTAAAGTAGTACAATATTGTAAACTATTGCTTCACAGATGGATTTTAAGATGCTAATTATTTCCTTTGCTAGCCAGGATCTCTCAGGATTTTTAACAAATCTTGATGAGATATCGGGCTAGACTGAGCCCCATTCACAAAAGATAGACACTTTGATTGGGAAAAGACTTTCAAGAAAATATCAAGGGGAGCACAACAATAATGGAATTGCAAATCAAGACCTTTCTTCCCATCCGTTGGTTGTATATGAGATCACTCAGACCTGTCACCTCTGAAGGAGGACAGGGAGAGAGTTAGGGAACAGGGAGGAAGGAATAATACTGTATGTAGGTATGAGAGAGACACACAGAGAGAGAGACAGAAACAGATACCAGTGAGTAGAGTGGAAATTAAGCGTGTATCATGTATTACCCCTTTTCTCTTCCTACCATTTCTAGTCTTCTTCCTCCTTTCTAAACCCTGCTCCTCAGTTTCCCCTGGGGATTGGAAGCCAAGAAAAAAAAAATGTATTTTAGGCCCTATACCAATTTGAGAGGGATAGGCCAGTTTTTTGTCAAGAAAATCCTGCTATGCTTCTAAAAGAAGGCTCTCTCTTCAGTTCATTCACATGTCATATTGCTGTCTCCTTTTTAAGACCTGTTCTGACAAGAGCTGAGTGTATAGACGACAGCTTCTGTTCCAAAAGCCACATGGTAATAAGGCATCAGAGGATGATACTGATATTGATGAGGATAGCTAAGGCAATAAGGCAATAGGGCCCTACCACAGAGCAGAATCCATGGTGACATAGCAGTATTTTTATATTTTCAAATTTGAAAATACAGAGATTTTGAGAGTTCTGACCCTCGACCTTTGGCTAGGATATTTAAAAATAAATAATATTGGGAGAGAATCTTTAAAACAAATCTTAAAAGATAGAGAAAATTTCCAATTAAATAATATGTCTTCATTGTCTTGAAATAACTACTTTTGAGCCTCAAAACATTCTTAAAATTCTCATGTCTTCTGTTTGACAAGTTTAAGGAAAAGCTAGAGCTGCTGAAGCAATCTTTGTATAGAATGTCAAAGTGAGTTTAGTTTGCTAATTCTGGAAAGAGGCAGGGTGACATTTTCAGAGCAAAACTAAAACACATTTTAAAATTCTTTTGCCCCAACCCCCTTCAAGAAAGAAGGTACAGGATTACTTGCTTCATATATTTTGTGTTTCTTAACAAAAATTTCTAGACCTCAGAAGTTTAAAATTAAAAGTGGAGTAAAGGAAGCCCCTTCCATAGCAAGAAGTTACTGAAAATTCTCAGACTATTTACTTACTTTTTGAAGAAAGACTGATCATCATTTGGTGTTTGTTGTTCTTTACAGGGCCAGCATTGTGCAGAAGCGCATAATTTACTTTCAAGATGAGGGTTCTCTTACCAAGAAACTCTGTGAACAAGGTAAGACTGAGATGGAGCAACAAAGAGCTGTGGCCTATTCCATGCAAATATTAAGATTCAGGCATTTGGAATCATTTGGTCCTGCTATTCTTTGGTTTCAATATCTCACATAGCTCAAGTGTTTTAATGGTAGCCAGAGGTTGTGTACACTTTGATCCTGTTTGCCTTCCAATTAACCAGCTTGATTTCTTTGACAGAGAATTGCCAGCAGCACTTAGATGTTATTTTCTTTTGTGCAAAGAACAGCAATTCCATTCCAACCCAATATAAACATAATAAGCATTTACAATGTGCAAGACATATGTGCTTAGAAGCTCGTGATACAAAAAACAAAATGGAAAAAAACCAAAACACCCAGTTCCTCTCCTCAGAGAACTTGCAATCCAATGCCAAGAGCTTGTTTGCTATTGAATTTCCTTCAAAGATATTTTGGGTTCTGGCATATGGTAGGGATTTAATAATTGCTTGTTGATTTGATTTAAAAACAGTTTTATGGAAAGACTTGCATGAAATGATGAAAAGCAAAATGAGCAGAACCAAGAGAACATTGTATACAGTAAAAGCAACATTGTTTGAAGAACAACTTTGTTTTTTGTTTTATTTGATAATATTATTATTTTTCCAAATACATGCAAAGATAGTTTTCTACATTCTCCTTTGCAAAACCTTGTGTTCAATTTTTTTCTCTCTCTCCTTCCCCCAAAACAGCAAGTAATTTGATATAGGTTAAACATGCAATTTGAAAAAGATCTTTGAATGAATAAGTTACTTATTATAATTAATATTATTATTATTTATACTATTATATTTACTATTATAAATTTTATATTTATATAATATTATATTATTATATATTATATTATAAATACCCACAATAACTATAAAGGACACATGAAGAGAAACACTATCTGTATGCAGAAAAAAAGACTCACAAACAGAAGTATGTATAGAATAATTTTACACTTGTGTCTCACGGCAGCCATCTCTAGGGTGGAGGGAGTGGAGGAGAAGGAAAGGGAAAAAAGAAATTTACATGATAAGTTTGATGTATATTTGAAAGGAATAGCAAATCATGCATAGTAGATTTTCAATTTCATCTGCAATCATTTTTTATTGTTGTTATAGAAATGCTTGTTGTACTATGTTAAGAAAAAAAATTAAAATTAAAATCCTGACAATTCCCCACCCTCATACCCAAGAATTTTATAGCTTAGAGAGGAAATGGAACAATTTCCATTGAAAAGCCATTAAATGAGATCTTCTTTTCTTCCTGAAGTCTTCTGACTAGTCCTTTGGTTGTTGATTCTGGAAACATGCACAGATCTAACTCAGTGTTATCATAATGGTAAGGTATTTCCTAAGAAGAAAGAATTACTGTATCCAGTAATGATAAGATTGATTCAGCAGTGGTATTACAGTAGCAAGGGCGGGATGGATTAAAACAGAAACTTGATTTAAGATTTTAAAAGTTGTTTGTTTGGTGTTTTTGTTTTTAATAGAGAGAAAAATAAACCAACTCATCCATTTTAATAAAACAAGAAAGGCAGGGCATATAAAACTTCAATCAATTTTACAAATGATAAAAATATATACCTATATAGTCATTTCATGTCATGTTCAAATAAGAACAGAAAATTATAAACAGCAACATACTGTTGTGGAGAAAAGGCTGTCTTTGGAGTAAAAAGATTTCTAGGTCCAAGTCCTGACTCTGAGATGTACCAGGTCATGGGATGCTTGGATCACATAACCTCTTATTACCCCAGTGTCTCTACCTCTCCCCACCTTCCCTGATCCCCCCACCCCCTTTGAAGTGTTTACTAGGTACTAGGAGTGCAAAGTAACCAGTCTAATGCCTGCCTTCAAAGAGCACATTATAAACTAAAAACTACAAGTATATTGCTAAATTGGAAGGATAGTGATAAGGAAGGAGTTCAATAACAAGAATTCTTTATAATAGCAAAATCATAAATTTGATCAAAAGAAAAAAAGAGACTTCAAAAGACATAGGGAATTGGAGTTTGTGGTTACAGGTAAAAGGGAAGCAGAGAATACAATAATAAAATAACAATAATAATAAAAGCAACAACAATGGAAATTTTTCTAGGGTTTACTATGTGCCAGGCACTGTGCTAAGTGTTTTACAATCATTATTTCATGTGATGAGGAGAAGAGAAAAGAAGGGGGGGAAAGTAGAAGAGGAAGGGAGGAGGAAAAGGATGAATCATTATAGTTTCACTTACTTTCATGCCAGCCTTACTCTAGTTTTTAATGAGATAACAACCACCATCCTAGAAGCTTTTACTCACTCTTATCTCTGGTTCTATGAATTCTCCTTTCTGGGTAATCTCTACCATCTGATTTTTTTTTTTTTGGTCTTATTCCCAGGCTGCTAAATCCCCCAAAACCTCATCTTTAGCTACATGCTTATCATTCATTTGAGCTGCAATTGGTATTATTCTCTTTGAGACCCTCTCTCTTTACTCACTTTCTAAATCTCTTCTTTCCTCAGGTCCCCAACTGCCCTACCATTCCCCCAGGAGATGATTTATACTTACTACTTCACTGAGAATTTAGAGATCATTCAAATCTTTACTGACTCCTTCTGCTTTTCACAATGTCTCAGGGTCACTCATTCTCTCTTTCTTTTTTCTTATTTCCAATGAAGAAGTCTACTCCCCAAGGTTAGTGACTTTACCTATGCCTTTAATCTTCTCTTGCGCTCTCTTTAGGACTTGGGTTATTCCCTTTTCTCTTGACTCTTCACCTCTTGTCCCTCTAGTGACTCCTTTCCATCTACCAATATGTACATCTCTACAATTCTAGAATAGCTCCTTCCTTTGCCTTCTACTTCATCTGGGTACCATTTCATCTTTCTCTTCAAATTTATGACCAAACTTGAAAAAGAAGAAGTTAATACCTTCACTTTCTCATGATCCACTTTCCTTCCAACATCTTACAGAATGATTTCCTTTCTTCGAACTCTCTTAAAAGTCATTAGTTATTTCCTGAAGAATTCTTTGTTGAGTTCTCATGCTTTATGACCTTTCTGCAGCATTAAATATAGCTCTACTTCTCGCCTCTTCAATTTGAATTCTCCTTGGAGTTTTATCTTTGTTTTATCTATTTCCTATCCCTAGTGACTACCACTAACAGGTAGATAGTATAGTGGATAAAGCACTGGATCTGGAGTCAGGAAGATCTGGTTCAAATCTAGCCATTTACTATTATTTACTAACTGTGTGATCCTGGGCAAGTCAGTTAATCCTATTTGCCTCATTTTCTTTAGCTGCAAAATGAGCTGCAAAAGGAAATGAGAAACCATTACAATATTTTTACCAAGAAAACACCAAATGAGGTCATAAAGAATAGTATATGACTGAAACTGAACAACACTGAAAGTGACTATTAAGAGTTTCTATTACAGTTCCTTGTTATGTTGTAAGTATATTAATAACTAATTTTTTAATGAGTGCATAGTCTAAAGTTTCTTGATTCCTTTTTTTTTTTTTTAACAATTGCCAAACCTCTTGTTCCAATTTTTCACCTCTTACCCCCCACCCCCTCCCCTAGATGGCAGGATGACCAGTAGATGTTAAATACATTAAAATATAAATTAGATACATAATAAGTATACATGACCAAAACATTATTTTGCTGTATAAAAAGAATCAGACTCTGAAATATTGTACAATTAGCTTGTGAAGGAAATCAAAAATGCAGGTGGGCATAAATGTACGGATTGGGAATTCAATGTAATGGTTTTTAGTTATCTCCCAAAGTTCTTTCTCTGGGCATAGTTGGTTCAGTTCATTACTGCTCCATTGGAAATTATTTGGTTGATCTCGTTGCTGAGGATGGCCAGGTCCATCAGAACTGGTCATCATCTAGTATTGTTGTTGAAGTATATAATGATCTCCTGGTCCTGCTCATTTCACTCAGCATCAGTTCATGTAAGTCTCTCCAGGCCTTTCTGAAATCATCCTGTTGGTCATTTCTTACAGAACAGTAATATTCCATAATATTCATATACCACAATTTATTCAGCCATTCTCCAACTGATGGACATCCATTCAGTTTCCAGTTTCTAGCCACTACAAAAAGGGCTGCCACAAACATTCGTGCACATACAGGTCCCTTTCCCTTCTTTATAATCTCTTTGGGATATAATCCCAGTAGTAACACTGCTGGATCAAAGGGTATGCACAGTTTGATAACTTTTTGAGCATAGTTCCAAACTACTCTCCAAAATGGTTGGATTCGTTCACAACTCCACCAACAATGCATCAATGTCCCAGTTTTCCCGCATCCCCTCCAACAATCATCATTATTTTTTCCTGTCATCTTAGCCAATCTGACAGGTGTGTAGTGGTATCTTAGAGTTGTCTTAATTTGCATTTCTCTGATTAATAATGACTTGGAGCATCTTTTCATATGACTAGAAATAGTTTCAATTTCTTCATCTGAGAATTGTCTGTTCATATCCTTTGACCATTTTTCAATTGGAGAATGGCTTGATTTTTTATAAATTAGAGGTAATTCTCTATATATTTTGGAAATGAGGCCTTTATCAGAACCTTTGACTGTAAAAATATTTTCCCAGTTTATTGCTTCCCTTCTAATCTTGTCTGCATTAGTTTTGTTTGTACAAAAACTTTTCAGTTTGGTATAATCGAAATTTTCTGTTTTATCTTGATTCCTAAAATGAGTTTCTTTCTTAATTCCTATTCCTTCCCTAACTGTTCTGGTGTCTCTTACTGGTTCCTTGTCTTTTTTCCAATCTCCCAATTTGACATTTTCTCTGCTTTTTATACACTTCCTTGCTTAGCAAAAATCATATAGTCCCATATATCACTCCAACTGTCACATCTAAGTAGATGACTCTCAAATCAATAGCAAAAACCCTGACTTTTTTTCCAACCTCTAGACCTCTTTTTCCAACTATTTATAGGGAATTTCCTACCAGATTTCCCACCAACACCTCAAATTCAATGTGCTCAAAGTTTGTTTCTCCTTAAAATTTTTTTCCCTTTGGGTTCCACTATTCTTTAAGTAGTACCACCATTCATTTAGTGTTTTTCCCTCAAAACTTTGGTATACTATTTCTAATTCTTTCCTTTTGATTTCTTTTCCTGTTCAGAAAGTTATGAAGTCCTATTGATTTAATATTCTCAATACTTCTGATTTAATATTCTCAATACTTCTTCCAACTCTTACTCTTTTTTACCCCTTCTACCATCACCCTAATCTAGCATCTTACCACCTGTTTAAACTGCTAATTGTTGTCTGAACTTGATTTGATATTTTCTATTTCTATGGGGTACTCCCATCTCAGTTCCACTATATAAAATGCCTAGCTTCCTCTAAGGATTAGCTCAGACTCTACCTGATTACTATAGGTAAGCTTTCTTATTTGGCTTCCTACTTGCCCTCATTGGATAGTGCTTTCTCTTTCCCCAAATATATTTGTTTCCCCCAAAATATTTGATCATCAGCAAGAAAATAAATTATTTCCTTTTTAATGTCTACTGGGAAGACACACTCTCTTCTTCCTGTCTTACTATCATCTACTTTTTGCCAAGGTCTAAAGCCCCCAATTCTTTCATTGAATTAAGAATTAACTTATTTCACAGGAACATATTACCTGAATTTCCAATCTGAAATGCTACAGGAAGCTATTCTTGACATTCAAGAATTTTACTTTCTTAAGGAAAAAGCATGTTGTCATAGGTTAGGAACTAGGAGACCTCAATTTTAGATGGATTTTACCAGTTACTGAATATGTCTCTTTGAGCAAGGCATTACATTTCTATGAGTTTTAGTTTTCCCATCTGTCAAATGGGAATAATGATCTCTGTATCACTTTTTAAAAAATAGAAGTCAAAGGAAAGAGTGCCTATAAAATGCTTAGGAAACTTGAAAGCACTATGTAAATGGCAGCTTTAATCATTATGCAGTTCTTTTAAAATGCGTAATAATATATATTCAGCTAGGTAAGAAAAAAGACCTTTTTGTTGTTAAAAAATGTGAAAAATTATTCCATAAATATAAGAAGAATAATGTTGCTTAAGGTCACATTGAGTGAAATTGTGTTTATGATTCAGGAAAATAAAGGCTAGGAATCTAACAATTTGCTTATATGACTCTTCTTGCCTAACCATCAATAACTAAAAAATGGGAGTGGAAAGGACTCATAAACTAATGAATTATATAGCAACTATTGAAGAGAGAGATAAAGTCAAGGGACTTAACCATGGGCTTTTAGGGACAGGAAAACCTTCTTGTTGCAATCTGTCAACTGTTGGTATTTGCAACTAAGCAACTTGAAATAGTATTTTAAGTATATGAATATAATACAATACTATTCTGCAATAAGAAATGAGAAGGCAGATTTCAGAAAAACTTGTAAAGAATGGTATGAACTGATGCAAAGAGAAATGAGCAAAAATAGAAAAACATTATACATGGTATCAGCAACATTGTGTGATGATCTAGCAGCTCTTAGTAACATAGTGATCCAAAACACATACAAAGGATGCAGAAAGGAAAATGCTATCTGAAATCAGACAAAGAAGTAATGGATTCTGACTACAGATTCAAGCATATATTTTTTGATTATTTTAGTCTTTTTTGTATTTTTTCTTTTTGATGTTTCTTCTTTTGCAACTGTGATTAATATGGAAGTATATTTTACATGACAGTGCATATATATACTATATAAAAATGCCTACCATCTTTGGAAGAGGGGAGGGAAAGAGGGAGACAAATTTGGAATTCAAAATCTTATAAAATGAAGGCTAAAATTTTTTCTTAACAAGTAACTGGGGGGAAATACAATTAAATTTAAAAAAGAAATGGTGTTTAAGCATTCTTTCTTTTACATTTGTGCAGCTGAACTATACCAATCTGTTTTGTTCTCTGCTCTCTGCCCAAGTCTTCAGAGACCTGTTCTTGTGACTAACAACTCGGTTGTGGCAGGAAGCATTGAATGAAACATAGGAGTTTGCATATTTCCTTTAAAAAATTGGAAGGCAGGTCATACATGTTCAGATAAAACCCATAGATAGAAAGGGTCCTCGTCTGGAGTGCTGGTAGGCTTTATGTTTAATTTCTGCTGGGTATCTGAATGAAGTTGCCTCATCTGTGATGTCATGGCTCTCCAACAAGAGTTGGGGTTTCTTTCCCAACCTCATGACATTTTCTTTTGCTCTATTTCAGATTCAACATTCGATGGAGTGACTGATAGACCGATCTTAGACTGCTGTGCATGTGGAACTGCTAAATACAGGCTCACATTTTATGGAAATTGGTCAGAAAAGACTCACCCAAAGGATTATCCACGTGAGCACATTTGCTTCTGGGAAAATGGGGGGCAGGGGAAGAGGGAGGGAGAGGAACCATTTGAAAGTGTAGTATGACTGGAGGCTAAAACAGATAGTCTATGGAGATGACTGTGAAGAAAACAGAGGAGTTCAATTAAGGCCTTTTGGAATGAGGAAAACAACTATAAAATAATGGTTTAAGGAAAATTTAAATTAATATAATTAAGTCAAGCATAACTCAATATATTTAGCTTTTTGCATAGCATTTTCCCAGTTACTGTTTGCAAATTTTACATACACATAACACACACAATATACATATACACATAGCACACACATATAAATACACAGGCAAAATCAAGAGGAAAGGACTTTGGTCCTGTTTCTGACACATATAGGCTTTATGAATGTGGGCAGATCACTTAAGCTTCAATGTTCTGGTTGGTTGTTGTCCTTTGTTCTTGAAGAAAACCAAAATGTCATCATTATGTCAGAGTTGAATTGTGTCTAACTGTGGCTGATCAGACCAATACAAGCTTAGAATCCTCTGCCACAGATCAGACATAAATAGTCCCTCTAAACATTTGGAGGGGCTTCTCTATCTATATATCTTGTGTTCCTTCTAGGCTATTTCAATTCTGCTTTGCTCATAGAGCATAGCACCTTCTCTGATGAGGGCATGCCATGCAGAGAGGTCCTGCGTCAGTGTCTTCCATGTCATACAATCAATTATAAAATTCTTAAGAGAGACCTTGAGAGTGCCCTTATATTGCTTTTTTTTAATTTTGTTTTTTACTATTTTAAATATCTTTTTAAATATAAATTTTGAATTCCAAATTTTCTCTCTCTGTCCAGCTCCTTACACCCATAAAAAAAAACCAAACCAAGTAATATAAAATCAATTATACATGTGAAACCACGACAAACATTTCTATAGTAATCATGCTGTGAAAAAAAAAAGTAAAATGAAATGAAAGCTATGTATCAATTTTCACTGAGTTTATCAGTTTCATTCTGGAAGTAGATAAAATTTTTCAGGTTTTTTTTTTTTCTGAAGCCATTACTCTTATTAATTCTTATGCCATTATTGCTTTTTCTGACCAACTTGTAAGCAGCTGATGATATGCTTCTAAGTTGCAGAGAAAGGCTTGACTTCTATTAGTAAAGGGACTTTTCTTATCAGGGAGTTTCCTATGTCAATGAAATCATAACTCCAGTCCCTTTTCATTTTCCTATAATTATATACAATACATAAGCATGATAATGATATAATTTTAACATCCCTTTCTTTGGGAGATACTTTTATTATAGTCTCTAACACTCAGTCCTAAATCCAGAATTTAGTAGGGAAAAACCTCTTAGGATGTAAAAAGTTACCATCAAGCTCCTTTTTCCAAGTATTCAGGCTCTTACTAGTCTTGGGGATTCTTATTTAACTTATTATAACGTTGGCAGTCTTGTCCAACCTTAAAACTTCAGATTAGTCACTGGGTTGGGGAAGCTATTGGATGTTTACTAAGCTGAAAAGTATTGGCTAAAATCATAGTAGTGAAGGAAAAGATGCAAAAACTAAAAAATAGACATAGAAACAATCAAGTGAAGTACTTTGCATCTTTTCAGTGTCAAGGTAAGTAGTTCTCTTTGCCTCAGCATCCCCTGCAGGTATAACTGTACTTTTTGTACAGTATAAAACAGATATTCATAATGGCAACCTTGTGTCATCAGCACAGGATTAAATTATATTCAGGATCTTCTATTTAAGAAGGCAGGAAAGTATGTAATGCATCTTAGAAAGATTTCCATCAAAACTGCACAAGCTCAAAGTACTGGTGCCCGAAGGGACCAGCTTTAGTTATCCTGGAAAAAAATCACATACATGGAAGAGCTCATTTCTTGATATGGCTGGATAAATGAGGAGTGATTGTACTTTCTGCTAACTGCCAATTTTTTTTCCATGGTTCCAGTCTTTTAGTTTTTATGTAAAGCTAGTGGCATTTTAGAATTGTATCCAGATAACTATACACAGAGATTTTCAATTTAAGCATTTTGAAGGGACAACAGGATTGTTCTCTTGTATCCAAACCTCATTAAAATGGACAATTTTTGCTGTATGTACAGATAGGGAAAGGGAGGGGTAGAGAGGCTTTATTCTTTGTGAGGAGTCAAATATTTCCACTTTATTTATTTTGCAGTAAACAAAGGTTAATTAGCTAAGATTTTGGAAACAGTATCAAAGAAGACATAGTGACTCCTAACAGAGTGAATGCTGCTTTGCTTTCTTTTCATGTTTTATTCCTCTGGCAATACTTATAAAAACAAATTGCACTTTTTAAAAAATTTAATTTAATTTTTGTTTCAATTAACAAGTATCTACCTTTTCTTTTTCCTCCCCACCCCTACACTAGGAAAATAGAAAAGGGTCCTAAATATGCAAATTTAAGCAAACATTTTTTTTTTTGATCCCCACATTGTCCATGTCCAAAAATGCATATCTTATTTTACAAGTCAATTCCAAAACCTCTCTTTCAGGAGGTAGGTAGCATTCTGAATCACAGGTTCTCTGGAATTGTAGTTAATCATTGCATTGCTCATTTTTCTTTGTGTAGACTTTTACTTTTGCCTTTCTACTATGTGAGAATAATTCCCCTTCCCATTCTCCCCACCCCCCAATAGAATCTTCCCTTTTCTCTTTCCTTTCTTAAGATCATCACAACATTACAAAAAACACTCCCAAGATCTCCATCTTATTTGATTTTGTCTATATCTCCTGCTTACATTATAGTTATTGATGAATGCTTATCTTCCCATTTCTTGATAGAATGTAAACATTACATTTTTATAAGGCCTTTTCTACTTGTTCACTTGAATTTATCTTTTTATGTTTCTTTATTTCCTTTTGTGTTTATATTTTAAGTTTCAACTCAATTTTGATCTTGCTGCTATGTATGCTTGGAGGTACTTTATTTCATTAAATGTTCACTGTAGAGAAAGAGATACACTAGAGCCAGCCATAAGAGAACCAAGTGTTAAATTTTCAGTGTGATCTTTTGAATCTTGGAAACTGGCAAATACTGCAAATCAGAGTTTCGTTTTTGTTTTGTTTACTGTCTATACTTAACGTGATGGAGAAAATGTTAATAATTAAACATAAAAGTATATTGTAAATAGTTTTTGTGTGTGTGTGTGTGTGTGTGTGTGTGTGTGTGTATTTTGGTAGAATAGAGCTTCTCTGAAGCTTTCTCATAGGTATTATGTAATTTATTCTTTTCTTTGGGGTTTGTGTTCTTGAGTTTTTGGTTATCCTTAGCTTCATAATAGCTCTTTATATTGTTTTTAGTCCTTTCAGCAGTTTGATCTTGGCAACCTGCTGTTGGTTGCTTAGATGGGAGCTCAGGGGCTGAATCTGTGATCCTTATTCTTTACGAAATATACCAACTCCTGATTCCACATTCCTTGCCTTATTTTAAACTTATAGATCATTAATTTGATATGTTTTTCAACATATGTATGGTTTGGTTTTATATATTTGCATGTTTGAAGTCTTAGAGATTTATGGATTTCATGTCAATTATTTTGTTGAGTGTTTCCCCAACTCTAGTACTTGATCTGAAGATAGTTTCAAAGTAATGACTCTCAGTAGATCTGAGAGAAGAGCTCTGCTTTGTAAAGCATCAACATTAAATTAATCTAAACAGGTGACATGCTTCATACTTTTGGAATACATAATGTATTAGTGATGACTCTTCCTGTGTCATTCAAAATGAGAAGAGAATAAAAATGAATAGCAAGGAATTAAAGTCCAAGAAAAGCAAAGAGGTTGTAAGAGAGTACCTTAGCACCTCTAATATGACCAACTTTTTAGGCCCAGATGAGCTATTAAGAAATTAGGAGAAATTACCAGGGGGATTATGGAACCAGCCAGTAAATGTCTGAGGCTGCATTTGAACTCAGGTCCTCCTGATTCCAGGGAAGTACTGCATCATCTAGCTGCCCTTTTTGAGTTTTTAATTTCTGAGAAAATTATAGAACTTAGTATTACATGGATCATCTATGGATAAACTGAAAGAAAACCTACTAGATAAACCTTATTTCCATTGTTTTGAACAAGGTTAAAAGGTCAGATAAAAAAGTAATATACAAATCAAGAATTATCATAAATATAGAATGGTTTTTGAAGAGACAAAGGAACTAATGACCAAATTGATAATTTCCAGTGGGAATATGGATGCAAGGGAGTCCCAGGAAAAAAATCCACTTCTGGTTCATTGACTAAGCTAAGTTCTCGAATTAAGGTTTCCAGAAGAAGGAACAACAATCTCAGATATGCAGGCAATATCTCTCTGATGGCAAAAAATAAAGAAGAATTAAGAAGCCTCTTGATGAGGGTGAAAGAGGAATGTGTAAAATCTGGCTTAAAGCTTAACTTATAAAAACACCCTAAGGTCATACACTGATCCCATAACTTACTGGCAAATAGAGGGAGAAAAAATGAAATCAGCATTAGATTTTGTAGTCTTGGACTAAAAAGATCACTGCAGATAGTGACTGCAGTTATGAAATTAAGACATTTGCTCTTTAGAAAGAAAACTATGGTAAATCTGAACATCATTAAAAATACAGAGGTTTTTGTATAGTCAGAGCAATGGTTTTTCCAGTGGGAATGTATGGCTGTCAGAGTTGGACTATAAAGAAAGCTGAGCAGCACAAAATTGATGCTTTCAAACTGTGGTGCTAGAAAAGATTTTTAAGGATCCCTTGGAAAACAATGGAGATGAAATGATGTAATGCTGAAATAAATCAATTTAGACCATTCATTGGGAGCTCAAATAATAAAGTTGAAACTTAAAATTTTTGACCAGATAGATAACGAGAAGACCAGATTTCTAATGCTGGGAAAGATTGAAGGCAAAAGAAGAAAGTAGCAGAAGATGAGAAGGATAGATAGTATCATGGAAACAAACACGGGAGATAGTAGAACATAGAAGAACATGATGTATTATGATCGTTGGGGACATGAAGAGTTTGACATGACAGTGAATGAACAACATTAGGTTAGAAGAAAGCCTACGTTTATTTTAGCAAATTTAATTGATTAAATTGCTCATGATCTTCATGGATAAGGCAGAGAGATGAACTAGAAGATTATATAGTCAACAACTAGATTCTGAATTAATTGAAAAACAGTTCCCAAAGAGTGAGAATCTATTGATTAGTGTCAATTTGGTGAGAAACTTCAGGAATATGCCATAAGGTCTTGTCCTTTTTAGGCAACATTTTTTAAATCAGTGATAAGATGAAAGTATAAATGGAGTGTGCGTATGTGTGTCTGTCTCTCTATATATATGTTATATATATATATATACACATATATATGTATGTATACATATATAATTTTGTCTATCAATTATCAGATCTTATGGAGCACAAAACAAGCACTGATAACTAACATGCTTAAAGATAGAATCAGCATCCAAATGATCTTGACATATTGCAATGATCAAATGAATATGGCAAGCTGAAAGTTAATAGGGAAAAATGTTATTAAAAACTTGGATTAAATATATAAGTATATGCACTCACACACCTATATTAAAAATTAACTTCACAGAGTTGAAGAGGCATGAATAGGTAATATTTGGAATAAAAAAAGTCTTCAAGGTATAAATGCACTTCAAGCTTAATGCGAGTCAACATTGTGACTCATCAGCCAAAATTGTGATCATGACCCTGCTATTCTCTATCCTTCTTCATCTTTGCTTTTTGGCTGTGATTTTTTTCTTCTCTAGTTCTGTTGAAACATTTTAGGAAGCCTTAATAGCAAAATGGCAACTGGCCCATTGATGGTGACCAAGATGGTAATGGAATTCACAATCATGCTGTAGGAGGATTGTTTGAAAGAATTTGAGATGTTCAGTCAGGAGAAGAGAATACTTTTATCTAATCACATTAACTTCTCCAGACATTTGAAGTCTATTGCATTTATAAGGAATTATATGTATTTTGTATCATAAATTAGTAACTCCCATCATTAATTACCACAGCAGAGGCTGGAAGAGTCTCAATCTTTGAAATTATAAGAGATTCTTGTTTTATATCTGGATGTTAAATTGTATGATCTCTTTGGTTAAATCCCTGGATTTATGGCTCTATTGTGATCCAGAGAATAGATAAAGTAGACTGGAGCTAGGACTTGAAGAATATTTCTTGGTCCAGTCAAGCACACTTATATGTGAAAAAGTTTTGTTCAATGATCAAAGTAATCTAGAGAAAAGAAAGTTTCCCATCATTTCTAGAAGCTTATCCAGTACTTTGTTTCTATCTAGAGATTGTGATCCCATATGTGTTTGCCCTAATGAAATAGGAAATACACTACTAGATGAAATTCAACTAATGAATGTATTGAAAATGTCTCCTTAGATTAATGTGAAAAACTGCTAAGCTTCTCCAAACTACTGATGATGAAATTGCCTTATTGTAATAAGTAAGTTTGGGAATAATTAAATTAGTGATTCTAATTTTTAAGCAGTGATAACTAAAGCTTTTAGAATTTAACTAAAAATTTAAGGGGCCTTCACATAGCTTTGGAGACATGAAACAAATTTTCAAAGGATTTTTTCTAATTAATTTCATCATTGCATTATTTATCTATTGGCAAATCTAATTTGACACAGATTTCTTTCTTGAGGATTTATTGTGTGCTCAGTCAGCCCTGTACCATCATGTGTGAGGGCAGCTAGTCTTTAAGGAATGATGAAGAGAGTCAGTGGGAGGCATTTGTCAAATAGGATGGGAAATTAGTGAAAGACAAAGGAGAAGGCTATTTTATCTGGGACCTAATGTCTTGGGAAACAGCCAAACACTACCACTTGGTGGTGCAATGTAAAGAGCACTGCACTTGGAGGAATCATAGAACCTAAGCTCAAATCTCATTTTTCCCATTTATGAATTTAGGCAAATCATCTAATCTTTCTGGTCCTCTTGTTTCCTTGTCTATGAAATGAGGAGATGGACTAGATGGCTTTTTGCTCTTGATCTTTTTTTGATTTTTTGATTTCTTGATATTCTTTAGCTTACCACTCAGATTAACATATGTATAATTACTGAATAATCTTTCAAAAGTAAAAATCATGTCACCCTCTCTATTTACCCCTTCTTGCTTCCCCCAGTGTCATTGTGAAGTTACACAGCTGGTTGGTATTTGGTCCAGGTCCAATGAAGGGGCAATTTATGATCTGCTCCCTGAGTCTGTGTGTATGTTCCCAGTTATGTCGACTAGATGTGAGAGATTTCATGTGACATCAAGCTAAAGAGAAGGGCCTCAAATAGCTTTATTTTAGCCTGAGGTTTATTCACTCATCCATGTCACGGGCATAACATTCTGGAAGCCCACCACACTCATCAGGCAGAGAATCCAGTGATATTCCAGTTAATGCCTCCACTGTGGGAGGCCCATGCAAACTGCTTTGAATTTTTTGAAATGCATTTGAAACAATTATGATTTAAAACATCTTCTCTAATACCCCCTACCCACACACAAAAAAGCTAAAATATAATAAGCTACAAAGTCCATTATTCACCCTTGGTAATTCTAAGGAAATTTATGCTACCTTCTACTCTACTTATTCCAGAAGAATAATGTGTTTTGGGGCATATGGGTCAGCTTCAGGGCTACTTCAAGAGAAATGCATAAATTGGCAATAATCTTAGTCAAAAGTGGGATGTAAAAAAGGAATTATAGATTTGTTTCCTCCAAAGTCTACATATAGTTACTTGACATATATTTTTTAAATTTGAAGGAATGCTTTGGTATCTGTATATTGGATGAAGTAATTCATGTAGCCTCATGGGGTGCGATTTTTAACCTGTCTTCATTAACCTTGGAAAAAGTAATTAAATACAGTGATCAAACTGACATCCCTAGACATTTTTAAAAATAGGATTATTTAGTTAATTCAATGAATTAGGTAAATTGAGGTGAATGAACCAGATGACCCATCTTTGCATTGTCCTTAAGTCTTAACAGTGTGCTTTGCACATAGTAGGTTTAATACCTGTTTTAATAAATGTTTTAAAATTGAATTGAATGTGGTAAAAAGAATCTGCCTCATACTAGTAGTTTCCTCGGTGGGAGAGAGGATGCTATCTCTGTCAGGATTGTGACCTATAGCTATTTGCATTCTAGATTCATCCTCCCCAAATTTCTCACTCACCAAACCAAACCAATCTCTCTCAGATTTAAATACTCAACCTTAATCTCTCCTTTGACTTTGATACCCCCAATTGCCTCCTAGTAGCTTTCACTTTGATGTACTAATGCCAATTCAATATTTATTTGTCAAAAGAAGAACTCATTTTCTCACGTATGGCCTATTTTTCAAATGTCCAGTTTCTATTGTGAATATCATATTCCTTTTCCTATTCACCCAGACTCTGGAATTTGGATATTACTTCCTTCATTGAAAGTAAATTCCCTAAGGGCAAGAACTGAGTCATTTCCTATCTTTTTATTTCTAGTAAATGGTTGTCTTGCACATAACAACTTTCCAAATGGTAGACACAATGTTCCTTATATTGAATTGGATTAAAATCTTGGTCCTACACAGTCAATGTGAACTTTAAATGGTAAGGATTTCTGGTACCTTCAACTAATCCTTCAGCATGGTTTCAAATTTTCTTAATCTCTAGACCTGCTCTAACCTGTCTATGTCCTTTCTAATATGTGATATGCAGAAGTTTACTTAATACTCCACATGTAATCTAAACACTTACTCAATACTAATAGGATGATAATTTCTCTCATTCTGGGCACCATGCTTTTATTAATGTTATTTGACCATTCATTATGTTCCATAAGCATCTTTGTTTGGTTTTGTTCTTGACTATTGTTGAGTCTGCAATTCCCCAAATTTCTTAGGTTTGTTTATTTATACCTCTGTCTCATCCTGAACTTGTGTAATAGATTTTGGAACACAATCTTGTAATTTAACATTTATCCTTATTAAATTTTATATTTTTGACTTAGCCCAAGAGTATAATCTGTTAGCATCATATTGGATCCAAATTTTGTTTCCCATCTTATTTGCTCTCCCTCTCATTTTGTTTCATCTGCCACTTGGATGAGCTTGTCATCTGTTACCTACAATAATGCCCCATAGACTGTGTATTTCCCTATTATCCTTAAGCCATCAGGAAACATCTGTTGCAGCAGCAGCAACAAGAACAAGACAAGACCCAAGGAAGTTTATGCTATATAGAATGGAAAAGGACACAGGAGAAGCATATGTTTTCTGCTTGATAAATACCTGAGTCCTAGGTGCTTCACCTGTCCAGAGTACTTCACTGTATTCTTAGAGTTGTCTCTACTCTTAAAAGAAGATTTGGCTTATTATATTTTTCCAGGTTTTATTTTTCCTGAGAGCATCCTGATCATCATTTTCCAGAGAACAATAATATTCCATCAGAGAAACTTGCTTCAGCTTTTTAAAAAAATTACTATTGTTAATTGTATTTTTCCCCCATTTATTCTCTCTCTCCTTTCACCCTATACCTCTTCAAAAGTGTTTTGCTACTGATTGCTCCCTCCCTCAATCTGACCTCTCTTTTTTCACCCTCCCTACTTCCCACATCCCATTCCTCTTCTATTTTCCTACAGGGTAAGATAGATTTCTATATCCCAACTGAGGATATATGTTATTTCCTATTTGAGGCAGTTTTGATCAGAGTAAGGTTTACTTACTCATCCTCTCTTCCCCTTCTTCCCCTCCACTTTAAAAGCTTTTTCTTGCCTCTTTTTTTATGGCAGCTAATTTGTACCATTCTACTTTTCCCTTTCACTTTCTTCCTAGTACATTCTCCTTTCATCTTTTAATTTCATCATTTTTTAAAAAAAAGATATTATCCCTTCATATTCAACTCACACCCATGTCCTCTGTCTATATATACTCTTTCTAACTGCTATAAAAATGGGAAAATTTAATGATTACAAATATCATCCTCCCATATAGGAAATGTAAACTGATAAACTTTATTAAGTATCTTATGATATCACTTATGTTATTTTGCAAATTTTCTAGGATAATTCTTTCTTAAGTGAATTATTTGTCTATCTATAAATCACTGTCACTGCCCTCTGCATGTTATGATAACATCATATTAGTTTGGGATCCAGAATCATGTCTTTCCTAGAAGCATCACAGATCACTTGGTCATTGAAAGATCAAAGGACCCCCGATTAGGTAAATGCTCGCAGGGAAGTTTTGGGCCATCTACAGAACCTAGAAGAGTTACCTCCACATTTGAGGTCTTAACTGTTGTTGATATTCATCTCTGACTATCTAGTGTCTTCTTTTGACTGAGCTTACACAGTGTACTGATACTGATCCTGATCTGTATTCATGTTATAATAATCTAGTAGACTTCTCTAGTTTTTAAAAGATTTATCCCTTGAAGCTACAGGGAACTTTCCTCTATTTTTGTATGATGTTCATGTTTAGAGTCAGAAGCTTCAGGTCTTAACTTTGGATATGATTGTCTTTGCTGTTATTTCATAGAGGACAGGCTGCTATTAGGGAATTGTATGTGAGCTGTCAGTGTCTGGGAACCTTCCAGGACTTGTTGTGACAGAGCCTTTGGCAAGTTGATCTCAATGAAGAGGCTTGGCTCCTCGATTCCAGATTCGGGCACAGCAATCTCTCCCTCAGACAAGCTGATTTCATTAGCAAATTATGGGTCAGTAATTATTAAAACTAATATGATCAATTTCCCAGTCATAATGGATGTGGTGAACATGGTAAGCATGAAACTAGCATTTATGTGTTTCTTTGATATTTCCAACATGTTTTCTAATTCCTACTTTGATACTCCCACCTAAAAAGGGGACTGTTTTAGTAATGAAGATTCAGCTTCCTATTTGCAAGAAAATGTTCTAAATACCAAAAAGCATTACGAAATTGTGGTGGAGGAGAGGAAGGTAATACTTAATATTATCTGGCTACATCAGAATTTACATACAAAAATCTGCTCAAATTAATGATATTTATATACTTAGCTTCTCCAAAAGTGGATTACTAAGAATGTACCCCCTCAAGAATTGTTTATGCCAGATAAACCACCACTACTTATTAAAAAAAAATAGGATTACTGTAACTTCTACATGGAACATATCAGACCTGGGAAACAGTACTCTCTGTTTTCAAGAAATATCTGGTGCTGGATTGAGAATTTATCATAAGCATTCCAGAATGTTCAGCAGTACTGGCAAAACCCAGAGGATATATGAACCCAGAATCTCAATCTCTCTCTGTCTCTCTTTGTCTCTCTCTCTCTCTTTCTTTCTTTCTCTCTCTCTCCTCTCCTCTCCTCTCTTCTTCTCTCTCTCTCTTTCTCTCTCTCTCTCCCTCTCTTCTCTCTCTCTTCTTTCTTCTCTCTCTCTCTCTCTCTCTCTCTCTCTCTCTCTGTCTCTCTCTCATAATAGTACAAAGAGCATCATGACATAAACTGGTATCTAACTTTTAGTCATACTGATTCATAAGATCCTTTGTATGGTAATAGTAATGTTAATAATAGTTATAACTGCTGCTGCTATTACTACTATATTTAGATAGCCCTTAAAATTGTAAAGTGCTTCATATACAGTATCTCATTTGATACTCACACTTACCCTATAGGATAGTCTTATTTCTATTTTACAGTTTAAAAAATAGAACCTGAGAGTGATTCAATTTTCCACAATTATACAGTATTCTTTTTTTCTATGACATACTGCTTCTTCATTAGCCTTGCTATTGAATCATCTCAGTCAGTCATTGGAGCAGAGACAGAACTAGAGGAACATCAAAGATTAGGTCAGGGTCACACAGATAATTAAGTATGAGAGGCAGAATTTGAACTCATATCTTTCTGAGTCCAAGACACTCTATCCACTTTAATATGATTTATCTTTCAACAAGTGATTGTCATTCAACCATTCCAATAAATCAGTATTTTTAAGTAGCCATCATATGGTAGGCAATAGGAAATCAAATATAAAGACCAAAATATTCCCTACTTTTAAAGGACCTATATTCTGATATAGGAGCCAAATTTCTGTCATTTGATCTCCTTAAGCTGTTGCTTCCTTACCTATAAATTTCACTTATAGCATCAAGCGTGTTTAGCAGTACCAGACTATGGAAGTTTGCTGGACAGAAAATTGTAGCCAGAGCATTCAAATGCTTCTCAGAACTTCTCTTGATGATGTGTATATACAAAGGCCATGATGACCTTTACTTCGGAGAGAATGTCATGACCTCTAGGCATGAGAAGGGATGGGGATAAAGAATGATAACCAGCAATGAAATTTGATTTAACTTGTTAAGGAAACACATCACATTTTCCCCCTTCTCTTAGACTTTAATTAAATTCTTGCTTGCATAATGAATTTAGATAGATTTTTCAGAGCAAAAAAAATATAGCATGTTTTCTCACCACATGGACTTTCCCAAGATGTTGCAACTCAAAGCCAATGAACAATGGGGAGTAGAATCTCTTTTTATTGCTGTTGGCTCAGTGGAGTGGAACCAGGAGGCTTCCTGCCAGCTTCTGCTGGCCAGCACAGTTGAGGTTCATATGTATCCATGGCTTTTAATCATGTAATACAAATTGCATTTACCCTAAGAAACAGAGATGAGTGCATTGTGAATATACCAAAAAAGATCCAGAAGCTTTGAAGAGAGAAGACCTATATACTGTCTCTGCTCTTTACTATTTAGGTGACCTAGGACATGACACTTATGTTATTGGGCACCAGCTTCTTCATCTGTAAAATGAATAGATTGAACCAGGTAATAGATAAGGTCACCCTTTTAGAGCAAAATAAAATTCTAATTCTAGCTATGCTAGTTTGGTGTATTGAATAAAACTTTGTAGAAGGTATAGGGAAACCTGAACATCCCAATGGCAGGAGATGTAGCCCTGGAGATAACATTCTAGAGTCTTTTTGTAGGTTGGAGTGGGACTGACATGTTATACAAAAGTGAATCTTCCCCATAGAGGGCAGTGAATATTGTAGTCCCCAAATGTAAGATAAACAGGGGAGCCAAATTAGATGTGGCAGCTGTGAAGTTGGAAATTTTCCTTGAAGAACAGTGGCCTTGACCATGATGAAAACTGAGCATCAATTCTACTACAAACGTGATGGCATTTTCCCTCTGGGAGAGAGGATTGCTTGTAACAAAATCAAATGCTATCACTACCTGGGGATAGAGGGGAGTTGGCAGGAGTTGGAAAAAGCTACCAGCTGTCCCACTGGGTCTTTGGCTTAAATGCAAAAGACTGGACATACTGACAGATTTTATGTCACAGTTATAGCCATCAAAAATCTGACAGCTGTGTGTCAGGTTTGGGGTCTCTGTGGCCCACTGCTGACCTGAACTCGCAAAGACTGGGAATACTCTTCATCAAAAATTACTTAAAGATTTGTGTGGATGTATAGAGGCCTGAAAAAAGTGTCACTATCTAGGGCGCAAGACATCTGTTCTTTGATACAGACATTCTATACCTGCTATGGGTATATTTATATATTAATATTAATAGATGTGATTAAAGTTTAGTGAATAGAACTTCATTGTCCATAAAGATTTGTCAGAATGACTAATCAATCCAGCATCTAAATTTGATTTCCACAACAATTTATCTCTTGGTTGATTTCAATGTTCAGGCAGATAAGTAAGTCTGAGCCTGAGTTTCTCCATGTGTAAAATAAAAGGGGTTGGACTGTATGTTCTCCAAGGTCTTTTCCAGGTCTGAATCTACAATCTAATGATCTCTTATTCCTTTTTGAGATAGAGATTAGAGGAACAGATTTTTCAGGTCATTAATTGTGTCTTCCATCTCCACTCTGAACTACAAAGTCTTGAACTACTTGAACTACAAAGTCAGATTTGTGAAAGGTACTATTGGGCAGGAAATAGACAAAATGTGCTTGTAGTGCTTCAAAGTTCACAAAGCCCTTTACAAATATTATTTCATTTGGTCCTCATAACAATCTTTAAAAGTGGATGTTTTTATTATCCTCGCTTTATGTATGGGAAAGCTGAAACTAAAGGAGCACCATGAAGGGACTTGGCCAGGGTCATACATCTAATAATTGTATTAGAATATGAATAGGCCTTCCTGACTTAAAGTCCAACATTTTATTCATCAGACTGCCGTGTTAGAATAAAATGTATATAGTATGTCATAAGATTAAATATTCACTACAGATATTTTGTGAACATGGAACTTGTCCCCTGAAATATCATTTCCATTTTATGTGGGTTTATATGGATTCCTTTCTGTTCTACTCTTATTTCCAAAGAGCTTCATTTCTTCCTTCTAAAATTGAAAGCTGGTGGATACCTAAGAGCTAGAGGATATTTCAAACCAATTTGGTGGGCCAGGTATGATCCCAGAAGCATATTAACAAATCATTGAGCTGAATTATTACATTCTAGTTCAACTTGTCTTGAAATATTAAATTTATGAGCTTCTGAAAGATTGCAGGGGCTTTATATAAACCCAATGGACCTAACTAACATTCAGGTACAGAAGGCTATTTTCCACTTGTCACCCCTTCTGCATCTAAACCATGTTATATCTTGTGTACTTTCTACCTCCCTTTAATGATTTATACTACTTGTGACAGCTGGTCCAAAGGTTTGAGTATCTGAGAGATGGGGAATATTTATCCTGGGTAGTGAAGACATCAAAGCCATATAGTCAAAGCAGAGTTCTGCAGGATAGCAGAATCATAGCAGAATCTTCCCTCTTCTCTTTTTAACAAAAATCATGGGGTTCTATAGAGGGCCAAGGGAACACTTTTTAATACTTTTTCAAGAATTACCCAAAGGATCACCATATTAAGCCCAATTAGCAAGAAAATCTTGTCCTGCAATTGAGGCCTTTAGTTGATTGCACAATCACAGTGATCTATGAGAACATGAAATAGGTAGACTTTGGGATGACATGTGAAGAGTTGAGAGTGGAGTAGAAGTGAATCTCATCAATTCTGATATGGTCGTATTCAATTGGCTCATGAGGGATTCATTAACAGGGGATAATGTTTTATAGATAAGGTGGGACCTGATATTCACTTGTACTTGCAAATCAATAATGACATCTATCCAGGATAATTAATTTTGGCTATCTCTACATAATTACTCATCAAATTGACCAGGGTAGTGCTCATAAGATTGTAAATTTAAGCTTGGAAGGAACTTTAGGAGGAATCTAATCAGTCTCCCATTTTATAGATGATTGAGGTACAAAAGTTAATTTATTTGCCCAAAGTTACAGAGATAACAGAATGTCAAAAATAGGCTCTTTAATTCTAAATTGAGTCCTCTTTTCAGTATACCATGTTACCTCACAATTATTTTATGTAAAATCCTTTTTTGAGTATGAAAAGAATTGGCTTATTTTACCATATTCTTTTATGCCTGCTTGAGCTGGCAGATTTTTTAGTTAGTAATCTCCAACAGGAATGTCAAAAGTCGCCTTGACTCTCAGAGGAGTCCTTCAATACTTTTTAGTATACAAGTAGCTGGGTGTCATAATACAGTGCTGGGCCAGGAATCAGGAAGATCTGAGTTAAAATGTCACTTCATAACATGATGTAGTTACGTGTACATGACATGTACTTCTGGAAATTGGATTATATATAGCGTTAAGCCATCTATTGATGGCTTTGCATGAATTTTTTATTTGATTTTTTCTTGTGTTGTATTTATTATTTGTGATCGTGAGTTTAGTTCAGTGTGCATTGTATTATCTGAACTCAGGATTGGATGGCAACTGATTCTAATTGTACCTAAAGATAAGCCCAAATGGTGGTACCTAATTCTGTATGAAAAGCCTTAGAAAGAGGCTTGCTTCATAGTTGCATTTGTTCTTTAATCTGTTAAAAGAATGTTAATAAAAATTTTTTCTTCCCAGGCAATTAATTAATTAAAGGTCACCTCAGACACCAGTTGTGTCTTTGAGCAAGTCATTTAATCATAAGCTATAAGTGGGAATAATAATAGCACCTACCTCTTTTTTGAGGACCAAATGAGTTAATATTTGTAAAGTGCTTGAGCTCAGTGCCTGACACATGGTAAATGCTATATAAATGCTGGCTAGTATAATTATTAATAGGGGCAGCATTTTAAATAATCTACAGTATAATATAGAAAGCTAATTTCATAAGATATGATATAATATCTCATGATCTGGATTATAGAGAAATAATTTCCAGGGAGAGGCCAAAATCTCTGCGTCAAGTGATCTAATGTTGTAGCCACTTGGTTCACTTCTGACCAGTGATGCTTTGGTCCCATTGTCTGTGGTACAAATGGAAAGCTAATTTCCAAGTAAATCTTATGATATACTAATTTATATTTTAATATATTTAACATCTACTGGTCATCCTGCCATCTGGGGGAGGGGGTGGTGGGGTAAGAGGTGAAAAATTGGAACAAGAGGTTTGGCAATTGTTAATGCTGTAAAGTTACCCATGCATATAACCTGTAAATTAAAGGCTATTTAAAAAAAATCTTATGATATACACCCTCATAATAAGACTTTGAGATGCAGTGCCCAAAATTAAATAAAGATTATAGAATTCTCTGCAGAAGAACTCACAATTTAGAGCCTGAGTAAGCAAGCTACCCCATGGAGACATTTGTGATTTGTTTTTGTGTCCTTTTTTCTTCTGGATAGAACTTAATAACAACTACAGTCTGTATTTCACCATCAACTGGGAAAATACATGAGTCCACTCAACTACCGTTAATTATGAATAAGCATTTACTGGAGTGCTCATTTGTAATATGCTGAGAGAAATTAATGGAGCTTGACTTTATTTGTAGTTTATTTGCAGCAGTGTTAGGGTTAGGTAGATTTCATGTCTTCAAAGATGAAAGTACTGGTCATGTCTTTTCTTACATTAAATGTCCCCAGGTGGCTCTTGAAAATGTGTTGACTTTTGATAAGAAGACATGGCTAGGGAAGAAGAGTGAGAAAAACAGAAATAAGAGAGTCAGACTATACAGAGCTAACAGAAAGCAGCCATAGTATCCAGCAATGTCATTGTACACAAAACAGGAAAGGCTCAATGGTTGTTAATGGAATTGTTGATTATGTGGTTCCATGGTCATATGTGAAGCAAATAGGATCACCTACGCATATTTCAATTTGCATGTGCTGGCTCTGATAAACACTTACCACCAATCACAGACAGTAAGAAAAACTGTAGAACTGATAATAAGAATGGAAAGGAAAGAGCCATGACCCTGGATTCAGAGACCCCCGGTTCAAATTCTCCCACCAGTACTAAGTGTTTGTGTAGTGATGGACAATTCATATCACTTCCTATTGTTTCAGTTTCCTCATTTGTATGATAGGGAATTGAACCTCACAGTTCTAGATGTATGACTCTATAGTCCCTTTCCTCCAAATTTCTGATCTCTGCATTTCAGGTTATAAGCCTCTGGAAGCTACAAGCCTAGACTATCCAATAGCATTTCATGGGGCTCTGACAAATGGACATGTTCTTTATGCATGTATAAATAGAAGAGGAAGGGTCATCCCTTTCATCTCTCTCTCCTCAAATAGTTAAAAAAAAACAACGAGTTCATTTTGTTAAGTTAAATGGCCCATTTCTCAGTCTTTCCCCAAATTTCCTCATTTGCCAGGATGCTTCATTATCTGCAAGCTATATGAACAGGTGGGAAATTCCAAGCATGATAAGTTCCTAATAGCAGTGATTAGCATTTCTAAAACCTTTCCAAAAGACTGCTTTGGCTTTTTTTCCCCTCTTCTAACATTCATACCAGTAGCTTCTGAGAACCGAATGGGGAGCTGTGTGAGCTGGTATTGGCTGTAACAGAAATATCACGAACTGACAGCCGCCCAGGTGCTGTCAATACATCAGGGCAGAGAGCAGTATAGTAGATTTTTCTACAGTTATCTTGTCAAAACTTGGTTTATATTACTTGTCAGGGAAGTCTTTTCTAATTCTGTTTATGATTTAGCTGAGAACAAAATTCATTTACAATGGTTTGTGTGCTATTCAAAACCAAAGCACAACTTTTGATCAAATTAGCATTAGTCAGTAATATTTCTAGAATAGACAATACATACCTGGGTTGGGGGGGGGGTAGAAGTAGGAGAAGAAACTCAAATTTTTCTTTCCTGATTCCCAGCTAGTTCTAGAGTGGTTCAGTTCCTTCTACACTGTTCCAGAAGGGAGAAATAATGAGAGCAAACAAAAAAAGATTTGAAAGGATCTTAGATTTAGAACCAGAGAGGATCTAGTTTTACCCTCTTATTTTATAAATGGGGAAACTAAAGTCCAGAGAGACTTGACAGACAAGTCTTCTCTGTTAGATTATGAATTCTTTAAAGGCAGGGACTGTTTTGCCTCTTTTTGTATCCCCAATACTTAGTACAGTGCTTAGCACATAGGAGGTACTTAAATGTCTATTGCTGATTGGCAAAAGTAGTAAGTGGCAGAGTAAGGACATCAATTTTCTTTCTTTGATTCCAACACCAATACTCTTTCCCTTGGAACATTTTTGTCTCCCAAAATACCTTCTTAGGAAAAATTCAGTTATTAAGATAGTGTGCATTTGGTTTCAGGATACTGAGATGCAGAAGACTTAAGTTTATTGTCATAGTACCTGGTTAGTAAGTTAGTTTAGCACCTAGTTACTAAAAAAGAAAACCTTCCAAATCATAGAGTCATAGATCTAGAGGTGGAAGTGATCTCAATATCCACCTATTGTGACTTCTTCTTTCCCCAGTTGTAGACATTGAGATCCAGAGAAAGACAGTGGCTTTCCCAAGATTCCACAGGTCATAAGTGTCCGAGACAATATTTGAATCCAGGTCTTTGCCAGAGCACATGCATTTCCCATTGTACAACACTGTTTCCTACAGTAAGCCTTTTCTGCTTCCCTTCCTGAGCAATAGCCTCCAGGAGTGTATACAAAGCTCCAAACTCACAACCAAATTTATCTAAGAGAGTTGATTTAAAGAAGCCTTTCCTGCTACTTACCCTGAGAGTCAGAATTACTAGTTACAATTCTGATATTTACAGCCCCAAAATAATGCTCATTGGGATCATGTAATCATTTGCACAAAGACACTGTGGACCATGACTTAAATATTTTGCTTTCTATCTGATGCTTCACTTTCTTAAACATTCTGGCGTGATATGGTACAGAAAACAAATCCCTCTGCTTCTAGGAGGACTTCTGAGTCTTGTCCTTCTAGACTCAGGATAGAAGAATCTTTCTGTTTATTTAAAGTTCCTTGACACAGACTCTGGGAAAGAAGCAAGAAGAGAAATCAAGTCTATCATGACTCAGCATTGGTAAAAACCAAACCCATCAGACTCTGTTTATTTCTTTTCATGTATTACAAAAGAACAAGTCAATAAGCATTAACTCAGAATTAACATGAGTTGAATGGTTCCATATGTTTGCCAGATTCATTGTGAAACTTATATTTGATTTGTTTTGAATTCCTTTCAGGGAAAAAAATATACAGAAATAAACAAAAGCAAACTCAGGGCAGATCAGAAGCGTGTATTCTGTGACCTGGAATGTTCTTTGAGTGCTTTGAAGGATGCTATGAAACCCTTAATTTGAAGGTCAGGCAGAACATCATTCCCTTCCCAGTCCCTTTCTCTTCCGAGAGAGAAAGCCCTGACTGGCCAAAAGAAAGAAAGGAACTAAGTGCAAGCATTTAGTAAATCTCTGCCGACTCAAAGGTGGGCTGATCAAAAGGAAAAATTTTAGGGATAACAAATATGTCTAACTTGATCACCAACAGACAACTGGAGACATCTATATTTGACATTGATCTCAAACCTCTGAACAGTGTGGGAACAGTCACTACAAACTAAAGACATGGCCAACACTTTAATCTTTGAAGACATGATATCTGCTTAACTCTAACATTCATAGACTTTAAAAGTATTTCATTAAAATTTTCAAAAAAGTTCATATTAGCAATATTTAACCTCTTCCTACTTATAAAAATTAAGAAGACCAAAAGGTAAACACAGCAAACTTTAAGGTTCATTTTGGGTTGTCTTTTTTTTGCCAGTGTATTATTTAGAGAAATCTATTATAATGAAAGTTATTGGAGTTTTTTTTCCTTCCCATATATAGCTAATTAATGAGTTTTATTTACAGATATGAAATTCTGTAAAAAGACTATTAAAGTAAATTTCTTTTTATTGTAGTGGGGGGGGGGAGGGTGTCAAGGTTCTAGATAAGTGTTTAGGCTATTGGGAGTCAGAATTCTTAAATTTCTGGGGGATAGAAGTTGCCTTACTTTTTCTTTTTCTCCCAAGGGGTTAGTGCAATGCTTGGTCCAGAGAAGGCACTTCATAAATACTTATTAATGCTGTTACTGAATAAAGGGCAGGGCAGACTTGGAGGTCAGGGAGTGGTCAGGATACAGGCCAAGCATCTGGGCAATAGTGGGTAAGTAATTCAGCCCAGAGATTTGGCTCAAGGTTGGTTGAAGGAAATTGGGATTTTTTATCTTGAAGGAGAAAACATTTAGGATTAAATTGAGTAAAAGCCTCAGAGGCAGATTTGGATCACCATAAGGAAAAATGTTCTAGTAATCTAAGTTGTCCAAAAGTAAAATGGAGTAATGTGTTTCCTATTTTTAGTGGTCTTCAAGGAAAAGCTGGATGACCACTTGTATGAAATATCATGATGGGGATTAATGTCTAATGTAGACTCGGTAATCTCTAAGAATTTTTTAAGATTTTATGATTAACATTGTCCTTTTCTAAAACGTAAATGTCAAATATTACTTAGGCTTGCTTTAAGACTTTGTCATTTCTACCTTAGTAAGAATTAATTTAATCAGAGCTTTCTTATCAACAATGTGAAGATCAGCTGCCAGTAGGAAATAGAATTTTTGGCAGAAAGAAACAAAGGAGAAGGAACAGTTGTGAATTCTGAAGAATTGCCATGGAAGACAGGATTTCAGGATGACATTACAGTTAAGGGCTCTGGGCAGTTAGAAAGCAAGATGTTTATAGGAGCATAAATTTAAATGGGACCTCAGAAGCTATCAAGTCCAATGTTGTTGTCATTAGGCCATTTTTCAGTTGTGTCTAAATCTCTGACCCCATTTGGGATTTTCTTGGCAAAGATATTAGTGTGGTTTGCTGTTTTCTTTTCCAGCTCATTTTACAGATGAAAAAATTTAAGTAACTTGTCCAGGGTCACATAGCTAATAAGTAGCTGAAATCAAATTTGAACTCAAATTTGAGTTGAGTTAAGTCAACTATAAGGAAGTTGAGTCTTAATTTCAGTCCCAGTGTTCTATTCACTATATCACCTAATTTCCTTCATCTAATGCCTTTATTTTAAAGATAAAGAGGTGAGGAACCAGAAGTTTAGGAGATTGACTCACTTACTCAGATAGTAACGAGAAGAGTCAGGGTTTGAGCCAAGTGTTTTGTAACTTTTGATCCAGAGCCTAAAAGAGAAGAGAGAAGTCACAGAAAGGGATATGGGAAATACCACGTTTTTTTGACTTCATTTTTCTTAGGTTTGGCTTTGGGCCTTTCCTACCATGGTTACTCTGTTATTTTTACCAATTTTATGTGGATTTCTTAACAGCAAAGAATAAATATATTTTGTATATTATCAGCATGCCCCCAGACAAATTTGAATCACTTTATGTATTAATTATTACATATTAATTAATAAAACATTAATTTTGCCAACAATAACTAAGTCATAACTTTTTTTTTTTTAGGACGGGCCAACCATTGGTCAGCAATTATTGGTGGATCACATTCCAAGAACTACGTGCTGTGGGAATATGGAGGTTATGCTAGTGAGGGAGTTAAGCAAGTTGCAGAATTGGGGTCTCCAGTCAAAATGGAAGAAGAAATTCGGCAGCAGGTAAGTTATGACAATGTTGATATTCTGTTAAAAATGAGAAATTGTGGAATGATTGAGGTAAAGGGATAAAGGGAAAACTTTTTTTTTTTTTTTTTTTTGGAAACATGGACTTTTCCAGGGACTTGAAATTTTCGGGAACTATTTCCTCTTAATAAAATGTGAAAAATAATTGATTTTTGAAGCGATAGAGGAAAAGATTAAGATTGGTTGGAAAAATGAGGGAAGAAAAAAGAACACTTTACCAACTACTTCAGTCTAGTTAGAATTTGGGTAGATAAGTCTTAGTGTGATTTCTGAGAGCTAAAATAGCAACTTGTATTGATAAGATTTTTTTTTAAATTTATCTGGTGAATTTACCTAGTCATGGGCTTTTTATCCCTAGCAAACAGAATAGTGGTTTGAAGAACCAATTCATGCTGCTAAATTGGTACTGCAGACATTTCTATTTTGTTGAGAGTAAGTTATAAAGCCAGTTAAGGTTAAATTGCAGATATTCATTCACACTATATTAAATAACAGTTTAAATTATTAGAATGAAATTAAATTATTATTAGAATTTATATTATTAGAAATTTGAGGTGATTGGGAAATGATTTTCAAGCCTTTTCAAAAAATCTGTCAGGAAATAAAATGCAAAATGATAAATAATCAAGTTTTTTTGGGGGGGTGAACAAGGTAGGCAAATACTTAACTAATGTCATTACAAAGATGATGACAACTCTTGTGCCTTATGTTTTAGAATCTTAGCCACTGCATTATTATAAATTTCCATCTAGCATCAAGAAAGAAATATTAGGCCATAATTGGTGTGTGTATTACATAGCAATTTTCCTGCAACAAAGTGACAAAGATCTTAAAATGTGGAAGATCGGCCATTTAGCATTAGAAAGATGGAAAGCAAAAAATATAGAGGTTGTATGGTAGAGAGAAGGATCATTTGATGAGATTTACCTGTGCTTAGTATGAATAAGTGGCTTAGAACCTTGATTTTTTTTCCTCTAAACTAGCTCTCTGAAGATGAACTGAGATGAAGCCATTCTCTTATTCTTGTTCTGACCAAACTGAATATCCCATGATTGGGAAGAAGTTTCTGTTGCTGCTTTTCCTTCTTAGCTATGTCAAAAATTTATAATTCCCACAGGGCCTTGATTTCAATATTCTTTCTAAGAGATCCAGTACATGGATAAATAGCTCTTGAGGCTTCCTACTGACTAAATAAAGTATTAGCTGCTTATCATGATTTTTAAGGCCCTTTTTGAATGGCCTTCAAGGTCTGACATTACCTTACTTCTCTAATCTTATTTCACAATACTTACCTTTATGGACAATGTTCAGTTATCTGTTCTGTTTTTATCCTTTCCCTTGATGTCTCCCATCTCCATGCCCTCTTTAAAAGTTATTTCTTGTGCCCAGAATGGAGTATTACTCATACTTCTCTACATCTGAAGCCTGGGGACATTTTTTGCCCATGGTCACAGAGGCAACAAATATCAGACAAGTTGAACATAGTTCAAGAGTTAAACTCTGATATACTAATTGGAACTCAGGGCAGACACATAAGCAAGATTCTGTAGCATCTTATATGTTTTTCTAGTCTTCTTAGTCACAACTGGACTGTCTGGATTGACCTTAGTGTCTAACTGTCTTTGGAATCACATTCTGAAGTGATATCTTTACTGGAATGTCACTACCCACTTCCTTCCCCTTCTACATGTAAAACAACAAGGATTACTACTGTGTAGACTCTCCTTTGGATCAAGTAGGTTTTGTTCTTTTGAGAGGTAGACCATAATAATATAGAGTTCTCAAATGCCTTACCTCTGGAAGTCAGGGACCAACCATCTCAGAAAGTTTAGTAATATATAAGATTTAGATTCAGGCTCTTAGATATTAAGAGAATTATATGCTAAAATTCAGGGAAAAAATCCCAGAAAAAAGGTTATAAGCATCTAAGCTTTGAGAATGTATACAAAGAAAACCATCAGAGCAGGAAAATTTGTCCCAGGTGGTACCTGTCCCTCTTGTATTATCCCATAGTAGCAAAAAATCGGGTTCAGTCACATTTCAAGCTACTATAATGATTAATAGATAGTTGATATAGATTCATCTCCATTTTACACAGTATAAATTTTTAAGGGAAGTTAACTTGTGATTTCATAGGTTTTGGAAAATATGGTACAGAAATTGCTCCCACCAATGTAGACTGGTGACTCATTTGTTTGCCATTGAAAATCCTTCATAATATGGCTCCTACCTATCTGGCCAGACTGATTTCACATTCCTCACTTTATGCATTCTTACATTCTAGCCAAACTTGCCTTTGTGTTATGTACCATATGTAGCATTCTGGCTTCTACCTTGATGGTTTTTATATGTGATTCCAACTCCTTCACTTCCCCACAAGCATTTTAATGCTTTCCCTTCTGACTTAGGCCTCCTACACTCCCCATTCAAGACTCAGCTCATCTTCTTTTAATTGTTAAATTTCTAGAAAGAGTAATTGCCCTCTCACTCCTCAAATACCCAAAATCTGGCTTTCACCTTTTTACTGAGAAAGAACAATCTTCATAATTGCCATCTGCAACCTTAGTACTCAATTATCACTATTTTTTGTGAAAAATAATATTGCTCTCTATAAAAAATGTTAGACCTCCTCTTAATATAGTTAACACTGCCTTGAAGTCAATAGAAAGTTCCCTTTATTATGATTTTATAGAGAATATAATTTTACAATTTTTGTTTAGTATTCCATAATTTAATAAATAAAATTCCTTCAAAGGTTGAAAAAGACTGCGCTAGTGTGAGGTTAAAAAAAGAATGGAAATCATGCCCAAACTCAGCTGATAATTTAAAAATTTCTTAAAACGAGTTCATCTGTAGACCCAGGAGAATAGACATCTCTAGTCCTTTGTTTCTTAGAGTTATCCCATTAAAGCAAATTCACATTAAGGTTTTCCTGTTAAGTTCTCAATTTCTAACCAAATTAGGAAAACTTAGAAAATTTGCCCTACATGATTCCTCTGGATAAATATGAATCTTTGTAGGACACAAAGTGTTTGTTGTTTTGTTTTGGACAAATTAGGATATATTGTATTCTTTTGAAAAGTGATTGACCATATATGAAGTAACTAAAAAGATATTTTAAGAATTGAAAGCCTTTGATTTGATTTGGATTAGGATTTGTGGAATCTTAAAGGGAATTTTGAGAATGTTCTTAGCTCAGTTTCCTTGCAGACCTTTAGACCACGATAAAAGGAGAGGAGGAGTCGGTCATGGAAGAATGGAATAAATGGGAAATCAAATATAGGTGCTAACATGATTGATAAACTGTGTTTGCATACTCACTGTTTTGTAATATCAGATATCTGCTTTACTTTCTAATTTAGTTTTTTTTTTTTTTTTACTTCAAAAGTTCTCACTGCTATTCTACCACTGTAAAATTTTATAACTTCTGGAATTCCAAATACTCTAACATTAAATCTGTCATTCTTTCTTAATTCTACAATAAATGTAAATTATGTGCATGATCATTGGCATATAATAATAATTATAATACTAGCTTACATTTACATACTATATTAAAGGTTTATAAAACACTTTATATACCACAATTTTAATGGTTACTGCCTTGGACAATTTTATTGCTCATTAGCAATAAAATGGATTTGGAAATAAGGTCTTGTAGAGTTATTTCAAATACCTTCTGTTTGAAGACAGACTTTTCAAAACAACTTAGTTTATGTATGTGTTTTCCATTGATTTATCCTCTTTTAAATATTTATTTAAAACTAAATACAAAATGGAAAAAGAAAAACAGAAAAGGAAAACAAAACAAAACATTGTCATATGTCCAGCACAACATGAAGGAGGATTCAAAATATGTAACAATAAGTTTCTATTTTTCACTGATTTATTTTTGGGGGAACTTTCTTCTATTTATATTTTCCCCAAAAAATGAAGCCAGTGTTTTAAAGGATGATTTCCTTCTCTTCTTTTCCATTCCTAAATCCATTTTTCCCCCTAAATTTAAATATAAATTCTACAAGTTTGGAGAAGATAAGACCCATACACAGTGGAAAGAGCCTCCTTTATTATACTTGAGAATATAAATCAGCAAAAGATCTTATTCTATACATTGTAACAAGACAAGTCAGGGAGAAACATCAGATGGGACATGAAAAAGGGTATCTCTGTGGGGGCAATAGGACTTCTGAAATAGTTCTTTCTTGCAGGAATTTATAATATGCAGTAGACACAATCATGCTGTATTCATAATTGGTCAGTCATTAACCTTGAGAACAATTTCTTATGTTTCATGGGAGGAAGAAGAACCATTCTAATCTGCTGGTCTGTCATTCATTGCCTTAGGGAAGATATAAGACATAATGGACTCTATTGATCTTTTGGGTTGCTCTCCTACAAGAACTGGAAGAAAGGAGTGAGATGTGTTTACTTGATTAACACTAAAGAGGATGTTTTGTCCTAAATTTGATTGACTCATGTCAAGAAGGGGAAAATACTCTTTTTATTAGCCAGGACATATATTAAGTACTGTATAATAAAAAAAAGAGCAGTGTTGTCAATTAGTTGAGAGTGAGATGGGGAACTTTGGGAGCTCACTGAATATTCTCCCTTCCTATCTTTCTCTCCAGTCCAGAGAAAGAAGTGATTTACCTCTTTGCCTTTACCAAAGTGATGTTCTTCTTTCTGGACCTTCTGTCTCATCTGCTCTTGCCAAAAGTCATCTCTCTCATACATGTACCTTTAATTTCTGACTTTCTAAATCTTTGATTTCAAAGGTATGTTGTCAATGTCTTATCTTGATTCAACAACTCTCTTGATATATTATTCTACCATTTCTCTCAGAGGCCATCCATGACTTCCTTGTGCCCAAATGCAAAATTTATTTTTTCTTCTGCCCTCATTTTTCTTGTACCCACAAAAGTATCTAATGTTGTTGATAACTTTTTGCTTTCTTGAAGCCCTGCTTTTTCTTTTCTTTCAAGGTCTTGTATTTTTTTAAAAATGATTTTCCTCCTTTGTTTTCTGATTGCTCCTTTCTTCCCTTTTGAAAGTGCTTCTTCCACTTCCAGCCTCTTAAATATATGTTTTCCCTACAGTTTTGTCCTGAATGAGCCCTCTTCTCTTCTCCCTCTAGGCCAGTGGATTTTAACCTTTTTTTTTTTTGCAACATGAGCCTTTTGCAAGTTGCTGAAGCCTGTGGATTCCTTTTCAGGTTAATGTATTAAATAAAAGAATAACTGAATTTTCAATTCACTCGTGAAAATAAAGATATGATGTTTTCTATCCAAGTTTATATATTTTTAAAATTTCACTCTATATTCTTCCTCTTGATAATCTCATCCATTCTCATGGACTTAATTATTACTTCTTTTCAGAGAATTCCCAAAGTTTTACCTCCATCCTCAATCTTTTCAATGTTTCCCCAAAGATTCAGTCCCATCTCAAGCTACTAGCATCTGAAAGTCTGCTTACACTTTAAATAAATATCAAAAATTAAACTTTTAGATGCTCCAAGTCATTATTAATCAGAGAAATGCAAATTAAGACAACTCTAAGATACCACTACACGCTTGTCAGATTGGCTAAGATGACAGGAAAAAATAATGATGATTGTTGGAGGGGATGCGGGAAAACTGGGACATTGATGCATTGTTGGTGGAGTTGTGAACGGGTCCAACCATTTTGGAGAGTAGTTTGGAACTATGCTCAAAAAGTTATCAAACTGTGCATACCCTTTGATCCAGCAGTGTTACTACTGGGATTATATCCCAAAGAGATTATAAAGAAGGGAAAGGGACCTGTATGTGCACGAATGTTTGTGGCAGCCCTTTTTGTAGTGGCTAGAAACTGGAAACTGAATGGATGTCCATCAGTTGGAGAATGGCTGAATAAATTGTGGTATATGAATATTATGGAATATTACTGCTCTGTAAGAAATGACCAACAGGATGATTTCAGAAAGGCCTGGAGAGACTTACATGAACTGATGCTGAGTGAAATGAGCAGGACCAGGAGATCATTATATACTTCAACAACAATACTATATGATGACCAGTTCTGATGGACCAGGCCATCCTCAGCAACGAGATCAACCAAATCATTTCCAATGGAGCAGTAATGAACTGAACCAGCTATGCCCAGAAAAAGAACTCTGGGAGATGACTAAAAACCATTACATTGAATTCCCAATCCCTATATTTATGCACACCTGCATTTTTGATTTCCTTCACAAGCTAATTGTACAATATTTCAGAGTCTGATTCTTTTTGTACAAAAATAACGTTTTGGTCATGTATACTTATTGTGTATCTAATTTATATTTTAATATATTTAATATCTACTGATCATCCTGCCATCTAGGGGAGGGGGTGGGGGGGTAAGAGGTAAAAAATTGGAACAAGAGGTTTGGCAATTGTTAATGCTGTAAAGTTACCCATGCATATATCCTGTAAATAAAAGGCTATTAAATAAAAAAAAAAAGTGAAAAAAAATTAAACTTTTATTCTTCCCCTAAACCTATTCTTTGACAATCTCACCTGTCTCCTAATTCTATTTTTCTGCTAATTAATACCATTTTCTGTGTCATTCAGGTTTGAAATGTGGAATTAATCTTTGACTCTTCTCTGTCCCCCACCCTACTTCCCTAAATTTCTTGCCTATTTTGAACTGAACTTTATTTAATGTATTTAATGCCTTTTAACTGGTAGCATATTTACCCATGTAAATGTCTCATCCTCATGACTTGTAGAATGCCTGAAGGCAGGAATAAATCATATTTTCACCTTTATGTGCACAGTGTCTAGAACAGTACCTTGTGATTAGTATAGATATTTAATGAATATGTGTTTAATTTCAGTGTCTTGTGCTTAGGATATATACTTAATGGATATGAGTTTAATTGAGCTAAATGGAATCACACCTTCCTTGCTGCATCTGGCAACACTCGTTTGTTCCTGTCTCTTAGTCTTTAGTTCTTTTAGTATTCTTTTTTTTTTTTAACATCCCAATATCTGATCCTATTAGTCAAGAGATGATTGATTACAAAATTAACCAAGCCACACCAAAATTTTGATGTATTGATTTATCTATTGGTCATAAAATTAAAGAAACAAATCAAATTGGAGAGCACACAACTTCTTTTAAAATAGCATGTGCACAACAGGAAGATATAAGATTACAGTCTTGTAAACCAAAGTTTTAAAATGCAGAAGGCAGGTATGTGACAACATTGCATCTTCTAGTTATGTGTTTGTAGTGTCCCTGAATTAGAAAGTAAGTCCTGTTATTTTTTTTTATTATTATTTTATTCTGTGTATTTGGATCTATGCCAGAAGTGTTTTAGCATAATTCCAGCTAATATTCAATCAAGTTCAATCCCAGAAAAAGAACTTGACTGATTCTTTGGCACAGATAAATAGACCAAACTTTGAGTCTTTCTGTTTGCCTTTGACTGCATTGAAAATCAGAGATGAAAGCTTTCTCAACACTAATACTCAATGAGAATGAAAGTATATTGGTCCAAATTCTTTTATTGTATTAGTTCAGAAATTTTTTTTATATTTTTCCTTGGTTATAAACTTATCCTTAATGAAGTAATTTACTCTTGAGGGTCATGTTGAACCTACTCACAACTCTGTGAGTTTTGTGACAGTCTTTTAGCTGAAGATAATAAAACCAAAATTAAAAAAAGATAAAGTGAATACAAGAATATGAGCTGGAAGGAATCTCATCAGGTCCAATTTACACTTGAAAGTGAAAGACCACTTTTCTCTCTATTTCTGTCCCTTTCTCCCTCCCTGTCTTCCCCTCTCCCTACCTCTCTCCCTCTCTCTTTCTCCCTTCCCCCTTTCTCTCTCCTCATCTCTTTCTCACCCCATCTCTCCTCCCCCATCTGTCTCTCTCTGTGTCTCTTCCTCCCTCTTTCCCTCCCTCTCTTTCTCTTTCTCCCCCCTCTCTCACATATACACACAACACACATTTTGTTTCTCTGTGTGTCTCTCTCCTCTCTTTCTTTTCTTTTTCTGCCTTTCTCTCTTCCCCCTCCCTACCTTTATATTTTATCTCTCAGTGCCTCATAGGTAATATTGGCACATAACAAATGCAAATTGAGTTGCTCCTGCTATCCCTTTGCTGCCTATGTTATTATTCCAGCTGAATTAGAATCGAAAATTTGACTTTTGCCCAATCTGATCCTACCCATTAAAACAGGAAAACAGGTTATCCACACAAGTATCATAAAGGCCACTTAACTGAAGGAAACGTTCAATAGAAGTGTCAGCTCTGTGTTATTAAAGAAGCTGAGCGAGGTGGAGGCTTTGGAAATGCTAAGAAAAAAAATCACTTTTGTGACTAAAGTCAACCTTTACATCACCTCAGTAATTCACTTTTGGCAGTCTTTAAAGTATAAAATAGCTCTTTCACATGCAGGGGTAGGAGTTTGTCTTTCTAAACCAGTGGCTTTTCACCTTTGTGTGTGACATGAGTCCCTTTGGTAGTCTGATGAAGATTATGAATTTCCTCTTAGAATGATTTTTTTAAATTATTTCTGTCTATACCCCATCTTCCAAAATAGTTCTTAGACCTTTTTGTCTCCCCAGAGGATCATGCTTTATAATCAGTGTTCAGGAAGTATCCATTGAACAGCTGAATGGATGAATTTAAACTTAATACAAAATAAGAAAAAAAATTGTCATATACACAGCAGAACATAAGAGAGGATCAAAATATAAAGCAATAAATTTCCATTTGAAGAAAGTCTATATAATAAATGCTACACATTGTGTTCAGAACTGTCCATCTTTTCTTTGCTTCCTTATAGGTTTTCTTTTGTTCTCTGCTATGTACTTTATACTTTATTTTTCTCTTCCTCCCAAGAAGGTTACAATTAAGCATAGATAAATAAACACACATATGGATATACATATATATGCATATGTATATATGTATGTATGAAAGTTTTAATGCAGAATGATGTTCTTAAATATATAAAATATGAATTGTAAAATATGTATATGTTTAAAATTTTCAGACCCCAGGTTAAGAACTCATGTCATATATCCCAGACAGAAATTTAGTTAATTTCTTTTCAGTGTGAAATAATGGACCATTAGAGCTGGAAAAGATCATGGAACCCATCTACTGTAACTTCTTCTTTTCTTCAAATGGAGAAAGTGTGACCCAGAAACTGTTAGTGATTTACTTAAGATCAAACAAGTAGTAAAGTGGCACAGTTGAATTCACAACAGATATCTTGATGATTTATTCAGGGCTCTTTTTAGTAAGCTACAGTGGCTTCCATGTTTCTAAACTTGACCATATGAGGAAAGAAAGAATCCACAGGAATGGAGAGCACATTACAGTGTGGAGTTTAACATAGCTGAATTTTATCTCATTTGGATCATTTGAATCTTGATTAAATTTATGTCTTTATTGTAATTGGACCTCAATATTCAAGGACCCCTATACTTTGACCCTAACATCTCTTCAGTCTATCGGTAATGTTACCTCTTCTATTATACTTTTTGTCATTATCAGTTGTTATCATCACTTCCTGATAATTCACATTTACATAATACTTTAACTTTATAAAACACTTTCCTCATTATAGTCTGGTACCTATGCACTATATTATTATTATCTCCATTTTAAAGATGAATAAAATGAGACACAAAAAATTAAATTACTTGCCTAGGATGACATAGTAACTAAGCAACAGAGCTGGAAATCAAAATCTCTTGCCATAAAATGCCAAGCTTTCTCAACTAATCTGTACTACTCTCCATGGATCCAATGCTTGTGTCCCTAGTTGTATTCACTTCTTATTACTCATTGTGTATTTCTAAATCAGGACCTTTGTTTTTGCATTTTCTTGACCCTTCTTTTCTAGAATGATTTTCACATTAAGTCTCAAAGTTAAGAGGGAAATATACAGATTTATTTATATGCATGACTTATCAAGAAAAGATCAATAGATTTTGTTTGGAATGATAATTGAAGTGTTGTTCTTTCTTTTCTAACTCTTTTCTTAGACATCTTACATGCACTAAATAAATGACTATTATGAAATTAGGAAAAGGACTAATTAGTAGTCAGTCATTGCTATTACTTTTAGGAACTTCTTCTTTTAAAGGTCTATAGTGGGATGGGTCAACTAGCCTAACTTGATTTTGATCTTGGGCTCACAAATACTGTTTAGTTTGCCAGTTGCATAAGTCTATTCAGAAATCCAAATTCAAGCATCCTGATGCATAGCAGGTGGCTACATGGTAAATGTGATGTGAATACTTCTATATCTCTTTCTTCTTGCCATTATTAAAGCAGTTGTATTCATTCATACATCTCTGAGTGACATTGCATGCTCTCTAAAACCTAGAAGCTGATGAGCTGGGCTGCAACATTGCCTACCCCATCTTACATGCTCATTAAACCCTAGATCAAATCTTATTTAGCCCTGATGCATGCCCCCATCACTTATCTATAAGTAAGTTAGGTCAGTTTTCCCATCTGCCTCTGTTCTTTATAAAACTGTGCAGATACCATTCATGTGTCACATATCCCAGGATTGATTTATATTGTAATTATTTGTGTCTATAACATATCTTCCAAAATAGTTCTTAGACCTCTTTGTCTCCCAGAGGACCATGTCTTATAATCAGCATTCAGGAAATATCCATTGAATAGCTGAATGGGTGAATAGCTGAATGGCTAGTCAAGAAATACTTTAGCAATAAAAGTAACCCTTCCTCAAGACAGAGAATTCAGCAAGTCAGAAGAAAGAGCATTTGGCAACTACAGCCCCTGCTTCAAAAAATAAAATAAAAAGAGTGATGGGATTTGGGACCCCTTCCCATGATTTTAGATGCAGAGTGAAAACATTTTTCCTATTTTTTCTCTGCAAAGGGGAAACGATTGCTTATATTTGAAAACTAATATGTTTGAGTTTTGGAAGAATTGTATGAAAAATTTTCACAGGAATTCTTGGAAACTAGTTTGGCTCTACAAAATAGCATTCTGGTCAATGACATCTTCATAGGTTCAGAAATTTAGACCTGGGAGGAGCCCCAAAATTCCAATTCCAACTCTCACATTTTAGGAGGATTCATTTTTAAAGAAGATGTATTTACTTAAAGGATTTGATCATAGAAGTCCAGAGTCTGGCAGTGCAGACTCTTTGTTAACATTTTTCTACATCCCATTGCAGCAGAAATACAGTTATAGTTATTTATGGCTCCATCTGAAAGGAACCTTGACCTTCTAAAGGAATGAGCCCATCATGGAAAAGGGATCATGAATGAAAGAAGACCTCTCTGGAAATAAGAGAGGCTTTTCCCTATTTGCCCATAATCTCTCCTCTTCCTTCATGTTTCTCCAGTGAGTATATTAAACATTCTCTAATTCTTTAGACTAGAAAGTCTATCTTTGTAAATCAAGTAAAACTTCCATCATTTGCAGTTACTCATTAGGAAGATGGGATCATCCAGCTTGGGCTGGGCTGAGGAAAAAATTTATAAAGCAATGAACTATAAAATAAGATCAAGGAAGGGACTGATCATCTCCCTTAGGAGAACAAAGGGTTGGGATTTGAGCATATAAATGTTCTGTGTGCCTAAGATTGCAGCTAATTACAATGGTGTTCTATCTTTTCCTGAAAGCAGGTCTGCCAAGACCTATGCTTGGAAAGATTGTTAACAGCATGATGAGAATGTGCTTTGTAAGTCATAAAATGCAACTTAAAAATTGATCATTCAGAACAGCCCATACTGCCCTATTCCTTTAAATTAGTAAGACTTGGCATTTTTGTCAACTCAGCAGTTTCCCCCACTCCATCCTGTCCTCATACCTATCCTAATTCTATCCTCCTTTCCCATCATCACTCTTTTGTCTGTGATTGTGACTTTGATTTTATAAAGAATAAAAGGTCTCCTTTGCTTGATTTCTTTTTAGTCTCCACCACTTCTTGAAACAAATCCTGTCCCTCCTGTCCCCCACCTCATATCCTTAACAAATCCTGCTCCAGACTAGCTTTCATAGCATTAAAGCTCTACTTTTAATGTTATGAGATTTTTGATTCTTAATTCTGTTCCTAAATACTAATTAAGGACATAAAAAGATGAATATATATGAGTTGAAAGTGCTCTCCTAATATAAAGGTTCATTATTATGATCTATTATTGGCCAACTCCTCTTGTCTGTTTCCTGTTGGAGTCACTTCAAAAGCCCCATGGTTATAACATTCCATTGGACAAATCAGAGAACCTGAGCATTTATCTAGATAGCATTTAGTGCATTCTACTATAAATTTGGATTAATGGTTGTGAATACAAAGGAGCCTTGTGCTCAAATGCTCAATGGCTATTTCACAAATGAGTGGATGGGTGGGTAGATGGGTGAAAAAATTGAGTGAAATCCATTTGAAAGTAAAGTAAATATTTTCAGGGCGAAAAATTCTAATTTTGGAGGGAGAAATCCCTAAATTTTTCTTTATGTAATAAGTTAAAGAGAATAGACAATGAGAAAGTGAAGCCTTAAAAATGAACTCCTAGTAAATAGTTAAGCTAGTCACATAAAAAGGAGAACTGGAAATAAACAGATTTCTTCTTCACTAAGAAGTCATTTTATGTCCAGCACTACAGGACTTCCCCCAAATGGTAGTCATTGAATCTGATCCTACCTAATCACTGATTGCTCCTGATACTGTGCTGTTCTCTTAATACTGTGGGGAAATACACTCTCATTTTCTGCACACTTGGGTGCACATACAGACAAAGATTTTTTAGAAGAATATAAAAAATATTTCCCTCCAATCATTTTTCCTTCATTATTCTACCTCCTATTCATGTCCCTAGAAAACAATTTGCAAAAACAACTTTGACATTAATGAGAATGGTAGAAAGTGCTTGGCCCTCTCTTGGACTGCCAAGAAGTTAAATTTAAGGAGCAGGTCTCTGCTTGCCATTGCTTGTTGGTTTGGCAAAGAACTAGTCAACTCTTTACTCTTTAGTGACTTTGAAGTTGCGTTTTTGGCTCTGCCCCCCTTGTCTTCTTACCAGTTCTGGGCCCTTGCTGCTCTTCCAAGCTTGGGAATTTTACCAACATAGGGAAATTCCACCTTGCCTTTCTTCCCCTGGATCAAAGAAAAATGTGTACAAAATAAGGAAGAAAAGGAATTCCATAAGATAAAAACCATTTGTCAGATTCATAAATACCATCTTCCGTCTTCTTCCCTTCTCTCAGAAACTCACATATGACTTGGTTATCTTCTATAATAATGTATCAAGCATAATTTCTCAGCATCATAAAGAATTGCTTTAAGAAATATTTTAGAAGAATTGTTTTTTTTTCTGTTTAACTATTTCCTGATCAATATTTTTAATGTTCTTGGGAAGTGGAGATGAAATTCCAAAAGGTTATGGACTATCACAAGTATGGCTGTGATCTTTTAATACTTATGCTAAAGTAAAAGGCTTGCGAAAGGATGAAAAATATAAAGGACATCTTTGGAGGCATTTTTCCAAGAGAATGACTGATAGAAAAATTATAAAGGACCTAGAATTTTATTTCAACAAATCTGGACAGCAAAAACCTTTTGCAGGAAATGGATAATGGATAGTGTGCCAGGCCCAGAGTCATCATCTTCCTGACTTTAAATTTGACCCCAGATACTTATTGGCTGTGTGACTCTGGACAAGTCACTTAACACTGTTTATTTCAGTTTCCTTGTATGTAAAATGAACTGGCGAAAGAAATGGCAAACCACTCCAGTATCTTTGCCAAGAAAACTTAGTCATGAATGCACATATACACACACACATATGCATTAAAAAATTCATCTAAATCTAAAGTGCAGCTTGGTTCCCCTTCTGAAAGAGAAAGTAAAGGGGATTAAGTAATGGTACTCTAATATTGGGATTATTAGGAGGAATGAAATATTATTTAAGATTATTTTAAAGGATGGTGAAAGGACAACTGGAAAATATCTGATAAGGGATCCTGATCTGTATCTAGATATTGGAAAGTGTGTGGTTTATGAATATTATGGAATATTACTGTTCTGTAAGAAATGACCAACAGGATGATTTCAGAAAGGCCTGGAGAGACTTACACGAACTGATGCTGAGTGAAATGAGCAGGACCAGGAGATCATTATATACTTCAACAACAATACTATATGATGACCAGTTCTGATGGACCAGGCCATCCTCAGCAACGAGATCAGCCAAATCATTTCCAATGGAGCAGTAATGAACTGAACCAGCTATACCCAGAAAAAGAACTCTGGGAGATGACTAAAAACCATTACATTGAATTCCCAATCCCTATATTTATGCACACCTGCATTTTTGATTTCCTTCACAAGCTAATTGTACAATATTTCAGAGTCTGATTCTTTTTGTACAGCAAAATAACATTTTGGTCATGTATACTTATTGTGTATCTAATTTATATTTTAATATATTTAACATCTACTGGTCATCCTGCCATCTAGGGGAGGGGGTGGGGGGGTAAGAGGTGAAAAATTGGAACAAGAGGTTTGGCAATTGTTAATGCTGTAAAGTTACCCATGCATATATCCTGTAAATAAAATGCTATTAAATAAAAAAAAATAGATATTGGAAAGTGAAATATATCACAAAGCCATAAAGCGGAAAATGACTTTTAAATACTTGGAATTAGGAAATATCTATGAATCTCTTTTTCTCTAAAAGATAGTTTTCAACATTTACCTTTGCAAAACCTATTGTTCTAGTGTTTCCCTCTTCCTTCCCTCTACCTCCTCCCTTAGGCAACAAGTAATCCAATATATATATTAAACATGTGCAATTCTTCTATACATATTTCCACATTTGTAATGCTGCACAAGAAAAATCAGATCAAAAAGGAAACAAATGAGAAAGAAAAAAAGCATGCAAATAACAACAAAAGATGAAAACACTATGTTGTGATTCACATTCAGGTTCTCTCTCTGGGTACAGATGGCTCTCTCCATCACAAGTCTTTTGGAACTGGCCTGAATCACCTCTTTGGTGCAAAGAGTCACATCCATCAGAGTTGATCATCACATTATCTTATTGTTGCTGTGTACAATGTTCTCTTGGTTCTACTCACATCACTTAGCCTCAGCTCGTGTTAAGTCTCTTCAGGCTTTTCTGAAATCTTCCTGCTGATTGTTTCTTATAAAACAATAATATTCCATAACATTCATATACCATAACTTATTCAGTCATTCCTCAACTGATGGGCATCTACTCACTTTCCAGTTTCTTGCCTCTACAGAAAGGAGCTGGATTTTCTAAAGGAAAAGTAGTTTCAGGGAGCAATCATGTGGATTTATAGGTGCTGTTTGCTGGGATATCACCCAGTAAGGAAGGCTCACAGGAAAAAGCAACAAATAGCATGCTTTGTGACTCTCTGCTGAGGAGTCACTAACGCCTTATTTGCTCACTCAATAGCAGGAAGACAAAGGTCTTCTTTCTTATCAGGACATGTACTTAAATTGTGACAGCAAACCTCCCCAAATCTGTCAAACTACTGACTTTGGTGATTCACCGGAGCTCAGAAGATATTGCTACAGGCAATGTAGAAAGCAGTCCTAGTGTTTATGAAGTTCTGAGCAAGAAACTGAATACCAAAGGGATATCATGATGCTTGTACCACTTCTGAACATTTAAGACCAGTCTTTAGAAGACAAAAATGGATTTGGGAACTGAGCAGCTGATTAAGATGATGAGTCTGAGTGTGGGATTTAGGTTTTTAGGCCCCAGTTTAGAATATGAGTAATAGGAAAAATGATCATTTAGAGAGTATGCTTTAAAAGGGCTGATAGGAATATATTTGGAGATATCTATCTATCTACATATAAATAGATATATCTACAAACATACATACATAAATATACACTTATATGTATAGACATATATATATATATAATGCACATTTTTACATGGATATGTACATACATATATTCAGAAACCTAGAGAATAGCTATTGTGTGTAAAGATTAGTAACAGACATGCCCCCAAAATTCAAGAGTTTAATTGCTGGGTCACTAATGTATGGTTCATGAAGGTGTGAACTACTATAACCATTCTGGAAAACAATTTGGAACTATGCTACAAAACTATGTATTCTCTTTGACCTGGAAATACCGCTACTAGGTTTGAAGGTCAAAAATATCCAAAAAATGGGGGAAAAGACCTATTTGGAGAAAAATACTTATAGCCATTCTTTTTGGAGAATGGCTGAACAAGTTGTAGTATATTATATATATATGTATTACATATATATATATATATATATATAATATGTAGTATATTATATATTATGATGGAGTTTTATTGTGCTATAAGAAATGATGAGCAGAGTAGTTTTGGAAAAATCTTGGGAAGACATATATTATCTCATATAAAGTGAAGTAAGCAGAACCAGGAAAATATTATACACGATAACAGCAATATTGTAATAGTGATTAACTAGGAAAGAGTTAGCTAGTCTGATCAGGAAAATAGGCAAAGACAATTTCAAAGGACTCTTGATGAAAAATGTTAACTGCTTCCAGAGAAAAAACTGAGGATCTCTGAATACAGATTTGAAGCATGTTTGAATCTTTATTTTTCATGAATTTTTTTTGGTCTTTTTTTTTGGTAACATAACTAATATGGAAATATGCTTTGCATGACTTCACATGTATAATCTCTATAAATTGCCTTCTCAAGCAGGACTGAGACATGGAAGAAAAAGAGAGAACTAGGAACTCTTTTTTTTTTTTTAATTTAAAATGCATCATTTATTTATTTATTTTAAATATTCTTTTCTTTTTATATTTTGAGTTCTAAATCCTCTTCTTCCCTTCTACTCCTGAGAAGTCAAGCAATATATCAATTATACATGTGAAATCACGTAAAACTTATTTCTATATCAGTTGTATTTTTAAAAAGCAACAAAAATAAAATGAGAAAACTGTACTTTATAATCAGAGTTCATCAGTTGTTTCTCTAGAGTGGATGGCCTTTTTTCATCATAAGGCCTTTGGAATTGTCTTGAATCATTGCATTGACCAGAGTAGTCAAGCCTTTCACAGCTGAGCATCATTACATCATCGCTGTTACTGTGCATAATGATCTCCTGATTCTTTTCCCTTCAGTTTGCATCAATTCATAGTATAGATTCCTTGCTATGACTTCCTGAAATCATCCCCCTCATCACTTATTATAGCAAAGTTGTACACCACAATCATATGCCACAATTTCTTCATCTATTCTGCAATTGATAAATATCCCTTCAATTCTTTCCCATTAATTTTTTTAAAAGCTGTTATGAATATTTTTTAACATAGGTTCTTTTCCTTTATTTTTTAATTTCTTGAGTTAAAAACCTAACAGTGGTATTTCTGGATTAAAGGGTCTGCACAATTTTATTGCCCCATGAGCATAGTTCCAAATTTTTCTCCATAGTGGTTGGACCAGTTTACTATTTTACCAACACTTCATTAGTGTACCTATTTTTCTCCTAATCCCTTCCGCATTTGTCATTTCTCATGGGGAGAGGTGATAGCTCAGATTTATATTAATTTACCTTTCTCTAATTAGTAGTGATTATAAATAACTGATTTCTTCTGAAAATTTCCTGTTTATGTACTTTGACTATTAGAGAATTATTCTTATTTTATAAATTTGAGTCAGCTCTGTATTCAGAAATTTGAGAAATAAAGCCTTTATCAAAGAAACTTGCTATAAAATTTTTAAAAATTACTTCATTGTTTATGGTACCATTTAACACATTGTAGTTTTCCTTATTGGCTCCTTTAATTAGGTATGTTTTTGCTTTTTGTTTTGGAAGAGATTATGAGTGTTAACCTTGCCTTTTTTACTTCAGTGGAAACATTAAATTGATTTTTGAAATCTCATGCAGTTGGGCAAATTCTAATTTTTAAAGAATTATTTTCTTCAGTGAGATTTTGAGCATTTTTTTCATTTAGCCAATTCCACTTTTTAATGAATTCTTTTCTTCATTGAATTTTTGTACCTCTTTAATATCTGTCCCCAAAGATCTTATTTTATTTAGTATTTTTGTACATTTTTTTATTACACTATTATTTCTTTTTAAATAATTTTCCAATTTTTTCTCTACTTGATCTCATTAATTCTTCCAGTAATTTTTGTTGGGCTTGGGCCATTTTTCTTTGAGGCTTTGTTTATGACTGTTTGCATGTTGTCATCTTTTTCTGAGTTTATGTCTTAGTTTTCCCTGACATCATAGTAGCTTTTGATAATAAGATTTTTTTGGTTATTTGCTCATTTTTCCAGCCTATTTTTTGGCTTTGAATTTTTAAAAAGTTGAGCTCTCTTCACCTGGAAGAACTAGAAATTCTCAGGAAGGAAATTTTGAATAAAATATACAGCATTGAGATCATGCACACACATATTTTGTATATACATATATGTACACATACCTATTTGTGCATACAAATACTCCCCATACACACACATTTGAGAACAATTCAAGGATTTCAGTTTGGAACCAAACCTTGGTCTAGAAATTTTATTGAACTACTGTGTTTAATATGAATCAGTAGTCTGTTATAGCTCCTTGGTCAAGTTTATTTGGGGGAAGATGCCTTCTGAGGCTTCTGAGGATAATTTTAACTTTGATATTCAGTGTAGGGTCTCTAACAAGATCTGATAAGTGTTACCAAGAGCCCAGAGCACAGGGATTAAATAAATACTGAGAATTAATTTGAGTTTGAACTAATTGGAAACTAGCTATAAAGTTATTCTAGCAGATCAGTTGAATTTAGGGGGCTGCTCTAATGTGGAGGTGTTATTTCCTCGCCTCTCCTTTTCTATTCTTCTATAAACTGATCACTAATGAAATCTGTCAAAAATCAGTTGACCCAGGACTCAGAGTTTCACATGAGTATTTCTTCCCTCCATCTCTAGAGCAAAACTATTAAGGGGAGAAGAAAGGAAAATGTCTATGATCCCTTGTGATATAGTATATAATAAAGAACTCTGTCTTCTCAGCAGCAGTCCATGCTATTTCCAGCCTTTTCAATCACAATTCAGACACCAAGAGAAAACTGAGGAATTGTAAAAATCAGAGTTAAGTGCTTAATTTGCCATTTCTATTTTTCAGTTCTTTATTAAATCTTCATGAATTCATTTGAGTATTTTGAGACCTCTTTACCTGTTCTAAATCCATGAATTCTAAATAAATTTTTTTTAATGATACGTCATAGGCTATGTCAGGCAGGGGAGCATATAGAGATTCCCAAAGAGAAGCAAAAGAGCCAATAACTCTAAAAAGAATTGTCCTTTATTTTGATTATATTTTACCACACAAAAGAAAATTTCACAACTTGAAATACTAATTAGAACAAGTAGAAGGGGAAAAAAAGAGGAAAAATAAAATAGGAGTCAAGGAAAAATTTGATATACTTTAAACATAAGTATCCTAGAATTTTAGAACAGCTTCAGAATTTAACCCAGGAGGATAAGGATACTTAATTACCAGGAGGAGAAGCATGGGCAAGATGAATTTGAAGTCTTGTCAGAAGAAGAAACATGATAGATGATCATTTGGAAGGTTTTTTTGGAATCCAACATCCATGTTATATCAGGCTTTCCCCAATCTTGAGTTTCCTTTATAGTGACTTTAAATACTATATATATAATAATGTAGAAGAAGGTCAGGTGTTTTTCAGAGAGCAGCAAGATGGCTGATAAGGGTAATGGTGGAGGGATCAGGAAAGTGGAGGGGGTGATCTAAAGTAGAAACAGCCTTTTACAAAAATGACAAAGACTAGAAAACTCAAAGTTTTTCTGGAGTAGTAAACTTTGATTTATAAAATAGAGCCAAGCTTCAGGGTCCTACACTAATGGGGATTTACTGTTTTTTCAAGGCTGATCTTCAGTGAGATTGTATTTGTGGCTGTTCTTCTGTTACTTCATAATACCATATCCATTTTTAGTCCACAAATAATTTTCTTGTATTTAATAAATAACTCATAGGTTTGTGGTAGTAAAAAATGCAGTCATAAGGAAACTACATTTCTTTCAGTATCTCAGAACTAATCTCCAACTACTATCTGTAGCAGATATTTCCAGTGTTTGGAAATAGAGGATTTATTCATCCAAACTCCTTTGACTTATCATAGAATATAATTTGTTTTTAATAAAGAGACCATTTTACTAGGAAATAATTTTTATGAGAAAATATTAGTTATATGCACTTAGGTAAATTGGAGCCAGTGGGCATCTTTGAGCCTTGATGACGATGGAGTTATTGTCAGGAATATAACTATAAGAATGTTTATTTTAGGGGAAAGATTAAAAGGTTGTGGGACTCCATTAAGAATATGTACTCATGTTCTTGGGAAGAAACCTACAAACTATATGAGAAAGTATTTTCCCTCTAGTGATAGTGAGTATTTGATGAAGATCATCAGAATGAAAAATGGCATCTATGTTGTTTTAGGGGGACAAGTATTTATTAAGCAACTACTGCATGACATATGCTATGCTAAGCACTTTTCAAATATTAGATCATGTAGAATCCTGAGCAAGTCAGTTAAATACTTTATGCCTCTGTTTTCTCACTTATAAAATAGGGATAATTTTAGCAATGAACTCAAAGAGGTGTTATGAAGATCAACTGATATAATATTTTTGAAATCAGATTTGTGTAATGTTCTCTCTAAAATGTAATGTTCTCTGTTGAGGTTTTCTTGGGGTCTCTGGAGGCAGCCTTAGTTTCAGTTCAGTAATCAACCGAAGTGCAGCTAGGGGTTAAAGTCCAAATCCTTTATTATCTCTTCCAAAGTCTTGTCTCCTTTCTTGGGGCCTCATTAGCTTTCTTAGAGTCCAGATCCTTTATTATCGCCTTTCTGGGTCTGGGCAGCTTTCAGGAGAGCCTTTCAATCTGGTCTTGGTCTTAGTGGGGGAAGTGCAGGAGTTCAGGCCAGCCTCCAGGAAGATGGAAGATCGAATTGAATTTCTCCTCTTGGTTCTGAGAGCTTAAGCTCCTGCCGCCAGTCCTTTGCCTTCTATCCAAATGTCTCTCCTGGCTAAAGTTCCTAGCTTATATGCTCCACACTGAGTATACACGGATTATTATATCACTAGGAAACCATTATTTGTTGTAGGATTAAATCAGTGCTAAACTAGATTTAACCATTGTCTCCTCAATTCCACTTAGCAAGTACCTTGTTTCAATTTCTGGCCCATAACATCTCCTTGTAGGATTAAATCAGTCATACTGAACCATGCTGAATTAGATAACTATTGTCGCTATCAATTCCACTGACTTTAGTACCTTGTAAGAATCCTTTGTTTCAAGTTCAGAGTTCTAGCCCATAGTAGATTTGAACTCGGGTCTTCTCAGGCCTGAAATCAGGCCAGCACTGTGTATCTACTGCATCATCTAGTTCTAAATGATAATAGCTAACATTATAAAATACTTGAAGGTTGGCAAAGTATTTTAGCCATGTTATTTCATTTTGTCTTTAAAACAAACCTGTAAGTTTAGTTGCTATTGTTTTCTCTATTTTCAGATGAGAATACACTGGCAAAAAAAAGTTAAGTGACTTTTCAAGGGTCACATACCTAGAAAGTGTCTAAAACTAGAATTGAATGCAGGAATTCCTGACTAGAATTCAAGTAGTCAACAGACTGACCACCCAGAAAGAGAATACAGATGATGAAACAGATTCTAGACAAAGCTATAACACTGGAAGTTTTCAACTCTCCAGAGAACTACATTAATTCTTGTCATTTGGAAGTCAGAAAATCTAATGAATATATAACTCTCCTTAGCTATAATTTCATTTTACAAGAATCAGCAATAAGGTGAATTGATATTCTGGACCTGATGCTAACCAATAAAATAAAGGTGATTGCCAGTGTAGAAATGGTAAGAACCTTGAGATCAGGTGATCATTTCATCTTAATGATATTAATTGATAGTGAAATGAAATTCAGGCATAATATGTGTATTTTCAATTTGGGGACAATGATTTTTAAATATTTTTAAATGTATTTAGGATTTCTGTGGCATTTATAGGTAATATCAATGTGAAGTCACTATAAATGAGGAGATCTAACTTAATTGAATTAGTATGTCACCAGAAAATCATGTTCAATAAATAGGTTTAGAGATAAGCAAATGATTTGTTTTTTTGTTTTTTTTTTTTAGCAAAGAAAAATGTCTAGGTTATTTTAAGAATAGGTCAGTGAGTTTGTCTTTCATTAAGTTTTTGGAACTTATTCTTTTTTTCTTTATTAAAGCTTTTTATTTTCAAAACATACATGGATAATTTTTCAACAAAGACACTTACAAAACTTTGTGCTTCAAATTTTCCCCTGCTTTCCCTCACTCCCTCCCTTAGATAGCAAGTAATCTAATATTTACGTTAAAATATATGTTAAATCTAATATATGTAAATATATTACAGCTGAATTATCTTGCTACCCAAGAAAAATCTGATCAAAAAGGAGAAAAAGTGAGAAAGAAGACAAAATGCAAGTGAACAACAACAAAAAGAGTGAAAATGCTATGTTGTGATCCACACTCAGTTCCACAGTCTCTCTCTAGGTGTAGATGGCTCTCTTCATCTCGAGAGCATTGGAACTGGCCTCAATCATCTCATTGTTGGAAAGAGTCATGCTGGAACTTATTCTTAAGTGATGTTTTATGACCAAAAGAAAAACAGTGATTCCATAAGAACCAGCATGATTTCTTCAAAAATGGGTCATGCTAGACTAATCTCATTTCCATTTTTGAGAAAGTTACTAGGTTAATAGATTAAGGAAATGCCATAGACATAGTACAACCTGGGTTTTAGTGAAACATTTGACATAGTCTTTCCTAATACTCTAGGGGATTAGACCGAGAGATGGGAACCACAAGTGAACTTATAACTCACTGAATGCCAGAACCCAAAGAGTGGTTGATTGATGTCATTTTGGAGTGACTTGTCACTTGTTTACTTTGGAGTAAAGTCTTCAGTGGTATTTTTTTAAACTGCTTCTTTTAAAAAAAAAATCACTTTTAATAATGAGTTGTCAGCAAAAAATGAACAAAGCCATAAAGGATAATTAATTTATTTTAGTAAATATTAAATTTTCACAGTGTGCAAGTCATTGGTTACAAGAATCAGTAAAAATAGTCACTTAAGGGTTAAAGCTAAAGACTTTCCTCCAGATGAACATCAGTTAACTACTCTTTGGATATAGACATTCAACGAGTTACAGTTAGCTGCTGGTGGCAACATTAATAATCATGGGGATTCAAAAAGACCTTGGGAACACAGCAGTGGGCTGAGTAAAATAAAAAGTAATATTAATGACTGTAAAGTTCTAATATTTGGGCTAAAAATAATTTGCATGAGTACATATTGAAGTAGGTATCAGTAGGTAATAAAAATTACCTGAGGATTTTAATGGACTACAAGTTAAGTATGTTGTAAGAAAGTAAGAAGATAGGAAAAATTAGAAAAGTAAGAAGTACTAAGAGAGAAAGAGAGAGAGAGAGAGAGAGAGAGAGAGAGAGAGAGAGAAAGAGAGAGAGAAAGAGAGAGAGAATATAAGAATGAGAATGAGAAAACAGGGAAGGGAAGAAGGAAAGGAGGAAAAGAGGAAAATAAGGAGGAAGAAAGGGAAGAAGGAAGAAAATAAGGAAGGAAGGATGGAGGGAGAAGCAATAAAGGGAGGAAGAGAAGAAAGAAAGAAGGTTGCCTTAATAGTACTAATGTCTATAGGAAGGAGGTGATAATCCAATTTGTCAGATACAACTAAAATATTGTGTTCAGTTCTAAGGACCACAGTTTGGGAAAGATATTAACAAACTGGAATGGATTCATAAATGAGTCTCTAGGATACTGAGACTGAAGACCATGCTATAGAAAGATCAGTTAAAGGAACATAAAAGCCGTCTTCAGGTATTTGAAGGGTTCTCATATGGAAGAACAATTAGACTTGCTTTACTTTGCCTCCTAGACAGAACTGAGACTGTGGGTGGAAGTTTCAGAGAGGTAGATTTTGGTGCAATAGAAGCAAAATCTTTCTAAGAAAATTAGAGCTGTCCAAAAGCAAAATGTATCAAAAGGTGATGGATTTCTCTTTGCTAGAGGTCAATTGTAAACTGGATAACAACTTATCAGGAATATTGTCAAGAGGATTCTTATTCGAGTAGAGGAGAGAGTAGATGATGACCCCTAGGAAATATCCCCAGATTGTGTGAATTTGCACCAAAGCCCACAGTAGCCCCTTTAGTTGACTGAAGGTTATAACCGGCATCTACAAAGCAGTGAAAATTATCCATGGTGTACTCTATTGCGCTATCACAAGAAATAATGTTTAAACATTTGACTAGGAGTTCTATTTCCAGCTTGTTTCCCTGTAGGACCTAGTTTCATTACTTCTTAATTTATCTTATTATTCAAAAGTCTGCTTAATTAATCAATAAGCACAGAAAGAAAATCAAAAGTCTATTAACTCTGAAGCAAGGCTATTTCAAAGAGTATTGATCCAAAGACAGTGGGCAGCCTGCTTACTTGATACAGCTTGCAAGAGCAATACTTAGGGTTTAGGCTGTGGTTAGACTATGGTCTAAGAATCTTTAAAAATTCATTTAAACAAAGCAATTTGCCACTGTTAGAGAAATTCAGCCAAACCAGTATGAGGAGGAGGTAAAGTGAAGCAGGAGGAATTATATCTTCCTTTAGTTGACTGACTGAATCAAGATTTATCTTAGGCATTCAGGAATAATTAACATTGTGAGTAGATCATAGGATCACAGGATTTAGGATTTAGCTTGTCAGTCAGCAAATATTTATTAAGTGCTGGTGATGTGACAGACTTTGAGCTAAGTTCTAGGGATACAAAGAAATGCAACAACAACAACAACAAATACCTCCCCTGCCCTCAAGGAGTTCACATTTTAATGGGGGAGATCACATAAAAATAACTATGGCATGTGGGGAGGAAGACAGAGGTGGACAGATAGAAAGGGATGAGGGAGAGAGATAGAGGCAGTGGTGGGGAAAGGGAGAAAAGGTAGACACAAGAAGGAAAAAAAAGAGAAAGACAGTAAATGGAAGATAATCTGAGAATGAAGGTGGAGGGAGGAAGTACACAATGGACATATTGGAAATGATGGTATTTTTATTGAATCTTGAAGGAAACCAGGAAAGCTGGGAGTTAGAGGTGAGGAGAAAGACTAATATAACTGGATTTTAGAATGTGTGGAAGTAAGTTGAAAAAGACAGGAAAAGTAGAGAAGGCATAGATTATAAAATGCCAAAGTATTTTATATTTGAACTTGGAGATAATAGGGAGTCATTGATGTTTATTGAGTATAGTGAGGATGATATGATGAGACTCGCACTTCAGGGAAATAATCTTGGAAACTGAATGAAGGGGTGGACTGGAACTGGGAAAAACTTTATGTATGGAGGCCAAACAAAAGGCTATTGAAATAGTCCAGGCAAGAGATAATGAGGGACTAGACTTGGGTGATTGGTGACTTAAAGAGAAAGGAAAAGAGAGAGGTAGAAATGTCAAGATTTGGTCCCAGATTGGATATGTAGAATGAGTACAAGTGAGCAGTTAAAGATGACACTGAAAATAGCAAGCCCAGGGCTTTAGAAAGATGATGTAATAACAGAATTGAAAGGAGGGGAGACTTAGGTTGGAGGAAGGATAATGAGATTTCTTTGGACATGCTAAGTTTGAGATATCTATAGGGCATACATTTTAAGATATCCAAAAGGCTGTTGGTTATGAAAAAGTAGAGCTCAGGTGAGTCTGGAACTGAACAGAGAGACTTGGGAATCATCAGCTTAGAGGACAGAACCAATGAGAGCTGAGAAAATTACAGAACAAGACAGTGTGGAGCAGTGGTGTCAAATTCAAATAAAAAAGGAGACTAAACCATACACAATAATTCCTGCTGCCGTATATTGACTTTGAAAACCCCATATCAACATTATCTATTGTATTTTTCTTTCTTGTGTTAAATATTTCCAAATTTGATTTTAATTTGGTTTTGATAGCACCAGGGGATGGACATTGTAGGTTTATCTAGTATTGCTTATTTGACACTTCTGCTAGAAGAGAAGAGAGGAAAGGATAGAATTTTGAGAGAGATCCATGGTTAGTGGCTGTGACCTAGATGAATATTCAATAAAGGAGAAAAAGGACATTAGAGATCATGTAGCCCAGTCTACTCATTTTGTAGATAAGGGAATGGAGAGTCAGAGAAGTTATGACTTGCTTGTGGTCACTGAAATAGAAAGTAACCAAACCAGGATTTGGACCCTAATTATTCTAGGCAGATTTGTTCATTAAAAGAAAGAATCAGATAGAAAACAACCTTTGCAGCTTCAAGGACAGCTGCTTTGTATATGTTCTTTGGAGAGTTGGTCCTTTCATGAACTGCCATATTGACCTGTAGAAAGGGAGCCTGTGAGGATTGTTGTGTGCTACATAAGGTTGTGTGCTGTGGCTGTGTGTTGTGTCATTTTGTGCTTTTCCAATCAATGGATATAATAGATAATTAACACCATATTAAGGATCTCAGAATGGAAAAAAGTGCCCCCTACTTGAAAAGGTTAAGAACCACCAGACTAAATAGTCTCCAAGATTACTTCCAATTCTGGCATTTTGCTGCTGAAAATAACTCAGCTAAAGCATCTGTCTAAGTTCCTTTGAATTTCTGTCCCTCTATCTAGAGGAGCTATTTTGCACTTAAGATTAAAAAGCCTATTGAGGTGATAGCAGTGCCTGTTTTATTTATGAAGATGGTTCCTTTTTTAGAGTTTACAAAGCCCTTCTTTCCAGAAATTCTTTCTAGCACAGACATAGTCAGTGCTTGGACAGAACATTTCCTGGATAAAATATCATGGGCAATGTTCATGCTGGTAATCTGTACCTTTATATTTCAATAGATCATAGAGTTAGAGATTTAGAGCTGGCAAGGGTCTTAAAAGTCATTTTCAGTTTCTTTATCTTACACACAAAGAAACCAAAGCCCAAATAATTTAAGTGATTTGCCCAAAGTTATATAGAAAGTAAGAATTGGGTATGAAACTCAGTTCCCTGGGTTGGGTTTTTTCCATAATATCATTGATTTAGAATCAGTAAGGACTTAAAAGCCCATCTTCCTTTTATATATGGGGAAATGAGTCCCAGATTAAGATACTTGCCCAAAGTGACTCAGATATTATGTGTTAGGCTTTCATTCCAAACCTGGTATCTTATTGCCTCTCTAAAGCCTTGATCTTAATTTTGTTGTAGACTATAAGGACCAAGTTGAGCTGCTTTGGAGCTCAAATCAGGCCAGAGGCTCGATGGTATGATAGAATTAGTACTGGGCCACTTTCAAAATCGATTCAGCTCCACAAACATTTATTAAGCTGTCATCTATGTGCAAGTCACTGTGCTAACTTTCAAAGTACTGCCTTGCAAATAAACTTTTGTAAGGCACTCTTCATTATAAATTAAGTACTATCTTAGCATCTTTTCTCCTATCCCTCCTTCTACTACTGATTCTTTTGCAATATTTGCCACTGGCAGCTGGAGAAAGTCATTTTTTCCCTCTCTTCCAGAGTATTGTTATTCTATAAATCATGGCTTCAATTAAACAAGTCTTAGATGTTTAAAAAATAAATAAATTACCAGGATGCTTCAAACTAAGCCTAGCTAACCTTCCTGGCAAGGAAGTGGGTGACATCAGCATTCTTTTTTATGCCCCTGAATAAATTGTTACCTTCTCTCCGAAGAGAGAATAGTCACTTCGAAAGCTTGTGTGCAAAAATTCTGTAATAAATACATTAAAGGTAGAAATGAATTATACATTTAAGTTGGAGAAGAACAGTTTCTGGTTTATTTTTTAAAATCATTGATGTTAATTTGATTGATGCTTCTAGACTCTTGGGGATTATCTATTAATTACTCTTTGTACTTGTATACCTGAGCCCCAGCAGTTCTGGGTTAAGATTCCTTTTCGTGCACTATTGGATAGAGGGTGATTTTAGCTACAGAAGTAATCTTTTCATCTGTAAAAACTACTAGACTAGGTCAACCATGATTAATCTCAATGCCCTGAACCATTGGATGAAAAGTTGGGGGGAGAAGTTTCCATTTTAATTAACTGCAAATGGAATGTGGCACTCTACTACAATTTCATTTTGCTAAAACAGAAACAAGTCTTAAAGGAAAAATGAAGCTCATCATGTGGCTCATTCCTCCATATTCTCTTTCTGGACCATTGAACTGAAATTCAGCCCATATTATATTGGGAAACCCTGGCAATTTCCTGAGATTTGCAAGCAGATTGAGAAGTAGGAAGACAAACTGGTGGCTCCCACCCAGCTCTGTCTCTACTCAACTGTCAGAACTATGAAAGCAATGGGAAGGTTTATTTTATTTTTATTTGTACCATTGATGTCTCCTGAGCAGTATGAAAAAAAGCACCAGAACTCTGTCAGTTTCAAAGGATCTTTCTAAAAGATGAAATGTTGTCACATTTGTCAGTGTTTACTGTACAAGAAATAATTGTCCAGTTTAAGACTTCTGTGAGCCTCTTTCCCCTTTAATTTTATTCAATTCTATTTATTTCAAACCACCAAGTGTTTAAGAAATTTAACGAGCTCTGAGGACTTCTCTAAATGCTGAGAAGGGGACAATATATAAGAATAGAAGATTGCCTTACCCTTTAAGAAATTTAATAATTAATAATAACAACAACAACAGCAACAATCACTAGAACTTATATCTTTTAAGATTTGCAAAGTGCTTTACAAATATCATTTCATTTTATCATGACAATCCTGGGAGATAGATGCTATTAGTATGCCTTTTTTTTAATTTTTAATTTTTTTTTTTTTTACCCAAAGATTACACAATTTATATGTGTTTAAAACTGGATGTCTTCCTGCCTCCTGGCCTCTCTACTGCTCACTTAGTTACCTCCTTATTGAGAAGAATTATGAAACATATATTTGACAATGTAAGAGAGCACTAAATATATAATATGTTGAGAAAATGTGGACTGGAGTGGTTGGGGAAATCTTAGGACCATAACATCTTCTTTAAAGAGGTTATTTTTACACTGAGCTTTTCATAATGAGTAATAATTAGACAGGGAGAAATGTGGAGAGGATGGAGAGGACATCCTTGGTACAAGGAACAATAAGAGCAGAAGCAGCACAGGGGAAGGAAAATGTGAGGCATGTTCACAGGACAAAAAATAATCTGGTTTGATTGGGAGCATAGGTTACTTATAATAGAGTAATGAATATTAAGACTGAAAGGAGAGGCTGTCACCAAATTGTAGAAAATATTGAAGTCTGAGTACTTTGGACTTTATTCAACAGGCAATGGAAATCCACTGCAGGCAAAGGAAATAATCATGACAATGATAAAGCACTACACAAATGGTATCTAAAATATACTAAAAGTCTTTAGATAATTATCTTATTTATATTATTTTATTATATTATATTATATTATTTATTTATTTTATTTATAAGAACTCCATGAAGTAGGTACTATAAGTGGTATGGGAAGAGTTAGACTTGGATTCAATAAGACCTGTATTTAAATTCCAGATCTGTTTCTTATTAGCTGTGTGACTCTAGGAAAGTGACTAAATCTTTTTTTTCATCCTTAGTTTTCTTATCTATGAAATGAGAAGAAAAATAGGACCTGCCTCACAGGGTTGCTATCAAGATCACGTGAAAAGATATATGTAAAGGACTTTGTAATCCTCAAAGTATTATGTAAATGTTTCCTATTGATATTATGATTTTTACAAAATAGAGGTTAAGTGATTTGGTCTTATTGGAGAGGAGACGTGAACTTGAGTTGCCTCATATTTCTTCAGCACACTCTACTGTAGCAGTGCACTGTCTTCTACCCTCCCACTTTAGTACTTTTGCTCAGCTTATCCAGGCATTGCTACCATGAGTTATAATGGTCTTAGTTTTCCACATGGACCTCCAGATCTTTGCTGCAAATAAAGGGTTTTTCATTGTCTTTGGTTTTTCCCCTTTTTCTTCCTTGTCTCCTGTCCATGGAAGTTATCCATATACGTTGGGGGTATAAGGATTGAAAGTTGCATTTTCAGATTTCCTTTACAGATTGAGAAATAATTTTTAAGTTTTAAAAGAAAAATAATAGTAAAAGACAAAAAAATTGATTTTAATTCCTCACACCAAAAGACAAGCGAGTTTCATTGAGAATAGGAATCACTAACAATGTCATATTCCACAGAGATGAATCAAAGACTAGGCTGAAGAAAAGTCTTTTAGATTCCAGGTCAAGGACTCCCTTGGTCATGTTTTGAAAAAAATAAATAAAAGAAATGCAGAACAATGATGAATATCACTCATTCTAAGCAACTGGCCATGAAAAAACAAAACGAGGACAGTAATTTAAGAGGTTTTAATAGTATAAAATAAATATTTCTTATCAAATTAGAGGGAATAATTGGAAGACTAAGGAGTAAAGCCCATGGAAAACATGAAATTGCCTATACTGAAAGGAAGGGTTTCAGTATAGGTACAAACTCTGAAAAGGGAATGGGACAGTAAGGGAAAGGATAGTTGCCAATCTGTATCCCCTCTTCAGCATTATTCATGCATTTATGCATAAACTAATTCCATCAAAGTCCATCTGTATCTTTTTCTGAAAACAAATGGCAGAGGGGTGGAGAAAAGGTAGAGAGGGGAAAGAAAAGAGAAATGGAAAATTCAAACTAGAAATATTCAATATGATTGATTAATTTGAACTCATAGGTGAACATTTATAGACACATGGTATGTTTGCCTTTAAAGTTTGTATAAATAAAGTCTTCCACAAAAAGCTTCTTCCTGTTCATGTTTCACTGTACTATGGAGGGTTACCTCCATAAGACTATGGACTTGAAAGACTATTGCAAGTGTATAAACTGGCAGGTACTGCCAAGCTGGAGAGAACTTGAAACACGGGCAACGGGATGGATTATATGTTCATTGTCCAAAGACTAATCTACTAAATTTGGAGTAGCTTACAAGTTTGGGTGTGGGTTGATGATTCTTTGTTGGGGCTATAGTAACTGTCATTATAGAAGGGTATTAGAGGGGTGCAGTAGAAGGAAATTATCAATCCTTTGACCTACGAGACAGCTGTAGCATCAAAGCAATGGTAAAAGGTGTGTATATGTGTTTTAATAAATTGAACTCTGTTTAACATGAAGTATATATTTATACATGTTTATTTACCAAAGAAATTAAATGAAGTATGTCTTGAACTGTGTAGACTCTGAGATCCTTTCCAAACCTTAGATTCTGTAGTTAATGTTCTCTTACTCAAAAACACATCAAAATTTTGGTGACTTCTTTGATTGGAAAAAATTTGAATTTTCTAGAATAGACATTTATAATGGCTATAATGTTCCTGAAATCAGAAACACTTGACTTTGAATTCTGCCTCAAACACATACCAGTTCTCTTGATCCTAGGCAAGCTGTAACCTTTCTATACATTAATTTCCTCTTCATAAAATGGAGACAAAAATAAAACCATCTAATACAAGGTTAGTCTAAGGATCAAATGAGATGACAGGCAAAGTGCTTTGTAAATCTTAAAGTGTCATCTAAATGCTAATTAGTATTATCATTTCAAAAGAAAAATCTAGTTATTTAGCAACAATTCCCATGCTCCCTTGAAAAGCTTCTCATCCCCCAGATTAAGATCTTTTAACATAGATAACTATAAGTTAGATGTAGAATAATGGACAGGTGTGTCTATGGATATTGTTATAGTTGATGGGCAACTAAGTGGCATCTAGAGATGCCAGGTCTGTAAGTAAATTGAGGGAATTGGGAAGATTAGAACATCAAGTGGTAAATTATGGGAATTTCACTCCATCAAGTGACTCAGTTTTGGAATTAGCTCGGTTCCCTTCCTAATCAATTGTGGATTTAGTCCAAATTCTGGCCTGTGAGAAAACTTTATTCCATTGTGGGCATTAAGAGATAACCTTATTGTATTGTTCCATGGCTAGGAAGCTGGACCACTTCTCCCTGCTGCTTGGAGACCCTTAACCAAGGACCTACTTTATGCTGACCAGAAATTCAGATTCAAAGACTGTCATAAATTTTCTCACAATAACCCATAGGTTTTGTCTGAAAACTTATCTTGTACTGATCAATCAATTATTGTTCCCATGTTCTATTGATTTTTAGATACATAACGGGAAAGGAGGAGATACCTCTTTTTTCAATTTCAGGGAACTGAACCTGTTTATTCTTGGAAACTCCCTAATTACTCCCTCTAATAGAAATCTGATTACCCAATACTGTATTGTTTCCTTTTAAATTAATCTTATTTAATTAATTGTTTTTAATATGTAAAAAAAATCTTTCTACATCTTCAGGGTCTAGACCTAAGCTAAGGGGCCTGGTCTCAAGTTGTTAGGCAATTGGTACGCATTGTTTAATAAATTAAAATCCTCGGTAGATTGAACCTTTGCTTCCTCAGTCATTTCATCTTTCACCCACCACACCAGGAGTCAGTTAAGATCTGAGTTCAAATCCAGACACAGGCACTCACTAACTAAGTGTGACTCTGGGGAAGTCACTTAATCCTGTTTGTCTCAGTTTCTTCATCTGCAAAATGAGCTGGAGAAGGAAATGGCAAACAAATTCAGTATATTTGCCAAGAAAACCCTAAAAGCAGTTGTGAAGATTTGGATACAGCTGAAAATGACTAAACAACAACAATGTTCTCAATACTTCACAGATTTGAAATTTTATGTTAAGTACTCCCTCTGACAATTCTTCCATGCTTTAGGGGACAATTTTTCAAGCTGCTATGACCAAAAAAAAAATCATTACAGGAAAGGCAACCTGGTGATGATCTCTTCCAAACTTAGCTAAGCAGATTTCCAGATGACAGGTTGCCTATCACTGAGCCCATACTCAGCTTGGAGTATAACCTGCCAGAGCTTATGCTACATTTGGAAAGGCTTTGAGAACCATTTTCCTCTCTATGCCAGAATGGATAGGATTTTGTTGGAGTTTGGCAAGAACATCAGTTTAGAAAGCAATATCTGTTTTTCCCAAAATCCCCTTTTCAAAAATGTGTGTGTGTGTGTGTGTGTGTGTATGTATACACACATGTCCAGCTAAGCTTATTCTATTGCTGTTAGCTAGAGGGTCAAGACAGTGAAGTTTAGAAATGCATAAAACTAATGAGTTGTCTGTAAGATGATGAATTTTTCTGAGGCACAATAACTCATGAAGATCATTTGTGGAGGTATAGAGGCATTTAAAATCACACTGATGAAATCATAATCCCTGACACATTTTAAAACTTGGAGAAAACTATAAAATGATTCATTGAAATCAGTGAATAAAGGTGATAAGAACCAAAATCAAAGGTAATGATATAGAACCTTGTACTTCATATTATTCCATTCAAAGAAGCGATTTTCACTGGTTTGGGTTTTGTGATTAGCTTCAAAGTTCATGAGATATGAGCTGTGCATTCGATCTTGGGGACATCTAGTTTAGCCTTCAAACCAATATAAGGATCCCTTCTAAAACATTCTTGACATCCAATGCCTTCGGTGATGGACAACTTGTTTACTTTGAAGGCAGTCCCTTCCATTGACAAGCAGTAATAATTAGCAATTTACATCTGTATAGTACTTTGAAAATGACTTTCATCATAATTCTATGAAAGTGGGGAGGAGGTAGGTGATGTACAAAAGTTGCTCCATTTTACAAATGAAGAAATTATGGTGTTCAGAGACTAAGGGACATTTTTATGATTATATGAGCTACGGTATTGGGTCTTCTAACCCCAAGTCAAGCATTTTACTTACTCCAACATTGATCATTCACCTGTTTCTCAGTAACTTCTTCCCCAATGGTGTTGGGACCAAACAGGAAAAATTGAGTCCCTTTTCAACATGACATAAGATTGGATTATGTTGCATTCTGACAGATTCAGGCTTTTCTCATAATATTCCCTTTACATGGCCATAGAGAACTGAGGGGGAAAAAAAACATTCACAAAGACATTATGAGGGCCGAGTAGTTTGACCAATGGGCTCTTAATCAGAGCTATAACTTAAGACCCATAAAAAGCCAGGAAAACAGGGAGTGGGGAACCTTTTTTCTACCTCAAGTCATTTGAATATTTATAACATCACGGGTCCTATATAATTATCAACTTATAGAATTCAAGCAGTGGGAGGTTGTTGTACCTAGCTTTCAGATCATTATTATGTAAGGTTGCCTTAGCAAATGATTTCATATATACAGCCTGCAGGCCAGACATTTCCACTCCTCTCTTAAAGGGTTGCAGGTGGAAGAGATATTCTTTTTGGTTTTATTTGATCCAAAGAATAGAAATAGAGACAAAGAGTAAGAATTACCAAGAGAGATTTCACTTTGATGTAATGAGATACTTTCTAAACATTAGAACTATCCAAAAATAGAATGGGTTACTCTGGGAAGTAATAGGTTCTTTCTTATTAGAGGTTTTTAAGCAAAGGTTGGATGAATTTTAGTTGGGGATGCTATAGAAGAGATTATTGGTTTAGATCATTTGAGCTTCATATGATAGGCAGAGCAGATAATGAGTTGGACCCAGAATTGAATGGGAGGAGAAGAATAGATTGGATTATATTTTGGAAAATATGTAATGCTTTCAGTGACCCCAAGTTACACATCACAAAAGCCCATCTATGAAATTCTTACATCCTCCCAGTGATATCTAAAAGTTGCAAAATGCCACAATTTCAGAAGTATCAAAATTTTAAGTGATCTAGAAAGGGTCTCAGCACTATCACTTTCTGATTAGGAGGGGGACTCTACTTTTAACACGTAATGTTAAGATTTCTATTCACATTCAGTAGGACTGAATAGCCTCTGAAGTTTCTTTCATGTCTGAGTTTCTGAGATTGTTGAGCACAAAGCCAAAAGAAAATGAAGGATTCAAACTTGTTTTCCTGGTTCCAAGTCCAGTATTCTATTCAATGCCCCCTAACTATCTTTACAAAAAGGAAAAACAGTGGCAAAGTCATAATGTGAGATAATATTCTTAAACTGCTTAATACAATGTCTGGCATGTAGACTTATTTCCTCTCATTAAGTAAATGTATTTTAGATATCCATTAGGCAAATAACAGAGTTTCCACAATTAAACATGAGAGAATCATTCTTTCTGTTTTAAAAAAAAAGTTAATCAACAAAGATATATTTAATTTTTATTATTTTTCAAGTATTGTACTAAGATTTTTTTGATATAAAAATAAAAGTTAAATTTACCCAACCACAAGGAGCTTATATTTTAGGGTATTTAGATCTTTTTCTGCATGCAGATAGCTTTTTCTGTATAGAGTCTATTGGGATTGCTTCGGATCACTGAACAACTGAGAAAAATCAAGTCTCTCATAATTGATTAATGCACATTCTTGCTGTCACTGTGTACAATATATTCCTGGTTCTGCTTATTTCACTTAGCATCAGGTTCATGTAAATCTTTCCAAGACTTTCTACAATCAGCTTATTCATCATTCTGTAATCAGCTTGTTAATAATTTTTTACAGAAAAATAATATTACATCACCTTCATGTAAACAAAGCTTGTTCAGCCATTCCCCAAATGATTCACACCCACTCTTTTTCCAGTTCTTTGCTACCACAAAAAAGAGTTATTACAAACATTTTTGCACATATAGATCCTTTTTTCCTTCTTTATGATTTCCTTGGGATACAGACTTAGAAATGGCACTATTGGGTGCTATGCACAGTTTTATAGGTCTTTGGGCATAGTTCCAGATTGCTTTCCAGAATGATTGGATCATTTTACTACTTCACCAACAATGCATTAGTGTACCAGTTTTCCCACATCCCCTCCAACATTTATCATTCTCTTTTTGAGCCTTCATCTTAGCCAATATGAGAAATGTGGGATATTATCTCAAAGTTATTTTAATTTGCATTTCTCTAGTTGATAGTCATTTATCCTTCATGATTTCTTGAAAAATGTTGTGTAGGCCCTTTTTTCATCGTGGTTTTCAGGTAGTCCAATGATTCTTAGATTGTGTCTTCTGTATCTATTTTTACAGGTCAGTTGTTTTACTATTTTACATTTTTTTCTGTTTCATCTTTTTTTGTTTTGTTTTGTTTTGTTTGACCAATTCTTAATGTCTCATTGAATCATTTACTTCCATTTGTTCAGTTCTAATTTTTAGTGAATTATTTTCTCCAGTTAGATTTTTTACCTCCTTTGTATTTAACCAATTGAACTTTTAAATAAGTCATTTTGGTCACTGGATTTTTTTTCCATTTCACCAATTCTCTTTTTTTAGGGAGTTGTCCTCTGTTTCCATTTCACCAATTCTGTTTTTAAGGAGTTATTTTCTTTTTCCATTTTGCCAAATCTATTTTTTAAGAAGTGATTTTCTTCAGACAATTTGTATTTGCTTTTCCAAAGTTCTCATTTCCTTTCCCTATTTTCTTCTCTTTTAAAATCTTTTTTTAATTCCATGGGAATATTTTGAGTTGGAGAGCAACTCGTATCATCCTTTGAGGCTCCATATGGAGATGTTTTGCCTTTAGTATTCTTGGAGTTTGAAGTCTGTTCTTCCCTGTGTCTGTAATGGCAATCTTTAGAGTTCTTTTTAATTTTTTTGCTCATTTTTAAAGGTTGAGGTCTGCTTTTAGGATGAAGGGAGATTGTGCCAAACTTTCTCTATAGATTACAACAGCTTTTTGCTGCCCAGGGACCAGTGCTGCCAACTTCCTTCCCATGGTGGATGGATGTGGCCAAGTCCTGTTTGTTATGCTGAGGTTCAGGGGTTCATCATTTGCCTTCTATAGTAGTGTTGGAGGTCTCACAGCTAATCTGCTGATCTACTGGCTTCAGAATCAGGATAGAGTAGCCAATGCTGCTGTATTTTGGCTAAGTGCCTTCCAGTAGATTCCTTCAGTGTACAGAGGCCTCTTAGACCCTGGATCTCCCTGTGCTGCATTTGTGCTGGGCAGCCTTCTCCTCTGCCTGATTGAGATAGACCTTTCCTGAAGTTCTTCCAAAATATCTTCTGCTAGAAATTGTTATAGTCTGAATATTTGTGGGTTGTGTCATTCCAAAACTCATTCAAAGGCTTGATCTGATGTTGATTCTGAGGGAAGCCAGGAAGAGCTCAAAAACCTATCTATTTTCTGCCATCTTGGCTCTACTCCCAGGATTAAGAAATTAAGGAAGCCAACAGTTTTATATTGTTTAGAAGCCTGATGGGTAAATATCATAAAGATTTTCCTCAAGAAGAAATTTAGAGAGTCTTTGACTTGGCAAGCACTGAACAACTACACTAAATATAAAATTAACCATACAATTAACTGCATTTTAAGAGACAGGAAATGTCTGATTGTTCCTATGGGAGTTATTTCAGAAGCAACTGTCTATATGGAGTCAGATCACCAGCTGGTTAGAGCATAGATAAAATTTGGCAATAAATTTAGAGAAAGGATGAGGTTGGGAAAGAAACACTACAATTTTAATTGCTACAATCCAACCTCTTAAATGAGCTGCTGATGCTTGAAAATAGGAAATAGATAAAACAGAAGATATTAACTCTGACTCATTTTTAGAGTATTTTTTTTCCTTTGTGAGGCAATTGGGGTTAAGTGACTTGCCCAGAGTCACTCTGCTAGGAAGTGTTCATTAAAAGAGGCTGAATTTGAACTCAGGTCCTCTTGAATCTAGAGCCAGTGCTCTATGCAATGTGATCTAGTCGCTTCTCTTACCTTTGAATTAGAAAACACTAGCCTTGTTCATAGGAAATGTAGTTTTCATTCCAGATAATAAATTCTTTAAAAATCTCATCAAATTATCTTAATAATTGGCAATAAAATTCTGCTTTCAAAACTTCAATGTTCTCAGTAAATAGAGGAAAATGAATGAAATCTCTGAAACCTCATTCTGGATGAGTTTATTCTCTGAGCACTATTGGGGGGGGTAGGTAAGAGAGCCAGAGAGATTAGAGATCTTTGAACATATACTTTGACTTTTTAATTAAAAAAAAATTGATCTAGCATGAACCATATCTGGCAGTTGTTATTTAATATTTTCTTAGGTCAACAGATTAATGAGGCAAAGTGGTATATCCCTTCAATGAAATCTTCTCAAATGACATACCTTTTCTTAATCTTATGTTACTCTGCATTTGGCAGAAAAATGATAGATTATCTTGAAGTTATGAAAAGATTAATTCATATCCTGCTGCAGGCACACAAATTATGTCCCCAGACAAGTTATTTATTATATTAGCTTCTTTCTTCATCTGTAAAATGGGGATAATAATGCACCAATTAATAAACATTTATTAAGTATTAGAAGTACTGAGGTTACAAAGACAGGCAAATGATAATCCATGATCTCAAAAGAGAATCAAATTCAGTGAGATAATGTATGCAAAGTGCTTTGCAAGCTTTAAAATACTGGATAAATGTGAGCTGTTATTATCATTGTTATTACTTAGGATCTGAAGGGTCTGGGTTGGGTTGGTCTCTGTCATTTCTCACCGGTTGGAATTTGACTCAACTGTTCTGGTAAAGCCTTTTACTTGTAAAATTATAAAACTAAGTGGCTTCTAATGTTCTTTAAATTCTAAGTGTGTAATCCAATGAAGGATTTCTTCAGGTTCACAACTGCAAAACAATTTTTAATAGCATTATGATCAATGAAATTAATAATACTTATAAGAAAAGTGATGATAAAATGAATATCAGCAGCATTCTTTTCCCCTCTTAAACTTTATTCTGTGACTTTCTCTTATATATGATGCATAATATCAAGCAAGAAAACTGTTTATTTATACCAGTATGGTTCTCTGGAAAAACAGTATAGAAAATAGTTTTAACTATCAAATGTTTAACTCTTGTTGGTAAATATTTGATTATTTATGATTTAAATAATATTTTAAAACATATCTTTAAAAAATGTTAATTTAAGTGAATTTTCTGCCGGACTTTGTGGGGGTACTATTTATGGCCAAAACATAGTGGAGCACTAGCATGAAAAACAGGTTAGATAGAAAAAAAGGCAGCTTAGCATTTGTGCATCAAGAGAGCCTATTCACCTGTGTGGTCTTCTACAGGCTTGATGCGGTAGACATGATATAGTATATTTGAAAAATGATCAAAGGAGATAAGGAAGAATTGCATAATGAATTCCAGATGTTAAAACTGTTTTGGAAGCATTGATATAGTTGATATAAGTTTTTTCAAGTATCCAGATGTCTGCTGGAGATTTCTCTTTGCTAAAAAACAGAGCAGCTGATAAGTTCTTGACCTGTTTCACTGAAATTTCCTCTCTCAGGATACAAGAAGGAATAAAGAAGAAAAACTATTCTAGACCTGATTCTGAACCCCAAAGGAAAAATTTTTTGGTTCAATATGGCAGCCAGAAAAGTCCATGAAATCTTAGACTGCATTGTAATAAATAGAGGAGAGAGAGAAGGAGAGAGGAGAGAGAGGAGGAAAAGGTGGGAGAGGGTGAGAAAGAGAAAGAGAGGGAGAGAGAAATGGTAGGAGAGGGAGGGAGAAGGAGAAAGAGAGAGGGGGAAAAAGGGAGGGAGAGGGAGAGAAGGAGGAGAAGGAGGGAGAAAGATAGGAGGAGAAAGAGGGAGATGATTGAAGTAGGATAGAAGGACTTCAAATGTTAAATTTTAAACTAAAGTTTCAAAGATGAAATTTTGTCATTTTAAACAATGAAAAAGAAGGAATACAAGTGTCTAAAGAAACAAATGTGACTGAAGAGAGCTTATCAGTGAATAAATATTTTAAAAAGAAGTGGAAAGACTAGCAGATAATTGAGGACAATTATAAATAAATGGCAATATCCTATAAACATTTCAGAAAGGGTAAAAATGTAGTATGAATTGAAAATTGAACAAATGCTATAGATATTTTAAAGTTTTCTGAAAAAAGTTGTGTTGGAGCCAAGAGGAAGTGAAGGAAAGTTGGCTCTCTTCTTGGCATGGATTATTATAATAGATAGTATTTTTAAAAATAAAAAGGCAGAATTATTCAGTTCTTTGGCTTCTTTTTTCTCTATCAAAGAGAATTCTCTTTAGACTAGGGAGAACAGAACAAAAATGGTTTACAAAAATGAAATTCAAAGGATAGGTTAAGAGAAAATGAATTCAAGTCAACAAACTTGAAGGAAAATCTCCCCACTAAAAGAACTTACAGCTATGATTACTGAACACAGAAGGAAATGTGACAGACAGAAAACTTGAGGTGAGTAAATGCCTTGCTTTTAAAAAAAAAGTAAAGTTTTGACTACTTTATAATATGGAGTACTTGATGTTAATTCCTAATAAAATTCTAAAATAGAATCATGAGACTATTTTTAGGCACTTAGAAAGGGAAGCAATGGCCATATAAAGCTAGTGTGGGCTAAGAACAAATCATGCTATGCTAACCTTGTTTCCTTTTTCAAAAGGGTTTCTAAGTTAGGTGTACAAGGGAAGGCTATACTATTATATAATCTTGAATTTAGAGCAATTTTTAATAAAATCTCATATTCTATTCTTTCAGACAAAATGGACAAATGATTCATAGATGACAATACCATGATATTAATCATAATATTGATTATAATTATATTACAATATAATCATTAATTAGTGCTATGAGTTTTGAAAAGTGCTTTACCTCTATTATTTCATTGGTCAATAGCGCCAACTCTGAGAAGTAGGGGATGGGGGTATTCTTATTCCCTTTTTATAGATAAAGGAAACCAAAGCTCATAAAAGTCGTGACGTAACACCTGATCACACAACTGTTCAGTATTGAAAGTGGGATTCAAATGCAGCTCTCTATAGACAACTGAGTCTATTTCTGATATTTCAAAATTGGTTGATATCCCCAAACTGCTGATTGATGAATCAAAGCCAGCTCAAAGAAAGACCTCTAGTAGAGTGTTATAAGCTTTTGTACTTAGGCCTATTCTCTTCAACTTTGTCATTGACTTGAATAAAAATAATGAATAAAATGATTATCAAATAGATGACAGAAACCTAGAAGAGGTAGCTAATGCAATGAATGACAATTAGGATTTTAAAATAACAGTGTATAGGATTATAGGGATATTGCTTGAAGGAATCTTAGAATTCACTGAGTCCACCTCTATTTTACAAATTAAAAAAAAAAAAAACTGAGACATTAAGTATCCAGGGAGATACAAATAGTAAGTGTCTGAAGTTGAAGTTAGGAAGCATTTTCTTTACATAATGAGAAAATCAGCTTCTGTCTACCTTCTACCTAGCAGATATAATTTTGATCTCTGAGAGTAAGAACCATTTTAAGTTCCCTAAACTGAATTCAATGTCCTATTCCCTGTCTTATCCTTACAGACTACTTGTTCAGTCATTTTTTGCTTTGTCCAATTTCATGACCCCATTTAGGATTTTTATAGCAAAGATACTGGAACATTTTGCCATTTCATTCTCCAGCTCATTTTACAGATGAGGAAACTGAGCTAAACTGGGTTAAGTGACTTGCCCAGGATCACACAGAATACGTGTTTTGAGGCCAGATTTGAACTTAAGATGAGGCTTTCTAATTTCAGTCCCTGCCTTCTGTCCATTGTTCCATGTAGCTGTCCCATTCACAGACTGTAGTTGACAAGATAATATTCGATAGTAGTAAATGTCAAGTTCTGTAAAAATATCAGCTGCATGTATTAATTTGGTTAGAAAACATTTCCAGAAAAAAAAGGCTTGAGGGTCCTAATTGACTGGAAGCTTAATATGAGCCACATGTAATGTGCCTATTGTAATCTTAGTCAGAATCAAGAGAAGCATCAGAAACATTGGGGCCAGAATGAAGCCAGAATGAATGATAACTCTCCACTGTTCTGACTGGCTAGGTCTTAAGGAGGGCAGTTATAATGGTCCAGTTTAGGAGTAATGTAACATTAGAAATGAGTTTCTAGAGATGTTTAGCCTATAGAAAAGTAGACTTAGGAGGACATGATGACATTTTTCAAATATTTGGAGAGTTTTAATGTGGAAGAAAGATTTTAAATTGGTCTGCCAGATCCAAAGGGCAGAAATAGGAGTAATATATTGAAATGTACTGAACGGCAGATTTCAGTTTGATAGAAGGAAAATTTTATAGCAATCAGATCTTTCACAAAATGGAAAGATTTGCTTCAAGAGCTGCCGAGTTCTTTCATCTTTGCAGATTTTCAGAGACTGAGTTTGTTAACCCTAATGGTGAAATCAGACCTTGAAGACTGAACTAAAGATAATTTGACCAAAATCATAATATACAAGTTTATTTCCAGTGCTTTTCTGAAGATAAACCTTTGTACATCTTTTAATTATAGTGTAAGTCAGTAGTTATTGATAGGTTGATAGATGATAGAATCCAAATTCAGCCAATTCAACATTTAAGGCAAGATGGTAGTGTGACTACTGTGGATCTATGAGCCTCATGCTGACTCTTTAGCCATACCTAGCCAAGTCAGCTGCCTTATTCATATTCAGCATTGGATGAAATATAGGAGATAATCTATCACTAGATTTAAATTGAGAAGACTTCGGTTCAAGTCCTGATTCTATTTGTATAATCACCTCCCTCATCCGCAATTTCCTTTTCTGTGTGATGAATATAATGAGACTTGAATTACCTATTTCCTAGAGTGGATTAAATGTATTAATGAATGCAAAAAAAAAAACAACTTTGTAATGGTAAAATACTCATTACATAGATGTCTTGTTATTTTAAAGAAGGGATTGATACAGAATTAATATATCTTCATTGTGGGAAAGTCCATGTGCTATTGAGGATTAGTATCTTAGAGCATCTTTTGGGGATAGCTTTTATCCTTCCTATCTCCCTCCATCCATGACTGGTTTCCCTTTGGAATGAATGTAGTCAGTATTCTGATATCTGTTGAATTCAACCCACTGACTTTTCTCTTATAAAACAGATAGTTCTGAAAACCTTCATCCTATAGAAGATGATACCACTTCACAGAGAATCATCTCTTAACTCACTAGGGGAAAAGGTAATGTTAGCCCAAACTCTCTCTACTCAGTCACACAAAAGTTTCTCAGCTTTGTAGTGATGGAAAATGTAGTCGGCAAGGCTATGCAAGCAGGTTGCACTCCAAGACTTTATAATGAGCTCTGGTTTTTAAAGACAGTCTTTAATTACAGGTCCTAGAACATAGGCAGAGTGATCGGATTGGCAATTAAAAAATGTAGGTCTCTAATTAGAAAAGTGAAATTACTTGGGGACCTCACTTGGTTATTTGCTTGTGGGTAAAAAGAAGACAATTTAATCTTATTATTCGCTAAGCCCTTGCATGGCCTTGGTTGCTCCCTCTAGCTCCTGTCCTGTTTCCCTGTAACTCTGCATTTCCCTATCTGGATTCTCTAGTAAATTGTGACTATCTTATTCACTTTAAGAAAGGATTTTAAGGCCTTAATAAGGGACTAAAGGCATGCAAATGATTAATAGGGAATAATCCTGTTTATTATGCTGGATTGGCTGGAATACCATATTAGACCCCTGAGAAGCAGTAAATATGTGGACCCTTGGGATTGGCCATAAATCTATCATTAGTTACCAATTAATCACAAGTACTTATTAAGCATCTAGGATGCCTAAGACTTTGTATTAGATGTTATATAGAATATACAGTAAAAGATAAGCCTCTCTGCCTCTGAATAATTTATAGTGAGGTTGAGAATGAAAGACATGAAAAGCAAAAGATAAATAGCAGTACATGGTAATCTAGGTTACAGAAGGTGTCAGACTAATCATTGTGAAAATAAGTTCTATAGGAGAAAAGTGAGTCAGAACCATGGGGGGCCAGTGAAGGCTGTTCAAAGGAATAAAGTCTGGAGCTAGACCTTGAAACAAGCTTGAATGTGGAAAACTGGAGAGCATGAAGTAGAGGAGTTGGACAAGAAGACGCCATGCTAAAGAACCTTGTATGTTTGGGGTACAGATAAATTTGTACAAAACAGAATAAGAGTAAAAACTAGTGGAAAATAGCCTGTTTCAAAAGGTAGAAGACTTCTGATTCAAAGCTAAGGAATTATATAGTTGTGTATATGTGTTTGCATACCCATTTGTGTGCATGTCTTTCCCTTTTGTAATTTGTCTTGAAAAAAAATCTTAAAGATCATTTATTCCTTATTGTGACTTTTTTCAGTAAGCAATGGGGTGCCACTTTTCCAATTGTCTAAAAGATAGGGTTGAACTTATAGAAATTCATCTGTTAACCTGCTCCTTCTGGCTTTCACTATTTAAAACAGGGGCTTTACAATGAACACTATCAACAGGGTTCAAAATCTTGGTATTAGCTTTGGCTCTTTCTCTTCCATTCACTCACATGCTTTTTTACTACTTATTTGTCACATGCTATTAATTTCAAAAGGAATTTGTAGATTGTGGAATAGTGGAGGGAGAGCTAGACTTGGAGCAAAGAGGTTACAAGTTCCATCTTTGACACCTGCTAGCTATGTGATCCTGAGCAAATGAAAACCATCTGATGCTCTAGGCAGCTTTTTTAAGATTATATCAAATTTTAGAGAAAAGATACTGACCTATATTAATGCAGAGAATTTCATCTATATCCTTGCAATTACCTGCTTAGTCTTTGACCCTATTAATTCTCTCAAATTGGTTTCCTCTCTTTTCTCACTGCCTTCATTTTTTGATCAGTCAAACTTATACTGTGGAATGCAAGTTCCTCAAATTTAAGAACTATTGCATACTAAGGGAAATTCAAAACACTTTGTCAGCATTGAAGGGTGTGCACAGTCTGATACCATCCTGACTTTCCAGTTTAATTATGATACCCTCTACATATTTATGTTCTAGGCAAACCAGACTTTTTTCCAGTCCCCAAAATACTTTCTCATATCCTAAGCATCTTTGCTTATGCTGATTCCTTTCCACTATCACTGAATCCCAGAATTAGAGAGATGTAAGTAACCTCAGAACTCATGTCTAACCCTGAGCTGAACAGGGGTCCCTTTCATCACATTCCTGATAAATGATTTAAGGACCTCTTTCCTAAGGCAGCAATTCTATTGTTGCATAGGAAAAGTTTCCATTTTTGTTAGATGTTTTTCCTTATACTGTTCCTAGATAAATCAGTCTTTATGACCTGTTGCTCTTATTTCAGCTTCCTTGGACCAAGTAGAATGAATCCAATTTGTCTTCTACATGATAGGTATTGAAATGTAAAAGACCACTGCTGTATTCCCCAATAATTTTTTCTAGGATAACTATGTCTGCTTCTTCTAGATGATCTCAGTAGTCAATAGATTTCAATGTCCTTAAAATCTAGCTGGCTCTCCTCTAGAGTTGCTCTCACTTGTACAGGTCTTCAAGATGTGATACCCAGAACTGAACATAGCACTCTAGCCACGGTCTGACCAGGGCAGAGCACATTGGACCATTTACTTCCTTCAGTCCTCTCATTTATCTCCTTCAAGTAATCAAGTAGTTTTAACATAGCCTCCCTAAATTTAAAGGAAAAAAAGCTTTTTAATTTTAATTTTTTAATTATTTTACTGTCTTCTTATATTGTTGAGTTATATTATGGTCTTGTTGTTCAGTTGTTTCAGTTATGACTGATTCTTTGTGAATCCATCAGAGGTGTTCTTGGCAAAGATATTGGAGTGGTTTTGTCATTTCCTTCTCTAGCTCATTTTACAGGTGAGGAAATGGAGGCAAACAGAATGAAGTAATTTGCCCAAGGTCACACAGCTAATTAGTGTCTGAGGCCAGATTTGAATTCAGGAAGATGAATCTTTCTAATTCTAGTCCCAGCACTCTCTCCATTGCTCTACCTTGCTGCCCCATGTTATGTTTTTAATTTAGTAAAACTCCACCTTTTCTTCATGTAAATTATTGCTTAGCCATATGATCCCCACATTCTATCCTTGATTTTTTTTAATCTAAGTGTTAGAATGTTTATTGATCCCTATTATTTTGCTTTATTAGATTCTGCTCAGTTTCATAATGCTAATCTGTTTAAATTCTGCTTATCATCCAGTACATTATTTTTTCCCTCTAGCTTTGCAAAACTGCCATACATTTCCATCAATACTTTTATTCATGTCATTGATAAATATATTGAATAGTATAAGGACAAGGACAAATTTCTCTATGACCCCTTTAGTAGACAGTTCCCTCCAATTAATGACTCTTTCTTGGATGTCATCATTCAACCAGTTTGAAATCCATCCAACTGTACTCCCATCCAAGTAGCCCATCTAGCCATATCTTATCCACAAAGATAGCATAAGAAATGATATGCTAAAGGAGAATTCACTAACCCCTAAGGCTGCCCATTGCACCATTGGCCCTAAAGTTATTCCTTTAATTCAATAAACATCTTTTCAATTTATCTCCTTACTGCTGATGTGAACTTATAAAAGTCCTTCAAACTTGGTGCTTCAGATTCCATGTTATTTTTATTGTTGTTTGTCCTTCATTTTGTAAAAGAACTGTGACATCAGGGAGGTGATGCCATGGCATGCAAATGAATTGGATTTAAGTAAGAGAGGAATGTGCAAGGGTACCTTTCTCCTCTCACTTTCTCCTCTAGAGCCAGCAGTGTTGAGCGGCCAGATATGGAAAAGGACTGGACTAGACTAGATGATCTCAGAGGTCTCTTCCAGCTCCAAATCTACCATTTTCATTGAACAATCAGTGTATCATGTATAATATGCTCACAGTATACAATGTGGATACAAAGTAAAAAGCAACAAGCAATCTGTACCTTCAAAGAGTTCACACGCTACTTGGCTTAAGTATAGTATTATATGTAATCTTGTAAGGAAAAAGCATAGTCACTTGACCACAGAGAACCCATTAACAATTGAGAAAAGAAAGGAAAGATCAAAGAAGATTTTCAGATGATAGTAATATCTAAGAAGAAAATACTTCTGAGAGAAGACAAGGAAGTTTATTTTGGCCATAGTATACAGCTTGTAGAAGGGCATGGTAAATGGGAAAAAAGTGTCAAAATTGGGGTATAGCTAATAGCTAGCTCAATTTGGTTGGAAGACAGAATGCATGAAAGGAAATATTGTGTTATAAAGATGGAATGAAGTGGAGCTGAATTGTGGAAGATCTTAACTAGGCTAAGAGTTCTTTTACTTTATGATTAGGGAATTTGTCGGTGTACATGCTGCCTCCTTCAATGCAGATGTGTCATTCTTTACCTCAGTAGACAGTTTTCAACAATTTCTGTACCTGAAAAAAAAATCATAACACTGTAAGCAACTTGGTGATGAGGTTCTTTCTTTGGGTTAATCTAGACTGAGAGTCCTTCTCTGAGCTCACATTCAAACTAAGTCTTTTTAGCTTTCATCTTCATAGGTTTTTAGTTTTGAGGTTCACCTCCATGCAGAGATGAGAGGCTCATGATAAATATATTCCATATAATAAAAAAATAACAAAATTCATCTGGAAGAACAAAAGTTCAAGAATACCAAGAGAATTAATGAAGAAATATAAAGGAAGGTAACCTAGTCATACCAGATCTAAAACTATTTTATAAAATGATAATCATAAAAAGTATTTGGTACTAGCTAAGAACCAGACTGATGAACTGGTGGAATAGCTTAGGTACACAAGAAATAATAGTGAGTGACTATATTAATCTATTGTTTGGTAAATCTAAATACTCCAGTTTCTGGGATAAGAACTTAGTATTTCATAGAAACTGTTGGAAAAACTTAAAAAGAATATGGCTATTTTCTTTTATTTTTCCTCTTTATTTTTCAATATCATATTAAATTGAATTATATTAATATTTTGAATAGAAACACTTTAAAACTCCCTAACTACATTTGGAGCTGTCCAAATGCCCAAAGGATTATCTCAGGAGATAATTAATAGATGCCTTATCAATGGGGAGCTACCTATGGAAGCTAAATAATTACTTGTTCAGGAAATATTGTCAAAAAGCTTCCTACTCAATGCATTAGACTAGAGGCCCCCTAACTTTTCTTCTAACCCCTGAGATACTGTGAACTCAAGATTTTGAAACAGAACTTCTTATTATATGGGAACTTGGTATAATAGATACTGTACAAGAATTAGGAATTAAGAACTCCTGGGCTCAAATCTCACCTCAGATACTAACTCTGTGACAGTAGGCAAATCATTTAACTTTTCGGTACCTCATCTGTAAAATGAAGAGGTGTAACTCATTCTCCCAAGTCCCAACCAATTCCAAATCTATTTTTCTATGATTTATTCTCCATGGAAGCTATTGTTCCAAATTCATTTTAATTTCTAAATAAATGAAAGTGGAAGAAAAGACTCTTCTGGAAAAAAAAAAAGAAAAGGAAATCTTGAATTCATTTGGAAGTTTCATTTTAAATTTAAAATGGTTTTCATTCCTTTGTGACATTCCAGCTCTTTCTGTTGTATCTCTCAAAACTCATGGATGGTCACAGTACTTGGTAAGCAGCATTAGAAAAGATATTATCAAAGAAAAAAAAAAGAGAGAGAACAAATATTTCCAAAATAAAGACAGCAAGAGCTATTTGCTCATTTATCAAATTATAGTCTATTGCCTACAACTATGAAACAGCTTTGTGGTTGAGAAAATGTACTCATAATTTTATTAGGAAGCAATTAGACTGAAATTCCTTCTAACTGGATTCGATGGACAGTGCCATTAAGGTAGAAATAAGGTATTTGTGTAGATAGCTCACTTATTTTAAATTACTTTCCTGTCCGGGAGTCTTTAATAGCATACTTTGTGTTTGAATTCAATTTGGGAGACACCAGGCATGCTAATTAGATCTTCTTTGTATTCTTTGCTAGAGAGGAGGGAGAAGGGCTATTTTTCCTCCACTTCCACACAGTTGTATTTTCAAGGCACATATTTCTTGCTCATAATATTCTGTGCAATTAGCTGTAGAGGTTCCTGGCCATAAAAGCACCTGCTATTGAGTCTGAGAGTAGAATAGGCAAATGTAACTTCTGGTTAATATGCCACTTCAATATTGAAACATTTTTAAAAGTTCCATTAGAATTAGCATTTGGGCCCCTGCTGTATTCTTCCTCTCTCCCACCCCCAATTCTGTATGTCTTTTTAGTTCACATAATTGTCTTTACTGCCTGCAGCCCAATGAACAATTCTGGAGGACTGCCGATAAAGCCTCCTTCTGCTAGCTTTCCAGGGTTAGGTTCTTAATCACTGGGGATTGAATTCATCTAAAAGCAATGTATCCTGGAAGTAATCTCGGTGTGAGAAGTCCTAGATGAGCATTTTTGGCTCTGACAGTATGTATAGATGGGATCTGAACAAATTACTTCATATGGCTGATGTTCAGCTTTCATTTAGGACAGAGATATTCCCTTCCCCTCCATGTCCTGTGCTGTCAGAAAAGTATTATGAAACCCTAATGTGTTATATTTTGGTATTGTTATTGCGCTTATTATTGAAATGAGGACATTGGATTGGATGATGTATAAGATCTCTTCTCGCTCTCAATTTAGCATTTATTGTGGTTGGGGAAGGTTCCTGAGAAGTCTTGAGTTATGAAGAAAGAACTTAAAGTATCATATAAATATGTTATTCTTATTGAAACACTTGTTGGGTGACATGAAGAAGTGGGAGGACAGTGATACAGTGCTATTTTTTGGACTGACCAAGAAATTATTCCCTAAGAGAATGGGAAAAATCTTAGGAATAAACTAGAGGGATAAGTGAAATAATCATCTCTAAATAAGCTGTCAAGAAGTGAATTTATTTTTCTTTGAAATGAACTTGAATATGGAGCAAACATTAAATTTTACTGTTTTATGATTTTTCACATGAAACTACATATGTATCATCTGATATCTACATCTCTATATAACCACATACAAAAGGAAATATGTACCTATGCCCTAAGAAATCCATTTCACTTTATAAACTGCCTGGACGTATTCAGAAAGGAGAAAACAAGTTTTGTGCCTACTGATCTAGGGGAAAGGAAATTCTCTAACCAGCATCTTGGAGCTTATGAAAGCATTCTTCACACTAATCATGTAAGATAAGTTATCCGAGGAGTATTTTCCCTGTTTTACAGCTGAGCAATCTGAGGTGCAAAGTAGATAACTTATATTATAGCCATTCACATGGCTGGTGAGTGGAAGAACCAGGACAAGGACTGGAATCTTCTGATTCTGAAGTCCCAATGAGTAGAAACTCACAATCCACACTATAGAATAAGAGAGAGCGAGTCTAGGAAAGCACATAGAAAGTACACTCTTGTATTTATATTATATTTTGGATTCTCTTCAAAAATGAGACAATGTTTTTTCCTGCCAAGATTTCTGATGCAGCCTTCAAGTCACACCCGAAATATGATGAGGATTTTGTTTCCCAAGAATCCTTGGGCTCCTGCCAACCTATGAGTACTTTCCAGGAACAAAGATCAGTTATCTCTGAGGAAGAAGATTAGAATAATTTCTCTCTCTTGGCACTAAAGAGTTATAGATGTTCAAACTGAAAAGGACCTTAGGGATAACTTGTCTAATCCAATGTGAGTAGGAGCCTCCCTGTCAAATTTGTTATCAAAAGTTCTAAGCTTCCACTTAAGGACCTTATGGTGGGATTACCTACTTGCTCCTGAGATAGCCCATTTTTCTTTTCATACAACTCTGACTGCTATAAAATACTTCTTTATACTGGGCCCAAATTTACATCTTTACAATCTCTACCCATCACTGATTCTGCCCTCTCAGGCCAAGTTAAACAAATCCAATCTCCTTCCCATAAAAAAACTCTGTGTTTCTGGAGGCAGAGCCAAGATGGCAGAGTGAAGCCAGGAAGCTGCTTGAGTTCTCCCAGATTCCCTCAAAAACTACAGACACCAAACCTCTGAACAGAGTCTGATGGAATGAAACCACTCTCCAGCTCAAGATAAATTGGAAGGACTTCAAGACAGGTCAGATTCACTGGGGTAAAGGAATGTTCAGGCCAGCACAGATGGAGTCTTGGAAAGCTAGTGAGAGGGTCTTAAATATGGTAAATCAGTAAGTGAGACCCTCGATCCTGGATCTGAGAGGAGCAGACCAGTGGGGCAACCTCCAGTCCCAGCTCAGAAGGCAAATTCTGGGAAACCAGATTGTTTCTTGGAAAGAGAAAGTCAAGTTGTGAAAACCAAATACAAAAGGATCCTTTACTCAAAGTCAAGGCTCAGATCTGCACAGGAAACTTGGAACAGCGGCCCTTTTACCCCAGAAACAGAGCTCAACCTTAAAAGTCACATAGGAAAAATATAAAAAGGAAAGGGAAAAAATGATCAAGAAACAGAAAAGAATCTTGAGTATAGAAAGCTTTAAGGTGACAGGGAAGATCAAAACACCAACTTAGATAAGGACAAATATCCATAGAAGAAATATCAAAGAATGATAAGAATTGGTCTCAAGCCTAAAGAGGCTTCTTGGAAGTGCTCATAAAAGATTTTTTAAAAGCGAATAAGAGAGATAGAAGAAAAAATGAGAAAAGAAAGGAAAGGTATATAAGAGAGAGTGAGTCTATAGCTTGCTAATACAATTAAGAAATTAAATACAATTTAAAAAATTAAAAAATACTATTGGCCAAATGCAAAAAAAAATCCACTGAATAAAACACTTTAAAAATAGAATTAATCAAATGAAAAAAGAAATGCAAAAGCTAATAAGGAAAATCATACATTGAAAACTAGAATGGGGCAAATGGAAGCTAATGATTCTATGAGACATCAAGGATCAATCAAACAAACTAAAAAGAATGAAAAAAATGGAAGGAAATGTTCACTATCTCATTGGAAAAATAGCTAACCTGGAAAATAGATCTAGGAAAGACAATTAAAAAATTAGTGGTCTACCTGAAGGCCATGACAAAAAAAAAAAAAAAAAAAAGTATGGGTAGCACTCTTTCAAGAGATCATCAAGGAAAACTGCCCTAGTAAACTAAAATTAGAGGGGGAATACTCATTGAAAGAATTCATTAATCACCTCTGGAAAGAGATCTCACAAGGAAAACCCCAAGGAATATTGTTGCAAAACTCCAAAACTACAGTCTCAAGGAAAAATACTGCAAGCTGATAGATAAAAAGCAATTCAAGTAGCAAGGAGCCAGAATTACCCAAGATCTGGCAGCATCTAAAATAAAGGATAGGAGGGCCTGGAACAATACCATATTTGGAAGGCAAAGGACCTGGAGTTATAATCAAGAATTAACTACCCAGTGAGACTGAGTGTCATCTTTTCAGAGGAGGAGATGGATCTTCAGTGAAGCAAGAGACATTCAATCATTTCTATTGAAAAAAAAAACAGAACTAAACAGAAAATTTGATCTTCAAACACAGGACTCAAGAGAAGCATAAAAAGGTAAACAGGGAAAAATATATTATTTAAAGGGTAAAATGTTTACATCCCTGGATGGGAAAATGATACCTGTAAATCTTGAGAAGTGTATCTATTATTAGGGCAGTTAGAGGGTGGAGGGTGTGGTTGTGAATAACCTCTGATGATAACAAAGAAAAAGACCTTAAGGGATGGAAAAAAAGATTGTATTGGGAGAAGAACACAAGGGAAGTATAATGAGACAAATTAGAGCACATGAAGAGGCACAAAAGACCTATTGCAATAGAGGGAAAGAAGGGAGGGGGATAAGCATTGTCTGAAGCTTGATCTCATCCATTTTGGCTCAGAGAGGTAATAAGTTAATCATTCAGTTGGGTATGCAAATTTATTTTTTCCCTAAAAAGAAGTAGGAGGAAAAAGAGAGAAAGAAAAGGTAGGGGCTGAATAGAAGGGAGAGCAGTGGGGGAAAAGCAGGAAAAAAAAGCAGGAGAGAAAGGAGTAAGACAAGAAACGGGATGATAGAAGGTAGGAGAGGTAGAAGAGGAATAGGTTAAAAACACAACTAAGGACAGGGTGAAAAGAGAGAACAAAAGTATATACCAGGGTGAAAATAGGATAAGGGGTAATACAGAGCTGGTAATCAAAACTGTGAATGTGAATGGGATGAACTATCCCATAAAACAGAAGTGAATAGCAGAGTGAATTAAAAAACAGAATCCTATAATATGTTGTTTACTAGAAACACATTTGAAACAAATACATACAGAGTAAGGGTAAAAGGCTGGAGGAGAATTTATTATTAAAATTTATCTGGAAGGATAAAAGGTCAAGAATATCAAGGAAATTAATGAAAAAAAATATAAAGGATGGTGACCTAGCAGTACCAGACTTTTTTTTTTTTTTTACTATTTTACATAATATTTTATTTTATTTTTTAAATACATGACCAAACTGTTATTTTGCTGTACAAAAAGAATCAGACTCTGAAATATTGTACAATTAGCTTGTGAAGGAAATCAAAAATGCAGGTGGGCATAAATATAGGGATTGGGAATTCCAATGTAATGGTTTTTAGTCATCTCCCAGAGTTCTTTCTCTGGGCGTAGCTGGTTCAGTTCATTACTGCTCCATTGGAAATGATTTGGTTGATCTCATTGCTGAGGATGGCCAGGTCCATCAGAACTGGTCATCATATAGTATTGTTGTTGAAGTATATAATGATCTCCTGGTCCTGCTCATTTCACTCAGCATCAGTTCGTGTAAGTCTCTCCAGGCCTTTCTGAAATCATCCTGTTGGTCATTTCTTACAGAACAATAATATTCCATAATATTCATATACCACAATTTATTCAGCCATTCTCCAACTGATGGGCATCCACTCAGTTTCCAGTTTCTAGCCATTACAAAGAGGGCTGCCACAAACATTCATGCACATACAGGTCCCTCTCCCTTCTTTATGATCTCTTTGGGATATAAGCCCAATAGTAACAAACAGTACCAGACTTAAAACTATATTATACAGCAGCAGTCATCAAAATCATTTGGTATTGCCGAAGAAACAGAGTAGTGGATCAGTGAAATAGGTTAATACACATAATCAATGACTATAGTAATCTAGTACTTGATAACCCCCCAAACTCTACCTTCTGGTATAAGAACTCACTATTTCACAAAAATTGTTGGGAAAACTGGAAAAGACTATCAGAAACACACATAAACCTACATATCTACACCTTACACATAGCAAAATAAGTTCGAAAGACTATATGATTTGGGTGTAAAGGGTTATATAACTAAAATAGGAAGGCAAGAGATACTTATCAGATTTTTCAAGAAGGGAGGAATTTATGACCAAAGAACTAGAGAACATTATGAAATGCAAAATGGACAACTTTGATTACATTAAATTAAAGTATTTGCAGAAACAAACACAAAGAAGATCAAAAGGGAAGTAGAAAACTGGGGAAAAATTTTATAGCCAATGTTTCTGATAAAGATCTTATTTCTAAAATATATGAAGAACTCTTAAATTTGTAAGAATAGAAGTTATTCCCCAATTGATAAATGGTCAAAGGATAGGAAGAATTTTGATAACAAATTAAAGTCATCTATAGTCATTAAAAATTGCTCTAAAACACTATTGATTAGAGAAATGCAAATTAAAACAACTGTGAGGTACCACCTCTCAGTCTGGCTAAAATGACAGGAAGAGATAATGAAAAATGTTGGAAGTGATGTGGGAAAACTGGGACACTAATGCATTGTTGGTGGAGTTGTGAAATCATCCAACCATTCTAGAGAGCAATTTGGAACATGCCCAAAGGGCTATAAAACTGTGCATACCCTTTGACCCACCAGTACCACTATGGGAAAATGAGTAAGAGCCCATCAATTGGTGAATGGCTGAATAAGTTATGTATATGGAAGTAATGGAATATTATTTTTCTGTAAAAATTTTTGATACACATTCTGAGGTCTTTCAAAGTTATTTCCCCTGTCATAACTATTTTGATCATTACATTAATTGTTTCTACTGTGTTTGCTCTATGTCAGTTAACAAAAATATTGCTTGTCCAATAGATTACATTTCTCCTAATGTAGTATAAAATAATTACCTTTTAATCTACCTCATGGTATTGACTCATATTGAAATTGAAGTCCATTAAATTGTAATACACTAAATTTGAAGTCTTCCACTTGTGTCTAAAAATAAAAATACATTTTTAAAATGGGGGGATTTACACAGTCCTGGGGGGAAATATAAATATTTTGGTAGACTAAGAGCCTAATATAAGTCAATTTTACATGGAAGTTAGTGAAGCTAGTGTGATCTTAGGGTACATCCATAGAGGAATAATGTGAAAATGAGGGAAGTATTGGACTCTGTGTATTATATGCCCCATACAGAATACCTTTTGCACATTTCAGCAAGAAATATTTGGATGAATGAAGTCCTTTTGTTCTTCTTGAACTAACTTCCCCTATTGAATATTTAACCATAGTGTCCTAGGTACCCTGTCTTTGATTGCTTTAAAATCTATTCTCCCAAAAGGAACAAATCAGAATTTGTTGGCCATTCACCCATCAGAAAATCTAATTCAACAGTCAATTCCTTTTCAATATAATATACCTTCCCATTATTTTATTCTATTCCTACATAACAATTTACCAAGTCTCCATGATACTAAGTGGGTTTATGTTTGCTTTTCTGTGTTACAAAGTCTTGTTCATTTTATTTATTTGGTCATCATCTGCACATTCTGGGTCTGATTTCTTCACTCTGTGCAACTCAATACAAATCTTCACATGTTGCTTTGAATTCTTTAAGTCTATACCTATACCTTTATGTCTATACACATCTCAGTATACCATAATTTGTCCATTTATTTCTCTCTACGTCAGGAAATACATTTTGCAGCTTTTTGCCAGAAAAAGAATTCTGTTATGAACATTGTTATACATATGGGTCCTTTCTTAAATATAACAACCTCCTTAGGATATAATAGTCCCAGCTGCAGAAACTTTGGGTCAAAAGATAAGAGCAATTCAGTAACTTTTCTTGCATAATTCCACATTGTTTTCCATAATAGTTCAGTCAATTAACAGTTTTACCAGCAAGGAATTTGCATGAATGTCTTTGCACTGCTATTGAAATATTGAATTTTCCCATCTTTCAACATCTTTGCTAGCTTAATGGATTGAAAGGGTAACACAGGCTTGTTTTCATGTATATTTCTCTGATTGTGGGTGATTTCCTGTCGAATTTAGATGCTGTTGTCTCAGCTTTCTTTCTCAAGACCACAGTCTTTGAAATATCCAAATCTCAATTAAAGGAATCCTTGGCCTTATGGGTATTCTTTTTTTTTCTCTTTCCAACCAAAATGGTATATATACACATCTGTTTATATCTGTGTATATGTAGATATGTACAAATATACACATATATATATGTATATTTAACTGCATACTCATTTTAGAATATGATATGTGAAATAATCCATATTCGTTTTGCATAAATTATTAATTAATCAATTAAACTAATATGTATAAGAAGACACAGAAGGACTTTATGAATTTAGGACTTTTAGGACTATCTGGCTTTAAGACTTTAGAACTTTTTCCCTGGAGTACATTAACATTCAATTAACTTTTGAAAATAGTCCATAACTCAAGAATTCCGAAGCTGCTTCATCAAAGCGAGTATTTGTCAAAGAGAACTGAATCTTAAAGCTTAAGAAAACAGCATTAGGCTATTTTTAGAATAACACAGGAAAGTATAAATCTGTGATATGAAGCAGCTGGATATTTTCTGTATTGAAAATATAGGCACATTATTTCAATGGTGTCCATGAAGCTCCCTGATGTGGAAGAGGATTTAGATGTCATGGTATGTGAGCAGTACAGTGCTGGACCGGAGGAAAAATGTTTATAATGTTTGTTTTTTATCCCACTTCCCAGATAAATGATTCTAGTTAGACAAGGATTCTTTCATTCATTTATTCATACGTGAACTCAATAGATATTTATAAAATGCCTACAGTGTACAAAATCCTGTATTCAGCTCTTAGCAATAATGACAGCCTGTGCCCTAATGAAACTTGTAGTCTAATGGAATGGGAGTGAGCTGATATACCCAAAAGTCATAATCCAAGTGAGAGTGTAGGAGAGGACATGCTGAGAGGGCTAAGAGATTCAGGGAGGTAGGGACTCTAAGCTGGAAAGACTTGGGAAGTACTCATGGAAAAATAGGGCTTTAAAGAGAAAAACAATGTCAGGAGCTGAAGACATATTTTAGGCATGAAGTACTAGTACACATAAATATAGAAAGGTGGGAGAAGGCAGGATGGGATAAGTTAATTATTTGGTCTGGTTGGAAGGAAAAGTCCACAAATGGAAATAGTGTGAAATAATGGCAGATAGATAAGTTGGAGTCAGATTGTAAAAGGCCTTGAATCCAGAATATGGAATGTCATTTTGTCCTGAACTACTAAACCATAAGGAAGTAATGTAATTAGACCTATGGGTTAGCAAGATTTCTTTGGCAGCTATCAGAAAGGTGAATTGAAGAAGAAAGAGACTAGGAAAGAGGAGGTTAGGTAGGCTATCCTATGGCATAGTGGAAAGAATGCTGGGCTTTGAGTCAAGAAGTGTGATTAAAACCTACCTCAGATGCTTACTAGTAATTGGAAAGTCACTTAACTATTCATAACCCATTTCCTTTTCTGCAAAATGGAGAAAATTATACTTAAAATTAAATTCAACAAATAAACTCAAGAAACAAAATAATCCCTGCTCTAAAGGAGTTTATTTTTAACTAAGAGATACAATGGGCAGCACAGAGATGGTACAGATAATAGACTGCTAATGGGGGGTTAAGAATTCCTGACTTCAATACAGTCTCAGAAACTTAATAACGTGTAACTCTGAGTAAGTCACTTAACATTGCTTCCTTGTTTCAGTTTCCTCATCCATACAATGAGCTAGAGAAGGAAATGTCAAGCCACTCCAATATCTTTGCCAAGAAAACCCCAAATGGAATCACAAAGAGTCAGGTGTGATTGAAATGACTGAAAGATAACAAAGGATTCAACAGACAGATCAATAAATACAAAAGAATTTCAGAAGCACTAGCAACAATGAATAGATATGTATGTATGACCTGGGGCAAAAATTTCATAAAATCATAGATTTAGAGCTGAAAGAAATCTTGGAAGTCACTGAGCCCATACTTTCTTTTACAGATGAGGAAACTGAGATACAGAGAGGTGACATTATGATACATGTATAAGGTAGAATTTGAACTCGGGTCTTCCCAACTCCATGTCTATTGCCTCTAATTTGTTAGGAGGAAAGTACTTTGCAAATTCTCAAGCAATGAAAGTGTGAGTTCTCATTATTAGTCCAGGAGATAAATAATGAGAACTTGAAGCAGGGTAATAATGATTCTGTGATTCTTTCAGACACAAAACTAGAAATCAGAGAGAGCTCAGGGCCTTATTTTATTGGAGTTAAGTGTAGGAAGTCAGGGGAATAGGCTTTATGATCCCCAAAGCATCTCCTTGTTGTTCCTGCAGCAAATGTGTAGGAGTGGTGATAACTTCTATGAGGCATATGGTACTTTCTGGGCCAAGCCTTTTTGGAAAGTTAAATCCCAGGGCTTTCCCATGTCACTTTCTAGGAATTCCCACAGTTCCCTCTGGACCAGAGCACGTCTCATCTTGTGGGAGTCTTAGGACCAGTACCGATGGTTACTCTCTCCTCTGACAGGACTCATCCCCAATATCTGAGTCTCTCTACCTGAGCAATTACTGTTTTTTAAAGCTGTAGAAGTAATTTCTGGGGCTTCTAGTGGGCTAGTAATAGGGTTTGCTTGCTTTTTACTTATCTTCTCTCAGGGATGATATCAGATAAGGAAAACGAGGTCTGGAAAGGTTAAATGACCTGACTGATCAAGGTCACATAGCATCAGAGTGGGATATGAACCAAAAGACCCTCTGAATCAAAAATTAGTGCTCTATGCCACCATAACACAACACAGATATATATACAACATATGATATTTCAATGGCTTCACCAGCTCACTGGTAAATATATTCTTTCCACCAGTGTAGTTTGGAGTTTATCCATATCTACTCATCTGATACAATTCTAATCCTTCCCTAAAGCCTTTATAATACATATTCCCAAAGTAGTAAGTAGGTCTTTTAATATTTCAAGGATACTGATGCTGCACTTAAGACTATCTTTCTATCATCACTTGCTATTACTATATGGCACATCTACCTCCTTTTCTGGTCATCTATGTCCTTGAGGATTACTTTGTATATATACAACTTCATTAGCAGTAGGCTATTGGCTATTTACACACCCATCATAGTCTTTCCATTGCCCTTAAGTCAGCTGCCATTTGGTTTCCTTAAAGATTATGATGAACCATGACTTACAGCCATAGAGCATCACATCAGCAGCAGAATATTGGTGTTTAAAAGGTGAGTTTTTAAGGAAAGAAACATATTGGATATTATTGAGCACATGATACAGCTCCCTAGAAGTTGCCTGCCTCACTTCCCCCTTCCTGTTTAATCTGAAAGATAAAAAAAACTTTTGATCCTGGGATTCAAAAACATGATAATATGATCTCAGCCTGCATTTCCAGCATTATTTAATAGTATTTCCCTAAATGTTCTCTATATTCCACCTACTCTCAATCACCTATTCCCATCTGGTGTCCTCTTATCTTTTTGCCTTTACTCACACTATTTCCCATGCTTGCCTAACTCTCTTCCCTCAACCCATTTCTGGCTCATGAAATACCTCCCTTTCATCAAGGATCTGATCAACTCCTACATTCTCAATGAATACTTCCCTGACTCTTTATCCCTTTACCCTTAAAGAAATCAATAATCAATTCAGAAATGGGTGAAATCTCCTTCCTCAGGTTTTTCACAGCATTTGCCAAGAAATTTCCTTTTCATTAATTTTATCATTCCTCATAACACATTATTTATACATGTCTCTCAGATTTTCAAGAACAAGATCTGTGTTACATATATTTTTGTGTTTCCAGAACCTTGCACAGTTCTTTATATACAGCTGGCATTTAATATGTTTGCTGCATTAATGAATGAATTTGAGCTAGTGGAAACAGATTGAAGAACTACAAGATTTAGAACTAGAAGGGATTTTAGAGCTATCTAGCCCAACTTCATGGAGGATGAAGGGAAGAGTAGGGACAGATAATTGTTAGCAATGAAATAAGTGTTTAATATGGGCCAAGTGAAAAGAGAAGAAGGGATATTAACTATGAAGGTACATGAAAAAGAATTGCTAGTTTTAGTCATCTTCAATTTCAACATGGATCATTAATTTCGTGTGGAAAAAAAACATTACAAATATGGAATTAGAGACTCTTGAGTGATGGTGTCAGAATAAAGGAGGATTAAAGTTCTGCCATCCTCTGGCCCAGTTGAACCATATCTAGGGTTTGGGGAATCTGGGAGCTAGATTTTAAGGAGAACACCTGTGAAGTGAAGCAGTTTTGGAATAAAAAGACCATGATGGTAAAAGAATTGGAACTCATGTCTCTGAATATCCCAAACAGAGAGAATTGGGAGGGGGGGTGACCTGGAAAAGAAAAGATTTGGAGTGTTATGACTATTGCCTTCAGATATTTGCAGGACTATCACATGAAAGAACGATTAGTTGAAGTTGGAAAAAAGGGGTAATTTTTTAATTTGACATAAAGAAATACTTCTTAACGATTAAATCTGTCCCAAATTAGAATGAAGTCCCAATTGAAGGAGTGACTTCCCTTCACCTCTTCAGAAGTTGGATGTCTAAACACTGTTTATACATGTTGAAAAGGATTAAAGTGGGATGAGGGTTAGGGATAAGAATCCTATTTCTAAATCCCAGTACAAATCCAGCCTCAGATGCTTTAACTGACTATGGGACCCTAAGCAAATCACTTAACCTGTCTGCTCAGATATAATTTGGACTAGATAATCTTGTAAATCCGTTCACACTCAAAGAATGAGATTAAGACAAAATACTCTAGAAAGCTAGCTCTAGCTAAAGAGGGAATTAGAGACCAGCTAACTCAACTCTAGTCTTGCAATAAATGAGACTGAGGACAACCAAAGTTAAATGATTAGTTAATTAAATTAGTGACAGAATTGAGATTTGAATCCAAGATATCTGACTCTAACACAGGTATTTGTAATGTTCTTCTTTCTCAAATACACACAATGATAGGAACTAGAATTGTCATTTCATTGTTGTCGGTGCCAATGAAAAAACACCCTTTACCAGTAAAAGTTGGTACCTTCCCTGTAATTTATAATCTTAATGTTCCAGAGCAGACCTTCTTAAACTTTTCCCACTCATGATCCCTTTTCAACCAAGAAATTTTTACCTGACCCCATGTGTATAGGCATAAAATAGGTGTACAAATCAGACATTTACTGATAATAAATCATAATTTCATGATCCTTACATTCAGTTATGAGATAATATATGGGGGTCACAAACCTCAGATTAAGAAGCTGGAATAAAGCATGAAGAGATTAAAAGATGTACCCAAAGTCACACAGTTTTCATGTGGCAGAGGCAGGATCTGAACCCAGATTTTTCTAGTTTCCAGGGTGGAAACTCTGTGTTCACAGAGCTTATCAAATGTACCAATCAATAATTTACAGAAGGGTAGAAATATAGAAGAGTTTGTCCATCCTGATCTGGTTGTCTGAAAACTCTAATGTGAGGACATTTGGTGAAAAACAAAATTGTCAAAGAATATATATGTGTGTGTTTATGTATGCATATGTATATATATATATGTATGCGTATATGTGTGTATCTGTCTAATGAACTGAACACAGACCCTGAAGACACTGATTATTTTCATCCCGGGTCCTTTCCTGGGAGCCACAAGTGCACTTTTGTAAGCTGACTGCAAGTGTCTTTTTTTATTTTTGACCTATGAGACCAAAACTGTGAGCAATCTCTAGGACTATTCATTATTAGAACAAATCAAAAAGCTGTTTTTTTCCCAGCTGCAAGGTAAGAGCTTAACATTTATTTATCTGTTTATTCATGCTTCAGACTGGCTTTTGAACTCCCTTCCAATAAACAACCCATGGTCAGAACTGTATTGTTTGTACATCTTTATTTCCTTGTAGGATCCATCATAATGACCAGACATTTCTTTTCTGTTTCTACTAATAAACTAGCTACAGAAAAAACAAAGTAGTGGTTAAGAAAAAAAATGATAATATCTCCCCTCTTCTTCTTTTTTCCCTCCCTGCTCCTCTTTTCCTCTTCCTTCCCTTCTCCTAAACCCCTTTCATCTGTTACTTTCCTTTTCTCTACCTCAATTTTTTTCCTTCAGTAAAGAAAATTGAACAGACCCTTGCTTTCAAAAAATATGCCAAACTGAGAAATGTTTTGTTGAAAAGAATAAATATCAGAAGCAAACTTAAGAGTATTTCCCTTGTGTCTGATGAATAGGAAGGGGGGAAAAAGATGTTTGCAGGTGTCAGAGAGGGTACGCCTCTCTGTGGAACTAAAACAAAAGAAGCTTGGTCAGCCTCATCTCTTGAGATGTGAAGTCTTCAGTAATGAGCAAAAGGAAGTTTATACAGCCTGATGTGCACATTACCTATGGGTAATAATACCTTTTGGGTTTAATAACTTTGCTTCAAATTACATATTCAGCAGTAAGAATGTCCCTCTTTTGAAGGAGTATCTTCTGTATTTTTAAAATCTATTAAATTCATATGTTATGGGATTTTTCTGCTTAATGCAGTCTGTGGAGAAACAGCCTAAGATGCTCCTTTCCAGTGGCTGAGTGGAAAGAATCCTGATTTTGGGTCAAAGTGCCTAGGTTCAAATGCAATCTTTGTAAAATATGTCCCTGTGTTATCTTGTATCATTCTTTTTTCTTTTAAGTTTTTAATATCCTTGGGTCTCATTTCCTCATCTCTAAATGAGGAGATTGGATAGAAAAGATAGCCCCTGGGTCATATTAGATCATCTACGATCCTAAACTACTATATCAAAAAATCCCCAGTGTGAATTATTTGTGCTTTGACTGAAATGGGTTTCATTACATCAAATTCCCTTTAATCCTGCATGTTGCTAGTGAGACCAGAAAAAGGAGAATTTTTTAAAAAATCTGTTCCTGCTCCGTGAAAATGAAAAGGGGAATTCCTAAATCACTCAACTTGGGAGAAATAAAGGAGGCTGCAAATTTATGGTGGAGGGGGGAAATTTTAAAAGCCAAGAACAAAGACAGACAGACCAAAGAAAGAGGAAGAAAAGAATAAAATTAGTTTCTAGTTTGTTTATAAGTAGGATCAAGATTAGTTGCTAGACTTCTGGAGCGCTTCCATTTTTTTTGTTTTATTGTTAATTTATCACCCTATGGTACATATTAGTAAAGTAGGAAAAAAGTTAACTCTTTTTGCTTAAAAGTCAGGAGAGAGTTATCTACAATTTGAGAATTGAAGAAAAGGTTGAGGAAAGGAGCTATCTTCTGGAAAGTTTAGTAGTTACAATAGCTATAAAGTTGAAGAGGCCATGCCAGTTAAAGAGGAAGATCAAAAGAGCCAGATTCAGACACCTGAGAACATCACAAAGCCCAGTAGCTTATAAGTGGTGCTTTTTAAGAACAAAACACTAAGGATCTGAGAGTAGGCTGGCACAATGGAGTGCTGAATGTGGAGTCAGGAATACCCGGATTCAAATGCTATCTAAAATATTCATTGGTTGTGTTCATGTCATAGCCTCAGTTTTGACATCTATAAAATAGGAACAAAAATAAAACCTATTCCACAGTATGGTTGTGAGGGTCAAATAAGATAATTGGCATGAAGTGGCTGACAAGCCTTAAAGTGCCATTATAAATATCATTTATTGTTGTTGTTTGACTTTAAAATGAACCCCATAATATCTTCCCTCCAAATGGTCTTTGTTACTCATCAGTTTTATAACTTTTGGCAAGTCACATTTCTGCTCTTCAGTTCCCTAACTGTTCCCCCATAAAATGAAGATATGGAAGGTATAAATGATCTCTAAGATCCATTCTGGCCCTAACATTCTTTGAATTTATAAATTCTTTGGACACTATTCATAAATGTACTTTATAAAATGTATAAAGATGTGTATAAAAGTACAAAAACTAGAACCTTGGTGTAATAGGAAGAGAATTACATTTCAAGTCAGAAGACCTGGTTTCCATCAATTGGTGGGGACTTGACTAAACAAATTGTAGCATATGAAGATGATGATATCTTGTTACATTTTTTAAAACTATATGAATTGATGGAAAATGAAGTTAGCTGAAAGTTTTAAAAAGCATGAATACATTGACTTCAATAAATGCAAAGAACAAAAAACTTTACCGAAACTGAATGCTGTGAAATTATAATGGCCAAGCTTCATCCCAATAAATCTCAATTATTCTCTGTCTCTTCTTTCCCCCTCCCTCTTCTCCTACTTTCCTCCCTTTTCTATTTTCTCTTTTCTCTTCTCTCTCCCTCTTTACCTCTACAAATACAATTTTTTAAAAAGGGCTGTTTTTTATGTCCTAATTTTGACATTTACCAATTATATGGCCTTGGGCAAATTCCCAGATATATCTGTGCCTCTATTCTCTTCTTCGTAAAATTGGAGGGTAACACTAATAGTGGCCTGTAAGATCTTTTCTAGCTCTATTTGTCTATAAATGTCAAAGGCTTAGCTTTTTGCTGAAATGTAGGCTATTCAGTGAGTTTTGATAGTAATTATAAGACCATAGTAGATGAATAAAAATGTTTTCATGTTAAAGGATAAAATAAGCACTTACTTTATAATCTCATAATGTTTAAAAGTCTGTTCTACTAGAGATAATTATGTCAGATATTTTGTGTGCATATAGAAGACCCACTGTCATATCTCTGAGGTATCTTGGAATATTCAGCTCATGTACTGGGAACTACTAGTATAGCATAAATATTTCTACTTGCTTCAACTCCTCAGGTGTCAGGGTTAGCAGCCCCCTCCCTATTCTGAATTTTGTCTTTTGAATCCATTCCATTAAATGGGGCACTCAGAACTGGACACAGGATTACAGATATTATCAGACTAGGATGGAAGCCAGTGTGGTTTTTACCTCTTCAATTCTAAATAGTAGATTTTGGTTAATAGATCATATTTTCATTGAAGTCCACTAAAGTCAAACTCAGATGTCTTGTCACAGCATGGAGGTGGTTTTGGCCTCTGGAAAACTATGCCAGTGGAACATAAACTCTGGCAGATCCTATCAAATTAAAAATGCTTTGGATACATGCCTGGTAATTAATTTTGGATCAGATGTTTTAGGACCAGTCTAGATAAATCAACAGAGTCACATCACCAGTAATGTTTTCAAGCATCAGCCTTCAGATATTTTATTGTAGCACTTGAGACCTCGACCTCCATTTGTAGATTACTAGCTAGACATTATGTTTCAGTTGTTTTGTGGGTTATTATCCTCCTCAAAACTTAGTTTATGAAGTCCCTGTCAGCATGTTTACTTTTACCTGTCATCCAGAGGAAACAGTTCAAAGTTTAATTAAACAGCAACATAAATAAGGTAGCAATAGAATATAAATCATGATCGCACAATCGTAATTAATGGAAACATAGACTTTTATATGGATCATGCATACTATATCTACACTGGGAACATGTGAAGGCAGGGTACCTACCCAAAATATTTTGAAGGAAACATGATCATGGCACATGCATGAAAGGAAAAACCATGCTTGAGATTCTGTAATGTCAGTTTAATTTACTGATATCATGCTGCTCTAAACTGATATTGCATTATATTTATCCCACTTCGGCATCTCTGCTGCTCCAGCTAATTTTTAGCCATCCACACATCTTTGGGATTTTCCAAAATTCTGTCCAATATCAACTATTGGTGCCATATTTAGTAAAGCTGTCCCTTTCAGGGAGAGCTACATTTCTGTTAACTGGTTCTTTTAGGCAGCTCTATTAGAAAGTGCTATGGAAAATAGACCTCTCCTTGTACATAAGGGGTTATGACTTATTCATCCTGCTCTTTGTTTCCTATTGTGCCTCAGCTATAGTCCTGAAATGAATTACTATTGTCTTGTCCACCTGCTCATCTTGAGTGATGCAGTTAGTGTGAGCCAAAGTTTTTCTCAATCAGTCTTTTCAGGCAATGACTATAACCTTCTTCTTTTCAATCAGCCTGAATCAGAAAGCCTAGACTAAGATTTCTATTTTATATAATCTATTTTTTAAAAGCTTTTTGCTTTTCAAAACATATGCATGGACATTTCTTTAACATTAGCCCTTGCAAAACTTTGTGTTCCAATTTTCCTTCCCTTCCCCTGTACTCTCCCCTAGCTGGGAAGTAGTTCAATATGTGTTAAACATGGTAGAAATATATGTTAAATTCAATATATGCATACATATTTATACAATTATTATGCTGCACAAGAAAAATCAAATAAAATCCATAAAAAAGAAGCAGCAGAACAAAATGCAAGCAAGCAACAATGAAAAGAGTGAAAATGCTATGTTGTGAACCACACTCAGTTTCCACAGGCCTCTTTCTGGGTGTAGATGACTCTCTTCATCACTGAAAAATTGGAACAGGTTTGAATCATCTCATTGTTGAAGAGAGCCATGTCCATCAGAATTAATTTTTGCACATGTAGGTCCCTTTTCTCCTTTAAGATCTCTTTGGGATATGAGCCCAGTAGAAACACTGCTGGCTGAAAGGGTATGTACACTTTGATAACTTTTTGAGCATAGTTCCAGATTGCTCTCCAGGATGGTGGGACCCGTTCACAATTCCATCACCAATGTATCAGTGTCCCAGTTTTCCCATATCCCCTCCAAAATTCATCATTATCTTTTTCTGTCATCTTAGCCATCTTAGGTGTGTAATGGTATCTCAGAGTTGTTTTAACTTGCATTTCTCTGATCAATAGTAATTTGGAGCACTTCTTGATATGACTAGGAATAGTTTCAATTTCTTCATCTGAAAGTTGTCTATTCATATCCTTTGACCATTTATCAATTGGAGAATGGCTTGGATTCTTCTAAATTTGAGTCAATTGTCTATATTTTAGAAATAAGGCTTTTATCAGAACTTTTGAATGTAAAACTGCTTTCCCAGTTTATTGCTTCCCTTCTAATCTTGTCTGCATTAGTTTTGTTTGTAAAAAACTTTTTAACTTAATCTAACCAAAATGATCTATTTTGTGATTAATAACAATCTCTAGTTCTTCTTTGGTCACAAATTCCTTTCTCCTCCATAGATCTGAGAGGTAAAGTCTCCTATGTTCTTCTAATTTGTTTATAATATCATTCTTTATGTTTAGATCATGAACCCATGTCGACCTTATCTTGGTACACAGTGTTAGATGTGGGTCAATGCCTAGTTTCTGCCATGCTAGTTTCCAATTTCCCCAGCAACTTCAAATAATGAATTCTTATCCCAAAAGCTGGGGTCTTTGAGTTGGTCAAACACTAGATTGCTATAGTTATTGATTATTTTGTCCTGTGAATCTAACCTGTTAAACTGATCTACTTTATAATATAACTTTAAATCTGGTACATCTAGGCCACCTTCATTTGCTTTTATTTTTCATTAATTCCCTTGAAATTCTTGACCTTTTGTTCTTCCAGATGAATTTTGTTAATATTTTTTCTATATAAGTTAAATAGTTTCTTTCTATATAAGTTAAATAGTTTCTTTCTTAAATAGTTTCCCAAATATTTTATACTATTTATTGACAGTTATTTTAAATGGAATTTTTCTTTGTCTTTCTTGCTGTTGAATTTTGTTAGTGGCATATAAAAATGCTGAGGATTTATGTGGATTTATTTTGTATCCTGCAATTTTGCTAAAGTTGTGGATTATTTTTAATAGTTTTTAGTTGATTTTCTAGGGTTCTCTAAGTATACCATCATATCATCTGCAGAGTCATAATTTGATTTCCTCATTACCTACTCTAATTCCTTTAATCTCTTTTTCTTCTCTTATTGCCAAAGCTAGCATTTCTGATGCAGTACTAAATAGTAATGGTGATAGTGGGCAACCTTGTTTCACCCCTGATCTTAGTGAGAATGGTTCCAGTTTATTCCTGTTACATATGATAGTTGCTGATGGTTTTAAATAGATGCTACTGACTATTTTAAAGAAAAGTCCATTTATTCCTATACTCTAATGTTTTTTTTTTTTAAATAGGAATGGATGTTGGATTTTATCAAATGTTTTTTCTGCATTTATTGAGATAATCATATGTTTTTTTTTTTAATTTGGTTATTGACATAGTCAATTGTGCTAGTAGCTTTTCTACTATTAAACCAGTCCTGTATTCCTGATATAAATCCTACTTGGTCATATTATCCTGAGGATGGCTTTTTGTAATCTCTTTGCTAATATTTTATTTAAGATTTTTGCACCAATATTCATTAGGGAGATTGGTATATAATTTTCTTTTTCTGTTTATATCCTACCTGGTTTAAGTAGCAGTACTATGTCTGTGTCATAAAAGGAATTTGGTAGGATCTGTCTTTCCCTATTTTTTCAAATAGTTTATATAGTATTGGAGTTAATTGTTCTTTAAACATTAAAAATGGCATTAAACATTAAATCCTCTGCATTCCCATGTAAATCCATCTGGTCCTGGAGATTTTTCTTAGGGAGTTGATTAATATCATGTTCTATTTATTTTTTTCTAAAATGGGAGTATTTAAGTAATTTATTTTCACTTCTGTTAATCTGGGCAATCCATTTTTTCCCTCCATTTCACTTAAGTTATCAAATTTATTGGCATAAAGTTGGGCAAAGTAAACTTCTAATTATTGCTCCAATTTCCTTTTCATTGGTGGAAAATTCTCCCTTTTCATTCTTGAGATAACAATTTGATTTCCCTCTTTCCTTTTTTAAATCAAATTAACTAAAAAATTTATCTATTTTCTTGGTTTTTTCATAAAACCAACTCTTAGTTTTATTTATTAATTGAATAGGTTTTTTACTTTCAATTTTATTAATCTTTCCTTTTATTTTTAGAATTTCAAGTTTGGTATTTGATTGAGGGGGTTTAATTTGTTCTTTTTATAGCTTTTTTTTAGTTGCAAGTCCAATTCATTTATCTTCTCTTTCTCTATTTTATGCAAGTAAGTAACTAGAGATATGAAAGTTTCCCTTATTACTGCTTTGGTTGCATCCCACAAATTTTGATGTCTCATTATTGTCATTCTTTTGGATGAAATTATTAATTGTGTCTATGACTTGCTGTTTCACCCATTCATTCTTAAGGATGAGATTATTTATTTTCCAATTACTTTTTGGTATATTTTCCTTTGGCCTTTTATTCAATGTAATTTTCATTGCATTGTGATCTGAAAAAAAATGCATTTACTATTTCTGCCTTTCTGCATTTGATTTTGAGGTGTTTATGTTCTAACATATGGTCAGTTTTTGTATAGGTTCCATGAACTGCCATAAAGAAAGTATACTCCTTTCTGTCTCCATTCAATTTTCTCCAAAGATCCATCATACCTCACTTTTCTAGTATTCTATTTACCTCTTTAACTTCCTTCTTATTTATTTTGTGGTTTGATTTATCTAGTTCTGAGAGAGCAAGATTGAGATCTCTCACTATTATAGTTTTGCTATCCATTTTTTTCATCTCTCTCAAGTTCTCCATTAGGAATGTAGATGCTACACTTCTTGGCACATATATGTTTAATATTGATATTGCTTCATTATCTATGGTACCCTTTAGCAAGATGGTTTCCCTCCTTATCTCATTTAATTAGATCAATTTTTGCTTTTGCTTGATCTGAGATCAGGATGGCTATCTCTGTTTTTTTTTTTTTTTTTTTTACTTCATCTGATGCATAATAGATTCTGCTCCAGCCTTTTACCTTTACTCTATATGTATCACTCTGTTTTAAGTATGTTTCTTATGAACAACATATTATAGGATTCTGGTTTTAATCCAGTCTGCTATCTACTTCCTCTTTATAGGAGTATATCTATATACTTTCTCTTTATACTCCATTTACATTTATGGTTAAGACTTCTAATTTTGTATTTCCTGCCATTTTATTAACCTCAAATTATACTTTTCTCTTTCCTTTTCTCCTTTCCCTGGTCCCCAGTATTTTGCTTATAAGCACTACTTGCCTCAAGCAGTCCTCTCCCTTTAGAATTCCTCCACCTTTCTTATACCTTTCCCCTACTATTTCTATTTTCCTTTCTATTTAACCTACTTCTTCTTTTTTCTCTTCCCCTCCAACTTTTCTATAAAGTGAGAGAAGTTTCTCTTTAAAACTAAATATGTCTAATATTTTCTTTTTGAGCCAAATCTAATGAAAGTAAAATTCACACAATGTTCATTCCCTTCCCTTTTTTCCCTCAAATATAATAGGTTTCCTTTGACACTTCCTGAGATTTAATTTCCCTCATTTTACCTCTACTTTCTTCTTTTTCTGGCACAATCCCCTTTTCACCTCTAGTTTCTTTTTATATTATCACAGTAAAATCAAATTATACATGCACTCTTTATGTATACCCAAAACAGAAATACAATTCTCAAGAGTTCTTTTCTTTTTACCTTTTTTATGCTTCTCTTGAATTCTGTCTTTGGAGGCCAAATTTTATGGTTAGCTCTGGTCTTTTCATCAGAAATAAAAGGAATTCACATGTTTCACTGAATGTCCATCTTCTTCTCTGGAAGAAAATGCTCAGTTTAGCAGGGTAGTTTGAGGTAGTTTATTCTTTGCTGCATTCTAGTTCCTTTGCCTTTCAGAATATCAGGTTCCAGGCTCTTTGATCCTTTAAGATGAAAGCTGCTAGGTCCTGGGTAATTCTTATTATGGCTCCTTGGTATTTGAATTGTTTTTTTCTGACTGCTTGTAACATTTTTTCGTTGATCTGATAGTTCTAAAATGTAGCCATGCTATTTCTTGGAGTTGCAAAGGAAGAATTGGATTCAGAAGGTAAAAATAACCCGGGAAGAAAAACAAAAATGCAAATAGTACATTCATTTCCCAGTGTTCTTTCTTTGGGTGTAGCTGCTTCTGTCCATCATTGATCAATTGAAACTGAGTTAGATCTCTTTGTCAAAGAAATCTACTTCTGATGATATCTTTTTCAAAAATAAAATGTGTTTAAGCTCTTTCTTCATCATGATTTTCAGGAACTCCAATAATCCTTAGATTGTCTCTCCTAGATCTATTTTCCAGGTCAGTTGTTTTTCTTATTAGGTATTTTACCTTTTTTTGTATTTTTTTCTTTTTTTTTTTGTGGTTTTGTTTGACTGATTCTTGATGTCTCCTTGAGTCATTCATTTCCATTTGTTCAGTTCTGATTTTTAGTGAATTATTTTCTTCATTTATTTTTTAAATTTCTTTTTGTATTTGTCTAATTGAATTTTAAATGAGTTGTTTTGTTCTATGAATTTTTTTCCCCATTTCACAAATTCTGTTTTTAGGGAGTTTTTTTTCTTTTTCCATTTTGTCAACTCTATTTTTAAAGGAATTATATACTTCCATTTCACTAAGTCTATTTTGTAGTGAATTTTCTTCAGATAATTTCTATGTTTTCTTTTCCAAACCCTCTTGTAAAGTTTTCATTTCCTTTCCCCATTTTTCTTCCAACTCTCTTTTAAGATACTTTATAATTTCTTCTAGGAGAGCCTTGTGTGATGGGGACCAATCTATATCACTTTTTGGGTCTTCGTCTGGTGACAATCTACTTTTAGTCTCTGCAGGGTTTGAAATCTGTGTTTTTTTTTTTTTTTGTTTGTTTGTTTTTTTTTTTTTTAGTATAAAAACTGTCTATGGTCAGAGTTCTTTTTACTTTTTTACTCTTTTTTTTTAAAGTTGAAATGTGCTTTTAGGGCAAGGGAGCTTCCTCTACAAGTGGCAGCAGCTGCACTGAGTCTGTGCTGACTCCTGGTGCTGGGTGGGTATGGAGAGGTCTCTTGAAATTCTGTTGTTTCAGGGTTCACTATTTACTTATTTATTCGTGTTGGATGTTTTATAACTTCTCTTCTGATCTACTGGTTTGCAACCAGGTCAGAGTAGCCAACACCCTCCCCATAGATTTTCTGGCGTGGAACCTATACTACCCCAGGTCTGTGCTGCTTGGACTGGTGTCTGTGGCCTACCTGTGCTTGGCCCGCCTCCCTCCATGCCTGATTAAAAGACCTTTTCTGGTGATCTTTGAAATTATCTTCCACTGGTAATTTGTTATATTCCCAATATTTGTGGCTTCTGCCAGTGCAAAACTAATTTAGAGGCTGAATTTGTTCATTTTTGTGAGGGTCATGGGAGAAGGTCAGAAAGAACTGTATATCCTCTCTACCATCTTGGCTCCATCCCCGTATAATCTCTTTTAATGGCTTTTGTTTTCACTCTTCTATTAAGTGCTTCTCCTTGGTTTCTTTTGAATCTCTTAATTCTGCTGTCCTCTAATTTATAGTTCAAAACCCATATTACTTCTTAGGTTTTAAATACCCAGAGTGAGATAATGTCTCTCAGGTTATAATTTCTTAAGTATAAAGGGAGTTGAATGATAATATGGTGAGAAATTTCATGTGATTTTATTCCACTGTTCTATATAATAGCAAGAGCTAGAGAATGCTTACTAGACTTTTAACATTACCCCCATCGACAAATCATAGTCAACCCCTCCCCCCATGCTAATAAATTATAGAAGAATTACAAGTGGAATGGCCAGTGGAGACAGCAGTCATGTCAATGTAAGCATGTCATTAAAGTATTAAAGTATAGACTTTCCTTTTTTGACTTCCATATCACACTATTAACTCATGGCATATGAAGTACCAAAAAAATAATAATAATAACAAAACAAACAAAAAGCAAACCTGTGCTTGTCTTTATATGACCTTGATAGGTTATGGGCTCTTCAGTATCCCTTGCTTGAGAAATATTTTCAGTTTTTGAAAAATGTGAAAAATTCTAAACCCCAAACCATGTGTATTTATTCTGTGAATCTCTTACTGAAGTGGTGGATTGATTTTTGAACCTCCAAAAAAAGCTTTTACATTTATTCCAAGAACATTTCATTTAATTCAATTTGGCTTATAACTCTAGCCATCTGAAACCTCTTGGGATCCTGATTCTATCCTACATTATTTTTGTTATCTTTCTCAGCTTTTTAGTCATCTGCAGAATTGACAAACATACCATCTCTGCTTTGTTTTCAGGAACTAGTTTTTTCCTAATATTACATTGCTCCATGATAATTTATTCTTATTGTCAAAATATGATATTTTGGTACTCCATTACTTTGAGAATCTACAATTTTGTTGATGAAGGTACTATCTTCTTCTCTCTCTATCTCTACTCACTTCTATCTCTACTAACAAATGTTATAACCCTTTTACAACTAAGAATTATAATGACCAAAAAGATTCATCACTCTAAAGCTAACCTAGTATTGATCAAAACCTGATAACTGCACTTAAATTTGAAAGCATAAGGAAAAATGTTTATGTGCAGTACCAGAGCATTATAAACAGATTTTAAAACTATATTTTCACTGCCAAGAGGATAATTAATTGGAATATTTACATACTATATTACCTAATCAACTTTGTAACAAAGTAATTAATTTATAGCTTACAGTCAGCAAAATCTTGGACACAAAAACAAATCCAGCTGCTCACACATAATCATTAAACTGCTTTTAAATGTCCAGAGTAATAGCTGGAGAATAGACATAAAACTGGCATCATTGAAAGGCATTTTCATATTTCATACCCAGAAAGAGAAAAATGAATTTTCACTGTCATTAAGGGGTAGATCATTGTGCAACAAGATGTATGTTCCCCAAATGTACTGTACAATCAAGTTATCACTCAGAATAGAACATGGCAGATGGTTGACTACCATGTATGTTTGGTCTCAAAACACAGATAATTACCAACGGATAACCTAGCTACTAGATTTATACATAGCCTTGGAAGCTGAATGTTGCAGTTTGATTCAATACCATCATCCCACATTCCATTGAGCTATAATAAATGGAAGCGATGAATGCATAATGCCTATCAACAAAGTTGTAGTTGCTAGGAGAACAAAATGGAAGAATTCTTCATTGTAGGGAATGCAGAATTTTTCAAAAACTGAAAATATTTAACAAGCAAGGAGTACTGAAGAGCCCATAACCTATCAAAGTCAAATAAAGACATGAAATCAGATAGACCAAGAAGTATTATATGTACTCCAGAATCCATAATAACATTCAACAATAACAAAAATTCTTTAAGGATATCTAAGATAGAGCATTATCAATGTCTGTGGTGTACCCCAGCAAAACTATATTTAGTCGTTTTTGCCTGTAGGTTGGGAACAATAACACACAATGTACACAAGTCAAAGACACTAAATAATAGCATGCTTTTCCATTGCTCATTATGTTGTGAACAACAGTTAATTCATAAAATCACATATATTCCAACCTCTTCATCTTTTAGACAAGAAAAATCATGTCACATAGGTCACAAGTGGCAGAGCTGTCATTTGAACCCTCGCCCTGTTAGTCTAAAACTAGTATGAGATTATTCTCAGCTAATCCAGGAGAGGAGAAACCAGTTAAACCTTGCCTGTTAAATACTTTAAAAAAACATGCTCATGTCCTCATTTTGTCTTTGTTTCTTTCTCAATTTGATTCAACCTGGAGTACATTTAAACCAAGATTTAACTTGTCACTAATTCCTAAGACACAGCTACTTAGAGTTTTAGCAAGATTTCCCCAATGGTGATAGCTTTTGTTCTTAAGAAACTAGAATGCTCTGTTTAAATGCATCAGTGACTTTTAAAACATGATAGGCAAATTGGTTGTCTGAAACCTGCATCAATTTTTTTAGTACACAAAATAAATAACCAGCATAGAGAAAACCAAATAACATATATTGAATAGGTACAGATGATCATTTTCTTAAAGCATTCCAGTGTTTCTTAAGTTGATTGAATGTATGAGTGAATTCACAGCAAAGTCAGAAATCTATCCAGAGAATTGTTTAGAACATAGGATCATGGATTACTGGGTATAAAGGATGTTAGAAGTCTTCCAGTACAATTGCTTATTTTTATAAATGGAGAAACAGAGGCCCAAAACATTAGGCACTCCACTCAAGACCATTAAGACAGTAAGCATCAGATCTATGATTTAAAACCAGGACCTTGACTTCAAATACAGCTTATTTTCTACTACATGTCCTCAGGAAGTCTGTGGTGGTAATTTGTCTTGAAGGCAATAAGAATGCATTTATAAAGTTGGGATGTCCAAGCTAGAATTAACATTAAAAATCATTCAACCTTTACTTCTTTTGCATCCCCCACAAATCATTATCTAGTCTGTAATAAAAGCTTTCTGTGATTAGAAACCTTTTTGCCTCCCAAAGCAGCTCATTACATTTCTGAACACTATTAACCTGTAGACTAGAGGTAGAAAACCTTTTGTCTGCCAAGGGCCATTTGGATATTTATAATGTCATTCATGGGGCATACAAAATTATCAATTTAAAGAACTCATGTAGTTGAGGTTGTTGTCCCCTGCAGTTGCCTTGGCAGGGCCGAACCAAATGCTTTCATGGACCTTATATGGCTTGTGGGCTGGACATTACTTACCCTATAATGTAGACATTACTTCCATTTAGAAAGTTAAAATCTGCCTTTATAAAACATTTAACCAAGGCTCTTAATTCTGTCCTCTAAAATAAATTAAAGGCAGCATGATGTAGTGAAAAGTTGTGCTTTATTGTTACTAATGCTGAAATGAAATGTATAGAAGTTCAGAGAATAGGAAATAATCTTGTGAGCTAGAGCAATAAGATTTTTGAAGGTTTCATGAAAAAGAAAGATGGATATCTAGCTTAAAAGGCTTAAAATATCATGACAAGGAATTCAAAGTTTTGTCCTCTAGGTGTTGATCTGTAATTGGAATTTTGAGCAGATCAGGCCCATGAAAAAAAATCATGACATATAACAATAATCTAGTGGTAGCCTCTAGGATAGAATGGAGAGAGAAGGCCAAAAGGAAGGAATATTTGGCAGGGAACCACTTTATCATGTTCTTTTAAAAACTGTAAACTTAAGGGAGTTGGATAGAGCATATAATAGAGCACTAACCCTGGAGTCAGGAGGACCAGAGAACCTCAAATGCAGCCTCAGATGTTTAATACTTAGGAGCTATGTGACTAGGGCAAATCACTAAATCCCAACTGCCTTGCAAAATATACATACATAGACACACACACACATATGTTATATACTCAACAAACCCCCAAATTTCCATATATATTGTAGAATAGAAAAAGAGGATTTTACATGTATAATAGATGTGTGGTATAACCATTCATACTGTAGCATCTCATACCTCAAACATGGCATATGGATACCTATTCATTCTCTTGGTTAGTTCTCACACTGGCAGATTGGGTTCTCAAAAAACAATCAATACTACAAAGTTACACTCACTCTCTCTCTAAACTCAAAGCGTAACTCCATTGTGAGGGGATATATTTTCTCTATTCGCCACTCTAGCTAATGAGATTCTACCAATGAGTTTCTGTTTATACAATCAGCTACTCACATTAATGGCACTTCTAAATCTTAACCATAATTTTTTATTTAAAAATAGAAAAGAAAGAATAATATCACAGGAATTCATATTTCTAGTAATTATATTAACAATAAATGCATCACAATTCATCTGTACATCTGGGTCATCCTTTCCCACCTGTGTACTTAATATATGTTGAGGAGAGTAATTAATTATATATTTCTTGAAACCTGCCAAAGTGACATATGAGTGAGAAAAACTGATGTTTTGGTGATAACTTATAGTTCTGAAATGTAAATTTCAATGTTTGCTTTCTGTCTCAGGAATTGTCCATGTGAGCTAGCTTCATCATTAGTCCTTTAGAATCATGGTCACATTGACTGTTGCATTTATATTTTGTTTTTCCAAATTGTCTTTACTATGATGTTGTTCTTGTATAAATTTTTCAACTAATTTTGCACATTTCAATTTCCATTATTCTATACAAGTTTCCTAGTTTCTTTGGAACCCATCCTTTTTGTCACGTTTTTATTATGCAACAATATTTCATTACATCCATATGCTATAATTCATTCAATCATTCCCCAAATAATGAGTAACCTTGCTCCTTGAGTTGCCACTTCTTGGCTATAACAAAAACAACTGACACAAATATTTTTTGTAAACGTAAGTCTTTTTCCTTTTTATTTGAATATAGACATATTAGTATTATTGCTAGTTGAAAAAATATGCAGATCTTAATAACATTTTGGCAATAGTTCCAAATTGCTTTCTAGAATGTCTAGAACAATATATAATTTGACCAGCAGTACATTAACCTGTTTTCTCATAGTGCTTCTAAAAATAGCCATTTTACTCTTTTGGGGGGAGTCACCTTTGCTGGTCTGATGAGAATAAGCTAGAATCTGGAGTTGCTTTAATGCGCATTTCTCCATTATTTGGTGATTTGGAGCAGTTTTTCGTATGGTAGTTAATTTAATTTCTTCCTTTGAAAAATGCCTCTCCATGTCTTTTGTCTAATTTGAATTGGGTCCTTATATATCTTGTATGAGAAATTTTTATCAGAGAAACTTGCTATCATTCAAAGAAAATCAATTTATCTTCAAATTTTATCTGTATAAGTTTAGTGCAAAATCTTTAAAATTATATAATCATACTTATCCATTTACATTTTATAATCTGTGTTTCTATCTATCAGTTATTGGGTTGTAGGATCTGATCCTTATCCATAATTATATAAAAAAGTATCTTTCTTTGATTCTCTAATTTATGATAGATGTGTATCCATTTGGAGCTTATGATAATGTGACGTGTTGATCTAAACCTAATCCCTACTGAATTGCTTTCTAGTTTCCTCAGAAGCTTTATGAAGACTAGTGAGTCATTATTCAAAGAACTAAGTTCATTAGATTTATTGAATATTGTGCTATTAAGTTCCTTCTCTTCTCTATTATTTTATCTAAGGCTATTCCACTTCTCTCTGTTCTCTCTGTGTGTTTGTCTCTCTCTCTATCTTAAATAATTATCAAATAGTTTTGATTATTGTTTTAGGTATATTTGGAGATGATGTATTGCTGTATTCCTTTGTTTCCTAGTCTTTTTCATTATTTCCTCAGAGATTCTTACATTTTTTTGTTCCTTCATCTTTTTCTGAATCTATAAAATAATCTTTTGATTGGCATGACACTAAGTAAATAAACTTAGGTAGCATTGCCATTTTATTGTTTTGGCATGGCCTACTCATGAACTATTACAAATTATCCAATTCCCTGCTGTTTTGCAGCTGTAGAACACTATATCATATCTTCTGAATATGTTGATTGGGTTTTTCTGAAGAGCTTTATCTTGTTAAGACATACATTTTGCATCTGTAGCTCTGCCTGGTTTCAACTCCTTGGAACAAGATATCTCTGCTAGGTACCTTTTGGTGTCCTTATGCCAACTTTCCCATTTCCTTTCGTTTGTTGTCTTCCCCCACTGAATTTGTAAGCTCCTTGAGGGCATGGACTGCCTTTCTTTTTTTATATCTATCTTGTGTCTAGCACAGTATCTGGCATATAGCAGATGCTTAATAAATTGAATTGAATTAAAATTAATGTATTTTTGGTTAATTTCATGACTGATGCCACAATCAGGGAATTCTCAATTAATGATACTGCTTCATTATTTCCAAGAGTAGGAAATAGGAGGGGAAAAATAGGAGCAGCCCTTTATACCCCCCATGACCATAGCCAATAAACTCAGCTACTAATATTCAAGGTTATTTAGAAACTAGCCACACTTTCTACATTGTTAAAGCTAAAATAGTTTTCTATATATCCCTAATGATTGGTCTCATCTTCTGTCAGGCATCTGTTTACTCATCCATTCTTATAACTTTCCAAGCATTTCATTCTTTGGATCAATTACAGTAATGGACAGCTGACAACACTTTATAATCAGCTCTCACAAGGAAACACTCCCTCATTTGTCTTACCTGTCAGTGAGCAAACCATTGTGCTCCTTCTTTTTTAACCCAATTATTCATGTAGATTTTTAAATAGCCATATATGATATAGAATTTACCCTGGAATGTTCTTCCTGTTTCCTTTCTTAAGTGAATCTGTATGATCTCTCTAGAAACACATACTTGATTTATGTGCTGTGCATTATAGAAAGCTAGAAAACATAGTACAGAGAAAGCTATGTAAAAACTTCTATTTGGAGGGATATAATCATTCTTGAAACAGGCTGAGATGAGGACATCTTTGGAGGAAAAGAAAAGAGAATTGCCTTAGATTTATGCACTCAATTGATGAAGTTAAATTTGGGGAATATTTTCTGATCATGACTAATCAGAGTAAAACTCTCTTGGATATCCATCCTATTCCCTTTCTCAGTAAGCCTCAGACAACTAAGACTAGTAGCATAATAAGTACCACTTTCTTTTGGAAGTATATGTGTGAAGCATCCCCTAAAGTGCTCAGTTAAGATAAGTAAACCCCTTAAAAGCCATAGAGAATATAGTAGATATGGGGAAGAGAACTCGTGATATATTTAGTTCACTAGGAAGAGATTCTGCTCCTTCTTAATCATGTTTGAATAGTTTTTTTCCTCATCTTGCTGTTGCCTAGTCTCAGTTTCCAGGAATCTCATGCCTCCTTATTTCAATTACTAAGACTATTTAGTTTCTGTAGAATGGCAACACCACATTATACACACACACACACACACACACAACCATAAATATTTATGTATTATACATATATAATGTTACTATATTGGTAATACCTATTAAGCTAGGTCTCTAAAGTTTTCTTTATGTATATTTCTCATAGCTTCGTCCTATATTTATTTATTAGTATGGTTGATTTTTTAAAAATCCATGTTCAAGAGATTTTAGAATAAAAATTGAATTCTATTAATTCCATCCTGTTAAATTTGACCTCTCATTCATGCCTGTTACAATATCCCTGGATCCCATATCAGTCATTTAATGTATTATTTAGCTCATTCATGAATTTTATAGGTATACCTGCTGTATCTTCATCCAAGTTTTTGATAAAACAGGATGGGACCAAGGGTAGAGACCTGTGGCATTTTATAAGAGCATTTTGTTATTTGCATTCTTCAAGTATGACTATTTGACCAGTTCTATATTCACATCATTTTCATGAAATTCCATTTCTCTAACCTAACCAAAAGAAAATTTATGAAATACTTTGTTGAAATTCAAATACACTGTATATGAATATTATGGAATATTACTGTTCTGTAAGAAATGACCAACACGATGATTTCAGAAAGGCCTGGAGAGACTTACACGAACTGATGCTGAGTGAAATGAGCAGGACCAGGAGATCATTATATACTTCAACAACAATACTATATGATGACCAGTTCTGATGGACCAGGCCATCCTCAGCAACGAGATCAACCAAATCATTTCCAATGGAGCAGTAATGAACTGAACCAGCTATGCCCAGAAAAAAGAACTCTGGGAGATGACTAAAAACCATTACATTGAATTCCCAATCCCTATATTTATGCACACCTGCCCAGAAAAAAGAACTCTGGGAGATGACTAAAAACCATTACATTGAATTCCCAATCCCTATATTTATGCACACCTCCATTTTTGATTTCCTTCACAAGCTAAGTGTGAAATACAAGTAAGTGTATTTCAGAGTCTGATTCTTTTTGTACAGCAAAATAACGTTTTGGTCATGTATACTTATTGTGTATCTAATTTATATTTTAATATATTTAACATCTACTGGTCATCCTGCCATCTAGGGGAGGGGGTGGGGGGGTAAGGGGTGAAAAATTGGAACAAGAGGTTTGGCAATTGTTAATGCTGTAAAGTTATCCATGCATATATCCTGTAAATAAAAGGCTATTAAATAAAAAAAAATTCAAATACACTGCATCTTTAACAGTCCCTAGTCAGTCTAGTAAGCAGTCAAAAAAAAAAAGAAAAGGAAAAGGAATATAATTTGGAATGAGTATAATTTGATCTGATTTATTCTTAGTGAACCCATACTGGCTTATAGTGATTACTTCTCTTTATATATGCTCATTGTAGTAATCCGTTATGAAATTTTACTAATGGTCTATAGCAAACTCAGTGATTTGTTTTCAGTCTATCTTTGACAGCCCCTCAATATCCCCTCCTTTTTAAATTGTATTTTCTGCTTTTGTTTTTATTTATTACCAGTTATCATTTTACTATCTGCCCAAGCAGTGGGCCTATACTTTTCTTTTCTCTTCTTTTTGTTCTGAACAACCTGAAAATATCTACCCACAGGATCTCAATGTCCAGGAAAGCCTTAGTTCAGAGGTTCTTTCAGGGATTCCTGGGAAAAGGAAAGCTACCAAATGGCTTTCACTTGTCCTGACCCCATGTCTAGTGTTCAGAGGGCAGAGAAGAGAAAGGCTGACAGACAGTGTGACCTGCCCTGAACCCAGCTTGGAAGGGAACCACAAGCAAGCTTTGTTCTTCCTCTGAAACGAGGCCTGATTATATTTGATTAATAAATGCAACCCTGTGTCCAAAGTAGATGACAATGTAGAAAAAGGGTTAGAAACCACTTTATGCAGGAAAAGCCTGCTGAGGTTGCCAGAGAACATTCTTTTGTCTGTGGCTGATCCGAAATAGAAGACAACTTTTGACTTTCAAAGACCTCCAGCATCCTGTCCCCTCCCCTCCACTATCTGTTAAAATTCTGTTAATCTTTCTTGGGATTGAGATTTATTTTGGCTCTACTATGATGGATTTCTCTATTTATTCTTCCATTAAGGGAGAAAAATAGCATTTCAGGCAGCTTAATCTATTCATAATCATCTAAATGAACATAGACAACCAAACAAAGCAATGACTGGAGATGATAAACAAATACAGTTTCTACTTTTTATTTCATCCTGCTATCAGCATATCCATGTTCAGATAGCTGGAGATGTATCTAGATTCTCCTTTATGTGATACAGAACAAACCCAAAGAGCACAGTATCAATTAGAAAACTAGTTTTGTATTGTATACACATGATTGTATATATAGCTGTGACGTAATTAAACTGTGATACAATCAATTGAGAACTTACTTTTGAGTACAGACCTTTGGGTTCACATTTCCAGCTTTGCCACTTATTACCTGTGTCAGTGACGTTGGTCAAGTTGCTGAATATTCTGGGGATCTCAGTTTCTTTATCTGAAAGGTGAGAAGGTGGGACACACGATCTCTTCCATTAAGTCACAATCTTCTTGAGGGCAAAGAATAGTTTTTGCCTTTTTTGTGTCCTTTAGTGCTTAATAATTGCTTTTGACTTGACTTCTTGGTCTATTTCAACTCTAAACTAATATTACAAATCCCTATTAACCAGAAAAACTTTCTTTGTTCTGCCTAAGTTGGTGACAAACAAAAGAAGCAGTATTCCTATGGTTGTTAGGGACTCAAATTCTAATTTTTAGCAGGTGCAAGCTTTCTTGGACTCTGTTCCCTACTCTGAGGCTTAATTTTTTTTTCTAATAAGTTAATTAGGACTGAGGCTATAAAGACAAAAATGAATCACTCTCCACTATCAAGGAATTTATATTCTTATAGATTTGTTACCCAAATAATTATATATAAAAGAAGAAGGAAAAGGATTTATATAGTGTCCATTGACTCTCTTCTTTGAATAATATTTAAGTGCATTGAATAAAACACGAGACTAAAAAAACCAAACGTCAGTAAAATTAAAGATGTATTTTTCCTAAGTTCTTGCAATCTATCCACAGACACCTTCTATGATAGATGGTTAAAAATTCTTTATCTAGTTATAACTGTTAAGAACAATGGAGTACTTGGAATTTTGAGGAGAAATAACCTATCTTTTTTTCACCAAAAATGAGAGAATTACTCTTAACTTTCAAACTCTGTGGCCACATTTCTTTTTCCTTTTATAAGACACTGTTCTTTTTACCTCATGATTTTTTGGGGGATGAAGAAAAATGAGGCAATGAACAATAGATTCCTTGACTGGATGAACCCCTCTAAATAAAGGCAATTTTATTAGAAAGAGAAAAAATATATTTGATGAGGATTAGTGAAGGCTTAAGTTATTGGGGGAAATTTCTAATTCAGTGATAAATATATAAATTCATTAAAATGCCTTTTTTTAAAGTGTCACTACAATTATGAACTGTAATGCTAAAGATAATTGCTACAAAAACAGTCCTAAAAGGAGGATGGCAATGGGTTACTAGGCCTGGACCAGTTGGGCCTACCTTAATATAAGACAACAGATTTCCCAACTGATATCAGAGAAAGAAAGAAGAGATATATTTTTTTACACATATTGTCCCCTGTATCCCTTATTCTTTAGAGTTATTCACCATCACAGTCCCACAGAATATGAGAATCACAGATCCACAGGAAACTGAAATCCACAGAATATTCAGCAACTTGACCAATGTCAATTCCGTTTTGAATGAAAAAGTAGAATCTATCCAATTATGAATCTATTTAAAATAGAAATATACTTCCTCTGTCCAAGCACATAGAGTCTATCTACAGTTTCCGATGAAGCCAAATAGTAAGGAGCTAATAATTATGTACTCCATCCTAGACAATAAAAAAGTAACTTGATATTTATTGATAATGATGATATTGCCAAGGATAGCTAAGCAAACAGGTTCCTAACAATTGAACTATTTATTCTTTAAGACATTATAGAGATAAAATGACATTTAAAACATAAACATATTTGGATTAAAAATTTTTTGTAAAACTACCAGTCTTAGAGGGTGATATTAATGGGAATCATTGTCATCTTTGATTCATATTGTGTTTCTTAATATCTTATACCATATCTTCTGTACAAGTAATCTTGGGAAATGTAGCCAACTATCCAGAGCCTATTTGCATCCAACTTTCATCTTTCTGTTGTCTTCTAGGTCACCCATAACTTTGAATCTTTAGAGATTGTGTTATTCTAATATTTGCAAGCATATACAATCCTGATGAGAACATTTGTGCTTAAAATATAGCTTTATTTGCAAAGTTGTTGTTATGGGAAGCCCTTTGATATCATTGTAAACTTACAGTCTTTCAAGGACAATCTAGCTTGATTGCTTCCTACTGATTGGCATTGAGTTCAATTATAGTTCTAGCCCCAGAGATACAGAAATATATACATTCAGTAGACAATAAACTAGATTTTTGCAAGTTTTAATCTAAAAAATGAATAATCATACTCTATTGAGTATGACATTTAGTCTAGACTATGACTATTTCTGTGTGAATTTTAAGGAAGATTGTTAGACACCTAAAAAACACTGGTAACAATATGTTGTCTTAGAATCTTACAAATCTAATCAAAGGTTTTTAAACTTAGAAGACAGGGGCAAGGAGACATCATAGATTGTGGTTATTATGTAAGAAGAAGAGTACTAGAGACATTCAGATACTCCAGTAAGGGAAAATCTAAGAAATACCATGAAATTAAATGTCCTAAGTACATACAAAGGTATAAAGATCGAATAATAAGCAAGGGGAAACAAACGTCCCCATTCAGGAAGGAAACTTTGATCAAATTAGCATTGCTAAGATTTAATAAGATGAAATCCATGATTTGAATATGGTTTGTTTAAAAAAAAGCCTAATTTTTAAAAAGATAAATTAAAAATGTTTTTCAATAGTGGTTTATTTTTCTAACTATATATGAAGATAATTTTCAATCATCAATTTTGTAATTCTTTGTATTCCAAATTTTTCTCCCTCCTTTCTTTCCCTCCTCCCTCCCTAAACCAACAAGTAATATGATATAGGTTAAATGTGTACAATTAAAAGAGAAGTTTTTCAAGGAGGGGGACAACTTAGGCCTTATCAATTACAAAGTTATATTCATGAAAAACACTTGAAACAGTGAGGACTAGCATAGTAGAGAGTGAAATGAGTGAAAATCAGTGGAGGAAGAAACAAATGCATTATTGTCATTATAGTATATTGTAGCACAGTAGACAGAAAGAGGAAATAGATGACTTTGGAAAACAGATAATAAACTTGCACTGGACATGCATTATAAGAGTGACAGAGAACTTCAAATATCTGGACATTTGCTGAAGCTTTCTCTCAGCCCCAAACAAAGCAGCTTATTATTCCTTGGTTTGTCTTAATGACAGCTTTAGCTTTCAAAGGGTAGAGGAAATGACATTTATTTCTTTACTATATCTGATTCTTAATACCAAGTGGAAACTAGATGACAAGGTAGAAATAATGGGAAATTTGGGAGAAACTGACTACTCAAAAGAGAGAGAACAACACATCTAGGAATAACTGATATGCAACCTGAATTTGCAGAGGGCAGATTCCAAGAGGTTCAGAAAAAGAAATTGGTAGAATATCATAGTTTTAATTTCTACCAGGGAAGACAACTGCTGGGACACAAAAAGAAATTGTGGGGGCAGCTACATGGCACAGTGGCTAGAGCACTGGCCCTGAAATCAGGAGGACCTGTGTTCAAATCCAACTTAATATTTCTAGCCATGTGACCCTGGGAAAATCACTTAGCCCCAATTGCCTCAGAAAAAAAAAGAAAGAAAGAAAGAAAAGAAAAATAGAAATTGTGTTAGTTGTAATATTCAATGAAAAGTAGTTCTAATAATGAAGTGGTTGGGAAAATAAAGTCATGTAAATAGATGTGTCTATGGAAGTAAATCATCAGTCCATATTTTTAGGAGTGCTCAGAAATAACGAGGTGATCAAGGAAAACTAAAGAACATAAGAAGTATTGCTATTTTCCCCTATTGTTGGAAAAAAGATCAAAGAAAGAATAGGATTATTTCTTGAGGCAGCTAGGATAATAACCATATAAGTCATAACCACTAAACTTTATAGTGCTTCTTTTTTCTCTGACTTATCTTTGTCCTGCAAAAAAATGAGCAAAAATAGTTTCCAAGGACTTTATACTCAAGATAAGTTGAAAAATAGTAAGAGAGGAAGCATATGTACTTGAGAAATTCAAGTCACCAGGCCAGGCCCAGATTAACCTAGAAATTCAAAGTGAAAGAACAGGAAGATATGGTTGTAGAGATATTGGCAGTGATCTTTGAAAGAATGGAAACCGTACCACTAGTTTACAAAATAACAAATATTTTTAGGTTTTGAAAAAGATATAGATTAAAGATCACAAATTTTAGGCCAGTGAATTTGATTTCAATTCCTTAAAAATTCTACAAAGTATTTTAAAGGGATGGTTAACAAATATCTGGAAAAGAAGTCATGATCAAAAATAGTTATCATGGCTTTATTAAGAACAGATCATTCCAGATTAACTTGGATAAAGATAACAGATGGTTTGTGTATAAAGTTTGCAGAGGACAAAATTGAGAGAAATAGCTAACCCAGTGGTGACTGTCAGGATTCAAAAAGATCTTGAAAGGTTAACCTGGTGGAATGCATCAAATATAATGGATATAATAAGGATAATGTAGAGTTTGATACTTGACTTAAAAAAAAACCCAGCTTCAGAGGTATAAGATAATAAGAATGATGAATGACTTCAAAGCATGAAGCCTGGTTAAAGAAACAGAGAATGTATAGCCTTGAGGACAGAAGATTAAGGCATAATAGCTTTTTAAAAAAATTTTAGAAGGACCATCATGTGAGACATTAAATGTTTTCTGTTCAGAAACAGAAACAGAGAAAAAACAACAACAGAAAACAGAAACAACAGAAAAACAATAGAAAAAACAGAAAAAGAAATCCAAAGCTACAAAGGGATAAAATTCAGGTCCAAATAAGGAAATGTTTCCATATAGTTAGAGCTATTTCAAAATGTCCTGAGCAGCCTTGGGAGGTGTTGGATATACTAACAAATCAGGTTACCCAGGAGTACCTCAGCTGCAAGGCATACATACTGGGGCTGTATATTCATCCAAAACCATAGCAGAAGTCCCTACTGTGTTTTTATTAAACCAGTCAAAGGGTACGTTAATTTAAAGAAAAAGATGTTCAATTAAATTGCTGGAAGGAATTTAGTAAATGCCTACTATGTACCCACTTTACAACTATTAACACAAACATTTTCCCCAAACCACAGAAGGGATAAACCTTTCCACATATTACCATAACAGTAGAATGTAAACCCTTCCACATATCACCATAGCAATGAAGTATAAACCCTTCCATATATCACCACAGTAATGGGGTAAGGGAATGTATATTGGAAATATGAATGGCTGGGGCAACCAACTCTTCCAATGCTTCTTCTTGCTTTCTCACAGAGCCAGGACCATCTTCTTGTGATATCATCAGGAAAGCTGCTTTCTCCAATGAGTTGGGGAATTTGTTTTTTTTATAGGAGGAAAGGGAAGCTAGATGGTTCAGTGGGTCCTGGGGTCAGGAAAACTCATCTTTTTAAAATGCAAATCTGGTCTCAAAGACTTACTGGCTATGTGAACCTGGGTAAGTCACTTAAGCCTCTTTGCCCAGTTTCCTCATCTATAAAATGATCTGGAGGAGGAAATGAAAAACTACTCTAGTATTTAAGCCAAAAAAGTTGCACATAAAAACAAGAATCCTAAAAAATGCTGCTTCTGCTATTCTTTACTGTGTTTTCTCCTTATCTGTTGTTGTTCTCTGCTGCCATCTGTTGAAGTACAACTCAGTTTCTCTAGTCCTAATCTGTTAAAGGACCATTCCTAGGTGAAGGGACAGGTCAGTTCTCCAAGAGCCTCCACAGCTGTGGATCATAACATCTGAAGGAGTTGCTGAGCAGCCTTTGCTGACACAGGTGTTGCTTGTGGACCAGGAATGAAATAAATTGGAGGCAGAAAGAGGAGGAGAGAGGTCAGATAATGCAATTGCCTCTCAATGGGATAGGTCAGAGAACATCAGCTAACTGCCTCTCAGTCTCCTTGTATCATCATCATCCTCTCACATGAAGAGATCCATTCTATAGGTCTGACTTCGACCTCCAGCAGGCACTGGCAGGTGGTTTTCATATCATTGCACTAATCCCAAGGTCTGTTCACCCAGCCAACAAAGTTCAGTGGAAACTCACAGGATTAGTTTATCTTTCTTTGTTTCTGCCCCTATTCAATGGGAGTCTTTTTAACCTAAATGTTCATCTGAGTTATGGTTTGAAATGCTTTTTTAGTCCTATCATACCCCTCTGTTTAGAGTTTAAATCTCCCTTTAAATCAGTCTGGGGTTTTCACTGAGAAAAATTCCAAAGGAGTTGGTAGAGTTGAGATAAAGGAGGGTGGTTTATTTCATTCATCTTTTTCCCCAGATCGCCCCCATGTTCATAAATTATGCCTTTGGTTGCCATGCACGTTAGCTTAGGAGCAAAAATTAAAAGCTGAGTGGAGCTGGTGATGATGATAACCTTTGCCCTATTTACTGACTGCAACAAAAATAGCTGCACACTCTGTTTATTATAAAGATTATTTTTCCTATTTCATTATGAGGGCAACTTGATGTTGAAATTAGACTTATGAGATTAAAGCAATGTAGAGATACATTTGAGGACTTTTTAAAATTGAATAAGATCTGTACAAGGTCATTCACAGTGATGCTAATATAATAATTACCTCTTATTCTAGTAATATTCATCCCATTGCTTTCAAACCAAGATAGCCTTCTAAACAATGTGAGTATAATGAAATTTTTTAATAGCATTAGGCTTTGGGGATTTAATTATTTCTAAATCAATCCATAAAAATATGAGGAAGAATTCAAATGATTATCTACCTTGGATTTGTATTAGCACCAAGATATTGGATACTGTGTTTGGTCCAGACCTTGTACAATGTAAAATGTTTGCAAACTGTAACTAATAGAAAGAAGACCCTTTCTTAAAAATGTCAGTGGACAACTTGTTCCTTCTCAATAACAACAATTTTCTGAAGAATGGGAGAATTTTATGCCTCAAGAGTCAAGCCTTCACGTCCTAAAAATCTGTGGCCCAAGGTCTAAAGGGTTAAAAGTCCACTTCCTTGGATTCCATATTTACCAATTCAAATGATATATTGTTAGCACTAGAATAATAACCAGAGAACAAATGGTATGGGAGGAATAACAGGGAGAAAGAACCCTGGAATTACAACTATAAAGACTAACTGAGGTTCAAATCTCTCCATATACTTAGATTTGCTTTGTAACTTGGGTCAATGGCTTGCGAGGCTTCTTCCACATCTAAATCTATGATCTCATCATTTTTATGAACCAGATTTTCCCAATATTTGCCACCAATATAGAAGATCAGCTTGAGGGTTTGAATCCTACAAGAATACACAATACTTACAGTTATATAATTCCTGAAAAGAAAATAATGATTAAATGAAATACAATTTAATAAACATTTCTTGATTACCAATGCTGTGCAACCATTTCAAATTAATTATAAGAACTGATTATCAAGGTTTGGGAGCCTCTCATATCATTTAAAGACTTAGACTAGACAGCAAATTGAATAGCAGAGACTCCTAAAGGCACTGACAGTGGATATTATCTTTTAGAATAGAATCCTCCATAAATTCTATTAATTTAATCCATAAAGAATATCTCCTGTTTTCTAACTTGAGAAAAAGAAATAGTAGTGCAGCAGTCCCTTTCACATCACATAGATCAGTTTGATTAACAAAATCCCTGAAAAAAATTTTGGCCTTCCCTCCACACCAGAAAAATCTGAATTTTTTTCTTTTTCTTTTCTGGGTTGTTGACATTAACTTGTAAAATTTGGGTTAGGTATTTGGTCATAGGCCATATTACACATACAATGCATATAGTTTATACACATAATAAGTTTCTAAACTTTTTGATACCTACTGTGTCCTCTGCATCTTCCAGAAAACTCTTAAAAATTCCCATTTGGTTTCTTATTTTATAAATCAAAAACACAAGAGACATCTCAATGTGAAAGGAATAACTATAATAATAACTTCAGTTATTTTAAAGCTGCAGTGTTGACAATTGGCTAATCAGTATGTGACAGGATTAGCTACTATGTAATCAAAAGAAACTAGATGAGTCCTTTTTATATATTGTATCATTTTCTATCACCACCCTCACCCCATCTTTGCACCAAAGCTCCAATCACTTTATAAGGCAGAGTAGCTTTAATATAGGTTCAGAATTTCCACTTTCCACCACCAATCATGGATGGTACTTTCCAAGAGGTACCAAATGACCTCTTGCAAAGTTATAGGAACACTTCACCTAGCCCCCTTTGCCCTCTAGAGGGCACAAGTCAACCAGTTTTTAATTCATTTCAATGTACCAACTTCTATCATTTTTATCTCCATCTTTTCTACAAGAATATTCAAGCATGAAACAAGAAAATGTCTTGGGGAAATCCAGGTACACAATGTTTACAACATTTCCCTGACCAACAGTTCTGCCTTGCATGACACATTCTTAATAAATCTCTGCTGGCTCCTTGTGATTACCACTTGTCTTTTAAAATATTCTCTTTATATACTATTTCATCAGCTCTCTTAGGCTCAAGTATTATCTCTACAATAAGGACTCTAACTCACATATTCAGTCCTATACTCTCTCCTTGACTTCAAATTCAAAGATTGTTATTTGCCAAGTGGATATTTCTTCCTGGGTGTACCTTTATATATTGCCAACTCAATAGGTCCAAAATATTACTCATTATCTTTCCCCATACATCAATCCCTTTTCCCAGTTTTTCTATGGGCACCACAACCCAGCATTGCTCAGGTCTTTAACCTCAGAGCCATTTAGAATTATTTTCCCAATTTAAGTTTCTCCAAATCAAATTTACTGTGTACATTCACAGAATCACTTTCATATGGAATTCTTACTCAGATAGCCACCATTCTATTTTAACCTCTCATTGTTTTCTCTCTTCGATGGTTATAACAGCTCAAAAATTACTATTTCTACTTGCCTTCTGTGTGTTCTTTAATTCATTGTCTAGACCAGTAGTGTTAACTTCAAGTAGAAATAGAAGCCACTACATGATAAATAAGAATCTTTTCATGCCACATATTGACATTTGAAAACCATACATTAACATTATCTCTCTTCTATTGTACTTTTATTTCTTTTGTTCAGTATTGCACAACTACATTTTAATTTGGTTCTGGTGGCACTCAGGAGTGTTGCAGTCTGCCCTGTATTTGACATCTCTCTTTAGATAGCAGCTAAAATTATCTTTGTAAGGGATGGGTTGACTATGAGACTCCCTTGTTTCAGACTTTTTAATGGCTTTTCATTACCTAGAGAACAAAATACAAATCTCATAAGAATGAAGGTTCTTCCCCATCTGGCTCCCACTTACTTTTCCAGTTTTATTTCATTTTATTCCACATCATAAATTCAACACCACAGGGAGATTGAGTGAGTAACTGTTCCCTAAAGTCAACCCCTCATTCTCTTTTTTTCCATGCTTTTCCACAATCCATTTCTTATGTCTAGAGTGCAATCCTTTCTCATCTTTACTTCAGAAACTTGCTTACATCAAGGTTTAGATAAAGTGCCATTGCATCTCTTCAGTTATTACTGCTACCTCTGATCTCAATTCATGTTTATTCAAGTTATATATTTATTCATATAGGAGTTATATCTCTAAAGTACAAAATGCTGTTTATATCTTTGTACGTTCAGCACCTGGCACCATGATTTGCACATGGTTGGAACTTAATATTTGTTGAGTATTTATAAACTATCCTTTGAATAACACCTTATTCAGTTTATGCCAGTAATTAAAGTTAAATTCACTAATTTAGATTAATTTTATTCTTTTCTCCTTCCTGAAGATCAAGATTTTTTTCTTTCCCCAGTCTTATGGCACCAGTCCCTTTCAGACTGGGGAATCTGAAACCCATTTAGGGCAGCTAATTGTTCTTTTACCATCACTTGGGTTTCATCTCCTTAAATTTTTATACCATTCCATGTCCAAAGACCATTCTTCTTGGAAAGAAAACAAAAACAAATAAACTAAGGATGAGTGCCTTTTCTATATCATCTATTTTGGATTTTATACTTAGGTTGAGATCCATTGGTAACCTTAAAAGCCATTTGGCCCATCATTGGTCTTATCTCCCTTAATCTTTGTCTTGACCCCAATATCATTTTTAAAACCTTTTGTTGTCCTTGGCATTCATCACCAGTATCAGTTCATTCTGAGTTTTCACAATCCTGACGCTGTTCTGATAAGACTCTGTCACTTTTTCTTTATTCATCCTCAGTTATCAGGTTTGTTCACAGTAGGACACTTCTATACAGAAAAGTGTATCATCCTGATAACAGCAGTAATGGAATCAGACTGTTTCAGTAATTCCCTAAATATCACACGCATTTTGCTGCAAATGGTAATGCTCACATCTTTCTGACTTGGAATGGAAAAATAATAATAATAATCGGTTCCATTCAGAGCAGTAGCTCTTACCTCCTGGATAAAAAATGGTAAATTAAAATTGGCATGGAAAAAAAGATTTTGCTAAGATGAATTTCAAACTCATAATATTTTTATTCTGTGCTTTTTGCACTTTGGATATTGTTATATGGCATGGAAGTTCGATGTGCTAGTTATGACAAAGTACATTCAAATAGTCATCAGAGAATGTGGGTACCAGTCATGGCTCTATCATTGGTTCATTTTATCAATGTGGGCAGTTTTCTAAAGTGAGGGTGTTAGATTAGATGATTTGTAAGTTTATATGATATGATTCTGGAGGGGAAAAAAGGATAACCATTTCATTGTTTATTAATATGAGCCACATATGTGTTATATTCTCTTATCATTTTTGTTATTATTTTGGATGGAAGCAATATTCAAAGTAATAATTCCAGCTTTCTGAGTCATAAACCTGGGTCTGAATCATGCCTTCATCTATTATCACTATCTAGATGACACTGGGCATATTATTTAAGCTTTTTGAGACTCCCTATACAATGAGGGAAATAATAATACTTATATAAGTACTATCATCGGGTTTCTGTGAAGGCAGGACTTTGGAGATGATAAATCAGAATATAAATGCAACTCATTTCAAATTATTTACGGTTATAATGTGTCAAGTACTGAGCTAGATTCTGAAGATACAAAACCAAAAATGGAACCCTCCTGGCTTTCAAAGAACCTGCAATCTAGTGGATGGAACAGGTTACAACACAAAAATAGATAAGTGAATATATAGTATACACAAAATAATTGCAAAAGGAAGATAGAATAAATAAGTATGGGATTCAGAAAAGGCTCTACGTTGAAATGAGTCAGCATCAGAAATGGATTTTAAAGGAAGCCAAGGAGCTTAATTATTTTAACATCATTATCATTATACCTATTTTATACTGATGGATGGAGAACTTGTTATTGGTGGTCTTATGACAATACCCATAGGTCCCTAATATGATCCTTGATCTTTAACCCTTGAAAGAATTTATAAGAAAACAAGAAAGTTTATATATATATATATATATATATATATATATATATATATACACACACACATATATATATAATATTTATATATTACATTATTATTTATTATATATTTATATAAATATAAATTATATACGCATGTATTGTGTTTATAATGTTTATATATAGACGTGTATATATGTATATTTCTATATTTGTTTAGACTAGTAGTGTTTACAAATTCAAGGATTCCAAAGAAACCTTAAATTCAAATATGTATTTCATTTCCCCAATCTTTATTCTAATATATTTTAAAAGAGAATTTAACTGCACAAATTGCTATGTGAAGGGTCTTGGGAAAGGGTACACTTAGAGCAGAGAGAGATTTGGATGTCACATCTTTCAGTTCCCAAACATTCCATCTTCTATTACCATAGTTTTAACCCTTTAATACACATTCTGTTCCTAGTATCCCTCCCATCTGCCATCTCTGGCATAAAGTCAGAGGCATCTTAGAGGGCAATGTTTTCTATTTTGAATCTTAAAAAAAATTATTTCCAATTCTACTGAGCACAGCTTAGGCAAATGACCTATAGGTGGCTTTTTTAATTTTAATTTTTTTTATTTTTTAATTTAATTTTTAATTTTTTTCAATCAACAAGCATTTATTTTTCTCTCTCAATTTTCATCTTCCATTGAAAAGAAGATAAAATATTGATAATAGATATACATATTCAAGAAGAACAAAACCCTGTATAGATCATGTCCAAAATATGTGTCTTTAATTTTCTCATCTAATGCTACAAAAAGGTAGATAGCTTGTTTCATCTTTATTGTTCTAGAATTATGGTGTCTCATTGCATCTATCAGAGGTCTTAAAATATTCAAAGTTGTTTAACTTTACAATATTCTGTTACTTGGAGTGTCATTGTCCTTTTCTGGTCACTTTATCCTGTATCAGTTCATAAAAATCTTCCTAGGCTTCTCTGAAATTATTTCTTTCATCATTTTTATGGCACAAGAGTATTATATTCATATAACATAATTTCTTTGGTTGATGGATGCACCTGTAATTTTGAGTTCTTGCAATCATAAATAAAGAACTTTTACAGGTTACTTATTTGAATAGAAAATCTTATTGTTGTTTATTTTTTTCCTCCTAGGAGAAGCCTGTCTAGACAATTGCCTTAAAAATCTGTACATGATTTAGTTGCCAAAACCTGTATGTTAATGATTGGTGGCTTGTAATTTCTAGCTAGGTTCTATGGCTATCCTATTATCAAATAATGACAAGGTCAGAGGTACAGAGTTAGAAGGGTCCTTAGAGATTATTTAGCCCAAATCCTTCATTTTACAGATGATTAATTTGACATCAAGTCAGTAAGTTCACAGGGTCCTAGCAGTAGTAAATTACACTGCCAAGTATGGAAGACCTATTGACTTCAAATTCAAGACCCTCTATTACAATACACTGCCTTTTCAACTACTAGTTGAAATATGATATTCACACAAAAATAGCCTAATATCTCTTAATAACCATAATCATTAATTTTATTAATAATGCAGACTCCCCTTTTAGTACTCCTCCCAAATATATTCTACTTTTTCCTGTGACCCTTATTCCTTTTATGACCTGGAACATCTCTACTTTCCAGATGTGGTTCCAAATATGGAATATGATGCAGCTCTTGTTTTGCAGAGGATTTACTGTAATGGCTAGATCAGGAATTCCATTACTACATAGGTCAAGTCATAGGCAAGGAAGCCTGGTACAGTGGAAAAAACACTGGTTTGGAACCTAAGGCCATCAATTCAAATCCTGCCTATCACTGGATGAATAACTATGGGCAAGCCATTTGCCATCTCTGAGTCTGTCTTCTCAGCATTTTATAGCTGATTACGTTCCAAGTTTTCTTCTAGCTTTAAATCTATAATCTTATAAGCCTAACTGGCAACTGTACAACACAATGGTCCTTGTCCTACAGGAGTTCCCGGTCTGTGTCCAATAGCACCAATGACAAAACTACAGAAAAGCCATGACAAGCTCAGAGAAGGTGGCTACATAATGTATTCATTGCCATTTTGAAACAGATTGAATTTTAACTGCTATTTAACAGCATGATTTAATACAAGTAATCTGGCCTTTGGAGTCAGCAGAACTGATTTCTGCTTACTAGGTTATGTGATTTTGGACAAGTCATTCCCCTTTTCTAGGTCTCTTTCTCCCCCCTCCTCTGTCTCTTTGTCTCTGTCTATCTCTTTCTGTCCCTCCCTCTCTCCCCCCTCTCTCTTTTTCTGTCTCTCAAAAGTCCTCCATAAATTTCAGAAAGTCAGACCATTGGGGCATCAGCACGTCATAATGGAAAGAACGAACACTGCTCTGATTGATTATCCTTAGTCAAGTCACTCAACTTCTTTCAAATTTGATTTATTTGGCTAAAATAAGATCCAGTTCATATACTGTTTGAGGCAGGGACTGAAGGTATCAATAATTAAGAAAACTCTTAAGCAGGGAAAAAAGTAATCTCATTTGCTTTAGAGAAAGTAGAAAGAAACTAGTCTGGGCAGCAGGAGAGAAGATGGGATCCAAAGGCCAACTCAGTCCTTTGTGAGGATCTTAATAATCAAGAGGTTATAATTGGCAGGTTTAGATGTTGTTATCAAAGCCTAAAACAGCTCTTTTTTTATGGATCCGCTTGACAGTCTGGTGAAACCTATGAACCTTTTCTAAGAATAACATTTTAAATGCTTCAAAATGAAATACATAAAATTACAAAGGAAGCTGAATAACATAGAAATAGCTGTCAAAAATGGATAAAACTGCACCCAGAAACCTGACATGAAGAACACCTGAGTTAGAGAAAAAATAAATACCCTATAGAGATATGTGTGTGTGTGTATGTGTGTGTTTCTGAATGGCCATCACAAGATTGACCAAGTTCCTCTTTGCCTCTTCAAACTTCTCCTAAGGCAGTGAGGGGCTTGTACTTGAAAAATATTTCACCTTGTACAGCTGTTGCAGACCAGTCCTAATCACTGTAACAGTGCATTATTTTTAGAGCTGCCAATTTGTGGGAACCTCACTTGACCCAATTTGTCAAGCATCTCATTGGGAAGTTTCTATCTCTATTACATGTTTAGGCAGGGGTCTAGCTCATTGAAGGTTAGGTGATTTAATTGTTCAAAAGATTTGTGAATCCCTGAAATGGAAATAATGAAGTATGGTGTCTTTGTAATTAACTTTGGTTTTGAATAACAGGCTGGAAAGGCTGAAGGTAAAATACCTGACTGAAATTTCCTGGGAAAAAAGGCAATGAATCTCTATATGCAAATAAATTACTATTTCATTAGCAACTCACTTCGGTTTTGAAAGTGCTCATTGTTTAATGAACAGGAAAATTCACAACTGAACAAATCAACAGGAGGAGGATGGAGTGATCTCCAAATATGCATTAAAATATGATTCTGGAACTAGATTGTATTTGCTACAACTGGAGAAATGACTAAGTTTATTGGCCCTGATTACTATTTTAGTATTAATATGGTCTGTCAGAAACAATAACAGTCCTCATTTAGAGTGATATCTGCCCAGGAAAGCTTATTGTTCTTTGGAGGGTATTTGATAATTGCCTCAAAATAGCCTGTGAAAGTAGGAGGTTTCCATCCCATTGATTTCCCCGATTAATTTTGGAAGGCAGTATAGACTATGGAAATAACTTGTAATTGGATTTGCAGTTAAAGCCCTATTTCTATCAGCTCCATTCCTGGTTAATTTTGGAAGGCAATGTAGACTATGGAAATGAGTTGTCGTAATCAGATTTATAGATAGGGTCTTATTTCCATCATTTAAACCATGCCATAAAGGGATCAGTTGGAGGAGTTTAGGAATGTTTAGATCAGGAAAGAAAAGATTTATGGGGAGCCATCTTCAAGAATGTGAGGGGCTTGCTTAAAGAAGAGAGATTGGGCTTACTCTGGTCCAGTAGACAAAATTGGTCACAGACTAACAGATCTTAGCTTTAAATGGGGCACAAACTTTTTTTTTACAATTAAAACTGTCCAAAGGGGAAATAGGCTCCCTTGAAGAAGTATCCGTATTAATGGAAATCTTCAAGCAGAAGCAAGAAAATCATTTGATGGGGATTCTGTATATAGGGCTAGTGTTCAAATATGAGTTGGATTTGAAGATCCCTACTAACTCTGTGATGCTGTAATATTCCATCATTTCTTTCATCAGGCTTGATGATGAAGAGCTTATCATCATTGTGCATAACAAACCCTTATCTGAGCCTGTATATCTGTCCTAAGGTATTTCAAAAACAGCAAGATGCTTCCACAGCAGATTTTTCACAGACCTACAAGTGGGTGAAAGCAATTGCACAGAAAGAATTGCATAGTTCCCGGCTTTCAGATTCCATTTCTTCTCATGTGCTCTCAACTAGAAACAATAATTCATATGGGAAAATTGCATAATATTCTCAGCAATTTTTCCAGAGAATGTTGAGAAGAATTGTTATACTATAACCTCAAATTGAAAACAGGGGCCCGTCAAGCCTGTGCCGATGAGTGGGCCATGCAGTCCTGCCTCCCCAGGTCCTACTGCTCCCAGAGGCCTGTGTATTTGTAAGACTAAAGATGATCAAGGGTAACTATCAAGCTACTGAAAGCTGCCACTCATCAAAAAAGAAGCCCACAATATCTTAGGATTGAGACCTGAAAGAGCCCTTAGATAGAATTAGCCTGCTCCCTCACATTATAGATGAAACAAGTGAAGGCAAGAAGGGACAAAGGGACATACCTGAAGTCCTACTGGTAGTAAGTGGTAGATAGGAGAATGGGAGGGGGTAGTACATGCAAAATAGCATCTCTTATATAAGTCGGTTACCCTTTCAGTAAGATATAAAGCAAGTAACGGTGTCAGTTGGATGCCACTGATTCTTTCCAACTGTACTCTAGTATACCCAGTTCTTGCAAATTCCAAACCTGCTTCCACAGTTTTGGCAATGGAAATCTATCTCTAGATTTGTTTTCTTCATTAATTTGCCTTGAGTTGATAGTATTCTTGGTGATAGTATTCTTGGACTAAATTTCCAGCTGTATTAAATTTCCAGTACATTAACATTAATCAGAACTTTTTCCCTTTCCAATTTCAAGTCTTAGGTAGGACTAAAATAGTCAGAACTTTGCCTTCCCCCTTAAGTATCAAACACGCAGCCATTTCTGGCTGTGGGCCACATTCTCCCAAGTGGTCCTGAAGCAGATGAAAATGTAATAGGGAAATATTTAACAAAATAAATTAAAATACAATAAAATATAGATGCTGTTAATTTGTAGTTTTCTAAATGAATATACAGAAGTCCTTATATTCAGTTTAGTGCCCCCCGTTTCTATTTGGGTTTGTCATTACTGTTTTATATCACCAAAATTTAAAAGGCACAGAAAGTAAATGTATATAAATCTTTAGCAGATAGAAATAATTGAGCTTAACAATTTGTTGGAATAACAATAATAACAATAATTTAATATAAGAAGCTACCATACTATAGGAAAGGGCCTGGAACTATGATTTTATTGTATAAGGAAATTCCAATTGAAAAAATTCATTCTACCAATTCAGGCTAGCACCTTCTGTGCAATTTTAATTTTTATTCTTTTTTATTAAAGCTTTTTATTTTTCAAAACATACGCAGGGATAATTCTTCAACATTAAACCTTGCAAAACCTTGTGTTCCCCTTCCTTACCCTCTCCTCTAGATGGCAAGTAGTCCGATACATGTTGAACATGGTAAAAACATATGTTAAATCCAATACATGTATATATATTAATACAATTATCTTGCTGTTCTATGCAATTTTTAGTCTTAGTTGCCTATACTTCTTAGAGACTAAGTGATTTTTCCAGAAACACAAGCCTAAGTCAGAAGCAGGATGTGAATTCAGAACTTCCTGTCTTTGAGATCAGCTATCTTTTCATTATGTCTCGGTGCCCTTACTACTAGGTTATTATACATGTCCATCTGAAAGAAATTTATCTGTATTCTTTACAATATTGATTTCAAAGCTTTGATTTTGTGTTGCTTGCCATGGTGCTGAAATGGCTAATCAAGATTTTGCTTTCTCTGGAAATGCTACTAGGCAACAATCTTTTCTGTAGCTACCATAGGGCTTACCAACCTTGCCCTGTCTCATTGACCTATAAGAGGACAGTGACATCTGTGAAGCAAGAGAAGGTCACATCTTTTAGCATTGTTGTCCTCGTCATTAGCAAATATTGATTTCACACTCATCTTGCATCTTATGTCTTGACTTGCATCTTAGTTCAGGATTGGATACTTCATTGTTTATTCATAATTATCACCAATATTGTTGTAAATGGTATAGTTGTATTACTTCTATTATTATATAATCTATAAATATTGGACTTCGATAAAACTCTCTTCTATTCTTTATGGGCAGCAGAAACACAACTGACTTAGTAAATTTGTTAAATAGAGTTAGGCTGCATGTCAAAATTAGGTGACTGAAATATAGTTAGAGAGCCATGCTCATCACTGATGATAGGTTCTGCTATGCAAAGGGAGGATGCAATATTAGCCCTATGAACTGGAATAAAATCCCAAAATATCAAAATAAAAATTAATAGGGGTAACTTTAGAGTCCTACCACACTAATAGGCTTTTAGGTTCCCCAAAAAGCTATATTCACAGAATCAGAGAGATCTCTTATTCCAAATAGAACATCAGTTGTTGAAATTTACTCAGATTTTTCAAGATCCCAACAGCAGATAATGTGCTTGGTCTGGAGTTAGGAAGACTTTTCATCCAGCCTCAAACACTTACTAGCTGTATATCTTTGGGTAATTCACCCCTCCATTCCCTATCTGTAAAATGAGCTGAAGAAAGAAACCATTATAGTATCTTTGACAAGAAAACTCCAAAAGGTGTCGCAGAGTCAGGTGTAACTAAAAAACAACTGAGAGGAAGTAATCTGCCATATCAAAATATTAGCTGTCCTTCCCCGTTTCCTGTCACCTGGATCAACTAGTCTAATCCTCACATAAGTTAAGTTACTTAAAAGATTACATAGCCAATGACAGAGTAGTCTGATCCTCTCAGAAATGAAGTGACTTGAAAGATCTCATAGCCAGTGATGGAGGTAAAAGTAGAACCCTGTCCAGTGCTCCTTGACCTTCAGTATATGTTTCCCATAAATATTCTTTCAATTGTGCATACACATGTACACACATAAACACACATGGAAGTCTAGACTGTGTCACAAATAGAATTAGACAAGGACATCAATTTTTTTCTGGACTATAGACCCCACTGTATGGGGTCTCATACAATGAGCTCAGGGATCTCAGATACATACAAGGAAACTAAGGCCTGGAGGGATTAAGTGATTCATCCAAGATAATACATACAATAAGAATCAGAGATGGGATTTTAATTAACTCCTTTCACTCCAGAGCCAATATGCTTTTCCCTGTACCTTTTTTTTCCTCCAAAATTTATTGGAGAATTGGTATTTATAGAAAAAAAAATTTTAAGGTCTTTGAGTGTGATGAAAAGAACAATAATCTCACTGAACTGACTGGCATCTGTGTTCCACTTCAGATCTCTTTTACTAAGATAGATGGTAAAAATTTAGCTACAAGTTTTCCTGTCTGGGGTGAATTAAAAAGAGTTCCTTCAAACATTGCCATGTACTTAACTATATTCCCCAGGGCAGTTTTTTTTTTCCTTTCCAGTTATTTTTATCAGTATTTTGGATAAAAGCATGGATCATTAGGCTTATCAAGATGACACCAACCTGAAAGGAGTAGTTAAGTCATCATTTGCCAGAATGTGTGTCCAAAATTATCCAACCAAAATTTAACCAAAATACGTAAAAGTTCTCCAAAATCAGCATTTTTAAAGCAAAGCTGTTGCCTATGCATCAAATAGGGAGAGGAAAAGGGAATTTGCCTTGATATTATCAAAAAAGAATCTTGGGTTTTTCAGGGCTTGCAAGTGAGCGAGGGGTTAGATTTGGTTCCAGGATCAAGAAATGGGAAAAAATGTTATTAGTATTTAATATAAGGAAAACCTTAATGAACCATAAAAATGTCAGCAAGTGTAATGGGGCTATCTTGGTAGAGCTCCCTCTTTGGTTTGATTTGGTGGATTCACCAGAATTCTTCAAACATCCCAGATGACTACTTATCAGTCAGTTATGTTGTAGTACAAGAAGATTTTTTGTTTTGAGATTTCTTCCTGCTCTGAGAGCCTGTGATTGTGAAACTCTATCCTATTGAGCTATAATTCCTCCATTTCAATACATTCCAGACATTTAATACAACTACTTAAAAAAGTAAAAAGCTGGTTTGCTCTTTCCTTACAGATGTTGAATATGACATCCATATCATGAAAGGTAGTTGTTCTGACATTGTCATATTGGTCAAAATCCCTGTGGAAGACTTTATTAAATCTGGCAACTACATTAAGAGAAGATACTAGTAGACTAGAGAGCATCTAGAAAAAGGCAAGGAGAATAATGAGAAGTTCTAAATTCTTATCACATGAGGAGTGGTAAAGAAATTAGGAATGTTTATCCTGGGCAAAAAAAAATAAGCATTTTGATAAGTAAAAGTGATCCTTTCAAAGGCTATTATGTGAATGAGGTCATAGATTTCTCTTTCTTTCTTTTAATAGCATTTTTTCAATTACATGTAAATATAATTTTAAACATTTATTTTATAAGATTTTAAGTTCCAAATTTTTCTCCCTCCCCAAGATAGCAAGCAATGTATGTTACATATCTGCAATCATGTTAAACATATTTCCATATTAGTCATGTAGTAAAAGAAGAATCAGAAAAAAAAGAGAAACTGTAAGAATAGCATGCTTAGATCTACAGATTCCATAGATCTTTCTCTGGATATGGATAGCATTTCACATCATGAATCTTTTGGAATTGTCTTAGATCTTTGTATTGCTGAGAAGAGTTGTCTGTCATCGTTAATCATTGCACAGTGTTGCTATGTAGTGTGTATAGTGTTCTTCTGGTTCTGTTCACTTCACTCAGCATCAATTCATGTACGTTTTTTCAGGTTTTTCTGAAATCTGCCTACTTATCATTTCTTATAGTACAATGGTATTCTATTACACTCATATACCATACGACAACTTCAGTCATTCCCCAATTGATAAACATCCCCTCAATTTCCACTTCTTTGCCACCACAAAAAGAACTGCTATAAATATTACACCTGTAATCCACTCATTATTTAGAATTAGACTTTTCACTTTACAATGAATTTTAATCTATCTTTCCATAACTCTTTGTTCTATATAACTTTTATTACATCATGATCTGAAAGAAATGCATTTAATATTTCTGTCTTTCTGCATTTGATAATGAGGTTTTTATGCCATGATCAGTTTTTGTGTAAATGGCATGTACCACTGAGTTCAAGATATATTCTTTTCTGTCCACATTCAGTTCTCTAAAATCCTATTCACATTTTTTATTTTTTATTTTGTGGTTAGAATTATACAGATCTGAAAAAGTGGAGGTTGATGTCCCTCACTAGTATAGTTTTGCTATTTCTTCCTATATAACTCATTTAATATCTCTAAGAATTTTTATATTATACCAATTGGTGCATATATGTTTGATATTATATTATGTCATTGTCAATAGCGTCTTTTAGCAAGATGTAGTTTCCTTCTTTCTCTCTTTTAATTAGATCTCTTTTGCTTTTAGTTTGTTTGAGATCAGGATTGATACCCCATGTTTGTTTGTTTGTTTTTACTACAGCTAAAGCATGATATATTGTACTCTATACTCTGTGTCATTTGTGCCTCTTTATATGATGTAATTTACCTTATTTTCCCACCCCAGGGTACCCAGTTAGGAAGCATTAAGTGTCTGAAACCAGATTTCAACTCAGGTCTTCCTGACTTCAGGGCTGGTAGTCTATTCACTGCACCACCTAGCTTCCTCTCCTTAATTTTTTATATCATTACATCATAGTAAATTTATACCCACAACTTCTATCTATGTATATTCCTTATAACTGCCCTAATGGAGATAACACTTCTTAAGAGTTAGAAATATCATCTTTGAATAACATTTTTTTTCTTTTTTGTTTGTTTTATTTTTACGCCTCTCTTGAGGTCTTTTCATCAGAAAAGTTTGAAAATCCCCTATTTCATTGAATATTCATCTTTTGCCCTGAAAGATTATGAACAATTTTTCTGGGTAGTTAATTCTTGGTTGTAAGCCTACCTTCTTTGACTTGCACAATATCATATTCTAAACCCTCTGATTATTTAATGTAGAATCTGCTAAGTCTTATGTAATCCTAACTTGTGGCTCCTTGATTTTTGAATTGTTTCTTTCTGGCTACTTGCAGTATTCTTGGGGAAATTCCTTGGAGTTTTCGTTTTGGAATCACTTTCAGGAGGTGATCAGTAGTCTTTCAATTACTATTTTTACCTTCTGGTTCTAGGATATTATGGCAGTCCCTTGATAGTTTCTTGAAAGGTTCAGGCTTTTTTTTATCATGGCTTTCAGGTAGTCCAATAGTTCTTAAATTATTTTTCCTGAACCTATTTTCCAGGTAAGTTGTTTTCCAATGAGGTACTTTACATTTTGTTCTATTTTTTCTTCCTTTTGATTTTGTTTGATTCTTAATGTCTCATAGAGTAATTAGCTCCCAGTCACCCAATTCTACTTTTTTTGCTGAGACAGTTGGGGTTAAGTAACTTGCCCAGGGTCACACAGCTAGGAAATATTAAGTGTCTGAGGCCAGATTTGAACACGGGTCCTCCCAACTTCAGGGCTGGTGCTCTATTCACTGCACCACTTGGCTGCCCCTCCCCATTCTACTTTTTGAGGAATTGTTTTCTTCAGTATTTTTTTTTCCAGTTAGCCAATTGTATTTTTTTGAGAAATTATTTTCTCCATTCAATTTTTGTCCTTCCTTTTCTAAGCTGTTGATTCTTGCATGATTCTCATTTCTTTTCCCAATTTTTCTTCTATTTCTCTTATTTAATTTTGAAAATCCTTTTAAAGCTCTTCCGAGAAGACTTTTTGGGCTTGAGATAAATTCATATTTTCTATTGAGACTTTACATATAGGCCTTTTGACATTGTTTTCTTCTGAATTTGTGTTTTAAGTTTCCCTATTACCACAGTAACTTTCTGTGGTCAAGGTCCTTTTCTGGTTTTGCTCATTTTTAGCCTATTTCATGACTTTTAAAGTTGAACTCTGTTCCTGGAGCACAGGGGGAATTCCAAGTTTCTTATACTAGGGGTCATGGACCTGAGCACTGACTTTCTACAGTAGGGCCATAGGTATTGGAGGCAAGGCCCACCTTGCTGAGGTAGCCCAGCATTGTCACATGTGTTGTGTTGAGTTCTGGGGATATCATTTTGTCTCCTGGACTTGAGCTGGAGGCCTCAAAGTTGGTCTGCAATGACCTGGCTAGCTGAGCTAGGATTGAGGGACTTTAGTTGCTAATCTGTGCTATGGCTAAGAGCTATTGATTGGCTTTCCTGGACACTGGCTGTGCTGGATTACATACCTTTTACCTGAGACAGACATTTCCTGAAGTCCTTCTAAATCTTAAGCTGGAAAATTATTTCACTCCATTTTTTCATGGGTTCTGTTGCTCCAGAATACATTTTAAGACTTGATATGTTACAGTTCCTGAGGAAAACTTGCAAGAGTTCAAGCAACTTTTTGGCTTTTCTCTGCCATTTTCTGAGGCAGCAAGGTAGTAGGTTTCTTCTGTGTTCACTAAAGCAAGTGTTCTTTTCCTGATATTCACAGATCCTTAAAAGGAGAGGGGTGATCCACATCTATTCCCCACAGAGTGTCTGTGATCTTGAATGAGAAAAATTACATTTTTATTTCAACTTAATTAGTTTCCTTTGTAATCCTATGTATTCTATTTTATATGTCTAAAAACATCATTCTGAGGAGATTATAGATTTCACCAAAAAGAATAAGAACTTGTCAAGTGGACAAAATTGGGTTTACTGCTACAAACAGTGATCCTTTGCTTATGTATAATACATATATGTGTATGTGTATTTCAGTACTATCCAAACTACTTTCTTATCCATAACATAATATGATATTCATAGTACCATGTGTACGAGACAGAAAAGGTATTTGGATATCATTCTCCTGCTTTTTAGAAGGAATTGACTGACTTTACACTCTGCTAACAGCTCCAGAGAAAGAAGAAAAATGGGGTCACCAAGCTGGCCTTCTGCATTCAAATTGTGGGGAGGTGTAACTCTGAAGATTTACAAAGAACTGGGCAGAAACATTCTAATAAATTATGACAATGAAATCAATGTACTTTTTAGCTAGGATTAATAGCAATTAGAAGAATTAGGAAAAAGTCATCATATGGTATTTTGACTTTGTTTTCTTTACAAGTTCATTCTATATGTATCACTTATACTTGTAAACAATAACAGAAATTAAAATTTTAATAAAAGGTGATATTCAATAAAGATATTATAATCTTCCCACTCCTATGTTGTAAAACTTGTGGTTTGAACATTGTCTCTAACTGAAGCATCACTGCCACCTTGTGGCAAAGTACTAAGAGGGAGAAAATGATGTCTGAGGTATTTAAATTGAAACCAAATGAAATAAAGCAGTGACATTCACTTTATATAGCTTTTATCACAAATTTAAGATTAAATAATTTTGAGTACTTTGATTATTTCTATAATAATCCAGTAATTTAACTTCTTTCTCCCTTCTGATAATTAAGTTTTAAGCTCTTAATTACCTACCATTATTGTTTGTAAAGACATTAGAGAAAAGGAAAAGGAGCCAAAGTAAACCAATTAGGGAAAAAAAAAAACATAAATGGGAAATTAAATCTTAATCACATATTGGAGGACTAGGAAGAGTTGGATTCTTTATTTGACAGTTATTTATAGGATACTTAGTGCACTCTTTCTAGTAGATCTGAAGCAGATATCAAACTGTTCAGCACTCAGAGCTGAATATAAGGGCTAAGGGAAGAAAGAGAATAACAGGAGAAAAGAAATAAATCTTTGGGATTTATGCAAGCCAGAGAGATATTTAAGTCTAATATAGAAGTGCAAATTACTGATTGAAAAGCATGTCCATTTTGTTTTAATTCTCCCTTAAAAGCTGTATTACTTTTTAAAATATAATTTTCATAAAATTTTAAAAGATAATATTTATAGAATAAAAAAGAATTGGAATTTTGTGGCTAACTGTGAAGCAAAATCACAGTTATTCTGATGGAAATCTATTTTATTGCTGATTCAAACAACAAGCAGAGTTCCCAGATCATAAGTTTTCTTTTTGAATACAACCAAAAATACTACTGGGGAGATATAAAGTCACCTCTCTAAGTGAATAAGATGGCTCTATCTGACTAGAAAAGTTAAAGGTACTTCTAGGATATGTTTGGCAACCATTGCTTCATCTTACTATCAGCTAGTACTTTGGACAAGGAATCCATTAGCAGCCATGTGAGCCATGTGAACCCTGTAAAATCTCAAGATATTTGACCCTCGTGGCATTTTTATATTGTAATTATGAAACTGAATAGACAACTAAATAATCAAATACAAAAAGAGTTCATAAATTCTAGTTTAAGAACCTCTGGTTATGATCTGTGTAGGTTAGGCACCTGTGGAAGATGTAGTCTAACAAAGGAGAAGTATGAATCAAACCAGGTCACTAGTACCAGAAATAATTAAAATCAGGAGGGTGAGTTTTGGTGCAGGGAAAAACTATAAGTAGTAAAAAAAAAAAAAAAAAAAAAAAAAAAAGGCCAAGGATACTGGTGCTTCAATAAATCAATCAGGTACCTTGGATAGTTCCCTATGATATCTGTTGCTGAGATAACTTCTGTAAGTAGAGTAGGGGTTATTCTCAGAAAGTCAGATCTATTTGACTGATCTTCAATGTCTTTTTTATTACTCTCTCCATCATTCATTTTCTGAAGGCAGGGACAGGAGCCCTAACAATTATAACATTAATTAAGTTTCCTTTTGTTGGGCTTATGATGGCTTTAGTAGTATGATAAATAAACAAATGCTGTCTTCTATTTGTTACAGCTTATCAAACATTTAAAAAAATGCTTCTCTGATGCTATGGAACAAAGATGATCCCAGATTGTCAAAGACTGTTGCTGAAATAAAGATTCTAGCAGGTCCTACTAAATTGGAAAGACTTCAGAAATAAGCTTCACATTGGTCTACATGCATGACATCCAAGAGATATCTAAATTTGAAGTGTCTCATAACCCAAGGTTGATTAATAGGGGATAATATTTTTGCAGCCACGCAAACCCACAAAGGCCATCTGCTAAGATACAGAGGGGTTGTAATGTGTATTAGTAGGAAGGGGAACCCATACTGATAAAATCAGAGGTTTTTTGAAGTATTTTATAATTATCATTTTGGTCATAATTCAGGTTGTCTTCCCTTCAAATTTAGCTTCCATAAAATCCAACTATCTAAAAATTAGTATTATTAAAAGAGTTTTTCCTACTGTCAACAAAAGTTTAAAAATAAAGTTTCCTTTAAAATGGCAAGAATCCCTGAGATGTCCTTGATTTTCTTTATTATTTTTGTAGGGGAAATTAAGGAAGATAAATGAGTGTACTAAACACATTATTTTGGAATTATTTGTATATAACTGGGTTATATATGGATCCAGAAATAGCTCTTTTAAGTAGATGCTGTCAACTAGTGCCAGCACTGGTCAAGGTTGTGAAGTCGCTAAGCATTGGACTTGGGGTTCAAGGACTTGTATTCTAATCCCAACTCTGCTACTTAGATTGTTGTGAATTTAGGGAACTCACTAAATCTCCATGGACCTCAATTTCCTCCAGTGTAAAACAGGGATAATATTTAACTTTGGCCTGACAACTCGCAAGTGCTATTATGAAAGTCAAATGAAAGTAACATTCATGAAAGAAATTTATAACCATAAAGTGCTAATCAGATATCATCACAGTTCAACAAATGAGCTAATTTTTGTTGTTTTGTTTTTTAAATCATCCTTGATATTTGATTTCTTTATCTTTTGCTCAGTTGTCTAGTGCCTTCACTCTCCCTCTATGAAACCCTGCTGTCAATACAATATGATAGTTATTCACACTGAGGTGTAAATGACTGTGAAAGCTTGACATGTTGTTCCTCTCACAGAGGATTTTGTAACAGAATAAAATCTTAAACTGAATACATGATGCTATAATGTTAGATTTCTAGGTATTGGTTTGGGACAAAAATCTTGCCTGAAATCATGTGTTCCATGTGGCTAATTATTAAGATTTCATAGATTGAAGCTCTGATTTTAATCATAGTTTCATTCAAAAGAGTTCCCAAAAATATATTTTAAGAGAACAATCAGGTAAGTGAATTATGAGTTTCTAATTCTCTTAAATAGCTTTCTAGGAATATCTCCTATGGGAGACATAAAAAGACCAAGAATATTCATGGTCGATAGATTTTGTGTCATAGATGTCTTGTTGATCCAGTGTCTTGTTTGGCTCTTGTATTTATTATACTTCCAACAAATTGAAGACCTTCTGATATAAGAATGATCAAGGACCAAAAATCCACTACTTACCCTCATTGTTCATTTAATCTTGTATGGACTGAAACCTGCTTTTTGGTTGCCTGAGTCAGATATCTAACAGCAATAACCTTAGAAAGAAACAAGCCAGTAGGGTACTAGTTTTTAAATATTACTAATCTTATTAGGCCAAAGAAAATGATTTTTTGTTAAAATTATCTGCAGTAATTGAAGCACAATTTACTTGCGTGTGGCAGCTAACAGCCAAAGAGTCTGCTTCCTCTTCCTCTAGTTCTTAGTCAAAGAATGCAAAGTTTTTTCAAAATAGACGTGTAATTGGAATGCTCATTTATTGTTTTTAAAAATTCTGGAGTGAATTCTAAAACTTCTAAAATTCTAAACTAAAAAGGCCCTTAAAAGTTGTTGGTTTTAACCCTTTCCAGATTAGAAAATGGAAACCTATTGAGATTAAATGACTCACAAAAGTTGTTATTTGTCCTTCATTCTTGAGGAAAATCATGTCATCAGAGAGATGATGCCATGGCATGCAAATAAATTGGATTGAAGTGAGAGAGAATTGTGTAAGGTTACCTGCCTCACTCTCTCCTCTTCCCGCCAGAGCCATCTGGGGTCAGTAGCCAAATATAGATCATTATGACTGGAGATGGCCCTGGATGTAATGGGAGACCTTGGCCTTTTTAAGATAAGCTCTTCAACAAATTAAGTGACTAGCTTAGGGTCATAGAGCTAAAACTATCTGAGGTGATATTTGAACCCATGGCTTCCTAACTGCAAGTCTAGTATTGCAGATATTATATGACACTTGAGGTTACCTTTTGTTTGGATTAATAAGTATAATAGTGCATACTTTGGCCCCCACTGTCTGAAAGTTAAGAATATTACATTTTGTTCCATATCCAGGGTTCTTTAGTATCTTTAGGGTCATTGTCTCATAATCAATAGTTTTCACTATGTTTTGAGAGCTAGCGATTTATTGCTTATTCATCTTTCTGCCTTAAAATCAGCTATTAAATCACCATCTCTTTTGCTACATCCAAGGGGCAATTCCTTGCTCAGCAATATTCCCTGTCCTTCCAATTCCAGGTGAAATTTCCATACACCTTATCATTTTTATGTCCTGTCCATGTGGGACACTTCTTCACACCATATAAGCAGTGAATGAAAACCAGATTATCATTGTAAATGCTAGTAACATCTAATATGAATAGAATTGGAGTTAGCTTCCATTTTCCCATGTTAATAAGGTAGATTGGAGAAGGTGACACTATGGATAATCCAAACAATCCCTTTTGATTTGGGGGTGAATGTTTTGATTTTAATATGGCTGTGACTGATGTTCTAGGAATTTGTTACATTTCAAATCAAATGAAGCACTTACTACACTTCTGTGATGTTAGATGAAGATGATGATGATATATTAGTATTAATATGCTATTTAAAGTTTGCAAGTACTTTAAATTCATTTTTATCAGTTGACCCTCTAACAACCCTAGGAGATAATTCCAATTATCATCCCCATAAGGAAACTGAGGCTGAAAAAAGTTAAGTGACTTGCACAGTTATGCAACTTCAAAGTATCTTAGGAAGGATTTGAATTCATACCTTACTGATCTGAGACAACTAGATGATACAATTGATAGAACACTGTACTTGTAGTCAGGAAGACCTGAGTTCAAATCAAGCACCCTTACTAACTGGGTGATCCTGGGCAAGTCACTTAACCTATTTGTTCAATTTCCATGTCTATAAAATAAGGATAATAATAGTTGCCTCTCTCAGAGGATTGTGAGAATCAAATGAAATGATAATAGTAAAGCACTCAGCATAGTACCTGACACATAATAATTGCCACATAAATGTTACTTATGATAATAATAATAATAATTTGGAGGCCAGTGTCTATCTTCTAAGATACCTCTTTACCCCCATCAGTTTCCTTAGCTATGAAATTAGGTTGCGAAAAGAGATGAGCTCTAGGGTCCTTTTCACCTTTAGATCTGTCATCTTCTGATCCATGCTAGCATCTAATTTGAAAGTAAATGGCAAAGCAATCATTTTTATTGTCACCTTTTTGCAACTCCTTGTCATTTGGTTCTCTTGCATTGTGACTGCTTTCCGACAAACTTATGATCCAACACCAATGGGAACTGAGATTTTTCCTCTGCAAATCGACCATGTACCTGGATTTCAATAAAGGTCAAGAAAAATGATTTTGGTTTAAGATTTTTTTTTCTTGAGCTCCAATATAGAAGAGAACATCTAGCTTTCATTTCATTTCAATTAAGTTTACTTTGACAGTTTTTTATTAAATGTCAATTATATGTCAGGTATTATTAGGAATATAAAGACAAAAATAAAAAGTGTTTTTGCCCTCAAGGAGCTTGCAATATATTGGATAAGCATATAAAAATAAACTCAAAATAATTTTTGAAGTGGAAAACTAACCATTGGATGCCTTGTATAGGAGGTGGTATTCAACCTTAGCTTGGAAATTTAGAATTTCAAGAGGCAAAGGTGAGGAGGAAGTATATTTCAGACTGGGTGCCTTGTTTTACATTGGGGAGCAACAAGTAGATTAGCTTCTGATATTCAGGATTTATTGGGGAGATAAATTGAGGCGAAGCTCCTAGGTGGTAGGAGAAATAATCTTTCCGAGTTCAAATCTGGCCTCAGACACTTACTATCACTGGAAAAGTTTGTTAAAACTGTTTGCTTCAGTTTCCTTATTGGTAAAATGAGCTAGAGAAAGAAATGGCAAACCACTCTAGTATCTCTGCCAAGAAAACCCTGAATGTTGTCACAGAGAGGCAGACAGGACTGAACAGCAATAAAATTAAGGACAGGGTGATGAGGAACATCAAAAATTTTCCCTTCTTCATGGTCACAAAGGAGCATCAGGGAGATCTCAGTCAAGATAAGGCATCTGAAGTGTGTATGATCAGTCCAAGGATGAGTCAAGGATAATGTTAAAGCAGTCTTATTCTTGGGACCCAGATCCTTATTAACTTTGGTTTTGGTCTTTTTTTTTTTTTTCAGAGTGATGAGGTTCTCACCGTCATTAAAGCCAAAGCACAGTGGCCAGCCTGGCAGCCTCTCAATGTGTAAGTCAGGCGCAGAGCATGCCTTTCTAATGTTCCAGTTTTCAATGTCACAGAACAGACCCTTCTCCACATGGTGCTGGCAATGAGTCAATAAGCTGCCGGGAAAGCCTCCTGCCTTCTTTACAGTCAGTAACACCTGTCAGGAAGTGATAATGGGGTTGGACTTACACAAGTATGTATGAAGACCCGCCTCCTGGATTTCATAGCTGGAAATTGGTCTCAGACAATATTTCTTAGCTAATTATAGATTTTAAATAAGACAGAAGGCTTCACTAAGAAGAACATGACACTCTATGTATTCGCCAATTATTCTTTTTCACTTAAAACATAAGGGTGGTTTCTTTTTAAATTAAGTTTTATTTTTCTGCTTTAAGCATTTATTTGACCTGAGGCTAAACTTAGTCTTTAGCCCTAATAGATATATTTAGTTCTTAAGTTTATAATTTATATTTATAGGTCTTAAAGCACTTTTGTCACAGCTCTATGCTAGCCAATATTCACTTTAATGGAATGATTAATGTTATTGGGGTCTTAAACTTAGCAATTATAAAATCTCTGCCTGTTGTTATTGTAACATACGACCCTACTATCTTTTTTATGTGCAGTCCTGCAATAACTGAAAACAATCTTTAAGCATTATTTTTTAAAGAGGATACATATGTATATATATGAATGTGTATATTATATATATGTAAGAATATATATATATGTATATATATAAAGAGCACATATTTATATGTATACATACAGATACATATTTTTGGAGAGAAACAATACATTTTGGTGGCCTAGAGTTACTTGATTGATTGGTATTAAGCCTTATCACAATAAGGAAATCAGAGTAGTTGAGTTGAAGGGGCAACGAGGCAGCCAATAGTCCTGAGAAATATTACACACTCTTTTCCATCTTAAGGTTATGTAGTCAATATATTAATCCTGGAATCAAAGGTTAATAAATTTAGAGCTGAAATAGATCTCTGAAGTCACCTTATTCTCTACTGCTATTTACAAATTGGCTCATGACATTTTTGCTTGACAACTCTGGGTGACTTTGTCTGCTTTTCTCTGTATGTTTGTGTTCCCTAGAGAAATGTAGTGTCCTGGGCTATGATGCAATATGCTTGAGGTTTTAGACACAAAGAATACCAAGATTTTGATTCTGTGAGTCTATGTACAAGCTTATTTGGTAGCTGTATCCTTGATAATGTTTTACAAACCCTTTTTCATTTCTTCAGCTTTGCCTTGACATTCTGATCCTTGGAATTTAAATACTTAGGTGCTTCTTTTAATCAAATGCTTTTCTGTAATCTGTGTATGCTGATAGTAAAGGGTGCAGTTACTAATTTTGTCAGAGCTATAATGAAATTCCATCTCATAAGAGTTAACCTTACTGACTGTTCCCCAAAATTATTCCAGAGAGAAACCTGGCCTATTTGTACCATAAAGTAGAGATTTAGGATTAAGATAATATGAGAGTACCAGAGCTATAAACCTTACAAAACTGTTTGCTCTTAAATTTGTCTGCCATCAGATTTGGATGAAGGACTTTCCTCAGTTTAAAACCATGTTTATTACCTAGACAAAATTTATTACTATGATATTTAATACTCCAAAGATCCCTGATCTCATCAATATGGTGATTCCCTCCCTTGATGAAGACTGAGATTCATTTATAACTATTAATAGTTTTTGAAAATTGCAGTGGGCTAGACTTAGAAGTCTGTAAACTTTACTATCAAGGAAGGCTGAGGTTGGTGGAATGATGGAGCTTGAAATTCTGAATTTCAGTAGAACTCAAGCTGATTGGATCTCCCCACACAATCTGGCACCAATATAACAAACTCCCAGCAGTGGAAGAATAATAGGCCCTGCTCAGAAATGGTGCAGGGCTAATCTTCAATGCTGCTCATAGAGAGATCAGACCTATGAATAACCACTAGACAAGATAAAAAAACCCAATCTATTTTTTAAAGTAAAATAAAAAGGAAGTTACTGAGGCCAAAATATGGAGCAGTTCCTAGTTTTTCTGTTGATGAGCCTATTGGAAATTAAATAAATTGCTCACTGGATCTTAAACATGTATTCCACAATGATGCCTCTACTGAAAACCTTTCAGGATTTTAGTCCTCACCAAAATTCACTCACAACTAGCACACCTTTGAGAACCCAGGGTTATCTTTTCACAATAAGCAAGATCTTAAAAAAAAAACTTAAAAGCTCATCTGAAAACAACTATTCAAAGTAGCGCTATCATCAAAACTATTTGGTATTGGCTAAGAAATAGACTAACCGATCAGTGGAATAGGTTAGGTTCACAAGACAAATAGTCAACGACTCTAGTAATCCAGCATTTGATAAACTCAAAAACCCCAGTTTTGGGGAAAAGAATTCACTATTTGACAAAAACTGCTGGGAAAATTGAAAATTAGTATGGCAGAAACTAGGCATTGACTTGCACCTAATACCCATACCAAGATAAGGTTGAAATGGATTCATAAAGAGTGATATTATAAGCAAATGAGAAGAATAAAGGATAGTCCACTTTTCAGATTTGTGCAGAAGGAAGGAATTTGTGGCCTGGAACAACTAGAGTACATTATGGAATGCAAAGTGGATAATTTTGATTATATTAAGTTATAAAGGTTTTATACAAGCAAAACCAATGCAGACAAAATGAAAAAGGAAGAAATAAATTCAGAAAAAAATTACATCCAAGGGTTCTGATAAAGACCTCATTTCTAAATATATAATTGACTCAAATTTATAAAAATTCAAATATTCTCTAAATGATAAATCATCAAAGGATATGAACAGACAATTTTCAGATAAAGAATTAAAACCATTTCTTGTCATATGAAAAATGCTCTAAATAATTATTGTTCAGAGAAATGCAAATTAAGACAACTCTGAGCTACCATAACATACCTCTCAGACTGACTAAGATGATAGGAAAACATAATGATGAATCTTGGAGGGAATGTGAGAAAATTGAGACACTAATACATTGTTGGTGGAGTTGTAAACTGTTCCAACCATTCTGGAAAGCAGTTTGGAACTATGCCCAAAGGGCTATGCAAACTTTTTGATCTAGCAGTGTCTTTACTGGGTCTGTATCCCAAAGACATCATAAAAAAGGGAAAAGGATGCACATGTACAAAAATGTTTGTAGCAGCACTTTTTGTAGTAACAAGAAACTGGAAACTGAGTAGATACCCATCAATTGGAGAATGATTAAATAAGTTATTGTATATAAATGTTGTGGAATATTATTGTTCCATAAGAAATGATCAGCAGGATGATTTCAGAGAGACCTGGAGAGACTTACATGAACTGATGCTTGTGAGGTGAGTAGAACCAAGAGAACATTGTACATACACAGCAACAAAAAGATTATATGATGGTCAATTCTGATGGACAGGGCTCTTTTCAACAATAAGATGATTCAGGCCAGTTCCAATGGTCTTGTGATGAAGAAAGCCATCTGCACCCAAAGGGAGAACTGTGGGGACTGAGTGTGGATCACAACATAGCATTTTCATCTTTTTATTGTTGTTTGCTTGCATTTTGTTTATTATCTTTTTTTCTTTGTGATCTGATTTTTCCTGTGCAGCATGATAATTGTGGAAATATATAGAAGAACTGCACATGTTTAACATATTTTATTACTTACCATCCGGGGGGAAGGGAAGGAAAAAAAAAACTGAAACACAAGGTTTTGCAAAGGTGAATGTTGAAAATTATCTATGCATGTTTTAAAAACAAAAACTTTAATCAAAAAACAAAGCAAAACAAAGTGGCACTATATAAGCCCACTTAAGAAATAACAGCTAAATCTTTAAATACCTTAGCTAGCTTCATATCCATGAACTCATGGAGAATTTGTTAAAAGACTACAATCTTCATAAATGGACTTTTGGTTGAAGTGCCTATTTAGATGAGTGGGCTTCCAGATTTTCTTAAATCATAATTTGAATTATTCAAAATAGGTCTTTATTTCCTAGGACTTCATTTGCCTCATCTGTAAAATGATAGAAAAGAGGGATTCAGCTAATGATCTCTTAATCTGTATTAAGATCAAGCAGCTTTAAGCTTTGTGGCAGTATGATTCCAAGTTATGCCTCTTGCCAGGATGCAAATCAACTACCACCCAAGTTCTCCAGTCCTACCTATGATCTATGAAGTTCTTTAACTTAGTAATTTTCAGATTAGGGGTTATTAACCTGGGATCTTTGAATACTAGGGCTTTTAAAAATATATTTTGATAACTATGTTTTAATATAGTTGGTTTCCTTTGTAGTCCTGTATATGCTATTTTATTCTATTCATTAACAACTCACTATTCTGATAAAGGGTCCACAGTTTTTACCAGAGAAGTTCTGCTTTAAATCTACTTCTAGATTTAGATCTAAATTTAGAGCTATTAAGGATATAGAATACATATAATCATAATCATAGCAATGTAAATTTCAAGATCTAAGATAATCTAGAGATCTAGTTCAAGTCTCACATTTTGCAAAGAAAAAAAGATTAAAATAATTTTAAAAGATTAGAAAAGAAAGAAAAATATTTTTAAGTTGTAAAACATGCTTAGTTGAGCAAAACAAATTTGTGCATTTGGCTGTGTTCAAAAAAAATCTCAATTTGCACTCTGAGTCCATAACCTAATGGTGAAAAGAGCAGGTAGCATGCTTCATCATGAGTGCACTGCAATCATGGTTCATCATTGCACTTATAAAAATTCTTAAGTCTTTCAAAGGATTTGTTTTTGCAATGCTGGTGTTATATAAATTGTTCTGCTCATTCTGCTCCATTTAGTATCCATTCTTACAAGTCCTCTTGGTTTTTCTGAAGCTGTCCCCTTTATCATTTTTATGGAACAATATGAATTCGATTACATTCATATATTATAATTTATTCAACTGTTGCCCAATTGATGGACACCCTCTTAGTTTCAAGTTCTTTACTGCTACAAAAAAGCTATTTTATTAATTTTTCATCTAATCTATTAATTTTTAATCTATTTGTGCCATACTGTAAGATTGCTTTAGCAATTTGAACTGGTATCAACTATAGAAAGAGGAAAGTTATATGCTCTATAATGTAAATACATTTATAACTTTTAGGCCCTCATTATCTGGCTTAATCTAAAAAAAAATTTTAGCTAGCCTTGTTAAAGTGACACCCCAAATTTCTCATTAAATGAATAACTTTCAATGGTGACAAATAATGAAATAAGCATATAGGACAAGGAATAATATTTCCTATAAAGCATTAACATTTAAAGAAAGAAAAATCAAATGAATAACTAAACCCAAAATGTTTCTATCTGAGTCCCATTTGTCTGAAGTTCTGCTACTAATCACTTATCTAACTTTGCATCACTTCTCTTGTATTCCCATTATTCCCTATAGTTTTTATACCTTAATGTTCCCTAAAATTACTAAAATATAATTTTTCAAGTATTCTTTATCTGTTAGGAAATATGTGGGGGGTGTTGTTAAAAAATAAAGCTAATTTTTATGATGTTAATAGATTAGGCTCTTTATCTTTTAAAATTTTTAGGCTAATGGCCTGTTGGTGGCATTATTGGGTGAAAAGATATGATTAGGTCATTTAAAAAAATTAACAATACATCCATTCTTCAATCCACATCTTTCACAGAAATTAATGAAATTCTATATTAAATAATTTGATTAGTACCCAACTAAATGTATCTTTTATGTAAAGCAAGGTTAATTGTGTCATCAAGATTTCTTCTTTCTTACTGTAGTGAGGAATTCTTTCTCAAAGAAAAGATGAATCATCTTAATTGAATTTTGAATTTTTATCAGTAACCCTCTGTTTACCTAGAAGTATTATTTCCCCACCTTCTGGCCTTGAAATGCCTATTTTCTCTTTGATGACAAAACAACAGACTATCTGAAGCCCAGGAGAAAAGATAAAAGAACAAATTTTAAATTATATGATAGAATTTTAGTGCAAACCATATTTTATGATGCAACTAAGATGTCAAGCATAATATTTGTTACAGGAAGGCAATCTAAGATTTTGCCAAGGATACCCCTCCCCTAATGTGATGGCCAGGTTTCTGAGTTCCAAGATCTCTTACTCTTAGTACTGCACAACTGTCTCAGATTTCTCTATTTTTCTATTAATATAATCAAGTTGATCTATATTGGAAATGAACACATTCAATCAATAAGTTAACTTGTGAAAGGGGAGAGAGATTTGCTTAGTCTGAAAGAGATTTCTGTTTTCAGAAGCCCAGCAAGATAATAAATTGAAGTCTCAGAAAGGTGTTTGGCATGAAATAGTAGAAATATTCTCTTCCTGAATTGGCTAGGGGCTTATTGAGAGACACGCATGACTCTGGAAGCATTATGGACATGCTACTGATCCAGTCAGGTCAGGAAAATCTACACTGATAAAATTCTATTTTGTGAGGTGCCAAAGGCAAGAGGTAGTTTGTACAGAGCATCAGAATTCATTATCATTTTAAGAAGCACAGAATTCTGAGCAAATGGGGCCCAAGGCAGGAAGCATGTCTGTAGATCAGAGGGAGAGAGCAGCAAGGTAGGGATGATAAGAGATAAGGGGGAGAAAGAAAGAGTATAAAGTATGAAGTGAAAAGAGATTGGACACCTAAATAGGCTTGAGCTTGCTCAAACACTTTATACCTGATTTGTCATGCTCAATGTGGTAAATGTATTGCTATCCTTTTAAACTTTGGAGTGTTCTATTAAGCTTGTCTACCATCCTTGTTTTTGTACACTTTAACTACAATGGAAAGAACACTGGACCCGGAGTCAGGAATGGCCTGGATTTTAACCCTTCTCTGATATTTAATACCTGTCTGATAATAGGCAAAATATCTCAACTTTCTCATACGTGAGTATAAACATAACTGCCAAAGGTAGGGGTAGCTAAATGGCTTAAAATCAGGAAAGTCCAAACTCAGTTACTTTCTAGCTGTGGGACCCTGTATAAGTCACTTAACCTCTGTTTACTTGAGTTTCCTCATCTCTAAAATGGTAACTATTATGATAGTTACCTCTCAGAATTATTATGAGGATCAAATGAAATCATAATTGTAAGGCAGTTAACAGAGTATCTAGCACATAGTAAGTACTGTATAAATGTTAGCTGTTATTATTACTCCTAGTGTCACGAAGCTCAAATAAATGCATGTAAAGCAATCTATAATTCTTAAAGCTCTATATAAATATTAGCAATTATTATTTTTCCCTGGTTCTCAGTCCCTTTCCTTATAACACAGTTAACTCTGTAGTATGAAGTCTTCTCCAGAAACACCAGTTCAAAAACATAAGTTGTTTCTGCTTTGATAGGTTAGGTATAGACAGATTCCAAAACAAATTCTCTCATCAGGATTATTGGCAGCAACTGATGCTTTTCTGCTGCCTAGAATTATTGCTTTAACTTCCTAATTTAGCTATTTTCTGACTTCTGACTTCCTTACATGCATGTTTTCTATTATGCTCTATTTTATCTATGATTTGACCGCTATGATATTGACAGCTTTTGATCAAGAATCTATAATAATCATTATGGTGCATTTTGAGCAATAATTTACCATAATGAATTGAATGGAAACAGTTTTGAGATATAGGTCACCAGAATGCTACAGTTATTCAGGTGCGAGTGCCTAAGTCTAGAGTAACATTGGTGGAAATGAATAAATAGATAGGAAAGAAATCGACAAGACACAACTAAAATGATTTGGTATTTAAAAAATAATCCATGATTTCAAACCTGGTGACATATCATCACTAATAGAAGAATAATGGGATCTCACGAAAGGACTTTTGATTCTTCCAATAGTGTTAGGCATCTTTTTTTTCTTTGCAAGTTCCTCCAGTCTCTTGTCTATCACAGTGCCTTACATATAGTAAGAATGGAATAAATAGCTGTTACAGTGAATTGTTGAGCTTATCCTTATATAGTATAGTTCAGTCTCCTCAACATACTAATCATCTTCCTCTGGATTTAAAAACTGGTAAATCTTCTGCCTAAAATATGAAACCTAAAACAAGCACAAGACTTCAACTCATAGCTGAATCAGGAATTCCCCTTTTCAGTCTTCCCAAATAGTGATCCAGGCTTTGCTTAAAAACTTCCAGAGATACATAATTCACTACCCTTAGGAGCCCTTGGGAGAAAACTAATTGGTAAGAAGGGGAACTTTTATTCATTGGTTCTAATTTTGCCTTTTGGAGTCCCTCTTCTATGAAACAGCCCATTGGCCATTTCACAAAATTGAATTTTAAGAAATCTCAGAGGGAGACAATATATGATAGTAGAAAGAGTGCTGTCTTCAGAATCAGAGGATCATTTATTGTTCCTACTTATAGGAGCAAAAAAACCCAAGTATTTTACTTTTTCAAAATGGCAGCCTTTCAAAAAGATAGCTCTTATATTTCCTCTACCCATCCACTCCCCAAACACAACTTTTTATTTTCCCAGCATAAAAATACTAGGCCATTTTAATTGATCCCTCATGTATCGTGGTTTCTAGACCTCTCCCCCATACTGGCTGTCCTTTCTTAAATGTGGTCTAGTTGGTCATCATCCTTTCTAAAATATTAGACTTCTTGATGACATATTTACCAAATATTCTCTTTTCTCAGAGTAATCATCCCAATTTCTTTTAACCCCATGTCTAGCATAGTGCCTATCCATAATAGGAATAAATGATTGTTTTGTTGAATTCATTTGTCAAATTGATCATTTTACAGAAGAGTTCTCAATTTCACTCACCATGCTTATCACCCTCCTCTGAGTATGTTAGTTTGATGGTTATCTTCCTAAAATGTAGTTCTCCAAACTGAACCTCATGTTTCATATCATGTATATTCCATGTTTATTCCAGATATACTCCATCAGGGACAGAGTATGACAGAGTAGTATCTTTGTTCTGAATACTATTCTTTTACCAATAGCTGAAAATCACATTGATTTTTTTTGTCAGTTGACTCATGTTAAGCTCCCAGTTTACCAAATTCTTAAGTCTTTTTTATGTGATCTGTTGTTTTATCCCATCCACCCTTTCCCTTCATCTGTGAGGTTGATGTTTTTTTAACTTGTATTGGAATTTTACATTTTCTTGTTACATTCATCTTCATCTTATTCATTGTTTTAGCCTGATGGCATTTTTTAATCCTAATTTCTATCATCTAATATATGACATTCTTCCCAGATTCAAACCATTTGAAAGTATGGTAAGCATGCCATCTGTAGCCTCATCCAAGTTATCCACAAAAATGTTGAAAAGAACTGAGGCAGTTACAGTGACTTAAAATTCAGGTCAGTGATCTATTGTTAGGCAGGTATTGGGGTACAAAGACAGAAATGATATCATACATGTCATAATTAAGATGAAAGGAGCTTCCCTTTTCACAATGGAAAAATAATATGTACATAGTTAAGCAAATATAAAATATAGATCAAGTAGATATTTTGTGAAAGTGGTGAGCAGCAATAGCACCATTATCTGTCCTTCACTAGGGAAACTCCTCTCTAGACTGATATCTCTCCAGGAACAACTACTCTTTGGTCCTGGTTATCCTGAATCCTAACATAATCCCATGTCTTGAGGATCTCTTGGGCAAGGAGAGGGTCATAGAATTTATACATATGTGATTTTTTTTCTGGATCAAAACATGTTCCTTTATAGTAATACATGAGTAGTTAATGAGTACTCACTAACCACCCAACAAATTTGTAAAACATTCCAGGATCACAGGTTTAGATTTTTTAAAAATAGATTCCTTCCCTAATTTTAATTTGATTGAAATTTTCCATCTCACAAAAGCATTTCTGGCCCATTATCATTCAATAACTGTCACCTTTCCAATTCAAACTAGATTTTTTTCACCCCATTTAAAGAGAATTTTCACCATTGTTAGATTTGCAGTGAGTCTTTAAGTATCCATTTTTGCAGTACTTGGACCTCACAGCTGTATTAATGAAAGTTAACAAAGGATCATTCAAATTAACATGCATTTCAGTGTTGGCAAGTGAAGGGAATTAGATTTTTTGGAAAAATAAACCCAAGGCCAGAAATGACACCAATAAATCACTATTGTCAATTAGTCTTTCATTAGCAAGCAAGTGAATTAATCAGAGATGGAGTCCTTCATAGCATATCAACTATATTTCATACACTAATAATAATCTTTCCTTCAAACTAAGACCAATTTTCCTTAAAACCCACCTTGTTAGTCTGTCTCTGGCATGATCCAATTAAGAAATCAAATAGGGGAACCAAAGACTAGCTATCGGAGTAAAGTTTTGTTTTGCAAAAACAATCCTACTACTCATTAATGTGTTTGCTCAATTGAGGTTAATGGAATTCTCTGCTTCCCTAGCTCATTAGGAAGCAGGACTGACCTACTTTTACAAGGTCCTGGCCATGGAAACTGACATGGTTTTCAATGAGTATTGTTTTTATCCCCAGGACCCATTTAAACAAGTGTAATCAGGAATGAACAAATTAGCTTGCAAATCATTGTTAGCTCTGGTAGAGCTCATCCAGCTTAGAACTAGAAAAGGAAAGGATATATTTTGAGCAAAAGAATTAAAAATTTCTCACTCCATTTGTTATGCATTTCACTAAGTGGGATGCTGGCTTATTCGGAATTCTAATTTCCAAGAGTAGTTTTGAGGTGTTTATTTTTATTCATCCTCTTAAAAGTGAATAAGGTGAACTATCATCTTCCTTTAATAACCATCCATTATGCTTAATTAACATTTAATTAAATAAATTGTTCATAAGTTTGTTGCAGCTAATAGTTTTGAAATGAAATCTAGAATACTATCACTTCAGTGAGAAAGCAAATGAGAGAAAGCTTAGACACAACTTTTATAATTTCTGTATCTTCACCAGAATTGTTAATTATATAAACTTGTTCTTTATGGTATGGATACTTTTGGCTGTAGCTATGGAATATTTCAGAAGACAAGGATGATCGCAACTTTTATGACTCCTCTGCTGAGAAGAATATAATTGAATCACATCTGTGCCAAAGGGCCATCCAATTTCCTCAAGGATGGCTCCTACCAGCTGTTACAGTTAAAATGGTGTGAAAAAGAAAGAGAAAGAGACCAGCTGGCTGGCTGCTTAGGCTGAGTCTCATGAGGTGTCTGCAGATTGATGGAGTCACAAGAGCTGGAGCTCAACTTTGAAAGTTCATACATTCAATTGTATCTGATCACCAGCATGAACAAGCTTTGGAGGAGTAATTCACACTGGTTGAATCCACATGGGGCAAACTGATGTCCCAGGTACCAATTTTTCAATTTCCAATGGGAAGGTGTATCTGGTAACTGGTCACTTGCACCAATCACTGATTTTCTAGTGGATAGGTCCATTCGGAAGAGAATAGATGCTCAATTTACCAGGAGAGGATTGGATCAGAACAGGAGTTGTGTGTTCCTGTTTTAACCAAGCCTGTGATTTCCTCAATGTGGGAGACTCCTTTCTCTATCATTGCAGATCTGAATCTTTTCTGAAATTTATACTTTCTATTTATGGCCTTTCCCTACTCTAGGGTATTTCTCTCTTCACTGACCATTTGACATGGAGTTTCATCTCCCCTTATCCTTTTTGGAGGCAGTGGGTTACGGTATAAAGAGGATAGAATTCCAAAATGCAGAATTTAGGTTCAAACCCCCACTATGTCACGGGGTCTTAACAAGCTCATTAATTTCTCTGTCCTTTAGTTTCTTCTTCTGTAAAAAGAAGGGGTTGTATCGGGTAATTTTTATAGTCCTTTTCCAGCATTAAGCTTATTCTCTTCCATTTACAGATAATAGAGTACTATGGGCTACATCACTACTGGGGGAAACTAGTGGCTAGGCATAGTGGATAGAGTGCTGAACCTGGAGTCAGGAAAACGCATCTTCCTGAGTTCAAATATGATCTCCAATACTTTCTAGCTGTGTGAACCTGGGCAAGTCACTTAAAGTTTGTCTCAATTTCCTCATCTATAAAATAACCTGTATAAAAAAATGGCAAACTGCTCCAATATCTTTGCCAAGAAAAGTCCAAATGGAGTCAGAGTCAGACACAACTGAAAAATGACTGAAAGTACTGCAATTTACAGGTGAAAACTATTGAACTTGGAATCAGAGGACCTGAATTTAGTTCCCAACTCTTCTACATGTCTGAACTTGGCAAATCATTGACCATAAATTGATCCTAAAATTAACCATTATGTATAAAATGAGACAGTTGAATTAGATGACCCTTAAGATGCCTTCTGTCTCTTCATCGATGATCCTATCATTCTTTTCTAGACTCTATCAAGTGCTGCCACTATTCTGTTATAATAACTTTACTAAAAATATGTTTCAATGAATTATACCGGGATTCATTTTACAATATATATTTTAGTCTTAGGTTGTTGAGCTAGATTGTCAAGCATAGATTGTTGAGCCAGACAAAAACTCATAGAAGTCATTTCATTCAGGCTCTTTACTTTGCAAAGGAGGTTTCAGAGGCTCTGAGCAGTAAAAGATTTATCCAGGTTATTGTTATATGCATTAGGATACAAGCTGAAGCTTTAACCTAGATCTCTAGACTTCCAGTTAAGTACTAGGACTTTTAGAATTAACTATAGTCTCTGAAGTTTGCTAGCTTCATGCTAATATTTCAGTTGTTAATGTCATCTACTTTATGGGGAATTTTTTTCCCAATCCAACCTCTGTCTGTTTTGGAGGCCTGTCTCCCCCTTTGCAGTGACTATATCCACAAAAGTAAGCCTTCAGCTTAGATCGAAGGAAATTAGGTGTAAGTCTAAAGACCCATGCTCTTTCAATGTGAAAGATGGCTTTCTGTCTTTAAGCTACCTTTAAAAAGCAATTGTTTCAATAAGTCTTATGGTACCTTCAGTTCTGACTTCCTATAAATCCATGAGAAGCTTCCCTCAGGCTTTGAGAATCTTATCCCTTAGTGCTTTCAAGTGGTGAATTGCTTGGTTGCCTCCTAGTGTCTGAAAGGAATTCCTACAGCACCTGGAGCATATGAATCCACAGCATATCTGACATTGAACAGAATCAGTTTCTAGCAAAATAAAATACCACAATATCAAATTGGAAGGGACCTTAGAGGTCAGTTACTCTAGACTGATCAATATTCTCTTCTATCTCATCTTTGAATCTTTTCTTGTAGGTATTTTCAAGTCATTGCTTTCTGAGTTTGCATCTTGACTATCACCACAGTGGGTCTTTTACGGGCAGGTTCTTCTTTTGTTATTTTTGTTGGTTCAATTTTTTCAGCCCAATTCTTGATTTTGGATTGTAGACTTTCCTGTCACTCTCCATCTTTTCTATGTTCTTACTAAAAAAATTTGCCCCCTAGAACTGAATGCTAGTCCTGAAATGTGTTTTGATAAGGCAAATGGAAGCAGTGCTACAGCCTTCTGCAAAATGTGCTTTTCTTAATGCTTCATGGCATAGAATTCCTTGTTCTGTCTATTATATCAGCCTGTTGACTCATTTTGAATGAACTTGTCCCAGATCTTTTTCTATAGAACTGCTCTGTGACTAAGTCACTCCTGGCATATGTGTGTAAATGGTGTTCTCCAGCCCTCCTTCTACTGTGACTTTCCAGGCTCAATAATAAAAAGAACAAATCCTGAGTTGATCTAAATACCTTATTGCTCCCTCTTCACTCTGGCCAACAACTACACAAAAGAAGCTTGCAGAATAAAGCATAATTTTGTTATTATAAGTAAGTCATAACCTCTTTCTAATCCCTTTCATACTTATGGTATTCACAGGCATGCATTGCTTCTCACTTGTCTACCTTAAATGACATTCACCCATCTAGGTCTCCCTCCTCTACTTTTGTTTACTCTCATTATAACATTGACACATAGCGGTATAGGTTTTCACATACACAGGTCAAATAATTGGGAACAAAGTCCTGTGTCACTCTAGTAATTATCTTACTGAACGCCAATTATCTCCAGTGCAGAGATGTTAAACCACATACAGAGGCAACACTCCCAAATATGGCCTGAACTAGATAAAAATGTAAGTGGAAAATATTTAACAAAATAAATAAAAATAAAACAAAGCACTGTTAATTTGTGGTTTTCTAAATGACTCAGTGATCATTCTGTTTGATTCACTGGCCCCACTTGATTTTGAGTTTGACACCCTGTTCTAATGCTCCAGTTTATCTCTTGGTTAGCCCAAGCTGGTGTCATTTTTCTAGTGTCATATGAGAATTCTCTTTCCCTGCTTATGATATAGATGAGATTTTGCTCTTCGCCTTGCATATGAGAATTCTCTTTCCCTGCTTATGATATAGATGAGATTTTGCTCTTCGCCTTGCATGAACTGATAGTTTTTGAGATAAAATAGTTACAGAAGGTTGAGATTGGATATTTCAACAGATAAAACACAGTCAGTAATTTTAATTTACAAATAAAAAAAAAGCTTCTTTTTAGACCTGGGCCAGCTGCTGCTTAAGTTTTTACCCCCCATCCTATCCTATTAGTTTCTTTTGTTTCATAACTTCTAAATTTAAATGACCTTCTTGAAAATTTTTCTTTAACTCCTTTGCTATATAACATTACCTCACTTTATTTTAAAATTTTTAAAGCTTAGCTATGATCTTGTTCACCAACAATAACTACTGACATGTATATAGAGCCTTACGGTAAGCAAAGCACTTTACACACATGATCTTATTTTAGTCTCTCACACACAAAAATTATGAAATCCTAAAATTATCATTCCCCATTTTGTGAATGAGGAAATTGAGGTGAAAAATTGAACTCAGGTCTTCCTGACTATAAGTCCATAGTTCTAATACACCACATATTCTCTTGGAATACATTTTTCTCATTCCTTCTGATGTTGAATCCAAGATGCTGTTCTACTTAAGATTTAGAGGAGTGATAAAAATCCATTGAAATTGGTCCTTAGCCCAACATGTTGAGCCACAATCCACTTAAATATCCAACCTCATTGGTATGATCCTCAATCCATGCATGAGGTAGAACAATCTGTTCTTGACCAACTTTAACTTTCTATTCTGTATTCCTACCTACAACCTCTAGATGGTGGTAGATGCCTCTAGCCCAGGCTCATAAAGACTTGAGAATGTTTGGTCAATTCCTGCAAATTGAGAAGAAGGGCAGATTGCCTTTTTCAAATAGGGATGGAAGGGAAAACCTATTATATCCCAGTATGCATGTTCACATGCATGCACACACACACACAAGAATATCTGTATTTCAGCTACACACAGAGAGATACAGAAATGCTATTAACATTTATTCCAAAGGGTAATATACCTGGTATCAGTGAAACACAAACATACAATATGATTTATAATGAACCTCAGCCCCTTCCATAACTAGCACAATGCCTCGCACATAATGAGTACTTTATATTTTTATATTTTTTTCCTTTCATTTCTCCCATCTATTATAGGCAGTTTTGTGTTTGTTTATATAAATAGGACTCAGATCCAATGTAGAAATGACTCCTTCCAAGTATGGTCATGGTAGCAAATAAAAGTAAATAGTACTTATGTATCATTGACAAGGAGAACATTTGAGAATACAAAGAAAATTTTTTATGGTTTTGAAATCAAGCCATGTGCAAAGCACACTACAGAAGTATTTCAATTTTCAATTCAACAAAGTTTATTTTTTAAAAAGATCACTTTCCTCTTCTATCTTATTTTATCTTATTCTATCTTATCTATCTTTCCTTCTTCCTATCCTAGTTTCAGGTAGGTTTCCAGTTTCTGGTATGCCCAAACTTCTTGGATGTCACTGTTGGATCATATTTCTGGATGATTTCCTCCATTAAAATAAAAAAGAGTGTTAAATATTTCCATATCATGTAACACTAGTTTTCCCATGTGGTGTCACCAAATTTGATCATTAGCTCCCGGAATCTAATTTTCAGAGACCATCAGTAAAACCCCAAATCAAATTTCTATCACCCATTTGTTATATGTAAGGTCAAATGAATTATTGAAGATCCCACAGTCCATAAGTGGTAGGACTGGGTTTGAATACAATTCTCTGATTATAATACCAGCATTCTTTCCACTCTATCATAAAATCTAAGTCCATAAATTCTGGGTCCAAATTTGGATATGGCTGTGAAGGTATATTTATAAAGTCAGGGAAAGGAGTAATTCCCTGTCTTTCAATCACAATCCAGTGACCTTAAGAAGCTAGTTTTCCCTTTGGTAAAGCAGTCATATGCCCAAGTCTGCCATTATACATTATATCAGTTCCTATGAGAACTTACTATAGTAGTCTCCCTGCCTTATTCTTGTAGCATAAAATGATTGCACAGGGTCAATGGCCTCCTTTGCAGATGTTTGGCATGTGCATATCATTTGATAGAAATGATAGCAGGTAAATCCAGACTTTCTGCAGAACAGATGCATCAGTTTTATTGTTTAGTCAATTTAGAGTGTCCCACTCTTTGTGGCCCCATTTGGGGTTTTCATGGCAAAGACACTGGAGTGGTTTGCCATTTCCTTCTCCAGCTCATTTAATAATTGATGAACTGGGGTAAACAGGATTAAGTGACTGTCCAGGGTCACACAACTAAGTGTCTGAGGATGAATTTGAACTCAGGTCCTCCTGACTCCAAGGCTAGATACACTGCATCAGTAGCAATAGTCAAGGCTCTTGACTTTTGTCAGTCATTGCCTAATAGATTACACATCCATTTCAGATTAGTTTTGGAGCTGTGATTTATACGGTCCACCATCCCTACCATTCCCACCTTCCAACTCCCCCACAAACATACACATCTACTTTCATTGTGACTTTCTAGGATTTGGAGTAAAATAGAGGAAATCGGATTTGTTCAAGTACTTTGTTGATCCTCTTACCTCTGGGTAGCAGCAATTAGTGAATTGGTAGTCAATGCAAAGAATAGTTTAGATGTCATCTTTTCCCGTAAATAAATCTGTTCCTCCTTATCAAGGCACATCCCTTTCTTTTACCATTTCAATGATATTCTTAGGTATTACTCTCCTCCTTTGTCTCTTCTCAAATATAATCTACATATGGACCTGAAGACTCCTACCTCTGTGGGTATTTACTCTTTTTATAATTTTATTAGATCATATTGCCAGTCCTGGTTTGGGGTATTAAAGCCCTCTAATAACCTGGTCAAGGTGTCATAGCATTTATATATGTTGACTCATTTCCCTTCTTATTTAGTATTCTTGTGATCTTCTGAAAATTAGTTCATTCCTCTTCATACAAAGTAAAATTGGATGAGTCTCCATGTCAAGCTGAATTCCTGTCTAGCAGTATTTCTTGTCCTAACATACTCATACAGTGTTATAAGGTTAGTTAGTTCTAAAGATAGACTAGAGATAGCAAAGTTCATTTCTAAATAATTGAAAAAAATCATCTTTGGGCCTGAGCCAGCAGTTGTCCAGGTTCTCTTTAATCTTCCTGACCTCGCTTATTCTGCTCTCATTGTAAGCTTGCTTTATCCCATTAGCTTCCAGAGGAGTAAAACTGATTATGTAATTTCTCATTTTAAACTTCATATATATTTTTATTAATTTTGTATGGGTTGACTTTTTTTGGCCATAGTTTTGGCCTTTCAGGATTTTGAAGATTAACTCTGTTACCCAACATGTAAGCTGTCATTTACAGCTTCATATCATCATCTAATTTGCCAGGTGTGCCATCTGTTCTAGCAGCCAAGTTATCAATAAAAATGTTAAACAGAAAAGGGCCAAACACAGGTCCCTGGAGTGTACTGACAGAGATTTCCTATCCTATAAAAGTGTCTCATCAATCTATGGGTCTGAACCTGCAACCAGTTTAAAATACACCTAAATATACTCTCATCAAGTTCATATCTAGCACATGGGAGAAATATGAATTAGACCAGATTACAGAAAATAATAGGATAGTGTTCAAGTCATTCTCATACAGCAAGCATTTATTAAGCATCTATTATGTGTGAGGCATTGTGGGCCCAAAGACAAAGCCAAAAAAAGCATAAAAGACATTGTCAAGTTCTTTACTGAAATCTGGACATATTATTTCTACACCATTATCTACCAGACAAGTTTCTCTGTCAAAATAGAACCTTGTTAGTTTGACATGAACAGTTTTTGATAAAGCCGTGCATATTTTTAATGATTTCCAAGACACTTTCTAAAAGCTCATAAATCAGTTCTTTAATAATGTCTCGTAAAAGTTTGTCAAAGATCAACCTTGATTATAAAATTGTAGTTTAAAGATAACATTCTGTTCTCTTTGAAAAATCAAGACATTTTCCTTCTTCCAATTCTCTGACACATCTATATTTTCCCACAATTTCTCTTAAGTTCCTTGACATGGCTTTACCCTCATATCTGTCAGGTCTCTCAGTGCCCCAGAATGCAATTCATCTTGACCTGGTCCCTTGAATTTATTGAGTGTAAGATAGATGTTCTCTTATCTAACTTATCTTGAGTTTTAGCTGCTTGTTAACCATTTTTCTTTGGTTCTTCCCAGTCCAAAGATCATTCTCCTTGGAGGAGAAAAAGGAAACAAAATAAAACTTGATTGGTTCTTCCTTCTTATTTCTGTTTTCATAATCTCATCTACCTGTCCTGTTGTCCTGTCCCTTTTTTGATATTTCTTTATCTCCTCTGTCCCAATACACAAGGGAATTAAAAGAGCTTTTGTTGTTCTTATTGTTTACCTTGGCAGAAATCATCAACATTTGCTCATACAATGTTTTTAATAATATTTATACTTTTTTTACCTTGATATGAATTATTTTAATGAAAGTCATGTCTATCCTTAGGGGGATTTGGATTGTAAGCCATATGTGTACTTTTTTTTTTTTAAACAAAGCTTCATTCCTGTTAAACAAGGATTCTTAACCTGCAATCTATGAATTTACAAGGGGAGAATGGAGAGATTTCTGGGGACTTATGAATTTAAAGATATTTTGATAAATTGTATTTCTATATAGTACTTAGACTTTTCTTACAGGATTATATCTGCCTTTGGCATTCATCCTTCATTTTCTGACTTTAATTATATATGTTGTAAATGTCTTTTTAAAACCTCAATTGCTCAAAAACTCCCCTTGAATTCCAAATTTTCTCTTGAGATATTCCTTTTCCCTCTTCATGACAGTCACCCATGTTTTTAGAATTTCATTATTTTGAATGTTCTATCTCCCTTTTGTCATAGAATCTGTTTCCCATTCTTTTATTCTTCATCTCTTGACATCTGTTGGGATTCCATTCTGCTTTTCTGTCTCAATATTCTTTATTCCTTGAAGGTCTTCTTCCATTCTTTCAAGATGGATTTCATTCTGTCTGATAACCTAAAGTAAAGAGATGAACACCTTCTACTCTTTCACCTCCTCTGGACAGAGAATCACACTTTGCACATACAAAGCATTCCTTGAAACTGACAAAAAAGAAATGGATACTCTCAGCATGTCATCACAAAATTCCCCTTGCCTTCCAATTCTTGTAGAAGCACCATTCATGTCCTTGGTCATTTTTATTCTAAATTTTATGGCTAGTCCTGGCAAACTGGCAAACTCCTCATTGGCCAAGCCTGTTTGTTCCGCTGGAGACTCAGTTGAAAGGCTCTCCTGACCAAATCTAATTTTATTATGTCTGTCTTGCCTCAAGATATGTTTGGTGACCTGCTTTAATTGGTAATTAACAGTTTCCTACCAAGCTTTAATGGAAAATGAAGCTGTTTCAGTTCTCAATTCTTTCTGAAGAAGGGAAAGTCTTCCTTGTATTTTTCTGGCTATTTCACTGTATTCACAGTTTGGATTTGCCATTTAAGGAAGAAATCAATTATTTAGAAGCCAGTCTTACTTTCAGTCCTATAGCTAAGCTAATAAATAAAGTCTCAGTGAAATATAGCTTCATTCCTATAAATAGCCATTTACAGGAGACATATAAGCTTTCTTTCCAAGTAGAACCTTGGGCCCAACCCAACAGCTTTTGAATGGGAGAAGCTAGACAAAATCATAATGAGTAAGATGTTTAATAAGATATGGACAAATGAAAAAAGGAAGGTTGTGCTCTATATTTAATAATAATAAGTTGCTTAAAATTAATATTAGAGTTTTAAAAATTCAATCATCTCCTCTGTCTTTTCATATTATTTCATTGATGTATCCTTTTAGCTCCTATAAATTCAACTCCTGTATCAAACTACCACAATTTCTGTCTTAAATGTCTGCTGAGAAAAAAAAAAACACAAAAATCAGGTCAGTAATTTTGTCCAAGAAGTGATTGTCCCAGATTTCTTTTGCCTAAAATATCTACCTAGGTATGGAATTGGCCCCATTCAGTCACTATTAGTGAAGATACTTTTTGGCCCAAAGATATTTGTTGAAAGCTGTTCATCATAAACCCTGAAGAGCATGTCAGTGTTTCTTAATAATAATGGTGTAATTCAAATGAATAGGAATGATAGTGCAAAAAGGTATCTGAAAAGCATTGCTAAGGATTAGAAAATTATGAGCAAGCAACTTAAAGACCCTAGGGGACACAATTAAGAAGGAATTCAGAAAAGAAAAGTGGATGTGAAAGGTTGAAAACTAGTTAAAACTATGGTACATTAGGTAAGGTTTTAGATTTTGGGCTCAAGCCTTAAAATATCAGAAGGATGGGCATTTGGAAAGGGAGATAATATACTGAATAAGATCTGGTCAAAATTTATTTGACTGATATCTTGCAAATCTTGTTTTAAAAAGGTAAAAAAGATGAAGAAGAGAGAAAATTGCATTTTCTTGTATACCAACCGAGATACAATGTGGGGGGTGGGGTACAGAGATTTAAATAACTCAGAGTATATAAAATCCAAGGAGGGGAAGTAATAAAACACATTGTCTCAGATGTCTATACATAAATTTACAAAGTATATGTACAGACAAGGTGAGCTACAGATCATAATGCAAAGAGGCAACTTTGTTTCCATGAGGATTGCTGAAATTACATAGGATAGGACCCATTACTGGAATATAACTCTGAAGAGAATGCCTTTTTCAAAATATACATAATCGATCAATCAACAAGTACTTACTAAATACTTATTCTGTGCCAGATACTGGCTAAGTCCTAGCAATACAAATACAAAGCAAAAATAGTCCCTGCTCTCAAGCAGATTGCATTCTAATGAGGGAGAGTGAATACACATTTTAAAAAATGCATAATAAAATGGCCACAGAATAGAAACCAGGAACCTTGAGAAAAGAAGGCACTAATAACTTGTAGAAAAAGCCTCTTTCAGGAGGTAGCATTAATTTAGTCTTAAAAGGAACTAGGAATTCTATGAGACCAAGGGGAAAGGGGAAATATTCCAGGTAAGTTGAATAGCTAGTACAAAGATGGCTAGATAGAGAATATGTGTGAGGAAAAATAAATATGCTAGCAAAACTGCATGTACTAATATGTAAAATGACTGGGAAAATAGGAAGGAGCCATGTTGTGAAGAACTCTAATTTTATTGGGGAAGAAAATAACAGGTCCAACCTGAACTTTAGGGAAGTCACTTTGGCATCTGTGAGGAAGATGGACAGAATTATGGAGAAAGGCAGGGAAACTAATTATGATTTTGCAATAGGCCAGATGAAAGTTCATGAGAGTATGAACCAAAATGATGACTGTGTAAACGACAGAAATGACAAGATTTGGCAGCTGGTTGAATATGTGGGGTGAGGATGAGATATTGAAGAGGATGCCAAAGTTATGAACCCATCTGACTGGAAGGATGATGGTACCCTCAATACTAATAGGGAAGTTTGGAAGGGCATTGGTTCAGAGTGGGGAATATCATGAGTTATAATTTGGATTTATTAAATTTGAATTGCTCATGACACTATCACTTGAAAATATTCAATAGACAGTTGGTAATGTGGAAATGGAGCTCAGGAGAGAGACTAGAGCTAGATGTATTGATCTGGGAGACATTTGCAGAGAGATGATAATTGAAAACAATGGAAATAATGAGATCATCAACTAAGAGAGCGTAGAAAGAAAAGCTGGACCCCAAGACAGGGCCTTGAAATATACACACAACTGATACATATGATATGGATAAAAATCCAGAAAAGGAAATTGAAAAGAAATTATCAGAAAATTAAGAGAACCAGGACACAGCAATATTAAATACACACATAGGAAGGTGTTTCCAGTGGATGATAGTCAATAGTATGAAATGCTGCTGTAAAGAGGTCAAAAAGGGATAAGGACTGAAAAAAGGCTATTTGATTTAGCAATGAAGGGATTGTATGGAATGATACTTAAGTGTGTAGAAAGGTCTGGTGACAATTTGTTGTTTCTGTCTTTTAAGTGGGGCAGAATTGAACAAATGTATGAGCTGCAAGGGGAATATATAGAGAAGGTTATGATTAGACTGGGTACCTCTTAATATGTCCCACCTAGGCCTACAGGGACTTGGTATCTGGGTACCTTCTGCTCTGAAGTAAGGTCAATTTAAATTGCCACTTACCATTTCTAATTCAGAATGATTTTGCAGACTATAATATTAGCAAAGGAATTAGGTTGCCTTGGGGTGTTATTTAAGAAATATGCATTCTTGGAATGGGCAGTCTCCATTTGCCCCAAAGTGCCCATTAGGCTAGGTTGTGAGTGGCTATGAACCTACTGGTAGGATATAATTCCATGTCTAGGCAGTAGGGTTAGTGCTTCAAGTGGCACTGGCTTATTTATTGAGGAAGCCTATTGAGAGAAGGCCCTCTTCAACATAGCTGAAAGATTGACTCAATACACATACATTGTCAAGAAAATACAAACAAGTCATTAATTATGTCTATTTGGGATAATTCTGAAAATGTGGGCGTATCTGATCAGACAAAAGTATTCAAATCCAATGGCCAATACTTTCTCTGAGTGGTTTGTTTTGGGTCAAATAGCACCATTAGACTCTAGAAAACAGTGGTAGAGATTATGAAGTCCTAGAAATTACACATTTGACTTTTGGGGTACAGGTGGTATTTTTCATCACTACTGCTAATTGAAGGCATATATTTCAGAAGAGAAAACTAGAATTGAAAGTGAACAGCTGGTTGGGAATATGGTAACTGAGAATATGTGTTAAATTAATGGATAATGATTTAAAATGTAGGAATAATGGGCTCTTGGCCAGGGCGAGAGTGTTGCTAATGAGGACTCGTAAAATATATATTTGTCTGGGGTCTTTAAAATCTGATAGAGGAAAACCATAAAAATGAAAGTAGAGGAGTTGAGGGAGAACTGCTCCTCTATATCTTCCAAGCCAAATAACCAATAGCAGGAACCAATATAACATAAAAAGAAGGCAGGAGAGATAGGTCATTATTCACAGAAGACAAGATCCCAAAAGGTGTGAAATAAAACCCATAGCCTCAGATTGTTATGTAAAAATGCAAAAATATGCATATAATGGGGGAAATGGAAATTCTAATGCACAAAAGCAATTTCAAACTCATATCACTAACACTTGGTTAGGACTTGTAAATAAAATGGTCTCAGGCAGAGCACACTTTATAAAGAAGAAAAATCTATAAAATGGGTGTTGTATGATAAGATTTATTTGTGATGCAATCCAAGAAGTAGAGGACATAATGAAGAAAAATGTCAGAACGAATCTGATGAGACTCTGTGGAGGGAGACACAGATATAATATTGTCGTGGCGATATTCTGTAGACTGCCTAGACAGAGCACGGAAAAGACAACACTTGAGAAATGTCCCAAACTCAGCATGGGAGCATGATAGAGTACTGGCAGAGAGGTTCAACTATCCAGACAAATGCTCTCCCTGTCTCTCTTCCTCTGTCTTTCATAAGCAGGAACAGCTGATATATATAGTTTTGCTTGTTCTAATAAAAACTTTTTTTTCAAAAGGATGAGAAGAAAATCAGTCATAATCTGATATAGAAATCAAATATGGGAAGAGCAAACTTCAAAGAGTTTAGAAATAGGATGGAGGGGATCAAGAACTGAGGGATGAAATGCTCATAAACAAGAAAAGGGAAAAACTGAATAAAAAGAGGAACTTATTCACCAACCAAGTTGTTTGTTAAAATTCATATAGTAGATAAAAATAAGGGCAAATAATGGATGATAGATACACACGAATAATGCAATTCTGTAACAATAATGTCAAAAGTACTTATGCAAATAATGAGTTGATTCTGATGGAGAACATTAATGATTAAAAAGAAGATATTTTGAGGCATGTTGGAAGTAAGGAGGGATGGGTAAGACCACAGTTAGGGATAGCAGGAAATACAATGATAATGGATTATAGAAAGCAGAAATATTCAATTCTTAATCTGCCTAGATAGATAATAGATAGATGGATAAGTAAATAGATAAATAAAATCTCATTTGATCAAATGGTCTTTAATTCCCTGGCTTCCTTTTTCATTTTAATAATATTTTATTTTTTCCAAAAACATACAAAGATAGGCTTTTCACCTATGCAAAACCTTGTGCTCCCATTTTTTCTCCCTCTTCTCCCCACTCCCCAAGACAACAAGCAATTCAATATGGTTAAATATGTGCAGTTCTTCCAAACATATTTCCATATTTATTATGTTGCACAAGAAAAATGAGATCAAAATGGGGAAAATGAGAAAGAGAAAAAAAAAAAGACCAAACTAACAACAATAAAAAAGTGAAAATATTATGCTTTGATCCATATTCAGTCTCCATAGTTCTTTCTTTTGATGCATATAACACTTTCCATCACAAATCTATTGGAATTGCCTTGAATCATTTCATTATTGAAACCATCACAGTTGGTCATTACATAATCTTGTGATTACTGTGTATAATGTTCTCTTTGCTTTGCTCACTTCACTCAGCATCAGTTCATGTAAGTCTTTCAGGTTTTTCTGAAACCAGCCTGCTCAAAATTTCTTATAGAATGATAAATAAAATGATATTCCATAACCTTCATATACCATAACTTATTCAGCCATTCCCCAACTGATGGGCATCCATTGATTTTCCAGTTAGTTGCTAATACAAAAAGGGCTGCTACAAACATTTTCCCTTTTTATTATATCTTTGGAGTACCGACCTAGTAGAGATATTGCTGGACCAAAGGACATGCCATTTTATAGCCCCTTGGGCAGAGTTCTAAATCACCTCCCACTATAGTCAGATCATTTCACTTCACCAACAATGCATTCATGTACCAGTTTTCCTACATCCCCTCCAGCATTTATCCTTTTCTTTTCCTGTCATCTTAGACAATCTGAAAGATGGGAAATGGTACCGTAGAGTTTTGGCCTAAACTTTAAAGGACATTATGAATTACAAGATGAATGGCTATTTATAAATAGGATTCCCATTCAAATATGGATTGAACTTTGATGGCCTCCAAGAGCCCTTTACATTTCTAAGGTTCTGTAACTTGAGGTTCCCTAGTGAGTAACCTGCCTTATTAGGCCTCCTTAGTTCCACAAATGAGAAATCCCTGTAACTGGAGTTTTAATACCATTTTAATTGGCCCAGGACCCCTCTGAGATCCTTTTCCCTCCCCTCCTGAGGGAAAAACATGGTCTCACTGTGCCCAGAGCTCCATCCCCATGCACTTCCCAAATCAGAATTCTAATTGCCTCAAATTTTCAAATATACCTTAAAGGCAGCCAGTTCTTCAAAGTGCGGGTCATCTGTCACTAGAGATATGTTCCTGTTGGAGTTATTGTAATTTGCAAGTGATTTGGCCACTGCTGGTAACAGTTTGTCAGTGGGGAAAAGAGTGAATTCAAATCTCTGCTCTGCTGCTTACTCTGTGTGATTTATACAAGTCACTTAACTTCTCTGGTTCTCACCTTCCTCATTTAACAAATGAGGAAGATTACTCTATGTCATTTCTTCCCAAGACCTTCTTGTTGAAAAAAGATCCAGGCAGCCATGCTTACTCCTCTAATTGCTCTACCTTCTCTCCCAACCCCTATCCAGCTTCCTTTTGTGTATTACCTTTCTCCCTCAGAATATAAAATATTGAAAGGCAGGGATTATTTTTTAGTTTTACTTATATTTATACACCTAGAATTTAGCACAGTGTCTAGTTTATAGTAAGTGCTTAATAAAAACTTCATCTCATTAGGCTTTGAGGTCTCTTCCAGATCTAAATCTATGATTCAATTATCTTTTTAGGAAATTGGAAAATATGTTCTATTTGCACGGGGAAAAAGTCTTCATTTGTGAATAAGCAAACAGCCCATTTGGGAGAGGGTAATCTCCTAAGGTGAGAGGCAGGGAATCACATCAGGAGCCAAACAAATATGAACCTACAGTCCAAACCAGATTAGTTACCAGGATTTTCTTTAAAGAACCAAAACCCAAAATACAGAGATACAATAGAAAACTAGTTGCAAGAGAAAAGATACAAGTTGGGAGACTTGTTTGGGATCAGAGGTAAAATATAAGGTATGTCAAGGAAGTTGAACGTTTATTTGATGCCTTATATCTACCTCATGTTCATTTTCAATAACATCTGACTCCTTATTACCTCATTTAGGATTTTCTTGGCAAAAATACTGGAGCAATTTTCATTTCCTTCTCTAGCTCATTTGACAGATGAGGAAATTGAGGTAAATGGCATCTTCCCCAGAATCACACAGTTTGGAAGTGTCTGAAGTCAGATTTGAACTCAGGAAGATGAGTTGTCCTGATTCTATGCACTGTGGCTCCCCAGCTCCTTAAAGCTCTGATTTTTAATGATGGCTGCATACATTCCCTGCATCTACCATTCCCCCTCCAGTTCCAATTGTGCCAAAAATAATGTAAACTCCCAAAGCATCGAATATTATTGTCTGATGTTTTACAGCCACCAGCATCTTGTCACTTCAGATATGAATGAAGTAACCTCACACAAGAACGTACAGAGAGGTATTATTCAGGAAGCATTTCCTCAGCGTGAGGATTCAAAGGAAGAACCAAGATTGAATTGCCGGTCTCTATAGCAACAGTCCAGTGTGTCTAACTCAGCCCCTTACCCTCTTTATCATGTTTGAGACGGCTAGATGGGGGCAATGAATGCCTAAGCAATTTGTGATAGCAATGAATTTATCCCCCCGGACCTCTAAGCAGGACTGATGCATAAAGTCTTCTAATTGGTAGTAAGTAAAAGGCTGTGTTCTTTCTCCCTCTGCAATTTGGAGAGATTCATGAATGTTAGAATCCCTCATTCCATTTATGAGGAAAATGTGGCTGTCCAGACCGAGGCATTCATGTGTCAAATGGAGAATCAGAATGATAGGATCTCAGAATTGGAAGGGGCCGTGCAAAGCAAGTGTAATCGTTGGCTTTGACAAGGGAGTTAAACTATGACACTGATGATGACCTTGACTTTGTGTGTTGGATGACCTCCATCTCTTTAAATCTATGATCCTATCAGAGTGAATAAAGAAGGCAACCATTTTATGCCAAATGTCTATTACTTTTCTAATTAAGATCTATAACTATAATTTGGTGATTTTATTAGATGATCTTATATAAGGGATAATATATAGGGATAATTCTTTTATTTTTACTAGTTATGTCTGTATTAAGTACAACCTATTTTTGAAACATATCTTCTGCACTTTAATTAATGACCCATCTATAGTAAATCTCATTTTCTCATATTTAACTTAATCTATTTAAAAGTCATTACACCAAAGTACTGAATATGGAGTCAGAAGACTGGGTTCAAATATTTCTTCTCATATGTACTAGCTGCTTGACAATGTATCAGTGGCTTAGCCTTTCTGAACCTCAATTAGAATTAAAATTATACCAGTAAATAGCACCTTCCTTACAGAATTGTAAGGATCCAATAAGAAGAATCCAACAACATTAAAAAACCACAACACCATATAATGGTGATGCTGCTATTATTATTGTCATCATCTAAATGTTTTTTGTTATTATAATTATGATAAATTAAAATTTTCTTCTGACTATGGTTCAGGGACTAGTAGAGAAAGTGGTGTCATTAAGAAGGGAACAGATTTGAATAAGTAGAATTGTGGAAAGACAAAAGGAAACAGGAAAATGACCTTTGGGAATATTAGGTAGTCCAGGATTCCTGGCATGGAGAATATAAATGGTAGCTAGATAAGTAAAATGTGGGGTGGTCTGTGTAGCCCAAAAGTGGAGGGGCTTATAAATACTAGGAAAGGAAATATTATTCAGGAGGTTGATTAAACCATCATCATGGTGAAGACTGGATTGGAGGGAGGAGAAACTAGAGTCAGGGATATTGGTTGAAAGGGTAAGGCAAATAAGGCAAAATGTGATGAGTGTCTGAGTTAAAATGATGACAGTGGGAATAAAATGAAGGGGCTTTAATGAGGGAGTCCTTGCATAGATAGATTTCATAGAACAAAGCATTTTGAGTAGATGTGAAGGATTTAAAGAAAGGGATGAATCAAAGATAACTCAAATGTTCATATCTGGATGAGACTAGTAACAGAAATAGAGAAGTAAGGGAAAGGAGTAGTTATGGGAAAAAGATGATGAGTTTGGTTTTGGACATGATGAACTCAAAATTACTGTGGAAAATGGGCTTAGGGGAAAGAAACAGAGGTTCAAGAAAAGAAAAAGTCTAGTTAGTACAAGATAGCTTGATAAGATGAGGGAGAAAAAAAATTGATTCTGGAGCCATTGTATAATTTTTCCATCTGGACTCCTTCGTTTTTGATCTAGAACAGATTCAGTCTCATAAAAACTTATATAATGATGTCCAGATTGGATAAGGTCATCATGAAGGTCATGGGAGCACTAAAGAAGTATGGGTACATCCTAGAATATCAAGCTGCCTTTAGGGTACCTAGGTATTGCTATTAATCTCATTTTTTCAGTGATTCATGAAAAAGCATAAATCATTGGTAAACAGCACAGAGAGGTCCAAAATCTGCACTTGCCTCCTCAGTAAAAGAGTCTAATAGGAGCAAATTACTTACTTCCATTATTTTGTTTGTTTGTTCCCAGGAGAGCAGCACCCTCGGCTGAATTCTCTGTGGATAGGACTCGACACTTAATGTCCTTCCTGACCATGCTTGGTCCCAGCCCAGACTGGAACGTTGGCTTGTCTGCAGAGGATCTCTGCACCAAGGAATGTGGCTGGGTTCAGAAGGTGGTCCAAGACCTAATTCCATGGGATGCTGGCACCGACAGTGGGGTAACCTATGAGGTATGTGTTAATGAGTATCCCAAAGATAAATTAATCTATCATTTATATATATGTGTAACATATATATAATTATAAAATTAAAAGATAAATTTTAAAATGAACAAATGAGTGAATACAAAAGCATTTATTAAGCACTATGTACAAAGAACTGATCTAAAACTACAAAGAGAGAAGTTTAAGACAATCCCTGCTCTCAAAAAATTCACATTCTGATAGGGTAACAGCACATATGGAAGGTTTTAGCTGCAAGGCAGGTGGAAAGGTTCCATGATCCTTAGGATGTGTTAGCAAAATAGATGATAGTGCATCCTCTACTCTAATGTGATTTTCACTGATAAAATCATATCAGTTTCTGATGTCGAACTATTTGACAGGGCCAAGGAATTTGGTGGAAAGAAATATCTTCTGGGAGTCTTGTGTAATTATGCCTGTAGCCCCCATGGAAGCAGCAGCCCCACTTTAATCCCAAAGTGGTTGCTTGTATGGTCTATGATAGAAGCAAGACTGGTAATGTAGGAATACAAGGAGGGGGGATGCTGGTATTCCTGGGACCCGATTTATCTGATTTATCTGCTGGTTCAGAGCAGTTGGTGGTGATGATGTTGAAGTTGGAGAGTCTCTTCTGCACAGTGATTTCTCCCTTCAACGATGGCTTAGGGTCTTGGTTTGAAGTATAAGTGATAGTTGGAGGGGACTGCTAGTTCCGAGGCTCCAGGATTCATGGTCCTGAACTATCTTTATTGAGATCTCAAAGGAGGTGGCAGTTCAGGTAATATTTGTTGGTTGTTAGATCCTTCTGTCTTTCCCTCAGGGAAGCTTGTTCAATTGATGAATAGGCTTGTGAGCTCTGACAATCCATAGTCATGTTCTCTTTTGATGTGGCTAAACTTATGAACCTATTCTATTTGCTTCTCCAACCAAAAGACATAGCCCAAAGCACCAAAGCCCTGCCTTCCCAAGGCTCTGTCCATGAACCACCAAGTGATGAGTCACAGCACAATTCTTCTCCCTGATGTCTATCTAAGAGACTAGGGCTGCCCCAGAGAAATCCTTATTTCACTTTTAAAAATCTAATTTTCTTGCCTTCCATCTCCTTTCCCTTGCCCTGATCATTATTGAGAAAATAGGGAAAAAACCCTGGCACAAACATGTGTAGTCAAGCAAAACAAATCCCCACATTGATTATATGTATATTTTATCAAGTCCCAGTCTATACTCTGTATCCATAATCTCTTTATCAAGAGGTAGGCATGTGTCTTCTGAAATTATTTTTAGTTGTTATGTTGATCAGAGTCCTAAATCTTTTCAAAGTGGACTTTAAAATTTGGTTACTATATAGTTGTATAAATTATTCTCCTGGTTCCAGCCATTTCACTCTTGCCAGGTTTCTCTGAATATGAACCATCCCTTTAGTCATATTTTATAGCACAATAGTATTCTATCATTTATATACTTCCAGAAATTTTAATTTTCTTTCCTCTCCCTCTTCTCCCTCCCTCTCTCTCTTTCTTCCTCTCTCTCCCCCCTCCCCCTTTCTCTCCCCTCTTTCTCCCCCCGCACTCCCCTCCCCCCCCGTCTCTTCCTCTCTCTCTCTCTCTCGTTGAGGCAGTTGAGGTTAAGGTACTTGCCCAGGGTCACACAACTAGGAAGTGTTATGTCTGAGAGCAGATTTGAACTCAAGTCCTCCTGACTCCAGGCTGGTACTCAACTGCGCTACCTAGCTGCACCGATTTTTGTTTTTCTACCTCTAAATAAATTTTTATTTTTTTTAAGCTTGATTGCTCAAGTTTCAGGGTGACTCCTCCTTTCCTCCCACCAATTCTAGTGTACCACTACTATCTATGCCCCTCATGGAGGCAACTAGTGGTGTACTGGATAGAGGACTAGGCCTGGAATCCCTTCCTAGCTTTGTGATTTGGGACAAGTCACCTACCTCAGTTTCCTCCTCTGTAAAATAAATTGAAGAAGGAAATGGCAAACCACTATAGTATCTTTGCCAATAAAACCCCAAATGGGATTATGAAAAATTGGACATGACTGAAAAATGACTGAATAACAATGGATGTGCCCTTTGTGATTTTAAAGACTTCAGCTGCATCTTCTTGAAATGTCAGCTTTCCAGACAGAAAGTTATTTAATATTACTGTCCATCTTCCTTCTTTAAAATGTCTTCAGCCACATTATCTCTTTCTTCAAGTTCAGGGACCAAACCTTCATGATATTTTCCAGATTCAGAAACACCAAGATTTTGTTCAAGGAAAAGTGCATGTTTTCTATTTTGCCTGTGTTAGCCCTTACCCTGATTCCTCCTTCTCAAAAGGAATGGTGATGAGTCAAGATCAAATAAGATAATGGACACTAACTTTTGTAGACATTGTAAAGTGGTGAGAGCAAAATGAAAAACGCGTATTTCTTTGTGAGGCTCAGATGCCACATTGGATAAATTTAGTGATGGGAAGATTGAAGAAAGTCGGGAATTGACAACTGTCCCTTCTGGCTGATGAAATTGTCTTCTAAATCAGGTTGAACCTGGCACTAAGGAATAGAGTATTGGAAGGGTAATTGATTGCAAGCTGCTTGAGGGACGAGACTTTTTTGATCAGGGTCTAGCAGAGTGCTGCACATACAGTAGGTGTTAAGTCAAAACTTGTTGAATTGAACCAAATTCATATGATCTTTGCTCTAGCAATCATGTACCTAGCTTGTATTAAATGTCTATGCCCCAATCATTGTGCTTGGCCAATGTTTTCTGTGCAGTTTAATGCTCCTCACATAGTTTTCTTGGATCATGACTGAAATATTCTGACAACTAATAAAAGTTTATTTCTTCTCTAAACTTTTTACACTTGGTTATACTGAAATTCTTCTCTTCCTGTGCAGTTTATGGAAATGCATGATCCATCTGGTTATTTTTTTATTATTATTTAGAAAGACTGAGTTATCATCTAAAGTAAAATTTTCATAGCAAACTCCTTGCAGATGATTTATTAAATCACTTTGAAAATCATGTACAAAGTACATTCCTCGCAAAAGATTATTTATTCTCTGAGTAAAAAGACTCATAGAATCACAGAAATTGAGGCCTCAATTGCCTAATATTGGACTAACAATTCTAAACAGGCCTTTATACTGTTGCTAGTCAAATACAAAGAATCCTGTCTAAGGAGAAAAGCAAGGGACTGATAAGATGCTTTCATGACACAATGGCACAGCTTTGGGGAGGCTGGTTATCTGGATGGCTCTGTGTGTGTGCATGCAAACCTTTGTGTTTTATATGCACTTTTCTAGGAAAGTCTTGTGCATCGAACTATGCTACAAGCTCTCCAAGTCTGTAGGCACAGAGAATGCCCAAAGACCAAGCTAGCAAAAGTCTTTGTCATGAGGTCAAACATAGCTGCATGCTTAACAAGACCTTTTGAGCTCTTTCTTCTCCTCTTAGCCATCATTTTTTCAGGAATTGATAGATATTGGAATAGGGGTAGGAACTTTCATATTTGTTGTGATTTCAGTCATTTTATTCAGTTTTGTCTGACTCTTTATGACCCCATTTAAGGTTTTCTTGGCAGAGATAATGAAGTGGGTCACCATTTTCTCCTTCAGCTCATTTGTATAAGAAAACTGAGGCAAACAGTATTAATTGACTTGTCCAGGATCACACAGCTAGTAAACGAGCCAATAGATGATTCTTCCTGACTCCAGGTCCACCACTCTACCTACTGTATCAACTCTTAAATAAGGAAACTTCTACCAATGCAAGTAAGCATCTCATGTGCAGTTTGTAGTGTGAGATCAATTTCCTCCAGCATTTAAGGCTTACACAGTCAGTATGTGTCAGTTGCAAGGCTTAAAGCCAAGTATTTCTGGCTCTGAGGTCGGCATTCTATCCATTGCCCCTAAACTGCTTCCAAGGACACTAGACACTGAGTTGAATTTCAAGAATCAGATCAAATTCCACATACTCTGAAAATTCATCATTTACAAAGTACAGAAGTCATTCAACTCTCCCTTCTCTGAACCCCACTTGGGATTTTTATTTTATTAACTGCCATTTAATTATGTTCCATCTATTGTTTTGCAACTGGTTTGTTGTGAGTGAGTCTTATCTCCCCAACCAGATTGAAATATGTCATTTGCAGGAACAATATCAAAGACTTCCCATATGTTCTCCATAATACAGAGCATATAATAATTATTATTATTTAGATAGCTTTTGGGGAGGCAATTGAGATAAAGTGACTTACCCAGGATCATGCAAGGAATAAGGGTCTGAGGCTGGATTTGAACTCAGGTTCTTCTGACTTCAGGACTGGTGCTTTTATGCACTCTACCACCTAGCTACCCTTAGATAGCTTTTTAAAAATGTGCAAAGCAATTTAGATTCATTATTTTATTTTATGTTATGTTATTTTATTTCTGTAAGGTAGATGTTATGATAGTACACATTTTACAGATGGGGAAACTGAGGCTGAGAGATTGTTGGTCACATAACTAGTTAAGTGGCTAAGGCAGGATTCAAACTTGTCTTCCTTATTCCCAGTCCAGTGCTCTATCTTGGATGAGCAATGAAATAGACACTTAATCAATACTTGTGGGATGGTTGATGTTAGGCAATATAGCATAGAAAGGACTGGATTTAAAGTGAGAAAGCCCTCACTTCTAATCTGCCCTCTGACATTTATTAGCTGTGTCACAGAGCCTGGAATCAAGAAATCTCACTTTCAGGAGTTCAAATCCAGCATTAAATACTAAATAATTCTGTGATTCTGGATAAATCACTTCACCCTGTTTGTCTCACTTTTCTCATCTGTCAAATGATCAGAAGAAAATGGAAAACTGCTCCAACGTGTTTGACAAGAAATCCCCAAATAAGGTCACAAAGAGTCAGACAGAACTGATTATAGTCAAATTACTTGTTTCTTCATCTATTAAAGGGAAACAATAATACCTCTAGCATTAGGGTTATAAGATTCAAATGAAATAATGCATGATAAACGCATGTGTCTTTTGTTGTTAACTCTCCTTTTCCACTTCTGACTTTCCAGAATGTTGGGTACTTGCAATGGTAGATCCAGGAAAAAGATTCCTAGGAAATGTAATTATGAGATCCCTATCCAGTTATGGAAATAGTAGGGAGGCACTGGTACTGTAGGAAATCTCTCTGCAAGGAGTCTCAATCTGTTTCTTTTTCTAGCAGAAAAAAAAAAATCTGACTGAATCATGTTTCTAGTGAAGGAGCCAAAAAGGAGATTATCTCCTGCCTCTTTGTTCTTCTTTGAATGTTTGCACTTTTAGTCATGACAATCCCTTGATTAGGGTCATCAATGGAAAGACACAACACACACAAATGTCCATGATGAAACTCCCTTTTTTCTTTAGTTCTGGCATGTGATTTATAGGCATGTGACTATTTATATGAACTAGGGCAAGAGCAAATTGTCCTCAGAGCTATCCAGCATGTCCAGTTGGCAAGAGCATGAGTAGAGAATCCTTTAAAGACCAGATGATCTTGTCTTCTGTTCGAATGTAGTCATGAGAGTATCTTGCCCTCTGGGAGGTGGTATGGTGTAGAGACTTTGAAGTTAGGAGTTCCAGGGATAGGTTGTCTTGGTGTTTATTACTTAGTATGACCGTAAACAATTTATAGCCATACTCTGATCTTCAATCTACTCTTGAGCAAACAGAAGATAATAATGCTACTCTAGCTGATCTCACAAGAGCTATTATGGGGATGAAATGAAGTCATAGATATGAAAACATTTTGAAAAGGTCAAGATATTATATATGAGTGGATTTGTTTTTAATTTAGCTTTGCTTTATAAGGTTTAGAGTCCCAATGAAAATGTTAGAGTTTTTTCTTTACTTAGTTCTTTTTGTTGACATCTTTTATTTTTATATTGCCTATATTTTCCCTATATTCCTTTCTTTTCCCTTTCCCAGAATTACATCCCATATAATGTAGATTTTTTTCAAAAGAGAAAGAAGAGGGAGGGAATCAGTTAAAGAGAAGCCTGAAATCTAACATAGATTGAATGTTCCATATTCATGAACCTTTATAAAGGAGTAAAAAGAGCCATCTCTTCTTATCTCCTGTTGAAGACTCTGCTTGTTATTGCTTATTCTGCAATATTCCTTTCTGATTGCTTTATGGTATATTTCCATTTACACTGTAGTAGTCATTGTGTATATTGTGTTCCTGGCTCCATCCACTTGACTCAGCATCAGTTCATAGAGATCCTTGCATGCTTCTCCATGTCAATCATATACATAATTTCTCATAGACAGTGATATTCTATTACCTTTATGTACAGTGTCTCACCAATGGGTATATACCATTCCTTTATATGGTTGTATTTTTGTCTCCCCATTTGGATCAGAAAGAAGATCCTTGAATATATGGACTCTGTCTCTCACTTATTTATATTCCCCTTAGTGTTAAACTTGGTTTTAGGTATAATTAGGCACTCAGTAAACATTGACTGAATGAATAAATGCAAAAAGGAATTATCTCCTGTTTAAAAAAAAAAAAGGTGAAGTCTTTGTCATTGAAACTTGATCTTCATGTGAACTTAAAGAAATTTTAATGATTGCCTATAACTAGTACAACATAGAAAATAAAATGAAACCATTAGTACTCTAACTGAAGTTTAAAGGGAAGCAGATTTTTCCCCTGCTTGAACTGGAATCCCAATTATAGAAAAAAATAGATCATTAGAAACAGCTAGTTGGTGGAGTGGATAGAGTACTAGCCCTGAAGTCAGGAGGACCTGAGTTCAAATGTGGCCTCAGATACTTAATATTTCCTAGCTATGTGACCCTGGGCATATTTAACCCCAATTGCCTTAGCAAAATAAATAAATAAAAAAAAATAAATTTCCAGCCTGCTTCTCCTACCATAACAGCATCAGTATCCATAAAATTGGCCTCAAATATTTTTCTTATTATTTGGGCATATGAATTTCATGTATAAAATGATTGGGTTCAAAGTAGGCAAATCATTCTGCAAGTATTTAAAGGGCCCATCTGCTTACCAGGCACTGAAGAGAGTACAGTGTAAGTATACTGCATAGCCTTCATCCTTTGGGGATTTCTCAGTCCAGTTGAAGAAACAAGATATACACACGAAAAATGAGATAACATGTGAAGAGTACACGAGACATCAGAAGGTCAGACAATCATTTTAAAAATCACAACAATAAAAGCAGCTCAGAGGGGCACAAAGTCCATCCTGTGCCTGAGTATGCATCTTTTCTACAATATATTCATTAAAGTTTCTTTGTGAAGACTTCTAGTGCATCTTGCAATTTTAAACAGCTTTAATGGTTTAAAAAATAGTTTTCCCTTATAGTGATCAAAATCCAGCTCTCTGCAACTTTTACCCTTCCTCCAAATTCTGCTTTCAGTGAGGGAATTCGGAAAAAGAAGAATGTAAAAAGGGAGCAGGAAGGAGAGGGAGAGGAAAAGGAGAAAAAGAGAAGGAAAGGGAGAGAGCAGAATAAAGTGGAAATAGTCAGATAAAGGTTTATAGGATTACAGAGAAGGGATTCTATAAGCTAAATCCAATCCTTTCATTTCACAGATGAGGAAAACTGAGGCAGAAAGAGATTAAGTGACTTGCCCAGGCTTACATAGCTGTTAGTATCTGCGGCAGGATTTAACCCCAAATTGTCCTGTCTCCAAGTCCAATACTGTACCTCCTCACTGATTCAAATTGGGTAATAGGATCTTGGCAAGTAGTAAGGAAAATAAAGCAGGAATCTAAGTACAATAAAATGCAAATTTCTCTAGCTCTCTCCCCAGCCCATCTGATAACCTTTCAAGTTCCCACGTTCTTTCCTTCTGTCCCGGTGGGCTCCTCAGTTCAGTTATAATCTAACCTTGATCCAGGTTTACACACCTGTAACAGCCACTCTCAACAGCAGCTGTAAGTAGTAAGAGGGACAATTCTTTTTTTAACCCCAGGATATCCACACTTTGCACCCCTAGATCACTTGCTAGTTGTAGCCGCTGCTCCCCAGCTGTCTGTGCTCTGAGCAAGTGTTTGGAAACCTTCTCCACCCCTACTATCTTCCTTCTTCTGGTATAGAATGAGTCACAGGGGTGAGTAGACAAAGATGAGTTATAATCTGCATTATAGAATTCATTGTATATTTTCCCCAAACCCATCCTTCTTCTGAGCTTCCCTGTAATTGCTAAAGACACCATAATCTTTCTAGTCACTCAGATTTAAAACTTTGCTATCATCCTTAACTCTATACTCATTCTCATCCCACATATCCAGTCAGTTGCCAAATTGGCTCATTTCTACTCAAATATCATGTCTGGCAAATATCCTCTCCCCATACTCATGCATCAACCGCTTTAGTAGTACAGGTTGGACCTTATCCCTACTCACCTGAAATAGTCTCCTAATTGATCTGTCTTAAGACTCCTCTCAGTCCAATTCATTCTCCACATAGCTGCCAAAGTATCTTAGAGTACAAGGCTATGGAACTACCAAACTCAAGAAATTTTGTGGTTTCTTACTGACTTTGGGAACAAATTTATTTCATTTTTTATCTTTTTAAAAAGTTGTGGAAGTTTTACAATGCATACAATTACTCATGCAATGCATGAAGATATTTTCCCTTCCTAAGAGAATGTAAACTCTTTGAAGGCAGGAATTGTGAGTTTTTTTGTTCTTGTTTTTGTTTTTTTGTATGCAGTATCCACCACAGAGTTTGACCTATAATAATGTTTGTTGAATGGAGTACCAAAATCTAACTTCATCTGCAATATTATATTAATTTTGCACACCATATTTTAGGACCAACATTGACATTTTTAAGGAGAATAATCACATCCAAAGGAGAATAATCAAGCTAGGGAATAAACTGAAAACTCTAGAAAAAAAATGATGATTAATTGAAGGAACTGAAGTTGTTTATCTTGGAGCTATGATAGCTAATCATATCTTACATCTCACCATCACATGTATAATAGGTACCATTTTTATGACCTTGAACTATAAAATCATTCTCTCTGATCATAACTATCTTCTCTTCTCTAGGTAACTCCTCCTAAATATATTCTTTATCTTCACCATAACTTCCAATACCTCCATCTATCCTTTCTCACAGGTCTTCACCACTATTGTTCAGATATCATTCCATTCTTCACAGTTGATCAATTAAAACACAGTATCTCACACCCATAAAGCCTTTGTCCACTTCTGATTTAGCAAAATCCAATTTGGGATTATTATCAACATCTAGGATACTGAATTATGCAGAAAATCATGAATTGAGAAGTTATGGACTCAAGATTCAAAATGAGCAAATGTACCTATATTTTTCCATGACCAATGTCGGGATTTGTTTTGCTTCACTCTGCATGTTTCTTATAAGGGGTGGTAGTGATTGTTTTTTGGAGGGAAAAATAGAAGGGAGAGAAAATAATTATTGGTAATTGAAAAAAATTAAGTCATACAACCTTGCCAACTATGTCTCCTATAAATTCATATAATCTTATTTACATTTAGGATTTCACTGCTGCACTGCAATCTTTTTATACTCCCCTTACTATCATACTTCTTGCAGCAGCTATTTCAAATCCTCTTTATAAGTGATGTCAAATGCAAATCATACATAAAGATCTCTGCCTTCATTTGACCATGCTCTCGAGCTATTGTCCAATATCTCTCTTTCCTTTTCTAGCCAAAGCTCCCCAAAGCATCATCTTACTACCTCTACTTCCTAACCTCCCACTCATTTCTTAATATCTTACATTTTGGCTTCCCATCCAACTCAATTAATTGAAATTATTGTCTCCAAGATTATTAATTCTTTAATCATTAAATCTTCTACTTCCTCCATTGTTTAGCTTAAATACCATCATAATTATTTTTTGTGTGCCTACTATTGAGCACAATGCTTTGTACATATTAGGTGCTTAATAAATGCTGTGATGATTTATTTAATAAATATTTGTGAGCCACTTGAATAATTAGAGATAATCAAGCAAAGAATATATATATATATATACATATACATTCAGTCACAAGGAATCTTGCTCACACTGAGTGAGGTTGGTTTCTTTTAAAATCAAGGATTTCATGTTTTTATGTATTTCATGTTTCTATGTTGAGCTATGAGACTTTGCATCCTCTTCTGCTTCTATTTGCTAGAGGCTAAATTGAGAAGAGGGCTGAGAGCCAGTTTTTCTTCTGCAAAGGAACAAAAGCCTAGAGCCTTCTCAGGAAGTTACTGGTGGGGATTCAGACAAGGAAGCCTGTCAGAATTTGAGAGGAGGACACTGATCAAGAGAACAAATCATCTGTTTGTGAGGGAAAGAGATTCTTTGAGGGAGAGACAGTGCTTGTAGGGGAATGTCAGTCTGGGGAAAGGAAACAAGGCCTGAATGAAATTAAAAAAGGCCTGTTTACTCAGCCTCAAGATAAGGTTGGAGAAAGAGAGAGAAGGGGTAAAAAGAGGAAGTCAGGATCAAAGAATATCAAAAACAAAGATGGCAATATTATTAATAACAAGGCATCATCTATATTTCAAGATTTACACAAGTACCTTCTCAGCAGTACAAGTATTATACTCCCTATTTTACAGATTTTAAGAATGAGGCTCACCTATGTGAAGTGATGTGCTCAAGGTCATACCGGTAATAAATAGCATAGTCAAGACTTAAACCCAGCTTTCTCATATGAAGCCTTTCTCAATTCCTTGCTTCCCCCCTCCCTGCTACTAGAGCCTTTACAATCACTTGCAAAAAGAAAAATAAATAAATGGTGATTCAGAGAATAGAACATTATACAAGGGATGAAGAAGACCTGAGTTCAAATTTAGACTCTTAGTAGTTATGTGATACTGGACAAGTGATAATTTCTCACCCTTGGTTTGCTCACCAATAAAATGGTAATAATAACAGCGCCCTCTTTCCAGGAATGTTGTAAGGATCAAATAATATAAGTAAAATGCATTCTATAAATACTGTTATTATTACTTTGCATTTTCTTTTTATTTAATTAATGCATGTCTCTGGTATCTCCTTTGATGGAAGGCAAACTTTTTTTTTCTTTTTTTTTTTTAATTTAATAGCCTTTTATTTACAGGATATATGCATGGGTAACTTTACAGCATTAACAATTGCCAAACCTCTTGTTCCAATTTTTTTACCTCTTACCCCCCCACCCCCTCCCCCAGATGACAGGATGACCAGTAGATGTTAAATACATTAAAATATAAATTAGATACACAATAAGTATACATGACAAAACGTTATTTTGCTGTACAAAAAGAATCAGACTCTGAAATATTGTACAATTAGCTTGTGAAGGAAATCAAAAATGCATGTGTGCCTAAATATAGGGATTGGGAATTCAATGTAATGGTTTTTATTCATCTCCCAGAGTTCTTTTTCTGGGCATAGCTGGTTCAGTTCATTACTGTTCCATTGGAAATGATTTGGTTGATCTCGTTGCTGAGGATGGCCTGGTCCATCAGAACTGGTCATCATATAGTATTGTTGTTGAAGTATATAATGATCTCCTGGTCCTGCTCATTTCACTCAGCATCAGTTCGTGTAAGTCTCTCCAGGCCTTTCTGAAATCATCCTGTTGGTCATTTCTTACAGAACAGCAATATTCCATAATATTCATATACCACAATTTATTCAGCCCTTCTCCAACTGATGGACATCCATTCAGTTTCCAGTTTTTAGCCACTACAAAAAGGGCTGCCACAAACATTCGTGCACATACAGGTCCCTTTCCGATGGAAGGCAAACTTATAGACAAGGACAATTTCAGTTTTCTTTGTATTCCCAACACCTGTCACAGTGAGTAGCCTTAATAAATGCTTATTGATTCATGGATCTGACTCTAAGACCAGTACTATTCAATTTAGTTCGATGAATATTTATTAATCTAGTTCTGAACATTAAAATCAACATGGCTCCATCCTACTGAAGAAGCCACAAAGTAAAAATGAGAAGGAAGACAGAAAGAGAAAGGGACAGGTGTCAGAAGAAGAAGACAAATTGGGCATGCTGAGAAAGCAGATAGGAGATAATGGTCTGCTCGTGGTGAGATGTGCTATCTCTCTTTGGCTACCATTGTTTGTTATTGGTGTTGTTTTCCTAACCAATGAAACTTCATGTTCTTCCATTTCTCCTTTGGTTTTATCCCTGCTAAATCTACCTTTCCTCTCTTAACAGCCTCCTTTTTTGATATTTTCTTAGACCATCACTTTGTTATAACCTTATATTTCTTCTATTCAAAAGCTAGATCCCAAAATTAACTAAGCTGACTTGACATCGTTTTTTATTTTTAGTCCCTTAACCCCTCATGCTATCCCTGCTCATCTTTTTCTAAACCCCAACCCTGGATCCATCTACCATCTGCTTTCTCCTCATTCACTTGCTTGTTATCAGACATCACTGGAAAAACTCACACAACTGTACTGATCAACCACTCCAGTTCCTTTGCCAAGAATACCTTAAATGAGATCACTAAGAGTCAGGCCTGACTAAAACAGTTAAATAACAACAAAAGGGCAGGTCACAACTTTTATTTGCCTCAATTTCCTTCTATGCTAAATTAGGTAGCAAAGTCCTGACTCCCAGGATTTCTGGAAGGATCAAACAGGACAATATTTGTTTAAAAATAATAGCTAAGTACAATGCCTGGTACATATTAAAAGTTATATAAATGCAGATTTCCTTCCCTGTTAAAAAAATCATATTTTGATTCTTTTTCCCATTAACATTTATTTTCTCTCTCCCTGACTTCTCTTCAAAATTGAGTATTTGCATGAAGAAATATCTGCTGGAAACATTTTTCCTTTAAAAATTTCATGAAGTGTATACTTATTGTGTATCTAATTTATATTTTAATATATTTAACATCTACTGGTCATCCTGCCATCTAGAGGAGGGGGTGGGGGGGGTAAGAGGTGAAAAATTGGAACAAGAGGTTTGGCAATTGTTAATGCTGTAAAGTTACTCATGCATATATCCTGTAAATAAAAGGCTATTAAATAAAAAAAAAATCATGAAGACACAAGGAATTCAAAGGAGAATTGAAAGTAGCAGGCCATCTTCTGGATAATGGCCTTTCATGTTGTTGCCTCTCCACCCTCAGTGGTGCTTCATGGAACAAATACTAAAACCATTTCACTCACATTGAGTTTGAGCTCTTTCGGTGCTGGGAAATAACAGCCCAGTTATGGTTGTTGTCTTCCACTTGGATCCAGTTTATATGTAAAAATCAAATGGCTTCTGTATCCTTTATCTGTTTATATTTACTGGTGCCTCGGCCTTTGTCTTCTTGTCTTTGCAGTCACCCAATAAACCAACAATTCCGCAAGAGAAAATCCGACCTCTGACAAGTCTAGATCATCCTCAGAGTCCTTTCTATGATCCTGAGGGAGGTTCCATCACTCAGGTAGCAAGAGTTGTCATCGAGAGAATTGCACGAAAGGTATGGGGATGAGCTTTCCACTGTCTGGGAAATCAGTGAATAATCCGAGTCAGCTACCTGTCCCCAGAGCTGTTCTAACTCTCAAAAAACTAAATAGACACCAATTTTCATCTAGTCCAGCCCAAAATTTAAATTCCATCCACAGCATGCCTTAGAAATAGTTCTCCAATCCAAAGCCAAGCCATTTGATTTTCTGACTATAATTCTTAGAAAGGTTTTTAAATTTTATTTTGAAAAAAATTATACATAACTTTTACTTAGTTTAGTTTATGTGAATGTTTAGTTCTCCTTTCTGAGACCAAGAAAATATCTGATATTTTTACCATTTAATAGCCTCCAAATAATTAAAGAGAGTTCCCCTACCCTCCCTAAGTCTTTTCTTCCCCATGCTAAATGGAATTATTATTTTCCCAGTCCTCATGATACATGACATCCATTCTTCTCATCAGCTTGGGTGACCTCTGAGCATATGTGTCATTGCTCATGAGGAGATGCAGTGCTCTGGAGATAACAGTATTCTACATATGGTCTAAATAGGGTATAAGATGGCTCTAAACTCTTTTGATCTCAAAACAATGTTTCTATATATCTCCATTAAAATTGGTATTCACTAAGCTGATAACATGAACAGATGTTCCTGGTTCACTCTAGTAAAAAGCCAATCAGAACTCATAAAATTGGTACCATTAAAGATGAGAAACTATACTTTATAGGAACGTGATTCATGATGCTCATTATGTATATCAATTAATAGGTATAGAGGTCCCAAAAGCAACTACCAGAGCTGCCAGGGGCACTGAACACCAGATGGTTTCTCCCCATACCGTCCCCCCCCCGAGATGCTAAATCATAGTCACAAAGCTTCCTCGCTTTTTTATCTTTCAGAGTATGATTTTTATCTCATTTATGGATGTCATGAGCCCTTACAAGGTTCTATGAAGTGAGCACAAAATATTCTCTTCTAGGAGCTGTTTGTTAATTTATCTTTCAAACAAATACATGTCTTTCTTTAATTTACACTTTCAAAACAAAACTTTCTCTGCAGGGGGAACAATGCAACATCGTGCCTGATAATATCGATGATATTGTGGCTGATTTGGCTCCAGAAGAGAAAGATGAAGGTACTCCTGATTGTTTTTATAGTTTAATTACATTTTTGCTACAGAGGCATGGAGTTCATTTCACCCTCCAGTGTATCTTGGATATATCATCTTTGTGATGATATCGCTAAACAAAAATGTGTTTCTAATACTCAGTGATGTGTGTGTGTGTTTACACACACACAGAGAGAGGGAAAGAAAAAAGAGAGGGAGAGGAAAGAAGGAGAGAGAGAGAGGGAGAGAGAAGGAAAAAGAGACAGAAAGACACAGAGAGAGACAGAGAGGACAGAGACACACAGAGAGAGAGAGAGACAGAAAGAGACAGAGAGAGAGAAACCAATAGATATTTTGAACGTGCATTATTGAGAGATAAGATGTTTAAAGGAGGAAAGTCCTAAAATAAATCTTGGGCTCATGGGATCATAGGTCTAGAATGAGAAGGGACTTCAGGATCAATGTAGATCTTTATTTTACAAATAAGAAAATTGAGGACCATGAGATGAAGTACCTTAAGAGTTTCTAAAGTAGTAACTATGAGAGGTAGGATTTGAACCCAGTTCCTCTAACTCTGGAGTTCATTACATTGTACCACATTGTTTACCAGATGGGAGGAAATAGAATCGAGGACATTAGTGGAAAATTGCCTTCATAAGGAGCCAGGAGGGGAAAAGAAAGGATGGATCAGGACAAAGATGATTTGTAATGGGGAGGAGTGTGGTGGATGTTCAGGTTGAATGATATGGAGCAAAGTCATCTATTGAGAGAGAGAGGTGGGTATTTAAGAGTGTGAAACTTTAAATCTATGACATGGAAAAGATAATATAGGCAATAATTAGCATTTTACAAAATATTTTTAAGGAAGTCTTCATTACATATCAAGTGGCTCGCTAATTCATTCAGAGATTCTCATTGAAAGCCTTCTAAATACAATAACTAATTCTGTGTGTACACACACACACACACACATTCCTACACATACATATATATGTGATATAAATATTTAAATATTCAGAAGTTCCAACTTAAAGTTTTCTAGCTTGGCAAGTCCTTGAAGATAGGAACATCTTTGATGTTTTATAGCACCCAAAATTATGTTTTGTATTTAGTAGGTTTTCATTTAGCATCTCTTGAGTGAATAAATCAGTGAACCAGTTGATACCTAATAAAGAGTTCCTTAAAATGATTTTTAAATGCTAATTTTTATAATCTATATTTAGACAACTATTTCTAGCTGACTTTCCTCCTTCAACCATTCCATCTCTCACTCATACAACTTTAATTTGTTTTCATTGGTTCCTTCCCATATGACTATAAGTGTGCTTAGGTCTTGCTAGTCCATATAAATATTCCCTCAACTGTACTCTTCCTTCAAGAAATTGTTCCATCTCCTTTCCTTTTAATCCTAATTACTCTAATAGCATACACTTAATGTCTCACTACCCACTCACTCCTCAGTAAAGCACAAATATTTGGGAGACAGAATAGTAGAATGTGGTTGCAGTGTATGGTGTGGGGCAAAATATGATAAGACTGAAAATACAGAGAGATGTCAAATTATAGAGGACCATAAATATCAGTCAGAGCAGTTAAGATTTTACTCCATAGGTGAATAAGGTGTCATAGACAATTTTTGAGCAGAGAAGTGATGTGAAAAAAAAATTATGTTTAAGGAAGATTACTCGGTCTGGCAGGTGAGATGAAGAATTGACCAGAAAGAGGAAGAGGAACTTTTAGAAAGTTATTGCTTAGTCTAAGCATGTGGTGATGACAACCTGTAAAAAGTTATTAGCAATGGTAATAAAAAAGATGTATTTCTGGGTGCAGAGATATTGTATAAAGAGGTATTATTTTTGTGACTTGGAAACAGATCAGATAGATGTGAATTAAAGAAGTAAGAGTCCAGGATAACCTCAAACATCAAACATATTTAATTTCATCTGAACATCTTTCTATGTCTCATAGTACCTAGAGGAGACAGAGTGATTGATGGGACCGTACAGAAAAAGTAAAATTGAGATACCCAGTTTTTTGGGGGGATAGTAATCATTCTTTTTTAAACATGTTGAATTTAATGAATTCTTGGGGCATTGTAGTGGATGAGATATTCTGATGCTTGGGGGGATAGTGATGTCAAGACCTGAAAGGAGTCATCTGGATAAAGGTAATAATTGAAGCTATGATATTGACTATAATCGCAAAGAGAAAGAAAGAAAGAAAAAGGAAATTAAGTACAGGACTTTAGAAAATACCCATCTTAAGGATTCAGGAATATGAAGAGTTAGTAAATATGATTAAAGATGAGGAATTTTAAAAGGGTAAGAAGAGACAGGATACTGCACTAGCTCTGAAAAGAAAGAGACAGTATCAATTCAGGGGGGTATCCAGTGGAGCCAAATGCTATAAAGAAATCAAAGAAGATTAAAACCAATAAAAAGCCATTTAATTTGATGATTAGGAAGCAATTAGTACTCTTTGAAAGAGCAATTTTAGGCAGTTCCGAAAGCAGAAGCCAGATGGCAAGATGGTTAAAAGACAATAGTTTTTGCCAAAGTGAAGATATTAGGTGTAAACTTTTTGAAGAACTTTTGTTCCCTATGATGTTCTATTACTCTCCTGGATCTCCTTCTGTAGTCTTTCTTTTTCTTTGTTCAAAGAAGGAAGGAAACAAAGATTTATGAAGTATCTCTATGAAATGCTACATTAAGCATTTTCAAATATTATCTATCATATTTGATCCTCACAACCCTGGGAAATAGATGCTATCATTATTCCAATTTTAGAGATGGAAAAACTGAAACAAACAGAAGTTGTGATGACTAGAATCACACAGCTAACAAGTGTCTATGGTGTATCTAAACTCAGGTTTCTCTGACTCTTGACCCAACATGCTATCCCCTTTGTCACATAGTTACCTAATCCCTGCCTCTTAAGTCTTTACCTAAGGAGGCTCCATCTTAGCTTCTTTTCCATTTATCTTTGCTCTTTCCTTTGTGGGCCATAAGGAAAGCCAGAATAGTGACTGTCTTTTGTCTATTTTTGTATTTCCAGTGATTAGTAGGTATTTAATAAATGCTTATTATTTGACCTTCACATCCTTAGAGTGACATGATCAGAATTGTGCTTTAGAAAAATTAATCTGTTACTATGTAAGGGAGGGAGAAAGAAAAATTTGGAATACAAGGTTTTGCGAGAATGAATGTTGAAAACTATCTTTGCATTATTTTGAAAAAGAAAAATTAATCTGGCCATAGGTTAGTTTGGAGAGAAATGAGCCCAGAAAAAGAAGAAAACAATTAGAAAGCTGTTATAATAGTGGAAATGAAGCAGTATTAAGGGCTTAGACCAGGGCAGTGTTCACAAGAATGGAAGATCCAATACACCAAGTATTTCTTAAGCGCCTATGGTATACAAGAGACTGATGCTGGGGATACATGGTTTTAAAAATGGCATAATTATAGTCCTTACATTCAATTCGTCATTATATGACATCCATTCAATAGGCATTTATTTAGTGCTTATTATGGGCTTAGCCCTTGGTATACTAATGCAAAAAGGAAACAGTTCTTTCCTTCAAGAAGTTTAAATTCTAGTGTAGTTGAGGAGAAGAGCAGCAACATATACAAGCAAAGAAAATTTGTGTGTGTGTGTGTGTGTGTGTGTACTTAGATATCCATGTATAAATATATCCATACATAAATGCACACATATATACATATTAACATATATACATTCACAAAAAAATTTGAGGAGGGGGACATAACTAACAACTATGGGAACAGTGGATAGTGTGAGGGGCCTGGAGTCAGCAGGACCCATACCCAATATTTAGTTTGTATATCATATAATGAGGAACAACAGTATCTATGCTATTTAAAATCATTGCCCCATTTAAGGACACTGATGCTTTCCCTACTAGAAGTTTCTCTCTGAACCAGCTTCCTTCCTGGCTATTCATATTTCAGAATCCAATAACTATTTGTAGGACGTTATTTTAATGCTTTGTGCCTTCTTGATTTTGTCAGTGTAGACATTCCTTTCATTAGGTGGATTGCAGTCCTTACGGCAGAAAATTTTCCCATCATATTCAACCTTAAGAAATAGTGTTATAGCAACAAGATTATAATATGATGATTAATTCTGATGGATGTGGCTCTCTTCAACAATGAGATGATTCAAACCAGTTCCAATTGTTTAGTGATGAAAAGAGCCATCCATATCCAGAGAGAGGACTGTGGGAACTGAATGTGGTTCACAATATAGCATTTTCACTCTTTTTGTTATTGGTTGCTTGCATTTTATTTTGCTTCTCTTTTAATAAAAAGATTTGGTTTTTCTGGTTTGATTTGATTTTTCTTGTGCAGCAAGCTAATTGTATAAATATGTATGCATATATTGGATTTAACATATTTCTGCCATGTTTAACATATATTGGATTACTTGCCTACTAGAGGAGGGGGTGGGGAAAGGAGGGGAAAAAATTGGAACACAAGGTTTTGCAAGGGTCTTTGTTGAAAAATTATCCATGTATAGGTTTTGAAAATAAAAAGCTTTAATTTTTAAAATAATAATAAAAAGAGAAACAGTGCTATATAATCAGCAGAGGGCTGGATCAGAGTTAGCAGTCAGGAAGTTCTGGGTGCAACCTTGTATACTGTAGGTACTTGTTAATCAAACTATATGACTTCGGCAAGTCATACAACTTCTCTGAGCTAGTAAAAAAAATGTTAATAATATCCCTTTACTTATAGGCTTGGTGCAAGGGCAAAATGAAATAACATGTAAAGTGCAAGTGCTAAAGTATTGTGAGGAAGGATCATAACACTGATGGAGCCACTACCCATCTTCAAGAACTTAGGGTCACATTCAAACAACCTTAATGAAATATCTGGATAGGACATTGATGAAAATTGTGGAAGCCCTACTAATAAGAAAATTCCTAAATTGGATTCTATTTATCATGTAAGATCACAAGAAGAAAAAAACCTAAAATATTTCCCTTTTAGAAAGCTCAGAATATCTATGATCAGGAAGTTGAATGTTGAAAAAAATACAAGAAAGAAACGTGACTTTATCACCATTGTATTGGCAGGCAATGGTCACACACAAACACATAGAATAGATCTTGCTTCCACATCAGCCTTTATGCCCCTGGGATAACACATCAACAAAATCAAAAGATTTTATGAAATCAATCAGATTATCAAAAGATGATATGAAAACATAGATACAAAGAAAAAAATTGGATTTAACAAGATTAAATCTTCTTTTCAGATGACACCCCTGAAACCTGTATTTATTCCAATTGGTCCCCGTGGTCAGCCTGCAGTTCATCCACATGTGACAAAGGCAAGAGGATGCGCCAGCGGATGCTGAAAGCTCAACTGGACCTCAGCGTCCCGTGCCCAGACACACAAGACTTCCAGCCTTGCATGGGTCCTGGATGTAGTGACGAAGGTAAGAATTGCTCAGGATAAGATGAAGGAATGATGATCCCAAGGCCATTCAAAGCTGAGCAAACTCCAGCCAAAAGCAATGGTAGCAACAAAGAGTAGAATTTAAAATAGGTTTATTAGCACTATGAATCCTTTTTTGATATTCTTGACCCGAGTCAACAAAATTTAGGTTTTTCTAGGATTCTTTTTAGATTGCCTTCATGAAATGAATTATTCTTAGTTGGAGCCATGCTAACTCTTAATTATCATTTCTTCCTTTTCTAAGTACTCACAAATAATCCCTTTAATAATCTCTTCCATTATTCTGCCAGGCAAAAAGGCAAGCCAGTCAGTAATTTTTCTTGCATTTGTAATTATCTAATTATCTTTCGGGTATCATGATTCTCTTTGTCATGGATACTTATCTCAGTTGAGGTTTGTGACTTAGTTGTTCTAGTATCCCACCCAGTATATGCCAGTGAAGGGCAAATGATGATGATAGGTTTGAGATCAGAGTATTTTGTTTATATGAGTATTTCCAATTCTCATCACCAAAGAGTGGCTGGGGGTTAAATTTGGTAACCTCATTCCCTGATGCAATCTGGCTGTGGGATGAGCATCTTATTCTTATCAGGACAGGAGAACATTTCTGGATATTTGGGGGGGGCATGTTTTCTGGTGATGATTATTATTTGTCTACACATCTTTGAATTTTCCTTTTGCTTCATTTCTCTCTTGTCCTCCCTGCCTCAAACCCTACAAAGCAGTTGATGGTTCCATCTGACCTGTGGTACCTTGATTTAGACACAGTAAGGATGGCTGGGAGATCCTTACCCTTGCTTAAATGTTTCTTTTTCTGTTGTAGATGGCTCCACCTGCACTATGTCAGAGTGGATCACCTGGTCACCATGTAGCATCTCCTGTGGCATAGGGATGCGCTCCCGGGAGAGATACGTGAAACAGTTCCCTGAGGATGGGTCTATATGCAATGTACCCACAGAAGAAACGGAGAAGTGTACTGTCAATGAGGAGTGCTGTGAGTGTGAGGTTGAAGGCGTCTCTGTATTGTGACAGATACTTTAAGGCAGGGCTTCTGAACATGTGTGTGTATGTGAGAAACCCCTTTTGGCAGTCTCATGAAGTATATGGAATGTTATCACAGTAATATTGGTTGCCTACATTCATAATGGAAGGAAATGCTACATTTCAGTTAGAGTGAGTGGGGAAAGATGTAGTTTTTTTTTTTTATCTCATCTGAGTTCATGTACTCAATGAAATCTCATACATGAGTTTCTTGGGGGATGGGGGTAGTCTGGAAGCCTCAAGTTAAAAACCCCTGCCATAAGGACTTATTAACCACATCCATTCTCTGTAGTAAGTTTATTTTTGTAGTAAGTTTATTTTTAATATATAGTGCTTTATGAATCATGTTAGGAGAGAAAAATCAGAACAAAAGGGGAAAACCATGGGACAGAGAGAAAAAACTGAATATAAATCAACACATGATACGTTCACTTCTTTTTTTCTATCTTCATAGTTCTTTTTCTAGATGCTGATGACATTTTTTTGTCCAAAGTCTATGAGGATTACTTTGGATCACCAAACTACTGAAAGGAACCAAGTCTTTCATAGTTGATGATCACACATTCTTGCTGTTATTGTGTATTTGTTCTACTTGTTTTTTCAGCATCAGTTCATGTAAATCTTTCCAGGCCTTACTATAATCAGTTTGTTTATCATTTTTCATAGAACAATAATATTCCATTACCTTCATGAACCACAGCTCTTTTCCTATTCTTTGCTACCACAAAAAGAGCTGCTACATTTTTGCACATGTGGTTCCTTTTCCCTCTTTTATGATTTCCTTGGGAAACGGACCCAGGATTGGCACAGCTGAGTCAAAGGGTGTGCACAGTTTGATAGCCTATTGAGCATAGTTTCAAATTACTTTCCAGAATGATTAAAACAGTTCACAACTCCACCAACAATGTATTAGTATCTCAGTTTTCCCACATTCCCCTCCAACATTTATCATTATTTTTTCCTATCATCTTAATCAATCAGAGAGGTGTGAGGTAATACCTCAGAGTTGTTTTAATTTGCATTTCCCTAATCATTAGTGATTTAGAGCATTCTTTCATATAACTATAAATGGCTTTAATTTTATCATCTGAAAATTGTCTGTTCTTGTTCTTTGAGCATTTATTAATTGGGGACATTCTCTAACTCTTCCCTTTCTTTCTTTCCTTCTGACAAAATTGCCTAGCTCCCAGCAGCTGCCTGACAACTGAGTGGGGAGAATGGGATGAATGCAGTGCCACTTGTGGGATGGGCATGAGGAAGCGACATCGGATGATCAAGATGAGCCCAGCAGATGGTTCCATGTGCAAGGCAGAAACCAGCGAGGTGGAGAAGTGCATGATGCCAGAGTGTCGTGAGTCATCAGCCCCTGTTGAGAGCCAGGAAGGCTCAGGAAAGTGCCCTTGGCCCCTCCACACAGGTTGCATCAGCCAAAGACATCCCTTGGGCCAGCCTTCCTCTCCAAATATGGAGCCTGAGCCAAGACTAGAGAATTCCACTGCCAAGAAGTCTTTACAGGGTGAAGCTAGTAGCTCAGGGCTCCAGCAGGCAGGCAGATGGGCAGTATCCAGGGAAAATGGGCTTCCTGCAATAGAGTTTGTCTTTTGTCTCGGGGGAGTACCACAGCTCCATATTCTGTATTTTGGGAAGTAGCCAACTGCATAAAGTAAAGTAGCAAAAATAACATTTTAGAGATGAGAGGGATTTAGCTTCAAATTCTGGCTCTCCTACTTCCTACCTATGTCACCTTTAAAATTCACTTAACTTTCCTGGGTTTCAATTTCCTCAGGTATAAAAATGTGTGGGCCAGACTATATAAGCTCTAAAATTCTCTCCAGTTCTATATCTACAGTCATAAAAAGTTTTACAGTCCAATAGTTCCTGATATGTTTGAGCTTAAAGATCCTTAACACTAAAAAATGGACATATCCCAATTTGTGAAATGGTATTTGTGCTTTTTATTGAAAGAACTGACAACAAAAACTACCATAACTTGGCTAACACTTTTAAATTAATTTATATTTTATTAATTATAACATCTCTAGACATTTGAAAAGTATTAATAAAGCAAACAAACATTTCTTTTGTGGGTCATATATCTATGTCTATGAGACATATATATGATCTACAAAAGAAATGTTTGCTTGCTTTTTATACTGAGTTAATCAGTGAGCTAGCTAGTTGGTTTGTAAAATAGAGCAATGTTGGTCAAAATCAATCAATAAACATGAATTAAGCCCCTATATTTCCAGGTATTGTACAAGGATGGGGGGATAGGAATTGGGATTGGCCCTATAATTTTACTGATATAGAATTCTCACATAAAGAAACACCTTTTCCCAAAACATGTTGAACCTTATCTGCAATTTATAGTCTTTGATAATAATATGGGACACAGAGTTTAAGTGACTTGCCTGACAGTTGTCTCTTAGAATTAAATTGAAGACATAAAAAGCCAAGAAAGAAACAGTTGTTGCCCTCCCCTCTCCCAGAATCTTAAAAGATACGTTAGGGAGACAATACATGTAAATACAATTATATGCAAAAATCTATTATCTATATCTATACACATATATACACACACAGAGATAATAGAGATGGACTTTAGGGACCACTTAAACCTAGCTATACCTGAACAAGAATCGCTCTATAACATATCTGATACTTTGTAATCAAGACTTTACTGAGATCATAGTTACCACCCTGCTGAATGTTCTATTGAACTAACCCCTTCCCTCAACTGTTTTAGATGCTAATGACACATTTGTAGTTACCTGATACAGTAGAATGGGATGAAGAAAGGAGAAACTTCCCTAACAGTGAATATAAAACTGATATATTGTATAACTTCTTATATCAGTGTCAATTTTTGATCAAACTTACCATTTGAGCCATTACTTCAGTCAATTAATTTATGTGTAGATACCTTTTAGGATATTTTAAAGCAGTCAGAAGTTAAGGATCAGGGAAAGGTACATCAAAAAGTTTATTCTTACTGTTAACAACTGGCTCTTGGGCTAGATACCATCCCTTGCTTGCTGTCTGCATGGTCCGAATGGAGTGACTGCAGTGTGACCTGCGGAAAGGGAATGAGAACCCGCCAGAGGATGTTGAAATCTCTTGCTGAACTTGGAGACTGTAATGAAGAGCTGGAGCAGCTGGAGAAGTGCATGCTGCCAGAGTGCCGTAAGTTCAGGGAACTGAGTTTCTGCATTGTGTCCACAGGTCCCTGGGTTTGTCTGGTTCTTCTCCCCTCCGTCTTTTCTTCTTCCTCTCTCATCTGAAAAATGTAGCCCTTAGTGAGATTTAAAAGGGTTCTTAAAGAATACAGCCAATCTTTAATTGTGTAAAGGTTGAGTACCATTCAGTGACATGACCCTTCTGATGGCTTTGATCTCCTTTGTGAATGAAGGAGCAACAACAAAGGTCAAATACAAAAGTGGTACATTTTCTTGATTTTGCCAAAATTCCTCCAGCTGCAGATATCATGCTGGTCCTGCTACAACACACATATATATGCTCTTCAATAAGCATAAGTTGGGCAGCTGAATCAGGGATCTAATACTGCGTGGCAGTAATCAATCAGCAAGCAATTATTTAGCCCCTACTATGTGCCAGGAATCAAGCATGCTCTGTACTGTTTTGTAAATAAGTAGGAGGCCATTTAGATTGTTTTCTTTCTTTAAACCATGAATCATTATTTGATACCCCTTTTCAATGGTCTTTTTTTTTTCTTTCCTTTTTTGGCAATTAAAACAGAATTAAAAACAGAAAATAAATCCCTTGTAAGAAATGTAAGCATATTCTTAGAAAGATATGCAATTGCTTTAGGATGTCATCTGATTTCTGTGGCTAAAAGACACATTCAGAATCTTAAGCATGTCACACAAGATCAATTATTGGTATTTACTGAAGAAATGCACTAGAAATAGTAAGGATCAAAGTCCACTGATAACTTTTGCTTTCCTCCTTTGCCAGCTATTGACTGTGAGCTCACTGAATGGTCCCAGTGGTCTGAATGTAATAAGTCATGTGGGAAAGGCCATATGATTAGGACCCGGATGATTAAAATGGAGCCTCAATTTGGAGGAGCTCTCTGTCCAGAAACCGTGCAACGAAAAAAATGTCGAATCAGGAAATGCTTGCGAAACCCATTGATCCAGAAAATGCGCTGGAGAGAGGTCCGTGAAAACAGGAGAAGTGAACCCCTCAAAGAAGAGTCTGATGGTGAGCAATACCCAGGTATGTTTCTTTAATGATAGGGCCAGTCTGTAGGCTTTGTCTTATAAAGGAGAATTCCTTTTGAGACAGAAGATTTTGTGGTTTATCAATTAATAATATATAATTTTTAGGTAGCTGCTAGGCACAATATACTGTGCTAAGCATTGGGAATATGAAGTTTAAAAAAGAAGAAAGAAAGAAAGAAAAAGTTCCTGCCCTCAGGAAGCTTACAGTCTACTGAGAAATGAAATACTGAAGGAATCAGGAAGGACTTCATATAAATAATTGAGTTTAAGGGAAACTGGCAATTTTAAGAGGCTAAAATGAGGAAACAATAAATCCCAGGAATGGGAGAGGAGATAATGTATTGAAAAAAAAAAAAAAAAACAAATTGGCTAGTTTGACTGGACCATGAAGCCCATAAAAAGGGTGTTGGTTCAGTGGATAGAAGAATGACAGGCCTGGAGTCAGGAAGATCTGAGTTCAAATGTGACTTCAGACACTTAGTTTCTGTGTATCTCAGTTTCCTCATCTGTAAAATGAACTGGAGAAGGAAATCCAAGTAATTCCAGTATTTTTGCCAAGAAAACCCCAAATGAAGTCAGAAAGAGTCAGACACGACTGAACAGCAACATAAAATAAGTCCTAGGTATGGAACACCAAGAGGGCTATTTTGGCTGGACCATAAAGCATATAAAGGAAAGAAACATAGGCAATCCAAATCTTAACAACAGCAATGTTAAACTGGGATTTCCTTCTGGATTGTGAATCCTAATTTTTAACAAAAAAAATCTCAAAGGTTTTGTTATTGTTTGTGTTTCTTTTCTGCTCCAGAGTGGCTCCCCAGACCTTTCTTGCTCAGAGCCCCTGGAGATCCCTGTTATCCTCAATGGCTGGCTGCCAAAATGCCATTCTTTTCAAAAGTGTTAAAGGATTTGGGCTAAATGATTCGAAGTATCACTGGGATGAGCTTTCTCAGGGTGAAACAATCCAGAGAAAACAATAGAAATTTAGTTATAGTAGCAAGTTTATGGACCCCTCACTGAACCAAAGGCAACACAGGGTCCAAGCCTTGGAGATGAAGCTAGTTGAAAGGGGAGATAACATTAAATCCCACAATTAACGGGCATTGTGACTTAAAAATAAATTATATATAACATTATTTAAGTAATAGTGAAAAAGTAATGTATTGTATTTGTGTCTAAGAAGTTACATAGGATGATGGAGCTGGAATGGATCTTAGAGCCTATTTAATCCTATCTTCAAACCACGCATTTTACAGATGAGAAAACTGAAGCCCAGAATGGTTTAATTCCTTGCCGAAGTTATATAGGTTGCAAGCATGAAATCTGGGATTTAAATGTAGGTCTTCTTACTCCAGAGCCCATTCTCATTCCCTTGTACAATGCTAAACACAACTTAGCTTTGTTTTCTTGGCAGAACTATTTCAGTGCTATGCCATTTCCTTCCCTGGCTCATGTTATAGATGAGGAAACTGAGATAAACAGAGTTAAATGACTTGCCCAGGGTCACACAGATAGTAAGTGTCTGAGGCTGGATTTGAACATAGGAAAATGAGTTCTCCTGACTCCAAGCTCAGTACTCTATCCATTGTGTCATCCATGGGTTAGCATTCTGTGCTTAATCAGAACAGGTATGATCTGGGAGACTATTGCAATAGTGAGCATATGCACAGCACATGAAGACTTGCAAAACATTATATATGTTTTCTCCATTATCCTCATACTAACTATTGGAAATAGATGTAATCATTAACTCCATCTTTCAGTTGAGGAAATTGTGGCTTGAGAACTTAAATGACTTGCTCAGTATCATAAAGACAGTAAATGTCTACAGTAGGATTTCAGTTTAGGTCCTTGCTGCCTAAAATTACAAAATTCTGCCTTGTCTGTCTGTATCTTGTCCCCCAACTTTCTTATTTATATTGTTGCTCACCCAGAATTGCCATTGGGAAAGCTCAGTAGAGTCAGTCAATTGGTACTTATTAAGTGCCTTATATGTACCAAGCATTGGTGATTTAAAAAAAAAAGTAAAGTAAGAGTCCCTATTCTAAGGAGTTCACAGTGTAATAGAAGAAACATTATGCAAACAAATATATTACATAATATACAAACTATAGATATAGATACATAAACTTGAGGGCAGCCTCAAAGGGAAAGAAAGCTTTGGAAATCTTCTCGCCAAAAGTGGAATTTTAGCTGAGACCCAAAAGAAGCCAGGAGGTAGAGATGAGGAGATAAAAGGCTCCAAAAGTGCTCATGAATAGGTCCCCACAGATGCCTTAGGAATAATAATAATAAAGGGCAGTTAGATAACACAATGAATAGGGTACCCAGTCCTGTGTCAGGAAGCCCTAAACTCAAATCCAGCCTCAAACACTTACTAGCTATGTGACACTGGGCAAGTCACTTAACCCAATGGCCCCGAAAAACAAAAAGGAATAATGATAATAACTAATATATAGAGAGCTTATTATGTGCTGTGCACTTTACAGATTTACCTGGAAGGTAAATGCTATTATTATCCCCATTTAACAAATGAGAACTCACAGAAACAAAAATTAAGTTGACTTAGTCAGGCTCATATAGCTAGTAAATGTTTGAGGTCGGATTTGAATTCAGATCTTCTGACTCCAAACTAGGTGTTGTATTCACCGTACCACTTAGTAAATTCCTCCCATAATCCTCTTAATATTTCCAATAGCCATCCCGCCCTCTCCACAGGAAGACACAACCAGTCCCAACTAAAGGCGCACTCCCCTCTACACAATTGCCAGTACTTGTTCTTACCAGCTCATTGTTATAGAAAAGCAATAGATAGCATCCCCAAAATGGACCCCCAAAGATACTACCTCAGCTATTGTTCCACCTTTAAAGTCAAAAAAGAAGCTTAAAAGAAGCATAGGACACCAGCCTTTGATTAGGAGGGAACATAAAAAGTCATATTCCCACCTGTGTGTTTTACACTTTAGGACACTGAGGCCCTGATGCAAGGTCACATAGCTAGTAAGTAACAGATCTGGAATTCAAATACATGTCTTCTGGACTTCATTTCCTGAGCTCTTTCTGCTTTATTGCTAATATATTAAAAAGTATTTAAGATCACACCTTCCCCAGACATCTCTCTTTATAAACCATATTCTTCATTTGAAGATAATTTCTAGTACTTTTATTCCCTTGACTCATATTCCCATCGCAAAAAAAAAAGGCTTCTGAATCTCAAAAATATTTTAAATAATCATTCACTTTATTCCTGTGTTCCTAAAGCTATTTCACAGAGTAAATATGTTCTTATTAGGTAACAACATAATACAGAAAGAATAGATAGGACACTATATTTGGAGGAAGGGAAATCTGGATTGAAATCCTGATTTGCACACTTATGAGCTATGTGACTCTAGACAAGTGACATCATTTCTCTCTGACTCCTTGCTTGCCTCATCTATAAAATGAGGAGGACATAGTTTAAAAACTGAAAGTAAAAACAGGATTTGTAAAGTATATTTTTTATGTCAAATGGTTCCTGAAGATCAGAATTCTCTCTCTCATTTCTATGGCCTTATACACATAGCCCCACTCTTGCAAGTGCTTTGTAAGGACACTCTGGATCTCAGGAAATGTGACACTGATGATCTGATAGACCTCTAACAGAAAAAAAAAAAAAGCAGAGGAAAAGATATAGGGCAAAGAGAAGCAAGAATTAGACTTCAATTAATGAACAGAAGACCCATGAGACCCAAATATGTGGAGGAAACAACCCCAACAAGTCTATGAATGCCAGCATCTACACCCCCAGAGAGAACCCCTCCAGTAAGATAATTGTCTCCTAAATTATACTGGGTCACAAAACCCTTTAACACATGTATTCTATCACTTAAGCCAGTATTTTTGTCCTCATTACTGTTTTTGCTTGTCTGATTTCATAAATATTTCTTTATCATCTGTGATTATCTTTTGTGTAATAAGTTTAAAGAGAGAAGAAATTAAACCAGTCAAGATAAAGCTGACTTTTAATCTCTAAGTCTTGATGGAACTATTCCCCTTCCCATGAAAGAAAGGGAAAGTAGCTCTTATTTTGACTCCCCAAAAAGGATTATTTCCTTGCTGTCCCTCCTTATCCCTGCCTTCTTCCTCCAAGTCTCAGCCAGAATCCCACCTGCTACAAGAAGCCTTTCCTGTTCCCTTTTAATGATAATACCTTCTCCCTATCGATTGTCTCCAATTTATCCTCTATGTATCTTGTGTCTATATAATTGTTTACATGTTATTTCCTCCATTATTTAGTAAACTCTTTGAGAACAGGGATGCTTTTGTCTTTTTATCCTCAGTGTTTGATACAGGGCCTGGCAAACAGTAGGTGCTTAATTAATGCTAGTTGACTGAGTGACCCTAGACTTCAAATATCTGATTGTAATATAGAACTAATTCCAGCCCAATACCCTCTCTTGAAGGGGAGAGATCAAAGGAGACATCAATCAACTATCAGCAAAAGTCCTACTATCTCAAAGGTATAAACCCAGTCACCATGAGATATGGAGTGAGACATTTTAGATCTACCTATAAATCCCTGCTGCATTTAGTCCTTCCATTACACAGAGAAGTAGTTGGGTTCAATGGCACCCAAGATCTTACTTTATGATTATTTTAATCCCTAGTGAGGAAACTATCAGTGGATTAAATAAATCATTGTGACAGAAGCCTAGAATCACATATAAAATTTAGAGTTGGAAGAAATTGTATATTCCAGTTCTATCATTTAATTAAGCAGGAAAACTGAGTGTCAGAGTTTAATTGACTTAGCCAAAGTCACACAGATCACATCTGAAGTAGGATTTGAACCTAGTACTCTTCCCACTAGCACAAATACCCAATATCCCTTACAATTGTTATGAAACATTCACTGATTACCGAAGTTTAGCCGTGAGATTTACTGAACGGGTCCTGGGAACGTTACCAGAATGTCTCAATAACTGCTTCTCTCTGTTTTAGGCTGTAGGATGCGTCCATGGACTGCTTGGTCAGAATGCACCAAACTTTGCGGGGGTGGGATTCAGGAGCGCTACATGACCGTAAAGAAGAGATTTAAAAGCTCCCAGTTTACTAGCTGCAAAGACAAGAAGGAGATAAGAGCATGCAACGTTCATCCTTGTTAGCAAAATGCTAGCCTAAGAAGTGACACACTCTGGGCTCAATGGAAAGTTGGTTCGGGTTTGGATTTGTTTTTAAAGAAATGCAAATTGTGTATATTAGTTTTCATTTTTGCAGTATGGTTTGCTTACTAGGCTTGCTGGTGCAGGCAATGAGTACCTTTTACAAATACTTCCTCACAGATGTATGCTGAGCCTGACTTCCCAGAGCTCCAGCTAGCCCTTTAGTACAGAAAAAAAATCCTAGTGGGTCATTGTGAGTCACTGAATACTAAAACAGACCGATTCCATGACTATACAGGAGAAGTAGACCAATATTCTAGGAGATAAACAGGCAGAAAGAGGAAGTGCAAAGATAAGAAAGACTGAGGTAAGGCAACTTGTTTCACATGGAGAAGCATCTGCGTATTTGAACAAGAGTTAATGCTGCCCAAGAGTCTGGAAGGGCCAAAAGTCATTCTCTGCCACACCAAAGGGACAACTCTCCTTTTCTTCCTTGGCATAAACCAATCTTCTTCAGGACCATGGTCCATTTCTTATATTTTTGTTATTAAATTTTTCATTGGGCATCCTTAATATAGCAGGACTCACTTGGGAACACTAACACTTCCATTGGATTGATTTATTTTCTTTTTGATTAAGAAATAATGAACATGTTTATTTTTATTATATTAAGCTCAAAATACAAGATTTATTAAACACACAGCATTTGGAGTGAGGGGCAGGTGCAAAGATAAAAAATATTATATTATCTGCTCTCCTGGATCTTACAATTTTTAATAGAGAAGATGAGATATTATTGGTCACTGGGTATTAAAAAAAAAGATTGAAAAAAAATAAACAGCCATTTCTAACCAGTGTTTGAAATAGAATTCCTAAAGTTATTTCTTTTAGAAGCCAACCTTTAATCTTTTTCTTTTTTTGATATGGGAAATAAGCATTCCTGAACTATTTTCATGACATTAGGACTGTGGAGGCTGCCCTGGGCCCTCTCATCCCTCAGGATGTCAATCATTTACTCAAGATGTCTTCCCACTTTATCATTTTTAAAGACATTCATTTTTGAACATTTTTAAAATAAGAAAATAATTTTCATTTAATTTTTTTCATTAAACTGTTTCCTGAATTTTTCTGAAGACATCTTTGTACTTTAAAATATCTCCTAATTTAAAAAGCATATTGTGGTGACTCAGGCTGTCAGAGATCACAGATACTTTCCAGAAAAAAATGGATCTGAGTTGAGGGGAAGACCTAGTCTACTTCCAAATTTTATCTCTAAGTGGAGTTGTCATGAAAGCCTGCAGTGATTATGGGCTTTGGTCCTGGGACCCAGAAATATACATAGGGGCAGTAACCTAAGTGCAATAGGGAGTTCTCCCTAGTGTCCCCAAACTCCACTGTGCATTACAAATTACTTTGCAAATCCTGACCCCCTTTTCTTGGAAGATTACTATGTGGCTCCAGGGATCCACCTCTTCTGATTCCATCCCAGACTGTTCTTCCTTAAAGGCCTTGGTGTGAAGAACCAATATCTCACCAGGGCTGATTCTGTCTATTTGTTCCTCAAATTCCAGGTTAACTTTCATCCCAGGGCTTTTATTATTCTTCACTCCAAATATTTACATGGGGTCTGTATGAAATATGTACAGTTCTTTGAATGTCTGAAATTCTTTGAATATTCATTCTTAGTGAAGAATTTCAATTAAACTTGTCAGGACAGTTTCAAATATGATATCCAGAAGCTCTGTATGTGAATATATACATTATTTTCTTTAACATAGAAGACTGTTCAATAAAGATGTCATTGTGGTTGCCTGGCATGTTTTTTTTTTAATTTAATCATCATTCTGAGTATTTGAACTGTCATATTAGAAATCCCTGCAGATTCAACTATTTTCTCTTCCATTATTCTGTCCACCCATTTGAACATTCACCAAGACTTTCAGAGCTGGCTGGTAGGTACAATGAGAGATTAAATGGCTTTCCTAGCATTGTTGAGTCAGTATATATGAAAAACGGAGTTGTAACTCATGTCTCCATCTCCTTGGCTAATTCTCCATCACACTATTCTGAATTCACATGTGTACTTTCACCTTTCAGTAATCTGTTAATTCATCAGCATAAGAATTGTCAGCAGAGTAGATCACAGTCTTGTTAGAGATTCATAGATGAGTCTTGGGAGTTGCTATGACCCAAAAATTCATTATCCTAAAGTCAACTTAGTGGCAAGTATCTCCTAACTTTGACTGGTATACATGCCACATAGTCCATTAATATCTAAGTCCATCCTTGAAGCCTTTTCAGCACTTACACATCTAAATACAATTTTAGACCATATACCCATTTGTATGCTTACTCATATGTACACACACACTAGAAAACATTAACTATTTAAATTTTTAAAAACAGAAAGAATTTTCTTCTTTAGAAAGCCAGTTTATTTGGAAGATCATTGTAGCATTTATAATAGCCTACTTCTTATTGTCCATCAAGCCAAGGAAAATTATGATGCCATTGTACTGTTAATTCATTAATTCTCCACTAACAATTTTTACACCTCACCTACCTGTCTATGCTGCCGAATGCTGGCACAGTAATTCTAAGAGCTCTATCTACATTGTCTACTAACATGGTAAAACTTACTCTAAGAATTCTTTCCAGCAACATGGGAGTCATTTAGCTTTTCTTTTCTTAGATGGTCTGTGTTTATTTGAAAAATTGAGGATAAAATTGTCACAAATGACTTTCTTATTAAGATATTGTCTGAGATAGTTTCATTAGTAAACAAACAATAGTCTGAAATCAAGAATGTTTATGTGGGCATCATCTGTGTTTGTTAGGAGTCTACACCTAAAAAGAATTGCCATATTGTTAATGAATATAATGATTATAGGTGCTCCAATCAATTCGCAGTTCAGTATTCATTCACTGGTCATGTTGTCAAGAACTTTTTAAAATAATAATAAATATACGAAGCACTTTATGTTTACTTTCTCATTTGAATCCTACAACAAAACCCTAAGATGAATATTATACCCATTTTATAGATGAGAAAACTAAAGCTGGGAGAGGTCACATAGAAAGTGTCTGAGACAGTAGTTGAACTCAGGTTTTCCTAATTCCAAGGCCAGTACTTTATGGATGAAGCCACCTAGGGATTTTTCCTTAATGAATCATTTGCTTCTCTGTTTCATATATAACAAAATATACTTTAGAGAGACTTTAGAGACTGAGATAGAAGTCTTTTTAATTACAGTCTTGAGAAAATAAATGATTTTGTGCCATAATTATTATTTGTTGATCTTAAACAATTTGGGGGGAAATGGGGACAAAGCTTATTATATATATGTAGGTATATCTATGTGTGTGTATATGTATGTATATATCTATATATACATACATATACACACACATAGATATATACATACTGTATGAGCAGCTGTCTTTATAGATAAAATCCCATAACAATAAATATAAAAGGAGAAAATGGAAAAAAATATTGCATCATTATTAATCATGGAATCAGCATTGGTAAGAAAAAAAAAGGCACCTATTAAGTGCCTGAGACATGCCAGGTATATATTATAGTAAGATGTCAAAACCCTTTCTAATGCCCTGTTTTTATCATGAATCTAGATTCAGGATGACTATTAGCAATGCTCTTGGAAAGACACTTGGTGCTTTCTGTTGTAGAAAGCAAGCAATGAGAAAAGAAAGGGTCATAGAAAAATAAATTCAAATCTTGATAAGACCTCACAAGCTATATGGCCTGATCTCTTATCTCACATTTTATAGAGGCAGAAATTGAGGCCCAGGAAGGTTAAGCGACTTGCTGAGATCACAAAGTTAAAAGGTGTTAGAGTTGGGATTTGAATCTAAGTCATCTGACTCAAGAAACAGTGCTGTTTCTCAAGTTCCATATACTCTCCCATTCTATTTCTGAGATGCTACATTATATTATAAAGCAATATTGATTTAGCCCACTATAAATTCATGATTACTAAATACAAGGTCTTTATTTCTCATAGCCAATTTATGTTTCCTAATGCCCCCAGGCCACCACTACCCAGGTCTTCCCCTTGAGACTCACAAGAAGCATAAAAAGATAAACATAAAAGAGAAATTATAAAGGAAACTCAAAATCAAACTTTGCATTCCCACATGGGAAGACTTGTGACTCCTAAGAGCTTTATCTTATTAGTGCAGTTAAGAGGAATTTGCACAAACAAAAGCATAGGTATGAATCAATTATGTTGGAATCATCTTCCCTAAAAAATTAAGGGGTGAAAAAGACAAATACACTGGGAGAAGGAAGAAGAGAAAGGTAGAATGGGGAAATTTTTCTCACATAAGAGAGGCCCACAAGGAATATCTTTTCTCCAAGAAATAGGTGAGGATGGCAGGCAATGCTTGAAACTCATTCTCATTGTAAATGATTCAAAAAATGAAGAATATATGTACATCCTCAGTTTTATATAGAAATATCACTTACCCACTGAGGAAATGGGAAGGGGGACGGAGGGAAGGTATGATTAAGAGAAGGCAGTGAATAGAAGCAAGATAAACTTTTAGCAAGGGACAAGGATATAAAGAGAAAAGGGAAGAAACAGAAGACAATGAGATGGAGGATAATACACAATAATCATAACTGTGAATGTGAATGGGACAAAATCACCCGTAAAATAGGAGATAACAGAATAATTAGAAACCAGAATCTAGCAATATGTTGTTTTCAAGTACACGTTTGAAACAGAAAGACAAATGCAAAGTTAAAATTAAGGGCTGGAATTGAATCTAATATGCTTTAGCTGAAGTTAAAAAACAAATAAAAATCAGTAAACAAATGGTTCAGGATAGCAATCATGATTTCAGACAAAGCAAAAGCAAAAATAAACCCAGCTAAAAGAGATAATCAGAGAAGTATACTTTGCTAAAAGATACCATAGACAATAAATTAATATAAAAAATAAGGATAAGTTTTTCTGATAAAAAGACCTCATTTCTCAAATATATTCTGTGAATAGAACTGAAACAAACTTATAAAAATAAGAGCCATTCCCCAACTGATAAATGACCAAAGGATATAAACAAGCAATTTAGAAATCAAAGTTATATCAGTTCTTCTTTTGGTAGCAAAGAATTAGAAATTAAGGGGATGCCTTTTAATTGGAGAATGATTGAATGAGTTATGGTATATGCATTAATGGAATACTATTATGCTGTAAAAAAGTGATGAATATACAGATTTCAGAAAAACCTGGAAAGATTTATATCAACTGATTATAAGTGAAGTGAGCAAAATCTGGAAAATAGAGTAAATGGTAACAGCAACATTGTGTGATGATCAATTATGATAGATGGCTCTTCTCAGCAATGCAACCCTCCAAGACAATTAAAAGAGACTCATAATGCAATATGTTATCCACATCCAGAGGAAAAACTATGGAGTCTGAATGCAGATCAAAACATGCCATTTTCACTTTTTTTTCCCCCTTTCTTGTGGTTTTTCCTTCTTGTTCTGATTCTTCTTTCACAATATGACTGATATGGAAATATGTTTAATATGACTGTATACATATAACCTATATCAGATAGCTTGCTGTTTGGGGGGGGGAATAGAAGAGGGAGAGAGGGAGAAATAATGTTGGAACTCAAAATCTTATAAAAATGAATGTTGATAATTATCTTTTCATGTAATTGGAAAAAATAAACTACTATTAAGTTAAAAAAAAAAAACCAAAGCTATCAGTATTTAAGTGAAAAATGTTTTAAATGATATTGATTAGAGAAATGCATATTAAAACAACTCTGAGGTACCACCTCATACCTATCAAAAATGAATAATGCTTAAGGGGATGAAGGGAAATTAAGTATACTAATGAACTGCTGATTTAGTTGTGAACTGGTCTAACTACTCTGGAAAACAATTAGGAATTATGCCCAAATAGGTATAAAACTGTGCATATCCTATAACCCAGCAATATCTCTTCAAGGTTTGCATCCCAAGGAAATTTAAAAAAAAGTAAAACGCCAAATTTGTATGAAATTATTTTAGCTCCTCCCTCTTTTTGTGCTGACCAACAGTTGAAAAGTAAAGCATCATTTGGGAAATGGCCAAAAAAGTTGTGATTTATGATTGTTGTAGAATACTACCATACTATAAGAAATGATGAATAGGTTACTTTCAGAAAAAAACTGAAAAGAATAATATGAACTGATAAAAAGTAAAGAGAATAAGGAAAACTGTACACAGTAACAGCAATGTTATAATGATGATAATCTGTGAAAGACTTGATGACTCTGATCAAGACAATGATCTAATACATTTCCTGAAGACTCATGATGAAAACATGTTATCCAGCTCTAGAGAGAAAACTGATAAACTTTGAATTCAAATCAAATTATAATTTTTTCATTTTATTTTTCTTGCTTTTTATGAAATATGGCAAATATGGAAATGTTTTGCATGATTTCACACAATTGATATATTGTTTGCATTCTCAGTGAATGAAGAAGTTGGAGGTAGGTAGACTACATGAAATCCATGATTTTTTTAAAAAGCCCAAATACCATATTTCAAGATATTATAAAAGAAAAGTACCTCAATCTCTTAGAGACAGAGAACAAAATAGAAATTGAAAGAATCCACTAATCACCTCCTGAAAAAAAGATCTCAAAATTTATTATAGCCAATTCTAGACTACTCAGGTTAAGGAGGAACTACTTAAAGCATTTAGAAAGAAACAATTCAAATAGCACATTGCCAGTTAGAATCATACAAGATTTAACAACTACCATGTTAAAGAAATGGAACACTTGGAGTAGGATATCCCAGAAGATAAAGAAATTAAAATTATAACCAAAACTAACCTATCAGTAAAACTAATTATAATCCTTCAGAGGGAAAATGGATATTTAATAAAATAGATAATGTTCAAATATTCCTGATGAAAATATCAGACCTGAATAGAAAACATGATATTCAAACACAAAATTCAAAAGAAGCATAAAGAGATAAACATAAAGGAGAAATCATAATAGACTTAGTAATCTTAGATGATATATGTAACTCCTAAGAACGTCATCATCATTAAGATATTTAAAAGGACTGTATATAAAGAGGGAATGAGAGTAAATCTATTATATTGGGATGGTTCCCTCCCAAAAAAATGGAAGGCTGAGAAATAAATAAGAAGTTAGAGAGAGGAATATAATTTTAGAAAAATTAGGTATGAGATACTTCTGGGAAAAAACTGAATGAGAATAAAAAGGACTGTTGAGCAAATCAATGAATTGAACATGCAATTTAAAAATAAACCTAGAAAAACAATAAATTAAAAACCACAAATTAATAACCAAAATGAAAAACCAGAAAATAAAAAAATTCATAAAAATTGAAAGCAAACAAACAAAATATGTCATAAATAAAACTAGGAACTGGTTTCATGGGGAGAAGGGGAATACAATACATAAGCCATTGGTTAATTTGAATTTTTAAAAGAAGAAAACCAAATTACCAGTACCAAATTTGAAAAGAAATAATATGCCACCTTTAAAGATGAAATCAAGACAATTATTAGGAGCTTTTTAGCCCAATTATTCTCTCATAAAACTGACATTTTAACTGAAATTAATCTAAGTGAATATTTTAAAATTGCCCAAATTAATAAAAGGAAATAGAATATTGAAATAATATTACTTAGAAAAAGAAGTTGAATAAGCCACAAATGAGCTCCCTAAAAAGATGTCCCATAAGTTAATTCTGCCAAAATTTAATTTTAAAAGTTAGTTCTACAAATATTTTAAAGTACATTTTATTCCAACCCTATATAAATTATTTGGAAAAAATAGGTGAAAAAAATCTTACCAAATTTCTTTTATGATACAAATAGGTTTTTTATATCTAAACCAGGGAAAGCAAAAACAGTTAAGAAAAACTGTAGGCCAATTTCCCTTACTGAATATTGATGTAAATTTTTTAAATAAAATACTACAATTATAATTACATATATATATGTAATCTTTGTGATATATTGCTATAACACATTATATCTTACATATAATGTGTTATAGCAATATATCATAAAGATTGACCAGATTGGATTAATACCAGAAATTTAGGACTTACTCAATATTAGGAAAACTACAAGCATAACTGACTACATCAATAACAAAAGCAAAGGGAAAAAAATTACACAATTGAATCAATAGATTAAGAAAAAGCTTTTGATAAAATGACTCCCATTCCTATTTTAAAACACCAGGAAGCATAGAAATAAATCAACTATTTCTTAAGATGATTAACTAATGTCTATAAATAAGCATTATACGTAAGAGGGAAAAGTTAGAAGACTTCCTAATAAGATTTGGGTTGAAAGAAGAATGTTTAAAAAAATTTAGGTATAGCAATAAGACAGGAAAAAGAAATTAAAAAATAAAAATAAGCAATGAGAACCCTAGAGAATCAACTAAAATATTGAAAAAAAATTTAGTAAAGTTGGAGAATATAATATAAACCAACAGAAATCATCATCATTTTTATATGTTACCAACAAAACCCACAAGGAAAATAAAAAAAATTCTATTTAAAATAATTGCAGATAACATAAAATACTTGGGAATCTACCTGTGAAAACAAATCCAGGGAATAAATGAACACAATGTTAAAACTTTTCACAAAAATAAAGGCAGATTTAAACAATTGGGGAAATATTAATTGCTCATGGGTGGGTCAAGCTAATGTAAGAGAAATGACAAATTCTACTTAAATTAATTCACTTATTCCATGTCTGCCTTAGTTCCTTATCTTTAAAAATGAGCTGGGGAAGGAAATGACAAATCACTCCAGTATGTTTGCCAAGAAAACCCAGAAACAGAGTCGTGAAGACTCAGACATGATTGAAACAACTGAATCTGATATCAGCTAAGGAATAGTGTTAGATGAGTAAAATAGATTAACTACACAGCACACGGGGGAAATGACCATACTTATATATACTGCTTGATAAACCCTAAAATCCAAGCATTGGGGCAAGAATTCAACTTTTGACAAAATTCTTGTCAAAATTACTATAAACTATACATAAACATCACACATTACATGCCAAGAAAACATCAAAATGGGTAAATGATTTAGACATAAGGGATGATATTATAAGGAAATTAGGGGACCATAAAATATATCTGTCAGATCTATGGATAAGGGAAGGCTTATTATTTAAAAAAATAAAGATAGGGAGAATAATGGGAAGTAAAAGTGATAATTTTTGATTACATGAAATAAAAAAGAGGTTGTGCAAACAAAATAAATTGCAGTCAAAATAGAAGGTAAACAAGAAACTGTGAAAAAATAAAGCAACTTTCTTTGATAACAGTCCCATTTTCCAAATATATGGGGAACTAAGGCACATTTATAAAAATAGGAGCCATCCTCCAATCGATAAATTATCAAAGCATATGAACGGGCAGTTTCAGATGAAGAAATCAAATCTATCAATGGGAAGATATGGGAGGGCAATGCTCAAAATCACAACTGATTAGGTAAATGTACATCAAAATAATTTGTAGTGTCAATTTTCACCTGTCAGATTTGTTGACATGACAGAAAATAACAATGATAAATATTAGAGGAGAAGTGGGAAAATTGGGATTAACACCCAGCTGCTAGAGTTGAAAAACAATTTGGAGCTATTCCCAAAAAGCTATAAAACTACCCTAAGACCCATTACTAGATTTGTATCCTGTAGAGACCAAAGAAATGGGAAAAGGACACACATATACAAAAATATTTATAGTGGCTTTTTGTAATGGCAAAGAATTAGAAAGGGAATATTCATAAATTGAGGAATGACTGATCAAGTTGGGATATGATTGTGATGGAATGCTAATGTGCTTTAAGAAATGATGAGCAGGACTGCTTCAGAAAAACCTGGGAAAACTTATATGAATTCATGCAAAATGAGACAAGCAGAACCAGAGAAGAACACAGTAACAGCAATATTATAATAGTGATAAACCATGGAACACTTAACTACTCTGATCAAAACAATGATCCAAGACAATTCCAAAGCTCCCATGATGAAAAAAACAGCTGTCCACCTTCAGAAAGAGAGCAGTTAATTAAAAAAAAAAAAAAAAAAAAAAAAAAAAAAAAAAAAAAAAGAGAGAGAGAGAGAGAGAGAGAGAGAGCAGTTAAACTCGAGTGAAAATTGAAGCATACTTTTTCATTTACATTATTGTTCTGGCTTTTTTTTCAGGCCTTCACATGAATAATTGATATATTATTTGCCTTCTCAGTGGGTAGTAGAGGAACAAAAAGGAAGGAGAGAATTTGGAACTCAATTTTTTTAAATAAATGTTTAAAATGAACAAGAATTCCTCCCCCCAACGAAGTGAGAATACAGGCTAATAAAATGGACCCATTTAGTTCTTGCTAATGTTCTGTCAAGCCTATTATATTTTATACATTTGCTTCTCAATGGCATTATATGCTCATACAAGTTTCTAAAGATGATATATTAAATATGGGGCAGTAGGTTACTTCATATTTTTGGAAAGTGTTTATCTTATTCTTTCTCCCTAAGCATCATTTGTTCATCTTTTGAGTAAATTTACTGCTATTATGGTCCTAAGTTAAGCCCAATTTCACATGTCCAAAGTTGATTGTCCCTAAAATAATCATTAGACAGGATTTAATTCATAAGGATCTAAGTTTAAACCAGGGACTTCAGAATCCACCTAGTTTAACTCTCTCATTTTATACATGAGTTAACTAAGGATCTAAGAGATTAAAACCATTCCCAAAGTCACACAGAGTGCCAAAATAGGGTCCTCTTTCTTCAAATTCATTGCTCTTTCCATTGTCCCGAGCTTTCATTTCAACAAGAAATATTTATTTACTTATCTACTACATAAAAGTCACTGTGTAAGGAACTGGAAACACAACACTGAAAAATGGGATTCTTATCCTCAAAGACTTTAAAACTTATAAATGCAATGGATAAATCCACCTTTAGAATAGAACCTCTGATTTTTTCTGAATTACCAGTGGGTCAATCAGCAGATATCACACGATATTATCTATTATGATACCTCCCATTTATTTGCTCTCAATAGTCATTTTGTTCCCAATATGTATTTCATAAAACTGCAAGGAACACTAGAAGTCACCTATTCCACCTTTCTCAGTTTACAGAGGAAACTGAGAAACAGAAAGATATGTTATTTGCCCAAAGTCATATAAATATTAAGTGGAAAAGTCTGACTTTCCATGTCAGAATACATGTTCTATGTGGCACACTGCCTTTTGTGTAAACTTTAACACTTCCCTTCCATCTCTCCTCACTCCCTCTATCCTTACTTCTCTGAATTCAGTCTCTGCACCTTCACGTACAAACTAGCATACCCATATTCCTCATCATCTAAACTCAGTTCAGCTCCCCCATCACTTGCAGCAAGCCAAAGAGATCCACAAATGACAGATATGGGACTGCTAAGTAAAAATCTCTGCTTTGCTATAAGGAATATGAGTGATACTTAATAGGGCAGAAAAGCCAGCTGTCCATAAAATAAAACTACCAATATTAGATATCATCTGGTGACCTTCTGACTAATCTGATAGAACTTTTTAAAATAACTAGCACTGTTCCGCTTATAACTAAAAGTCCATCAAGAAAACGCATTCCAAAAATGTATCACAATCTTCTCTCTCTATCCCTTGGGACTAGTACAAAGGCAGAAGATTACTAACTAAACCAAATCCTAGACCCTAGAAGTATACTTCATTGATTTTAGTCTCTTATTGATTAGGACACATTTAGCCCATAATGTAATTAAAGGGTCAGCAGGATAGGAAAGACATGTGTCTATGTGGGGGAGAATGAGTATATGTATATATTTACATATGTATACATAAATATATATTTTTCTTATTATAGTTTGAGAGTTTTTCTGGGGGATTAAAGGGGAAAAAAGAATAAAGTAAATAAGGTGCACAGCAGAAAACCAAAGAATAATTTATAAGGAAGTAAAGAAAAAAATGGACATTCATGAATATAATTTCTTCTTCTGATATAAAAAGGTAAAAAAATAAAATTGGGCAAGAGGAAGCTGGTGAAGCTACAAGAAACCGAGAAATAACAAAACAGAATATAAAGAATCAAAAAAAATAGAACAGAATGTGAAACATTAGAAAAAACAACATATGGAGAATAGATCAAAAAGAAAAAATACAAGAGTAATTGGACCACCTGAAAGCTGTGTCCAGAAAAAGAATATTGATAAAATAATGCAAGAAATAACCTAAGAAAAATATACTGGAGTGATAGAACATGAGGGGGAAAGTAGAAATAGAAAAAAATCCACTGATCATTACCTCAGAGATCGTTCATGGAAAACACATAGGAATATTATTGTCAAAACTTGAAAACTCCCAGATCAAAGAGAAAATTCTGCAAAAACTAAGCCCAAAAAAAGCAATTTAAATATGCTGGAGCTACAATTAGAATTGTACACAACTTAGCAGCAGTCACATTAAAAACCACAAGTTCTATAATCATATATATACTGGCAATCAAAAAAACTAGGCTTGTGGCCAAAAACATCCTATCCATCAAAATTATCCATAATATTGAATGAAAAAATGAACATTCAATGAACCTGCATATTTTCTAGACTTTTTTTTCAACCAAATTAGAATGCAATAGAGAATTTAACATATTACAGTCAATATCAAAAATCAATTTCAAGAAACTTAACATGGACAAATTGTTTTTGTTTTCCATATGGAAAATGTATAACATATGTTTAGATTGATATTAGCAACTGGGTAGAACAAAAGAAAAATTGGGTCAACGCTGAGTGTGATCTCACTTTAAAAATAAAAAATTCCTAGAAAAAGATAAAAATAACAATTATACTACATAAATGAGGTACAGAAGAAGAATAACACAGGCATTGGATGGAGGAGGAAGACTCTTAGTTCTGAAAATCTACTCACATCAGGACTGGGTTAAATAGGAAATATATATGTATGTATGTATGTATGTATGTATATATAGCACCCTCCAAAATCTAGAAAGAACTAAGGGGGCAAAGGATGGGTAGAAAGAGCAGCAAAGGGTGAGGGAAGAAGATAAAGGAGGGATGTATGGGTGGGGGAAGTTAAGTAGTAGCAAGGCAAACTAAGGAACAGAATCATAGCAAAAGAGTTAGCAGGGACAGGAAAGAAGAGCTAAGTCAAACTTGGAGATTGTATCTTTAGATTATAGGGAAAATTACATTATGTCAGCCATACCAATATTGTTTTAGTTACATATTTACATATGAGTAAATGTGTATGTATTGTGTATATATCTATATGTGTATATAATAGTTAAGGACTGATATAAATATAAATATAGATATCTATGTCAGTCCTTAGCTATAGTCTGCTTGGAAAAGGTGGGGGAAGTAAAAAGGGAAAAATAAAATAAGAGTCCATGAAATAAAAAAGGTTTAAAAACTTCCAGGCTAGATAATCACTAAGATTTCTTCAAATTCCAAATATTGTGACTCCATAGTGTTCAAGAATCCTATCCTTACCATCAAAATCCTGTCAGTTTGTAACAAATATGTAGTTAGTTGATTTATTTATTTCATATAAATTCAGGTATTTTGTTTAGTAAATGTCATTTAGATTTATCTTTCCATCCATCTGTATCGTTATTGCCTGACCTTAAGGAGTTTATCATTTAGGTCAGAAATAACCTGACCTACTCTTCTGTGTATTGCTTTAGGCAGCATTTTTTTTTAATTTACAAGACTGTATTGTTTGACCTTGGTACTAAAAACCATTCTATTAATCAACAGTACTCAGCTTTCTACATCTTAAATTATAATAGAATAAGAAATTCAAGAAAGAAAAGTACATTCATTCCCGGTTGTTTAATGACATATCATATTATAAATAGTCAAGTAGCTACATTTTAAGAAAAGAAAGAAAATCCACTAGATGTCACCAGAAGCTCCCTGATAGAATCCTTCTCTATTCTCTCAGCATTATTGAGAGTAGAACACAGCTTAGCTGCAAAGGCTTCCTTCCTCATCACAATTCATATATAGAAACTGTGAACATAGCATGCAAACCAATTTTAGAAGCATAGTACTGAAAAGGAATGAGAGATTTAACTCCAATGGGAGGAAAGCTAAGGAGCACAGGAAAGGAAGACATGATCAGGTTAGCCAAGAATGGGCAGGTTGGACTTCAAGCCAGAACTGGTGAAGAGGAACACAAAGCTAACAGTTCCAGGTTTTAAGAAAGCTCAGCAGGGCCTTGGTTCCAGGATTTGGGGGCTGAGAATATCTCGCAATAAGATGATAAGTCCTTTGAGGCAGGATTCATGTTTTATTTAATCATTATATTTCCTTCAGCATTGAGCACAGTCCTGTGAACATAGTGAGAGTTTAATATTTGTTAAGTTTACACATAGCAGTCAATAAAAGTAGATACCCAATAAATATCCATTGAATTGAATAAAGTTTCATTGAAGCATTGACAATTGGGTTTGATTTTAGTAAAGAAAAATGAAATGGGAGAGTATTCTCTGAAGGGGGAATGTCATGAGTCAGAATAAATTGAAATGAAAAAAAGTCTTATTGGACTGTAGTAAACCAAAAAAAAATCTGACTCGGAAAGGAATATTGAAAGCAGACATTGGATGCTTTTAATGTTAAGGAATTTGTATGTTATTCTGGAAAAATGGGATTGTGGTAAGGATCAAATAAGATGATATATGTGAAGCTCTTAGTGAATTGTAAAGTGCTAAATAAATGTCAGTTGTAAAGGAAAGGAAGAGAGAGCAGGTGGGAAGGCCATTTTATAAGATCAATAGAAAGGACTTGATGGCCACTTTGAATGGCTATCAAATACACTCCTTAACTGGAGAAGTATGTTGACATGAAGGATACTTACTGTTTTTAGTGGAGTTGCTCTTGAAATTATTATAACTGCATTGGGTTAAGGAAAGTTGTTTAGCATAACCTTAATTTTTATGGTCCTGTGTCTGGTGTTGCATAACAGCATAAAGGTATAATATAAAAATGTACTCTATTTGATGAATTCCTTGATCCTCTGGTATCTGTATTGAGCTCTGTTTAAAAAAAAAAACACAAACCAAAGGATATCTTTTCTTCAGCACTGGAGATTCCTATAAATTGGAGGAACACTGGGTCTAAAGAAATAGAAGTAGTATAAAGATGCCAAGTGAATGAGGAAAATGAAGGAATTTGGTGACCTATTTCTCCAAGAATATTATCTCAATGTAACCAAGAGGCAGAATATGCAGCTTTCTGGAAATTGGGCCCCAAAGTAGCATTCAGAATGAACAAAAGAAAGCTTTCTCTCCAGAGATTTGCCACCTAGCAATCACTACTAATAATAAAGTTAAATTAATCCCTATGAAAACTCTGGACCTACTCTGCATTTCCCGCTATCTGCTTTTTGTTGCTTTTTCTCAGCTTGTTCCCGTGTCCCTCCTCCCCATTGTAATCTATAGAAGCAAACCTTTGTGATTATGGCAGAGAAAATGGAACAAGTCAAAGAAAAGCAGCCTTTTGGGAGCCATGATCTGGAGCAGCTATGTCAAGATGATATTATTCTACTTTCCCCCTCCTTGGTCACTAATCCCAGGGAGGCAGCCTGAGTGTAATGACCTCGGCTATGTCAACATGAGACCACAAACCATTCCTTGATTAAAAGAAGTTGGGGTTGGAACAGGGAATTTTACCCCATAAATGAAAACTGGACCTTCTCCAGTGTCACAAACATTTATCATGCCATTTGGATCTCCATGGCTATTTGAGGAAAAGTCTTTTCTGGAAAGAAGTAAGCTATCAGTTGATTGACCAAGGTACTAATCTCTTTCTAAGATTTTGAGACTAAATGTCTTTTTACTATGTTATCCACTTTCCATTGACCAATCCTGAAATTTGGGAGACACCATGGTCCTACTTTCATGGGGAAATCTTTGAGTAACTAAACAGAAGGAAATTTTTATACCCTAAATATTCAGAAAATACTTTAATGCAATTATGGGTCTTATAAGGCAAGCATTCTCTCCATGGAAGTATTTTGTAACACATGACCTTGAGCAGGTTACCTAATCTCTTCAGTCTTAGTTTGGTCATCTGTAAAATAAATAAATTACAGATATCTCCTTCCATATAGGGTTAAAGGTACAGCACTCCTGCAGTCTGTGAAATACACCTAAAATTTTTTTGACCCTCCTTTTATACCAGAGAAGTAATCTGAATTTTTTTCTTTTATGGAGTAAATTACAGTATGTTATTGTAAAATTTGGGTTGCTCATATGCTCCGTGTCATCTGCTGGCCCTCATGTATCATCTGCAGTTTCCACAAAACTCCCCCCAAAATTCCATTTCTTATGCGAATCTATGATATACTAAAACTGTAATAAGGAAAGATGTGATATGGAAGGAATAACTTTTATTTTTCAGATATAAATTCATTGGTTTGTTGTTCCTATTATATTCTTACCTGCCAATAATTCTTGAAATGTATCTGTGCCTTCTATAAGTTCACCACAATAGAGATCACCCTACATGCTTGGAATGTTTTTTGCTTTCTCTTGACATCACAAGGATACACATGAAATCCACTGGTTGGTTATACCTTGCTCTCACCAAATGATGCACTCATTTCTTTTTTCAATCATCCAAATTTTTAAACTTTTCTTTTAATTGTGAATTTTTAATAATGATGGAGTTTAAACAAATCAACACAGACAAATATGAAACTACCAACTTGTTATGGATTTATGTGTATATTTTTATTATATTTTTTTATTTACAAGATATATGCATGGGTAATTTTTCAGCATTGACAATTGCAAAACCTTTTGTTCCAGCTTTTCCCCTCCTTCCTCCCATCCCCTCCCCCAGATGGCAGGTTGACCAATACATGTTAAATATGTTAAAGTATAAGTTAAATACAATATATGTATACATGCCCAGTTATTTTGCTGTACAAAAAGAATCGGACTCTGAAATAGTGTACAATTAGCCTATAAAGGAAATCAAAAATGCAGGCGGACAAAAATAGAAGGATTGGGAATTCTATGTAGAGGTTCATAGTCATCTCCCAGAGTTCTTTCACTGGGTGTAGCTGATTCAATTCATTACTGCTCTCTTAGAACTGATTTGGTTCATCTCACTGTTGAAGAGAGCCACATCCATCAGAATTGATCATCAGTATTGTTTTTGAAGTATATAATGATCTCCTGGTCCTGCTCATTTCACTCAGCATCAGTTCATGTAAGTCTCTCCAGGCCTTTCTGAAATCATCGTGTTGGTCATTTCTTACAGAACAGTAATATTCCATAATATTCATGTACCACAATTTATTCAGCCATTCTCCAATGGATGGGCATCCACTCAGTTTCCAGTTTCTGGCCACTACAAAGGGACCTGCCACAAACCTGTGTGCACATACAGGTCCCTTTCCCTTCTTTAAGATTTCTTTGGGATATAAAAGCAATAGTAGCACTGCTGGATCAAATGGTAAGCACAATTTGATAACTTTTTGAGCATAGTTTCAAATTGCTCTCCAGAATGGCTGGATGTATTCACAATTCTACCACTTGTTATGTATTTTAAGGAAATTTTCTTGGATGACAACCTTTACTAAACTTTCCTTTATGATTCTTTGTTTATAACATTTTTAACCTCATTTCTACTTTGCAAAAATCTTTCCATTAATCATTGGGTGATAATAAAAAGTTACAACTCCAGAAGACATGAGTAATAACTTAATTCATTACAAGAGAAAAGCATTTACATCTGGGAACTTCCTATATCAAAAAGTTCACTTCACAAAAGAGGTTGGATATTGGTGGGGTACAGCAATAAAGAGAGATCTCATAGGAGGAGTGGAGGGCAATCCCCTCCCAAATGGATGGGGCAGGAGAGAACAAAAAGCACAGTAGGAAAGGGGAGAGAAAGTGAGTAAGAAGGCTTAAGAACATCAGTCTATGGAGGAAAGATGTTCTGCTTATCTGAAAAGGTCCCAGCTGTGTAAACAATTTATCAATCTGGTCAGACTAGCTTTCAGTTGACTTGGATTTAAAAAACACTGAAAGTTTAATAGAGTTCAGTTCAAAAGATCACTGTTTTTGTTATGTAGATTTGTTATTCATCTCTGGAAAAGAAAATAAGTTGAGAAAGCTCTTCCATAAGTAGTCCTCAATTTCATTTCTTTAGAGATTCTAATGTTGTATAAATCACAGCCATGCAATGCTACTAAAAGAATATCAATGTTCAGAAAGATGGAACTCTGTTCAGAATGAAACTTGGCTATTTTTTAGGGAACTTTTAAAGTTCCTAAATATAATACAGCTGACTGTCTTCATACTATTCACTTCTGGATTCAACATTCTCCATTTTCAGTATCTGTCCAAAATACATGTATAAGAGGGAGGGGAACTTTATGTAGTTCAGGGATCTGTGTGGATGCAAGAGAATGTCTAACACCTAGCTTATTAAACTGTAGTTTGTGACTCCAAATGGAGTCTTGTAATTTAATGTGGGAGTTGCAAAATTATGATTTATCATCAGTAAATATTTGATTTGAATACCTGAAGACCTAGACTCACATAAAAATTTCCCAGCCAAAAAAGAGCTATTTCTCTTTTCAACAATGAGATGATTCAGGCCAGTTCCAATGGTCTTGTGATGAAGAGAGCCAGCTGCATCTCTGCAGAGAGAACTGTGGGAATTTAGTGTTGATCACAACATAGTATTTTTCCTCTTTTTGTTGTGATTTGCAAGCAAACACAGTATTTTCCCTCTTTTTGTTGTGATTTGCACTGTGTTTTCTTTCTCATTTTTCTTTGCTTTTTTGATTTGATTTTTCTTGTGCAGCACAATTATTATGGAAATATGTATCGAAGAATTGCACATGTTTAACATATATTGACTTCCTTGCCATCTAAGGGAGAGGGGTGGGGGGAAGGAAGGAAAAAGTTTGGAACACAAGGCTTTGCAAGGATGAATACTGAAAAATAGCCATGCATATGTTTTGAAAATAAAAAGCTTTAATTTAAAAAAGAAACAAATATAAACTGTTTTTTTTTATTTTAAAAAGAGTCACGAGTGGGAAAAGTTTAAAAAGCCCTGGCTAATACCAAACTAGAAAGAAACAAGCAGCAAATGCTAAAGTTGGGGAGACAGTATTTGGACACAACCACACCAACCCCCTGCACTTGTTGTAGGAATTAAATGAGATAATAAAAGTAAAATGCTTTGCAAATAGAAATTTCTGTACAAATATAAAGTTATAGTACTAACTTTCATCACAACATTCAAATATATGGTTATGGAAGAGCTCCAATGTGAGAATCACAATATTCGATTTCTAGTCCTAGCTCTAACATTAACCAGATATGTGAATAATTCATCATTTCTTTGGACTTCGGTTCCTTTATCTGAAAAATTAGGGGACTGGGCTAAAAGAAGTCTATGGCTTTGTCCACCTCTAGATAAAAACAATTCTAAATTTATCTTTGACATTTTCTTTTCTAAGGACGTGTCCAGCTGCCAAAGTCTATGTTCTAAGAGTTCTTCTAGCTCTGAGATTCCACATTTTATGTTTTCTAGTTGTGTCCTGTTCTGATATTCTTTGATTTTTAAGAATCCAAGTGGGAACATAGGGTTTCAGTAGCACCAGTTGCTTTTTTGGGATCTGCCACACAGCTGACTACCTGAAGGATAACGTCTATTTGAAAGTTTCTTGATATATTTTCTACAGATGTTTAATCTAATACCTACTATAGCAACTCTGTGAAATATATTCAGCATGAGCCTAATAAAAACATGAACTTAAAGATCTGTTTCTGAAATCGAGTAGCTATTCTGAGGATTCCCTGCCCCCAAAGAAAGGATTTCTTTGGAATACTGCTATGAAAACCTGAACTATGAACTACTCTCATGACCATCATTCTGGCCTGACAAATGAAAGTGTTATAAAGTCGCTTACAAATGGGGGTGCCCTGCAAGAAAATCAAGGTTGATCAACCAGGTATTCGTGTGTGTGTGTGTGTGTGTGTGTGTGTGTGTGTGTACTCCCTCCCACACACATACACACACAAAAAAAACCACACAACACAAAAACACAAATAAACGTCATCTGATTTTGTGTAAGTTCAAAAGGACCCAAGGGCTACCTTTGACTTCTCACAGTCTTGTTTACTAAAAGAAACAAATATTTTAAAGAACCAGAGCTAGGTGATGTCTGAATTAATTGGAAGGAATTCCATGGTTTGAAACCATAATTTCATGGTTTGATCCATACCAAACCTGCCCAAGAATTCTGTCTACAACATACCTGACAAGTGTTTATCCAATATTTTATTGAATTGAGAGGCATCACAATAATTACTCATGGTAATCTATTCATCTTTTAAGAGTTTGGTGGTCTTTTTTTCCCCTTACATCAAGCCTAAATCTATCACTTATTGCTCCTAACTTTGCTCTCTGGGGCTTAACAAAACATGACTTAATAATAACAGCTAGCATTTTCATGGCTAGCAGTTCTTGAGATCTGCAAAGCATATTATATGTCACCTCATTTGATCTTCACAACAACCCTGGGAAGCAGGTGCTATTATTATTATCACTTTACAGAAGGGGAAACTGAGGCAGGCAACTATTCAAAGTTGTCCTGGTATCAAGTGCATAAGATTGGATTTGAATTCAGGTCTTCCTGAATCTCAGTCTAGAACTCTTATCTACTCTTTCATCCAGCTTCTACTTAAAGACAATTATTTCTACCCCCTTCCTCAGATCTTCTCTTCTTTGATCTTGCCTTCGATACAACTTAACCCTTTTGTTATTGTAAGAATTTATCCAAGTCTGCTGATTCTCAGGTTAGGTGCAGCTCATCCTATTTGGCATAACTATGCTGCTTTTTTAGAAAGCATTTATCCTCATTTATCTACCCTTGCTTTCATTTTCAATCTTTTTTAAAAATCAAGATGCTCAGTGAATTCTCTCTAGGTCTACCTTGGTTTTTCTCTTCTAAGTCTCTCTCATTAGAAATATTTCTATTTTTGATTTCAAGATTTCACTTTGGAAAGCTTGGTATCACTCATGGGTCAACTTTCCTTACAGAACTTTAGGCATTGGCATATTATCTATCCTTTCTCTGAACTCTTGGATATTTTTTCTACAATATCTTGGGTGTACATATCTCATTAGGTATCATGAACTCTTAAATATATAGTATGATTATTTTCCTACAGGTTTTAATGGGGGAGAAAACATAAGTACATAGATACATGAGCAATACATGTAGAAAATGTATCCATTGAAATAATAGAACAAGCAGAAGGATTGATGTAATTATTTTTTTTAGTCACTTGAAGGGGGTGGATCATACAAAAATATCTTCTATGCTCCTTTTTTCTCGAAAAATCAATGTCTGAGCCTTTAAAACTGGATGATATAGAGAAGATTTCTTTTGTATGTGGTTGGTCAGAATTGGGAGCTTTTTCCAACCTGATCTTTGTCAAATGCCACAATCACATCTTATGTCATATCAGATTCTGAGATTAGAGTCTAAAGAGGGCATCTTCACTATTATTATTGACAAGAATATATCGCTATAGAAACATGAGAATATCTGTCCCATTTCATTGTTATGAGCCATTAAAGGAGCTGTATTCTAAAGAAATTACAAAGCATCAATATGACTCTTCTCCCAGGATTATAATTTTGAATTTTGCTTGTACAGGAACTACTGGTGCCCAGAGTGAGGAGGGAGTCATTTAGAATCTAATGAATCCCACATATCATTCTCAGTTGAGAGAATGGAAACATATCGTTTTAACGGCAAAACATTACTTTCTCCAGCAAATCGTCAAGGCAGATGAAATTGGGTTATTGCCTGAGTAGATATAAGCACAGGGCTCACACTGTTTTGGGGGACCCCTGGAAAGCAATTAAAAACCCCCCAAAGTTTTCAGTCGATGACAAATAGCAGAAGAACAATTTCTCTTCATTCCCTATGGAAATCCTGAGTCTTGTACCAGATGGTAGGGCAGCTAATACTTTGGTGACATTCAAGAATATAGATGTTGCAAATTAAGAGTAGAAAAGGATAGAATAGGTGAGATTTTGTTCAAGAAGTAAGTCTCTCGGCTCTCTCTACATTCCCCCCGCCCTCTCTCTCCTTCTCTGAAGAAAAACCTTTGTCCACTATCCAAAAGTCACAGACAATTCTTGTATACAAATCAAATTTATACACAGATAATTAGCATTAGATAGAGCACTAAACCTAAAGTCTGGGAAGACCCAAGTTAAAAATTGGTTTTAGATATTTATTAGTTGTGCAATCATGTCTGCCTTAATTTCCTCAGCAGTAATAATACAACTAAATGTTGTCAAGATAAAATGAAATCTTTATGAAGTGTTTTGCAAACCTTAAAATAATATTCATACACTTATCCATACCCATATATATTTACATATAAATATGTGTATTTTCACATATATGTACAGATGCCAGCTTTTTATAAAAGTAGCATAGCGTAATGAATAGAAAGCAGTCCTCAAAGCCAGAAAGAACTGAATTCAAATTCTGCTTCTTACATAATGGCTATAAGACCTTGAGCTAATCACTTGACTGCATAGCGCCCTATGTCAAAGCTTCTTATTGTGGATCATGACCCCATATGAGGGTTATAATTGAATATGGAGGTGATGAAATTATGATTTATTATCAGTAAATGTTTGCTTTCTATACCTACTTTATATACCTATATACCTGGGATCATGTAAAAATTTCTTGGTAAAAAGGAATCGCAAGTGGACAAAGTTAAGAAAACTTGAAGTACAGAACTCTCCTATTCTACACACACCCTCAAAACAAAAAACAAAGTCTGGAGAAAGATGGAAAAAGGTTCCTATCTTCACGGTGAGGAAGTGGTCCAGAGGACTAAATTCTTGCCTACCATCCAGACTAGGAACCTGCTTCTCTGGAAAGGGTGGAACAAGTGGATCTCAACCTAGTCTGAAGGAAGTGCAGTCTCTCTCCATCACATTTTAACCTTGCCTACAACTTATACTGGGACCTCTTCGCCAGGGACCTGATGTTACCTCTCACCATTATCCAGTCTTCGTTGTGTCAAGAATTCACCAGAGGGAAGAAATAAGACACTCCACTTCCATATTGGTAAACTGAGGCAAATCCCTATTCACCGTGCACTAGAGTTCTACCAACAAACATTTATCCAGTCTGTGATAAAAACCCTCACTGTGTCCTCTGACTGCCTGTTCCAATGATGAACAATTCTTTTTATAAGAACCAAAACCTAATGGATAAAGCACCAGCCTTAAAGTCAGGAGGACCTGAGTTCAAATCTGAGGTCAGACACTTAACACTTCCTAGCTGTGTGACCCTGGACCAATCACTTAACCCCAATTGCCTCAGCAAAAACAAAAAAAGAACCAAAACCTCCTCCAGTCCCACCCTTCCTGGCCCAGCCCTTTCATATACACTTATATAATTTATTTTCCCTGGATCTAGTCTTATCCTCTGGATTCATGCAATAATCATTCTTATACTTGATAGTTCTTCCAAATGTCTGAAGTCATATTGTTTTACTTTTCTCCCATGCAGATCTTTCACATGCATTTGACATCCATCACTTTCTTGGTTATTGTCAACTCTAGCTAAGCCTCGAGTTTGCCATGCCCTTCCTAAAATGAGGTGGCAGAATGGGACATCATATTTAGATGCAATCTGATGGTAGGGAAGTAATTCTAAGACCTCATCCACTTCAGGCACTATACTTCTAATATGGTACCCAGAAATCATTAGCTTTTTTCGTCTGCTTTAGCTCCTGATCAGGTCTCAATACACTAAAAATTCTAGGTCTTGTTCATAGAAAGAGTTTTCCAGTCCCGTCTCTGCCTACTCCTGCAATTTTTTTTAACCTAAATAAAGACTTGACATTTATCCCCAGTACCTTTCCTTTTATTAGCTTTAGTCTATCATACTCACTTGTCAACTTTTAAAAATCTCAGTAAATTTAATAAACCTGACATCATTCAAAGTACTTATTTAAAATGTGAAACAAGACCAGGGACTGAGCCCCATAATCCCTTCAGGGAAACATCAATCTGGTAATATTTTAGGGCTTTAGATTGGCCTTTTAACATATTGCAAGCTTAAGGGGAAAGACCATCTTTTGATCTTTGTATCCCAGCACTTAATAGGCTCTTATTAAAGCTTTACCAACAATTTATCATCAAATTAATTTGAAATTGTGTATTATCAGTTCTATTGTCCAATTTCCATCGCTTCATCTTACCTGCAAGAATATCGGAGCAAATTTGTCACATATCTTGCATTATCATGTATTCTTGATGACATACTCTGTCCAAAAGAAAAGAAAGAAAGAAATGAATGTTGTTATATGCAATTTATCTTTAAAATCCTTAATGGTTTGCTATGATCAATTCCTTTTGCTACAGCCCACAAGTTACATCTTTAAAATCTGGTTTTTACTAAGAATAGCTGGGGCTGGGAAGAGGGTCAGCCTCTAATCCCATTAAATGGAAAGGCAGCTGAGGTGAGTAGATCTCTTGAGTTCAAGAGTTACTAGATATAGTGAGTTGTGGATCAGTTGTCCACACTTAATTTAGCATTAATATGGTTAGTCCCCAAGAACTGGGGACTAAGTTGCCAAAAGAGGGACAAATCAACCCAACCTGGAAACTGAAAAGGTCAAAATTCCCTTATTTCTCAAGATATATGTATTCTTGACCCTCCTAGCCTAAATGAGTGAAGGAAACCAAGTTTTTAATGTTTTTTTTACTAAGAATAGAAACAAAGTATTATTAATGCCATAATGTTTTGAGGTTTACAAAACGCTTTCCTCAAAGCAAGCCCATGAGGAACATAATGTAACATTATCCCCATTTTATAGTTAACGATTACTGAAGCTCTGAAAGATGAATTGTCTTGCTTTTTGTTCCACAATTAGTGAGTATCAAAGGCAAACCTCTTCACTCCAAGATAACTTGGCTTCTGGTGCCTTTTATGAACAAATTAAGGCTAGTTCACCAGCGTTAGTTTGAAGTACTCATTTTCTTTCCTTCAAATGATTATCATAAAAAAATTTCATCTGCTTGACAAATACAAGTATTTTCTAATACAAGCTTCCAAACTGTGCAGGAATCTTCCCTTATACCTCTTTGACTATCTTTCTGACTGATCAAAGACTTCCTCTAAAGTAGGAGATCTTAACTTTGGGGGGGTCAAAGACCCCTTTGGCAGTCTGGTGAAATCTGTGCGCTTTTTCAAAATCATTATTTAAAGAATTGAAGAAAATGTTAAGGGTCAGTGTTGAAAAATTACCCATGCATATGTTTTGTAAGTAAAAAGCATTAATAAAAAAGAAAATATTAAAAAAAAAGAAAATGCTAAAATTTCAGCTAAAAGTTAACAAAAATAAACATATATTTTCCTACCCAAGTTTGCAGCACCCCTGAAATCTATGTGGATCCCAAGTTAAGAACTACTTCTTCTCCTGAGGTCCTTTCTGAAACCTGAAACAAGCTTACTCCCTCTGTGTTCCATCACCATTGCCCACTATATATATTAACACATTATGGATATTCAGATCCCAACTCTATCCTCTCTTCTTCCTTTCTCTAAAAGGACCTTGGAATCTCTACAAGTCAATGTGATACCATGGAAGATCACAAAAGAGAATTCATTGACCTTTGTCCTAATTCTAGTTTTATCTTTAATAAACTGTGAATTTGAACTAGTCACTTCCACTTTATGGGCACTGATCTCACTTAACAAAATGAAGAGGTAGGACTAAATGAACTATAGAGAATCTACAACTCCAGCTTTTTGTGAATCAATGGTTAACTCTATCCTATTCCCAAGAGTACCATAATTCTCATTTTCCCCTCTTTTTCTTTTTCTTCTATAAATATTTACAAAGATCTTTATATACTTCATCTTATTGATCTTCACAATAACACTGTTAAAAAAAAAAAGGTAGGCTAGTTATCATTATCCTCATATTACATATGAGAAAATAAATGCAGAGATTTTAAGTTACCTTTAAAAAAATCCCAAAGTTGACAAGTGACAGAAGTAGGACTGAGGTCTTACTCAGGTTTTCTACCACCACACCAAGGAATCCCCCCACACAAGCTACTATTCACAATATAATCAAAATATGTATTTGGGAGGAAAAGAAACTAGTGATTCCATTAGAATATTTTAAATATTTAAAGCAGCACAATATATCTTACTGCAGAATTCTTAGGCCCACAGAATGGTTTTATAATTTACAATAACTGTTGGAAGAATCATTTTTAGCACAGATCATCAGGATGTGGGGGAATATAGCAATGTATTACATTGTCTTTTGTCATTATTGTTATTATATTATAATTGAATGGATATTAAAATATCATTATTATATTAAGAGATATAATTTAATAATAGATAGTACATATTAATATATTATATTAGATATTAATATATAGCTATTATAATTTAATGATGTCTATAATAATTTATTGTTATAACATAATAATTAAAATTTTTAGAGATGGATAAAGACAGAACTAGAAAGCAATTCTTGGATCAAGACCTAGAGGTTATGGAGAACTGAAGGTTGAATATGAATCAAAAACACGTCAACAATTTTTTGTGATTTCATTAGAAAACTCCCAACAAGGAAAATCCCTCTGTCAATGAAAATTAGCAGCTAGTCTATGATGGAGGGTTGCCTGAGAGGTTCAATGCCCTGCCCAAAGTTGTAAGAGGATTGACTTGATCTGAGGGAGGACTTGAATCCAGGCCGTCCCCAACTCTGATTCCTATTCGTGATGCTATGCTGACTCTCTATGACATCTGTGAGAGCTAACAAATAATTATGTTAAAAAAAAATTGCCAGGAAACATTCTGTTCAGTCTCCATATAGATACACAGAGAATGAATAAATAAATGCTATGTATGTATTTTATATATATATATATATATAATATTTATATATATATATATATATATATAATATTTATATATATTTTATATATATATATATATATATATATATATATATATATATAAAAGTTGGTGAAAATTCCTGTTATTTTCCCCCTCCAAATCATAGGCTCCCTAAAATCTTAATCCTATTTTATGAATTCCTGGACTTTATGGCCTCTACAGCCCCTTCAGGTTCTTTATTTGAGATCCTCTAATCTATGATCTTGTGAAATAAACATGCAAAAAATAAGCATCATGTAAAAAACACTGAAGATGGGCAAGGGAAAGATTTGGACAGGCTGGTATTTTTAATTATTAATTTTTAAAGGATTTTAAAAGAACAGGATTTCAATTGGACAAGCAGAGGATAGATTGCAGAGATGAATGCACTGATTAAATGTCAGGAGGTAAAAGACAAAAGGATTAAACCAGAGAACAGTGAGTAACCCATTTTGGCTGAAAAATACAATTATAAAGTGAAGTAGAATTATGGTGTCCTAGTAGGTGTTTAACAACCAGTTCTTTGGAGGTAGAAATGTACACATACACATTTATGGTTGAACTTCCTTATTAACATTTTCTCCATTATGTTCTTAAGCTCAAACAATGAAACAAGTCCTCTTTACATTATTTGTAAAGGAGCATCAAGTGTAGTTAGTTGAGAGTAAAATGAAAGACTATTTCAACTCTTTCTAATAATTCCCCATTGACTTGAGTTCACTATACCTTAATAGGCAACATTTTAATCTAGATAGATTATTGGTTTAACCCAAGATGCTTTTCTAAGGATCTGAAATCAGTCTTTCTTCAAGCACAAAGACACAGATTTTCTGTGTAAAATACAGCCTGCCTCATAGAACTGGAAAATGGCCAACAGTTTCCTGGGCGAAGTCCAACCCTGCCCATGAATCTCAGTTCTAACAAACAGTGGCTCAAGAGTCAGTGAAGGATGGTTGTCCTGGGGTGGGGTACCTTTTTTTTTTTTTTAACACTATAATCTTGCCTTCTGTCCCATGTGGCTGAACCACTTTGAAATGGCAGCAAAGAACCCCGACAGGGCAACAGAATGATGGGTAATGGGCAGACCAGAATTGAGCCAGTGAAATGTCAGCTTCTATGTAGCTCCCTTGAAGCATGCAGACTTGCCCTCCTCTCACTTCTAGTAAGGTTTAGAATGAAAATTTTCAATAGTGAGCTCCCCAAATGTGATAAATGTTTTCCAGCATCTTTGGAGATATAATCACTGCATCAATGACCCTCCAAAGAGAGAAAGCATGGATTAAAGCTCTAATAAAATCAAAAAGGGGTTATTTCACTGGTGTGTGTGTGCCTGAAAGAATAGCAAAAACCACTTTATTTATTTTGGTTGTTTCCAATGAGTGAATATCTTACATATAGTTAATAGATTTAGCTTTACTCTCTTGCATTCTGCAATTGCTTGGGGAAGGATTAGACATAAAACCACAGCTTAGAAAACTAAGATGGATGTTAGTTGAAATATTCTTCTCTTATTTTATATGTTTCTGGATCAGCTACATTCATAAGCCTTGTATAATACTCAGCAGGGATGGAGTGAGCCATGTGGTCATTTTAGTCCCTTGTAAGGATACAGAAGACACTGTTTGCATTTGCCAAAGAAAATTAGGAAATTAATTCAATCATCTACATTTTTTGTTTCTTCAGGAAGAAATATATAGCAATTGAGAAACATTCAGGAGTATTGGTTTTTCATGTGCTAGTATTTTTTTTGCCTCTGCACATTGTTTTTAAAGAAATATAAAAAGCTAGCCTAAGAATAGCATTTGTTGACCTTGCCCTGGAAGAAAAACAACAAAGTTGAAGTTAAAAGCAACAGGTTTCTATCACCAAAGGAACTCCACAAGTTAAGGCTTCTTAATATCCCCAATGAGTAAAATACATATAAAGAGTTTTTCACAACCAGAAAATTAGTTTTGTAACTTATTTTTAAAGACTCCATTTCTAGAAATGATTATTAATAAAACATAGGCTTCCTTTTATTTCACGAAGAATTTCAGAACATATTTAATACTTTGATTTCTAATGAATGAATAAGGAAAAACAGTTCTAGGCAAAAATCAGGGTAGTATCCTTTTTGGCCCTATAACTAGAAGGGAGACACTGGGAACCTTAAATAAAGACCACAAAAGCAACAGCAGGCTTTCTGCAGGGGATTTGGAGTTCTGACAGAGATGCGTGATTAGGGATGTCCATGCTCAGTGGTTTCTTGGGCTCTGCCAAGCATTTGGACCTGTTTTTCAAACGTGAGATTTCTGTTAAACTCTAATTCTTGTTTTATCTGCAACCATTCCAACATTTTAAAAGCCTTATATCTTTCCATGAAATTAATACATGCAACTGATCCATAATTCACTTAGTCAAATGGATTGTAATACACTATTTCCTTCCCCAGCTTTTGAAAGCATTGCCTCCTCTGAACCAATTAGTTATTTCATGAGTTAGAGAAATATGGCTTTTTTTCCCCTGAAACTGCAAAGTCTTAGTTAAAAATATGGATCAGTCTCAGATCTATGGAGAAGGAAGAAATTTATGGCCAAAGAAGTAGAGAACATTATGAAATGCAAAATGGATAATTTAATTATGTTAAATTAAAAGGGGTTATACAAACAAAACCAATGCAGCCACGATTAGAAGGGAAGTAGGAAAAAATGGGGGAAAATTTACATCAAAGATTTCTGACAAAAACCTCATTTCTAAAAAATTTAAAGATTTGGCTCAAATTTATAAGAATACAAGCCATTTTCCAACTAGGTGGTCAAAGGATATGAAAAGAATTTTCAGATGAAGAAATTAAAGCAATCCAGTCATATGAAAAAATTATCTAAATCACTATAGATTAGAGAAATAAAAATTAAGACAACTCTGAGGAATCACTCTTCACACCTCTCAGATTAACTAAAATGACAGGAAACGATAATGATAAATGTTGGAGGGGATGTGGGAAAACTGGGACATCAATACATTCTTAGTGGAGTTGTGAACTGAGCCAAACATTCTGGAGAGCAGTTTGAAACTATGCCCAAAGGGCCTTTGATCCAGCAGTGTCTCTATTGGGTTTGCATTCCAAGAAGATCATCAAAAAGGGAAAAGAACCCACATGTGCAAAAATTTTTGTAGCCACCCTTTTCATAGTAGCAAGGAACTAGAAACTGAGTGGATGTCCATCAGTTGGAGAAAGGCCTGGAGAGACTTATATGAACTGAGAAGTGAGTAGAATCAAGGAGAACATTGTATACAGCAACAAAGGATTATGTGATAATCAACTGTTATGGACTTGACTCTAACAATGAGGTAATTAAAGACACTTCCAAAAGACTAGTGATGAAGAAAGCCATCTGCATCCAGAGAGAGGACTATGGGAATTGAATGCAGATCAAAACATAGTATTTTCACCTTTTTTGTTATTGTTGTTTGCTTGCTTGTTCTTTTCTTGCGAATTTTCCTTTTTGATTTGATTTTCTTGTGCAGCATGATAAATGTAGAAATATGTTTAGAAGAATTGTACATATTTAATCTATTGATTACTCGCTGTCTAGGGAAGAGGAGAGGGAAGGAGATAGGGGAAAAATTTGGAATGCAAGGTATTACAAAGGTAAATGTTAAAAGCTATCTTTGCATGTATTTTGAAAAATAAAAAGAATTGCATCTCAAAAAAAATATATGGATCAGTATCTGCCATGTGCCAAAGATGGATAGCAGTTTCAAATATTTGAAAACTTGTCATCATCTACTAGATGAATTGTATTGCTTAGACAGAAGCAAGAGAAATGGGTAAAGTTACACACACAGAGAGATGTTAGCTCAGTGCTAAAATCCCCTACTTGAGTTATTGGTTCTTAAGATAAGAGTTGATGGTAATCATTGGCTTCCTTCTCTGTCTATATCTATTAGAGTGCTCTGAGAAATGCCTAGGATAATGTCATAACCCAGCCCAGTCACCCTATAAGAAGATGGGAGATAAAAGAAAAACTAGTAAAAGTGGGAGTAGCCTAAACTTCAAAAAGATTCAATGGGTACAGGTAGGAGAAATGTGGGAAATTAAAGTTGGGGTTCTGGGAACTATGCCCAGAAACTGTCAAAGCAAGAAGAAATTTTACACTAGTTATGAGTTGACCCGAAGAGAGTATATCAAAGAACAATTTGAGTGATCTGAGTCATTTTCAAAGCTACCTGAAGAAACACTTTGGTGGAAAGTAGAGTTGTGGGTTTTGGGTATAAAATGGGAAGTATCTGAAAGGATCTGTGATTTTATAAGCATGGGGACTTCCTTTCTATCAACACAGATTCCAAATAAATATTTAATATTCCATACATAATTTAGTAGATAATCCTTAGAAAATTGCTTGAGGTATAGAGATTAAATAAATTGTCTAGAACCACAAAGATAGTAAATGCCCAGTGAGATTTGATTTTTTAAAAATGTTTTAAATTTTTTTTTGTGTTTTAAACATCCAAGATCCATCTTCTCACCTTCCTATCCAATCCTTCCCAAGTAAAAACACAAGCAAAATAAAATGTATTATGAATACAGAGAGTCAGTCAAAACAAATTTCCACATTTTCCTTCTCCTAAAAAATATCTGCACCATTTTGCATTTTGAGTCCTTCACCTTTCTTTTAAGAGGTAGAGAGTCTGTTTCATCATTAACACTCTGGAGTTCTGATTGGTCTTTACACAGACAAGAGTTCGGCCTTTTCCATCATATTTACATTGCCTGATTTGTTCATCCACTCCTGAATTGATGATCATTCCCTCAGCTTCCTATTCTTGGCTACCTCAAAAAGAGATATAAATATGCATCTGTGTTTGTTTTGGCTTCCTTCTCTGCCCATCTCTTAGAATTCTCTGAAAACCCAGTATGATCTGCATATCCTAACCCAGCCACCTTCAGAAAACGATGAGAATTGAAAATGCAGAGAAAACAGAATTAGTTTTATCTTGATCCCATCCCCACAAGAAACTCAAAAGAGTTAAGACTAGTACCTTCCTTAACATACCATCTCTCTACTTTCCTTCTTCCCTTTCCCTCCTATTTTCCTGTTCCAATGCAATCCAAAAAAAAATTGTTCAGGGCCCAACTATGAGCCAGGCACTGTAATAAATGCTGAGAACACAATCAATAAAAAGAAAGATGATTTCTGCCCTCAAGGAGCTAACAACCTAACGAGAGGGAGGGAGAGAAACAACACACAAAAGGAGTCAGGAAGAGGGAAATAAGAGGGAACAGGCTATCTATTATCCATAGAGTGGAAGCCAGACAGAATAGCAGATGCAGAGTGAAATGAGCAAAAATCCAACATTTGCTTTCTACAAAGGAAGACGTTGAAAGGAGCTTAATGCATCACCTTCTAATCAAAGGAGATTGGAGACTCAAATAGATAGTTGACATCAGAGTGAGGGAAAATAGAGGTGATGAGCTTAACCTGAGAGGTTCATCTTGTTCCTTGGAACGAGGTATTTATGTACTCTGTGTGGGGGCATTCTTCCTACTTTTGACCAGTGCAGGAAAAAATGAGGCTCACGTGCAACACGTATTTATATAGATGTCTATTCATGCACCCGATTATGTAAGATGATTTTTCCTGGCCTTCTTTTGCCTCCTTCTCCCCACCCAGTATATTCTTCTCTTCTCCATTCTATTCTTAAGATCATCAAGACATAATATAAGCATTCCCAGGCTTTGTCTAATTGGATTTCCTCTAGGAACCCTGATAAGGGGGACATATATATCATCCCTCTGTATTTGAATGTTAGTAATGTGTCCTTACTCAGCCCTTTATCACAACTATAAGATGTCAAGTTTAATTTTTATGTTGCTCTTCAGTTTTATGTTTGAACTTTAAAGTTTCTGCACAGCTGAAACTTTTTTTCCATAAGAATTCTTGAAAGTCCTCCCTATTTCATTAACTATCCTTTTCCTGTCCTGCAAATCCATACAAAGTTTACTGGATAAATTTCTCTTGGCAGTATGCTCATTTTCTCTGCCTTCTGAAATAAAATGTTCCAAGTTCTCTGTTCCTTCAGAGTAATGGCTGGTAAGACATGTGTGATATAATTGTGACTCCTTAGTACTTGCATTCTTTCTTTTTAACTTTTTGCAGTATTTTTATTTTGACTTTTAAGTTCTGGATTTTGGCTAGGATGTTCCTGTGATGCTCCTGGTGATTCTCTCATTTTGAGGTTTCTTTTACAAGGTGATTGAGGGATTTGTTCTATATTCACTTTGGCCTCTGGCTCTGCAATCTGAGGAGTTTTCTTTTAAGATTTATTGAAATATGATATCTAGACTCTTCTTTTTTAGGGGAGGAGAGGTCATTGCACTGTCTAATCATTATTATATTTTTTCTCCTTGATCTGTTTTTCATGTCAGTTGTTTTTGCTGTGAGATATTTTACACTTTTATTTTTTCAACCTTTTAACCTTGTTGTGTTTTATTATCTTAAGGCATTTCTATTTGCTTGGCCAAGGTTTTGTACCTCTTATGCTAAGCTCTTATGCTAAGTTTTTTTCCCCCAATTCTTTCTTCCATAGTTATTTTTTTTACCATGTTTTCCCTCAACCTCTCTCATTCTTACTATGAAAATATTTTAAATTTAAAATTTTTTAATTCATTTCTTCAAGAATTCTAGTTGATTTTGTGCCCAAACTTTTTCAGTGAAGCATTTTCTTCTATGCTTGTGTCTTTTTTGTTGTTGTTATCTGTCTATTCTTCCTGAATCTGGACTTTACTTTAGGATAGGACTCTGTGGCACTTTTGAAGGGAAGGTCTGGCCTTCTTGGAGTATTGAGTGTTATTCCAAGAACTCAGAGACAAACTTGGAAATCTTCAGATTTTCAGTGATCTCAAAGTTCTGATCCAGGACAAGGTCTAATTGCTGCCTCCTTGATCTGAGTTCTGCAAATTCATGACCTGAATTGGGATCTCTGCAAGAGTAAATCACTGTTGGATTTTGGCCCTATCAGCCAATTGGGAAGTTCTGTTGATTCAAAGAGTCAAAACTATAGGCTTCCTTTTGGTCTGGGATTCCTGCCCTAGTTATTTCTCTGCGGGCTGAGTTAAATTCTACAGCTGAGACCCTGCTCTGCACCTGGGGTCCGAGATATATTGCTGTAGTTGTTAGCTTCTAAACATACTCCCTTCTCCATACAGTGCCTAAGACATTTCTGTCCAGAAACACCTTCTCCTGAGCAGGTATGTTTTTCAGGCTACCCTGTATCTATGGTTTGACTTTGGAAAATGGGCAACAATATATCAGTTCACACTTGTCTTCAAGCTACTTCTTGATCTGATGCATGAACTCTCTCAGTGCTAGAGTGTTCCACATGCAGTAGACTCAACTGAATCTATCCCCAGTGTCTGAAGTGCTCCCTGCCTGTTTCCCTCTGCCAAGCTAGGTTTGGACAAAGGACTTTTTTGGATTTCCTTATTAGAATTCAAGCTGGTGCATTTTTTTTTAAAAGTCTCTTTGGAGGAGTCCATGAAAAGAAGTTCACCACACTGCTTCCCACTATTCTGCCATACTGGATTAGCCCTATCATATGGGATTTAAACCCAATCTTTTTTATATCTCTTGAACTTTTTGTTTTTTTTTTTTAATAATGCTAGCTTTTTTCAAAATATATACAAAGCTAATTTTCAATATTCAACCTTGAAAAATTTGTCTTCCAAATTTTCTCCCTCCCTTTCCTCCATCCCCTCCCCTAAACAGCAAGTAATCCAACATAGGTTTAACATGTGCAATTCTTCTAAAGATATTTCCACATTTACCATGCTGCACAAGAAAAATAAAATCAAAAAGGGAAAATGAGAAAGAAAAGAACAATCAGAAAACTAGAACAAAAAGGTAAAAATGCTATGTTGTGATCCACATTCAATTCCTATAGTCCTCTCTCTGGATACAGGTGGCTCTGTTCATCATAAGTCTATTGGAATTGGCCTGAATTACCTCATTGTTGAAAAGAGCCAAGTCCATCACAGTTGATCATTATAATCTTTTGTTGCTGTGTACAATGTTTTCTTGGTTCTACTCAGTTCACTCAGCATGAGTTCATGTAAGTCTCTCTGGACCTTTCTGAAATCAGCCTGCTGATAATTTCTTATGGAACAATATTACATTATATTCATCTATCATAACTTATTCAGCCATTCTCCAACTGATAGGCATCCATTCAGTTTCCAGTTCCTTGCTACTACACACATTTTTGCACATGTGGGTCCTTTTCCATTTTTGATGATCTCTTTGGGATACAGACCCAGTAAGAGACACTGCTAGATCAAAGGATATACACAGTTTGATAGCCCTTTGGCCATAAATTCCTTTTTTCTCCACAGAACTGAGTAGACTATTTTGTTAAATATTATGTTAAATTAAAAACTGACTTCCCTATTAGGAATGAAGTAAAAGTGACCACAAAGTCATAATGCTCTGAAAGGAGTAGAGCTGCCTAGAATAATGAACCATAACACACTAATATGGAAGTATGAATTCTGACCCTTTCCCTTCCCATGATACTGCCTAGATTAGTATTATAAGTCACAAAGACTATATAAGTCTCATATGATTTTTTCAAAAGGGGGGGGAGGAAGAACAAGTAGAACCAGAAAAACATTGTATACAGCAATAACAAGATTGTGTAAGGATCAACTATGATAGACTTGGTTCCTTCTCAGCAATTAAGGGATCCAAGACAATCCCAATAAACTTCGGATGGAAATACCATCTTCATTCAAAGAGAGACCCATGGAGACAGAATATGGATCAATGCATATTATTATATTATTTTCACCTTTTTTTCTTTTTTTGTTCTCTCATGATTCTTTCCTTTTGTCCGGATTTTTTTCTCCCAATTCATATGGAAATTTTTTTTTTAATGAATGTGTGTGTGTGTGTGTGTGTGTGTGTGTGTGTGTGTGTGTATAAAACCTTAAAAATGATAATAACATGAAATGTTAAGTGGAAGGATGAGAGACACCCTTCGTACTCTATGGATTCATATTCAAGTCCTTTTCTGTTTCTTTTAAAATATGAACTATTCTCTTTTCTGAAACTTTTTTAGCCTGAATATTTATAAAGAGAATGTAAGAGTTACCCTTGCAAAAATACCCAAGCCTGAAATTCACTCTTTCTACCTATGTTGATTCAAATGAATGAGAGTTCCAAAGAACACATGGACTCATCAGGAGAAAATCTTGTTACAAGGAATATATATAGAAAAGATTCCTTATATTATTGTTCTGTAAGAAATGACCAAAAGGATGATTTCAGAGGGGTCTGGAGAGACTTAAATTGATGCTAAGTGAAATGAGCAAAACCAGGTCATTGTACACAGCAACAACAAAATTATGCAACGATCAACTCTGATGGATGTGGCTCTCTTCAACAATGAGATGATTTAGACTAATTCCAATTGTTCAGTAATGAAGAGAATCAGCTACACTCAGAGAGAGAACTGTGGGAAATGAATGTGGACTACAACATAGCATTTCCACTCTTATTGTTTGCCTGCATTTTTGTTTTCTTTCTCAGGTTTCTTTCTTTCTTTCTATCTTGTGCAATAAGATAACTGTATAAATATGTACACATATATTGGATTTAACATATTTTAGCTTATTTAACATGTATTGGAGTACCTGCCATCTAGGGGTGGGGGTGGGGAAAGGAGGGGAAAATTTGGAATAGAAGGTTTTGCAAGGATCAATGCTGAAAAATTACCCATGCAATATGTTTTGTAAATAAAAAAGCTATAATAAACAAAGAAAAGATTCCTTAACAATTTGAGTCGTATGGATATAGAAAATGACTACTTTGGGAGGTAAAGGTTTATCCATCATTAGAGGCCCTCAAGCAGAGGCTAGACAATCATGTATGTGGTATGTTATAAAGCAGAAGCCTATTCATATGATCTCTGAGCTCCCTTCCAACTTAGATTCTGTGAGACAAATGGCCAAGCTGAGATCACTCTTCCTAATTATGTTTCATTTTTTAATTTGTACTTTCTAGTTCATCTGAATCACAAGAGGGATTTCCGCAAGAAATATATTTCCATTTCCAGAACTATGCTATTGCTTCAATTATTCTGTTAACACAGGGCAATTTGTCAAGGTCTCATTTCATTCCATCATGTTTTCAATGTTAGTTGGTGCATCCACTATGTTGCCATTTCTGCAAGAAATTTTCATTTAATTGGAGACATGACATCTACACATAAATATTTAATTAATGATATAGGGCAGATTGTAAGTACCAAGTAAATGATACTAATAACAACTATTATAAAAATTTAGAGGAGGGAGAAATTACTATGGATACTGATGGTTAATGAAGGCATCACAAAGCTGGACTTTGGGAGAGTTTGGGTAAGGGAAAGCTTTCCAGGCATGAAAGACATGTAATATAAAGGCACAGGAGATAGGAGAGAGAGTACTATGTGTGAGAATGGGAAAAAATGTGAGAAAAATGGTTGGACTATAGAGAGCACAGAGGGGGAAAATATAAAAGGCTTTGGAAGCAGTAAGTGGTCAGTTATGAAAAAAGCTTTAAATGAAAAGAAAGGATTCTAGAAGTGATGAAGAGCTGCTAAAGATTATTGTGTGTGATATGTATGTATGTATGTATATGTTGTATATTGGGACTGAAGGAAGAGGTGATACAGTCAGATCTATATTTAGGAAAACCAGTACAAGCCATGAGGTTTTTTCCCCCAAAAGGTGAACAGTGGTTTTTGATATCTTTGAATATGCTAGAATAACATAAGTGTTTATATAGCACTGTTGAACATAAAGGGTCCTCACGAGCCTTTAATTGGGCTTTTCATTCTCTGTCTTCTTTAGAAAAGATCTTTTCTGAATGGATATGATGAAGCAGGAGTTGTGACATTTGATACTGATCTCTCATTCATCATTATTGTCATCCCTAAAAATAACCAAGGTCCTAATCGTAGCAATCTGCTCTCTCCATCTATTCCTCATATTTACATGCCACATGGTATATTAAAATAACTGAGGAAAGCAGGAAAATAAAAATTCTGTGCTGGGATTGGACTCAAGAAAGCCCGATTTCAAATCCATACCTGGGACGTTTATTTAGATGAGTGGAGAGATAGGTGGTGAAGTGAATAGAGTCCTAGCCCTGAAGTCAGAAAGAACAGGCTTCAAAACCTGTGTAAACACATACCAGCCCTGGTGTGGACCAGGGTGAGTCATGTAGCCTCTGTCTACCTCAGTTTCCTCAATAGTACAATGTTGATTATAATGGCATTTACCTCCCAGGGTTGTTGTAAGGGTAAAATGAGAAAAATATTGCAAAGCACGTACCACAATACCTGTTTGTTCCCTTCTCCTTTCCCTTTTCTTTTGCTTAAGCAAGTTACTTAATCTTTCTCAGCATTTGTTTTCTCATCTGTAAAATGGGAATATTACTAGCACCTAACTTATAAGGCCATTGAGAATCATATGAGGTTATATACATATAAAATATTTTATAAACCTTAAAACATTATATAGATATTAATTACTATCATTATTATTTAACCATTTTCTATATATATCTTATCTTCAAACAAGGCAAAGCTCCTTAAAGAGACCATTATTATCTATTTATGATGCTCATTGTGCCTAACATAAAAGTTGAGCATGTAACAGGCTCTCATTAAATAAATTGAATTAGTAAAAAGAAACCTTTATTCCATGACAGTACATAGAAAATGTTTTCAAAAGAACAGAAGGGGACTTTAAAAAGCCAAGAAGGCAAAGCAAACACTAAATCCCCAAAGTTCTCTCATTCATTCCAACAACCATAAAATAGAGCCCCCAATTTTGGAATAGCAGAACCAACAAAAAATGGAATAACCCAATATTTTAGACCAAGAAACTTGGAAGATCAACAAGAAAGCTCTGTTTCATCCAGGTAACAAAGGAATGAAGTCCAGGCAAGGAAATATCCCAAGCAAGCAACAATTCTCACTCACCTCATCAAACCAACAGGAAATTCTGAACCCTATTGTGGTAGGGGAGGCAAATTAACTACCAGGATCTTATCCACCTCTGCTCCAACAAGCAGACTCCAGTTCCAAGAAGCACCAAGTGCTTCAGCATAGCTCCAGGCAAATGGGGCATTTCCCTCCAATGGGCAGACCAGCACATGCTTCAGTGTAGCCTTGGGGAAATACAGAAAACACCCCACCAGCTTCAGCACATTCCAGATACCAGCACTAGGATCCTGGCTCACTACCAGGTAAGCTGAGAGACCCCTATGGCTTCCAATGTGCCAGTCATTACCTCCTACACCCTCTCAGCACAATACCAGATATGGGGGTCCCTCGTGCTTCAGGGCAACACCAGGGCCTGTAGCCCCTGACACAAAAAGCCTTTGACAGTGCCCTTTTCACCCCAGACGCAGAGCTCGAATTTAAAAGAAAGGAAAAAGGTCAATGTTAGAGAGGATATGGGAAGATTCAGAAATGAAAGCATTGTTGGTAAAGTTGTGAACTAATCCAACCATTCTGGAGAGCAATTTGGAACTTTGTCCAAAAGACTAGCAAACTGTCCATATCCTTTGTCCAGCAATACCACTACTATGTCTGTATCTCAAAGATCATTTTAAAAAATGGAAAAGGACATAATGTGCAAAATATTTATTGCAGCCCTTTTGTATGGTAGCAGAACACTGGAAATTTAGGGAATTTCCATCATTTGGAGAAGGCTGAATAAGTTGTAGTATATGAATTTGCATAGAATACTTTTGTGTAAAAGGAAATGATGAACAAGCAGATTTCAGAAAAACCTGGAAGATTTGTACAAAATGATACAAAGAGAAACAAGAACCAGTAAAACATTGTACACAGTATCAGCAATGTTGTGTGATGACCCACTATAAAGGACTCGGCTCTTCTCAGAAACACCCATCCAAGAAAAGTACAAGGGACTCATGAAGGAAAATTCTACCCACATTCAGATAAAGAACTGATGGACTATAAATGTAGATCAAAATATACTTTTTTCACTAACTTTATTCCTTTTCTCCTTCTGATCTGTTTCTTCTTTAACAATTGTGACTAATATGGAAATATGTTTTACATGATAATACAAGTATAACCTATATCAAATTGTCAAATTCAAAATGTTGTAAAAACGAATGCTAAAGATTGTCTTAGCATGTAGTTGGATAAAAAATAAAATACTATTTTTAAAAAAGGGAGGCAGGGAAGGAAGATGAAAGGAAGAAAGGAAGGAAGAAATGAAGAGAGAGAAAGAGAGAAGAGAAGAGAGAAAGAAAAGAAGAATAGAAGTGGTATGATGAAATAGCAAAGTTCTTCCTGAAATGAACCTTGAACTGTTACCTAAACTTGAAGTTTGCAAAAAAAAAAAAAATAGCTATTGAGCTATTCAGATTCTTAAAGCACTATAAGAACAGAATTCCTGGTAAATTTAAGCCCTAGATAAATGTGACAAGGTATGGACCAATTTAGCTAGAAATGCACACACATGCATACATCATAATTCAAAACCAATGATAATATTTTCATTTCCATAAAAAGGAGGTGGTGGAGAAGAGATGTTGATACATTCCAGAAGTAATCTGAAACAAAAACCACCCACTAGAAAACAGGGACACTGATACATTGTTGGTGGAATTGTGAATACATCCAGCCATTCTGGAGAGCAATTTGGAACTATGTCCAAAAAGTTATCAAACTTTGCATACCCTTTGATCCAGCAGTGTCTCTACTGGGCTTATACCCCAAAGAGATACTAAAAAAGGGAAAGGGACCTGTATGTGCCAAAATGTTTGTGGCGGCCCTGTTTGTAGTGGCCAGAAGCTGGAAAATGAATGGGTGCCCATCAATTGGAAAATGGTTGAGTAAATTGTGGTATATGAATGTTATGGAATATTATTGTTCTGTAAGAAATGACCAACAGGATGAATACAGAGAGGACTGGCGAGACTTACATGAACTGATGCTAAGTGAAATGAGCAGAACCAGGAAATCATTATATACCTCAACAGCGATACTCTATGAGGATGTATTCTGATGGAAGTGGATTTCTTAAACAAAGACAAGATCCAACTGAGTTTCAATTGATCAAGGATGGACAGAAGCAGCTACACCCAAAGAAAGAACACTAGGAAATGAATATAAACTGTTTGCATTTTTGTTCTTCTTCCCGGGTTATTTATACCTTCTAAATCCAATTCTCCTTGAGCAACAAGAAAATTGTTCGGTTCTGCACACATATATTATATCCAAGATCCACTGCAATCTATTTAACATGTATAGGACTGCTTGCCCTCTTTGGGGAGAGGGCGGAGGGAGGGAGGGGAAAAATCAGAACAGAAGTGAGTGCAAGGGACAGTGTTGTAAAAAACTACCCTGGCATAGGTTCTGTCAATAAAAAGTTATTAAAAAAAACACCCACTATTCTGTTATGTTAGTGTTAGGAATACATGAAACAAAATATACCAGCCTTAAATCTCTTATACCATGAAAATAATCCCAAACCTATCAATGTCTACAGTCTTCCAATAAACCATTGACAGTAATACCCACTTCCAATAACAACACTATCTATGAAACAGTAGTGAGAATGGGTTTCCTTCACATAACCCTCAACACCCACTGCTACAAGTGGATAAACAAGCATTTGCAATAGTCAAATTTGGTAATCTTTTTTTTTTTTTGCAACCAGTACTCAAGAGAAAAAAGAAGTATTGGAAAATTTCAACTGATAGCATAAACAGAAAGTTAATTTCAAATTTTCATGAGATTTTTTCCCCAACTTAAAAGATCAGTTTAAAATTTCAGTGTGATCTAACACTGAAAAATGAATACTAAAGATTAAAAAAAAATAGATGAATGTTGGAAGTCAGGGGAAAAATAATGATGGGGGTAGTGGTCCTTCATCTCATTGTTTATTATTTTCAATCTTATTTTAGGCTATATGTGTACATTTTTTACATATTTCCATATGAGCCATGTTGAGAGAAAAACCATAACAAAAGGGAAAAACCAAAGAAAGAAAAAAATAAAAAGAGAAAAGAAATAGGTATAAACAATATGCTTCGATCCACATTCAATCTCCATAACTCTCTCTCTAGATTTAAAAAGCTTTTTCTGTCCAAAGTTTATTGAAATTGTCTTGGATAATTGAATTGCTGAGAAGAGCTAATCTATTGCAGTTGACCATAATGTAATCTTGCTATTGCTGTGTATACTGTTTTCCTAGTTTTGCTCATTCCATTCAGCATCAATTCATATTAAGTCTTTTAGGCTTTTCTGATGTCAGCCTATGCATCATTTTTATAGAACAATAATATTCCATTACTTTCATATCCTGTAACTTGTTCATCCATCCCCAATTGATGGACATCCACTCAGTTTCCAATTCTTTGCCACAACAAAAAGAACTGCTACAAACATTTTTGTATATATGGGTCCTTTTGCCTCTTTTATGATCTCTTTGAGATATAGACTCACTGTTGGATCAAAAGGTATACACGGTTTGATAGCTCTTTGGGCATAGTTCTAAATTGCTTTCCAGAATGGTCTCAATTTCACCAACAATATATTAGTGTCCCAGTTTTCCCACATCTTCTCCAACAATTTATCATTATCTTTTCCTGTCATCTTAGCAAATCTAATAGGTATGAGGTGGTACCTCAAAGTTATTTTAATTTGTATTTCTCTAATTAAAAGTGATTTAAAGCACTTTTTAAATATGACCATAGAAGATTTAATTTATTTTTCTGAAAATTTTCTGTTCTTATCATTTGACCATTTTTCAATTGGGAAATGACTTGTATTCTTATAAATTTGACTGTTCTCATTGTATTTTAGGTCCTTCATTCTCAATGAAGGAAAGAAAATAAGAAAAGATGAGATTATGGTAATGGAGTTGGAGAGAATACAAAACCATTTAATTCTCCTTTTGTTTCTCTTTTCTCTACAAAGGAGAGCTACCTTAATATACTGAGGGGCACTCTTTCCATCTCTCCCACAGACATTCTCTGACAACTTCAAACTAATCTCATGTGTGATTCAGCATTTGGGTGCATCTAATAAATACCCTAATGGTTTCCAGCAATCTATGAGTAATAAACTCTAAAAGGCCCTTTGGTTTCACCCTGCCCCATGAATAAAAGGTACTGTGGAAGTTAGAAAATGAAACCAGCTGGTGCTCTATTATTGTGCCTCTCCAAGGGGCATCATGTGTCTCCAATGAGAAGATGGGAAGGATGAGTCTTTTCTATCCTGATGTCATGCCAATCTTATCCATGTGACAACTAATAAAGGAAAACAACTTAGTGAGCACAAAAGAGGGCCATTAGTTTACTTTGCTTCTTTTTTGTCTGCTCTTTTCTGATCTTAGGTGAACCAGTACCCTAAGATAGAGACACTTAACTCTGAGACTTATGTTCAATCACCTATTCAAGAAAGGAAACAATTCCAAAAAAGCAGTCAGAAGGCCAAGCTTATAAGCGCACATAAATGGGGGCCACCCTATTTGGAGAGTAGGGAGTAGAAATTGGATGGGGGGAGGGTTTGACCATCAGACACACCTCTACCTCCCCACTTCAAGAAAGAGAGTACCTCATCTGCCACAGCAAAAGAACATCAGCTGGAAGCTACTGTCTTCTTAACTACCATTACTATCTCAGCTCTACTTCTCAATCTTTGGACTTTGTATTATGTATCAGCTGTGTTCTCACCCTAGATGTCTATAGCTTTCTCCTAGAACATCCACTTTGAGGAAAGATTCAGGCCAGCCTTTCTTTACTTTTCTCCCAATTCCACCCTTGGTTTTGGAGTCTACTACCATGTCCCCTTATTATTATTATCTTATTCTCTGGCTGTCCCCCATTCTTGGAATGTTCTCCTTTCTTTTCCCCATCTATTGCCTTCCCTAACTTCTTTTAAATCCCACCTAAAGTCCTATCATCTATAGGATGCTTTTCCTAACCTGTCACATTTCTAGTGTCTTCCTTTTTTTTTTAGTCATTTCCTTTCTGTCCTGCACAGAGCTCATTTGCACTTGTTCATTTGTTGTCTCCCCCATTGCATTGTAAGCTGCTTGAGGGCAAGGACTTATTTTTGCCTCTCTTTGTATCTCCAGTACTTGGCTGGCAAGCACATAGAACCACTTAACTGCTTATTGACTGACTCATTGACTCTTCTCCCATCCCCAGTTTTTCAGATTTCTTTTATATGCTATCTTCCTTAATTAGAATGCAAATTCCTCGCATGTATGATCTATCTTTCTTTTAGCTGTTTTCTCAGCAATTAACTAAATGCCTGGCACATAGGTAAGTGCTTATTAAAATAAGTTTGCTGACTTGATTTACCACTTAATCCCATCTCTCATTACTGGGAGAGGAAATAATTAAAAGACTTCTGAGGGACTAGTACATCATACCAAAATGCCCTCACGTAGTCAAAAACAACCAAAAGAGTTCATCATCATCATTTCCAGTGCACCCAATTGTTGAGGTGCACATATGGCTAACCAAAAGTAGTCAATCAATTTCTGCCATCCTGGATGTGTTTCATTCTATCTTTTGAGTCCATCACCTTTCTGTCAGGAGAGGAATAGGACTTTTCTCATTAGTATCCTAGAATCTTTATTGATCATTGTGTTGATCAGAATTCTTAAGTTTTAGAAAGTTGTTCATTTTAAAAATATATTGTTATTGTACAAATTGTTCTCCTGGTTCTGAAGAGGGAGGTGTCAAGTACAGTCCATCAAACTTACTTATTAACAAAATGTGCTTTTTAACAAAACTTTAAAATACTTTAAAAGGATGGTTTACATACATTTAGGAAATAAATCAATTACTAAAAGCCAAGAAAGGATACAAAAAGAATATGCCAATCGTTATTTTTGACAGGGTCACTAGATCAAAGAAATGCTAGAGACATAGTATCCCTAGATTTCAGTAAAGGCATTAAAAAAAACTCTAATGCTATCCTTGTGGATAAGATGGAGAGATACAGGCGAAATAATAGTGCAGACTCATGGATTCAGTTAAATGGCTAGACCTGAAGGGTGTAGATTAATGGATCAATGTCAAAGTGGAGGGAAGTCAGTCTCTACTCAAGTATCTAGGGATCTGTCCTCAGCCCTCTGCTGTTCAATATTTTCATCAATGAATGTGATGAGGGCAGAGATGGCAAGCTTATCAAATTTACCCAGGGCACAAAGTTGGAAGGAATAGCTAACATGTCAGACAACAAGGTCAAGATCTTAAAAAAAAAAAACTAGAAAGCTGAGTGAAATCAAATGAGATATAAAAGTTATAGAAAATAAAAATTCTTCACTTAAGTTGAAAAACCAACTTCATTTAAAAAAAGGTGGAAAAAAGTCATCTAAACAATTGTTTTCATGAAAAAGGACTAAAGATTTAATGTCAAACTTATTTGCATAAGTCATGGGCCATAACAGGCTCCAAAGCTAGAATAATCAGGCTTGGTTAATTAAGGCACAGTGTCCAGAATAAAAAATAATCTCATTGTATTATTCCCTCCTCATGGCACATCTTGATAGCCATGTTAAGAGAGGATAGGGGAGAGGAGGAAGAGAAGGCAGGGGAAACGGAGAGAGACACACAGAGAGAGTTATATACTGACAAATATTAGAACAAGAAGAGAAAGACAAAACATAAAGGTAATCTGGAAATTAGGAGGGAGCAGCAGGACTAATGATGAGAAGGTGGATATCCAGAGATCTGAAAGGAAAAGGAGCACAGGAGGGGACTCTTTTCAAATAGTGTTCTTAGCTAAATTTACCAATTAGAAGAACAGGCTGCTGCCCATGTTCATGGCAAGCACATTTATACTGGCAAACCAAAACAGCTCCAAGGGAGGGTGACCAGGATGGGAAAAGGATGGGGGATCCATGCCACATAGAGTCGGCAAAAGGAACAAGGGATGTTCAGCCCCAAGACATGAGTTAGTCACGTAACTGTCTTCAACTACCTTAAGTATTATTATGTGGAGCAGAGTTAAGACTTACTCTGTTTGGTTCCAGAGAGCTGGATTAGCAAAGATGGGGGAAAATTACAGGCAGATTTTAACTCAAATTAAACGAAAAAAACCTTCCCTACAGTTCTATTCATGCCTCTTTGATACATGGAAGTAACTTATTTTATGCCCACAGGGCTACAAGTTCTTGCAGATTCTTCTAAGCTAGAGAAAATGGGCTTTTGATAAATGGGCTCAGTGATAAAAATACAAGTCTGTTGGAGGATTATTACATCTCTGCTCCGAAGAGCTCATCAGTGGATGATGCACAAAGCTGTGAATGGTTCCATCCAGAAATTCCCAAAGACTAATTCCTCACTAAATTTTAGATACCTGGATTGACACTTGTGTAATTAGCAGGAATGGCTCCACTGATGAGATTACAGACCCTTAAATAATTCAAATATGGGGTTGTTAACTAGCATCATTTATGGGAGATCTAAAGAGTGACTTTGGTTGTTCTGCAAAATCGCCTGCCTTGGGAGAAGAGCTGATAACAGGATTCCTATTTGAGGTAGAGATTGGACTAATTGGCTTTTGAGGAGCTTTACAACTCTAAGATCCAGAAATTCTGTTGAACTTAATTGATTATAGACCTTTTTCCATTGTGTAGCAACATAGCCTGGGCTTTCCTGGTTTCTTGTGTTTGTTTTTCTTCTACCTCATTATATCAGAGGATCTCAGGAGCTCCAAGGTGACTCAGAGGTCACCTATCCTGACTTTTACTCATAAAACAAATTCCCTGACAACTTCAATCACAACAACAATCTCTAGAGATTGGATTAGAAGTTGTCAGGGAATTTCCAGAGGGGAGGGAAAGAGGGAAGAAGGGAGAGAGGGAGGGAGGGAGGAAGAGAAGAGGTGAGGAAGGGAGGGAGGGAGGAAGGGAGAGAGGGAGAGAAGCAACAGGGGATGAGGGGGTGGGCAACAGTGGGACAGCTGGAGGGATGGAAAGAGAAGAGAGAGATTGGGGTAGAAAGTGGGGGAGAAAGGGGGAAAGGGAGAGAGGGGGAGAAGGGAAAAGGGGGTAAAAAAGGAAAAAAGGGGTAGTAAAGGAGGGGAGAGAGAGAGGGGAAAGGGGAAGGGGGCAAAAAGAAGAGGGGGAAAAGGGGACGAGGGGGAACAGTGGGACAAGAGGGTACAGCAGAAATATATTCACTACTTCACAACCTTATTCTTCTCTCCAGGATAACCTTAATTGTTAGGAGGATATTATTGTCAAGCTGACATCTACCTCTCTGTGATACCCAGTAACTGCTTCCAGTTTTGCTCTCTGATAGTAAGCAAAATAAGTCTATTCTTCTTCCACAGAATAATCTGCAAAACCATGAGGTACACTCCATAACTGATATTTATTATACCAGGAAATATGAAGCTCACTCAGTTCACTGAGACTTCCTTTAAATTTCTCATGTTATTGTTACTTACCAGTTTACAAACCTCAAATCCCATTCAGGAAGAAGACAAGATGATTTTCTTCTCCTTCTTCCATTCTCTGTTGTAATAACATATGAACTTGCTAAGTACTTAAAAGTAGATTTTTACTACAAAACATTAAAGAAGAACAAGCATTATGGAGGAGGTGTTGGTATATGGGAATGGAGTATGTGGGTATGTGATGGAGGTATATGATATATGGGAACAAAGAAGAAAAGATTCTAGTAAGAGGATAAAAATTTTAGTGGTCCAGCAACAACAAGATTATGTGATGATCAATTCTGAAGGATGTGGCTCTTTTCAACAATAAGAGGATGATGGGGACTGAATATGAATCACAACATAGTATTTTTACTTTTTTATTATTGTTTGCTTGCTTTTTTCCCCTTTCTCATTTTCCCCCTTTTGATCTGATTTCTCTTTTACAGCATAATAATTGTGGGACTATATACAGAAGAATTACACATGTTGAACATATATTGGATTCATTGCCATCTAGGGGAGAGGGGAAGAGAAGGAGGGAGAAAAATTGGAATACGAATTTTTGCTAGGATGAATGTTGAAAACTATTTTGTATCTATTTTGAAATTTTAAAAAATATTATAAAAAAGGAAAAAAGTTTAGTAATCTACTATTTATAATAATAGTTTTTAAAGTTTAAAGCTAGTCCTTGATGAACCTTGACCTTGGGACATTTTTCTACTGTCCTTAGTCCCTCCTGACATTAAAATCTTTTTCTTGATCTGGGTCTGAATATTAGCCCATATATATCTACTTCAATGTCCATGCCTTGGCAGATTTACTGTTTTCAGGCTTTTAGGATCAACTTTCCTAGCCCTTATTGTAGCAAATAAAAATCTGAATCCAAGCAAAGACTTTCCTTTCTCTTTTTCCCAAATCCATTATCTTTTATCACTTCATCTTCAAACCAATGGTTAAATTTTGGGCAAGTTTTTCTCCCCATCTCAAAACCCCAGAAAGAAAGGACTTCTACCTGAGTACCAGAAAGACATCCTCCACCTTCCAAGCTTTCACAGAATCTCAGACATTGCCTCATCCCACCCATGTCTGAACAAGAACCACCCACACACACACATACACACACACATATACACAATATATTTTACAAGTAGACATCCAAGTTTCACCTGGTGACTTCTAGTGAAAAGAAACTCACTACCTCCTTTTCAGCCTTCTTTCATACTTCCCTCACCTATCTGCATTGTCTGAGTTCTTCAGGAATTGCTCACTTTATCTTATTTTTTTTCTTTGCAATAGATAGTCTCTTGAGGCAGATTCAACAAGTCATGTCTTTTAGTTAATTCATTCCCTAATGAACTATTTCATTTACCTCTAGGACATGGCATAGTACAATGGAATAGATTCCACCTGCAATGTTCATTAGTAATGTGATCAGGAGAAAATCATTTATCCTTTTTTACCTCAATTTCCTTGTTTGTAAAAATAATAATAATTATTATTATCCTCACAGGAGTCCTTTGAAGAACATATGAAATCAAATACTCTGAAACAATTAAAATACTATGTAAATGTCAGCTATAATTATCTCTCCTGCCTACCTAAAATGAATTGCAGCACAGATGGCCTGGCCAGATTATGATGGATTTTAAATACTGAGATGAAAAGTTTATATTTTTATTCATAGGCAATAGGAAGTCAGGGAATCCAGGTGGTGCAGTGGAAAGAACAGCATGTTTGGAATCAAGAAGATTCATTTTCACAAGTTCAAATCTAGCCTCAGACACTATCTGTATGACTTTTGGCAAATCATTTAACACTGTTTGTCTCAGTCATCTATAAAATGAGATGGAGAAGGAAATGAGAAAAGAAGCATTTTTGTCAAGTAAACCCAAAATGGAGTTATAAAGAATTGTACATCATTGAAATGACTGAATAACAATAAATAGAAAGTCACAAGTTTCATAAGCATGAGAGCATATTCTTACTATATGCATCTTTGGTCATTTTGATAGCTCTAAATCTAACAGACAAAAAATAAGGATGTTTTCTACAGCAAACACCTCAAAAAAAAAAAAAGGCTTTGATACAATATAGAGATATTACTTAGTAATTTGAAAAAAAAACAAAGAGCAAAAGCACTAAAGGAAATACATGCCAAAACAGTATCCGAAATTGCATCAGAATCAACCCAAGAAATCCCAAGAGATATGATCAAATGGATAGTAAACACACTCAAGACATTAAAGAAGAACCCAACTTCCTTTCATCATTCCTTTGAGAATTAAAAAAGAAGTAAGGAACTCTATAATCTCAGGAGAAATTACTGAAAGTACAGAATGCTGCCAAGGAATCTTAGAAGAAAATTATAGGAAAACTTACTGGGATGGACAATGAAATGAAAACCTTTAAAATTTCAATGAAGATAGCTCAAAGAAAAATCAATATAAGCAGGCAAAAAATTATAGGTTAGGTTCCAATTTGAATTGGAAAAATTAGCTTTAAAAAAGCAATTCCATTGGGAAAATATTTTGTAATGTAATCCAAGTGAGACTTAAAGACTTGGAGAGCAAACTAAGAAGAAAAAAATCTCAGAATTATTAGAGTTCCTAGAAAATTTTTTTAAAAAGAAAAAGAAAAAAAAATTGTATTGTTTTATTTTTAGAAATTACTCAAGAAAATGTCTTGGAAATATCAAAAAAACAAAAAACATTCTGGAAAAAATTCTAAATGCAATATTGTAACATCTAAGAATTATGTTTGCTATTACTTATAAGCATAACTTATAAGCAATAGTTAAATAAGAAAATATTATTTCCATTTAACTAAATGAATAGCAATTAAGCAGAGAATGATAAAAGATAAATCAAATAAGATTACATGCAAATTCTACTCTATAAAAGAAAAACAAATTATAGATTCATTAAAGATAAAGACTCCAGCAATGTTTATTTAAAAAAACTATAATTTGAAAAGATTTACAGGTTTTAATTGAAAGGCTGCACTAACATTTATCCTGTTGTAACTAATAAATAAAAATCTGAAATCTCCCCAGTTGTTAGTGATAACCTTCCTCAATTTTTTTTCTATTTTCTTTGTGCTTATGTTATGATATAAAACCCATAGGGGGAGGAGAAAATTGTCTCATATCTCAGAGCTTAACAGAAAGCTTTGAACATATCAGAGTTCTAATAAATGAAACTAGATTCAAAAAAATTAAATATCTTGAAGAAAAAAGGGAAAAGGAAAAATGTCTGAATAAAAAATTGGAGAACATCCAACTAGTGGGATCTTTCCAAACCAAAATAAACCAAACAGCATGTTGAGACTAAATAAGACAATAATATATATTAAAATTAAATTAAAGGATTGGGAAAATAAGAAAAGTTAATATATTTTCTATTTTAAAAAATTTCACCTGAAAAGTAAGTCAAGGAGAGATAATTTCAGAATAATACTCCTTGAAAAAAATATTTTTAAAAACACACATTCCATATTTAAAGAAAACATAAATGAAAATTGCCCAGACTTTCTTGAATCAGAAAACAAAATGAAAACAGAAATTAAGACACCAGTAATCTCTTGAAATAAATTCCCAAAGGAAAACTCCTAAGAATCATAGTCAAAATCCAGAGCTTCTAAGTGAAAGAAAATATACTGCAAGAATTCAGAAAGAAAGAATTCAAGTATTAAGGAATCATGGTCAAGATTATGCAAGCCTAAGGGCAGCTAGGTGACACAGCGGATAGAGCATCAGCCCTGAGGTCAGGAGTACCAGAGTTCAAATTTGGCCTCAGACACAACACTTCCTAGCTGTGTGACTCTGGGCGAGTCATTTAAGCCCAATTGCCTCAGCAAAGGGGGGAAAAAAAGATTATGCAAGTTTATAATGCAACCATATAAAGAAAGGGAAACCTTGGATATTCTCAAAGATAAGATAAAGTTTTACAACTAAGAATATCATATCCTTCAATACTGAATATAATCCTAATATGGGGAGGGGGAATCTTTAATGAAATAAATGGTTTTTCAGCATTTCTGATGAATAAACAACATGAATGAATATTTTGGATTGCCAACTAAGAAGTTAAGATAAATCTACAAAAGTAAATAAATTTCAGCCAAAAGGAGCTAAACAATGATAAAGTGTCACATTCTAATGAAGAAAAGACAAATATCCCTTCAAAATAGAGGGAAATAAATGTTTCATTTTGGTTTGACAATCTTAGAAGAGAAAGTGAAATAGTAGATAGAAAGAATATAATAACGGAGAAATGATGAAGATAGAAGGATGGAATTGTTCCTCATAATTGAGGTACATAAAAATATGCAAATAAGGAAGAAGTGATGAGGGAAGCAAGAATCACATGAATCTCACTTTTTATCTGAACAAAAGGAGAATTAAACACAGAGAGGGAAACAGGGAGAGGGAAAGACAGAGACATGGGGAGAGACACAGGAAGGGACAGGGACACGGGAAGGGACAGGGAGAGAAAATTTAACATTTAACTCAATAGAGAAAGAAGGGGAAAGGAAATAAGAAAGAGACTCAAGAGGAAGAGGAAAGGCAGGAATGGAATAATCACCATACAACCAAATTCTAAAAGGGAAATTAAAAGGAAAAAAAAAGTTAGGAATTAGTGATCATGGTCTAGGGAAAGAGAAGAGAGGATGTTCTCCAAACAACTTGAAAATAGTGCCTCAAAATAAATTTTGTAGTAGCAAAGTCAACAAAAGTTCAGAGAGATCTATTTTCTCAGTCTAAGACAAATTAGGAGGTTGGCAGTAAAGTCTATGAAATAAAACAAACTTTCAGTTTCAAATAAATAATGTTAACAATTTCCCTTCATTTTTATATGAACAGGCAGTTCACAAAATCAGAAAAACAAGTTACCAACAATCATGTTTAAAATACTCCAAATCATTAACTTAAAAAATAAAAATAAAAACTACCCTGATTCCACAGAGACACAAAAGATTAATAAAAATGTCCAAAATTACTATTATTAGTGGGATTGTAGAAGAGACACATTAATGCACTATAGGTAGAGCTATGAATTAATATAACCATATTCAGAAAGTCACTAAATTGTGCATATTTTTTGTTTAATCAATAATACCAATAGTTATATATTCAAAAAAGATTTAAAAAGACAAAAAGAATTCATATGCACAAAAATAATTTTCAAAGCAGCACTTTGTTGTAGCCAAGAAATGGAAACCAACAGGATGCTCATCAATTGGAGAATGGCTTTACAATTTATGATACATACATATTAATGTACTCTAACTAAATGGATAAATTCAGAAAAGCCTGGAAAGGCTCTCCGAACTGATACAGAGTGAAATGAACAGAATTAGAACAATTTATACTACAACATTGTAAAGAAAAAAAATTTTGAAAGACTTAAGAACTTTGATTATTGAAGTAATAGTAACTCCAAGATGACAGATAATAAAGCACACTTCCTATTCTTGATAGACACATAATAGACTGGAGTGCAGAAAGAGAAATATTTTCAGACTGCCAATGTGTGGAATTATTCTAATCCATTATGATGACTTGATATAAATTGGTTTGATTTTTTGCTTGTTTTAATAGGGAGAAAAGAGTAGAAGAGGAAAACTAATGATAGTGATGACAAATTTTCTTCAAAAAAGGGGGAAAAAAGCTAAAAAAAAAAAAAAAAAAAAAAAGACTGCAACCTAGTTAAATAGGATCTATAATTGCTTATAGTTACAAATCACTTCACTGAGCAATAAAGAAATGTCAAGATATTCGTGTGATGTTGGTAGTAGTTATGTCAGGAAGTATCCCAGGATTTTTGCCAGTATGTTGAGTATGAAATTTCCATATGTGAAAAATGGAATAAAGTTGTGTTTTGAGTTCATGCTGAGCAGTTAGTAATGGCAATTAGAGATATTAATTACTGAATTATACAATTCCCTAGAAAATGAAACAACATAAGTCTATATACAACATATCTAGTTACAAGTGCTGTTTAGGTCTGGATATCCAGATAATTTAAAAAGAGACAAGAAGGGTGGAGTCCAGATGGTGGATTAGAGGCAGCAAATCTGCCATACTCTCCCAATACTCCTCTCCAAACACTTTCAAATAACACTTCAAATTGAATTTTAGACTACAAAGTAAATATCAGGTAGATATATTTTTCTAGTCTAAAACAACTCTCCTGGCAGGAGAGGTCTGTGACACTATGTAAGCGATGGTCCAGGGCACATACTGTGGAAAGATACTGTTGCAACATTCGTGGCTGTGCAGCTTTGTGTTGGAATCTTTACAAAGTGTTAAGCCATTGGAGTTGATTTAATCTTAGAAAGCTATTTTGGGCCAGAACTTGAACTAGGTACTAAGTACAACTGATGGAAACAATGCTTGTGTTCACACCTTTAGAGAGCTCATAAGTATCTAAGTACTCAATGGAGTTCACACATGTAGGGCTTAGTCCGAATTCACACCTCCCTTAAAGTTCTTAGGGGCAGAGAGCACTCTGGGAGATAACTCAGAATCCCTCTCCCTCCAGAAGGTGGAGTTAACCTTTGGGAGATCACATAAATAGAGGGAGCTTTTGAAGCTTGGCTTTAGTTACTTCTTCTGGTGGAACTGACTGGAGGTACAGAGATTCATTCGTATCTTTTAACTTGGTGCTGGCTGGAGGCTGAAGAAAGCAGAGGCAGAAGCCAAGGACAAAGCTGCAAGATCTCTTGGAGCAGGCAGAGAGATAGGCCTCAACTAACCGGGGTAATTTGGAAGGAGAAATAAACGTCTTCACTTTTACCAGCTGGCTGCGATTTTGGAGTAATTATATATTTCAATAAGGCTGCCTTCAGGAAGGAGAAATAAACGTTGGCATTTTTACCAGCTGGCTGCTATTTTGGAGTAATTATTTATTTCAACTGAGACTAAGGCTGCCTCCAGGAAAACCTTCACAGCTTTGGGAGCTCAGTACAGAGACAGCAAGAATGTTTGACAAAGAGATCATAGGGGACTCTGCTGACATTAGGTGCAAATGGTGCTGATTTTGTTATTCTACAACCCATCCACAGTTCTGGGTGACAATTTTGGGTGCATTTCCAGGCTAGAGAGGAGCACTTATGGCACTAGTCACAGGTCCAAGGAATAAAGGAGCACTATCACTTGTAGCTGCAGGAGAGCAGGGGACCTGGTCATAATTCCAGGACCCAGAGGAGCATTAAGGTTTAGTTGTAGAAGTTGTAGAAGAGAAAGAGGTTCTCCTGGTTAAAGACCAGAACCAGACCAAGAGAGCAATAAACATCCATTCTCCTCAGAATGTACCAACCAAGCACAGAAAACTTTCAGGCCATCAGAACTAGTTCTGAAACAGCAGCGCAAAAAAAATCTGAAACTTGAGACAGTACCTTCCAACCTTAAAGTAAGCAGAACCCAATTTTAACCAAAAGTTCGAAGTCAAGAAATAGGTTAAAAACTGAGCGAACAGTAAAAAAAAAAAAAAAAAAAAACTTGATAATAAAAGTTATAATACTAATAGGGAAGATCAAGATAAATTCAGCAGAGGCCAACAATATGAAAACATCTACAAGCAAAGCCTCAAAGAAAATGTTAATTTAACACCCCAACAAGAACTCCTGGGGAAAAAAACTAAAGAAAGAGATACGAGTACTAGAAAAAAAAAGTTGGGGAGAGAAATGAGAGTGATGCAAGAAAATTAAGAAGAGAATTAACAGCTTGGCAAAAAAGCACAAAAATACTGAAGAAAATATCATCTTAAAACTGAATTAGTTCAACGGTAAAACTGGAATAAAAATTCAATGGAAAAACCTCCTTAAACAGCATAATAGGACAAATAAAAAGGAGGTATGAAAATTCAACAAAGAAAAGAAGTCCTTAGGGAAAAACTGGGACACTAATGTATTGTTGGTGGAATTGTGAACTGATCCAGCCATTCTGGAGAGCAATTTGGTATACCCTTTGATCCATCAGTGTCATTACTAGGTCTGCATACCCAAGAAATCATAACGGGGGAAAGGACTCACATGTGCAAAAATGTTTGTAGTAGCTCTTTTTGTGGTGGCAAAAAATTGGAAAATGAGTGACTGCCCATCAATTGGGCAATGGCTAAATAAATTATAGTATATGAATGTAATGGATAACGTGATGCATAGACTGAAAATGCTGGAAACACCCCTATGAACTGATGCTGAATGAAGTGGGCAGAACCAAGAGAATATTGCACACAGTTAACAGCAAGATTATGTGATGAACAACTATGATATAATCAGCAATACATTACTCCAAGACAATTTCAATCGACTTGGGATGGAAAATGCCATCTGCATCTAGAGAGAGAAGTATAAAGACTGAATGTGGATCAAAACATACTATTTCCTCCTTTTTTGTTTGCTTTTTATTTCTTATGGTTTTTCCCTTTTGTTCTGATTTGCCTCTCACAAAATGACTAATATAGAAATGTTTAAAATGATTGTACATGTATCACCTATATCATATTGCTTACTTTCTTGGGGAGGGGAATAGGAGAAAAATTCGAAATGCAAAATCTTACAAAAATCAATATCAAAAGCTATCTTTACATGTAATTGGAAAAAATAAAAGTATATTGGATTTTTAAAAGTCCTTTAAAAGCAGAATTTACCTAAGGGAAAAAGGTACAAAAGCTCACTATAGAAAATAAATTTCTTTCAAATTAGAATTTGGCAAGTAGAAACTGATAATTCCATGAAGCATCAGGAAACAATAAATAAGATAAAAAATAAAAATAGAAGAAAATGCAGAATATCTCATTGTAAAAAAACAATTGACCTGAAAAACAGATTGAGAAAAGATAATTTAAAAATTATTGGACTAACTGAAAGCTATGAGCTTTAAAAAAAGATTCAAGATATGATATTTTAGGAATTATAAAGAAAAGAATCCAGAAGATCAGAAATACCTATATTTAATTCAACTCAACAATTATCCATTAAGCACTATACTGCTACAATGTGCTAGGTACTATGCTAAGCACTGGAAATATAAAGACAAAAATGAAATAGGTACTGGTGCCAAAAAACCTAAAGGAAATAATAAGTATACAGATAAAAAAATACACACACATATATGTGTGTGTATGTATTTGTATGAATAATCTCTTGGGGCCACTGCCCCAGCTTCCACTTATTATGTGTATCAGAAGGTAATTTCTATTACTTTCAAAGTTCTAAGGATAATCCTGAAGAACAGTGTTCCTTGTACTTGTAGTTTCTGAGCTCCCACTAGTGACTCCCACTGAGTCCCATTAATAATCAGACAATTTGCTTTTAGAAAAGGTATTTACTCAGAAGACAGAGAAAGAAAATTTGGCACAAAACCTTCTCCCAAATATGGAATGCACTTTTTCACAAGTATACAGAGAATTCATTGTTGGGGAGTAGAGTTAGTATAAAAATTAAGTACAATGGTAGTGAGACACATGTAGAAAATGTGTGGCAAATGTTAGCAATTCCTCTACTGAAGACTTTTTCTTCCACTGTTGAATCCTCATTAAATCCCCCTTAGGCATCCTTCTCTGCTAGTTTCCAATAAATAATGCCTTTCTCAAAATGATAACTAGCACTTCTGTCTACCATTAGAAACTATACTCCCTAAAGCTGTCTTTCCTTGGGTGACCATTGTTCTGCATCTCTTTATCTTCAGTTGTCTCTCCTCTTGATGCAGATGCATGTACTACCATAAGCAGTTACAATTTCAGGAGTCATTGCTATTGTCAGCTTTCTGAGCTGCTCCCACTCCTTCAAGGAGTGATGAAGAAATAAGATAGAGAGAGTCCAAACACATTGGATGACATAAAGGGAAAGATCTCAACCGATTAGAATTATGGGTAAATTTAATATGTAAAAAGGAGCCATATTCTCTTTACCAACTGAATATTCAACAAGCCTATATGAAACATAATAGATAATAAGCATACTAAATGCCCATTAGAAGCCCCAAAGTGGGAACTTTGGATGGATAGTAGTTTTGCATCTGAGCAGAGATTGTTTTAAGCTCTAATGAGTGAGACAGAATTACAAGATTTAATGGGGCAATGAGAGAGAGAATAAAAAATTGACATATAGATAGGAAATAGCCCTACCATCACAACCAACTTCTGTGGCTACTCATAGGAGCAATGGCTGAAAATTCCATCCTCCCTCTGGTTCCTTGTTCTGAGAAGCCATGAATTCAAGGCTCCATGGATTTCTAAAAATCCTAGAGGTTCTAGGTTTGATTGCTAGAAAAATTGCTTATATCCTTTTGCTATTTCCTATGTTGACCTAATATAGTAGTGCAAAGAGTGCTGAAAACTTTTGTCTCTTTTACACGATTACGATAGCAGTTCATAACATATAAAGATGTCTCATGACCTACATTCTTTGGAAACTTTGGGAGTTGGAGGAAAATTGTGGTGATCCTTAATTATACTTGAATAATGAACTTCAACAGATTCTAAGAATTTGTCTTTGGATTAATCACATAAGGATAATTGTTAAGTTCTACTCGAGTTCAAAAATCAATTGTACAAGTAAATGTTGGAAGAGATCATGGTAGATTCATGTGAAAATAACCCTGTATTCAGTAAAATTAGTATAATCAGTGAGTTGATTTTAAGATTTTAATAGTCCATAATATAATGAATGTGGGTACTCTCTCCATAAATGCATGACAAAATCTCTTTAAGACTTAATAAATAGCTTTGGAGACTTTGTGCACCTGCAAATTCTATCACTCAGAGGATGGCCTGGTAATAAACCTTTCCCAACATGCCAAGTTGGACCTTGGATGACTGAAAAAAGTGGTCTATTATCAAGCCTAATTTCAAAGACTTTCCAAATTAATAGGGTCTGACCACATTTGTGTTTTCATTACCTCAACCTTCCTCAAACCAAGGTCATATCCACACTGCAATGAGTCTAAAGTCTCTCTTAGGATGGTTCATCTCCATCTCTAAAATATGCATGACAAATAAGATCAGCCAGTCTATATTTACAGATTTCTAGTAAAATAGAACCATCTCCTAAAGGATCCCATTCCAAATTTGGAATGTTCTAATTGCTAGAAATTTTCCCTTTTCTCAAACTGAAAACTGCTTCTTTATAGATCCCACCCACTGTTCCTGGTTAATATTAATAGCTGACATTTACATAGTGCATCAAAGTTTATGAAGTGTTTTACATAAATTATCTCATTTGATCTTCATAAAAATCATTTGAGGGGGAGATATGTCCAAGAGCATTATTCCCATTTTATAGATGGGAAGCTGAGATTCAGAGAAACTTAGTAACTTGGCCCTGATTAGACAGCTAGTTAGTGTCAGAGGTACAAACTGAGCCAAGATTTTCACTGATCAAAAGTTCTAAAGACTTTTCTATTACATGATTCTGCTTCTCATTCTGCCCTCTGTTACTAAAATGAATTTCATCCCTATTCCCCATGAGAGTCCTCCTCCAAATGTTGTTCTCAGAAGTGAACACATTCATACTATTAAGCTAACATTTAACAAATATGGAGCTTTTGTTGTTAACTTACACTTCTAGATGCCTTCCTGGCTAGTATTTATACATCAATTTCATATAAATGGAAAATTGAGGCTGTATATTTAGAAATCCCTTATAACCATTCCTTTGGGAAAAAAACCACTGAATTTGAATGAAGTCAACAATGGAAGTGATTATGGTATAAATCCTTTATTAGGACTAGTATACATTTCAGTGCACTGTGGAAGTAATTTCAATGGAGACTTTGTTTTTGTCAGGGACAGCTATCATAATATCTGGTATTTTTCCATGTTAAACATTCTTCCTTCAATCAACCCTCAATGACCTGACCACCAGTCATCACACCATATCATTTGTCTTTCTCTGGGTATAGTGGAGTATGTCAATGTCTTTGGAAAACGTGGTGCTCCAGACTGAACACAATATTCTAAATTCATTCTGAACAGAGCAGAGGACAGTAGGACTATCGCCTTCTTTAGTCTGGTTACATAGTCTCCTTTTGCAACAGGACTTTCACATATGTCCCACATTACTCTCATCTAACATTGCCGTGAAAACTCAACTTTGGTACCCTACAAATCATATTCTATTTCAGGCACTCCCTAGGACCAAAGGCTTCACGGATCTCAGTGATAACTCAGCTAGAACTTATTGTTCAGATGATAAATACCTCTAATCAGATATAGCAGCTCATTTTCCAAATTTTGGTCCTCAGATAAGGTCTGTCTTAGATAATATTCTCTATTTCTAGTATAATATTTTTTCCCTTTACACCCTATTTCCCCTAACTGAAGGGACCTGGGCCATAACAGCTTGGCCATGAGAGTTAAGCACCATCTACATTAATCTGCTTAAAATTCTGAATGGTTTGCCTTAGGAGTTGGAGGGAGGGAGTGCTACACAATATAACATGACATCTTTAGGATGTCCTGTGCTATGAAATACGTACTCGCCTATTTGATAGGTAAACAGAATGCACTGAATCTTACTTCTATATTTCAGATGTTTTGATCTATGGTTCCACTCAACTTAATCAATAGATTAAGATGGTTGGTTCATCTGACAGCCCTTAGTTGCTCTTCACTATAATCAGATTCATTTACATATCCAAAACATACCTATTCATAAATGCTATGTACGAGGGAACAGCCAGGTGGTACAATGTTAGACTAACACCAGATCTTGAGTCAGGAAGACTTTTCTTCCCAAGTTCAAATTCAGCCTGAAACACTTACTGGCTATATGACCCTAAGCAACTTAACCTTGTTTGCCTCAGTTTCCTCATTTGTAAAATAAGCTGGAGAAAGAAATAGAAAACCATATCAGTATCTTTGCCAAGATTTGCTCTAAATGAGGTCCTGAAGAGACAGACATGACTGAAAAAACTCAACAACAAAAAAGAGTCATACCACACAGAATTGTGTTAGATACAAGTTCTAATTATTTGCCAAAAGATCACGTAGAAGAGATTTAAACGCTTCTCAGTATACACATATATTCAATTAGATGGCAGCACACTAGTGAAAGATTCAGGATATGTCCAATTCACCAGGTTATTATCACCAGGATGAGTACTGGTCCTACTTTGCTAATGTAGAAACTATAAGATTCTATTTAAGCTTTCTCCCTTCCAAAGGTGGCTGTACCCATGGCCTTGAGACTATTCCCTGCCCATGTATTCTTAGGCCCTTAGCTGATTGTTATTCACCCTTACTCTTTATTTTGTCAAACTTCATCCAAGTTTTCAATCTATAGTGGAACTGCTGTTTAAATTCTGAGTTGATTCTGGTACTGCTTCAAGGTAGCCATCTTTGCTTATCTAATGAATAGCATTCTACTTTTCCTGGAGACTACCTTCTCCAAGCAATAGCCCATCTGCTGTCTCCAATTTTGCAGTTCTTCATGTCGCATTTTAATCTATTTATCCCATGAACTGCAATTCAGTCATGTACATAGAAATCATATTCAGGAGTATTCCTCCTTGGAGGACGGATGGGCAGCCTCTCCTACTCATTACATAATTTGCTTTGCCAAGAGTGCATAATTATCACTTCCTTCTTCTGCTAAGAGCAGCAGTCCCTGATGTGTTTGCTTAACCTTATCATGAAAGGGGGGAAGAACTCCACTTATGCAGACAGGATAATTCCTTACCAAGGATCCATTTGAATATTTCAGATAATGTCTGTATGAATGTTTCTCCCAAGCTGAGATTGTCTGCAATTTCTGGAACTCACTGATGTAGTCAATTAAGGATGGCTCATTGCCAGATCACTGGCATGGTGTTAGCTGCCTCTGCCTACTGGGGCTGTGGCCATGACAAGTTTAGGGACTCTTTATCGAGTTCCACTGAAAGCATGAATCAATCAAGGGTGACTTATTATGGCTTTCTTATGATGTATACCACTTGTTCTTATCCACCCTAAAACATGTAGCCTGGCAAAGTTGTATTGTAAAGAGTAATTCAAACTGACCTCTGAATATGCCTTTTTTCAGTTACCACTTCCCTAAACAGAAAAACACAGATGGTAAACAGCATATGTTTAGAAATCGTCACTTCCATTCTGTCAATCAATCAATAAGTTTTAATTAAGTATCTATAACATTCCAGGAACCATCATAAGCACTGTTGAGATAAAATGACAAAGCCTTTTCTTCGAGCATTTTACTATCTAGAGTATGACATGTGTATGCATGTGGGTATGAATAAAATAGATAAAAGGTCTCTGGATTTGGGGAGAAGGCAGGAAGACTATGGCAGCAACGGCCATCTGAAACTGGGATGCTGCTAAGCCATCAATATAATGACAGCATTGATCCGCTGGAGGTATGTTCTGAACTGCTCAATCACCAGCATCAATGGAAATTTCTCTGTGGCAGTCCTGGGGGGAGTGATTTGTGGGAAGCCAGTGTGGGGTGGTGAAGAGAACACTGGGTTTGATATCAGAGCACCTAGGTTCAAATACTGCTTCTAATGCCTCCTACCTAGGCAACTTTGGGCAAGCCATATCCCCTCTCTAACCCTCATTCTAAAATAAAGGGGCAGATTAGATAACTCCTAAGATTCTTCCCCAGATCTAAAGATGGATCCTGTGATTGTGACTTTAGCCCAAGTTCTTGTATCAAATTGAGTGCCGATATCAGATCTGTTTCCCCAGCAATAGAATAGGAGGTTAAGATGGGAGAAACAGAATGATACAGTAAAAAGAAAAGTGACTTTAAGGTCAGGGAGTTCGGTTCAAATCCCGACCTTAATACTTATTACCAATATAATTTCAGCAAGTAATTTCCTCTTCTGTGGACTTCAGTATCTGTAGCTATAAAAATGAGTGGGGGTCATAGATTATCTTGGGGTTCCTTCCTACTTGAAATGTTTATGTCCGTGATTGAGCAATAAGGGAGAAAGATTAAGCTCTGTGTTCTTTCTTTCAGATCTGTAAGTAGGAATTTTTGTGCCAGGAGCAAATTCAGTTCAGGGGCAATAATAAAGATGACCACTGGGAGAAGAAACAGCCCAGTCCCCCCCCCCCAAGAGGCTTTCTTGTTCTCATCCCTGTCAGGGTTGGGGAAGAAGGCAGGCTCCTGAAGAGGGGTGCCATGGCAACAAGACCCTGTGATGAGAAAGTTGTACCACACAGCAATACAAGCCAGCAGAGTATTACACGTTGAGCTGTCTAGGGTAAAATCCCCTTCCCTCCTTGCACAGATATCGGGTCTTTGGGGCAAAGTCCCAAATACTTTAGCTAGTTATGTCTCTGCTTTCCTTGGTTAGACAAAATACATCCATCTTTGCATCTCTCTTATTCTATCGAAACTTTTCTTTTCCACACATGCTCTGGGACTGATTAGCACACCCTTGTGCCCTATTTAATTTTTCTTGCTACAGAGAAAAGCTATTTTGAAAGCTGAAAATATTGCACTTATGTAATAGACCAGAGGCTATACACATGAGGACATCTAATGGAGGATTATCAGAGCTAACACTAAATGAATTACATACCTGATCTATGAACGAGATATGTTAGGGTAAAAATAATCAGCATCCCTCTAACCAAACGATCTATTACTGTGGTTTATTTTTAAGGATGTCTCTGGCTTATATAAATGATAGTCCCCTGAACTGTCACAATGGCTGATGATCTGGGAAGCCTCTGCCAGTTCTGACTGATGCCTCTGGAGGATTAATTAGGCATTCATTGCCTATTTCTTTGATGTTATATGGAACACAGGTCTTGGTAGGAACAGACTTCCTATTTCCCAAAGTTCCCTTTTTTTCTCCTTCACTATGTACACCCTTAATGAGGCATTTTCTCAGTATCATCAATCTTCTCTTGTAGAGTTGAAGATGATTAGATGTGTTTGAACTAATTCTCGGCTTATTTTAGACATGGAGTTTAGCAGTCTGTTGCTAGCAGACCTGGAAGTTTCAGGGTAATGTTTATAGGAGCTGCCCTCCTGTGTCATCATCAGCATATCAATCAATCAGCATTTGGCCAATCAACAACTATAGATCAGAGCCTAGACTTACACCTCTTCTGTTCTACGACTGTTATGGAAAGCTTATCCAAGGAGGATGGGAGCACCTGGGAAGAATGAATCCCATCCCACAGTCAGAGGAAATTAATTGGTACTAGAAGTTAATGCATTCCTCCACAGACAACAAATGTGTCCAAAGATCAGATAGATGTCCTCCAATCACAGGTAAACATTTGGATTAAGCTCAGAAGGTTGTTTGATAAACATGGAATTTCAGCAGTGGAGGTTGGATGGTCTTAAGGATCTTGTCAGAAAATTTTAATAATTTGATAAATTATCCTCCTCTGCAATGGGTATGTACCTATAAAGTGTACCAGGCTTTTTCCATCAGTCAGTTAATTCATCCTTCTTCTAGAGAATGCTGTTTGTATATGAACATGTGCACATATGCAAGTATGCATATATGTACAAACATGCACTGTATACCTATATGTATATGTTGACTCACTGATATTAATAATCAGTCATTCAATCAGTATTTAGTGAACTTTTATGTGCAATTCTGGGTCAAGGAATCTGCTCTCAAAGAAGTAGACAGTCTAGTAGTGGGGACAAGTCATTCTCAAAGGAAATATTTAATTTACAATATAATGTATCTGATGAAGTGTAAGATGAAGCCTACAAAAGTTGAAAGAAAAAAATTCATCAACAGCTGACCTTTACAGGCTGGGCCTATTTTACTTTGGAACCAATAATTCTTTGTACATTTGCCATGTTTTTATTTAAAGCTTGTTGGGACATATGAGCCCTGTACATTTTAACAAAATTTAAGTATCTACTATATGCTCTAGCTATTAGGGGATATAAAATCGAGATAAGACATTTCTGCCTTCAGAATATGTTACAAATACAAATAACCATAACAATACTAATTCATGATGACAAAAACATTTCTGGAGAAGGATAATGTGGACAATTTAGTTAACAAAATATGTTACACAAACTTTGTTTTCTTTTTTTCCAATTAGAGGGAAAATGGGAGGGAGAAAAATAATACTTTCCAATTGAAAAAATGAAATTAAAGTCAATAATAAAGTCCATTAGAGAGATGGGGAAGAAAAGAAAAAAGAAATATAGAGAGGAAATAAGATCCAAGGAGGGAAAAGTCATTATCAGTGAACAAGGATTGCTGAGATGGGATGAGGGAAGGCTTTATAATTTGGAGGCCCTTTAGAAATGAGTGAGTATTCCAGAACAGGAAAGAGGATAAAAAGAGGGAACAATTCCAGATGTTTGAAGGGCAAAGAAGAGTCCAGTTTCTCAAGCACATAGAGTGTTGGAGGGGAATTTGAAATGAGGTTAGACAGGTGTTGCTCTTAAGGATTGAGATGTAGAAAGGTGTTCCAGAGAGTAGCTCTAAACTATAGAAGGTGTGGAATACCAGACATAGGAGTCTGAATTTTAGTTTCTTCCATTTGATTCAGGCAAGATTTATCAAATGCCTGCTACATAAAATGTTCTGGGAACATAAAGATGAAAGATGATATGGCTCTTACCCTCCAGGAGTTTACAATGACCTGGTGGGCTAATTCAAGGCAGGGCATCTTAGAATTAATTCATACCAAGTACTAATGGAGGAAGAGGAAAGGAGAAATATAGACAAATTTGAGAAAGAGAATGGATCTGGGAGGGGTAAGAAATCATCAAGTGAAGTTTCATGGAGTTAACCTTTAAGCTGTGTATTCAATGTAGAAGAAATTTTGGACAGGTAAAAATTAGGAAAGGAGTATTTCCAGTCATGAAAGATGTCTGAGTAAATGAAAGCTGGACAAGGGAGGAAGAAGTAAATGATGAATAAGAAGTCCAATTTAGCTAGCTCATAGTGTGCATGAAATATGATATACAATATAAATGCAACACAAAAATATAATCAATCAATAGATATCTAGTACTACTCAACATTTTTGAGCAGGAGAAGGGCATGCTCAAATATAAACAGAATTTAAAATTACCTTACACTAGTATGGAGTTTTAAAGGAGATAGAAGTTAGAGTGTGAATACCTATGAGAATGTTATTACTATGGTACAGATACATAATGAGGCATCTGGAGAGAATGGGGCAAGATATTAGCCATGTCACTCTGGGCAAATAATTTAAGCTTTTTTGCTTCAGTTTTTTTCATCTGTAAAGTGGGGATAATAATGGCATGTACATTATAGGTTTGTTGTGAAGTTCAGTTGAGGTAATAAACAAACACTTTGCCAACTCTAATGCGTTATAAAAATGCTTGCTACTATGATTATAATGAAGACCTGAATTGGAGTAGTAAGTAGTTGAATCAAAAAAGAAAGAAAGAATATTACTGTAACAGACATTTCAGATGTTGATTCAACTACAAAGACAGGTGATTGGGCTATTTTCCCAAGGTAGATCATGTGCTGTAAGATGAGAAATTGAAAGGGTGTGGACAATATTTATGCTATCTTTTTTTATTTTTTGGAGAAAAATGAGATGAAGTGCCTTGCCTAGGGTCCCACACCTTATGTTTGAGATCACATATGAAGTCCTCCTGACTTTAGGGCTGATGTTCTATTCAGTGTCACATAGCTGCCCCCACTTGTACTATTCCGAGGAAGAAAACCTAGATGGAACCTCCTGGGGGTAAAGCGGAACTATGGCAGATAAATCTTGGTAATAAAGTAAAGAGAGAAGGAGAATGAGTAGAGTTCCATCAAGGGAGCAGGGAGGATCTGGACAGTTCTTACACCATCTCATAGTTTCTCAGGAGAATGAGAAGACTTAGAGATGGAAGAGATCTAATACTAGACCCCCTGAACTGATTCACTAATTGTATAAAGCAATAGTCCAGGCTGCCTAGGGCCAAGATGCAAAAGAGGTAATTTGGGATATGGATATACTGATCCAATTCTTCTTCAAACTGGGAAAAAACCAAGACCATCTTCTCCATGGAGGAAACTGCTAGGTTGCCTTCCCTGGGCTGGCTAAGATTGGGGTTAATATGTAATAGGTATATAACCAAAGGTTCTCTTCCCACTCTGACCATTATCCTAAATCTTGAAAATAGTTGTTGGTGCTAAGATACCAATTGATAACCCTAAATGAGCTTTCGCCATATCTCAGAAATATAAATTTCATTTACCTGGGTAAAAGAATCCTGGAAAGAGTCAAGATCCCCAAGTTCTGGTCTCTGATCTATTTCTCTGTTTCCTCTGTAGATTAAGGAAGTTGGATGAGATTTTCTCCAAGGTTACTTTCAAGCTCTAATATTTTGGAAGTCCATAAAATTTAGGCTCTATTTGACTCCACTTCAGTCCATCACCAATTTCAATAATAAACAGTTTTGAAGATAAAATATAGAATTTATTATGTACTTTTCTTTTAAAAATATATATATATATATATAGTATGAAGTAAAGAATCGGTTTCATATATAATCCTTTATTTTGTATTGTGTTGTGTGTTTAAAAATCAACTCTTTGAGGTATTTTAATTCAGAATAAATTTTTTAATTATTTGTGACTTTGGGAAAGTTATTTCCACTTATAGAATTTCCTCTTCTGCTAGATGGAGTTGTGCTGTATGATCTGTAAGGGTCCTATCCATACTAATAATTGGTTTTGCTACTTTAGGGGACCATAGGAATGAAATGACTTTAAGCCCTCTTTCATCCCCATCCCTAAAGTGAACATCTATGTACTGCAAACATCATCACTTTGCTCAAATCACTTCCCTAAAGTGTCAGATTTTTTGAATGATGATAAACTACTAATCTTATGACTTACTTATCAACAACAGTTCATTAAAATAAGAATTTATCAGGTAGTATCCATCTTCTTCACAGGAGCAAACTCACTAGCAACCACTTCAAGGTGTCTTCCCCTTCCCAGAGGATGTCTACTTCCACCACTACCATTAAAGTCATTCTTTGTGCCACTTGCTTCAAATATACTTTAGAAATGCTTCTCCAGGTCAAAAAAAATAATCCTAGTTATAGCTCTGGTCAATAACACTTTGTTTTTGAAAGGTAAGGGAAGAGGGCAAGGAAAATACCATAGTTTAGGATATGAGTGCCATAATATGGAACAGGGAGAACATAATAAATCATAATATTATACCACAGAAAGAACATTCTATATTGAGTCGGAGAACTCCATAGCTTTGAATCTTGACTCTACTACATTGATCTCATAACCTTGGTAGTCACTGAATCTCTCCGAGGTCTAGTTTCCTCATTTGAAAAATGAAGGTTTGGGGTCCTATGATGTCTAAGGACCTGGATCTGCATCTCAGAGAGCACATTTAAGGAAAAAATAAATTAAGCTTAGTTTGGGTCGTATTGTGATTGAGAAGCCAATGGGATATTTTATAAGTTACATTATCATAGAACCTCAGGATTGTAAAGGATCTCACTGATTTATGGTTTAATCTATACCTAAAGAAGAATCCCCCAGGCATCCCTCTAAGGCATAGCTGACAAGCCATCATCCAGCCTTTGCTTGAAAAACTCCAGTGAGGGTGAATTCATTGGCTCCCGAGGGCAGATTATTCCAGTTTTGGATTGCTCTAGTTTTTAGGAAGCTTAAAGAGATAAGGGAGGAGGGAGGACAAAGGAGAGAAGGGGATAAGAATTAAGCTGTTCTCCAGGGGAAGAGCAGCTCCCCTCCAGACTCTGGGCCATCAAAGATGGTGAAAAACAATGCATCTTCCTATGACTTCATCTTGGGGGAAGATGCTGGGGAGAGGGACTCAGTGGTCTTCTTCAGGATTGAATGCAACATGATGTCTTCCAAACCTTCTTCTCAAGAGATGTTCATTTTGAATCAAGGGTAAAAATGCCCTGTTAATAATGGAAGAACACCTCCCATCATCACAAACACCATCTCACTTGTGTTGGGGGGTTCACATATATATATGTATATATATATATATATATATCAAGATATTGCCAAACATAATTAAGGAAACAGACCTCTAATAAGCTTGAAATAGAAGGCAGAGGTTCCCTAAAGAGATCATGACAAAAACACACATCCGGGTATGAATTGTGTGTATGTGCACATGCAAAATGAGTTTGCCTAGAAAGGAAAGAGAAGACCCAGAATAGAAAGTCAGAAGAAGAAGGAGGAGGCAACAAAAGAAGAAGAGGGTTGGTTAGAGTGTAGGATAGGGATAAGGGAGGAAAGGAGGAAGGGAAAAAATGGGTCTCAGAATCTTACAAAAAATGAATGTTGGAAACTATCTTTACATGTAATTGAGAAAAAATGAAATACTGTTAACAGAGATAGGAATCAGGAAAGAATGACTTACTCTGAAGTGGAAAACCCGCTAATAATGGGAGAAAGCACATAAAAAGTTCCTCTAACTGCTCTTCCCCTGTGAGACATTAGATTCATTAGTCTTTTATTCTGTCTATAATGCTTACCACTACACCTCGCATATAGTAGGTGCTTAATAAATGCTTGTTGATTTTATGCATGAAAGCTTCATGCCCTTCGCTAGTTCTTTCCTATATCATGATTACATTCACAAACCACCAAGCTCCCTAAGTCTGGATTCCTATGGTTACACAGAAATGCCCCTTACTCTACAGATACATACACATAAAATGTTGAGATTACTATAGTACATTTTGTGGTTATCCCTCATTCTGCCCTGCCCATAAGCCCAGCTTCCTTTTATTATTTATCCTTTTTAAAAATTTATTAATATGCTTTAACACAATAGGTACTTCAAAACAAAAAATCCAAACAAACTTCTTTTCTGAATTAGATTCCTTCTCCCTCAACACAAAAGGAAAAAAAATAACAAAAAGGAGAGATGTCTTCCAAGTTTGATGCTATGACACTAATCACCATTATATTTGTGCAATTGTTGTCACCTCTCCCTGTTGACTTTATGTTGTTCCAGTATGAATAATATATCCACAGATACATGTATATACAGATATACAGATATATTTGTATATATATATATATGCGTGTGTGTGTATACATACATATATATATATTTTTTTAATTTGCTTTCATTACTTTTTGGCAAGAGACATCTTTCCCAACCTTAAGCAAATCATTTAATCCTCAGTGCTCACCTATGCTCTAAGAATTTAAGTTGTAGAGAATTATCTTCATCCCAGAATTCCCTATACCCATAAAATATACCCCTCTCCCTAGCCCTATCCAATTCCCTATCCTATTATTTTGCTAATTTTTTTATTTCCATCATTCCTTATGATGCCACAATGTTGCATTACATTCATATACTATAATTTGTGATTGTTGGGCACCTAGTTTTTTTCTATCTTTGTCTTTCCACAAAGAACTAAGAACATTTTGTGTCATTTTTTTCTTGCTGCTAACAGCTTCCTGAGAATATAGTCCTAGGAATAAGATCTCTAAAACAATGGATATAAACAATTTGTTAACTTTCCACTATTTTTTCTGAAGTATCCATAGTTCTTATGACCTCAGTCTTAGACTACTGTGGTAGCCTTCTGAAGCAGGAAGAGACCTAGGGCAAGAAACCAACTCCTACCTCATATCTCTTGCCACTTTAATTTATTCTAAGCTACCAACATAATCTTCCTTAAGCACAGGTCTGACCAGGTCATCTGCCAGCCAAACTCAATAAACTCCAGAGGTTCGCTATCACCTCCAGGATCAAATATAAAATCCTCTGTCTGGTATTTTTTAATGCCCTTCATGACCTTGTCCTTTCTTGTTTTCCAGTTTTTTTATACTTTACTCCTCTCTATATATTCAATAATCTAGCAACACCAGACTTCTTGCTGTTCTTCAAAAAGGATACCCATGATTTTTCCTTGTCCTAATCCTGAAATGCTCTCCCTCATCCCCTCACCTTCTGGCTTTTTTGGTTTCTTCCAAGACTCAGCTCAAGTCTCTATTTCTGCAGGAGATCACATATTCTCTTCCATTCCTAAAACTGTTAGGCTTTCCCTCTTGATTTATCTCATATTTATATATATATGTCTTATATGTATATAGCTAGTTGAATGTTGCCTCCCCATTAGAATATGAGCTCCTAGAATACAAGGGCCAAGTTTTTAAGCTTTCTTTGCATCCCAATAACTTTTAATATTACTTATTCATTATTTTTTTCATTATCATCTTTTCAAGTATCCTTTCTTCTCTATTTCTGAATGAATCTCCTTTTGCTAGATTAGGTTTTATTTTTTCCTCTTGATAACCAAAATTCCTGAAACAGACTTTTTCTAGAAAATCAATAATTCCTGGAACATTCAACTATTTTCCCTGCCAAGAAAAAGTATTGATTTACTTGAAGTCTTTCAAAAAAAGTCAAGAGCCAACCAAGGTTCAACTATATCCAGTAGCCTAAAAATTGGAAAAACTAAGAGAAAAATAGGAAAGTTATTTCATTTTTTCACTTTGGGACAAAATTTGATGTTTGAAGAGCTTTCTTAACTTTATATCTTGAAAAAAAAGATGTTGATCTAAAAATCACTTTTCCCACACTAGGTAATATTTGCTGTCATTCTATAAACCTAATATGTTTTTTATGGAAATCACACTAAATAAAATGAATTACTATTTATTTTGCCACTCTACCCTGAGAGCGATTGAATGTTGCTTTGACTTGCATTAGAAATCTCCTCTATATATTGTCCACCTTTCCCTTCATTAAAATTTGAACTCTTTGGTATGAGGGACTCTGTTACTTTTCCATTTCTATCCCAAGCAGTTAGTGCAATATTTTGTACATGAGTGCTTAATAAATGCTTTTTGTTCATTCATTTTTACTCACCGTATTGCCATCTTTTGAACCTGCTAGTCAATATCTTTAATAATTTTATTTCCAGAATCAACATAAAACTTCAGATGTGGTTTAGCCAGAGCATAGTACAGTACAACTATTACCTTGCTTATTATGGATTTTATGCCTCTCACTTCTATCTAAGACTATGCAGAGTTTTATTTTGGCTGCCATATCACTCTTTTAACATGAGTTAAAGTACACTAAGAATCCCAGATGATTCTCAGACAAACTGGATAAGCATTCTTTCTTTGTCCTTTACTTGTAAAGTTAATTTTTGAAACCAAGTGAAATACTTTAAATTCATCCCTATTGAATTCTTCTTCTTAAGTGTATCTTGTGTATGTATCTTTTTTGATCTTACCTCTACCATCACATTGCCTTTCCCATCCTTTTCATATTGTAAACCCATAAATTTTTATGTATAGCATGTATATTTTCACCCTATGCATTTTTAAGAATTTTGAAGAACAGAAAGCAAAAGATACTTGGAGCACTCTACTACAAGTAGTTGGTATTTCTTTTCTGACTCATCTTTGAATCCAATTATTCAACTAGCCCTGAATCTTTTTAAAACCCATCCTTCCTTTCTCTATCTTGTGGACAAGAAGATTATTACAAACACTGCTGACTGCTTTTCTGAAATCCAGAATATACTCTGTCTATATCATTATCCTAATCTTCCAGTTGAAAAATAAATTATAATTAGATTGCCTTGAACTGTTCTTTGAGAAGCCATGCTGACTTTTTACTAATTTCCATTCCTTTTTCTAAATGATCAAGATCATCATTTCCATTTCTCTCTTTTCCAATTCAGTTAGTCATTAAGGCTACAAGTATTTATTAGGTATTTACTCTGTGCTAGGCACTATGTTAAACACTGAGGATACAAAGGAAGCAGCATTTCCAGCTCTCAAGGATCTCCCATTGTAACTGGGGAAACAACACACACACACACACACACATACAGATAATTAGACACACACAAAATGCATTGTAAATATGAATATATATATGTACATATATACACATTGAACATGTGTGTATATAATGTGAGGGAAAGAAGAGGGGGAGAGAGAGAAGAATGAAAGGAGAGGGAGACAGAGGAGGGAGAGGAGAGAAAGAGGGAAAGGAAAAATGGAGGAAAAGAGATATAAGATGGAAGCCAATATCAGAGGGACAGGCATTAGTCTTTGGAGGAGAGAAAAACCAGGAAAGGTTTCCTATACTATCTAAAATTTGTGCCAAATCTTGAGGGAACTTAGCTAAGAGATAGCAATGAGAAAGGCGAGCATTTCAACCATCGTAACCAATATTACAGAAGTCTAAGAATTGGAACTAGAACAACATATCAAAGATAATCAGTAGGCAATGCTATGTATCATAAAGGAAAAAGACTGGAAAGTAGGAAAAAACTAGGCTATGGGTCAACTACCCTGAATTCAAACAATCATTACCACTCCAATTCCTCTACTGCTCCTATACCAGAACGAAGAAGTCTTTTCCTTTGCCAACACCAACTATTCACCTTTTGCCCTTGATGCCTCTCCCTTCTTATCTCTTTTTTTGAACTTCCACCTTCTATTATTTCATTTCTATCCCAAGTTTTCAACCTCTCCTTATCTACTGGTTCCTTTTCTTCCATCTACAGATTTCTTCCATCCACAGATTTCTTCCATCATTAAACACATCTTCAATTGACCCCATAATCCCCTTGTGCTATAAACCCATACTTCTCTTCCCTTTCATAGCCAAACTTCCACAATTAAGAGTCCAGCTCTAGTAAATTACTGATCCTACTTTCTCCATAATTGTGTCATCCACAAATTTCATAAGTATTCAGGGAGTGACTTCATCCTATTCCTTGATTTCAAAAAAATTTTAAAGTATAAAAATCAAAGTTCTCTACTAGAGACTTTTCTCCACGTTGACATAGCATTTATGAGTGATCTTTGGGCCTAGCCACTCAACTGCTTCTGAATTTATCTAAGTATACTCCCATCAAGCATTCATGTCTTCATGAAGCTGTTTATCTTTGTTGCCTCCTTATCTTATCCTTCTAATCACTTTTTAACCTTTTAAAGTCTGGTTTCCATCATCATCACTTGGCTGGAAATTTCATCAATTATTTCCTTATAAAACACAATAACTTTTTCTCAGTATCAGCTTCTGGTCTTTCTACTGAATTTCATGCTGTTGACCAATTTCTTCTTATTCTCTCCTCCCTAGATTTTGATTATACTTCAGTCATGAACCTTTTCCTGTTAGAGAGATACTTTTCAGTCTCCTTTGCAGGCTTGCCAGTCATGTCCCATAATGATATTATACACATACCATGTATAGAGACAAATGGGCAATACCTCAGATATATACTCTTGACTCTCTTGGCAATTTTATCAGTTTCTATGGTTTCACCTATAATTTCTATGCAGATGATTCACACAGTTACATATCCAACCTTTCTACCTTGAACCACTATCTACCATCTTCAAATATGTTAGACATTTTAGTCTGAAATACAATATCGCATCATCATATCAACATGCAAACTGAATACATCTTCCCCTCACTGAAAAAAATCCATCCCTTTTCACAGCTTCCTTATTTTGCTACCATCCTTTCACACCACATATGAAATCCACTGAAAAATCTCATCAATTCTGCCTCCTCAGCATCTCACATTTGGCCCTCATCTCCAATCCCATCACGAACCTTCTAGTTCAATCTTTCAACACCTATCACTTAAACTATTGCAATTTTATTAGTTTCTCAGCATCATCTGTCCCCTCTCCAATTCATCTCCATCCAGTTCCTAAATTTTTATTCCTAAAATGCAGGTCACTTCCTGTTCAAATTATTTTAATGGCTGCTATTTGGCATTTAAAGCCTTTCACAGTCTGGCTCCTGTCTATCTTCCTCAGACTAATTAGACATTAATTCACTAAACATCCTTTACTAAACATCTTAGCCAAACTGAACTGCTTATTTCCTGTACACAGCATTCTATCTTTTGCCTCAATACTTTTGCACAGGCTGTCTCCCATTCTTCCAGTGCCCTTCACCCCTTCAAATCTTCCTTTTAGAACCCCAGACCCCATCAAAACACCTCAGCTGACATTTTCTTCAAAAGGATCCTCTGTTTCCCTCAGAAAAGTAATGTTATACTTACTTATAAATATTGTACCTCACAAAAGAATGCAAGTTTTTTGAGGGTAGGGATTGTCTCCTCATATTTGAATCCCAAAATATTGGCATAATGCTAGGTGCAGAGGGGGTGACTAACAAATTCTTATTGATTCAGGACATATTGCATTATATTTTGGGAGTAGGAATATTAGCAAAGAACTCAACCAGAGGGTTATGGCATTATAAACTTGGAAATGGATAGATATGTTTGGGCTCTTTAATAAATAAAGAAAATACTTTGGAATTAAACTTTGCCTTCTCTGTATGTATTACTAGTTCATGAGGCAAGAAGAAATGATGAAAGAAAATGTGGCCATATTAAAAGAGATCCATTAATAATCAATTCTTTATTATGATCCCAGCTCCATCTGAGAACACTCTCCCCCAACTCCAAGGGAGAGAATCTTTGAGGTTTCTCTAGCACTTTCTTGACTCCTCAGGCATGCAGCAACAGCTGGGTTCTGCCCATGTGGATGATCTGTGACTCCCTTGAAGCTTTCTTTGACCTCTGCACATCCATCCCAGCAAGCAGAAGAGTAAACACATGGTGCTTTTCATTTTAAACCCTCCCACAGGGTTTGTGTTTACTAAAGCTTTCATTAGTAGCAAATGTTAATTGAAGCAGTGAATTATTAAAGATTCTTATATGAGAAGCTTTTAAGTGGCTCATCTAAAGTCAATGAAATTTGGATGGAGAGAACATCACACAACTGATGACCTTACTTGGAAATGATGCAGTGTGGTGGCAGTGGGTTGGATTGCCTACATCTTCTCTAAAACAATGCCCAGGAAGCATGCAACAGGAGAATTATTCCTCTGTCCTTCCTAAGAAGTCTTCAGCTATGTAGATCTGGGAACATTTCATGCTGCCTTAGAAAATTTCAAATGTCTTGATGGTATAAAGTTTGACAAACTAAATTCCCTAAATTTTAGACTATTACTTATCAACTTAATGAAAAGTGGTGTGGGATTTTGGAGAAATGCTGGATCTAGAGATACCTGCTTCTATCTTTTTTCAAAGATTCGTTTCCATATGTCCAAATACCTGCAACATATCTCCACTGGAAATAAATGAAAAGTATTTAGTAAGCATTTATTACGTTTGAGTCAATGTGTTAATTCTGGGGATTCAAATATAGGCAGGCAAAATAGTTCCTAACCTTAAGGAGCTGTCTAAAAGTGGAATCTGTTTCCTGTCCTTTGAGGTCTTCAGCAGAGGATAGATTACTACTTGCTAATTATTTTATAGTGGGGAATCTCTCTCATGTATAGGTTGAAAGAAATTAGTGTATCAAACTCAAATAAAACAAAAGTCATTAAACCTTACAGAAGGGTGTATATTGACTTAGAAAACCTCCTGTCAACATCATCTATGTCCTATTAAATTTTTATTTATTTTGTTAATTATTTCTCAAATGCATTTAATCTGATTTGGGCTACACTTGGGAATGTTTTAGGCTTCATGCATTATATGAGGCATCTTTGGGTACCTCTGAATTAAATCCCTAGTGAGGTCTCTTACAACCCTCAAATTCTATCATTCTGAAGTCTTAATATTTTACTGTGATCATAACACTCCATCATTTCTCAATGACCTCTTTTGCTTACCAGATTATGTATAAACTTTCTTTAGTATCTAAGACTCTCCAAAATCTGGTCCAATGTACTTGATCATCTTTGTCTCATGCTATACATGTTCTATATTCTAGCCAAATGGTCTCACTGTCCTCTTCTTTATCCGTATTCTTATTCATATTATTTTCCATGCTTGGGATAAGTTCTCATCCCTCTCCTCCAAATCTACCTAATGAAACTCTTACTTCCTTCAAAACTCATCTCAGATGCTCTTTCCTGAATTTAGATTTACCTAATCCACTCCCAGGTGAAGATGATTTTTCTCTCTTCCCATGTCTCACAGCTTTAGACTCTTTTTTGCCTCAATTTCACTCTTGTATTGTAGCTAGATGTGCTTTTATCCTCTACCCCTTGATCATGGAGACTGAGCATCATTCACTTAGAGCTAAAAGACTCCAGACAATTGTATGAGACCATTTGTTTTACAGGTGAGTTATACATTGGATTGTAATCACCTTAAAAGAAGGCACTGTATTCTATCAATGACTTTCCAGCACTTACCTACTTTGCACAGAGTAGATGTTTAATAAATTTTGTTGAATTAATTTGAAATTGGATTTATCTATCCCTGCTTACTTCAGGAACCTTGCCTCCTAGGCAAAAAAAAAAACCCAGGTTTTTGTTTGTTTGTTTGTTTTGACTACAGGCCCAGCACTATATTCACTGGCCAACTATCTGTATGAATAAAGACAGTATTTACTAAGCCATCAATTCCAGACTATTCAGATGAGGTTGTAGCCAGTTGTCTGTCACCATAGCAAGAATGAGAACTGAAACCTTAGGAAAAAATCTACTCAAATTGGCCATCTTGATATGACTTCACTTGTCATCTCTAATAAGGGTCAGAGAGGGAATAGAATTTGAAGATTTAGTCAAGATTATAGTGAATATTTGGGGCATCTAAAAGACCTGAGAATCACCCATTCAACACATCTTTTTATGTTAAGAGCTGCACTGTGCAATGGGATATAGCAGATAGTTTTTCACAGGGGATTATAGAATCACGGGCTTAGAGCTGAAAAAGTCCCTAGAAGTAATTTTCCATCCTCCTCATTTTTACAGATAAGGTTAATCCCAGGCAGGTTAAATGACTTTCCTAAAGTCACAAGGCTGGTAAATAACAGAGCTAGGATATAAAAGTGCACATCTTAAGACTGAGTACCTTTTTCCCTTTTGTTCTGATTTTTCTCTTCCAACATGTTTCATAAAGAAATATGTATTTTAAAAATAATGCACATGTATAACTATAAAAAATAATAAAAGAAATTTCCTTTCTGGAAAAAAAGACTGTCACTGCAACAGAGGAAAGAAGCAAAGATAGCTAGCCTATTTTTGAAAAACTGAAACTATTTTATTACCCATCAGCTGCAATATAGGTAGAATCTCATGTTGGCTTTCCTTATGAGTCTCCGTGTCTAATAATTTGATCCTAGTACCGTACCCAGATAGATGTGCAGGGCTTCATCTCGTGGAGTGAAATGATGAAGGGAGGATGTGTATAAATCTACTTTTTTTTTTTTTTTTTTTTTTTTTACATCTGAGAATCACTAAGAAGAATGGAGATTATTCTCTACCTATATTGCAGCATTGCGGTTGTGGAAAAAACCCTCAAGTTAGGTTCCATTCCCAGTTCTTGTGAATGAATCACTGCACATCTCTGAATCTATTTTTTTCATCCATAAAATTCAGATTCAGAGGCACTCTTGTGAAGTGGAAGCCTTGAGTTTGAATACTGCCTCCAATTCATTCTGCTTATATTTCAGTTGTTTTTGGTTTGGTTTTTTCAGTGCTTTCTGGATCTTCATGACTCCATTTGGAGTTTTCTTAGCAAAGAGATTGAAGTAACTTGCCATTTTCTTCTCTGGATCATTTTACTTATGAAGAAACCCGAGGCAAATAGGGTTAGAGGACTTGCCCAGGGTCATATAGTAAGGGTCCAAGGCTGAATTTGAACTCTCTCTACTGCACCACCTAGTTGCCCTGCTTGGGTAGCCCCTGGCTAATCATTTAACCTGGGACTGTTCCAAGCAGCTATAGTAGTATAAGTCATAGGGAAGACTGGAAGAGAGGTTCCCTCACGCAGTCCCCATCCCTATTCCAAAATTCCAATAATAACATTTGCCTCACCAACCTCACAAGGATATTTTTGGGAAAGTGTTTTGTAAACCTTAAAGTGCTCTTTATAAATGTAAACTCATATTAAGTCTGGTTGTGGGGCAACAACATAGCCCTCCTGTTAAAGCAGATTTTCTACTTCCCTTTTCACCAGAACCCTCTTTTACACAGGGTTTGTGTCTAATTCTACATATTGACAACAGCTTAATACGCTGTTCAAAGTCACAGTATATATTGAATTCAAAAACTCACTTTTCATCCTGAGCAGTGTGATAGAAGAAAAATCCAGCCATTGATAGACAAGGGCTGGCGTCAATACCAATTCCCTTACTCTTTGTGTAACGTTGGACAAGGCATCTCCCCATTTTAGTCTCTTCTGTTGGATTGGTGACTTCTCACATCCTTCCAGTTCTAGACCCTGTGATTAAAGGACTTCTTATTTCCTCCCCGCCAGGTCACAACAATTTTAGAGGAGAATTCCGGATACCTCCTTCCACAGTAATTGCCTATCACTACCTAATTACAGAGTGGAACCTCACAGGATGGGCCCGTGGGCAAGAAATCTGGCTGTTTGTTAATTCACTAAGGAAAGCAGCACGGGGAAAAGGGGAGAGGAGCACCATGGAGGAAGGGGGAGGACCATCATGGTTTTTTACCTTGCCTATATCCAGCCTCTCTCCCTCCTACCTACTGGGGTGCAGTAAGGATCAAATGAGATAATGGATATGAAAAAAAAAACCCTGTAAACTCTTAAGCAGCATATAAATGCAAGGGATCATTATTATTCCACTTTTTCTAATTGTTCTCTGTCCTCTGGCTCAAATGGACTCAATTGATCTTATAGTTGCCTCAACCCAGGGCCTTTTAGCCTTTCCTGCAGGGAATCAAAGAGGCTTCCCTTGTTTACCCATTAACAGCCAAGTGCTGCAGCCAATTTCACATATTGGAGATAAAGACATAAGACACAAATGAAATCACACATTCAGGGGTTGGTAATAGGATGGGAGGGGGAGGGTCAATTCTCCCCAGGGGATGTAGAATTGAAATTTGGACCACTGCTGCCAGAGCTCACATTCTCTAATTACAGTGTCTAATTACTGTAACTTGTAATTACAGAACATTGTAATTTCACCCACTTCAAATTTATGGCACATAACGTCAGCTGGGCAAGTCCAATCTGTCTGCTCCTACCCATCAGCAATTTTTCATTCTATAGCCCTTCTCCTCCAGCTCTGACAACTTCCTAATTCATTTCAGTTGTGGCCATTTTAGCCTTTTTCATCTCTTCTTTCACTGACCTATTGTACCTACACTCACAGCAGATGCCTTAGCCTTCAATGTCACTACAGAAATCAAGGCTATTTATCATAAAATCCACCCCCTTCTCTGACTTTCTCGGTACTGCCATCGCTCTTCCTTTTCTTTATTCACAGAAAACTAGAAAGCCAAGCCTTTCATTCAGGGTGATCCTTTTGCTTACATCCTGCATCCCATTCTCTGCTGCCTTCTCCAGAATGGTGGTCTAGCTATTAGTTCCCCTCATTCAGTAATTTCCTCCTTCTCCACATGTGCCTTACCATCTGACTTTTATAAATGTGCTTGGCTTTTCCTAATCCTAAAACAATCTTCCTTGATCTTTCTATCCAACCCAGCTAAAATATGATCTCTCTCCTCCCCTTTGCTGCGAAATTTCTTGAAAACATTACATATCCCCTTTGCCTCTCTTTCTCACTATATTTTTCCTTATGAAATACTTAGAATTCTGAAAAATATAAACAAAATTCCAAGGAAACTTTTCTTGAAAATATCAATGATCTGCTAACCTCAAAATTCAATAGATTTCTCTTCCAATGCTCATTTTTCTTGATCTCTCTACATCATTTGACACTATTGATCACATTCTCCTAGTGAGTGTCTCTTGGGTCCAGAGATATTATACATTGGGTCTAAAAGCATTGGCTAGTGAACTTGACTTTGGTTTCTCTAAAACTTTTAGAATATCTTATTAAATCAGGGGGTGAAGGATCTTTGTTCTGTCAAAAGCATTATTCGTGGACCATACAAAAGTATTAACTTATAAAACCTCAAGCAGTGTGAGGTTGTTGTACTTTGCTTTCAGTTCATCATCACTTGCGGCTGATTATGCAAATGATTTTGCAGGTCTTTGTCCCACCTTCAGGCTGGAGGTTCCCCGCCCCTGTGTTAAAGGGATGGTTTATGAGCTCATCCAGAGGAAAGCAGGGATCGTTAAAAGCCAGCATGACTTTATCAAGAACAGGTCATGGAATACTGGCTTTATTTCCTTTTTTTTGACAGGTTTATCACACTGGTAGATCTGGGGAATGCTAGCAACTTGGCAACTGATTGCTAAGTGTAAAATTAAAGTTCAAATGGTCAAGGGTGAGCCTGGGATTGTGAACTTGAGTAATTATAACATCCAGTTTTCAAGTTCTATAAATCCATAAACAATTACACACTCTTCCCAAAATAAGCTATCCTGGTCCAATAGAGAGCTACCTACAATGGAGTCTTCTGGTCATTCTATATTTTATATTAGCTTACTGATATAAAATATAGAATTTTGGTGTACTGAATTGAATATATTCTAAAGCTGAGGTATCAGACACCACCACTCCCAAATGCTGTCAAAACAGATTAAATTGTAATTGGGAAGTAGTTAGGAGCATAATAAAATAAAAATACAATAGAACATGGATAATGTCCATATGTGGGTCTTCTAAGACAATATGCAGCCTGCACAGATCCTTATGTATAAATTAGCAGCTCTTTCTATTTGAATTTGATACTACTGCTTCATAAACATCTGATCTTTTTTTGAATCCTGTTCTTTGATTTTTTTTATGTTTGCATGCAAAAGGCACTAATTGTGTGATTCTACCATTTTCCCCTGTCAATTGTAAAGTGTAAACACAATTTTCTGAGTTCTGGAGGGCCATTGGAAAGAGAGTTCTCATCCATGAGCACTGGAAATGTGTTGAATAAAAATGTTTTTGTGTCTTCCTTTCCTTTGATATAAGACCTCATGAGACTTTGAAGGATCAGAGGTTTGATGGCAGAAACTTTTATAATTTCCATAATCAAAACTGATATAATACTACTGAATATGGTCCAGCAACTAATCAACCCAACAATCAATATGTCATGTCCTGCAAGTAATGGAGCAACTCTGTCATTAGGTGATATCACATTTTGAAGTGAATTGGTTGGGGTGAATGCTCTATAGTACCCACTTTATATTTGAGTCTCTTTTTCCTAGGTACTGAGATTAAAAAGAGAAGAGTGTGCTCTTGGGTCAAAATGATGGTTTTATACTTCTGTTCTTGTTATATTTTCTCAGCAAAATAATCTTTTATAAAATTAATGATGATGATGGTGATACATTTACATAATCCCTTAAGGTGGGCAAAGTACATTATATAATGTCATTCTCACAACAATCCTGAGAGGTAGGTGCTATTATTACCCACGTTTTACAGATGAGGAAACCAAGGTAGATCCCAGTTAAGTGATTCATTCAGGTTCATACAACTAATTAAGAGAACGAGACTAAATTTTTATCTAGTCTTATCAATGATTTCAAGAAGAAATCAATTAGGCAAATTATATTGAGATGATGATCATGGCTGATTGATATTACAGAAAACAATGCATTAGAATGAGAACATGAATTGATATAGTATTGAAAAGATACCAGGGCTACCCCTAGAATACCAACAGGGAGAACAGCCTTTATAACCCTTGAGGACTTGACCTCCCAGTGGAATTAGGATTAGAATAAATGATTTATAGACAACTAGGTGGTGCAATAGATAAAGCACCAGGCCTGGAATTCAGATTACTTGTTGATCAAATTTATTTCAGCCAGGTAAGAAACTCAATTAGATGTTTAATTTCAATTGAACATTATCCTTAAAAGTTCTCTGCTGCCTAATAAATTGTAGTACCTGAATATAATGGAGTATAATTGCTCATAAGAATCAATATGCAATGGGGAGGAGGAATCTGGATAATGAGAGCTTAGTTATCAGAGTATACACAAGGGTTTGGCCTGTGTGACAATCTCCATTGTGTCAAAAGAAACCTGTTTGTGGAAATCCATGATGACTTGTAATGGAAGTGTCCAGTTCAGCACTTCAGGGCATAAACAGAGCTTCTATAATTCTTTAATATCTGTTTACTGAGTAAACTCTACAAATCTTTAATTTGTTATTGTGTTGTTTCAGTTATATTCCAGTCTTTGTGATTATCTACACATTTTTGCTGATAATAAAGATTGTGTGACAAATTGTAATCTAAAAACAGGTTAAAATAATAGGCTAATGCTTCTAAGGTTAGCCTAAAAAACACAGATGTTGCTGACTTTCACCCACCCCTGTCATTTAACTGCCCTTGCACTTTGCCAAGGGTTCATTGCTCTAGGGTTGACTATGTCTTCAATAGGTGACATGGGTTTCTAATGCTTCAATTCCACCTTCCATCTTGGATTCCTAAAGAACAGTTCTCTTTTCGGTTTTAATCTAAGTAATGTTCCCCAGCAGAGCAGAAAAAAGTTAAAAAGGTACTCGGAATACAAACATTAATCAGTTATGAAGTAGTCAGTTTTATTGCCACATAGAAAGGGAAATACATGGTAATCAAGAATTGTGGAATGATTGCAGTTATTTGAAAGGCTAGCATCCAAGCTCATTGGGATGTTTTCAATGAGCTAGTCATTAGTTTTTGCATTTCACCTCAGCTGAATACAATCCACTTAACACCACCTGTGCTCTCTTCTTCCCAGTGGTTTCTCTCTGGATCAACCTGCTGCTGTCCATATTGTCTCTACAACTCTTCCTATAGCTAATACCCTATCTTGGGTACTCAGGAAGAGGGAAGAATGTCAGTTGCCTTTTGATATCTTACTAGATCAAAGGAAATAAGAGAACCCCACCACAACTGCAGGTTTTACACACCTGATGGGTAAACCCAATAAGGACTAAAGGCACTCCGATTCCATCCCATCCTATCCTTCTAGTGCTCAGAGTCAATCTTAACTCTTGGGGCAGCAGTAAGGAGAAGCCTGATATTGCCCCTTTAATATAACCACTTAGTTCCAACACAACAGCCAATTAAAAATATATCTCCCTTAGCATAGAACATTTGTGCCTACTCTGAAATATAGAGGGAAGGGAAGTGAATTTCCATCACTTAACCCCAAGAAGTAACTGCTATAGGATTATAGAATCATTGGTTTAGAATAAGAGGGACCCTTAGAGGTCCTTATAGCCCTAATCATGTGGAGCCTTCAATGGAATAATTAGAAGGATCCAATGTTAAGGATCCAAGATTGTTGGCAAATTAAGTTCTCTCATTCCTCTTAAATCTTTGCTCCTTGTCCTCAATATGGTGAGACTGCAGTTGGTATTTTATTTAAGACAATTTAAAATCCTTTGGATTGTTCCAGCTGGTTTTTAGCATTCTAAGAATCAGAGTTGGCTTTTAGCCCATTTTCCCTGGGTCTTTCTTTTCCTTCTTCCTTTGCTCATAGTAGCTCACAGTCATTTCATCCAGTCTTGAGCTACCCTAGTTGGTTTTCTCTGCATTTGATTTTTAAAAAAATTTGTTTCATTCAACAGCAGATAATTTAGGAATTTTTTTCTATTGCTTTCTTATTTTTAAGGCATGGACTTTGAAAGAACAATATTTTTAGAAAATAAAAATAAACATACTTTAATCAAAAACTTATTTCTATAAATCAAAAGATAATTGTCTAAAGCTCTTTTATCTGTCCCCCCAACTCTCTACCCACATTAGTATGTTCAGGTTTTGCTTGTGTGTCTAATCATACCATCAGTGGAATTTTTAAAAAATGAACAAGAGTCCATGAGATCAAGGGTTATTCCCTGATCTTAAACAACTCAAAAGGAGTATATTCCATAATTTTAACTCCATTAATCCTGTCCCTAATAGCAAAAAGACTGTCAAAAAAAGACTGACTGCCTTAATGCAAAAGATAGTAATCTTCAGGGCAATAAAGTCTTATGTTCCATCCATTACAAATGACTCCCTCAGAGTTCCTGAAGCTACTAACAAATGAGAAAAGGTAGGGAAAGGTGGACCAAAAGAGCTCCTCATGGCAAAGGCTATCCTAATAACATAGGGCATGTTAAATACCATTAACCACAGTTTAATCGTCCTCCTACATATCAGTCATTACCCCAAGTAAAGGCTGTCTGACCTGAAGAAGATCTTTAAGGAGTACCTACTAGCATTTATATAATATTTTAAGAGTCTATTATGTGGAAGAATGGATGAGGTTTTTTTTTTTCCTGAATTCCAGACGTACTAGAAAGTAGACCATGTAAAGAAGTAATTTTAAGCTTATTGTAAGAAAAACATCTTTATTTAAAGTAATCTAAAAGTGCAATGGGATGCCTAGGAAACTAATAGGTTCACCTTCATTGAGGATCTCTAAGCAGAGATGAAATGACCGTCTGTCAGGAATGTCATATACAAGACTCCAACTCAGTGTGCTTTGGTCTTTTGGGTGACATGAAATTATTTCCAGCTCTGAGATTCTGTGACTCAGCTAAAATCCAAAAGCTATGCACTATGTATATTTTTGAATCATAGCTCAGAGCAGATGAATTTGAAAACAAAAACAATTCAAAATTTTCCAGAGGCAGAGATATTTGCTGACCTTTGCAGAAAACACCTCTTCCCTTTTCACTATAGAGGAAAGGTTCCTATTGAGAAGGGAACAGCTACTTAAAAAATGTTAAAAGTGTGATAAGTTTTTCAATCAAGATTATGTTATGGGCACAAATCAAGTCTTGACCTAGATACTAATAAGGACAGAGGACTTAATCTATGAATTTATTTATTGGGAAAACACCATGGTTAAGCAAGAGGAAAAAACTCCATAGGAAGCACTTGAAGGAAAGCTCCCTTGAGAAGCTAATTACCTATCAAATGTTTCTTCCCACCTTGGAATGACTCACCAGAGCATTTAAGAATTGGAAAAGAACTCAGTATCCATTCAATCCAATCATATAAGACAGGAATTCCCACTCTGACAAATCTATGCTGGAATATTCCCAAGGAAGAAGAACCATTTGAGGCAGTTTAATCCAGTTTGGCATAGTTCTAATTTGGAGAAAGTTTTTTTTTTCTGATCTTTCTAGCCTAAATTTGTCTCCTTGTAATTTCTATCCAAGGACAAACAGGTAGCACAGTAGATGGAATACTGGATCTGGAATCCTTAATATCCGAGTTCAAATCTGGCCTCAGATACTTACTGGCAATGAGATCCTAGGCAAGTCCTTTAACCCAGTTTGCTTTAGTTTATTACCTGGAGAAGGTAAACCATTCTAGTATCTTTGCCAAGAAAATCCCAAATGAGATTGCAAAGAATTGGATATAACTGAATAACAATAAATAACAACTTTCTATCCACTGCTCCTGTTTCTGTCCTCTGACCAAGTAGGAAAAAATCCACATTTCCTACATATAACAAACTTTCAAATATTTGAATGCTATCCTCACTGTTTTCTATAGGTTAAACATATCTCCCTCTGTTCTGGGTCTTCTCTTCTTCTTCTACCTTTTCTCATTTCGTGATTGCATCACCTCGAATTGATTCATTAGAAATGATTCTAAGATCAATTTATCCAGCCGTAACTTTGTTCCTGATCTCCATACTCATTTCCAGCTGCCTATTGGACATGTCAAACCAGGAATCTCTTAGACTATTTTTAAAATTTTTATTTGAAATTTAAACATAAAATGAGTTAAAAAAAAAAAAAGTTGTCATGTACACAGCAGACCATAGAAGAAGATTCATTCAATACAAAACAACAAATTTCCATTTCAAGGAAAGCTATATAATAAAGTACACATTGTTTTCAAAGTTGCCCAGCTCTTCTTTGCTTCCTTATTAATTTTCTTTTGTTCTCTAAGGTATCCTTTTTACTTTATTTTTCCCTTCCCTTCCCCTGCCACCCTAAAGAAGACCATAATTAATCATATATACATATATGTATGTATATGTGTATGTATGTATATACACATGTATACTCATACATATTTATGCAAGCAAGAAATATGATTATACTATGTTTATTTCCTCCTATCAGCTGTTTCTCTGAAAGCAGATAGCATCTTCTTTCATAAGTCTAATCCAAATATTCAAAATCATTCTTTTTAACATTTCAAAAATATTCTCAGCTCATAATATAGTCTAACATCTAATACTGCTGAATCTACTTCATTTACATCTTTTTCTCATTGTTTCTTTGTAATTCTTGACCTTTAGTTCTTCCAAATGAACTTTATTACTTTTTCTAACTTAGTAAAATAATTTTTAGTAATTTAATTGGGGATGAAACTGAATAAATAGATCAGTTAGATAAAACTGTCATTTTAAAATTTATATTGTCTTTACCTGTCTGTGGACAATAAATATCACTTCAATTATTTAGATCTGAATTTATTTGTATTTAAAATATTTATGTTTATGTTCATATGGTTCCTAGTTTTGGCAGGTATATGCTCAGGTATTTTACACTAGCTAGATATTTTAATTGGTCTAAAACAATATTGAATAATATGGCTGACATATATTATAGTTTTTCACTTTTGATTAAATTTATTTTAATTTTAACTTTGTCTGAGATTAAGATTACTATCCCTGCTTTTTTACATAATAAATTCTACTCCTGCCCTTTATTTTCTTTGTGTGTCTCATTTTTATGTTTTCTGAAAGCAACATATTAAATTCAAATTTTTCTAAGTAAATTCATACCATTTACATTGTAAGCCGGAATTACCTGTGTGTGTTTTCTTCCTTCCTACTTTTCCTCATTGTCCTTTTCACCTCTTTACCTTATCCCTCTTCATTCTTCTGCTTTACCTCTACCCACTACCTTGCCATCCTATTGTATAACCTATGCCTCTGACAGTCTCCTCCTTATCCTCTCCCCACTTTGCCCTTTTATTTTTTTCTGAATTTAGAAGACCTTTATATTTTTCTAGATATATATGTGTTCCTTCTTTAAACCATTCTTGAGAGTAAAGTTCCTGCACTACCTGACTTCCCTAACTTCAGTTTTTTTTTTTCCTTTTATGCCTTACTTGTATGAGACAATTACTCTTTTTTATCTCTCCCTATACAGTTTTATTTTTTTCTTAGAATTATCCCATCATATCTCAGCCCTTTCTTTTAACTTTCTTTTAAACTACTCAAATAATGATGATATAAGCAAGGCAGAATTGGATTAGCTTAGAGGAAACATGAGGTGCACAAAATTAGAGAATTCACCCTAAATATTCATAGTGGTTATTTGTGTCCAACCTGTAGTAGAGCATTCTGAGTTCATATTGGTCTGACCAGCTACAATTTGACACACTAACTTGACTCTAAGACAGTAATGTCATTTTGATACTCTTCAAAAATCGAAGACAACAATCAACAACCAATTTTTCCTCCTGGAATCTCTTTTAAGTAGTAATTGGTGGATTTTTTTTTTATTTCTACTTTGCCTTCTTGTTATAGAACATGAGGGCAATTTTTCTTGATAATTTCTTATAATACTTATTAGGGTTCTTTTTATCATAATTTTCACGTAGTACAATTATTTTTATCTTATTTCTCCTTAATCTGTTCTCCAGATCAGTTGTTTTCCTGATAAGATGTTTCACTTTCTCTTTATTTTTTTATTCTTTCGATTTTGTTTTATAGTTTTTGGTGTCTTAGGCAATCATTTTCTTAACCTTGCCCTTGTCCAATTCTAGGAATTTATTTTCTTCCTTAAGTTTTTGACTTACTATTTCCAGTTGATTGAGTTTTTTCATAATTTTCTTGGATTGCTCTTATGTTTTTCTAATTTTTTCTTGATCTCTCTTATTCGATTTTTTTGAAGTCCTTTTTAAGTTCTTTTAAGAACTCTTTTTGTGCTTGGGATCATTTGACACTTTTCACTGAAAAAAAGAGTGGCCTTTTAACTCCATTATTTTCCTCTAAATATGAACCCCAAACTTCTCTATCCCATAGTAATTATCTATGGTTGAATTCTTTCTCCTTTACTTACTCGTTTTTTGTTTATTGATTGTTTTCTCTTTTGTTTTTATCAGCTATTAATATAATCAAATTGTCGTCCCACCAAATGGGCAATGATGTCCCAAGCCTCAGGTCTTTCAGCTATTTTCTTAAATCTGTTTCAGAGGCTAACACTGGACTCTCCTTCCCAGCCACACTGTCCTGCAAATGATCTTGCTCCCTATAGAGGTGTTTGCACTTCACTCAGGCCAAACCTCCATCCCTGGAAGTTGGGTCTTTCCTGGGGCCTTCTCCTATTGTTTTAGGAGAACAACTGCTTTTGCATATGTTTATTTCTGCTGCTCCACGGTGATATTTTGTCTTTTTTTGTGGAGGAAATCCTTAACATCTTAAATATAATTCTTAAACATCTTAAATATAATATTCCAAAACTTCCCCCCTCAAAAAAAAAAAAACACTTCTCAACTTAACTTTTTTATTACAGTAGACGATACCTCAGTTTCTCATCACCCAAGCTTTATAGCCTCACTGTCATCCTCAACTCCTCACTATCACCTATCATATCCAATTTGTTATCAAGTCCTACTGATTCTACCTTTGAAACATCTCTTCCATAGGCCTACTCGTCTCCCTTGACACTTCCACTACACAGGGCCTCATCACTGCATGTATGGACTATTTTAATAGGATTTTAGTCAGTTTCTTTTGCCAGGAATCTCTCCTCAATCTAGACCATCTTTTGTTCAGCTGACAAAGTGATCTTCTTAAACTTAGATCTGAATTATAACTGACCTAATTAATCAATTTCACTGACGATTACCTCCAGGATCTAATAAAAAAAATTCTAGTTAATTTTTAATCCCCTACATAACAACCTTTTCCTAGCATCTATGTAGTCTTATACATTATTCCCTTCTGCATGCACTATGTTACACTGGACAGATGGCTACTATTCAGACAAAGCATTACCTATTCCTACATTTTCACTCATAGTTCCCCACATCTGGAATTCTCTCCTCATCTCTGTCTCCTGGGTTACCTCACTTCCTTAAATCAATTAAAATGCTACTAGAAGGCTTTCTAAATCCTACTCAATTCTAGTGCTTTCCCTCTGAGACTATTTCCAATTTTATTTGAATAGATAGATACACATACCCACAAATATACATATATATGTATGTCTATGTATACATACATAGAATTAACCCTGTGATATAGATATAGATGTTGATATTTTCATGTTCTCTCTCCCATTAGACTAAGTTCCTTAAGGTCAGGAATGATTTTTGGATTTCTTTTTTATTTCCAGCACTTAGTATAATACCTAACAATAAACACTTAATAAATGTTTATTGATTTGACTTATTGACAAGATCTCATGAAATCTCAAGAGAAAAATACTGATATTTTAACCTTTTTTTTTGCAAGAATGTGATTTCCTGTGTTTGCAAGAAAGTAGATTTGAGGTAACAATTTCTTAAAAGTTTTGCTCCTGGGGAAACTCAGAAATGTAAAAATAAAAGATATCTATAATATATGTAAGCATATGTACATAAAAAGAGATTAATAAATTTTGAATGTCAAAAACTTTAATGAAACCCTTATAATGCTTTCACATACCTATTTATTCAACCTCTTATGATTACAAAATCAGGCAGATAATAGCATCTATATTGGCATTTATATAATTGAATTAGTTTTTTTTAAAGCTTTTACCCCTGTGACAATGAGGACAATTTTTCTCTCATTTTAGCAAACCTTGAAAATAAGATTTCTAAAACTATTATTTAATTTTGTTTATTTTAATTTAATTTATTTAATTTTATTTATTTTATTTGAATGGCACCATCAAATCTGATGGAAAACCTGAAAAATATAACACTAAATTGCAATTTTTCTATAGATAATGTATTCTAGCACAGCTTTGATCTCTGAATCCACTACTCTGTTTTCATGAAAGCAAATGCCATTGTTTCCCCAGTCACCAGAGCCACCTGATTGTAGAACCCAGCATTTTTTACTTCCATAAGGCCAGTCAATAATTGCTGAACAATAACTGAACAGAAAATATTTAATTTAAAAATTCATGACATAGTTTTAAGTTTAATCTACATTATTGACATTTTATCCATCCATTTCTTAAATCTAAAAATCAATGTAACAATAAATCTAGCCCTGATTTATAGCATTTGCTGATTTCCAAGATATAATTGCTTTTACTGGATTAAAAAAAATTAATAGTATTTAATTTTTCCAAATACATGCAAAGATAGTTTTCAACATTCATCTTTGCAAAATCTTGTAAAATATTTGTCTATTAATCTTAATAGTAACAAAATCTGATTATCTTCCACCTTGCCACCAGGAGAAAATATATTTGTGGAAACCCATTTCAGTGACAAGAGACATCAGTAGTCTTTCATTGTCAAAATTTCAAGTACCAGTACCTTCTTCACCTCAATCGGCTCAGAATTGATCAACACATTTTAGAAAAAATTGATCAGTCCATTATCTAGCATTTCTGACTGCTGTCACTTTCTGCTAAGCCACAGAACACACAGTACTTTTTCTGAGATGACTTGATGAATGTAGACAAGTAGCTATATTGATAATATAGAGGGAAAACAACAGTTAAAAAAAGACAATATTCAGATCAATACAATAATCAATCTTAACTCCAGAGGTTTCTCTCCCTCTCCTTAGAAAGAAAACTATAGATATGGAAAGAGGCATACATTGTCAGAAATGAGCAATAAGCTGTTTTTCTTTGTCCTAGAAGAGTGATAGTTATCAGGAAAAACACCAATAACACTTTTTTTAAAGTATGTATATAAGACAGGAGACACTGAAAATACACAATAATAAAGAAGAAAATTACATTTAAGTAGTGCAATTGTAATGAGCACTGAACCTGGAATCATAATATGTGGATTCAAATTCTAGCCATGTGAACTTAGGACATCCATTTGACCCTGTTTACTCCATTTTCTCATCTGGAAAATGTGGATAATAATACCTATACTACCTATCTTACAGACTACTAGGAAGATAAAATGAAATAGTATATAGAAAGTGCTTTTCAAACTACAACTAAATGTTAGCTACCAATATCGTTTATTTTAGAACACACCTATGAAATGGAAAAAGAAGTATCTTTTATCAAAAAGAAGAGTAGCAATAATTAACAAGGGATGGAAAGAAATAATCTTGTCCTAGGACTTTTGACACATACCAACAAGCAAAGGTCTAGAATGTTCAAACATCTAATAACTCTGGGAGTTTCTTTAAAGCTTACAATTAAAGTGCCCCCAAAATCTTAAAGCTCTATCTTAATGTATGATAATTTATTGAGTGAATGAAAGAATGAAGCTGTCTCACTGGATCCCAGTTGCCAGAGGAGGGATTAAAGGTTTTATTGTATCTTTCCCAGACAAATCAGGTAGAAAAAAATACACAGCCTCCTAAAATATTTAAACAAATGAGATAGAAAGTGTTGTACTACTATTCATTTATCAACTCATCATATATATAAGAATTGGGACATTCCAATTATTGTTTTCTCAAAACTTTGAAAAGAGAAATAATGGGACCCCTCTTTAAAAACTCACAAAATTTCTGCATGACCTGAGTGAATATATTACAATCAGTAAATACACATTTATTAAGCATTACTATGTGTCAACCTTATCTAAACAAATCCTCTTTCTAATATGTTGTTGTCATCTAACTTTTGAACGAAAAACCAAAGGAAAAACAAAAGTTCTAACACTATCAAAGGAAATGATGAAAAGGAATTAAAAATAAAGGGAGACTAACATTTCCAGACTTAAAACTATATGATAAAAAAGCAGTTATCAAAACTTTCTGGCATTGGTTAAAAAATAGATATATCAATGGCACAGATTAGATAAGGGAGATTCAAAAACTATAGGACTCCATAACTTCATATAGAATAGAGAGGAATATGTACGTTACATAGGGGGAAAATTCCCTATTCAATAAAAACTGCCGGGAAAACTGGAAAGCAATTTGACAGAAATTAGCCTAAGACTAACATCTTATATCACACATTACAATAAAAGTTTAATGAATATATTACCTTAATTTATAGATCATACCATAAAAAATGTTAGAAGAGAAATATATCATATACCTCTCACAACTATGGATAAAAGATATATTCTTAACCAAACAAGAGAAAGTCAATTACAAAACTTAAAGTGAGTAATTTTGATGACTTGAAACTGAAAGCTTTTTGGACAGACTATTTTACTGCAACTAGAGTAAGAAAGAAAGTGTTCAAATAGGGTGAAAAATCTTTGTGTCAAATTTCCTTGACAAAGATTTGGTATCGAAGATGGAAAGAAAGGTAGATAGGTAGCTAGACAGATATACAGATAGATGGATAGATAGGCAAGTAGGTAGATAGATAGATACACACACATACACACACACACACACACACATATAAGGGATATGTGTGTGTGTGTATGTATATATCCCTTAGATAAATAGCCAAAATATATGAACAAACATTTCTCAAAAGAAGAACTTCAAACTATTTACCAACAACCTCAAAAAAGTATCCAAATCACTAATAGTAAAAGAAAGGCAAATTAAAACAATTTTTAAATTTTACTTCACACCCTACAAATTAGCAAAAAAAAAAATGATAAAAATGGCAACAACCTATGTTTGATGACATGTGAGCTGATAGGAACACTGCTATATTACTGTTAAAGCTGCAAAATAATAGGAGATAATTTGGAATTTTGCAAATAAAATTACTAAAATGTCTATCTATGTCCTTTGGATCGGAGACTCCATTAGTGAGCTTATATCCCAAGGAAACCTTTGATAAGAAGAAAGACCCCACGTGTTACAAAAGATTTATAGCAGCACTTTTTGTGATAGCTAAGAATTGTAAACAAGCAGGTGCTCATCTACTTGAGAATGACTGAACAAATTATGATATATGTATACTGTTGTAAATGGAGTATGTGATGAATATAGAGAAGCATAGGAAGATATGTAAGTACTGATGCACAGTGAAGTAAGCAGAGCCAAGAAAACAATATGCACATAAATGTCAAAATGTAAAAGGAAAAAACAACTACAAACCAAAATATCAAAAGTAGGTATAAAAAATGGTAAAGATCAAGTAGGACTCACATGAAAACAGATGAGAAGACATCCCAACCTACCCCTTCATGGAAGTTGGAAGTCCACAAATGTTAAATTGTTTTTGGACTTTGCCAAGGAATTGATCTAAGATATTGACCTTTTTTTAAATTTCTGAAAAAAAAATACTATTTGTTATATGGTATGTCTCTTAAGGAGGGGAAAGAAAAGAGAAAGGATCACTCTAGTGATTAAAAAATAAAATTATCAATAAAAACTTATTTTAAAAAAATATAGTGACAAGGAATTGATCACCTCCTGACACAACCCATTCCCTTTTGAGGCTATTCTAATTGTTAGAATGATTTTCCTTATATCAAGCCTAAATCTATACTTCTACTCTTTACTCCTAGTTCTATATTCTAAATCAAAATGAACATAGAGGCTATCTTCCAGATATTAGTCCTTTAAATACAAAAAGACTGCCATGAATATGCACAAATACAAACATATATATATATACATGTGTATATATCAGGGTGGAGAGATTTTATTGATTTTTAAGCTCGATAGAAATAAAAACATTCTAAAAATTCCTTAGATTGCATTAATTATTGAAAAACAATTGGCTTTGTGCTTTGGGCTTTTTTTTACTTTGGTTTTGGGTATTTGGGGGGATTTTTTTTGCCAAAGATACTGGAGTAGTTTATCATTTCCTTCTCCAGTGGATTAAGTGATTTGCCCGGTCACATAGCTTATAAATGACAGAATTCGGATTTGAATTTACATCTTTCTGACTCCAGAACCATCACTCTCCTGAGCCATCCAACTGCCTCTGCAAAAAGTACTTAAGGACTTAATGTATATCAAGCACAATTTCCAAACCAATAGATGTGCCATTGTAATCTGTTCTTGTCAGATAATCTCTAGAACACTGTTCAATTCTGTGGACAGGATTTTAATAAGATCATTAACATATTAAAAAGGAATCCAGAAGAGGGAAGGATAGTGAGAGGTTTGGAGAAGTCAAGTTATATAGGAGTCAAGTGAAAATGAAAGATCTATCTATGACTATATATCTAGGGAAAGGAATCAGACCTTTTTTCTGATTGGTCCCAGAGGGAAGACTACAGCATAGTTATAGACAGATAGAGATAGAACATTTTCAATTATATATGAGGTCCACTACTTATTTGATATGTGTGAAGACCACGTTAGCACTCTGGATACTTTAGAATCAGCCCCAGGATCAGCAAAAGTCCTTGATCTTTATTCTTTTTGGACGTGAATGGAATGGTGATATGAAGTGAGAGCAAATATGACACGAATCTGGCCAGGAGTGACTCTGGCTTTTCTCACCCCACCCTCTAAATCCTCCACCCAATCTCCTATACAACAGATCAAGCCTGCAGAGTAGTGGGTAGTATTGTCCAATTGGTAGTTTAGTTAGCTTTAAGTGTTTGGATTTCAGTACATCAACTCATTTTCAGCCCATTACAGATATGAGCTTAAATTCACTAATACTCCTTAGATCTTTTTCACATGAATTGTGTCTAGCCATCAGTTACCCCTTCTCCTATTCTTATTCAGTTGGTATTTTAAATCAAAGTGTAGAATCTTATATTCATTCATCTCTATTAAATTTCATTTTGTTATTAATTTAAAGTTGGAAGGGGCCTTTGATGCTGTCTAATCCAAAGCCTTTATTATGCAATTATGCAACCTGAGGTTCAGAGAGGATAAGCGATTTGCTCAAGATTACAAAGGTAGACAATGGTAGCATCAGGAATCAAAACCAGATTCTAAAACTTTACAATTCATTTTTTTTTTTACATTCCACCATATTATCTCTTACTTAAAATTAATTCAATCATTTTATTTTGACCCAGTATTTTGTAGACTCATCCAACATATTAGAAATTAAAAGTACTCTTAAGTTTTATTTCTCTAGAAATTTGATGGCTTCATTTAAGTCATTGATAGCATAGCAATAGGAAATGAAAGTGATTTCATTGGTATAGGGAATTCTCTGATAATGAAATCAATCCCTGTTTTTGGCCTTGGAGCCTGAACTAGTATACCAAGAAAGTAAGTAATTTGCCCAGGGTCATACAGACAATATGCTGTATTCTGTATCCTATAGTCAGGAACTTGGACCCAAGTCATCCTGACAGTGAGATCAGCTTTGTATGAAATATGTCAAGTAGTTAATATGAATGTTAAATTGTACAGAGTCAAAGATACTCCACTAAAGAGATCTTTCCAAGTTGACATTGCTCCATTAATAACTATTCTTTGAGTGGGATCAGTTGAACCTGCCTGTTTGTACAAAGCAAAAACTACTCATCTTGTCCATAAGGATGTTATGAGGAACGCTGGGAAAATTCTTTATTGAAGTCCAGTAATACCATGACTACATCATTCCTCTCATCTAGTCAGTATGATAACCATGTACAAAAAGAAGATGAGATTAGTTTGTCATAACCTTCCATAAGCCTTCCAGGCTTGGAGCTGCTGCCCTACACAAATATTTGGAGAAATGTCATATAAAAAGGAATCAGACTTAGTCTTATAGGCCCCAGAGGACAACTGTAGTAACAATCAGGGAAAGCTGCAGAGAAAAAGAATGTGGTTCTTAATAGGGAAAAAGTTCCCTATAAGCAGAATTACAATAGGCTGACTTCATAGGTAATGAGTTTCTCATCATTGTAGATTTCCAGGTAGAAGCCAAATGGCCCCTTGTAGGATATGTTTTAGAAGAGATTGTTGTTCACATATGAGTTGTATTAGAATTCAAGAATCCATTGGCTTTTACAAATATTTTCCTAATTGCATTTCAGTGTAATTGGATATATTTTATTTATACGTTTTAAAAAATATTCAAAGGAAGTTTCCATAGTCTTTGCTAGACTGACAAAAAGATTCATAATAAAAAAAAAAAATGGTTAAGAATCCCTGGATTAGGTGATCTCTTCCAGTTCAAAGATTTCTAATTTCATCTGCAGGCCAATTTTGTTTTCATTGGTGAAATTGTTGTTCTCTGCTACCAAATGATAGATTAAATCACAGCTAGAAATTGATTTTTCAGTAATAAGAATTCATTTTTATTTCTTGCTTCTTTATTACTCTAGACTCATACAATTTTTAGAATCTAAATATTAACAATTGAAAGTGTTTTTTATTAAGCACTTTTTGAAAAGGACAAAGAAAATCCAGGGGACGAAGTCAGGACTCTGGGGTGTTTGCAATATAATTGCTATTGCTTTTTTGCCCTTCGCTCAATATTGATTTTTCTGTCCACATGTAAAGCTATTTACTTATAGTTATTATTACAAACACAGCAACAAAATATTAATTCTACATAACAATAGACATCTACAATATATTTTAAAGTCTGCATATCTTCTGATAAGATTTTAAATGTCCTATATAAAGAATTTGAATTTTGTACAATCAGCTATCAAATGTTCGAATCTAACAAGTATGTTTAGCCTGGAGGAGGTGAAAGATAAATATTCCAATGTATTGGTACACAGGAAGGCTACAGCATGTGGAAGAAACTGAATTTTGCCTTCAGGAAAACACAATATGTTTATTACCATCTGCTTTGACAAGAGGAATATATAAATCCAATGTCTAAGAAGGAAATAATGTAAACCAAATATTTTCCTATATTTTTTAGGATTTTACTTTTTTTGGTGATGAATCTGACTGACCTAAATATTTAATAACACCTTCTGCCTAAGTCCAAAAGGCCTGGGGTTGTATAATTCAATCCAAGTACATAATAGCTTTAGAAGGGCTAAGTGTAACACTCATCAATTCCAAATCAGTTTAATTCAACAAACATGTATTAAGTACTCACCATGAATAAAGGAAAATTATTAAGTACTTACTAAGTTAAGAAGTGGAGATGCATATTTGAGAATGAAAATCTGATTTAAAGGAATTGGTATTCTAATGGGGAAATGAACTAGGTATAAGTAATTAAATATGAGTTTGTTCAGAGTGTAAAAGCACTATCAAGGGAATCAGAAGAGGTTTACTATGGAAGTTGACACTTGAACCTTGAGGAAAACAAGGTGAGTTGAAAAGAGTATATTTTAATGATGGGAAAGGGCTTGTCCTGAGGCACAAAGACAGGAGATGAAAAGTTGAGTTTGAAGTATATATTGTTTGTCAGTGTAGCCAATTGTTCTGAATACACTGTGTATTTGGAATTTGAGAGTATGAAGGAGTATATATAAAGGGAAATAAATCTAGAAAGGGAGGTAGGAGCCAGATTGCAGAATACTTTGACTATCAGGCTAAAGATTTTCTATTTTTTTCTAGCATCATCCAAACACTATTTGCTTTTGGATTCATGCAGATTGGGGTTCAAGAAGTAGATATTTTCAATGATCATTCACCTTAGATTATTTCTTAGCTTCCACCAAAATTCTTGGGAACTTCTAATGTAAGTTAAATTTTATTTGGCTCCTGATAACAGACAAACCAAGAATGATATCCTGAAATATATAAAATAAACTATCAGGATGTGATTTCAAAGCAAAGCAAAAGGGAAAAAAATCTTAGAAGCAACTCCTAAATAACCTGATCCCGGATTCCTATCAGATTAGCCTGGGAAAACATCTTCCCTAAGACTTATGCCTTCAAGATGGTGGAAACATAGTTTAACCTAAGATGTTGGCCCAACCAAATGTTGTCCCACTTACTTGGCCTAATACCAGGATCTCTACTGAGATTGTTAGCTTGTCCTTACATTTCTACCACAGCTTAGTTTTTCTCTTCTCCAGCTCTGGGCAACCTCAGGAACATTATAGAGCTCCTGGGTTTGTGGATGATTTCAGTCAAAAGTTGATCATTTCCCTTCTCTAGTAGCTCCAAAAATATCTCTTTTCATTGAATTTATTTTTTAACAATCATATTTCAGACCACATAGATTCCTTGGGAATCTGTTTTATTCTCTTTTAATTCTGTTCATGTCTTTGGGATCTGCAGCTTTATGGGGAATGTAGTCCTGGTCATGCCCTACAGTTATAGATCTTGTCCAATTCATGTACAAAGAGGAAACACAAAATAGGAAAGTTTCCTAACTCATCTACTACAATAAATGTAAAAGAAAGGCCAGCCAAGATATCTGAACAGAGAAACAAAGTGGTCAGACCTATACTTCAGGGAAAATGGCCAGTATTTGTGAAGACTGTGGATTGGATGAGAGAAGCTAAAAACAGGAAGATTAAATAGAAAGCTACTTCAATAATACTGGGTAGAGATAACAAGAACTTGAAATAACAGATGCAAGGAATGTTGAATAAGTATTGACAAAACTTGGCAAAAGATATGGCAATGTTGAGTAAAGAGTAAAAAATGAAGTCAGATTTTTCTTAAAAGATCTGCTTCTCAAAAGTTTCACCCATTATTTTTAGTTCTGTTCTTTGGAACCAAGCATAATAAGTCTAAGACCTATTGCAAATGTAAGTATGTCAAATATGTGAAGACAACTGAAGTTCTCTAGGCATTTCTTTCCCCATGTAAAATTAGGAAGTAAATCGAATAATCTCCAAGGTTCTTTCCCCTTCTATAATCTGGAAGCCCTTCATCATCTTGAGTCCCTTCCTCTACATACTTTTGTATTTGTATTCCCAGAAAAATCCCACAGCACAAAATAAATTCCCAAGACTCTCAATTGATTCTTTCTTAAAATGTAGTGACCCCAAACTAAGCAAAATACTGAAAATTTGACTAGGAAAAAGTAAAAGTCTATCACAATGATCGTCTTAGTAATTAATCCTATGCTTCATTGTGTAGTATAAAATCTCCTTAATTTTGACTTATAGTGTCAATTCATTCTGTCTCTCAGTCCAGGTTCTGAGTCAGTGGTGTGGCTATCAAGAACTGATATCCAACTATGCTTTACCCATCTTAAACTTATGAACTTCATTTTAATACTTCAAATTTATCCTAATTGAATTTCTTCTTGCTATATTTAGCCCAATGTCCTGCTGTACTCAGATATTTTGTAAACTTATTTTCTGAAAGAAAAAATGATAGCTTTCCCTTCCATCTCCAAATTGAATTAGTCTGTCCTCAAAGCCTTTATCTAAGCAAAGATAAAAATGGTGACTAGTTCAGGACCAAGGACAGTTCTCTAAAGTATTCCACTAAAGACTACCTCCTAAATTGAATTCATCTCTAATCTAACTAAATATTTTTTTTCTTATTTTTCCACAATGACAACCCAACAGACTCTTTCCAATAATTTGATAAAATGTAGGTAAGCCATTTATAAAATATTCCTCAAATTGTCAAGTTACTCAATCCACCTTAGAAACTATCAATTACCTTATTGATGTTTCAACCCATAGAAAGAAGAGAATTAATTAAATTAGTTGGTTAATTTTAGGAAAGAAAAGAATCCCAACAACATGCAGAGCTGCAAATAATATAGTTTTCTTCATATCATAGACATTATATGAAGGAAAGATAAAATTGCATTTAAAATTTTATTTGAAGATAGATTTGTCTAGATGGCAGTCAGAACAAGAAACAAACTGGAAAAACAATCAAAACTGTTAGCTAAAGATTATTTCTCTTTGTCTTTTCTTTGACAGACAGTTGAGTTCATACTATTTCATACTATTACAAATCTGAATTCAAAAAAGGCAAAAATTATTTTTTCCCCCCTGAGGCAATTGGAGTTAAGTGACTTGCCCAAAGTCACATAACTAGGAAGTGTTAATTGTCTGAGGCCAGATTTGAACTCAGGTCCTCCTGATTTCAGGGATTGTGCTCTATACACTGTGCCATGTAATTGTCCCCAAAAGACAAAATTCTTAAGAAAGTTGATTATAAACTCATCACTTCCTTGAGTAAACATAGAATTAATTATTTAGTCAAATGCCAAAATGGCTGTCTTCATTCCTACCCATGTTTATTGTATAATATAAAGATCGAGAATTCAGAGATATGATCTCTTAGTTATTTAGGCCTTTAAAATATTTTTAGATATTTTCCTCTTATGCCCTTTAAATATATGAATTATATGAATACTGTATATTTTAAAATATAGTTGTACTAAATAATGATTAATTTTACAATCAAATTCTCTAGATTGTGTTTTTAAGGATATATATGTATATCTATACATATATACATACACACATATATTTGTGTGTTTGAACTTAAGAACTGAGCAGAAATTATAAAAAACTATAAATCATCCAATCAATCAACAAGCATTTATTAAGCATTCATTATATTCCAGCTCTCTGCTAAGTGCAGATAAACAAAGACATCATTGATAGAAGTGAGAGGAGATGTGGGGTGGGGCAGAATTTGAATGGTGGTTAGCATGGTGTACAACTGTCAAAATTTAATTGCATGTATTTGCTGATAACAAGTGTGTTATTGTTTCTGGTTTGTCACAAATGAGATCTGGGTCTGTTTACAGAGTACTCTTTTTTTGGCATGGTAAAGATATAAAAGTCTCAGAAAATTGACATATACATTCTAGTTGGGCTCTCTTATGATTGTTCTCAATACATGAACTTAGTGATAGACACTTAGAACTTTATTTCATGGTGCTGGAATTTAAAGAGGGATGACAATACCAATCAACAAGCATTCATTATGCACCAGACATTATCTGGGAATAAAAAGAAGGCAAAAAACAGTATCTGATTTCAAAGGGAAGTATCTGATCTCAGAGAGAAAACATACCAAAAAACCATCCTATAATACAAGATCAGATAGGTGTGATATTATGATATTATTCCCTCCTATTCTACCTCTTCTTTTCTCCCTCTCTCTCTCTCTCCTTCCCTACCCCTCCTCCTTCCTCTCTCTGTATCTCTGTCTCTGTATGTCTCTTTCACACACACACACACACACACACACACACACACACACCACTGATTCAAAGTCACTCTAAATTCTTCCCTTTCCTCAGCATCAATTCAATTATTTGGCTGTACTGTTAACTCAGAATTGTGGTAAAGGACTCCAAAAGATACTTAATCCATTCCAATCCATTTGGTAACACAGACGAAAGAAAGTCATCCAATCCTTGCTGGAGAGCTTAAGTTAAATCCTGATTTTACCACTTTGCATCTTCTATGGCCTATGGAACATTACTTAATCTCTATGCATTTCAGTTTCTTCATCTTTAAAATTAGGGGACTAGAATGAAAACCTGCAAGGTCCTTTTTAGTTTGAAATCTACATTTCCAGTGTAGTCTCATTCTTTTTTTTAACCCCTTTTTATTTTGGGGGGATATAACTGAATTAGAACCCTGAAGGACAGCATAGAGATGCTCCGTTGTATTCTGGTCCAAGAAACACAGGGAGTTGCAGCTGACCAGGAAATAAAACAGGATCTCATCTGAAAGAAGATAAGAAATCTTGTAGGAAGCAATAAGAAAATACAATATTTTGGGGATGAGATGAGACTTCTCTACTATGGAGAAATGGAAGGGATACTCAGGGGATCAGAGCAGTAGCTGGTCTTGCTACTACTATCATTGCCACTGCCATGATGAGTAAAGCCACAAAGAGTACAGAATATTGTGATATAAAAATATAGTGATTCAGAAAATATCAGAATTGTCTCAGTTTGCAAAGAACAGTTATATGACACTTTGTCTTTCCCCTCTGCTCTCCAATCCTTTTCTCCATTCTTCAGAAATCAGTGAGTACCTTCCAAAAATCACCTATTTTATATTATGACTTACCTAATCTTTCTCCATATGGATAATAAGATTAAAAACTGTTGTCATCCCAAATGCATGATAACTCTATATGTATTGCATTTGTGGAAAAATTGTATGAAGGAGTGTATTTTTTAGTTGCACCAATCTCAAGAAAGTTTTTATTGTACAGATCACTAATTGTCACAATTAATAGAGCCCTAAAGACAGGAATAACTGGATTCAAATCCTGTCTTAGACATTTAAGTGTATGACCTTGGGCAAATCATTTAACATATCTCTTCCTCAGTTTACTCATCTGTTAAATGAGGGGATGAATTTAAATATCTACATCATCAAGTTATGAGGATCAAATAGGATAGCATATAGAGAGCACTTTGTAAACTTACAATGACACATAAATGCTAACTGTCATCAAACTTGTTGTCAAATTAGAGGAAAGAATCCCCAGCTAAGGCCTTGAAAAAAAATGGTTGGGATCAATAGTTATATTGTTCCCCTATAGCAAAGAACCCCAAGTAAATCAAGATCTAACCACTAATAAGCTAAGTGGTGATGTTCTAGGGAAAAGTCATATTCATGGGAATGCCTGAAGGGAAAAGTTGGAAGAAGTGATTCTGCTTAGCTGAGCTTAAAGGCCAGAGAAAGAGAGTACATTATTTTCTTGCTAAGCCAAACAACTTGAACTCCCAACCACTGTTAGACCACACTCATTCATCTGCAGAATTCCCCTAATCTACAAATCTGCTAATCTTGTTAAAGAGGAAAGAGAAGTTTGTCTAGTTGAACTTCTCTTGAAAAAGCGATGCTGGATCTCTGGAATCGCCACTTTTTGTAGATACTCACTTACTAACTGGTCTCTTCATATTATATTGTAGAATGTCACCAGGAACCAAATTAGTCACTATAGTTTATGAGAGCAGGGATGACATAGTCTAGCCTGTACTTTAGGAAGATTGCTTTGATAACTGAGTCTATCAGCTGGTCCTACGGTAGGGAGACATTTGAGGCAAAAAGACCAAATAGAAGGTTATAATACTAGTACAGACAAGAGTTAAAGAGGGTCTCCCTCGGAGGTTTGGCGATCCCAGAGAAGAGAAGTAGCCATAGATGAGAGGTGTTAGAAAGGTGAAATCAGTAGTACTGGGCAACTAATTAAACATGGGTGAGGATGAGATAATAGAAATGAGTCAAGGATGATACAGAGATTATGTAGCCTAGGAAGGAGGGTGTTGCCCTTAATAACAAGAGAAAAAGGAAGAGGTTTGTGGGAAAAGATAAAAAGTTCAGTTTTTAAAATGTTGAATTTAAAATATCTATGGGACATCTACTTCAAGATCTGATAATAGAGCTCAGGAGAGAGGTTAGAACTGTATGTCTGAAAATTATAGCACAGAGATTCTAATTGAATCCATACAAGCTGATGAGATCACCAAGAGATACAATAGAGAAGAGAAAGAGTGCCTAGGATAAAACACTGGAGGATATCTCCAGTAAACAGCCATGACTTAAATAAAGATCTTTCAAGTAGCAAGTATTATTAACCTAGAATATTCTAGGAATCTAGAAACTCAGACACAAACATGACATCGGCATCTATTATGTGAATTGAGCAAGCAAAAGACAAGCAAACTATCCACTAACCATGAAAGCTGGATACAATTACTAAACTGGGAAATGTTTACTAAAACAGAAAGGGCAATATGGAACTATGTTTTGCCTGATTTTATATGTATAATCTATATATTATTTGCCTCTCAGTAATTCTCTCCTCAGGAGGGAAAGAGAGAGAGAATCTGGAACTCAAAATTGTAAAAAAAAATGTGTTTTAATTAATTAATTGGAAAATAAAAGGAAAAAAATCTTTCTTTGCTTTGTTTTACTTTAGGTTAAAAAACAAAAACTACCCTATAGCCTTCTGTTTCTGTGGGAGTAAGAGAGTCAAAAGCTCATGATGATTGTCTGAGAAAAATAACTTCCCACATTGTTCTTTTGAAAGAAAAAGTGTTTTCTATTTAGCTGGGGGAGGGACAACCTGATTATCTCTATCAGAGATCTTAAGAAATAGGCCTTTACCCAATCACTTTCTCATGATTTCCTAGTAAATAGTTTCATTGAAACTGGCATCAATTAAGCTACAGACCAACTTTAAGTCTACACCTACCTATTTACTGGATATGGCACCTGCTTGGAGCAATTACCTGCTGTCAGTACTGGCTACTCTTGCCTTATCTTGAGTGTAACCCTATTGACTCCAGTTACTTTCCATTCCATACTCTATGTTTGCCGTATTAGCCCACATCAGAGGCAAAAATACAGGCATATAAGGGATGTCCCCAAAAGTAGTTTAATTAGTTATTAATTATAAGCTTTTATATATTGCTCTAAGGATTGCAAAATATTTTACATATGTCATCTCTTTAATCTTCAAAATAACCCTGTGAAGCAGATGATATAATTATCCCCGTTCTAAAGATGAGAAAAGTGAAACTGAGAAAGTTTAAATTCCTTTGCCAAGGGTCACAAAATGAGTAAAGATTTGTCGAGATTCAAACTCAGATCTTCCTTGCTCCAAGTTCAACATTCTATCCATTTTGCCAAACTGCCTCCTACTTGCCAAATAAATGGGTCAGACACTCAGTATTATAGAGATTCAGAGAAGTGAAAGATTATTTTGGATTGGGAATCTTAGATTGGAAATGAAAGAAAAGTGATGACAACCAATTATTTTGGGGAAGATATTTCAAGTACATGATAAGAAAGCCAGCAAAGATCTTGTTTGGGTTAGTGAACTGAGACCCATAATCACAGTGGGAAACTCTAAGTTAATAATACAAAAAAAGATGGCACTTCAATATTGATATACAAGGGGCAGCTAGGTGGTGCTGTGGATAAAGCACCAGCCCTGAAGTCAGGAGGACCTGAGTTCAAATCAAGCCTCAGACACTTAACACTTCCTGGCTGTGTGACCCTGGGCAAGTCATTTAACTCCAACTGCCTCAGCAATACATATATAGAGAGATATAGACATAGAGATATTGATATAGATAGATAGATATACAAATCGTAAAGAAGGCATATTTACAAGGATACCTGGGCCACATATGAAAACAACTGTTCCCATGAAACTGATGTGTCTATCAATCAGGTTAATTGAATTGAAAAGGTTAGAGAAGAGGACAGATAAAGAGGAAATGATTGCATCTGAGTTTAGGAGAAATAGGAGCAAAGAAAGCTTTTGAAAAGAAGCAGCAGCTGGAGCATGTTTTGCTTTTTATTGGTGAAGTAAACATGTAACCAGCAGATAAATTATGCTTGCTGTGGAAAAATTGTACAATGACTATGTGCCAAAAGCTTATGGGAGATACTGGTGACTAAGAAGAAGATGATCAGCTAAACAAATAGACTTTTATCACTATAAAATCAAGCTGATCTCCCTACTGGCATATAGTCTGACTGCTGAAAATGTATTTATCCTCTTCTCTCTTCCTGAAAATGTGATTCTTGGAGGAACTTGCTTCTTAAACTTCTCTGGAGGGCAAGAGGTGTATAAGAAAGTACTCAAACAGAAATATGTGTTGTCTTTCTTTTCTTTCATAATTAATTTCATTTCTGATTAAATGTACCATTCCTTGGCTAAAACTGTTACCAAGGTGAGCCATGAAATATTTAGACCCGTCAAACAGACCAGACAGGCTATAGATGGCCAGAGCTGTACAGAGCAAGCTAATGACAGGAGAGTCAGAAATCAAACAGAAGTTTAATTTCAAAATTAGGGAAATGAATTGCAAACAAGGAGGAGATCTGAGACCTACCCCTAGTGAAGGAAGAGACCCGAGGTAGTGTGGGTAGATCTTAATACTTAATTAATGGCTACACAGTGAGCTATAATCCTGACAATGAAGGATAACAGCAACAATGGACAGGTTTGATTCATGGCAGAGCTTCCTGTCCAGAACATAAGTACTTATTCAGTGCTTGTCCAAGCTCAAAGAACACCTGCTGCTAATCAAAGCAATGCAATACTTGTGTGATTTTTGCCAGAGGGTAGGTGCAAAGAATGATTATTATACAAAACTCTGGGCACCCCTTGCTTGCTTAACTCTGGAAAATAGGGTGTCTCCTAACATCTTGACAGACCTGAATTGGCTTTAGAATGTCCCAGTTTCTCCCTGAGAGAAAAAAATGAGACAAATAAAACTAATCACCAGTAAAACTTTATTATTTGAGCCCATCTAAAAGCATCAGGAAGGGCTATCCTGATCCTGAAGATCTTGTATCTTACACATCCTGAAGATCTATTGACTATACTTCTATGGATTTATGAGCTCATTGATATAACTGTACTGTTTACATGTACACCCAGAAAACAACCCATTCATTTCTTTTCATCCTTGACCCCTTTTGTCATCTCCCAAATTTTTCACAAGGGATTCATTCAATCTACTGGGAACTTCTTGATCACATGAAATTATTTGAGCAGCAATTCAGGAAAAAGCATCTCTATGGACAACCCTTCATTCTCATTAAGTATTTGGCCTTCCTCCTTTTCAAAGACTTATCTCTTTGATATTCTCTTTTATGTCATTTCCAGCATACCATTTCATGTATGTAGCCTATCTACACTTGCCATGTGTTTTCCCTTTGCCCTTTGGGTGATCCCCAATTTCAATTCATCAGAGACTGGGGTTTTCCATGATTATAATTTTCCGTCATATAACATCACTGAAAAAAATATAGATATTTAAAGTTGGACTGTTAGTTCAGGAAGAAAGGTGAAGTCATTGAAAGTTCTCCTTTTCCATATTTAACTCTGAGCATGGTTTTTGATACATCTAAAGCATTTGTTCAAGACATATACACTTATAGATTAGCTGTATGGGCAATCTATCTGACTATGTATTTAAGCCTAGACAACAGGGAGGTTTCATCCTCTTGATTTTTCCCATGGAGATAGTTGAATGAAATTCTTGTAAATGGCATCGTTAATGAAGCTTGAGACCTAATTCAGTCAGTACAATGATGTCATCTGCAAATAATAGTACCTCCCATTCTATAGGGAGTCTCTCCATTCCTCAATTTGTATTCTTCACTAGACATTCACCATGACAGTGGCAAGAACCTTCACTGAATATTCATTTCTCCGCTTTATATCTTGCATGATATTAATAGCTGGTGGATTGACAAATAAAGTTGCCTCTATTCCTTTATCTATAAAGTAATCTTGTAAAATCTTCAGACTTGCTTAGGAGATACTGTGTTGGAGAATAGTCTTTAAACTCACACTGTGTTTTCCTAAATCAAATGTATGTGCATTTATATCGAGAAAACAATAAGCACAATATTACCTTATCTTTTCTGCACTTTCCTATTAATTTTGTGTCAGTAAGGATATGATCTGCCAGAGAATGTTATAAAAACTTGCCTGTTCTTGACTTACATTTGAATTAAATATATCATACATATATGTATAGGTATATAAATTATTCTCACAAAAAAATGTTATAGAGCTAAGAAAGTCATTTGAGTCAACAGTTACTAGTTTTTTGTTACTTTTTTTCTTATAGCAATATCATGTCCTTGGTTTTTTCCAATTGTCTAGTATCAACTCAGATATTGTGAGACTGATCCTTCAACATCCTTAAAATTGTGTAACCTCCAGCTCAGATTTCCTCTGTATATACTTGGTCTAATCCAGCTGCTCCTCCTGTCTTTGTTTGCTTTAAAGCCTTCTTCATGTAGCGCATTGGGGATTGTGATTTCAGAATCCAAATGTAGTAGCTCCCTTGTTATCCATGGAAAGAATAGTTTATTGTAAAAATCTTGACAGATTTTTGTCCATATTGTGACTACTTGTTGTCTTTCTTGGTGTTTCATCTTCAAATGCTCTTGGGATGATATGGCTTAGTTGAGTTTCACAGCAATCTTTCTATAGACTATTTTTTCCTATCTACCACTTTTCAGTTAAAAAGGTGCTACTACTCATAATAATCCACATCCTCCTCTGTAAATTTTTATAGATGAATTTATATGCTAAAGTAATTTTGCTCATGGCAGCTCTAGCTCTCTATTTGGCAAGGAGATCAAGTGTTCGCTGAGTCAGTTTTGGTCTCTTTTGCTCTTCTTGTTCTGGAAAAATAATTGAGGGGGAAATATCCAAACAAAATTGTAGAGCCAAACTACTCTAATAGAAATAATATTGGCCTGGAATGTCCTAAGTCTCTTCACTGACCCTCACTTTTCATATCTGAAAATGGTCATGGTGATTCTCCACTACCTACCTCATCACATCTGATGATGATTCTCCACCATCTGTGTCACCATTATTGCAAAGGAAAAAAAAATCTGTATAAACTATAAAGTACTTGGAAAATGTGACCTATTATTATTATTATAATTAGAGACTGGTAGACTCCAAGCTCTGAGTTTCAGTGTATATGTGGCAGCCAGCTATAAGTAAAAGGTGAGTAACCCATCCTGGGTAAGAAATAGAAAGCTCTGGAATACTATTGATCTTAAGTCTATGCACAAAACCTATCCCTCTATCAGGGATGTCGCCCCTCTTAGTTCAAATTGAATTTGGACATTTTATAGAATTTTTACATTACATATTTTACTCTGCCCTAACACAGAAAGGATATACAGTTCTTAGTTTTTCCAGACTAGACTCATTCCAACCATGTGCACTTTATGACAAATCGTAGTCAGTCTTGCTGTGCCCCCTGCTATCATTCTAAAACTCTAAATTGTCACTCTGAAGTAAGAAACAAATAATAGTTGGCTATTGTCTCAGAAGAATTTTTTAAACCCCTGAGATTTAGCAAAAAGCATAATCTTACTTTTCAAGGACTTTCTTATTGCTCAGAATTCACAATGGTTTTCCTCTTTACTTGACTTTCCCTATAGCTGTTGCAGATTCCCTAGCTCTTGATTGCTTTCATTAAGGTGAGAGGGTCCAGTCTGTCTGTGCAGACTTGTTTGCTGCTGCTTACCAGTATAGAGCTTAACCCGGACCTCTAATCTGCTCACTCACCAATATATAGGGTGCCCTTGCTACTATCTACCTACACACACTTTCTAGTTAAAATAAGAGATCTTCACAAATCATTTGTTCTCTGCTTCCATTAACTTAGTGCTGTATGACACTAGAACAAAACTGGCAAGTGCCAATAACTACAGAAGGTCTTGGCTAAGGGTAGAAGATTAAATACTCAAGAGAGCAGGACAGGCAAGCTTCCAGCAGGAGAAAGCAAATGTAATCCAAAGGTTGGGGTCAGGGATACCATGACTTCAGGACATTGACTGATTAATTCCAAGGAATTAAGTCTGGTAGGTGAGTCAGCTGCCATTTAAAGAATCCAAAGCAAAGAATCTGCCAAAGATTAGGAAATCAAGTAAAGAGAATCCAAAGGTAATATTCTGTCTAAACTCCAACTGTTTCCTAGGACCAGAATCTTTCAGTTCTGGAATCATGCATGCCCATCTGTAACTGATACTGTCACTCCATATAGTCCCAGATAGGGCTACAGCTTTTTGTTGACTCAGGTAACTCTTCCTTGCCCTCATTAATATCTGTAAATTTGCTTATGACTTTTAATTAAACCTAGAAAATTCAGATCTGAGCTATAATTAGGAAAACAAGTGAAAGGTGTGGATAGAATGGGAAATGGGCACTGAAAATACTCATGTATTATGGAAGCAGTCAAAAAGGAGGGACACAAGTAATTAAGATTTGAGAGTGACTAATTTTGTAACTCAAGCTGGTTCGAGCCAAACTCAGAGATCAGGTAGGTTTAGAAAGCTTTGAAGGAAAGTTTTGAGAAAAATAAATTGTAAGAACTCTCTGGACTGACTCTAAACAGAGAGAATGGCTCCTGTTGAGTAGCTATTTGACTCATCCTTTGAAAACTTACTAGACTTTCCTTCTTTTGCCTGTATTCCAGAAATTACCTATTCGTCTTCACCTTCAACTTGAATACACATTCATTATGTGCTATATACAGCTCACTGTGCTGGAAGGATATATAAGGCACACTCCTTGATCTCCCTCATGGAGTCATCAGCATAATAGAAGATGTAACCCCTATTTGCAAACCTTCTCAGTTCTGTTGGGGCAAAGCAGAACAAGGGAGGAAATTTTCCCTAAGAGAATGTAGCAAACTAGTGAGTATAGAAAAATTAGTGGAGGTGCAAAGTAGGAAAAAAGAAAAGAAACTAATTAACACAATGAAGAAGGGGAAAAATAACAAATTGCTCAAAGAAAAAAAAGCGTAAATACCCAGAATTTTCATTCTGGAAAACTATCCATTTCAAGCCCTTCACTTAATCACAATGTAGAAAGTGAACAAAATACAGAATAAGTTATCTAGGTTAGTCAAAGAGTTCTCTGGACTGTTATAGAGACATAAACATTGAGTATCTTCTCTCTCCTTTCCCTTTACAAGTCTACCATCAGTGTGGTATCTGGTCTTGATACCATTTTGATCCTTCTTGAAGCCTTCTGACAATATAATAGAAAAACATCATGCTAAAAAGCACGGGAGCAAACACATAGCCTTTCTTTACTCCATTGGTGAATGTCAAAGTGTGACAGCAACATTCTTTGACCAGGGCCCATCATGAAACTGGAATGCAATACTGATAAAATTTTCTGGATAACCAAATTCTGACTTCCACAAGCCCTCACCATTGAAAGTATAAAAGGTTTTAGTCATGACAATGAACATTGTTTACAGAATTCTGTTCTGCTCCTTGAATTTCTCCCAGAGTTGCTGGGCAGCAAACACCATGTCTACCATTTCTCAGCCTTTTCTGAAGTCACACTGGCTCTTGGGTAGATAGCCATCTTCAGGTGAAGTATCTGAATCCTTCCAGAAGAAGGATTCTAGCAAGAATCTTGCCAGCAATTACCAAGAAAGAAACCTTACACTACCATACAGGGCAAAATGTTTCCTCTTATTTTGTAGAGATGGACAATGGAAGCAATCTTTCAGGGGATAATTTCCTCTTACCATATAACCTAGAAGATATCATTCAGCTTCTATATGAGCAGTGGACCTCCTGACTTATAAATATCATCTGGAATGGAATAAGCACTAGGCATTTTGCCATATAAGAGGAGCCTAATGACATTCAATATTTCTTCAGTTGGAAGTTCAGCTAGAGAGGGGTTGACTTCAACATGAGATATATGGTCAGTGGCTTGAAAAGGTTATAAGCTAAGAACAAAGTGGAAGGAAAATTGGTATAGGACGTTTTGTTTACAGATGATTGTATAGTCTCTGAGTCTGAGATGCAACAGAGTATGGGTTGATTCTCAGCCCCTGTGAAAATTTTGGCCTGACAGTCAATACTAAGAAAACAGAAGGTCTCCACTAGCCAGCATTGCACCATCATAAGAGGAATCATTGGTTACAGCAAATGGAGAAATTTTTAATGCTGTGGATACATTCACTTATCTTAATAATATACTTTCCATGAATGTCTCATAGATGATGAGGTTGACACATGCATTGCTAGAACTAGTTCAGCATTTTGGAGATTCTGAAAGTGTGGAAGAGGAGAGATATTAGGCTGCAGAATAAACTGAAGATTACAGAGTGATTGGGCTGAGTGCAGTGTTATATGCTTGTGAAAACTGGACAGTTTACCAAGTCATAGGAGAAAAATTGAACCACTTCCATTTGAATTGTCTTAGGAAGATTCATTTGGCCACATAAAATACTGAACACTGAGGTCCTCTTTTGAGCTGAACTCCCAAGCATTCAAACTCTACTGTAGAGAGTGTACAACATAGCCCAAATGCAAAACAGATAACTCAAATAAAGCCAGTGCTCACACAGAAGTCAGAAAAAGTGGTACAAGGACACTCAAGTTTTCCCTGAAAAACATTAGCATCAATAGTGAAACATGGAAGATACTACCACAGGATTGTCCAATGTGGAATACCCACATCAAAGAAGGTCCTGAGCTCTATAACAGAGCATGACAGAATCAAAGTAGCACAAAGGAGATGAGAGATAGACAAATCTAGAAACATTTCCTTCCCAAATGTTCAAGTGGACTATGTGTGCCCAATCTATGGCTTATAGTAAACTGATCATCAACAGTTAAATACACTATATCTTGACCCTAACATGTCATTGATTCTTTACAAGGAATGAAGAATATTTGCTTCCTCGTGTTATACAAGGGAGTCTCAAAACAGCCAGTATGGTATTATGAAAGGATAAATTAGCTATTACTTTGCAATATCTAACAGAGATGTTACATTAAAATGTTTTGCATGCAGTGAATACAAAACAAATGTTTGTCAATTAATACTTTGATTATCTTACTACTATTAAGCACCAAAATATTCAGAAGTGAAGTCCAGTTCACTATCTAGACAACTTCCTTACAGAGCAAAGGGGAATGGGGTTAAAGGGACAGATTTTAAAGGGCTTTCAGATCAAGACTAGGGATGTTTTTGAAATTATGCTATCTTTATCTTTTTCAGCATCACATTGACTCTGGATTTATGCAGGTTCAGACTTTGGGATGCATCTGACTAACCTATTGACCAGAGTAAGGAAACATAATAAAAATGAAAATAAGCAAGGAACAGAAGGAGAGCATTTCTTGTAACTTGAGCAGGCTGCAGAATTTCTGTTGTGAAATCACTCTGGGGAAGGTCCTTGCTTTGATCATAGAAGCTAGATACAGATCTCACTCTGAAATATTTTCTCTCTCAGCTTTCAATTTCATCCTGAGAGCACAATGGCTTTCTATTGCATTTCTTTGGGTTTCTAGGGATTTATTTGAATAATGTGAAAATTTCTTATGACCCTTGGAGAAGGAGCTCTCCAGATATATGAAACTCTGGGTTTGGCTCAGGGCCAGTGAATGAAAGTCAAAATCCCAGAATCTCTGAGCATAAAGGGACCTCAGGGGCTATCTAGTCAAATCTGAAAAGAGATCCCTCCTACAACAAATTTAGTGAAAGTTTACTCGGTATTTATTTATAGCCCTCTAGTGAGAAAGGATCCACTTATCACCCCAAAGTAGTCCATTTTGCTTTGATGTAACTTTGATAGTTGGGGAGTTTTTGGTCTTATATTGAGAAGAAATACACTTTTCAAAAGATGTCATATGAACACAGCATAACCTGCAGGTACCATGCATTCCTGGCTTGGCTCTTTTTTGACTCATTCTCATTTAGGTTATCTTTTACTGACTTTTATTTTAATGCACTACACCAACTTACATCCAGCATCAGGAAGTTTTTTTTTTAAAGAATCCTTCTTTGTAATATGAAAACTTAATATTCTGAATTAAAGCTTTAATGAATGAAAAGGACATGAGAGACACCAAAAGTCCATAGAAGTTTAACCAAAATTTGTTAAAGAGATAAAAGAAATGGAGAAAAAAATATTATAATTTGTTATGGGCCAGAACTTGAAACAAGGTGCTAAGTCACTGTAATTAATAGAGACAATGCTTATGTATTTAGTTCACACCTTTAAGAGTTCACACATTAGAGTTCACACCTTTAAGAGAGTTCACACTTTTCATACTTTTAGAGTTCACACCTTTAAGAGAGCATATAAGGAGGAGCCCACTAAAGGATAAGCCCATTAGAGACTCTTGGAGATTTACAAGTCAAGATTTACTTCGGGAGATTCACAAGTCAGAAACCCACAAGCCCACTCTCTGAGAGGAGGAATCAGATTCATTCCATTTTCCACCTTTGTGCTGGCTGGAGACTTTGGATTCAGAGGGAGCTAGAGGCTGAAGCTGGAAGAGACAAAGGACTAGCAGCAAGGGCTCTTGGAACTAAGGAGAGAGATAGGCCTCTAAGAAAACTAACCAGGGTATTTTGAAGGAGACAATAAAGGACTTGGAATTTAACAGCTGGCTGCATTTGAGGTAATTATTATTCTGAACTGAAATGAAGGCTGCCTCCAGAAGCCTCCTGAGAAATCTGCTCACAGAGACCATTATATCTGAGAAAAGAACATTGCAATAATTGGGATAGGAAAATGATTTGTGAAGGGTTTTAATCTTTGCATCTCCCTGCACATTCACCACAGTGAACTGTGTATAGTACATAACTAATGAATGCATATTTAATCGGATGAGAGTTTTCAGGAAGTAAATGCCAAGCAATGACTCTTAATGTTTGAGAGAACTCAACATTCAAAATTCTTTTGAAGAAGGATTCTCAACAAATAGTAAAGTCCTCCAGATGTTCCTGTTTGCTGATAACTGTACTGATTGGATCAAGATTTAGAATATTACAGACCTCCTGGAAAAGGGCAACCATCAAAGAACTTAACCAGAAAAATGGTGTGCATAAAGTAAGTCAATGTTCCAGATCCCAACAAGTCAATGTTCCAGATCTCAACATCCATTTGGGTAATATGTAATGCTTGCCCAAAATGCAACCTAGGATGGATGACCAGACAGACAAAGAGATGGGTCCAAAGTTGAACAAGAGTAGCGTGGACTGGATGGTTTTTGGAAAATTGCATTGCTCTTTAACTGGACCCAACCTTTCCCTTGAATGTGAAGAACATCTTTTCAATGCTAACCATTTTATTGGTGGTGTTCTGTGGGAAATGGAACTCTGTATCTCTGAAATAATTAAGCTTTATATTATACAAAGTCCAATGTACAGATCCCAGAGAGTATGAGCAAGTTGTAACAGATAATCAATAAGGAACTCCAAAAAAGTGGAGTAAAGGGCATCATAAAAAAATTATATGATAAGAAAAGATGATAGGCTGTTTAAGTGAAAACATCAAAGGATGACAAATAGATGGAGTATTGCACTGGTCCCCTCTCGATATTGGGAAAAGTGAGTATATAAAGTAGATTCACTGTATCAAACTTTTGGAAAGACATGAACAAGAATTACATAGGATGAGAAGAGTTAGATGGGCAGTGATTTGCAGTGTTGAAGAGAGCAAATTAATGAGATTAATGAGATCATACTGATCCAAATTGATGAGATTACAGATCTATTTGAATATTTGAGTTCTAGAAGCATGGTTTTTCAAACCAAAGGCTCATAATCAGAGTTTGACTTACCTGGAATAATTCCACATACAGAAATTCTCTTGTCTCCAAATAGCTCTGTAACATTTCAATAATGGTTAGAAATTTACCATTTGGCATGCGATTTTATCTTGTAAAAATGCAATGTAAAAATACCCTCTAAAGAAGGTGAATTTTTGTTACCAGTCATTTATACCTTATCATGGACAGGTTCATCAGATTTTTTGCTATATTCAAGTACAATTAAGTAAGACATAGGTAGCTGGAAGAAATAAGTAAGTATTAGGGCATTTCAAAGCAGAGGAAAGGTCAAATAAAATAAAGTAACCCTAATTTTGCAACCAGTGCTATAACTTCCAAGAAGATATGAGAGAAAGGGAGAGTGGAAGGGTGAATATTGAAGTTATCAAGTTCATCATAATTAATTGTTAGTGTATTCTTTGAATGGGAATAGATTGGCTAGTCCTGTTGCCTCCAGTGCATTTCCTCCTCATACCCTGTAATATATGCTGTCCTCTCTAATAGAACTGCTCCCTGGAAGACCTCTGAACAATTGTTTAATGGTAGAAGTACCTTAAAGATTCTAAAGTTTGTTTTCCTTTTACCTTTTTTCCTTGCCTTTTTTTCATTGTGTGGAAGGAACAGAAACTTTTTGGAGGATCCAAGATAAAAATTAAATAAAACAATTGACCTGCATAATTCCCAATTTTGTCATCTTTGAGGAGATAGGGATAGGTAACAGGCTCAAGATTTCCAAAGAAAAATTCTTAATTTTTCCCCAAACCCACCTCCCAATTCTAATTTCCTTATTTTTAATCAAAGGCACCACAATTTTTTTTCCTAGTCATCTGGGTTTGCAACTTTGGTATTATGCACAACTCCTCTTTCTCCCTCATTCCACATCCAATCATTTGTCCTGTTTTCTATATTCTATGCACACATCAACTTTCTTATCTGTCCACTTCTCTTGCCTCACATCACCGCCATGCTAACAAAGCACCTCATCACTACTTGTTTAGACTATTGCAACAGCTTCCTTGTCTTCTCTGATTTATCTTCCACATATATTTCCCAATTATATACCTAAATCACACTAAATATGGACTGTGGCACTTCCCTACTCAAAGTGTTCTAGAGTCCCCTATTGTTTCTGAGATAAAATACAAACTCTCCAGTTTAATGTTTAAAGTGCTTCACAGCCAGACCCAAGCCTGGTTTTCCAGGTTTATGGCTTATTCCAAACTAACCTCACTTTCTAGTCCTTTTACATGACATTCCACTTCCTATCTCCACACCTTTTCTCAGATTGTATACCACCGCTTGTCCAATAACCAGAATGCATTTCCTCCCTCTCCCATGCCTTAGAATTCCTAGCATTCTTGAAAACTCAGCTTAAGTGCCACCTACTATAGGAAGCTTTTCTTGATATACCTAATTAGGTGTCACAGTGGGTAGAATACCAGACCTTGAGCTAGGAAGCTCTGGGTTGACAGCTATCTGTTTAACTCTGGGCAAGTCACTTATCTTCTATTTACCCCTTTTTCCTCTTCTGTAAAATGGGGATAATAATAACAGCTACCTCCAAGATTATTTTGAAAATCCAATGAGGTAATAATTATAAAGCACTTACCACAATGTCTGGCAAATAGTAATCACTATACAAATGTTAGCTATTAGCATTAGTATCTTCTCCTAGAAATTACTTAGCATTTACCCACAAAAGAATATTAAATCCTTGAGTATAGTCAGGTGATATAAGGGATATAATAGGTAAGAATTGGCACAAAAGAGTTATTTAATGAGTGCTTATGGAATAGACTGAACAGTCAGGTTGGACACATGTTTAGAACCACTAAAGATCAACTCCTGACTAGCGGTCTTTTTAAATTCATCATTTCTTTAAATATTTTAGCCAGCTCACATATCATTAAATTTGTTTCACTGGTATGAGACAGTAGAACACAGGAAAAACCAAAGATAGAAGATACAAAGGAAAATTTAGGCTCTATACAAACTTCCTAAAAACGAGTCATCTATAATTAGGGAAAGAGCAGCCTTAAAAAGTAGTGAAATTCCAGTTATTAAGGATAAAGGCTTCCCTTACAATTTGATTCCCAGTTCTCTTCCTGCCTTCCCCTTCATAGTACTTACAATCCATATTCTTCCTTTGGGAGTCACTAGATACCTGTAACAACTCTGGTCTCAGGTAATGGAAATGTTGCTCTCTACTTGTTAGATGTAATTATAGGACTGACAATATGCAACCATTGATATGTATATACAGTCAAGTCCTGATTACCAGGTCCAGGTAATTAAATATGTATCATTCAAAATTAAAGTTATTGGATCAAGTCCAGTGAAAATTTGCAGCACAAATTTGAAAAATGTCACTATTTCATGGGATTCATTATTCACTAATCAAGACCTACCTGTGCAAAAAAAAAAAAAAAAAAAAAAAAAAAAAAAAGATGGAGACAATCTGCTTCATCCTTTGCCCATTTTTTAAGCTATCCACTCCAGCTTCAGAGGCAAAGCAGTGTGAGTGTGTGTGTGTGTGTGTGTGTGTGTGTGTGTGTGTGTGTGGTGGCTCCAGGAAAGCCAGCCTTGCCTAGACTTTCAGGCTAAATCAGAATGTCACAGCAGTTAGGAATAGTGTGTTGTATGCTCAGTAGGGAAAATAAATTGACCTGAAGCCTTTTTCAAAGCACTAATCTAAAAGAACAGATTCAGGTACCTTTTGAATACAACAGTCTTAAGTAAATTAGATATGGCTGCACAAAGGGATTTTTAGAGCTTCTTTGATGTCAGTAGTTGACATCCACTCTTGGATTCATCAGTCATTCAAGCTTTTTCTGTCTACCAGTCACCTCTCTTTTCTCTTGGGCATGTAGCTCAGTCTAGCTAGACTGAATTACTAATGGAGAAACAGGGTGGTTCAGGGGCAGCCAAGTAGTTTGGTATATAGAGTGCTAGGCCTGGAGTCAAGAAGACTCATTCATCTCTTTTAGTTCAAATCTGGTCTCACACATTGACTAGCTGTGTGATCCTGGGCAAGTCACTTAACCCTGTTAGCCTTGATTTCCTTATCTATAAAATGACCTGGAGAAGCAAATCATAAATCCTGGAATATCTTTGCAAGAAAATTACAAATGAGATCACAAAAAGTCAAACACAACTGAAAAAATTATTGAATATCATGAATAAGTGTGGTTCAAGGGAAAGAATTAGCTTTTAATCCTGCCTCTCAGAACCCAAATCTATAATGTCCCTATGCCAGTCATTTAACTTTCTGGAGTTAAAAACAAGAGGATAAGACTAGTTGGCCTCTGAAGCCTCTTCCAGTTCTGGAATTCTGATCCTATAAATTATATCTTACACTCTTAACATTTTGATATATACATGTTTCATCCTCAGCTAGGCTGTATGTTAATTAAGGGAACCTTAGACACATTTTTATCCCTGCTATTTGGTACAGAACCTTGCACATAGTATATATTCAATGAATATTTTTCAATGATGTTCAATTTTTTGTTTTAAGATGACTGCTCTTCCATTAAGCAGTATAGGGAAGTGAAGAGATCACTGAGTTTCCTTACTAAGTCATGGGATCAGAGTTTGAATTCAAACTCTGCCATTTAATACCTGTGTGATTATGGGCAAGTCATTTAACCTGCGAGACCTCGGTTTCCTGTTCTGTAAAATGAACTTGGACTAGATAGATTCAAGCTTCTTCCCAGCTCTAGAATTACAAGTGTCTTTTCTTGAGCAATATTAGAGGAATTCTGACAAATTTTCACGTTCCAACTCCTGTTTAATATTTCTCGGGAGTCACCGAAAGTTTCAGTTATTACAACATGGCCTCCTGAAAATATGTTATCATTCCACAGATGACAATTTGTTTTATGTTAGACTCGAGGGTGACTGCTTCCAGGGATGATGCCTTGAATTAGGGGAAAGGAGAGAAAGGGAAAAGGGGAGCATTTCTGGGAAAGTCCCTGCAGGAAGCTAATCTCGGCCATTTGACCCGGGTCCTTTAATCCTGTCCCTACATTCTAGGTTACAGCTCACTTTTTGGAGGCCTGGGTGGTCCGCTACAAACGGACAGTTTTCCAGGCATGGAGCACTGACTCCGGTATTCCTTGCTCCATCCTGTTCCATCTGTCTTCTTTAGGTCATTCATCCGTGTAAAGGCCACGCCGTAGGAACGGGGGAGGGAATCTTAGTCCCGCTCGGCTGGAAGCAGTCAAGGGGGGCTGCGTTTGGAGTGAGTCCTCACAACCTGGCGAATCTCGTGAGCAGTTGTATGGTGAGTCTCTGCTGTGCCCTGGGAAGCAAGCTGGGGTAGAGGGGGCCACGGCCTGACCCCCGAAAAGGAGCGGAGGGAGGGGCGGCTCCGATTCCTCCAGACCCTCGGGCAAAATCTCCCCACCGCTCCGAGCCCCGCCTCTTGCTCTTCAGCCGCCGGCACTGAGGGCTCCGGCCGCCAGGGAGAGCTGCGCCCTAGCTGCGCTGAAGCAGAGCCAGCGAGAGGAGAGAAAGAGCGAGAGAGCGAGAGAGCGAGAGAGCGCTCGCCAGCCGCCCGTCCGCCCGCAGGCTCCGGCTGCGCCGCTCCTCGGTACGGAGAGGGAGAACTGCATGCAACCGGTGGGACCCAACGCCCGACCAGGCTCTGGTCGTCCTACCACCCGGCAGCCACCCCCAGGACCCAAGAGAGCTCGAGGGAAGCCTTGCAGACAGACGGTCGGGTCCCCGCTGTGGCTGCGCGCCCCTACCCTGGTCAGCTGGGGGCGGCCGGTGGCCGCAGGCGGCCCGGGGAAGCAGCAGCGGCAGCGGAGGCAAAGGCGTGTCTGAGCGGGCGGAGGGCTCTCCGGCGACCTGTCCCGAGAATGCTGGGGGGCGATGCCCGGGGCCAGGGACGAGATCTGTCAGAAGGCACTGCAGCTGCTTGCCGAGCTGTGCTCCAGCGGGGCGGTAGAGCACGACAGCTGCCAGGATTTTATCCATTACCTGCGGGACCGCGCCAGACCTCGGCTCACCGACTCAGGTGGGCGCTGCTGGGCGGGGTAGCAGGAGGAGGAAGGGAGGAGGATGGGGGAGGCCGGGGCAAGGGATCTCCTAAGGCCTGAAGTCTTCTGAATGGGAGGGGGCGGCCACACCCGGAGACCACGCTGGGCGCCGGGCGCATGGCCCGGAGCTGTTTCCCCCTAGCCCTCAGCTCCCTAGAGCTGGTGCCCGGCGCCTGCCTATCCCCATTGCCCGCCGTCCGCACACAGATCTCGCGTGGCCCTGCCGCCTGGCCAGGGACCGGGACAGCCTCATTAGGGAGCCTAGGGGTTCCACTCGGGGCTGCGAAAGGGCCTGAGACCCTATGAAACTCTGGGAAGTTGGGCTGGCTTCTCCTAAGCTCTGGACCGGCAGTAAGAGGTGGCCCCCGGGGCTGTCTGGACCCGTCCAAACGGTACTGGGTTTCTGCGGACGTGGCGCCGGGCACTAGAGTGACCAGCAATGGTTCAGGTTTGCCTTTTTTTTTTTTTTTTTTTTTTTTTTTCTTTTCCATTTTCTTTTTAACATGGTGATCGGAAGAGCGCTGTCCAGGGTCTGATGGGAGAAGGGAGACAGGAGACAGGGACTCATCTCCACCCGAAACCTGAGAATCCCAAGGCCAGGCTTGGCCAGACCACTCTGCCCTGGACAGCTCCTTTGAGGCTGGGCTGTGCCGGGTCGGGCAGAGCTGGCACAGCTTCCAGGCTAATCTCTCTGGCTCTGGCTGTAAGATTTCTATGCTCTGACGCTATGGTATAGCAGGTCACGGTGCCTTCAGCAGGCTGGGCGGCGTGCGGGAGCCTGGCGCTAGTCTGCTTTCAGGGAGGCACGGCTTTGGTATATACTAAGGAGGCTCGAAAAGCTACCATTACGGAACCATTCTGGATTAAGTCTTTCAACTTTCTAATCTTTGGGGCAATACAAAAATGGCCCGTTTACTGTAAGGGTAGCACATAGTAGGAATGGGATCTTGGGGTAGTGGAGGTGACTACATCCGAAGACTAGGCAGCTGTTACACTTAACTCCAGGCCTATCACACTTTTCAGTAAAGGAAAAAGTTGCAGTCTCAACTTTTAAAGTCAACAAATCGTTTGAGGTTGTTTTCCCAAATCCGGTAGCAGATAATAAGAAGGGGGGGGGGGGAGGAGGGAGTTTGTTCAACGAAAAAGAACCCTGTTCAAAAGACGAAAAATTACTTTATAATAAGTATTGGTTCCCCATTCTCTTCAGGAAGTGAGAATAGAAAATGATCAATGAGTTTTTCCGTTTACAGTTTAAACTCGGGGACTAAAGGAGCTTTGGCTTCACACTTACTCATCAGATAAGAAGTGGCTCTTGGCCCATATGTGGTGCAGGTTTGCCTCTTTCCTTGTAATACTACTGTATGAACATTTAAATTTAGTCTAAAATAATAAGGAATTATTTGATTTACAAAAGAATTCACAGTAGGACTTCCATTTGTGCATTTTTAAACTTTCTTGATAGTTTTATAACAGTTATTTTCTGATATATACCCTCCCACTTAAAAGATCTTCTCTATAAAAGCAAATTAGTTAAGCAAAATCATAGCTTCTGGAAGAGTATACAACAATAACACTCATAGTATCACACACACATTCAATTGATCTATCAAAATAAGAAAGTTTGATTATCTTTGAGTACCAGATTGATTCTTCCAAATATTCTGTGTCCAACTGCCCTTTCAGTGTTTTTGTTTGTGTTGTTTTAGGCATTATTTATTATACATCGCTCACCTCCTGATTCTGATAATTTCCTTTTGCATCCCTTCAAACTCATCTTCCTATCTACCAGGTTCTTAAAAGGATTTATTTTACATAAAATTTCAGAAACCAGGTACATCTATAAAAAATAGAAAGTGCACTGAGGCTCTAATACTTATACTATTCTGCCTGTTGAAAAAGAAACAATACTTAGACCTGTTGCCTACAGTTAACATTATATTAATCACATTTTTCAGATGAATGAAGGCAGAGGACTAATCTTGGAGACAGGAATATTCAGTTTTATACCCCAACATTGACACTACTAAGGTAACCTTAAGCAAATGTCCTTAATCTCTGGATGCCACAAGAATTTAGTTACTAAATTATGGAGATTTGCAGTCAGGATTAATAGAAGGACTTGCCACACAACAAATTCCCTGCACTATCAAAATCGTTGTTTCTTTGTGTATCAGATGAATTCTATTGTGACTGTTTTTAAATGGCAATTTATCTTTTTTTAAAATGATGCCTACATGCCTTGGATATCTGAACATGTTTTGTGCAATGTACCTTTTATCAATCAAAGTTACAGAATGCATGGTGTTTCAGACTGAAAAAAACCTCACCACATTTTCATGAAAACTGACTCCCACAGTGGTGGTCTAAATCAATCTTTCCTTAGAGCAGCTTGAACTATTTGAACTACAGGAAAAGCCAGATCTTTAATCTTAAATCATGAGAAATTAGAAGAGACAGAAAGCAGCTGTTACTGTGTGAGGCTGTTTCACTTTTGAGGAACTCATTTCAAATCCTAAGCTCAGTAACCATCAACCAAAAAAAAATTATAATAAGCGATCTATAAAAATGAAACAATATGGAATTGAAATTATTTAAAATTTGTTTTTAAAATGAATATAGCAAATTGAACAAAATAAAAATTTTAAAATGTATTGTTTGTTTCTATTTCCCTGGACAGTTGGGGTGGGTATAGGAAACTATCTTCAAGTGTTTTTCAAGTCTGTTTTATGAAAAAGGGATTAGATTTATACTTGGCTCCAGAAGGTAAAATCTGGCCCCAAATGCAGTAAGTGGAAGTTACAAAGAAAGAAATATAGGTTCAGAGAAAAAAAAGACTTAATATCAATTAGATCCATCCATACAAAAGTGAAAAGAGCTGCCTCAGGAATTGGTGTATTTCCCTTCTTTAAGGAAAGGTTGGATGGCATTCAACAGGTATGTTGTATCCAACATGTTATTGTTGTTCTAGGAATGTGGTCTTCTGAGATTCTTTCTAACTCAAAAATTTTTATTTTAATCTCACTTTCTTTTGTGGAGTTTCAAAAATTCTTATTGTTTTATAAAACATAGTTATAGTTTTGTGTAATTATGTTCTTCCTTCACTATTCATTTCTTCATATGTGTTTCCATATTTCTTTGTATTCTTCATATTTGCAAAATGCATGTTAAACTGACCATTTCTAAAGACAATATATTTCTACTGATATAATTTATTCAGCCAGTCTCCAACCATTACATCTAGGGTATTTGCAATTTTACAAATAAAACTGCTGTGAATTTTTAATTTTTACATAAAAGTATATTTTTATCTGAATAACATTCTATGTTAAAATCTCAGAAGATCGGTCCATGATCTGTTTTTCTACATTGCTTTTTAAAATTAATTCACCAATCAAAGTTCTACCAGCAGTTTCATAGTATGCCTGTTTCTCTACAGCTCTGCTAAGATAGAATTTTATTCTGTTTAATTATTTTTGCCAATTTGTTAGGTATAACTGAAGCCTAATTATAATTATAATTTTAATTTTCCTGATGAGTTTGAACAGTTTTGTATATCATTAATAATAAGTTGTCTATCCATATCCTTTAATCATTTATCTATTGGGGATTTCAATTCAATCAATATTTATCAAGCATCTCTTCTATGCAAAAGACTATAGCATGGATGTGGAAAAAAAAATAATGATGTGATATGAGGACTAGTATCATTTTCTTATCTTTTGTGGATATCAGGTTTTTCATAGATTTACAGTGGATATTTTTCTTAAACTGTTTTCTTGAGTATCTTACTCTACTGTTTGAAACTCTTTATGTCTGTTGAATCGTCAATTTGTTTTATCTTTTATAATAAATTCTTTTGTTTAATGACTAGAAATATTCATCTTTTCCATAATTGTATTAAATGTCATTCTTTTTCCTTCTAATTTTTTTATAATTTCCATAATAATAGAGCAGTGATCCACTTGAATTTTATGAAATGATAGAATTCCAAATGTGACTCTTGAGGTCATCTGCTGCAACTCCCTTATTTTACAATTTAAAAACTGAGCTTCAGAGGGTTAAATGATTTGCAAAATGTCATCCCAATAGTAAGTGGCAGAGTCAGGATTCTATTGCAAGACCTTGGACTCTAAAAGCAGTTCTTACTCAGCACAAGTCTTTCTCCTCTTTCTATAATATAGACTGAGATATGAATTTAATAACTTGTTAAACTGCTATTTTCTGTTCTATGCAATAATTTATAATATTTAGTGGTTTGTATTTTAATATTTAAATAGTTAAAGATCTATGAATTCCTCATTGTGAGAAATCAATGTCATAATGAGTAGCATTTTAGTGAAATAAGTTGTTTTAATATTTTATAATATTAGATTTATCAAACATGAAAGGCAAAGTGAGGTAAAGGATAGCAAACTAGCTTTAGAGTTAAGAAGATCTGAATTCAAGTTACACTTCTGTACTCTATGTGACCTTGGGCATGCCCTTAATCTTTCAATCCCTACAGACAAATTTTTAAAGACTAGCATTACAAAAGAGTTGTCAATCTGGACTGCTGGAAGGAATTTCAACATTGTGAGCTCCTCATTTTAATAAAATCAAGACTCTGGACATACCCTCCCCAATCATCCATCTACAATCAAACATTAACACATTTTTAATTTTAATTCTAGATTATTTATTCTGTCTCACTGACCTATTTTTCTATTTTTATCGAATACCAGTATAATTTCCCCATCCTCCATTATTCTATGTTCATAATCTCATATTTTGTTCTTCTATATAAAATTTGTCATTATTAATTCATTCAATGAACTAGCTCATTAATATTTCATTTTTATCAAATTTAATATAAAATGTACATTTTATAATTTTTATTGTATTGGCTCAACCTAGCCATGAACATTGCATAACTTTCCTATCATTTAATGTCAAATTATGTCTGTTAATATTGTTTAGTGGTGGCCATTTTATAGAGCTTTTAATTTTTTTTTGCTTATCTTCACAAGTTAATATTCCACTATACCCTCTTGCATTTCCCCCTTATATATAGATATTAATGACTGTTTCTGCAATTATCTTATGTCATACTATCTCATTAAAGGTATTTATGCCTATTTTTGTTAGCCTTTTGGATTTTCTAAATATATTTGTTGAAAAGAGAAATGTTTGAACATCTTATTTTTTATTTCCCAAATTTGTTTTCTTGGGTCATTTTTTATGTAATGTAAAATTTGTAAAATGATGTTTATTTGCTTTTAATGGATAGCCCCATGTTACCACTGTTTACCACCGTTTTTAATGGCATCTTTCTCCATCTTATAGAATGTTTTTTCTTAATTTCAAATAAATTGTTTGTCATGTTAAGGATATAATTCTGATATCTTTAATTGTGTTTAACATAAATGGATTTTTTTTTTTTACCAAAAGTCTTTTTATATGTTGCTATAATCATGAGTTGCTGTGATTTTTTTATCAAAATGATTTATTAAATATATTATTTCTCTAATTTAAACCACTTTCTATTTAAACTATAAGCAAAGTATTTGTTTATTTATCAGTATTCATTATTAATGTTATTATGTAGCTTTCTATTTTTTAGACGCCAGATTTGGCTAACATAAACACATTTACTTTGGGGAAAGAACAGATAACATGCCACTCCCCGCCCTCCCTCCCCCCATTTCTGAAGTTAATTTATATAGTAATATAGTGGATTTGTTGTTCTTTAAAATTTTAATTAGAATTTACTTTTGGATCTATTTTATCAAATTGGCTTTTTATATGGCATTTCATTGATGTCCTATTTAATTTCATCTTCTGAAATTCTTTTGTTTAGGCTATTAGTTTATTTCTTTCAACATTTAATATTTTTAATTTCTTTCCATGTCTTTTACATTTTCTAATAGTTTTATCTTCCATTTTTCATTTTTAATGTTAATAATTTGGTTTTCTCTTAACTTCATTTTTAATATCAAATTACTAATTGTTTATCAATTTTATCGATCTAAAACAGACTTGTATTTATCAATTTAATTGTTCTAGATTTCAGTTCAATGTTTTATTTTAAGTTTTATTCTTTGTGCTTACTTTTAGTATATTCATTTGTTTATTTTATAATCTCTTTAACTTTTAACTCTAGTTTTAACTCTTTTGCAATTAAATCATATCATACATCCTATATAAATCATTAATACATATTTATTGCTTTGAACTATGTAAATTTCAAAATCTTGAATTTATATTTCATTATCTTTAATATAACTTATTTTTATTATTTATTCTTTAGTTACTTTTTATTTGACAAACTATATGTGGTTTCCTCAATTTAATGCATCCTTCCAGAAAACAGAGATTATTTTATATTTGATTTTCTATCTACATCTAAATTAGTGTCTAACACATAGTAAGCTGTCAATAGACAACTATTCATTTGAATTGTTAGAAAAAAAGAAAGTAAATTATTTTGAGTTTTCACAGAGTGCTATATTCTTTTTTATTATTCTTTTTTTGTGTGTTTTGTGTTTTTGTTTGTTTGTTTGTTTTGCTGAGGCAATTGGGATTAAGTGACTTGTCCAGGGTCACACAGCCTGAAACTATTAAGTGTCTGAGGTCAGATTTGAACTTAGGTTCTGACTTCAGAGCTGGTGCTCTATCCACTATGCCAACTAGCTGCCCCTCTATATTCTTTTATCATATTTCTTTGTTGATTATTATCTTACTATCCTTTTATGCACAAATATGACATTTCTAATTTATTTGTGCCTTAAAACATGTTCAGTTTTGAGGGATGTTCCATAATTTTTTTAAGTCAATCACTATAATTTCCATTCAGTTCTTTTTATGTCTATCAAATTCAATTTCTTCAAAAGCATCTATATCTATAAATTAGTTCCTGTTCACCTTTTTATTTCTGTTTACCTTTTTTGTATGATTTAAAACTTTCTGTTAGTGCAGCATTAAAATTTGCCATTATCATTGGTTTTCTATGTAATCTTTTTGAAAATCAGTTAACATTTGCATCATAAGTATAATTACTAATAATTTCCATTTTATCAAGATTTTAATTTTATAATGTTTTCCCTCAAATAATTCTAGATTTGATAATGATATAATTTCCCCCTTTGTTTCTTTTACATAATTTGGTTTTAAATTGATTGGATATCTTTACTAATAACTGTGTATTTTCTTAAATTAGCCATTGTATTACAAATTTTAGTTCTCTCCATTTTTTCTACTTTGCTACATTTTTTGACATTTAGTGTGTTTCTTTTGAGCACTGTGTTTTTTAGTCATCTATAAATCTTTTTTCTGTAGGAAAATTCAACCCCTTTACAATGAAAGTTATAATTAAGTTTGACTTATCTATTCTTTGCTCATTTTTTAATTTTGTCAAAAAAGAATAGTTTTTCTTATTTCACTGATGCTTTCCAAAACTCAACCAAAATAATACTGAACAAAATTGTTATACTTTAAATTAAGTCTCTATGTTTTGAAAAAAAAATTAAGAAGTGTCTTTCTGAAATTGCTTTTATTAGCCTTCAACTTCATCTCCCTGTTTCTTTACCTACTTCCTTTTAATTATTTTCTTGTTCAATTTCTTTGTCTCTCTCCCCTTTAATTACTCAATTAGATTGTCTTTGAGCCAAAATGATATTACAGTTCCTTTTTATCACCCAGTAGTAATTCCATTGAAACAATAACTAGTTAATCATAGTTGTAAAGCATCTCCTGATTTAAAATACTTTGTAAGATGACACATTCTATTTCAGAGACTCTACTTGATTTTCTTCAGTTTAAAAGCCATTTATAGATCTTATTTACTCTTCTAGCTTTTCCCAAGACAAAAGTATTTCTTTGAGGATGGACATCTTTATATTCTTAAGGGCACCTAGTATGGAGGGTAAATAGGGCCTCAGTCAATATTTGTAGTTTGAATGAGCTTTTTTTGTTTCCTAAGTTGAGTGCTCAGATTTCTGTGATCATACCATTTAGAAAATCATCTCAAAACTTCCCATATGAAGTACATCTGTCCCTTACTATCCATAGAGAAACATCTCTTTTTTTAGCTTGAGTTTTAGGAACCTTATATTTACAGTGTTTCATTTCCAAGGTCCTTTCATCATAACAACTCTGTGAAGTACAAAATGCAAATATTATTACTCACATATTACTCATAATTACTATGGTAGATTAAAAACCATGACTCAAAGAGAGGTGCAATTTGCTCAGCCTCTCATTAACTAGTATGTAATGAATTTTTAAAGTATGTGTATTAAAGATGAAGGCAAAGGCCTATAACTAAAGACAAACAAAAAGTTTATAAATACTCTAAGACTATTGTTAGAAGTGTTAGAATTCAGAATGAATTGGTAAATATGATTCTTGAATTGTAGTACACTCTTTAAGTTGTGAACTTGACTTCAATTCCTGGCAAAATTCTAGAATACATTTCTAAGGAATAGATTGTAATTAGAAAGGAAGGTATGATCTCAAAGAATATGGTTGCATTAGGAACAAATCATACATGCTATCTAGGGGAAAAGGGTGGGAAGGAGAGAGAAAAATTTTGACATTTTGGAATGGTGAATGTTGAAAACTATCTTTGCAGGTATTTTATTTATTTATTTTTTGCTGAGGCAATTGGGATAAAGTAACTTGCCCAGGGTCACACAGCTAGGAAGTATTAAGTGTCTGAGGCCAAATTTCAACGCAGGTCCTCTTGACTTTAGGGCTAGTGCTCTATTCGCTGTGCCACCTAGCTTCCCCCTTTGCATGTGTTTTAAAAATAAAAAGTGATTATTAATTTTTTAAATAAATAAAAACAAAAACAAACAAAAATCATCAGACTAATCTCACTTCCTTTTATACAGTGTTACTAGACTAGGAACACAGAGGGAAGATGTTAAACCCAGTTTATCTGGAACTGAGCAAAATTATTGACAAAATTATTTATATTATCTTTTTGGATAGTATAGAAGGCTTCAGACTAGGTGATATCCTTGATGCTATTGTTCAATCATTTCAGTTGATCCCATTAGAGTTTTCTTGCTAAAGATACCAGAGTGGTTTGCCATTTTCTTCTCCAGCTAATTTGACAAATGAGAAAACTGAGGCAAATAGAGTTAAGTGCTTGCCCAGAGTCACACAGCTACTAGTGTCTGAGGCTTGGTTTGAAGACAGGAAAATTAGTCTTCCTGACTTCAGACCCAGCACTCTATCCACTTTGCCATCTAGCTGCCCAAGTGACAGCATAGTTATTTTTCTTTAAAACTGGTTGACCAGACCTAAATATTAAGAATTAATGAATGAATTGATATGATAGTGAAAGGTAGTCTTCGGTGGGGTGCTCTAGGAATCTCTCTTTGGCTATTTTCTTTCATTTTGTTAATCAGTGACTCTTGAAGACATAAATGATATATTTATCAAATTCATAAATAACACAAAACTAGAAGAAATAGCTAATAGCTGATGTAGCAAAACATTACCAGAGATCTCCAAAGACTAGAATGCTGCAAGATAGAAAAGAATGGTATTTAACGGGAAAAAATTAAAACCTTAAATATCAAGAAATATCGATCTTTTCAACATCATTGTTCTTCTGATGATTCTATATGGTTATAAATTTGGATGCTATAATTTTCAATGACTTAGATCTAGAGATAACCCAAAAATCAATGGAGATACTCAAAGTGACATAAGTAAGCTATAGCATATTTTTTAACAATGACCTAGGGCCAAGTTTGCAATAAATGCTTAGTAATTGGTTCTTTGGGGGAAATGCATGCAGGACACAAATTTAAGTTTAATCTGAATTATTAACATTTTATTCATCACTTTCTTAAGTCTAGACAATCAACAAAACAATAAATCAAGGCCTAATCTATAGTTTTCATTAATTTCTAAGGTATAAATGCTCATACTGAAATTTTAGTAATTTGTTTTTATGAACTATTACAAGCTGGCTCCACTATGCTCTTGATTATATACAGAAATTAATGGAGTATTTATTAAGTACTTACTATGTGCAAAGGAAGTTATCTAAAGAATATCTAGATATGTACCCTAGAATATCCTAGAAATGTAGGATGATAAAAGAAGCTACCCATCTTATAGGGAGAAAGAAACACAGAAGTCCAAATACTACAACAGTAACCATAAATTGTAGAAAATACCTGAGAAAGACCTTCAACATATTGAGGAAATTGTTTATGGAAGAATGACAGAAGAATATGGTAAAAAAAAATCATGCAGAATATCTTAGGTTATTATCTGAATGTGATCAATGGGAATACTAACATTTTTTATATCACAAATCCATTAAAGTATATTTATTCTTACTGAAGTAATCCCTTACATATATTGTAGCACATTCTTTGAGGAGGGGAATTGAGACTTGGTCTCTCTAGCTTGCCTAGGTTGTAAATGCAATGGTCACTAATGGGGCAGTCCCAGTTCTTCTTGATATAGCAGTTTTAACTTATTCTGTTTTCCCAAGCTGGGTCAGTTAACTCTTCTTCAGGCAGTCTGGCGATCCCCTGTTCTTGGGACTTAGTATTTTGGTGCCAGACTTAGAATAGATATCTAATTGGATTTATCTTTGCATCAGTTTAGAATTCTCAAAGTCAAAGACTCCACAAGCCTCAGCAGCCCCCAGCAGCAGGGACTATAAAACAATACTGAACACAGCACGTTCTTATAAAAATTTTTTTTAAAGATGAAAATGTAGGTATTTGGGTCAATCTTTGCTGATGTCTTCTTGGTTTCTTTTTTTAATAGTACATTCCATGTTCTTTTCTAATATTTTGGATTCTTTCTCCCTCTTTGAAATATTTTGAAAATCAATCCTCAAGCCCTTTTAATAGTGTGCTGTCCCTGACCTAGCTTTCTTCTTCATGTCTTTGTTCAGGTTCAGTTGTTCTTCATGACTTCATCTTCCCAAGGGCCATTTTCTACTTTTTAACACACTACATGGGGTACTGACATACTAGAGCCCAAATGGGCATAAAAATAGACCAGCATAAAAACACCAGAATACTTGTTCCATTTCATATCTTCTTGTTAATCTTCTTTGGATCTCATTTACAAATATTCTGGAATAATCTGGCCTAGCTTTATCCCACCACAAGCTCTCTATGGTTTCATGACTTCTTTGATTACTTCTTTCTGCTTTATTCCACAAAACTGTCCCTAATCTTCCATGATCCTCTTTCTCCTTGAATAAATAGATAACAAAGAAAATATGACATTTCTGGGAAGCTGCATAAACATATGACAAAGCAACATTTTAATCATTATGTTTTCTGTAATAGTATTTGTACCTAATGTGACCATCTTTTTAGGGTGCATATGAGATAATTTTGTCAGCATATTGCTTCATGTAGGGGGTCATATTTTAATATAGGCTTGGTTCAGGACCAAGAAATCTACAGAAGCTTTCTGCAGCCCTTGTAGTATGACTCCATGCAAGTATACACTGAATAAAAGATCTGAATGGTGGTTACCAAAGTTGAAAGATTTTTAACAGATTTTTTCTTTTTTTAATGATCAGAAACTATTGTGACTATTAAACATGGACAAGAAAGCAAATTAAAGATTTTTATATAGATAGTGGGTCATGAAAAAACTAGAATATTAACTGTGCTGAATTCTCATTAAAGATACCATGTAGAATGACAGCAGAGTTATTGAATGGAAGATGTTCATTTAAAATGATAGTCAAGGGTAATTTTTTCTGAACACTTCTGAAGCAGTCAGTGAGATTATGTATTTAATATTTGAAAAGATATTCAGGGAAACAATTTAAATTGCACTGATCTTTATTGAGCCCTCATTCGTGTAACAACTCTCTGTGTTACTTGCTGAGTAAGATTTTAAAAAATGAAAATGATATATGTCCTACTTTCAAGAAGCTTATAGTCTAGAACAGGAAATAACATTCAAATAATAAATAACTCACAGATTGTAATAAGCACAGATGGAAAGAACAAAATTCTACAAGAGTTCAGAAGAATTAATTCTGTTTTGAATGATCAAGAAAGTCTTCATGGAAAAATGGATATCCATTTGCTGAGTATATTGTAGAAATGAGTCTTATTCAAGATAACCTCTGAAATAACTTACAACTCTGGTTCCCTGAAAAGGAACAGTGGCACAGAAGAGAATCTGGAGAGAATATCCAGAAGTAAGAAGCTATAGAGTGGCCACAAAGAGAGATGATTTGGCAATTAGGAAATTATTTTTTCCCTTGGTGAAAACAGTTCTAGTAAAATCAAGGTAGAAAATAGGTCAAAATAAAGTGATAGCAAAAGCAACAATAAAATACATTTTAGAAATTTTGCAGTAAAGAGATTTTAAAAAAGAAAAATTGAGAAACTGTGCCATATGTCAGCTTATTGATATTGTTTTGGATTATTTAAAATAACTAGACAATATAAAATTGAAATGTTACTCTGGTGTAGGAAATGATGAGTTTGTAGAGTTAGAAAAATATATAAAAACTTGGACTTATGAAGGATGATATTATCCACCTTCAAAGAAATAGAAGACAAATAAATATAGATATATATAAACCTTACATAGATATATATGAATATATAAGTACATATGTGTGTATTAGTATAGATATCTATGCATATGTATGTGTATATGTGTGTATATATGTGTGTGTGTGTATACATATATATGCACACACATGTGTGTGTATCTGTGCTTAATTGTAACCTTCTTGAGGGAGGGGAAGAAAGGGAGAAAGAATAAAGTAAAAAGCACAAAGCAGAGAACAAAAAACCTATATGGAAGCAAAAAAATGGACAGCTCTGAACACAATGTATAGTATTTATTATATAAACTTTCTTCAAGTGGAAATTTATCGGTTTATCTTGTTAATCCTCTCATGTTCTGTTGTGCTCATGGCAATATTTTTTTCCCTATTTTGTATTTAAGTTTAAAATAAATAAATTAAAAATAAAGAGATGAAAAGAGCAGGGATGATAGATTGAGAAAAAATCAAGGTCAAGCAAGACTTTTAAAGACCAATGTCTACTTGAGTGTTAACAGAGAGATGGTATTCAGTAGAGATAAGAGATCAAAAACTCAGGAGAATATAAGCTCCTTGAGGGGAGAGGCTGGTTTTAATTTTATCTCTGTATCCTCAGAACCTAGCGTATTTCCTTATATATAACAAAGACTAATATAGCCATGCTGAAATAAATGGAGAGTAGAGCTCATCAACTAAGAAATAACCTAGAAAAAAGCATCACATCAGGAATGAGGGTGCTAGGGTTAAGTTCAGTGACTCAACATCCTCTGATAGTTAAGGCAACAAAAGAGGTATCTTTTTTAGAATATTAGCATCTCAGAAGCAGGTCTTTCTGACCCCAATTCTGACACTCTATCCATTGTGTCACCTAGTTGCTCATAGTTCTAATTGTTGGACTGGTTTTTCTCATATTAAACTAAGTCTGTCCATCTTTATCTTCTGTTCATTACTTTTAGTCCTGTCCTCTTAGGTCAAGTAGCAAAATGTTAATCCCTCTTTCATCAAATACTTAGATTTAGAATAATAGATTCACACAGATTGTTAGACTTATGGGACCATAGATATTGTGTGATCTAATATCCTCATTTTATAGATGAAGTGACATCCAATTTGACTAACTCATCCCATTCTAATGAACTCCTTTTAGAAGCACTCAGAAGTTCAAGAATAAGAGCAGAGAAAGTTGATAATAGGGAATCCCTAGTTTGTGATAAGTAAATTTAGTCCAATTATATACTATAAATTTCATCACTTTTCTATGTTGTGTTTTGTTGTTGTTTGGGGTGGAGTGAAATTTAAGACTATGTCTCCCTATTTTACATAGGCTGGATTTCTAGTACCCACTCAAAAGCATGGTCTCAATTCTGATCATCATGGGAATTTTGATCTGTTTTAATCCTGGACCTGTTTGCTTCTCCTTAACAACCTGGAGTTTACCCCTCTCTATTATAGCTCATGGGAAGTCACTACATTGATGACAGGATTAGTATGGACTCCTTGACCTACTACAACTCAAAACTGACAAGCTCAAGAAATTCGCCATCCTCATCTCTTTAGTAATAGGGATTCGATCTATTAACCACTACATATGTGCCACTATGCCTGAAATTACTTCTCATTAAAGTTAATGATAATTGAAATAATGCAAAAATAATTTCTTTCCTGGACGTAGATGAAGTATTAAAGGAATAATACATAAAGGCATAAATTACTTGCATTTCATTCCATTAACAAGCATTTATTAGCATATTGCTATGTGACATTAAATAGACTTTGAAAAAAAATTTAAATTAATTATTTGTGCTCTTATTTAATGTGATTTTTCAACCATGAATTTACGATTGTTTTAGAAGATTCTTTTGGTACTTATTTGTCAATATAAATTTATCAATATGAGATCTCTCCCCCAACCTGTGACACATGTAGAAACCCACCCATATTTTCTTATTCTGTACAATTTTTGAATAGATTTCCTATTATCTTTCCCAGAAAATTTAAGTAAAATACCAGAAGCCCTTCTCTTGTTTTAGCATCCCAGAGCTATCAATTAATTGAACCAGAGTTATTTCAACTGTCTATCTTGTATTAAGGAAACTAGAATCAGGAAGACTGACTTCTGCTTCAGTCACTGACTAGCCATGTGACACTGGATAAGGCACTTAACTTCTCAACCTTAGTTTTAACAACCATAAAGGAGACAATAATAGCACTACCTTACCAGGTTATTGTGAGGCTCAAATGTAATCATATATGTAAAGCATTTAGTAAATCTTAAAATCTTATGTAAATGCTAACTAATTAATATTTCTTATCCTATGTGATTGACATCTTTTCTAGTCTCTTATAATTTGGGTACTTTTTCTGAGTGCCTTTTTAGATGGTTGATTAAGTCAACATATACTTTGACAACTCAGTAATTTCAGTGTGTGAAAGTGATCACAAGGGAAGACAGAAAAGACTATGTTTTAAAATATAACCAAGAAAAGAAAAACATTTAATATTTGTGAAATTTTGAATACCTCCTACGTACCTATCATAAATACTTTTTAAAAGATTAAATCTTCCTATATTTCCAAGGCTGAAATACAGCAGTCACTCAGTGTCAATATAACTGCCAATCATTACAGAAGTTTTAACCTGTTCTATTTCTGACCAGGGGCCAGGCTTTTCTTCTTTAGGTACCAGTGCCACTTGTCCCTTCCCATTTGCTGGTTGCTAAACATTTTAGTGGCAGAATTAGTATGGATTCCTTTTTTACTTTAGTCCTACGATAGCACCGAACTTCTAAAGTGATTTTATAACCTCATTCTTTTCAGTAGAATAGATAACAAGTATGTCTGTCCATAAATACTTTTTAAAAGAAGAAAATCAAAAAGCATTGTATATGGTGAACACTGAATAACATCATGAACAATGAAATTTACTTTGTATTAGCAATAGTAAGCCATTGATTTCAGGCAGCAATAATTTTAGAATAAAGTTTTTAATATGTAGCTGGATTTTTTTTATTTTTCTGACCACAGGTAATTGTCACAATCAACAGAAGCACCAAATTCCCAGGAAAGAAATAAGAGAAGGCAAAGAAAAGGCTGTATTTCAGCCTGGGAAACATAGAAAGCTTTAGGATGTTAAACTTAACCTATTTAAACTGTTGGTTATTTTTTTAAATGATAACTATATGGAAACAAAACATGGATTCTGTCACCTTTCTTAGAGAAGTTTAACAAAACCAAAACCAGTCACATAATAAGAACTCCTATTAAAGGACATCATAAGGTAATCGGTTGCATTTCATAACAAATGGACAAAACAAGAAACCTGCAGTGAGCTTAGTATGAGATGTAGAAGAACCAAATCATCACATGAGTATTTGTAGAGAAAACAAGAATAACTAATATATTTAAATAGGACATACCTAACACTTTTTCTAACGATCTCATTTCTCATTTGCAGTAACAACTGTCCCACCATATTTGATTCTATTACCTTTGTACCTGATGTGAAGAAACAACAATGACATTTAAGATTAAATCAAGAAGAACAATCAGATATATGGAGTTTGTAGATATAGTTCACATAGATTTTAGGAAAGCATTTGAAAAAGCATTAATGCTGTTCTTAATGGAAAAGATGGAAAGATGTGGAACTGTGACAATACAAGTTAGATGGATTTGGAATAGGTTGAAAGATGAACTAGAAGAATATTCATTACTGGTTAAACTTCTTGGTCATTTCCAAACTATGCCAGCTGCATTCTGACTCTCTTCCATTGAAATGTGAACACTACCCCTAGGACCCTGAGCCAGCTTTCACCTTCTCTTGCCCAGAACCAGGCTAATATATCATTTCTTAGCTCAACAATCCTGCTGCATGGGTACCCTTTTACTTTATCTTTCCAACTCTAGCTCCTTTGTATATATTGCTTTTGCCTATCATGACATAAGCTCCTTGAAGGAGAAGACTATCCTGCTTTCTTCTATTTGTGTCTCCAGCATTAAGCAAAAGATTTGGCATATGGTTAACACTTAACAAACATATTTTTATTCATTCTCTGGAAAGAGAATTCTAGAAGAGTGACCTTAGGACCTGTATTTAGCCATGTGCTATTTAACATTCATTTCAATGATTTAGATAAATAAATGGAATGTGCATTAAATTTTCATACAATAGAAATCTAAGAAGTATCACTAAAATATAAAATGACAGAGCTGGCGTGCAAAAAAAACAGACTAGAATATTGGGCTAAATCTAAAAAAAAAATGAAATTTGTTGGAAATAAGTGTAATCTTTCACTTGAGATTTAAAAAGATCCTGATGAGAGAACTATAGATAGATGGGAATAAATTTGAAAAATATCTGGAGATTTAATGGACTACTAGCTTGATATAAGTCCCTACTGTTATGTAGAAATTTATAATTGTAATAATAGCCTCAAGCTATATTGAAAAGCACAAAGTTTAGGACTAGGGAGTTGATGTCCTGCTGTGCTCTGCCCTGGCCTGAATATATCTGGGGTTCTAAGTGTAATTTATTGGAAAGAATATTGTTAAATAGGACAATGTCTAGGAAAGGATAAACAGGGTGATAAAGGACTTTGAGATTATGCCAAATGAGAACAGTTGAAGGAAATGATGGTTTTTTAGCCTGTGTATTATAGATACGTTCAAGAATATGAAGGCTGTCATGTGGAAGATGGTTGGAAGGGAAGAGAAAGGAAATTGGCATTTATATTGCACCTACTATATACTAGGCATTATGCTAAGTTCTCCACAAATATTATTTCATTTGATCCTCAAAATAACCCTGGGGAGGGAGGCATTTCTATTCCCATTTTATGGTTCAACAAAATGAGGCAGAAAGAGGTTAAATAACTTAGTCCAACATCACACAGTTAGTGTTTGAGACTGGATTTGAAATCAGGTCTTCTTGACTTCAGGCCCAGGGCTCTATAAACTGTTTCACCTAGCTCTCATCTTGGCTTAAAAAAATGCTCATCTTGGAGTCAGGAGTATCTGGGTGGGATCAGAGTTCGCAGCTCACATTAGTCACATGACCTCAGCTTTTTCATCAATAAAATGAGGATAATAGAGATAATTGAAATATAGGTCTTGTTTCACTGGGTTGCTGTATCAGATAGATAATTTATGTAAAGTGTTTTTTTAAACTTTAAAGTGTTATGACTTTTGTATATTTTTTAAAAAGTAGTATTATTAAAGCTTTTTATTTTCAAAACATATGCATAGATAATTTTCAACATTCACCCTTGCAAAGCCTTGTGTTCCAAATCTTTTACTCTGCCTTTCCCCCATCCCCTTCCCTAGATGGCAAGTAATCCAATATATGTTAAATATGTGCAATTCTTCTATACATGTTTCCACAAATATTATACTGCACAAGAAAAATCAGATCAAAAAGAAAAAATGAGAAAAAAAATAAAATGCAAGCAAACAACAACAAAAAGGGTAAAAATCCTATGTTGTGATCCACACTCAGTTCCCATAGTCTTCTCTCTAGATGCAGTTGGCTCTCTCCATCACAAGACCATTGGAACTGGCCTGAATCACCTCCTTGTTGAAAAGCTACATGTCCATCACAGTTGATCATCATAAAATCTTGTTGTTGCTGTGTACAATGTTCTTTTAATTCTACTCACTTCATTAAACATTAGTTAGTGTAAGTCTCTCCAGCCCTTTCTGAAATCATCCTGCTGATCATTTCTTATAGAATAATAATATTCTACAACATTCAGATACCATAATTTATTCAGTCATTCACCAACTGATAGACATAGTTTCCAGTTTCTCGCCCCTGCAAAAAGGACTGCCGTAAACATTTTTGCACATGTGGGTCCTTTTCCTTCCTTTGTGATCTCTTTGTGATGTAAGCCCAATAGAGACATTGCTGGATCAAAGAGTATGTATAGTTTGATAGTGCTTTGGGCATGTTCCATTTTGTTCTCCAGAATGGTTGAATCAATTCACAATTCCACCAGCAATGTATTAGTGTCCCAGTTTTCCCACATCGCCTCCAACATTCATCATTATCTTTTTCCTGTCACCTTAGCCAATCTGAGAGATGTGTAATGGTACCTCAGAGTTATCTTAATTTGCATTTCTCTGATCAGTGATTTAGAGCACCTTTTCATATGCTAGAAATGGTTTCAATTTCTTCATCTGAAAATTGTGTGTTCATATCAATTATTTATCAGTTGGATAATGGCTTTAATTTTTATAAATTTGAGTTGATTCTCCACATATTTTAGAAATGAGGCCTTTATCAGAACCCTTGAATATAAAACATTTTCCCAGTTTATTGCTTCCCTTCAAATCTTGTCTGCATTAGTTTTGTTTGCACAAAAAAATTTAACAATATAATCAAAATTATCCATTTTGTATTCCATAATGTACTCCAATTATTTTTTGGCCACAAATTTCTTTATCCTCCACAGATCTGAGAGGTAGACTATTCTGTTTTCTTCTAACTTGCTTATAATAGCACTCTTTATGTCTAAATCATGTTTTGGTATAGGGTGTTAAGTGTGAGTCAATACCCAGTTTTTGCCATACTAATTTCCAATTTTCCCAATAATTTTGGTCAAATAGTGAGTTCTTATCCCAGAAGCTAGGATCTTTGGATTTATCAAACACTAGATTTCTGTAGTCATTGACTATTGTAATAGTCTATTCCACTGATTGATTACTCTGTTTCTTAGCCATTACCAAATGGTTTTGATGACTGCTGCTTTATAATATAGTTTTAGATCTGATACAGCTAGACTACCTTCATTTGCGATTTTTTTCATTAATTCCCTTGAAATTCATGACTTTTTATTTTTCCAGATGAACATTGTTTTTATTGTATACTATTTTATACTCATTATTATTATTATGGTTTTCTCCCGAAGTCAAAAATATAAACAACTGAAATTACAGAGAGGGAAATGTTGGTTTGATGTTAAGAAAACCTTCCTGACAAGGGCATTCAAAAGTAAAAGAGCTGCCTTGAGATATATAGTAAACTCCCCTTCATTGAAAGTTGTTAAGTTTGAATGGCTTCTTGTAAGGTATACTATAGAAGACATTTTTGTTAAGTTATGGGTTGGACTAGATAACCTCTGAGGTTTCTTCTAACTTCAAAATTCAGTAAAATGCATAGAAAATAAATCTGCATTTGAGGTAAAAGATACAAAAAGATTTTAAAAGTATAGAGAAATTCAATCTTAAGATGGATCAAAAATTCAAAAAGAATGGAAAAAATCAGAGATAACATGGTAGAAATAATATTCTAACACCCCCCCCCCAATGCCACCTGTTAATTAGGGTTAATTAGACTTATTTTTCTTAAAAGATATTGAAGTCATTCTTAATATTGCTCCTGCTCAGGCAACTAAAGACTTAGATGTTGACATCCCTTTGTGGTCACCTAAATACAAAACAACTACAAAGAGCCCTGGCTACTCCCAGATGCTTGGCTGCTAGACTATCATGAGCAACACTGGGAGAGATAACCTTTGCTTAACTGAATCTATTTGCAATGTTCTCAGTGGCTGTCCTTGTAGAATAGCTTCTCCTTGCCTTCTTCTACTGTTGAATGACCTACATATGTCTCATTGCATTTAATTTCAAATTTAAACTACTAGGGAACTGACCTCAGTCAGAACCAGCCTATAACAGTTATTTTATCCTCAAAAAAAGGAATTTCAGTGACATTTAGTAGCTACTGACCTATGATACTCTTTCTAATATCTATTTATGATGTTTTCTTATCTCTTTTAAATCTTTACAAGAATGGTCTATCCATCCATGGAGGATATCCTTGAAAAAATGAAAATGGAACATTTTCCTACAGTGTACCATATGATTATAGGACTTAAGGTTGGAAAGACTCTTTAGTGATCAGATACACTGCCATTATTTAGATGGGAAAACTGAGTCTCAGAAAAGTCCAATTTCTTCCCAGGAAATACATAGGCAGTGAATAGCGAGTAATGACTCAAGTCAGTCTTTCTACTCCAAATCCAGAGATGTGAACTATAAGATTCTGCAGTGTTTCTTGTTTGTTGAATTTCAGCTAATAGGAAAAACAACATTGTGGTAAATTTTGTGCAAACTGCCAATTTCAGCCCCAAGATTTCTGCCATTAAGCTAAGATTTTTAGAATCAATGTCACCTTAAAAAGTTCCATCTTGTACTTGTTATTAATGTGTCGAGCTTTTTGAATAGAACCCCTACATTTTAGCTGTAAAGTATTACTCAATCCAGTATTTTGTTCTCTTCATCCATCATCAATAAAATAAGCTCTAGGAGCCATTTGCTTTTAAGTAAAGTATATCTCTTCTTCTTCTTACACATTACTCTTTCTGATTCTTTCTTTATTTTTCCTTTACTCATCTTCCCATTTCTTCCTCCTTTTTCTTCCCCTTTATTTCTGTTGCCCTTCTCCCTTCTCTCTTCTAATAATTTGCTTGCAAGGTATAATGGTAGGATTTTATATTCCCAAGCCCAATTAATACAATCTCTAAAGTCCCAAACACCTAGAACAGCTAGATTGACTCATTCAATTGGTTAAAGAGATAGACTAGGTAGAAATTATTCGATCATTATATAAAGACAAATGATACCACACAGGAAATATTTTTTCATTGGCTAACTCAGACGTACTTCTGGGCTATGTAGAACACAATAAGGTTGTTTGGAATCATATATTCCACTAGTATGTTGAATCTAGTGGTGAAGGACTCTAATGAAGAATAATTGCCCTTCAGGGGAGAGAATAAAATTTCAGTCTTCTACTCCATTCCTTCATTGAGAGGTCTTTGCCTTATAAATTTCTAAAATTTGAAAAAATTTAATATCCCATCAGTCTCCATAAGTCGTCCCTATAGCAGCCAATGTTGATGGCACCATCTGCATTAGAAGGTGAGAGACAATCCAAAGAGAAACTAAAAATATCAAGGAAAAGCAGCTTCAATATTGTACAAAGATCTATACCTAAGGGAAATTTTATAAACTCCCTGAAAGGAGAAAGAGATTTTCAATAACCAGGAATGATTTTCAACATCCAGGAACTATGAGTTTATCCTTTTACTACATATATTCTAAGTTTGAGCTCACTCTCCCTAAAAACCTTATGTTTGCAAAGGGATACTATATAGGCCTCTAGCTGAAATATCTGTTCTAAAAGATAGTTAAGTATGGTTGACTTAGCTATGAGTATATCCATGGAAAATCATTAGCAACAGTTATAGAAATCTCAATTACTCAGATTTATCCCTAAGAACCCTGAGAAGAGAGATAGTCAATTGCCCTCTGGAGCTTCTACCATGTTAGTGGAATTTAAGGAAGCAGCTCTAGAAGAGATGCTACTAAAGAATCCACAGATCCTCAGTGGATTCACTGTAAGTCACATCAAATCAAATAATGATATTCTCCAAATTCTAATTGTGTTTTTGGAGGGGAAATGATAAATTCCACATATGAACTTCTGAGGAGAAAAAGACAGGGAAAGACACAGAAAAACACAGAGACAGGGAGGCAGAGAGAGAACAGCTGAATGCATGTATTTCTCTAAAACAAAATATTTTTTTAAATACATAATAAATTTTGGAAGAAGAGTACCATGTAAATCAGCAAATATTTTTTGAATATCTTATGCTTGTAAGACATTATGTCTGGGGCTTGTGATGGGGACAGGTGCTATATAAAACAATAGGACAATGTCTGTCTCAACCTGGGAAACATTGAGTGTGATAAAAATAAGGGAAGGCATTCTATTTGGGAGGATGGCATTAAGAATTAGGTGTGTCTTAGGGATAGTTAGTGAAACTGTCATTATAGTCAACTTAATTAAATGGAATTACCACCTAGAATCATGAAGATCTGGATCAAATTCTACCTCAAATACTTATTAGGTGTGTGATCCTAGGCAAGTCATTTAAGCTTCGAATCTTAGTGTACCCATCAGCAATATGAAAATAATAATAAATAATACCTCTGGTATATATTCATTGATTTTTATGTGGCTCAAATAAGCCAAGCACTCTAAAACCTTTAAAGTATTCCTTAGCACTTTCTCTCTTCTTTCTCCCTCCCTTCCTCTCTCTCCCCTCCTCTCTGCCTCCCCTCTTTTTTTCCCTTCCTTCCTCCCCACTCCCTTTCTTCTTCTCTCCCTCTTTTCCTGCTTCTCTCCTATCTCTCTCCTTCCTTCCCTCTTTTTCCCTCTCTCTCCTTCTCCCTCTCTCCCTCCCTCATTCTCTCCCTTCCTTTTGTTCCTCCCTCTCTCCCTCCCTTTTGCCCTCCTTTCCTTTCTTCCCCTTCTCTGTTTCTCCCTGTGTGTCTGTCTCTCTCTCTCTCTCCTTTCTCCCTCTCTCCTTCCTGTCTTTCTCCTTCCCTTCCTCTCTGTCTTCCTTTCTCACCCTCTTTTAACCCTCTCCTCCTTCCCTCCCTCCTTCCCCCCCTCTCCTATATATATATATATATATATATATATATATATATATATATATATATGTTCAGTTAATATATTTAAGACATTTTGAAAGGTAGCAGGGTTTTTCTAGAAAATTATCATGGAGGTTAGGGTACTACAATTTGAACTGCATAACTGGACAATAAATTTTTAATTACCCCTGATTTTGGCTTTTGATAACTGTAATTGACATAGTTTAAATTCTTTTTTAAAAATTGGGTTTTTTAAGGTTTCAGAGAGGTGCTTTCTGAATGTGTGCCATAAAGTAAAGTAAAACAATCACAAGATATGCCTGTCTGTGACTTTATAAAACATCTTCCTCTAATTCAGAGGTCCTGTACCCCTTGGGAAATCTGGTGAGGCTTATGGGTCTCTTCTCAGAATAATGTTTTTAAATGCATAAAATAAAAATATATGGAATTACAAAATAAATTAATGGCATTGAAATACAATTGTCAAAATATTTTTAATTGCCTACCCCAGGGTAAAAACCTCTTCCCTTGGAGAAAGCATTTGAATAAGAATTAAAGAAGAAAGAATATTGTTGTAAGTCTAAACTACTGCTCACCCAACCAGATAGAGGATATCAGTCATGTTCATTTTTATGCAAATGAAAAAAAAACCGAAACAGAGACAAGATAAAAGAGTGATGAGGTATTTCACCAATTTAAATTATTTCAAATGACCTCATTTCTCTCTCCAAGCATATTGCTTGATGATAGTTTTATTGATGAAATGATCCCTTTTCTCTACTGGAAGAAAAGACAGTGGGAGGACAGGGCTAGGCTAAGAAGGCTTCGAGCAAATTTTCAAAAGAAAATTCTTGAAGCAAAATGCTTCTCAGACAGTGAAAGTTATCTCCCCTCCCCCATCCCAATTTTTGGTAGGTCAAAAGATTCTTGAATGTCTCCTCCTCAGACATACAAAACATTTTCACCCATTGCCTACCCTATCTCTCCTCAGATATTTTCATAACTAATTTTTCTAAGTGACGTGGCTGCCAAATTGACAGAACAGTTGAGCCTTTGATGAAGATTCATATATTATTACAGAGAGGATGACAAAACTCTGAGATCACACCTTGTTTTTATGTGTTTCATTGTGACTACATTATAAGATCTGACATCATCATCCCATCGTGGATTTCTGTAGCATCTGTATTTGGGGGGGGGGGAGAATGCTTTAAAATACATGTAAAGCTTTAATTTTGTAAGAACCTAAATCTGCCATCTGTTACAAAGGCCTTTTACAAAGAGAACTGGAAAATGCTACAATCCGGTTTTTAGCCTCATGTGCAATAAGAATAGAATATGTTGATTTTTCTAGAAAGCTAGAATCTCAGGGCTGAGAGAGACAGAAGAGATAGGAATTATCCAACTCCCTTGCTGGATGGATAAGGCACAAAGGCCGGGTGAGGTAAAAAGCTGAATTGGGAGCAAAACTGGTATTTGAATTCATGTCTCCTAAGTCTTTGTCCAATATCCATTCGAATACAGCATTCAAACTATCATGGAAAAGTTTATAAGTGAGATGATAATGGTGGTACATGCCTGTAATCCCAGATAGCAGGGAGGCTGGGACAGGCAGATCTCTTTAATTTCCAAGTTTTCATTTACAGTGTGATATGCTGATCAGATGTCTCTACTAAGCTCAACATTAATATGGTAAGCCCCAGGGGAAGAACAAAAGAGCCTAAGCTGTAAACATCAGGTTAAAACTCCCCTACCAATCAATAATGGGTTTGGGTCCATGGATAGCCCCTATACTTTAAGCCGGGACAAGGTAGGGAGAGCCAATATTTTTTAAAGAGCTTTTAAGAGAGTCTCTAGAATTTTAATACTTCTACCCCAGGTCTCTTTTGATTTAAAATAGAGCACCCTTTCCCTATACCCCACTGTCTCTTCTTTGTGTCTAGGCTACTAAGACCTCTCACAGGGAGCCTAATAATGGGTTCAGATCTTGCCTTTGTCACTTACCAGTGCAGGACATTGAGTGAGATGTTAAAGCCCTCTGGACCTCTGTAAAATGAAGAGATTGAACTCAATGACCTCACATCTCTTCCAAGTCTAAATGGAGGAGCCTATTAACCATGGCCTGTATTTCAGATGTAAAAAGATTCACTGCTACTCTTTTTCTCTTATGATAATTTTTGTCTTGTCAATTTTGTTTTTATTGTTGAATCATTTCAATCATATTTGAATCTTTCTGACCTCATTTGGAGTTTTCCTGAAAGCAATGCTGCAATGGTTTGCCATTTCCTTCTCCAATTCATTGTGCAGGTGAGGAACTGAGGCAAAGTAGGGTTACATGAATTGTCTAGGGTAAGACAACTAGTAAGTGTCTGAGATCAAGTCTGTGAACTTAGGTCAGAAAAACATCTTTTAAGTTCAAATCTGGCCTCAAACACTTACTAGTTGTGTGACTCTGCGCAAATCACTTAACCGGTTTGCCTCAGTTTCTTCATCTTAAGACGAGTTAGAGAAGGAAATGGTGAGCCACTCAAGCATCTTCGCCAGGAAAACACCCAAAATGGCATCACAGAGAATCAGACATGACTGAAACAACTCAACAACAACTTCCTGACTCCAAGTCTGATGCTCTATTAATAATTTTAACTTAACCTAATTAGTACAGCATCAGAGTTTTCATCCGAGGATCCAGGATTCAAATTCTTGCTCAGGAAGAAAATATTCCCATTTGTGAGGCATCTTGATGTAGTAGATTGAGAGCTGACCTTGGTGCTGACACATACTATTTGTGTAACCCTAGGACAAATCACTTTTACTCTGAAAGAGAACATTCTATGTTGCATAAAAGATAAAGACATGCATTAATAGAAAGAGTTCCTTATATATTTGAATAAACAGATCTAGTCTCTCTAACACTAGCTTTCATTGCCAAATGCAGCATGGCAGAGTGAACAGAGAAATAGCTAATGAGTCAGGAAGATCTGGATTCAAGACTTGCTTCTGGGATATCATAATAATGGTTAATAACAACAATAACTAGCATTTATACAGTGTTTTCTGGTTTCCAAAATCCATTATAAATATAATCTCATTTTTTATCTTTAGAACAATTCTAGAAGGTATATTATCTCTATTGTACAACTGGAGAAACTGAGGCAGACAGAAATTAAGTGACTTGTTCAGGGTCACTTACTAATGAGTGTCTGAGGCAAGATTTGAATTCAGGTCTTTCTGACTTCATGTCCAGGGTTCTATTTACTATGCTAACTTTATGACTAACTTGGGAGGAGATGGACAGGAGCGCCAAGTCTCTTAACCTCTCAGAGATCCCAGGCAACTGCCCCAGAATATAAATTACAAAAACAAATTATCCAATGTCAGCAAAAGGAATTTCTCCTTTGATGAAATCACAGATCTGGACCAAAAAGCAAAAAAAAAAAAAGAAAGAAAGAAAAAGAAAAAACTAAACCCTAACATTCATTTCAAGGCTGTGCAGACTTTATAACAAAAATAAAAGCAACATTTCTAATCATTTTTCTACATGTATATTCCTAGTTTTTGTATAAGCTAGACATTTTAAAATTAGTGGGATGATTTCACAAAGAAGCAAAGGGATTCCACTTGTTCTCATAAAGTACAGTTCTGGGGTCAGAGAACTTATTCCATAGAGGGTCAGTCAATGAGTATCCTAGATCCTAGGAAATTCATGGAGAGTGAGTTGTAAATATTATCCTCATTAATAATGCATCTTAGGACTTAGAGAAATGTCAGTGGAGGATTAGAGATGGCTCTGTAGAGCTTTCCTTCGTTTAATATTCAGGAGATTGTTTCTTAAAACAGATGGAAATATCAGATACAGAAAAATCTATCTATGGATTTTAACCAATAAATTGTTTTCTTCCTCTTTCAAAAAACCCTTTTGCTTTTGATGTATATTAACTCATATTTCCTATAAGGAATAAACTCACTTTCATAAAAGTTAAGTTAAAGATGAGTGGTGAAAATAATAGGACAGTTATTTAAAGAGCAATGTGAAAAACAGCAGGAAATAGAAGGAATTTTAATAATATGACAGTTTCTTTTCTTTACTGTATGTAACTAGTAGGTTCAAATCTTGGAAGAAACCTGGAGGTCACCATCCAAGTCTGAATTCTCCAATAAAGCTTTTGGCAGATAGTCAGATAGACTTCAAATGAAGACCTATACATATTTCTTGCTCATTAATTCCTAGGTAATCTATTCCATTTGTGGACATTTGTAATGGTAGGAAGAGTATTCTTGTAGTGAACTGTGATATGCCTCCATATAACTGTCAATCTGTTCCTAGTTCTGTCCTTTAGAGGCTAAATCATAAATTTAGAATGGACCTTAGAAGAAGTTGGACTTGTAGATCACTAAAATCCATATAAACTAATCATCATTATACAGTTAAAGAAATTGAGGTCTAGAGAGATTGTCATCTTTCCAGAGTCTAACAGCTAGTAAGTGTCTAAGGTAAGATTTGAACCCAGTATTTCCTAATTCTATGTTCACTATACTTCTGTTCTTTCCATGTACCAACCTTTAGATACTTAAAGATAGTAATTATCACTTTGTGGTGAATTGAACCAAATGCTGGTTTTGTAGTGAGGAAGAGCTGGATTCAACAGTAGCATTTCTCTAGGCAATCATTTAAACTTTCTGCTCCTTGATGTAAAAATGAGGATAATAATAACTCTTTCTCACAGAGTTATTCTGAGGACCAAATATCATATATATATAACTGAAAAAAGCTTAAAGCTATGCAAGTATCAGCTATTATTAAATCAATTTCTCTCCTGTTTAAACAAGCTACTTTCTTCAATTGATCCTGTTTTGTTATGGTTTTGAATTGCCTCACTCCATCTTCCCATCTGAATTGCCAAGAACTTAATACAGTACTATCAATATAATTAAATTAAGATATGTTACTTCTGTCCTTCTTGACCCTAGACTTCTGTTAATGCAATTTAAGGTTTCATTAGCCTTTTTGTTTTTTTTTTTTTTTTTGTTTTAGCCATTGTCACACTGTTGATTATGTTGGACTTGTAGATCACTAAAATCCATATAAACTAGTCATCATTCCTTCCATTCTGTACCTATTGCATTTTAAAAACTCATTTGTTAGACTTTACTCCTCTGATGATCAATGATTTCCTTGGTTTGGGTGCTTTCTCCCCTTATTCTCTTCCCATCTTAAACAGATGTCACAATATATTCAAAGAATCATAGAATTTCAGAATTGTAAGGGATCTCAGAAGCCAGCTTATACTCACAAAGAAATCCTTCTCTGAAACAACATATGAGTGGTCAATCAGCCTTCACTTGAAGATTTTTTTTTTGTAAACAGTATTTTTTTTTCAATTACATGTGAAAGTAGCTTCTGACATTCATTTCTTTTGTTTTGGGTTTTTTTCACCTAATAGTATTTTTTCTAATTATATGTAAAAATAATTTTCAACATTCATTTTTGTAAGATTTTGAATTCCCAATTTTTCCCCCTTTCCATCTTTTCCCCCTCCCCAAGGCAGCAAGCAATATGATATAGGTTATATGTGTACAATCATATTAATCATTTTTCCATATTAATTGTGTGATGACCACTTATTTTAAAATCAGCTGGAGTCAGGAATTCAGGTCAAGGGAAAATCCTCAATCTTTATTCTTTATGGAAGTGAAGGGGGATGGGGATAGGAATTGAGAGCAGCTGTAACACGAACCCGACCAGCAGTCTCTCTGCCTCTCTCTCTCCACCTACCCAAATCATCTCTACGACATTTCCTATATAACACATCAAAACTTGCACAGAGCGGGCGGGGCCATTCTTTCTCCAAGCATATATTAATAGAGTATCGTCCAACTGCTATTTAGCCTCATGTGCTTGGGACCTCAGTGCATCAACTCGAGCTTCAGTCCATTACATTGTGTTGTAAAAGAAGAATCAGAAAAAAGGGAGAACAACAAGAAAGTGAAAACCTCACCAAAGTGAAAATAGTATGCTTCCATCTGCATTTAGACTTGATAGTTCTTTCTCTGGAAGTAGATAACATTTTCCATCTTGAGTCTTTTGTAATTGTTTTGGATCATTGTATTCTGAGAAGAGATAAGTCTATCAAAGCTGGTTCTGCTTACTTCACTTAGCATTAATTCATGAAAGTTTTTCCAGATTTTTCTGAAATTCATCTGCTCATCATTTCTTATAGAACAACAATATTCCATTGAAGAACTTTTGGACAGCTTTCACAGGGAGAAAGATTTTCTTGCTCTCAAACCTAAATTTGCCTCTTGGCAACTTCTACCTATTGCTCTCAGTACTCCTTCTGGAGCCAAAAAAGAACAAGTTTAATGCTTCCACATTACAAGTGTTTGAAGAGAGCTATGATTTGCCTCTGGGATCCATTCTTCTTCAGAGTAAGCATCTCTACTTCCTTCAACTGATCCTCCTATAGCATGAAATCAAGGCCCTCACCACCTGTTGTACTTTCTGCATGCTTTCTAGTTTATCAATATCTTTCTCAAGATACTTTGTCCAGAGTTAACATAAAACTTGTAATGTAATTTGAGTAGGATCAAGTACAGTGAGACTATTACCTCCTTATTCCATACATCTCTATGCAGCTTAAGATTTCAGTAAATTACTGGACTTCTAAAATGTACTGCTGATTCATATCAAATTTGTAGTCCATTAAAATCCTCTAATAGTTCTCAGGAAAATTGCTATCTAGCCGTGTTCCTCTCATCTTGTACTTATGGTTATTATCTTGAATAAAAAATTAAAAATTTATGTGTCTTCCTTTTACATTTCTATTTATTCAGTTCTAACAATTGCTCTAAATTGTCACTATCACTCTGAATTCTGATTCTGCCATCCAGCTGTCCTTCCTAACACCATGTCTTTCTGCATGTCCTCCATAAAGGAGTCACATTTCTCACATCTTTCCCTTTACTCCACTTTCTCTGTGTGTGTGTGTGTCTCTCTCTCTTTTTCTCTCCATCTCTCTCTCCCTCTCTCTCTCTTTCTCTCTCTCCTCTCTCTCTCTCTCTCTCTCTCTCTCTCTCTCTCTCACACACACACACACACACACATACACACACACACACACACACACACACACACACAAACACACACAGCCTCTGCCCTAATTGATGCCTTCATCACCTCTTTTTCTAGACTACTGTAAGAAACTTCTATTCAATCTCCCTACTTCCAGTTTCTCCCAGTCTTTCCCCTTTCTAATCCTCTGCTTAGCACATATTGGATGCTTAATAAATACTTCTTGACTCCATTCTCCACATAGTTGCCAAATAAATATTACTAAGACACCAATCTGACCACAGCATTGCTAAACACAAGTAGTAGTGGTTCCTTGTTACCCGTAGGTTAGAACAAAATTCTCCACCTGCTATTTAATCACAGTATGACCCATTATCTTCCACTTGTTCTTCAAGTTACTTCCCTTCACATACACACTCCATTCCAATCAAACTGGCATTCTAAGCATTGCCTATACATTTCATCTTGAACCTTTATACTTTTGTGCTTCCAATTCTAGAACACACACCCTCTGCTCTTCCACCAAGTAGAATTCCTAGCTTCTTTTAAAGTATAGCTGATGCATTATTTCCTACAAGATGCCTTTCTTGAGTTCTCCAATTGTGAGCATTTCTTGAAAGATTTTATGTTTAGATTTTGTAGATAGTTATCTACGTATATGTAAAAATCATCCCTCATTGATCATAAAGGAGGGAAAGGGATCCACATGTGCAAAAATGTTTGTGGCAGCCCTTTTTGTAGTGGCTAGAAACTGGAAACTGAATGGATGCCCATCAGTTGGGGAATGGCTGAATAAGTTATGGTATATGAATGTTATGGAATATTATTGTTCTGTAAGAAACGACCAGCAGGATGATTTCAGAGAGGCTTGGAGAGACCTACATGAACTGATGCTGAGTGAAGTGAGCAGAACCAGGAAATCATTGTACACAGTAACAGCAAGATCATCAGTTCCAATGGAAGTGGTTCTTTTCAACAATGAAATGATTCAGGCCACTTCCAATGACCTTGTAATGAAGAGAGCCATCTACATCCAGAGAGAGGATTGTGGAAACTGAGTGTGGATCACAACATAGCATTTTCACTCTTTCTGTTACTGTTAGTTTACATTTTGTTTTCTTTTTTATTCCTTTTTTATCTGATTTTTCTTGTGCAGCATGATAATTGTATAAGTCTGTATACATATATTAAATTTAACATATATGTTTAATATATATCGGATTACTTGGCATTTAGGGGAAGGGGCAGGGAAAGAGAGGGAGAAATTTGGAACAGTTTCTCTGTGTGTGTGTGTGTGTGTGTGTGTGTGTTTGAGAGAGAGAGAAAGAGAGAGAGAAAGAGAAGGGAAGGGAAGGGAAGGGAAGAGAAGAGAAGAGAAGAGAGAGATGGAGAGAGAGACAGAGAGGGAGAGAGAGAGGGGGAGGGAGAGAGAGACAGACAGAGAAAGTGGAGTAAAGGGAAAGATGCGAGAAATGTGACTCCTTTATGGAGGACATGCAGAAAGACATGGTGTTAGGAAGGACAGCTGGATGGCAGAATCAGAATTCAGAGTGATAGTGACCCTTTTTGCAAGGGTCAATGTTAAAAAATTATCCATGCATATGTTTAAAAAAAAAGCTTTAATAAAAAATCACTCCTCACCCTTAGTATCTTGGAAGGAGGGAAGCAAGCAAGCATTTATTAAGTGCCCACTATTTTCCAGGCACTATACAAATATTATCCCATTTGATCCTCACAGCAATCCTGGGAGGTAGATATTATTATCCTTCTTTTATAGTTTACAGAAGAAACAGAGACTGACCAAAGTTAAGTGACTTACCCAGGATCATACAAGTAGTGAAAATCACAGCTAAGTATTTGAACTCAGGTTTTCCAGATTCCAAGCTAGTGTTCTACCCACTGAGCCATCTCACTGATATAGCATATTGGGGTAAAGAACTGTTTATCCTTTTTTGCCTCACAGTCCCTAGTGACTAGTACTAAATCTTGTACGTACAAAGTACTGAATAAATATTGGTTGAGTTGGCTTTATTTTCATATTATTTCCTATTCATTTTGCTCAATGCCTTGCAACTCACTTCTTGATAATGATCTCCATGACATGAAGATATGGGGAATCCTCCAAGCCTATAAGCCTTTGCCTTTTCATATTCTGAGCCTGAGTAATATTAGTGTTCATCTTTCTCCCTGGTGCCCACTTCCTTGGTAAAGTCACCTTGTATCAAGGTCAATTTAGTCTTAGTTTGGAAGATCTTGCCAAGTTTTTAATAGAATTTCTCTACTTCTTCATCCCCAGCAACAAATACAGGCACACAAACTGCAATTATCTTCACAGTAGTCTGTTTGTTTATGCTCATCATGAGTCCTGCAAGGTGAAATGAGCATGTGCTCTACAAACAATAGATTTTGGTGCATTTTGGTCAACAAGGAAACCAGCTCCACCATTTGTCTGCCTGAGCAAATCCTTAGAATCATCCTTTTCCTTATGGGTTCAAAGTTCATCATTTTAGAGCTAACAGGGAATCTTAGAGGTCATGTGAGGAGGTATAACCTCCTCATACATACAGATGAGGAAAGTCCCAGTCTTGTGATCAACTGAATGATTGATGATCAAAGGTCACCTAGGTACCAAGTGAATGAGATGTGATTCAAACTCAAATCATCTGATTCAAATCCAGTGCTCTTTCCACACAGAACAGGACTGTTTATAAGGAAGTGATCCTTTTCCTTCAGCAGTGTATCAGTTTATGGGTTGTTGGGAAAAGAATGCATTTTAAGTGTGCCAGTGTTAAATTATTGTTTGCATGCTGTGTTGTCATTTTCATTTGTACCTTCCAAACTAATAGCACTAACTCTTATAATACCTATTTAATTGAACAGTAGGAATATTCCATAGAACAGTTTGCATTTTCATCCTTTTCATCATTCAACAAAACAGCACTTTCTATTTACATGGCACTCTATTAAATACAGGAGACAGAAAATGAAAAAGTGGCACAAATCCTGGTATCAAGGTGCTGGTTGTTTCTAAAGCAAGTTGGGATTCTCATTGAGTATCTTATTTTCCCCTGCTCTCAAAAACTGTGTTGCTACCTAGGCATCCCCATTGGTTTATTCTGGGATTAATTTAAACTGTTGAGTATTTAAGTTCCACCGAACCTACTGAGATAAATGACTTTAAAGCTTTGCTTCCTGCCATGTCTAGAATCATCTGCTTTCAAATTAATAATAAAAGTAAAAGATCTAATAGGCCAATTCAATAGCTCATAAAGAAGTGAATTAAAGATAAAAGGAACTGAGAGTCATTGTTAGGGATCATAATTTCCTTATATCAACATGTCAAATATCTTCAATTTCATTGACATGGGTTCTTCTTCTGTTATGCAAATTATAAGCCAAATAGCCCAATGAATAATAGAATATAATGAATAGCAGGCTGCCAAACAAAGATCTGGGTTTAAGTCCTATCCCTGATACATACTAGCTAGGTGAATCTGAGCAATTTATTTATAAACTGTCAGTGTTCTTGGCTACCTCTATAAGAGGTAGAAAAGGTGCTGACCTACATTGGTAAAGGGAGTTCCTTCATCTGGGTGTTTCCTCTATCAATGACATTAAAGGTCCAGTCCCTATCCCTTGGGTCTCTGGTTAAAATAATGACATCACCTGATGACCAGTTCTAATAAACAACAAGTCTAACCTCTGTTTTATCGATTCTTAGTCTGCAGATATAGCATATATTATAAGACCTGTTCTTGAAACTTTTTTAGGTTGGTGGAAACTGGCAGAGCTTTTGCTCCCTGGCAAGCCTCAAAAGCCTATCATTGATACCATCCCTCAATGAGGGAGTAGTCTTAATTTATTTGCACAATTGAATCTCATTTCAAAATACTAGCATTTGAACAAGAGGGCATTATAGAAGCAGTATCCTGTCTAATGTCATTAATTGAATCTACAAACAGCTGCTGAGTGAAATGACATGATGGCGGCTTTCCATAGGAGCTTTGTTATAACTAAACAGTGAGCCAAGAAACATCTCTGAATATTTTTCCTTCTTTTTAGTCGGAATTGGTCATACAGCCTTAATGATGTTACTTCATAATGATCTTGCTCAGGAAAGTGTGATGTGAAATACTGAGATTAGGGCTATAAAATATGAGTATGTAGCTGAGGGAGGTGGAATTGGACCAGATTAATTATATGTTAAAATATTATTCACAATAGCTGGAATTTCAATTACATTCTGACTTATGAAATCTGTTGTTTGAAGTTGATTTAGACCCTTTGGTGAACACTGTGCAGTACCTAGTGGATTGATATTAGCATAAGTTATTTTTTCTTCTAAAAAGCTTCCATGGATTCTTTGAAATTTAGAGTCATAAAAGGCATGTGATTTTCTTTTGAAAGACCATTAAACTTGGGCAAAATATCTATAGATAAAGATCTAGAGAGGCAGCGTGATATAGAGGATAGGATATTGGACTTGAGGTGAGGAAGATCTCAGGGAGTTAATATTCTGCCTCTAACACTTACTACAAGTCAGTTAACCAAACTAATCCTCATATTTTCATCTCTAAAAGAATGAGCTTAACCTAGGTAATTTCTAAGATCCCTCCATCTTTAAATCCATGGTCCTAATACATATTTTTAAATGAGTCAGGCATTGGGTCTGCTACTGATTTACCCTATGATCTTGCCTAAATTATATCAACCATAAGCCTTTATTAAACACTCACTATGTGTCTAGGCATTGGGCTGCTTACTGAGATACAAATAAAAACATTTTTTAAAAGCAAAAATGGTTCCTGCCTTCAAGGAGCTTGCATTCTCAACTTTCTATGTCTCACTTTGCTCATTTGTAAAATGAGAAGTTTTAACTAGGTGATTTGTAAGAATACTCCAAGTTTTGGTTCTGTGACTGTGAATTTGGTGAAAGATTGCTAACTAAATTCATAGATCTGAGTTGATACTAACCTGCTTTCATCATATTATAACCCATAACAATGGTTATGAGATAAAGAAAACTAGGCTGCTTCTGAGACTTAAAAACAAAGATGATGGGTTCAGAACCCTAGTTAATAGAGTATAACTGGCATCTGGTGGGTAGAGGGAGTCATTTCTACACCAAAACAACCACTGTCCCCACCTTCTTTGTTATCCTTTGCTAATTTATGACACACTTTGCAACTATCTCAAGTTATATCTTCCCAGAATCCTTTCAGTCCCATTTCTTTCATGGGACCACCTTTTCACAGCCTTTGTGGAAGCATGGACTGGAATCTCAAAGAAACATACTACTTCCTTTCCTGACACTACTTTACCTCTGTACCACTATCTCCTTGCCCTTTAACTGAATTTTCTCTGAATGAAAGTAATTCTGCTTAAAGCTCCAAGTCAGTCAGAATAGGGATGAGTGCCTGTCAGAGTTCAGTAGGTATATTGATGGTCCAAATATTGAGTTTTATTCTAGCAGAGCCCCTGGCCATATTGTTGTCCTCTATACCCCTATCTCCTTGCCTTTAACTGAATTTTCTCTGAGTGAAGTAATTCTACTTAAAGCTCCAAGTCAGTAAAAATAGTGTTCAGTGCCTGTCAGAGTCCAGTAGGTAGAGTAAAACTCTAGCAGGGCTCCTTCCTACACCTTCTTTGAGGATACAATAGCAAACATCCTGGGTAGTCTCCACAGACCCTTAGAGGAACATCCCTGCATCTAGAAATCAGGATTGGTCTGTGTCAGATTCCATCCTTAGCTACTTCCCACCATTATATTTTGGGTAAGTCCTTCTTTTGACATGTCATTAGATTCTTTTGTGTTGAGTCACATTCTGATTTCTGCAAAACTGCTTTTCAGAACACGACAAACTGCAGTCAGAAATTCCTCCTGAATCACGGCAATGTGATGACATTATAGCTTCTCACTTGCCTGCTTTCCTTCTTGTGTGACTGCTATATAAATATGCAGTCAGTTCGTAAGTCAGATCTTATAGCAACATGTCTGTGGCATAAGAGAAGGTGTCAACATATACTGTGTTCCATATTTGAAAACTCTTGCAGAAAGCAAAATAGAAATGTCATGGCTAGTTTGTTTTTTTTTTATGGTTGGAGGGAGGGAAAGAGCTAGACGGATGATTTCATTGGTATGGGGATCTCTGAATGGTAAAATTTCCTCTGTGAATACAGATTGGCAACTTATCTATAACTAGTCATAGAGAGTTGCCTGAAGGCACTGAGGATTTCAGTCACTTCTCATTGGTCTCCTGACTGATATGTGGCAGAGGCAGAATTGAAACTCATATCTTTCTGACTCAATATACTACACAACATTGTCTCTAGTGGAGTTCTTTGATTATCCTATTTCCTGCTAGAAGCCAAAAGCTATTTATTACTACAAAAATTATTATGGTCTGAAATCGACTCTGTTAGTAAGTTATTATTAAGAATAAAAAGTACTTTGTTATTTAAGAATTCTAAGTAATGGTTCACATTACAGGTAATACAATGGATGTTATTCTAAGCCTCGTAGAGAATTTAAAATTCTGGATTAAGATTCTATTAGTAGATGTCTTATCAATACTAATTTTTATTTTAAAATAAAATATTCTAATATGTAAAGAAGAATTGCACATGTTTAGCATAGACTGGATTACTTGATGTCTGGGGTAGACATGGGGGAAAGGGAGGGAGAGAAATTTGGAACATAAAAAATATATGTTGAAAACTATCTTTGCATATATATTTTGAAAATAAAAAAATCTATTATTTTAAAAAAACACAATATTCCAGATCCTTAAAACCCATTAGTTTCCACAAATAAAAAGTGTATTTGAATGTTCACAGTTGTGTTTGAATTTCAAGCAGCAAAACATTCTTTTCAACATACACTCTCTTATATCAATGTCTGTAGTCAGGGCATGTAGAGGGCCAGGAGGTGAGAATCCATTCCAAGTCTTGAATCTGACAAAAGCAAATGGTTGTATTTACATTGACAAATTATTAGTTTATTCAGCTGTTTCACAATAACTAGAAATGATTGTTGAATGATTGATCTGTCTTGCTTATGATTTTTTTATCCTTCCCAATAAAGCAATTCCTTGAAAAAAAAAATACTCATGTGGCAGCTAGGTGGCGAAGTAGAAAGAGCACAAGCCCTGAAGTCAGGAGGACCTTAGTTCAAATTTGACCTCAGACACTTAACACTTCCTAGCTGTGTGACTCTGGGTAAGTCACTTAATCCCAATTGCCTCAGCAAAAAAAAACCAAAAACAAAAACAAAAACCAACCCAATACTCTTAATCAATTAAACCAACCAGCATGGTATGGTGGCTAGACATGGAATCTTAGGTGGCTTCAGATCTTACTTCTGATATTTGTCATGTGACCTTGTTCAAGTTCCTTACTGTCACATTGCTCCAGTTTCTTAAAATTGACAAATTAATTATTTTCTTTTGTTACCCTTATTACACATTACCGGATTGCCCATTCCAGAGCCCTCACAGAGTTACTACCTCACAATATAATAGGTTATCTTTTTTTTCCAAATCACCAACAATATTTTTGCCACTTTAAAATGTATCAAATGGTACCACAAATTTTTTTCAAGATGTTTCCACTAATTATTAGAGGATTTGATTAAGTTTAGAAACCAACTATTCAATTGGCTATTAGCTATTTGTTTTTCTTCCTTTGAGAAATGGCACAATTTTAAACTGTATTAAAGAAGGATCATGTACAGAAGTAAGGAGGTTATTTCTAGGGAAAGCTAGCTACGTAGCACAATGGATAAAACACCAGACCTGAGTTCAAATGTAGGCCCATATACCTATTAGCTATGTGACCCTGGCTAACTCACTAAAGTTTGTCTCAGCTTAATCATCTGTAAAATGGAAATAATTATAGCACCTACCTTTCAGGATTATTGTGAGGATCAAATGAGATAATTATTATAAAGCACTTAACACATTCCCTGGTACAAAGTAAGAAATGTATAAATGTTAGTTTCTGCAGTCTTTATTTTTATTATTACCACTGTATTCTGTCCTAGCCAGAACACATCTAGAACACTGTGCTCAATTCTACATACCATATTTCACGAAGGTCGTTGTTAAACTGGAGAGCATCCAGTTGAGAGTAACATAGAAACTTTGATTATCTCTCCTTTAGGAAACTGATATAACTCCTAAAATTTCTATCCATTCCTTGTAGATTCTGAATATCATTTTCAGCATTTATCTCAAATGTTTTCTCCCATCTATTTCCTTGCTTTTCATCTTAGTAATATTCTTTTTTGACCTATAAAAACTTTTCAATTTGTTTATGAAATCAAATCTACTGATTTTTGTGCTCAATGATTTTTTCCATTTATTTATTATATGAAAAATTCCCTTCTCCATAGCTCAGATAAATAATTCCTCTGCAAATTTTTCCTTCCTTTTTTATTAAAAAAATTTATTTTAACTAAATTTAGATTATTGATTGAAGTGAAGTTTACTAGGTAGTGTGAGACATACATCTGACTCTTTTTTTTTTCACACTTCTTTCTAATTTTCCCAGCATGTTTTTCCCAATAATGATTGTCTTACCCTCACTATCCTGGTTGCATTGTCTTATGATTATGGTTTTATCAAATATTGATTCTTTATAAGCATTTGGTTATATTTCTGTTTTTCTAATGTTTCATTGATTTATTTGTTTTAATCTAGTCCCACATATTTTTTGCAATTAGCTCTTGAAATATATTTTGAAATATGGAAAAGTAAGGCTTTATTTTCTGTCTCTCTCCAATCCTGCTTGCTGATTAACCCTGATAGTTTATGTATGTTGTGGAAATCACACTGCATTCTAGAACAAAATGCCAGTTAGGCACATGTTTAGCAAGGTGTTCTAAGATTAAAAGGTCTGAATCTGGTCCCCAAAACACATGCTCTCTGCTATATTAGAACTATCCCAGATAAGCATGTAAAAGCATATCACCAAAAGTTTAATCCCCAAAATTGGACTCTTTGGTTATGATGAGTTTTGATCTACAAAATTTCTTTTGTTTTGGTTTTTTTAATTAAATGACCCAAATGTTGCCATCTTCCATTTCCATAAAAGCAGAGTAGTAGAAATCAGGGTAAAAGATACTAAGAAACACATAGTTTATAGACTATCCACAAGCATTAATTTTTCTGTTGATACTTTACGTGTGATCTTTGTCCAGCTACCAATAAAAGACAAACGACGACAATAAACTTATATCCAAGTTGTTCCAAATGTCTTACTGCAGTTTTAAACTTTAAAAGCTTAATAGCTTTTAGTCTAAAACTACACTTTAAACTTTTAGACACTATGTACTACCCAAAGAATTGAACCCACAGAAATGATGTAAAAAGGTTTGCAGTTAAATAATTCCCAGGTTGGCACATAAATTAGTTGACTGCATTAGTTTCATCATGTGCCCAAAGTAAATGAGAAGCATTTATGAAACACATTGTTATCCTCACTTCATACAAGTCATAATAAGCACAAACAAAAAAACCACTGAATATTTACTGAAATTTATGTGCTAGTTTCTTAGAATCATACAATCCTATGTTTTGGTTTTAAAGCAAAGAGCTGAACCATTAAAAAATGAAAAAGTAGAGAATTTCTATGACAAATTTAAATTTTTTTCCAAAACAAGTAAATTAATATTGAGTTATTTTAGTGGCTCAGATAAATACAATTAAAAAATTGGAAAATAAAGTTAAGGATTAAGTAATTAAGATTACAGTCTTGTGCAGATTACTAGAAATCCTTGTGCCAATATATCATGAATATTTTATTCAAAAAGAGATTCAGAACATTTGGCAAACACCAAAGAAATCACCAAAAAAAGCATGAAATAACTGTCAATTAATAAGAAAATAATGTTTACTGATTGGAATCACTCCACAAATAAGCCATCTGTGTTCATCCATATGATCAACTGCTTAGGGCAAAGATAAAAATTTACACCAAATTAGTCGTGTAGCATGGTTCAGTAGAAAGAGCAAAGAATTTGAAGCTGTAGGATCTGGGATGTTCCTATTTGTCAGTGATACTGCACTCATTTCTTTAAGCCTCTGAATATAATAGGGTCACAAAAATGGGACTCGTAGTCCCTCAAAAGATAATAGATTAGCAATCTACAGTCAAACATCCAAGTGGATGAAAAGTCTATATTGCCCAAATTATTGACTGCAATTGCATAAGCTGTCTAATGTGTCAGTTGATTGATATACCTATCTTAAGTGATAGTTTAACAGATGGATGAGAGCTGGACTGTCTACATTTTCTATTCATATCCCCACTGTTTGGCATAGTGTTTTGCTATTTATCTAGAATTGAATCATAAGGAATGAGCTAAGTTTAGGAAACAGTGCAATGATTTCCTTTATTCTCTGCCACAGAAGCTCATCTTTATAACATCAGTGTTCTATAACACTGTAGTTTCATTATTGATGATCATAAAAATAACAGCAATGAATATGATAAGAAAAAGTGGAAGATCCATCATATATTGACTAGTATCCATAAAATATTGAAGGAACTCCAGGAAGACCTTCATTATGTTGAGCAAATCTTCCATGGAAGAGTTATGAAACAGTATCAATTATAATAGAGCAAAACATGGAGGTCTAGATGTTTATGTAGAAGAAATACTTGCATCTATGAAATCGTGGTTCTATATTTTTTGTCTGTTTGTTTCATATACATGTGACATAATCTCATTTGTGCATCCATTAGCATTTTCATTGGTAGCACACTGAACCTGTGAATTAATCAATTTTGCTCAAAATATTCCTACCAACAATGTATAGGAGAGAGATATCCTTACACATTTGGTCACTACTTCCTTAATTTCTGGAAGTTGTTTTTAAATCGTGATTTGAAAGGTCTCTCTGTAATTTAAAGGTTATTTATATGTGTTTATAAGTTAATGTAAAGCAATATCTCTATTCTGGATTTATTATGAAGTGATTCATTTGTGGTTTGATAACATATATTTAGATATTTTGTGCCTTTACTGATACTCTCCAAAGGCATTTATTATCTTAATATTATTGGAATTATTGGATCTTGTAGCATTACTAGATACATATTCATGTTATCCACATAAAGATATTTTAAGCTTTTTATTTGCTAGTGCTTATTACTTTATTTTTCATTTCTTCAAGGAATTAATAACATTTCTAAGGCTATATAAAACAGAAGTCACGACAGATATTAATCTACTTACTATATACTTTTTAAGGAGAATCCCTCTAATATTTTTCCATTATATAGACTGATAGTAATTATTTCCAAAGAAATGTCTTTTAATCATATAGAGAAAAGTTCCTTCTACTTATAAACTTTTTCATGTTTCTTTTTTTTAATTTTTTAAAGTTTATTTTATTTTTAAAAATAAGTACATAAAAACAGAAAAAGAATACAAAACAAAATGAAACAAAACAAAAGAGAACATTATCCCAATAGAACATCAGGGAGGATTCAAAATATCTAATAATAAGTGACCAGATCACAAAAGCATATATATATTAGTAGAAGAAATTCACCAATGTCCATCTTTTTTTACTTCCTTGTAAATTATTCTTTTGTTCTCTGCTGCTCATCTTTTTTATTTTATTTTTTCCCCTTTCATCTTCACCCATCACCCCCAAGCAGACTATATAGTTAAGAAAGGATATATTATGTATACATATGTAGATATATACATACACATACACACATACATCCCCACATATACACACACATATCTTTGCTATCCCTGCTGAGAAAGCTTTTTTTCTTTGCTTTAATTCTGCTCCTAACTTGCCTTGCTGTTAAATAACTGCTCCTGCCCATAGATTCCTCCTTTATCTTCTTCCCATACCTTTGCTTCCCAGTCTGCCTCTTCTTTCCGCACCCCTTATTTATTTATAGATTTTGGAGGATGCTATGCTTTTGATGATATATATGTAGTGTTGGCTATTTAACCCATTCCCTACATAAGTGGATTTTCAGAACTATGAGCCCTCCTTCCCTCTTTAATACCTCTGCATCTATTCTTTCTCTACAACTCATTTGCAACACAAATTACTAGTTTTATCTTAACTCTGCCCCAATCTTTCTTTTGAGCTGCTCTATTGTTGAAGTCAGTCTTAAACATATGGTATTCATTTCCCATGTTAAAAAAAAAATTGTCCATGTTGAGTTCCTTGAAATTGATCTTTGATATTGACATATATTAAATTTTCTATTAAGCTTGGGTTTGGTTGATAGGAAGTTCTGAAAATCTATGAATTCATTGAATATCCATTTTTTCTTGTTCGCTATTATAGATAATTTTGCTGGATATGATATTTTTGGCCACAGGTTTAGTTCTTTTGATTGTTGGTAGATATGATTACAGGACCTGTGGTCTTTTATTGTGGCTGCTGATAATTCCCATATAATTATAATTGTAACTCCAACATATTTGAATTTTTTTTCATTTCTTACAAAATTTTCTCTTTGATCTTGGGGTTTCAAAATTTGGCAATAATGTTCCTTTCTGTTTTCCACAAAGAATCTCATTTAGATGGTAATCCATGGACTTCCTCTATTTCTTCTTTCCCCCCCATGTTCCATCACTCCAGAACAATTCCTCTGGACTATTCTCTGCAACACTATGTCAAGGTCTTTTTTTTCTTTGGGGGGGGGGGAGTCACAGCTTTCAGGCAGTTCAATTATTCTTATATTTTCTCTTCTTCATCTGTTCTCCAGGTCTTTTGAGATGTTTCATATTTTGTTCTATTTTTTTTTATTCTTTATAATCTGTTTTACTATTTCTTGGTCTCTCATATTTTCACTGGCTTCCCCTTTCCCAATTCTAATTTTCAAAGAGATATTTTCATCTTTGAGACTCTATCTCATTTTCTAGTTGATTAACTTTTTTCATATCTTCTTGTTTTTCTTGGATTTTTTTTTAGTTTTTCCTCAGTGTCTCTCATTTGATTTTTAAATTCTTTTTTGAGTTCTTCTATAAATTCTCTCTGGGCAGGGATTCATTTCACGTTATTCTTCAATATAAATTTTTTTACTTCAGTGTCTTCCTCTGAAGATGAACCTCAGTCTTCCCTGTTCCCATAGTATGTTTCTTTGGTGGGGTTCTTTCTTCTTTCCCAGTTCATTTTTTTTTAAATAAGAGATATTAATGTAAGTACATCTAATTGTAGGGTGGGAGGATGGTGCCTCAAGCTTCCTTCAGATCTCCCCTCTGACCAGAAACCCCAACCAAAAGCTCCCACTCCTGCAAGTGCTCACACTTGCATCCCTGAATTCCTACCTCTGCATTGACTGAGTGCTGGTTCTTTCTCTTGGAGGGTCACTTCTTGCAGTATAGCTGGACCTGGTATTCCTAAAAAGCGTCTGTCTTCCCCAACTCAGACCTGGATTCCACAAACAGTCTAGGAGGTGAAAAGTGTCTGTGGCTTTTGTTGAGGCTGTAGCCACCTCCACCTCGCCCCAGGGGTCACCACTTGGTGTTTCTATAGAGATAACCTAGAGATGTTTGCACTTCACTCAGATTAATCCAGGGGATTGTATTAGGAGGACCTCTGTTTTACCCCAAATCTTGTTGATTTTTCACCAGTCTATGTTGGTCTTGAGATGCAAATTTGTTCTATTTGTGGAGAAAATCTGGAGAGCTTGAAATATACCACCCTACTCCGCCATCTTCCCAGAATCCTCCCTCCTTTTCATGTTTCTTAAATGTGAATTAATTTTGTATTTTATCAGACAAATGTCTTCTGCATCTACTTACATAATTGCACAGACTTGGTTATTTTATTGACATGATACATTATACTGATTATTTTAAATTTGATATAGACTTGGGATAAAATAGAGATGAGAGCCATAATTTTATTGGTATATAAAGAACTCCCTTCTTTGAAATTTTCAGTCTTAGTGAATTGCCAGTACTGAGAGGTGATGATTTGCATGGGGTCCCAACAGTCAATATATGTCAGAAATTAGATTTGAATTTAGTTTTTCTTGTATTCAAAGATGATCCTTTCTCTACTTCTACAATTATACTTCCTATAGTGGTGTAGGATGGATGGTTAATTTTTGATGCATTGGTATTTTTATATACTTGCTAATATTTATTTTTTCTTGCTAGTATCTATTAATGATGTGGTCATGTTTTTCAACCATACCTTTTACAAACTTGGAGATCAAACAACATTTGTCTCATGAAATGAATAAAATGGAATATCATCATTCACTATACTTAGAAATATTCTATAGGAAATACTTAAAAGATTTTTTTAAATGCATTCATGAATCCAGATGGTCCCAGGGCATTTAGGGAAGAAAGAAAGAAGGCAATATGCTAATGACCTGCCTAACTTTGCCTGCTAAGAGAGAACTGGCATATTTAAATTACCCATGTTCAATTTGTTTCCTTTCATGTTTTGGTTTTTTTGTAGATATTCATCCATTTCTTTTAAAGCTTTGTTATTTTTCATATATGCCTTGGCCTTTATCTTGATCTCTTTTTTGTTTCCAGTTTTGGTTATGTTTCTCTAAGCTTTTGGGTAAATTTGTTCATTGTTACTAATTTTATTGGTTTTAAAATAAGCATAATTTAATTAACAATTAATGAATTATAATTGCAATTGTTCTTTTATTTTCCTTGCCTTGGTGGTGATAATTTCTCATTTCCTATTTTTCTCTATTATATTGTTCTCTTTCTTTTCTAAGTTCTTTAAATACATTGATTCTGCTTTTCTCTTTTATTAATTTAGTCACCTAGCACTAGACTTTCCCTCTAAATATTGCTTTAGTTATATTTCATAGGTTCCAACATGAAAATAGCTTCTAAAACTTAATATTTATACAGCACTTGCTTTGTACCAAGATTACTATCTTTTTTGATCTTCACAATATCCTTGGGAGAAGGGTGCTATTATTATTTCCATTTTACAGATAAGGAAATTGAGACAAATGGAGATTAAGTGACTTGCCCAGGTTACACAGGTAAGTATCTGAGGCTAGAACTAAACTCACATTTTCCTAACCCCTAGCTCAGCATTCTATCTACTGTGGTATTACCTAATTGTATATAATATCTAAGCTATAATTATCTTTAATGAAATTTGTTATTGGTTTTATAGTATCTTCATTCTTCTAGGCATGTTTTTGTTTGTATTATAATAAGCTTCTAGTTTTCAAATGTAGCATATAAAATTTCTACCTTTCAAATTTATATATAGGTCCTCTATGAGTAAGAATTAAGCAATTATTTACATTACATGTTTAATTGGGGGGAGAGAATATATGTTTCTTTTTTAAGCAGCTTGAATATAGATAACTGTACTTGGAAAGGCTGAATTTGTCTACTGCCTCAGACACTTATAAAATTTATAGCCCTAGACAAGCAACTTAATCATTCTCAAATTCTGTTCCTCTACAAAATGAAGATTATAATATTACTGACCTGCGAGAATCTTTGTGAAGATTAAATGAGATAAATATGTTAAAAACATTATAAACCTTAAAGCACTATGTCTACATATATGTTATTATGTCTATTAAACATACTTTAATAGTTTTCAAGATTGACTTTTTCTCTCATTGATATTTATTTTCTTATTCTAGAATACTAAAAGCTATTATTCTTCATTATCAGTCATTTTTCCTTCTACAAAGACTATGAACTTTTCCTTTATAAGTTTGATTACCACATAATTTGTCATATGCATATTTTAAATTGATAAGCTTTCATTTTGAATGATTCCTTTAAATATACTATGCCTTGTTGGTTTATCTTAATGCTTTCAGGAATTAATTCAATTTAGTCAGAAATTATTAATACTACTTCCAATGTTCTTGAGATAGATGAAGCCTGATGCTTTTTGGTCCAATCTTTTCACTTATATCTTTGTAGATCTTTCTGTATTAAATGTTTCCTGTAGAAAATAGTCTATCCAATTCTATTTTTAATTTATTCTTACCCTTTTCCTTTTTATTGTATAGTTTGAACTGTTTATACTTTTCATTATGGTTATATTTTATTTTTACCATTCTTTGTTAATTTTTTTCTTTTTGTCATAAGAGAATATAAACTTTATTATTTTTCTATTTCCATTATTAAACCAAACTTAACAACAGAACAAGACTATATTTATGTTTTGTTATCAATTCTGTAAACTTCTAAATCCAGATATTATTATTATCCTCCCACTCCAGGCAATTAAGTATTTTGGGAAGGGAATTGGTTTCAACCTTTTCCCTATTCACTTGTTTTGTTTTTTTTTTTTTATCTGAAATCTCTTCTGTTACTTTAAGTAATTTAAATAATACAATATTACAATGGCTTTTACATTTATATCATTCAAAATAACTGTGACTTCTTCAGTGTACATTTAAGTCCTACAATACACTGACTTCATCACTTTTTAATCTTACTATATTACTTCAAGATATTTTTGCATCTGATGTTTTCATTACATCAAGTTTTTGGTAATGAGTTTTTTCTTAACTTAGGTTAGTTTATAGCTAGAAAATCTTTCTGACATACTTAGACCTATTGAGGATTTACTCAGAGATATTTTGAATCTGAGGACACCAACACAAGAATATGAGGCACGAATATGAGGCACATATTAGAACTTTAATGGAGGAAAAGAAGATATCAAATAGTTCATCTCAGTTTTAATAGGATTCATGATGACATCATCATCAATTTAGGTAACTATGATATGCAAAATATTGTAAATATGTTATTTCTTCACAACAGTCCAGGAAAATCTCCATTTTACAGCTGTGGAAACTTAGGCTGAAACTAAGTAACTTTTCCAAGTTCACACAGCTAATAATTATCTGAGGCGGCATTTGAATTCAGATTGTCTTGACTCTTAATCTAGCATGCTTGCCTACTGCACCACCTAGATGCCTATATTATATTACAGGTTTATTACTTCAGATGCAAAAATTCTTGCTCTTTGGAACTTTTTTTCCTCTGAATTCTTTGAAATCTTTGGATTCTTAAATTTTCACCTCTTCTTTTCAAATAGCATGCTTTTATCTACTAAAAAACTGATTTGGAGTTCATGCTTTATACTTTTTAATTTTACATATGTCAACTTCACAGAAAAAAAAAATGTCTTACTTGAATATCAGAAAATGAGTATTTGAATCCTGCTTCTGATGTTTAATGACTTCAGACACTCCACTTAATCTCCCTTGCCCCATGTTTCCTCAACTGTAAAATGAGAGGGTTGACTTTGGATATCCCCTCCAATTCTAATCATTCCTGTCTTTTGTATCAAATCATGATAAGAGGTACAGTATCTTCTACCAGAAAAAGATGTGGGATTAAAATCAGGGGACGTAGGCTCCAATCTGGGCTTATCTAGGTGATCATGAGCAAATCACTTATTTTCTATAATTTTTTTTCTTCACATAGAGTTGGAAATAAGAATCATTGCACTTGCCTCATCATTCTGTAGGTACTTTCTGTTACAAATCATTTGTACAAGTTGTACAAATTACATAAATAATTCTTTTACAAATGTTAACTGTTTCTCTGAAATATGATATTTTTCTATGGCATTTCCCCCCAAATCCAGTAATTCTGAGATCACTTCTTTTTGAATCACTTCTTTTTGATCTGTTATAAAATCTATCACTTTCAAATGCATTGTTTCCAAATATCTTCCCAGTTAGGGCACCATGTGTATGCAGTAGAAGTAACATGGTTAGCAAAGGATTAGAGACTGAGAGCTATAAATAAATCTCAAACCTTTCAGCAGCCAATGCACATCCTCGGGCAAATCACTTTTCTCAGGTGTTGTATCCATTGAGGCAAGTGGGTAGTTATTGTCACAATATGGTTATAAAATACCTTCTATGAAAAGGTGTTGTTTTAGGCACTCTCCAAATGCTGATTTTAGGCAAAGTAAATAATGACTAGACTTGGATTCATGTGACTGCTCTGGGCACATAGTGGCGAGAGGATCTGTGGGCTGCCTTTCCTTATTCCTTTAAAAAAGCAATCAATACTCATCATCAAGATTCTGCAGCCACAAGCCCATGGCTTTGTGAAGTGTGTTAGGAAATAGATATTTAGACCAAGCCCAGCAGAGTGCTATGTTTACATCAGTATTAAAGCATTGAGTCAGGTAAACATTGTGGGTTCATAGTAATAATTACTTATCCTTGGTACTTAAAATGCCTGTTAATTCTAATAAAACCTAATTATTATTTCACTAGTTGCCTCATGGGGTTGTTGAGAAGGGACAAAGAAATGATATATGGAAAGTCCTTTCTATCAGTAATGCTGCACACAAATATAAAGTGTTATTACTATTATTCAAGCTGCACACAAATATAAAGTGTTATTACTATTATTCAATCAGGAGAAACAAATAGGAACCATCTATTGCCATGCCAACAGGAACCTGTCTGTGGTCACTAATAGAAATTGTAGCTGGCCAATCAGATGTTTCCTTTACTTTACAATCCATTGTCTATCTCTGGGTCTTTAGGGACTTGGATGTCCCCACCCCCATACCATGTTTGGAATATACTCCTTCCTCTTTTTTACCTTTTCTCCTAGAAAGCATAGCTCAGGAGTCATCTCCTATATTAGGCCCTTCCTGATCCCTCCATATACTTATACTGCAGTTGCTAATATGTTCTACCATTTGTAGTTGCTCCTTATTACTTTCTAAATACCTTAGTTTTGTTGTGTCTCTACCCTAATCTCTATGGATATTAGTTCCTTGTGAGCAGGGAATATGTTTGGATTGGGGGCAAATTTTGGGGTTTTCCTTTGTACCCTTGCTATTTTGAAAATAGCAAATAATTTATAAATTCTCAATGAATTTAATTAAAATATTTAATTTTAAATCCTACATATATGTATATATATATACACATATAAAAATATATAAAATTTGATATGTTTAATTATATAAAGTATGTCATTTAATTACATATAATTTAATTGTAATTATATATAAAGTACATAATTTAGATGATAATTTAATATTTATTATCCTATTATATAATTATATAATATTATATGGTTATAGTATATAATATTTTAGCTATGTGATTATATAATTATGTGATATGCCTAAGTATGTATACATTAATTTATATAAATACATATAATTTAATTATATGTAGGGATATGTATATGTATTATGCATATATATATATATATTTATATGTACATATATAAAAATATATCTCAAGGTCATCTGGCAAATCATTGAGACTTGGGTTTGAGAGCATGACGAGTATTTCCTTTTCCCCAATATTCATTCTCTTCACCATAAGATCCAAGACTGAATTATTTACTTCATCCCTCTAGATCTCAGAAAGAAGAAGAAAATGAGAGTAAAATCAGGATACTCTCCCCCCTTTTGGGGGGAGAGAGACTAGTCTTTAGATATTCCTTTCCCAATATATATACTTCAGCCACATCATCCTCAACATCATGACATTTGGAGCCAGCTCTGTTTAACAATACTCAGGAATATAGAATCTATTCATTAACCCAAGTGATCATTCCTAAACAATAGGAGTTTGGCTATCTTCCAAGATGGCTGCTTTGCTGCAAAATACAATAGAACCCAATCGATGTAGCACCATTGAGATAGACCAGTTCACATAAAGGAATTTTCCAGATAACTCGAGCTTCTCCTTAAAAGTATTACTTTTTTAAAAAATTGAGCCACCTTAGATAGAAATCTTTCTTTAAAATACTTCTTTCACTTATTAAACAGGATTCTGAATAAAGTCCAATGTGATGACTCTGTATCATTATTATGAACATCAGTTACAGTATGGGAATGCTCACAAATGTATGGAGGTATAAGCTTACTCAAAAATAACCTTAGATGACTGATTTTTTTTTTCATTTCTATTTTCCTGTAGCCTAGTTCCCTGCTGGCTTATCAGCTTTCACTTCTTGCAGTCTGTGACTTTGCCTAAAGTGATTCCCTCACTTCCATCCTAATTTCTTAGTACTTTATGTAAATATATAGGCAGGGAAATAAGATAAGCCATCCTATTAGAATTGTTTGTAAACTACTGGGTGTTAAGTGAGATCTGAAGGACTCTCCTATAAGTTAAAGTACATGACTTTTGTTGTATGCATCTTAAGATATTCACTTTGGATACTCAGATTTTTCTTTGCTTTCTATGTGGTTTTATACAGTATTCTGAGGAGTTTAGATTGATGGATAAGGTATTATTACAGTATTCAACTCAGGTTATTGCTGTTATTTGTCCTTTGTTCTCAAAGGGGACCATGACATTACGGAGGTGATGCTATGACATGCAAGTTAATTGGATTTGCGTGAGGGAGGGTACACACACACACACACACTCTCTCTCTCTCTCTTCCACCGTAATAATGAGGAAGATATGTAAAGTATGAGAGAAAAGAAAGAGGTGTATCTTTCCAATTTGATTGGACACAATTTCTCAAGTTGGTCCTTAGTCTAAACTTCAGGGAAAGCTAATTGGGAAAAATGGTATGAGAACCTTCTAGTTTTCATTGGGTGACTAGAGAGTAGAATGGACAGTTTTTGAATAGAAGGCTCTAATTAGGGTCTTTCTTGCTGTAATTCACAAAGGGCTGGTAATATACATTATACCCCTATAGAAAAGGTGAAATCCTGCGTCAAGGAAGGACCTGACTTAGTGCCAAGTCATGTGAGCTATGAATACAAAGTCCCAGTTAGGAGTCTGTGATGAAGTGAGCCTTCAAACCCCAGCTGGATGAAGATAAAGGATAAGGCTTCATGTGGTTTCCCAAGCATGGAATCTTTTGTCTCTGTTTCTCTATCTCTATCTGTGTCTGTCTCTCTGTCTGTCTCTGTCTGCCTCTCTCTCTCTCTCTCTCTCTCTCTCTCTCTCTCTCTCTCTCTCTCTCTCTCTCTCTCTCTCTCTCTCTCTGCCTCTCTCTCTCTCTCTCTCTGCCTCTCTCTCTCTCTCTGCCTCTCTTTTCCACTTGCCAATATCAGGTTAGTGGGTAGTATCAAGGAAAGATTTTTCTCAGTTGGGGAAGTAGGTGAGCATCTCTCCAAATTCATCTGAAGGTTTGGAGATGAAGATAGGGATCCACCTAGGAAGAAAGGATCTAAACTGGGAAAGTCACAGGAGAGGAGAATGGTTGGCTATAAAGAAATGAGGAATCCAAAACATAAGCTTAGTACTGGTAAATCCTGGATATAAGAAAAGGTTAGAAATGAGGTTAGACAAACAAAGCAAAGCAAAGTTATAGTGAGACAATTGCAGTCCCGAGATCACAAATTTAGAACTGAAAGGTACCCCAAGGTAACCTTATCCAAACATGAATCTCAGAGCAGTTAAACCAGTTAGCTAAGATCACACAGCTAGGAAGGGATAATGCTGGTCCTCAAACCAGGTCATCAGATCTCAGATTCAGGGTACATTCCACCAGCCATGTGTCTGTAAGGGACACTGCCAAAAAATTATGTACAAACTAGTCCCCTTATCAGCCAGCTCCACTTTCTGGATGCCATAGAAACAGGGTTTGGAAAGGACTCGGAATTTATACAGCCAAACCGATTGGAACACTTAAGAAACAAACCCACACACATAAGCTTAACTTCACAAGGTTTTTAGCTAGAGATCTAAAGGGAGATCCCTTTATGGGGTCAGGTTAATTGGAAGGGAAAAAAAGTAAGGGAAAAGAAACAAAGTATGCTACCTAAGGTAGGTGAAGGGAAGGGAACTGGCAGTATCCCCCAGTGTAGGGCCACATCCCAAATCAGCAGACCAGTTCTTCAGCCCACCTAGGCCTGCTGTGGATACTCGGGACTTAACTATTTACTTCTCTGTTCTTTTAAACAGAGGAAAGATGGAAATTACCCCAGTTTCCATTGGCTTTTTCCCTAATACCTCCCTAAGCATAGCTTCCATATCAATGTCACAGGTCAGCAAGGTGACAAAAGAAATTGATTGACTCATTATTCTTCAGTAGACCCAATTCATCTTTTCATCTCAGAGCAGTAGTGAAAGAAATGAATTAAGTGAATTCAGAAAACCTGCCCACCTTCCTTAATACGGCAGACAAGCATTTCTCCACAGGCTTCCCATAACCCTTTAACTCTACTGAGCAAAGGGCTTCATTGCTGCCTACAATGAAGGAAACAGAGATAACTGGCTAAACTTACAGATCCAGCACAGGTGAGAGAAAAATATGACCCACATGGATATGTCTCTCTTTGTGTGGGTTCAAGTATTTTCCCATCTTCCAGAAATGAATGCAATTGAAGATGGAGAATATTAATCTGGTAGCTGGGTAACACATGGCCCTGTGGGTTTCCTGATTCTTCTATTGAAGGTCTGTTGGCAATAATAGTTTCTTTTATTTATATATATATATATATATATATAAATATATATATAATCACTATTATTTTATATTATATATAATTTATATTAAATTATATTTTATAATATAATTGTATAATTATAATTTTAGAATATATAATTATATTTTATATTAAATTATGCATATATAATTTTATATATGTAAATTATATATATAAAACTATTGTTACCAACAGACCCTCAGTAGAAGAATATAGATGTGTGTGTGTGTGTGTGTGTGTGTGTGTAGCTTCTGTTGAGTACTTTTCATAGAATAAAACTCAAATCCATTGCCACTTCTTAAAAAAAGACCTCCAGTTGCTAATCTCCATTCCACCTCCTAGGAAATTACTCTGCATTTTCTTTATATATAGTTTATTTATATAGATTCATTTCATTTCTTCCAAAAGAATGTAAGCTCCTTGAAGACAGGGCTTATTTTATGGTGGTTGTTGTTTCTATCTCTGCCCCCACAGACTAACAGAGAGCCTGGCATATAGTTGGTGCATAATAAATACTTGTTGAAACAGTGAATGAACAATGAAGTAGACACTCCATTAATGCTGGTCTTGCGGTTTTCCTCCCTTTTAGACATCTCAGTGAGTTTGCTGTCTCTAGTTGTCACAGCCTGTGGGTTGGCCCTCTTCAGTGTATCTCTATTTGTATCCTGGAAGCTCTGCTGGGTCCCTTGGAGAGAACGAGGCCTGTTCTCGGGAAGCAAAGACAACCAGGAGCCCCTGAATTACACAGAAACAGAGACCAATGACCCAGAATACAGCGAAGACTATCAGGAGCAGCCCTCGCCCTATCCAGATGCCGCCATGAAGATCAGCCACACTTCTCCTGACATCCCCTTAGCCTCTCAAGCAGAGAACAAGGAGAATTGTGTACATGGGACCCGCATGCAACGGCAAGTGACAGAGCCCACCCCGTCTGCCCGGTCAGTAGTGCTGTCTGTCTGTCTTCCAAAGGGGGCCACTGGGATCTTCTGGTGGGATGGGGTGTGGGAACTGGGAAAGGGGCATCCATGGGAACAGGAAAGGCAGAACATTCAGACAAGAGGGACCTCTTATCTGAGAAATGCCTTCCTTAGCAATAATAATATTCATAATCAAAACTTCCACTTTTGTCCATTTCTTTTTTTTTTTTCAGTCAACACTTCCTTTAAATAGATTTCCCTGGAGCTGCTTGAAATCATATGCAACGTCTTATCTTTTCTTCTAATTGGATATTTATAGTTGACCTTTGCTTACTCTGCTTGGTGATAGGATTGCACACAGACAGCTAATTTTGAAAGGATCATCTATCTATAACTAGTCATTCCTTGTCTTAAGTCATAGCAAATTCATTTCAATGGAACTCTATGTTCTCCACATCCAATCTTCTGATTTTTCTAGAAGAATGTGTTTGTGATGAACAAGTTTGAGATATCTAGAGCTTTTTATTTCTTCCATTCTTTGATCCCACACCTTATTTCTCAATGTCATTTTCATTAACTCTCCTGTGCTCCAGTTTGCAGTGAGATAATTAAATAACAAGGCACATGTTGGCTTTAGTTTGGAGAATCTTGTCAAGGTCTTAGAATCTTCATCCTCAACAATGTATTGTTGGTATATAAGATGTAATATCATTGTAGATAAACAATAATAAGCACTATAAGGAAGCATGATTAAGGGTCTTTTGAAGGATTGTGTCTCTATTTGGATCACTAAGCTAACAGACATACATATACCTGTTACAGATGTATTATACAAGGTCCTCCACCTAGGGCCATTTCTAAACATATCCTGATGGCAGAGAGTGAGAACAGAAAAAGAATAAAATTATTCTAGCTTCCTAAACCTCGAAACATGCATGGGAGACATTTGTTTTTACTAAAACTAGTCTTTCTTTGTCCAGAAAGGAAATTTTGGTTAGGATTCTGCTATATCATCACAAGGTGTCAGCTCCAAGTAATTGCATGATTTATTGACCTTGACTATTGAAAGGAGTCAGCTCTGGAACCAGAAATGTTCCATTTCTCATTTCCCATTCGCCATGACACCCAGAAGCCTTTGGCTCCCAAGAACTCTAAACAAAGATTTCAAAAATGTCAGTGGTAACTTTCTAACAGAACCATTTTCACTAAGACATTGGTGTCCTAGCTATGAGAGAGCATGTGAATGGAATGTGTCTGCCTATTATGTCAATGTCTAGAAGAGGTGTGACAAGCATAAGCTAACACCTACATAATTATGTCTTTGTTGTACTTCTGAGACAAACTGTTAGTGATCAGCAGGGAGAATTTTTTTTTTAATGAAGTCAACATTCAAAAAATATGTAATTACAAGTTTCTGAAATGGCTCAAACATTTCCCCTGCTTTATAAAGACAGGTCATTTCTCCCTACTGCCTTTGGATTTTTTTTTAAATTATTTAAATATAGGGAAAATCTTATTTGAAAAGTGCCAGAAATTACTCCTATACCTGCAGATAGGTTAGAGTAGGCATATCCCCAACTAACTCCTTGCAGACTAGATGTGTCATTCTTGGCAACAAAGGGACATACTTCAACAAATCTAGGCTTCCACAAACCTGACCTTCTACAACTTGAGTCTCACCTCTCTCTAGTCCTTTCCAAATGCACTGTTGTAATCAAATTAAACACTTCAGTTTTTCCTTTTTTAAAATAATAGCTTTTTATTTTCAAAATATATGCAAAAATAATTTTCAATATTCATCCTTGCAAAACCTTGTGTTCCAAATTTTTCTCCCTTCTTTCTTCCCACCCTCTCCCCTAGATAGCAAGTAATGTAATATATGATAAACATGTACAATTTATCTATACATATTTCCACATTTATCCACATGCTGCATAAGAAAAATCAGATTTAAAAGGGAAAAATTAGAAATACAACAAAAAGCAAGCAAACAACAATAAAAAAGGTGAAAAAGTATATTGTGATCCACTTTCAGTACTTCAGTTTTTCTTATGCATATGTTGTATTTTCTCCTTTTGGTGACATGTTTTATGCATTTATTTATATATGAAAAACTTTGATCTCCACCTCAATCCTCCCTAGTCTTATTCTTCACTATTTAAAATTCTTTTCATCTTACAAAACCCAGTTTAAGTGCTAACTCTTTCAGCAAGGTTTCCCTCAGATATCACATGGAACTTGTTACCTCTCATATGTTCTTATATTCTCTTCAGTACAATAGTTGTTGTAGCATTATTATGCATTTTTAAATATTAGCTTTTATTGCTGTATATATTGCATTTTCTCTCTAAATCGTAAGGCAAAAATCATAATAGCCAAAATTTATATAATGCTTTAAGTTTTCCAAAGTACCTTACAAGCAATACCTCATTTTATCTTCACAACTCTAGGAGTTAGGTGCTAATATTAAGCTCATTTGACAGATGAAGAAATTGAGGCAGACAGAGACTGAGTGATTTGCCCAAAATCACACATCTTGGAACTAGGTCTTTCTGACTCCATGTCCAGCTGCCTATTGTCTATGAGGCCGTGGACCATTTTTAAATTATCTTTGCATTTTTCCCTACTGGAGTATTTTATACAGAATATAGATTAATATATGATTAATCAGCATTGATTAATATGATTGTTCAGCATTGAACAATTAAAATTTTTATAGCTCCAACCTTAACATTTAAATACTTTGCTAATTTCATCAATGTGGTACACATTGCAATGTCTTTATGCCTTCTCATTCTGCATGATTCTTATCCAAGACTACACAGAAATTCTCCAAAGAGGATTCACCCACCATACTGGAAGATTTCTCCTGATTGTTTTATTTTCAAAAAACAATCTTATTGGCTACGTTCTTTACGAGGCTAAGCCCACTGAGACACTCTCTCCTTCCTCATGGTGACTTCCCTTTAATGATGTCTTTCTCCTTCCTACAACTAACTCTGGTGAGGCTTCTAAACTCCTCTATGGATTTAACCTGCCAGCCAATGGCATATTCACACCTCATGGCATATTCTTTTAATGGCTTATTTCAAATCCCTTTCCTTGCTAATTCTATTGCTTTCCCCAGTCTATCTATTTACTGGTGTCTATTTTATCTCTTCATTTTGCCTGTATCCTCTTCCCTTAATAAAGTATCTTTTGGGGGAAAAAGTCTTATTGACATGTTTTGTTTTTCCATTGATTGCCCCCATTTCATGAGATATCTCATAAAGTAAAAAGCTCTCTTATTATAAGTGATTGCAGGGAGAGGCTAGAAAAAATAAATGTCTTATAACAAATATGTATAATCAGGTAAAAACAAATTACCTGAATGACTATTTGAAACTATATATAGTATGTGTATTTCCATGTATATGATAGGGATGTATACACACACACACACACACACACACACACACACACACACTGGGCCATCCATCAAAATGGATGTGATAATATGGGCATTATATACTAGACATTTACTTGCCCCAATCATCCTTTGCCCCAAACTTATGAATGTGTGCGCGCATGTGTGTGTGTGTGTGTGTATGTATGTATGTTTATCTATCTGTGAATGAAGAGGAATATCTATAAAGTCTATTGATAAATAGGAGATCCATTTTCCTTTAGGGCTTTATGTAAGACATCCACACATGCAAAGATTGTTTTCAACATTCATCTTTGCAAAACCTTGTGCTCCACACTTTTCTTCCTCTTCTCCCCCCTCTCCCCAAGACAGAGAGAAATCTGATATATATTAAATATGTGCGATATTCCCATATTCATCCTGTTTGATACCTCCCTTGATATTCAGTGGATAGTTGATCAAAGTTACTTCATAGAATGATAGAATAAAAGCTGGAGAAATCTTAGAGGTCTTTTATTTTAGTCCAACCTCCTCATTTTAAACTTGAGGAAATTGAGGCATAGAGAAATTAAGTAACTTATCAAGGTAGCAGATGAGAGAGCCAGGATTCAACCTTGAGTTTTGTGACTTCAACAGTGCCACACTTCCTTCTATGGTCCTGTCATGAAATAGTCTATAATCTTAAACAAATCCATGAGAGAAACTTTGTTAAAGAAATGCCCTCCTAGGGTTACAGTTTGTTCTAATGGTTCAAATATATTTTGTATAATTAATACATAATTTTGTTTTATGAACAAAATTATATAATTAGTAATTTTGTTTAATATACATTTTGTTCTGCTGGTTCAAATATATTTTGTATAATTAACAAACAATAAACACAGCAGGATTTTATTACACTCGTTATATCTTTCAATTAATTGCATGACTCAAAAATGTGATCTTCTGAATCAAATTGTGTGGGGAAAACCCACATGTCCCCTATTCATACTGTCATCATGGATACTTTTAATCATAAATCATTCATATAATGATTTTATACAGAAGAAAATGTAGGCATATGGGTCAGTGATTGCTAGTATTTTTAAATGTCTTGGTTGTTATTACTGGTGACAGTACTGTTTTTAAAGGACTTGCTGCGATCTTTTGTCCTTTGGGATTCTCTCTGTCTTTGAAAAATCTTGAAAATCAGCTCTCAAGTAACTTTAAAACTGTCACTAGCAATAGACATTTTCTCTGTTTGTATTTTGTCAGAGCATGTTTCCTTCTCTGATCTCATCTTCTTAGTACCATTACTAGTTCCTCAAATGTTACTATTGAGGTGGAAGAATTAAAATGTGCAAGTGCATTATTATTAACAGTGACAATAGCGCTCTATAGAAATGTCAACAAATATATTCCTTTTTTCATCTATTTATTGCATTTCTTTATGGTGTGTTTGTATGTGCATGAATATGTGTGTATATATAAGAAAAAGGGACACCCAAAGAGGTTAATATCATTAAACTAACCACCATTTCAGTGTAAATGAGTAGCCACATCCACTTCTCCAAATTTAGATTTATCTCTGTACTAGAATTTTTAGCAAAGCTTTTCTTAATATGAAAACCAGTGTACTTCTCATTGAATATAAACATTATATCACAGAGTCATATCTAAGAATTATAGAGTTCTGCTCTTTGCCTCTGCCTCTGCTCTTTGCATCTTGCACTCAGTAACAATCTGTAATGCAACATAATTTCCCTTGACTTTCCCTTTTTTTATTCTATATATAATCGTAATTTATTCTATATATAATTGTAATCAGACCTTCTTGAGTTTTAAGGGAAGCTCTGTGGATCAACTAGCCTCTCCCTGCAATCACTTATCATAAGAGAGCTTTTTATTGACTTGTACCCTGGACTTTGAGCCATGAGGGATTTTCCTCAGGACAATCAGATCTCATACCATGCTCTCTGTAGGTTCATTTTCCCTCGTCTTCCTTAAGTTATGTTATGAGCTGAAACTGCTTATAATCTTTCATCATCCTTCTCTATAATGTTTTGCAGATGAGATTGTACTTCCAAAATATTGTTATCCTTGACCATGGCTTTACGACTGTGGTAATTTGTGAACCCTTTCTGCCTTCTTGTGACAACTGCATATCAATTCAACTTTTCTAAGAAATTACTCACTCTAGAGTCAATATCTTGGCTTTTGTTCATCCTCTCCCCCCTTTCTTAGTTGGCAGCTGCCTAAACAAGCTCGATGGGTTCTGCTGTAATCACACATATTTGTGTAGAGGGAGGCGTTCCTCAATTTTTTCTCTTTCTTTTCTTATTGATTTTTGTTATTTGATTTTGTTTGTTTTGTTTGATGTGATTTGACTTGTTATTGATTTTACCTTTGCTCTAAGCAGTCAATGATGTGACTTTAAAGTCAGTTGATTCTGAAATGATGCACAAAGAAATAAAAATTATTTTCTTTTCTATTAAGATACAGGCAGTTCCATATTTGGTGATGCTATTTTGTATTTGCTATATCCAGCACTATCCAGCTGTCTTCATAAAAAAAGAAATTCAAAATGCAAAGGCTTGAGGGCTCTGAGGATCCTATGGACCTCAGGCCTTTTTTATTTCTTGTTCCAAGCTGTGTTTTCCAACATTGTTTTCCTCATTCCTACTTTCCTACATCTTTCGCATGGATTTTACTGAGTATGAGGGTATATTTTGTCCTTGCCTTGAGTGACTCTTGAATTTTTCATATGTAATGGGATTTTTCTTTACGAATGTCCAGATTACCTAACATGTAGCAGATGCTAAAGACCTGTTTCTAGAAGAAGGCATTCTGTGTTCTCCTTCTACAGTGTTGGATGCCCTCTTTCCATGGTCTGCAGCCAGAACATGCTGCATCCTAAAAATTACCAGACTGGGACAGTCTCTCTCATTCTTTTTCTGGTGTCATGTCAGGATGCAGGATTGAAGATCCCCTTTACCCAAAGCAGGGCACCATGACCTCAGCTGGCTGAGGAGGCTGTTCCCCTCCTTTCCTTCAGACACTCTGTCCCTAGGAAACAGGCTTGGGGGTGTGTTTAGTTTTGTTTGTCCTTTTCAATTTTGGAGGCCCACGAAACAGAGTCTTTAGAAACCTTGGAGGTTCAATATGACAGGCTGCCCAGAATGGAAGTCTGACAAGCCAAGGTACCCAAGACTTCTCTGCCTGTTCCTTGAACCAAAAGGGGTAGACAAAATAGACTAAATTCCAAGCCTGTTTCATGGATCCTAAAAGGAGATTCCAAACTCTAGCCAGCTTAATTAATGGTGTCTGTGCCATAGACAAATTGGCCAAACGAACAGAAAATTTGAGACCATGCCAGTCTGGTAGTTTAAAGATGCAGCCTCTTCTGGCAATTTTGTCAATAAAAAGAGATTAGTATCTTCTCCCAGAAGCACGTTTCTGTCATCTCCTACTTTAGCCCCTCCATGTTAGCTGATTTGGGCAAATGCAAAGCAAGCCCTGTTGCATTTAGAATTCTAAGACTTCATCTTCTGTAATAAATTTCAGTATTTTTCCCTAGCGGTCTATTTCATTATTCTCATTTTGGGGCCTATAAGGTGACTTTTTTTAGCAACCTGTGCAAAGGCTCAAAACTCAAAAAAAAAATTAAATGTGTTTTGTTTTCCCTGAGGGGAATCAGAATAAAGCCTTTTTGCTGCCTGAGTCTCACTGATGGCTTCTTAGTAAGAGAGAACCATGGAATTGAAGCAGCCTGGACTGGAAATTGCAGGAAAATATCAAAATCCAAATAACAAGCTAAAAGCCAAAGAACAGACTTCATTAGCAAATATTTAATTTGTAAATATCTTTTAAAAGCCTGTCTACCTAAATCCCTAGATGCATTCCAATAGCTCACCTTCCTGGTTAATGTCCTTTCTATCTCAGAATGGAAATGAAAGCTCTTAGGCTGAGTTTCTGAGCCAGTGACTTGAAGTAGGTCAGTAACAATTCACTTTTTCCACTATGGTACTTAAAGCATATTTCCTGTGATTCAATGTGAGCAGATACCTTACAGGGGACAAACTTCAGGCAGGTAGAATGAGCCCCAGCTGATGCTTAGCAGCAACATAGTATACTCAGATGTGGATCTAAAGACAAGGACTTAAGTACTAATCCTCATTCTGAGTAGAAGCATATTACATAAACCTTTTTAGTTTCTCTAGAAATATTAATTTCTAATCCTAAATAAATATTTCTAAAAACCATTTCCAGGTATGTTCCCTTTAGAAAATGGGATAGTTTGAAGATGAAAGACTTTTTAAAGATCTTTAAGGATTAAGGGTAGTGACCAAATTTATAGCACAAAGAACAGACCCTTGTCTTTTTGTTGTTTTTTGAGACAATTAGGTTAAATGACTTGCCCAGACTCACATAACAAGTGTCTTGAGATCATAATTGAATCCTGACTCTACTGCCAGTGCTCTATCCACTGCATCCCCTACCTACCCTTTGTCTTATTAAGAACATGGCCTTACTCATTCCTTGAATTGACTGGCTTATTGACATTTAAATTAAGCACTTTCCTCTTTCCTCATTTCTTGAAGCTATTTTGTGGGACCCATTCTTTTCCATCAAGAAAGGACTGGAATATTGATGAGGAGACCTCATAATCTCTGAAGGAAATGGTCAAGGAAGGAAATGAGCGATAACTATTGTTCTGGAATATTTTTTTTTATTTTAACATTTTCCTTGTTCAAAATTCCTAAAAATGTTACCCCAAATTAAATTGGAAGAGATATGCCTGAGGCATTGAACGAAGCTTAGAGAGCAGGGCTGCCAGTATGGATCTGTCCCTCTCTCCCCCTCCCCCTCTCCCTCTCCTTTCACCTTTTCCTCCTCCCTCCTTCCTTTTCTTTTTGTCTTTCTCACTCCTTCCCTCCCTCCCTCTGTCTCTGTCTCTGCCTTTCTCTCTGTGTGTCTGTCTCACTGTCTTTCTGTCTCTCTGTGTCTCTGTCTTTCTGTCACTCTGTGTCTGTCTTTCTTTATCTCTCTGTCTCTGTCTCGCTCACTGACTTTCTGCCTCTCTGTGTGTCTGTCTCTTTCTGTTTGTCTCTGTCTTTCTCCCTGTCTGTCACTCTCTCTGTGTCTGTCTCTGTCTCTATCTCTCTGTCTCTGTCTCTCTGCGTCTCCATCTCTCTCTTGTTCTTTTTTTCTCTCTTCCCTCCCTCCCTCCCTCTGTTTTTTTCTCAGAAATGCATGAATATTAGAATAATGTTAAGTCAATTTTTTTCTGGCAGACGTGCCTAAAATGCAGAGCAGAAAATTAATATTTTTCCTTTGACATGTACTATTTATTTGCTTTGTGTCTTTACACATTTCAGTGTCCCTCTCTGAGTTACCTTGTAATTCAACAAGAAGCAGTAATATGAAAGTGAGAGGATTAAACCAGTTTCTGTAAGACCTAGTTGTTATATTTTGCCTCAGTTCCAAAGAAGAAATAAGTTTTTCCACTGAGTTAAGATTAAAGACACAAAATTAGAGTTATTTAGGGAAGAATTCTTTAAAAACTCTAATATAAAGTTATGCTGTTGCTGCTTCCCCTACTCCTTTTCCTTATGTCCTAGAAATACCTTTCTCATATAAGAAAATATGTTTGTCCTTGCTAGGTTCAGGTCAAGAAAATATAGCTGTTCCTGTCCTTGGCAGAACCTGCTATGGCAAGGGACCAACACTTAGATGTATGTTTGCAAAGAGACTTTTCCTAAACAGGTCATAATTTTGTTTTTTCTTGCTTTTCACTTAAGGCACAACTCAATCCGAAGGCAACTCAACCTCTCAAACCCAGACTTCAATGTCCAGCAGCTTCAGAAGCAGGAACAACTGACAGGGATTGGACGCATTAAACCTGAATTATATAAGCAGAGGTCAGTGGACACTGATGATGGGAGAAAAAGCAACAGCAAAGCCTGTGGGAAACTGAACTTCATTGTGAAATATGACTGTGACTTAGAGCAGCTAATCATAAAGATCCATAAAGCTGTCAACCTGCCAGCAAAAGACTTTTCTGGGACATCAGACCCTTATGTCAAGATTTACTTGCTCCCGGATCGGAAAACTAAACACCAGACTAAAGTTCACAGAAAGACGCTAAACCCAGTCTTTGATGAGGTTTTTTTATTCCCAGTTCCCTACAATGATCTTGCCATGAGGAAGCTTCACTTCTCTGTCTATGACTTTGACCGATTCTCCCGCCATGATTTAATTGGTCAAGTGGTTGTGGATCACTTCTTAGATTTGGCAGACTTCCCTCGAGAGTGTATCCTTTGGAAGGATATCGAATATGTCACCAATGTGAGTCCAAAATTTCTTCACTTGGGGGTCGGGGGAAGGACTTCTTGGTCATTGCAGAGCTTGGATTGGTGCTTGTGCAAAACTCATCAGTGGTCACATGCAATAGCCTCTTTCTTCCATGATGTGTCTCTTGACCCTTGAGTCAAGTGTTCTACAATCTTCTGTAAAAGTTTAAGCTTTCACTGTGTACCACCTAGAAACTAGTTTTGGTTTTGGTTTTTATGGAAGGGAATGTGGAGATCCAAAGCAAGGATGTGTCAGAGGTGGGACTTGAAGCCAAGTGTTCCTAATTCAGAGTATAACTTATGGCTATTCATCTTCCACACTGGACTGGTAACAAAGTTCTAGACTCAAATGTTCACATGTGATTAAATAAGTATTCACTAAGCAGCCATTATACCCATTGGTATCTATATTAATGAATAAAGATTATATAATGAAAATTCCTTAGACAGACAAAATCTCAAGTACAAGTTCCTTTCCTGAAAGAGAGGCAGGTTCTGTGGTATTTGCTTGTATTAGAGAGATAGAAATGAAGCGATTTCTCCCTCAAGGATGTTGAGTTCTACATAGGCATTATGTCTGAATCTTCCTTTGATTTTTCCTGAGATAGGAATTTGAAATCTCTTCAATAAATAAGTTATTAGCTGTTATTTGGGGGTATAGGGATAATATCTAAGATTATCTGTGTTCGCTCCTGCTTGATCCATCTTACTTACTATCTTTGCAAGTAGAGAGTAGGTTTTTGCTTTTCTCCTTCCTGTCATTTTTCTGTAGCTGTCATTTTTGCTAAATGGATCCTGGCACTCCATTAATTATGTGCTGCCTATGGGAGACCCTTGCATGGGATCTCTGATCCAGGAACATGAAATCCCTGAGGCTGTTCTCAAAGAGTTAGGTCAGAAGCCATAGTCAGATTTATACCTTTAGGCACATGGGTAGGAGTAGTACCATAGCTGGTAGGGTTTATAATAAAGAGCTGGAACCTTAGAAACAAAAGCTACAAGGAAAGCAATATTTATAAAGATATCATTGATGATAGGGAAATTAATTTATGAAAAGCAGTTTCAAGATATGACTAAGGAAACAGAGAAGAGGTTCTGTTTCCAAATAGTTTACAAAGGGTTAACCTGGGGCACAGAAGGAAAGTACTACAAGAAAACACTTTAGGCTATCTAAGATGCAAAAACTGGTGAAGAACCAATGAGATCCCTCCTTCCTTCTCCCCTCTTCTCAAGGGACATCAAAACCATTATGGAAAAAGTAATGAAATGACACAGTTATAATTCACCAATCCCAATGAGCAGGGTCAAGTACCATTTAACAACTATAGAAGAAAATAACAATGACTGAAATGTATGTGTGTATCTATAGCTATATTATGTACATATGTGTGTATGTGTGTTCTGGTACTCCTTTCTTATCACTCTTTCTTGGTCTCCTTTACTGGTTCATCTCTATTGTACTAACCATGAGTTTCTCCCATCCCCAAGGCTCTATCCTGTACAATTTTTTTTCTATCCATACTATCTCATTTGATGATCTTATTAATTCCCCTGAATTCTATTGTTATCTCTCTACTAATGATTTCTAGTTGTGTATGTCTAATTTACTCTCTCTGCTGAACTACTGCTCTCCAGTTAACTCTACAGTCCAGAGTAAACTCTACAATCCAACTATTCAGCAGCCTCTTCTTCTCCCAATTTTGTCCAATATGCCATTTTTCCCACTATATCTCTAATACGTATTCTTTTCTCTCCACTCACAAAACTATCACCTTAGTTTAAATACTTATTACTTTTCCCTTGGACTATTATCATAACCTCCTAATTGGTCTCCTTCCTCATCTAGAGTATTCTTCTTCTCCCAATTTGGTCTAATCTGTCATGTCTCCCACTATATCTCTAATATGAATTCCTTTCTCTCTGCTCACAAAACTATCACCCTCGTTTAAATATTTATTATCTCTCCCTTTGACTATTACCATAATCTCCTAATTGGTCTCCTTTCCTCAAGTATTTCTCTACTTCAATCCAAATGCCATATAGCTACTAGAGTGATTTTTCTAAAGTCCAACTTTGACCATATCATACACCTAATATATGAGGCAGGTTTTGCAGATCATATTAAACAAACTCCAGTGACTTCCTTTTAAGGTTTGCAAAATGATTTATATCCAGTATCTCATTTGTGCCCACAACAAATCCGTGAGATGAGCACCATGACTATAATTTACCCCTTTTTTAATTTAGAGAGATTAAATGAATTGCCGGTGGTTATAAAACATGTAAATGTTCCAAGTTTAAACCCAAGTCTTTTTTGATCTCAGCTCTAGCACTCGATCCATTTTGCTATATTGCTTCTCAAACCAATATTGAACAGGGGAGTTCTAAAATGGAGTTAAGTGGGGGAGCAGAGAGGTTAGCCAGAGATTCAATTCCATTTAAAGGAACATATATTAAATAATCATATAAAGTGTAAGTAAAACATGGTTAGGATTACCCTTATGACAAAGAGAAATATTACATATATAGAAGGAACTATAGTAGTGATGGTAGCAACAGCCATGGTAGTGTTGGTGACAATGGTAATAGTGGTGGCAGGAGCAAAAACAGTGACAATGGCAGAAGTGATGTTAATATTAATATATTATGTATTAGAGGGATACAAGAAAAGAACTGTTCAAAGTCCAAAGGGAGGAATGGATCAGAGAAAACTTCATAGAGGATGTAGTCCTTAGATTGGTCTTTAAGGAACATGTGGGAGTTCAAGAAGCAAAAGTGAAGTGAGGGAATGAGGATGGAAAAATAGTATAAGAATCCAAATTGCATTGTTTCTTAACTTATTTAGGCTAGTCCTCAGATACCTGATACAGTTTTATTTCCTGTTCTATTCTTGAAAGGTTTACTCATTAGTAAGACCAGTCGATCAATCAATAAAGAAAAATACATTGGTTAAGTATGTGCTATGAACCAGGTACTGTGCTATGTACTCAGTACAAAATTTAAAATGAAATGTTCTTTTCCCTCAAAAAACTTGTATTCTTATATGAGGATACAACACATAGGAAAAGGATGACCAGGAAATTTGGTCAGCCAATCATAATCACAAGGTTTATCAGTAGAAACAGAGCAGTAATGTGTCAAGAGATGAGAAAGTCTAAAATGTATGTGGATATCAGAAACTAATTCAATTGAAATGGAGAGCCTTGAGAACATAATAGTATAATGATGAGCCTGGAAAGCTAGAACTGGTCACAATGCAAGGGCATTGAATGCCAAGCAAAGAATTTAAACTTTCTTCACTAGGCAATACATGAACTTTGATGTTTAGGGAATGAAGTGGAGAAGACCATGAACCAGGTGCTATAATTATGAAGAATGTTTGGAGAGTAACCTAGAGATTGATAAATGATACTAAAAAAATAAGAAGGTGATATAACAAGGAGAATAGCAGTTCATATGATCTTCAAAAGAGTAAAACCTATTGAGGGATATAAATTTTTTTAAATGATCATGAAGTGGCAATAGGGCAAAAAGAAGTGAAAATGGGAATCTCCAATGGAGATGATTACAAGAAATGTGATTATCTGTAATAGAAAGCCAAACTTCAGTTAAGGTGAGGGGAAGGAAGGAACATGGACTGAAAAACTGAGAGGTAGATGTATTTAAGGATGTGGCAAGATTTCTAAAAGGCACATTACAATTGGATACAAATGAGAGTAATAGTTTAGATGAGCCTAGGGAGGAGCAGGACTGATCAGAACAGGGTTGACTGATATGTAGCTTACATCTAACGTAGCAACAATACCAAAGATCAGGGATTCAATATCATGGGAAGAGAATTGGAATTGCATGTTGAGACTATTGGCAGCAAATGGCTCAGTGGGCAACATTTAAGCAGTAAACAACTTGAAAATGGAGCCAGCTTCAAATGCTAAATGGAACTGCCAGTGTTCCCAGCTTTCATGCCTGCCTGAGACCTCACTCACAGTTGTACCTTTTTCTACTTTGATGATGGCTAAGGGACTTCTAGTCCATGAGAGTAGATGACACAAAATTTGCATGAGATATTTGTTGTTTCTGACAGTGGCTAAGGGACTTCATCCCTCAATCCCCCTAGAGAGCAGCTGCCTGAAGTCTGAGTGAAATCTTATCCCCAGTGTTTTTCTGTTCCTGTTGATGACAAGTACTCACAAATATAAAGGAGAAAGTCTGAAATAATTCAGAAATCAACAGTTAGCTTTGTTTATTTTAGGCAGGAGGAAATAAAAGGGAGAAATAGGAATAACCAGATGGATTCTCAGAAACAAATCAAGTCCTACATATAGGTATACCAGGGTTCAAAAGAAAATAGGACAGGTCAGTCTACAGCATCATTTTGCCAAGAGTGAATCCAGATTCCTCACTCTGAAGTCAATGATCAGTAGTCAATAAATATTTACTAAGCACCAAAATGTGGTAAGCACTGAAGATACAAATCAGAAAAATAAAGCCCCTGACCTCAAGGAGTTTCCTAGCTAATAAGAGATAATGGTATATTGGTATGGTAATAATGGAAATAATACACAGTACGTAATACACAAAAGGAAGCTGAGGGTTGGGGTAGGGAGTTCTAGAGGTATTCAGCACAGGAGCATGATGTTTTGGGAATCAAACCCAAACATACAACCAGTGAAAAATAAAAAGTTGGGTTGGACAGCTGAATGGGTGAGAAAATAAAGGATTGCCTAAATGGTGGTTACCAACCAAAATTTAAAAGACTATTTAGGTTGATGAAGAATATAGCATCTCTTTATTTCAGAGGTGATCTTTTTTTACCAAGTCTCACCAAACAAAGGCATGATGGAATATAAAGTAGAAGTATCCTTTTTTAGTCAAACTTTTTCTAGTATGAAAGCTTTCATTTTTAGTTGCTTATCTCTATTTAAAGGGACAAATTCAGAATCAGATTGACCGAATTTCAGCTTAGGAAGGCAATTAGTTCACCTTCACTAAGAATCACCTCTGGCGTTATTCATAAGTGATCATTCTAGCTACACAATAGCAGAAAGTGGATCTGGGTTCATATCCCATCTCTGACATTGACTGTATGACTTTGGGAAAATTATTGAGTCTCTGGGCCTCAGATTACATCATCTTTGGAATGGTTAGACTAGAAAATCCCTAACGTTGCTTTAGATCCATAATCCTATAATTTACGAAGTAATCAGCTCCCAAGTCATCTCTTCTCCACCTTGGGGAGTGTCATGAAGTTTCCTTATATCAAACCACAAACATACTGAATTAATTATTTTTGCTTATTAGCCATTCCAAACCCTAGATTGTCTGTTTGCTCTCTCTTTTTCTACATGTGATAGTTGACCTAAAGAAGGTAACAGTTTGTTAAAAAGACACAATCAATGCATATAAAACAATGAGAGGGCAAGTAAGTGTCAAATCATGAGTGCTAAAGACAATTGTATTCCAAGAAAAAGGGTATCTCTCTAGAAAGGAGTAGTAAAGATAGATTCAATAGAAAAAGTGAGCCCTAAAGAATAGTTAAGTTTCAAAGGAGAAGTAGAGGAAGGGAATGACATTCTAGGCAAATGATACAAATTTTTAGAAATCACAAAATCATAAATGACCAGAATTATCATAGTGTTTTTGAGGAATTAAAAAGATGGTCTGATTAGAGCAATCATTGAATCAATCAACATTTATTAAGCATTTATTGTGTGTCAGGCACTGTGTTATGGTTTCCCAAACAAGTCATAGGATCATGGATCTAAATTTGAAAGCAGCTTTAGCGATTGTGTAGTCCAACCATTCCAAAGACAAAAAGGAAATTGCCCACACCCTCAAAGAACTTTAACTCTGTCAGATCAGAAACTATTGGGTAGTAATAAGAGATTTTTGTCTAACAAATCACAGAAAGTATGCAGTCCCACTCGGTTTTCATTTTGCTTCTGTCCTCTTTGCCCAAGAGAATATTTGAACTGGAAATGATAGAACAAAAGTAGATAATAAGAAGTTGAAACCTAATGTAAGGAAGGAGATATTAAGAAAGTATCAAGCTTTCCTTGAGTTTAAGTCACCAAACTCAAACCACTTGCATCTCAAATTCAGAGATGGTAATGTGTTTGTTGAACCACTGCCAGTGACCTTTGGAAGATCATGGAGACCAAATAATTATAATAATAACAATAATGATGGTAATGATAGCTAACATTCATAAAGCACTTATTATGTGCCAGGCATTGTATTAAGGGCTTTACATTATTATCTCATTTGATTCTAACAACAACCTTGAGAAGTGCTATTTATTATTCTCCCTAGTTTACAGATGAGAAAACTGAGACAAATGAATGTTAAATGACATGCCTAAGATTATGTAGCTACAACTGGAGAGGGGTATAGAGGAAGGGAAATCTCCCAAAACTATATCCCAGTTAGATTGACTTTAATTCCTGACAAAATTATAAAATATTCTTGTAAAGAGATAGTACCCCCTAAAAAAAGAAAAGAAATAATTCTTGTTCATGAGGAGCTTACATTCCAAGAAAAGTGACAAAAATTGTGTATGTACAGACATAATTATACATGCATGTACTTGTCTGTATATACAAAATAAATATACAGTAAATGAAAGTAATTAGATACTTTTTTGGGAAAGAGGATAGCAGCAGATGGAGAGATCAGGAAAAGTGTCAGGTAGAACAAGGGGTGGGAAACTTCCAGCCAGAGATCATCATTTGCTAAAGCAACTATAGGCAATGATGGGCTGAAAGCTGGGTACAATAATATCCCATTATTTGAGTTCTATATCTTCATAATTTTGTATGGCTCATGAATGATATGATAAATATCCAAATGACTGTTGGCAGAAATAAGGTTCCCTTCTCCTAAGGTAGAAAGTGGTGCATAAATTGCATCTTGAAGGAAGACAGGGATTTCATGAAGCAGAACTAAAGGGGAAATGCATCCTGACTGTGGGCAATACCTAATGTAAATGTTGGTTTGTCAAATATCAGCAACAGAGATCATGCCCTTAAAGTGAAAAGACTCAAATGTCCATATCTTTTGACCTAGAGATCTCACTTTTAAGCAACAAATCCAAAGAGAAAGAGGTAAAAGGAAAATTTCCTTATCTACCTATATATTTATAGCAGCACTTTTTGCAGTAGGAAAAAATGGAAATAATGTAGATTCCCATCAATTACAAAATAACTAAACAGATTGCTATATATTTTAAGGGAAATGACAATGAGGACCAATGGAGAGAAGCTACTCATCCAAGATCACATAGCTAGTTTTTTATAGAACTGGGACTAAAAACCAGGTTTCCTGATTTCTAATGTAATGCTTTTGTCCTCCTTTTCATGCTGAAATATGTTTAATTCCTTCTAATGATTGATAATAACAAGTAGTGAGAAAAATAGTAGGTAAAGGTGACTAATATCCCTAGAGCAAAAAAAATCTGGTTTGTTCTTTATGCCCTTGAAACAAATTGGTTTGCCTTTTCTGACACCATCACCTTATAATCCCTGCCAAATTTGGAGTCTATTTTAGGCAACATGAAATGATGCGGTCGTTTTTTGGTAAAACAGCTTTTGGGTTTTTAATGTTCGGTGCCTATTCTTTCCCAGTTCACCTCTCCAACTTCTTCCTTCTCCAGGGACCTCCTTTAGGGCATCTATTCTCAGCACAGGGTTCACTGAGTTACTATAAGTAGGCATGAGATGACTTATAATACCAGAGAGAATGAATTTCATAAGGAGTTACCCAGAATTCACTTTACTTTTAAAATGCCAAGTTTAAATTCCTTGTAAATATAGAATTTATGGCCCTCTAACTCTTCATACACCCATTCCAATACACAAATTTCCAGATAGCATTGTGTTGGCACATAGTAGGCATTTAATAAATGTGAATTGACTTGAATTATTATAGATTTAAACTCCTAAGAGGTCTCAGATGTCATAGGACCATTGGGGTATAAATTTAGAATTGGAAGTTTCAGGGAATAAGCCCAAGACCTTTTCCAGCCAGGTAAGTTTCAAGGTGCTGCCTAGTGGTCATTCAATTCAAAGGGAACAATTTTTAGAGTTTCTGACTGAGCTCATGAACCAAGTCCTGCCGTAATATCCAGCTGAACCAGGCATTCTTAGCCTTTAATTCCATCTACTTTTTCTTTGACTGCTTCCCATATCTTATTCCCAGATATTTAATGGAGCTAGTGCAACTGTCTTCCAAAGAGATACTAATAGAATGTAATATTAGTGTATTGTCATTCCAATTATGATACATAAAACTATATTATAGGGAAGATGATTTTGTGATCCCAGATAAGAATCCTGTTTTATATTTTAGATCTTCCAAAAAAGATAAGTGACTGAGCTCTTGTGAGCCTCAACAGAGGAACATGGGATGTAGTCCACATTAGATTTCAAAGATCTTTTAGGTTTACAGCAGTCCTAGAGACTAGATGTGATTACTAGAAATCTCTGTAGCACTCCCAGCTAATATGGTACAGTGATGCTTGGGTTAAACACAGAGAGGAGCTAAAATGACACTCATGGGTATTGAAGGGGATTTCCAAAGGGGAGTTATCACATAACTCTACAATAAGCAGAAGGGTTAATTGAATGGCTTGACTTTAGAAGATGTAGAAGATATGCTATTTAATGGTCAATTGGCCATCCAGCTAGACACTGGATTAGGAATAAAAAGCAATGGAAAGATGAACCTGAACCTTAGGAGAAGTGAAAGTAATACTACAATACTACAAAAGAAATTGGGGGCTTGATCTTATGTGAGGTAGAACAGATCATGAAAATATAAGATTTCTTTAAGCAATAACTAAGCATTTTAGGCTACAATGCAAGAGCTAATCTAAAAGATAAACTAATTGATTCATGAGAGTATTAATTCCCACCAACATGAAGTTATTTATTATCGATAAGACAAGAAGTTTGATGAAGAAGTCTCATTTCTACTATTCGGTGGTTCTTCCAAGTTGAATTAAAAGCAGTCAAGGAAATTGACAACAATTAGGTGGATAGCCATCAAATATAAAATAGGGGGAAGCTTTTACCAATGGCATTCCACCAAAACCAACCCTTGGGAGATCAGGGAAATTAAAAGGGACATCTGAGAATTTCATAAAGTATGATAAAAGGAATATTCCTACACCAAAATGAGAAGGGATCCACCTATGTTCCATATATTCTGTAAAGATTAAGATCAGTCAAGGCGTAAGATATCCCCTCATTGAGAGCATTTTGGTGAGTTAGGAGGACAAGTGATTTGGTGAATGCATGCACAGTTGAGTACAATAGATCATCTCCATGTATTTTGTCTAGATTCATATTTCATCACCAAAACACATTCTTTTGAAAAGTGAAACTGAACTCTCCAACCTTCTCAAACCCAGTTGAGACTTCTAGGTTTGAGCCAGATTTAGTCCTTGATTTTATCATTTATCCTTTATATCTAATTGCCCAGCTTAAAAATGCACCTAAACTCTATCTGTGCAGAAATTACACTGCTACCCATCTTCCCATTCCAGCAGAGGAAAAAGTCCAGACCAAATTATGGACTACACCTAATCGTTCCATACCAGACCTCATGATGTCACTCAGGGGCCAGGTTATGTAAGGCCACACATGATGACCTGCAAAGTTTTTTCAGATCTGAAGTTTCAAAAGCCTTACTGCCTCAATTTCTTCAATGTTCAATGGCAACAATAGTGTCTACTCTGTCTTACAGAAGGATAACTAAAAATTAAATTAATTGCTGGATATTAAGGTGCTTTAAAAAGTTGTAATGTTAAATAAATGCAAAATTTTCTCTAAAAACTGTAGATAAATAGCTTTTGGGGAGATATGTATTAGCATATGCTTCTTGCTTCTCAATTGAGGATCTAATTTATCCATTAGACTTCTAGAAATATTTCATTAAGAAAAGTCCTTTGTACAAGTCATACATCAGTTCGAGGACCTAGAAATGTCCATAGTCTGTAAAAATTGGATTGTTTATTTAAAAAGAGATGTGTCTCTGTATGGTGGTGAGGGTGAGAAAGAGGACACTGAGTCAAATTTTATTCATTATTTTTTTACATTTATGTATCATGCTTTCAGAGAGTTCAAAAAATGTTATTATCATAAATAAATAGTAAGTAATTCTTCCTCCTTGGGAATGTTCAAATAAAGGCTAGATAACTATTCTGTAGTAGAGGTTCTTTTTCAGTAGGGATTGGATGAAGACTCTAAATCTAGAAAATGAAAGGACCTCAAAAGCTATGTAGTCCAATCCTGTCATTTTACAGATAAGAATACTGAGGTTTAGAAAAAATGCATTATTTGCTGGAGGTCATCCCAAAGACTTTAAGGCAATCCCAAACAAAATACTGCCTTCCAGGGTTCAGAAGGAAGTGTTATCTGTCATAAAAGGCTGGAGAAAAATTCAGAAAGAAGGAGGGCAAAGGAAAAAAGAGAGGGAGCCAGAGGGACTGACACTTAGCCCCTCCTGATGCCCTTTACACAACTGAAGCACCTTCCTGAGAGATGGAAAAAGCCAGAAAGAATCTGTTGCTCAGACTGCCAGAGGCCAGAAAGTCTTGTCTGGGTTCTGAGTTTCTTTCGGTCTTTTCTGACTGGAAACTGGTGATAGTCATAAGCTACTATTATTTCTAATCTTAATTCCTGTCTAAGGAAAAGTTCAACACAACTGATAAGGAGAAAGTCTCTTTCTTAGCTCCACCAGGAAAGGCCCTAGATGCACTTGGCCAGCCAGTGCATTGTTCAAGATTGTCATCTTACTAATGCTGAAAAGGGCAACTGAGATCCTCAACATCTACCAACATATAAGCCTATTTTGCCATATATGTGAAATATCTATTTCATATAATGATAATATAATAGGTAAGCTACCCATTCATTGAGAGCATCCTCAGTGAAGGTATTTGTAGAGGCTAGACAGGTTTTCTCAAGAGTCACTCCAAAGTAGACCATATCTTTGTCATTATAGAACTGACTGAATATATATAGCAAATATAAAATCCCTCAATAGATGTAGAATGCTTTCTTCCCATGCTATGACATCCACTTAGCTGAAAAATTCACAGTGCTCTTTTCACTATTGTTAGATTCCTGCAAAGATGTAAAAATTGAGATAACCCTGTTTGCCAATCCTCTTTTTGTTAACATCAAATAAAGCATAAAACAACGATATGAATACTTGCCAAAGGGACTCCCCACTATCATGGAGGATATTCCACAAAGAATTCAAACTGAAGGTGGATTTGTTATAGACTGTGAGGTCCTCAAGATGCTATGTAGTAGTCTTATCAAGCTGCAGAACACTGCAGAGACTCCTGGGTAAGATCTATTACTACTCCATCAGGGGTTGTTCTAACTACCCTCATAAGGAAATTTCAATAGATGAAGAATGCTTTCTGCCCAGGCTATGACATGCATTTAGCTGGACAATTCACAGTGCTCTTTCCACAGTATATACCTTAGGGCAGTAACCATGGGGAGATAACAATTTGGACCAGATTTAAATAAGAAGAGGGCAGTTTGAAATCTCCATGGAAAATTCCAAATCTTCTTTTTTGGTTCCAGTATTCATCCTAAAAAAAACTTTATCCTTTTAATATCAATGTTCTATAAGCGGTATTGTACAGCTGCAAGTGAAGGCATACCTCTGAAGGATTAAATCTGAGTGTCACTTAGAAGCCAATGGAGAGATGCATTGTGGGTGGGTACAGGATGCAACACAAGACAAAAAAGGAACGAGGAAGAAGAACCAGAGTAAAGATTAGAATTAAAGAAATGTATGGCTTTTGATTTTTTTTTTTTTGCTCAAATGGGAGCTAAATATATTTCAGCCCCTCTGCCTATTCAGCTTTGGACTCAGTTCATTGTTTATCAGCAGTGTCTGTCCAATAATGGGCTCCATGTTATAGTTTGGCCAGTAGCCATTCATCATCCTTTAACTATCTCTTTGTGAGTGGCTAAATCAACTAACCTATCAATAAGTGCTTATCAACTTCCAGGCACTGTGCTCAAAGCTCAGTGTACAGATATTAAAGTGCATAGTTACTGGTCTCAAGAAGCTTTCTACTTAGGCACAGTACCTTATTCACAGGAAAATATTGGATACATACATATTTATTTGTATATTGAAATAAAAATCTTTTGAGTAACCATAGTAGTTAATAGGAAGCCCTCATCAAGTCCCAGACCTCATGAGGGCAGTATCATGAATGTGGAGAAGCTCTCTATCTCTGGGAAATGTCTCTTCCATTTGAATTTTGTAGAGGACATCTCCCATAATATTGTCAGATCCCTGTGGGGAATATATGTTTTAATGTTTTATGCCTTGCTTATGTTGGGACTCAGAGGATTAGTGACAAAGTTATTTCTATGACTGCATCTATCAAAAAGACAGCATAGCACAGTGAAATAACAGCCAAGATTTATATATAAATTTCTTGCAAGTAGGGATTGTTTCAAGCATTGTATTTGTGTCTGTAGAGCCTAGAGACACTTATTAAATGCTTATTGATTGAAAGAGTACTTTAAGGTTACAGGATTATTTACATATATCATCTCCTTAGATTCTTTTTTAAATATTTTACTTTTTACACAATTACATGTTAAAACAATTGTTTAACATTTGGGGTTTTTTTTAAGTTTTGAGTCACAAATTCTATCCATTTCCTCTCCTTCCTCCCTGAGTTGGTAAGCAATCCAATGACAATCCTGAGTTCTTATCATTCCCTTTTTTACAGTCAAAGAAACTAGGGAAGTTAAATGATTTGCTCAGTGTCACTCAGCTAATAACTGAAAAGAGCATTAGACTTGAGGGCATGTCAGAGAACATGATTTCAAGTCCCATCTCTGTCACTTATTCAAAAGCTATTCAACCTTGAGTAAAACACTTAATATTCCCAATTTGTAAAAATCAAGTTTATCAACAGGCTGATTTCAGAAAAGTCTGGAGAGACTTACATGAACTGATACTGAGTGAAGTGAGTAGAACCAAGAGAACATTGTGCAGAGCAACAAGCTTATCATATGATAATCAACCATGACGGACTTGGCTCTTTTCAATAATGAAGTGATTCAAGGACATTCCAATAGACTTGTGATGGAGAGACCCATTTGCATCCAGAGAGAGAACTGTAGGGACTGAGTATGGTTCACAATATAGTATTTTCATCTTTTTTGTTGCTATTGTTTGATGGATTTTTTATTTCTCTTTTTTCCCCTTTGATCTGATTTTTCTTGTACAGCATGAAAAATGTGGAAATATGTTTACACAAATTGCACATGTTTAATCTATATTGAATTACTTGTTATCTAGGGGAGGAGATAGGTGAGGAGGGAGGGAGGGAGAAAAATTTGGAACACAAGGTTTTACTAGAGTAAATATTGAAGACTATCTTTGAATGTATTTTGAAAAATAAAAAGCTATTATTAAAAAAAGAAAAAATCAAGGAGTTTTAACAAAATATTGTTCAGATACCTTCCAATTCCAAAATCCTATGGTTTTGAGGGATTTTGCATGATCATAATACATCCATGACAGATACTGTTGGCAAATGGCTTGTTCTTATTAGTTAAGCTTTTGTTTTTATAATAAATAATAAACCCACCAGGATTTATATTCTTTGCCCCCTTTCTATCAATTGTTTAACTATGAAGATGGAATCTAATGTAGAAAATCGCCTTAAAAATCTTGCCTGATCTCTATTTTGGTTCATTAATTCTTATTTAAGTTTCTGATATTGAAAGTAATGAGCAGACTCACCTTTGAATCTCCAAAACATTTATTGGGAAACCCAATCTATTGGGAAACCCAAAAGAACTATATATCTATAGACTTACAGAAATATGAATATACTGCCTTGTGATGTTGTGGATCTAACATATGAGTCCCATAAAGATTGTCATGACCAAAACAACCACACAGCCTTTAAAATGATGACATTGCAAAGATGTCAAGGGCAAAAGTGGGTCATGGTAGAATAAATCCACAGCCCAGGCTATATTAGAAGGCTAGGTGAAAGGATACCACTCAGTATTATAAGGTGGGGAGAAAGTTCTTCCTTCTAGGTTTTGGATCTCTCATTCTCTCTCAGAAGATCCTCAACTCAGTTTTCAACTGAAGAATTTTTTCATATCATCCTGGGCTCTCTCTCACCTATCCCTAGAGATTCAGATTTGGATCTGATGAACTTCCAGGACACTCATGATATCAAGATCACTAATCACAGGTTGAATAGTTATGTCAACCTGTTTCAATACTGAGTTTTACAGTTTTCCCAGAATTCTTAGTTTACCCATTCATTGCTACAGTTATAATTATTATTAGTGGGCATTGCCAGTCAATGAGCTGACTGAATTACCAAAAATAAATGCTTGCCAATTAAGGGCAATGGGAGTATGGAGGGCAAAATCTATCTTAGAAATCTTCCAAATTAAAGAGTTCAATGTTATAAGTCCTTCAAAAATAGAGTAGATGTGAAAAGTACTAAATATGCTTCAGACCTAATTAGTTTTCATACTCAATACATATTCTCATGTTATGATCAAAGGTACCTTTGATGTATGCATTAGCACTTCGCATAAAGATTTTAAAGATCCAAGAAAATAGGCTTAGGGGTTAGTAATTGTGGATGTTAGTAATTGTTAGATCTTCTCACACACATTCTCTGTGTTGATAATATGTGAGTTGCCATAATACCAACTGTGATCTTTTCTATTCTTTTTGAATCCCTATCTCTAGGTGATAGCTTTAAAATCAATCCCTGAGTACCTTTAAAATTATATCGATCTCAATAAGGATTTCTTCTTTCTATTTGCTAAGGTTCAATCATTCATCCCCACTATTTTTCTGAGGACCATTTCTTCTTGTCACTTTGCCTTTCAGATCTTGAGGTGTTAGGTTCCTAAAGGTATTTCCGCCATCACTGATGATAAGAACAGATCATTATAGAAACATGGGCAAATCTGTTACATTTCATGCCCATTTGTTATCCTATTGTCAATATGATCTACGGTACCCTTTGCAATAAGTATTTGGTGGTTGAATTTTCCCTTTGTGTTTTTTACTGTTTTGTTAGGTAGAAGGAATAGATGAGGACAATTAGGTAGCACAGTAGATAAAGTGCCAGGACTCTTCTTCCTGAGTTCAAATTTGACTTTGGACACTACTTTCTGTGTGACCCTAAACAAGTCATTTAACTCTGTTTGTCTCACTTTCCTCATTTGCCAAGAAAATCCCAAATGGGGGTCACAAAAAGCAAGACACAATTGAAATAACTGAAAAGCAAAAGGGAATGGATATTAAATCTCTGATTTCATGGGTGAGAAAACTCCTTCTACCAGTTGACGTTCTCTGAAACTTATGGTCTTAGAGAGTAGTTGTCTAGATTCAAGTGTACAGGATCACATAAGCATATTTTTTAGGCTAACCCTTTGTCCACCATTCCAAGCTACCTCTCTGAGGAAGTAATAGTGCTGGAAATCTTGAGCATCCTCTATAATGGATTGTTAATGAACTTTTATTCTAAACTGTTGCCCTTGGTTACAATATCTCTCTATTTGGTAAGGAGATCAAACAAGTGGCTGCTGACTTAAGCCATTACTTTCCTTCTCATCTTGATGAATGTTTTACAATCCAAATTCACTCAGTAATGATGATGATCAGAATCAATGTAATTATTTTCATCAATTTTTCAAAGACAAGACTTTTGTTTGTTGCGACTGCTGCGTTTGCACGCTAGGTTTTCTCATTTTTATTTGAATTTGATCTTGATTTTAATCTCTGCTCTTTTTCAGTCAGGGATGAATCTTCACATGTATAGTGCTTTCAATGATCCCAAGATGATCCCTGCTTCAGAAGCTCAACTTTATAAACCCTAATAATCTCTCAGGGATGCTATATGACTACAAATGTCGACATCCCAATCTCTGAAGAATCAAAATTGTAGCTGACCCAACAGGCAATTGAAAAATTCCTGAATTAATTTAGGAATGAATGAGTTGGGTAAATTATCCAGATGACTGTGGGGGCTTTTTTGGTTCTTTTGCCTGACTTTGGTATTTCTTCCCTCATTATCAGTTTAGTAGCTTTTACTTTTTGCTGATTTCAGTATATTTGCCTCAGATAGTTCCTCATCCACACTTCTAATTTGCTGCAGTGTTCTGCTGTTGAATGAAAAACCAGGTAATAAAATCTGTTATAATTTTGTCTAAAATAAGAGTAAATTGGTTCTGAGGAAAATCATTCTCCTCATATTTCAAACTGATATGGATGATCAGGGTCTTAAGGCCTAGAGGATAGAAGAGGACCTTGTTCTATTCTCAAGGATATTCAAGGTAATATGGTTGTATTAAAAAAAAAAAAAAGTAAGCCAAGGTCAAGTCTGTTTAAAATCTCGTCCAGGATGACATTAATGATCAAAGTTCAAAGTAATCATGATACAATTCAGAAATGCTAGAAATAAAATCAAGAGCTAATATCAGAAAGAGTCAAATTGGATGTCAAGACCCTGGACAGCTCTGTAGAAGTCATATTTATCTATTCCCTATTTTGATACTTGATCAGTGATTTATAATTGCGATTTCATATCTGTCTAAGGCACATTTGGAATTTTACAAGGACACCATTGTTTTACAAAGAAACCATTTTTCTTCTTTGCTCAAGATCCTTTGATATCTGCATCAAATTGTAAAGTAATATTTTCTGATGTGTCAAAGGGTTGTAAGGAGTCAATTTGGGTCTTCTGGTAAATCAGATGGAGGATGGTTGTATGGATTGCAAGAGGTAGTATCCCATCTCCCCTTAAAATTTCCTTCTTAAGCAAGATCGAAAGCTAGGAATTGAGGCCTTATGTTTTCATTGGCATGAAGAAATACATGATGAAGAAACTCTGTAATAATGAAAATCTAAGTCTTCTCCAAACTCATAGTCTTCATTGTCTAGAACATTAAGAGGCTGATTGACTTGTCTGGGGTCACAGAGCCTGATTGAGACAGAAATGGGACTTAAGCACCTGTCTCCATTTGGACTTTTAAAAAGGAACCCATCATCTCCCTTTTCTCCATCCATTCTAATTATTGACCATAAGTTTACTATTTGTCAAAAAGAATGGGCTCATTAACATTATTATATCATCATCACAAAAATAAGTAAAATTGCTTAAGGACTTTGGGATGTATAGGGTGCTCAAGGAGGATTAGCTCCTCTGGTATGAGGCTTTGTTGAGCTGTTTTTAGGACTGCTCATCTGACTTTGGTGTCCACTTTCACTCAACTTTCACCTATGGCTCTAAGAAGCTGTAACACGAACAGACATGACATTCTGGTAAACTGTCTCAACAAATGGACTAAACCAATTTGAGGCTAACCAAAAATCTCAAACCTCACAGTGAGTTAGGGGGATATCCACCTCTTAGCATGGCAAGAGTTTCCTCAGCAGAATGGGCTGAAGCAGGCATTGTGTAACACTTAGAGCTTAGTCAGGATTGAGGATGTCAAGGTCATCTACTGCATCCTGCCGCACCAGAAATCTTGACTTGTGTCCTGTCACTGGACTTCATTGGCTTAGGAAGAGAAAGTAAGGTTGGTGACTTTGTGCAACTCTGCCTCACTTAAATCCAATTTACATGTAAGTCAAGCTTCACCTGTGATCTTGTGGTACTCTTTAAAAATGAAGGATGAAAGCAAAAGACCATGCACCAGGTGTGTTCTTTCACTCATTCATTTGACAAATATTTGTTAAGCCTTTTCAAAAAGGACTTACAGACTTTATTGTTGTCAAGAAGATCTTAGTTCAATTCTGATATCACACATTTCCCAACTGTGTGACCCTGAACAAATACTTAGTGTTCCTCAGCCTCAATTTCCTCATCTACAAAATAATGATAATAAAATAGCTAACATTTCTATAGAGCACACTATGTATCAAGCATTGTGTTAGGCATTTTTACAATTATTGCCTCATTTGATCCTTACAACAACCCTGGGAAATAAGTACTATTATTATTCTCATTTTACATATGAGGAAACTGAGGCAAAGAGAGTTTTAAGTGACTTACCTGGGATCAGACAACTAATATTTGAGGCCAGTTCTGGACTCAGGTATTCCTAACTCTAGATTCCTAACTCCAGATCCAAAGTTCTATTCAATATGCTACTTAATCTCTGAGGATTGTTATGAGGATAAAATTAAATAATATCTATAAGGCACTTTGGAAACTTTAAAGATCTATAAAAATACTTTGGTTGTTATTGTTATTTTCTCAGTTAAATAAGAGTCAATAATATGGTATAGTATTTTAAAAAGTTATTGCAATTTTGGGCTGAATTAAGAAAGAAACATTCAGAATTGGAGAGGTCTGGTTATACTCTGCCCTAGAGGAGCTACCTCTGGATTAGTGTGATCAGGGCTTAATGCTACAATTTAGGAAAGAAGCTGCTGACCTGGAAAATATCCAGAAGAAAGGGACAAGTATAATGAAAGACCTTGAGATTATGCTAAATGTGTCCTCAGTTAAAGGAACAGGGAATGTTTGGTCTATAAAGAGGAAAGCTTGGAAAAAACCTGACAACCATGTTGAGTATTTGAAGGGCTGTTATGTGAACGAAGGACTGAACATGGTCTACTTGAGCGCCAGAGGAGATATGAGTAGAGATTGCAAAATGGTCAATTTAGACCTGAAGTCACAAGGGGGGAGGTGTAAAATTTTATAACAGTTAAAAGTACCCAAATATGGAATGGGTCAGCCAAAGAAATAGTGGATTGCTTTCTCTTTGGAAATCTTTAGAAAAGACTGGATGCCCACCACCCAAAGACATTGAAGGGATAAGGATTTGTTTCTCATATGCAGGTTGGATTGGATGATCCTTGAGATACCTTCCAACTTTGAGGTCCTGTGATCAGAATAATGCAGGATCAATATTGTATAGTCTTTGCCCTCATGCAGCTTACAGATTATTAGAGTAATAAGATACTAGATTAATTGTTATACTATTTAACAGAAAATAATGATAACTTTTTTGTAGATCTTTAAAAGTTTCCAAAGTGTCTTACAAATATTATTTAATTTCATCCTCATAACAATTAATTAATGACAGCCTCAAATATATGTAGGAGAGTAATATAAGAGTAGAAAGGGAATATGTTACCAGATTGTGGATGCCAGGTAAAGAATACTGACCTTTCCTCAATAAGCAATAGTTACTGTCTTCATTAATCCTGAGACATGTCATTTATAATTGAGAAAAATAATTGTCTGCTGTCAAATATTCTTGGGCTTTATTGATGTGAAGAGCACTACTGGGAAGGATCTGGGAAGATTATTAATATCCATTTAAAAGAAAACATGGAGTCAATATAAATAATTGTCAAGGACAGTCCTAAGCCAATAGAAGAAAAAATGAAAGGAAAATATAGAGGTATGCCCTCACAAACTGGGAGCCTCAATGATCTAGCTTCATACATTTCTTAGTTGCTCCTAATTTTAAACTTTGATTATGCAAAACTGCTAGTTCCATTTTTATAACGAAGAAAATTTGGTACAATTAACAAGTTAGTGATTATTTTCTGCAGCTCCTAAAATGTGGCATCTATTGCAAGTGTTTGTTAAGATTACACCCAAACACCTTTCAAAGCTCCATTGACAAGCATGAATTGGTGTGGTTAAAGCTATAATTTCAGTATAAAAAGCTTTAGAAAAATTGACAGAAGCAAGTGATAATATGTAATGTAAGAAACATGGTGCCATGTACAGTATAACTCCAAGCAAAGAGAAGAAACTAAGCAAAAAATCTATGATCAAGAAAGCAGAAGATACACACAAAATGGAAATGAGGTCATAACCCAAGTAAGCAAGAAGAAATTTTGGTCAGAGGTGTTTATGCATTCATGATATTGATAGATTAGCCCAGCTTCTGCCCAGACTTTGGTCTTCCTTCCAGGAATCACCTTAAACTTCATTTAGTCTCACCAGTCTAATGGACATCCTTTTACACTTGTTTCTATTTTGATTGGTTGGATACTTGTTTAACACACATGGATCATTCCTCAACAATCTATCTTTCTAACTTTCTCTCTCCTATTATTCTCCTGTTGTTGTTCAGTCATTTCAGTCATGTCTTACTCTTCATTTGAAATTTTCTTGGCAAAAATAGTGGAGTGGTTTGCCATGTCCTTCTCTAGCTCATTTTACAGATGAGAAAACCGAGGCAAATAGGATTAAGTGACATGCCCAGGGTCACATGGCTAATAAGTGTTTGAATCCAGATTTGAACTCAGGAAGATATCTTCCTAATTCTAGCCCTTAAGAACATACTGTGAACATAGATATAATGTACTATGTATCCTATTGGTATATAGGATAAAAATCCCTCTTCCATCATCTCTTTCATTTGAAGAAATACTCTTCTTTCAAGGCCCATTTCAGGTGCCACTTCCTCCATGAAGCTAACCTGAAACTCCCAACATCACCTTCCCAAGTGTAAGCAATTTCTTCAACTTTTAATTTTTCTTCTGGATGTCTCTTTTGTACTTATTTAGCTATTCTTTAAATCACAGACAACTGTCTCTTCTCTTCCATTAGATTACAAACTCTCTAAGAGTTGAATTTGGGTCATACTTGATTCATCAGTGTCTTACATATGCTACATACTGAATAACTGTAGAACTGAATATCTCCTGTCTCCCAAACTAGATTTTAAGACCCTTAAAGGCAGAGACTATCATATTTATTCAGATTATGACAGTCATAAGAGAGTTTTAGAACAGCCTTGGGCAGCTGGTAATGTACTAAGCTGAAGCTTTTTGGAATTTAGCTGAGACTTCCAAAAATTTTAACTTGGGTGATTGACTAGCTAAAGTTTAAAGAATTTCTGGTTCAGCTTTATTAACTTTCTTTACTAATGAAAAGTATTTTCTGGTTAGTCGTGAACTCCAGAACTGATTCCCTAGTGTTTATTGATCAAAGTCACACATTTTCCCCTTCTGTTATTTTTAATGTGTACATGGCTTTCCTTTCCATGTGCCTATTATAAAATTTATAAATTTATTTTAAAAATGTAAACTTTTACTCTTCTTTTGGGGTACATAATCCCAATTATATTTTTATTGCTTTATCATTAAAAATTATATAAGCATTCTGAAATTTTCTATTTGTTGCCCACTGGTGATTTAGATACCAGGAATCTATGCTGTATTGATAAGTATAAATATAAATGGCAGCAGTATTTATATCAAATTATAGCAATATTTTCTATGTGGTAGAGATACTATTTGGTTTATAGTTTGAAAGACGTGTATTTGAAGCCTGTTACATGACCTTAGCCAAAATCTTAACCTCTGAGAATCTTAGGGAACTTTCTAGAACTTAATTATTCAGAGTTGTGGTGGGATTTCTGTTGATGGAGAGAGGTACCATATCAGGAATTCTTCACATGGATGAAATCATAGACATAGACTTGAAATACTTGTGATTTCCAGAAGAGATCCCCTAGTGTTTGCTAATCAATTAACAAGTTGATCTGATGTACATTTTCCCTTTCTGGTATCTTTGTTGTGAAAACTCTTTCCTCTCCATTTGTCTGTTATAAAATTGGCAAATTTATCTCTGAAACATTAGCCTTTACTTTTCCTTTTTTTACTTTTTTCCAAAAACATGTATTTGTGTAACACAACAGTGGCTGTCATTCTAATTATCCAAACTACCTATAAAGCAGTCAGGAGCATGAGCCATACCTGACACTTCTTTGTGAATTCTGTCATCAGCATGGCATGTGATATACAGTGAGAACACAGTATTTGCTGCTGATACATCAATATACAAGAGAGTCATAAAGCAAATACATAAAGATTCTCTGCTTTTATGTTTTCAAATATTGCTTTCAAAGCTTGTATTTTTTATGGGAATTGGCACTGTCTTTTGATTCCAGATAAGGTCAGAAAATAGATTTAGGGCTAAGGAAGTTTTCTAGTCTATTCTCCACTTTTTACAGAGAAAGAAACTGAGACCTTAAGAGGAGTGATTGTTTGAAATCCCACAACTAATTAGAAACATTGGTTGGCAGAAATCCAACTCGGATGTTTGGGAGTTACTGGTGATTAACAGAGCAATGATGATAACTGGAATAGGAAGGTTATTGGCGTCATATAATTTTGAGATCGTAGATAGGGATCCCAAGAAATACTGAGGCTGAGAGGAAAATACAGAAGTCCATCTTACTTTATATTTCACTTTCTTAGAATGGACTGTTATTGGGAAGATGAAGAAAAGGATGATTTAGAAGGTTATTGAGCCTGGGGACAAGGGCTTCTCCTTCACACCTTCTCCATAGATTCAGGGCAACTTTAAACTGTGCAAGGATATAGTAGATGCTAATTATATTTATATATGCATATGTACATATACACATATATATATAAATATATACACACATATGTGTATATGCCTATATAAACACACACATATATCACATATATGATATAAACTAAACATAAAGACCCTGAGAACCTCTCAGAGAGCTAGACACAAAAGAAGCACTGGCTAGAATCTCTTCACCAAGTATAAACCATGTATTATTTCACATATGTCTCTACCATGTTTCTCTGAATGCTTTATATTCATCTTTCCTCATGACACAATAAAATTCATCAATCAGTAGACTCATGTTATTTCCAATTCATTATTGTTATTATTATATTACTTTCATATACATTCAAGCTTTCCTTTAATGATAAAATTAGGTCATAGTTCTGGAACTTGAAAGGATTTCAGAGGCCTCCTCCACCTCTCTTTACTTTATTGCTGAGGAAACTGAGGTCCATAGAGGTTAGTGAATTGGTCTGTTATACAGGATAGTGAGTATCAGAGGCAAGATTTTAACCTGATATTCTGCCTGAAGAGCCAGTACTCTTTCCATCACACTGTCTACTCAAGTTCCTTGGGCCTGCCATTTTTTTTTCCTATATTGACTGGCTTTTGCAAAAGTCTTACCTCGTTAATAATCAGGCCCTACTGATTCACTGTACTTCAACTTACAAAGATTTCCTACTGTAATTCACTTAAAAAGATTTTTTTAAAAATACAAATCTAATTCTTATGAAGGATAGTTAAATATTAATTATTCAGACCCTAAGCTGATTTTTTTAGAGGGGGATAATCCAACAACTTTTGATGACTATAATCAACATTTACAAAACACACTATCCAGTAGCTAACTCTGTGGTATTGACCTTAATGAAACACTTTCCTAGAAGTCACAAAACAAGCTACTAAGAGCACTGAAGCATCAGTTCTATTGAAATCATGCCATGTAAAGGGTGACTTCAATTCCATCCAGCTCTAAAACTCTTTCATATTAAAGCAGTGGCCCAAATTTCTTACAGAGATAGGCTGTAGAGCTGGGTTGATAGCTGGAATCCTTACAAAAACAGAAATCTTAACAAAAAAGTTCCCTACCCCATGCTTAGAACCTTTCCTTAAGGAAAAGAAAAAGAAGGAAACTACCAAGATTCCATTTATATAGAGAACCCAAATGGAATTGTGTTGGTCCCAGTGGGGTCTCATACTTAGAAGGAAATTCAGTGAGGGTTTTTGTAATGGGTTCCCATACTGCCTCTGCTGGAAACCACTCTGCCAAGGCTAATTAATTCTGACCAGATCGTCAGGACATACGGTCTAGTATATACATCTGAAAGAGAAATGTCTCCAGATATCTCCCAAAATGTCAGCAGGCTATTTCATAGTGGAATGATGGGAGGGAAATGGAATCAAGTGACCTAAATCCAAATGCAGTCTTTGATCCTTTCTAGCTGTGTGACATATGTTCAAACCATTTGACCTGTGCTCATCTCAGTTTTGTCATCTTTAAAATGGGGATAATAATACTTTTGCCACCTGCTTTCTAGGGTTGTGAGGAAAGGACTTCAAAAGCCATTTAAGTGCTCTAGATATGGGAGTTATTATTTTTTATATTTTATTTTATATTTTAAAGCATCTAATCTCTTGGTTTTCCTGCTTTTTACCCTGTGAACGATGTTCATTGCCAACACTCTGGTACAATGTGTAGAAAGAAGCACAAAAGCACAGACCCAGAGACTGAAGATTATTGATTTTGTTCCAGTGACTTGGCAGGTTCTAAAAGTTTCATCAGAACCACTGTTTTATCAACATTTAGTAGCAGAATTTATTATCTCCAGCTTAGTGAATTACACAGCATAGGAAACACCTTGACCTATTTTTATCCCTACGTCCCTTCAAAATATCAGAACCGTCCCCTTTCTTTAAAAAAAAAAAAAAAAAAAAAAAGCATTCATGGCCTGGGAGATTATGTATTTACTGTGTTTAAAATTTTATTTGCCCATTTAGAAATGAAACAGAGAGATATCAGATTTCATACCTTATAAAAGACATTAGACCTTTTTCCTTCTATTTAGAAAGCATTGATGACATGCTGGCCACTGTGCTAGGTAGTAGGAATACAATGAAATAAAAAATTGAAATTCTAAGAATTCACATGCTAATGGAGAATTCAAAGAAGTCAACAGGTGATACATGATTATTTGAATTACATGATAATTGGAGAGTTCTACCGACTAGAGGGATGGAAAACTATTTCTTTGGGGAGTATGAATTGAGGGATGGAAAAGTTTTTCTTTGGAAAGTAGTCCCTGAATTGAGCTTTGAAGAAAGCTAGAGATTCTAAGAGGCAGAGATATGACAGTATCATTTTTGACATGACACTGTCATAAGCTGGATAAGGTTACATATACATATATATGTATATGCACACATATTATATATAATAATAGCATTGTCATAAGCTGAACGAGACTGTATGTACATCTATATACATTATATATGTGTGTATAACTGTATGTGTACATATGCATATATATTACATATAATAATGGCATTGTCATAAACTGGATAAGGCTCATTATATTATGGCATTGTCATAAACTGTCTCATATGTAATTTATATTATATATACTTTGTAGACACACATGCGTATAATATGTATGTGTACACACACACATATATACATATACATCCAAGTGACTACTTTGTAACAGCCTTCAGAAACTTAGTATCTCAAAAGGATATTGTCACAAGAATCTATCTCCATCTATTGACTAGAGGAACAGTGAGAACTCGAATGAATAAAATCAAATACAAGGGTAGAAAGCTCTGTCCTCCAAGAGCTGGGCACAAGGGAACACTTTCTTGCCAGTTTCTAACAGGGAGTTTTTGGTCCATTTGGGGAAGAGAGCCAAACATAGAGGATTAATGTAGGAGCAAGGTTCTACAAACTTACCCTAAACTTAGCTAAGACTTTCCTCCCAGACCTGATTACAAAATTAGGAGGCAACAGCATTAGTAACTGACTTCAGCCCCTTTGATTCTACTCCTTCCCATAATCCTCTCCTCCTTAATCCTTTTTTATGGCAATATTTTACCCAGGCACCACAAAATCAACTTCAAATAGAAAATGTTTTTCTTCTGGCTTAATGATCCCGTGGCCTGAAGCAACCCAAGATGAGAATGCTTTAACCCTTTAAAATCTGAACCTCACTGTGAGTCAGAACACCCCAGCTGCTTCCCCTGTTATCAGCTGTATTGTAATTTAATTACAATTATAATAATTTCTAACCTATTTTACTGTTTTTTGATTTACAAAGTACTTTCATATCTTCTCTCTCCCTTGCTTTTCACTAAAACTCTGTAAGATAGGCAGTGCAGACATTAATCTCCCATTACTAATGAGAAAACCAACTTTCAAGGGGTTAAGTGCTAGCCCAAGGTTATGTGTCTAGTAAGTGGTGAGCCAAGATTGAAATCCTGGCTTGTCTAATTCCCAGTCTAGAGCTCTTCCCACTTCAGCATACTGCCTCTGGGAAAATGTCTGCTAGAACAGGAAAATATAGTCTTAGCAATCACATAAATCATGTTTTTTCATCAGTTGCAAGACAGAAAGAGGCATTGCAGTACAATGGGAAATAGTCTGGCTTTGAAATTAGAGGATCTTGGTTCAAATCCTGGATCTGACACTTATTCATGTGACCTTGAGCCAGTCATTTTAATTTTCCTGGGCTTCAGTTTCCTCATCTGTAAAATGAAAAATTTAGAATAAGTAAATTAGTAAAAATTCTGGTCTTTTCCAGCATTAAAACTATGATATGTGGATAATTGCAAATGGCCCTGCACTCCTTTCTACCACTCTTGTAAAACCCATCATCATCCTACAACAGACAGTTTGATGATCATGGCAGTAAGGGGTACTGCCTTTATTATTTCATTTAGTGATCCTGAGGCTGTTGAATTAGTTCTTCCCTACCAAAGCTTGGTCTTTTGGGTCTATGATCTTCCATAGCCCACCAAACCCAAGTTCCATTTGCAAGACTTCTTCCTCAACTGATTCTGAGGTGTTTAGCACATCCAGGTAAATCTGGCTCTCCTTTACCCTTAGTCTATAAGATATTGAGTGTAAATTTATTTGACTATAGGTAAATATTGCTGCTTTTCTGTAGATGTCTCTTAAACAAACAAACCACTTCCTGATTTGGCAGTGCAAGTGACAGAGATTAACTACAGATAGAACAAAGACTAGATTGGAAAAGCCCAACTATGAATGAGTAGGGAACCAAAAAGGACTCTAAATAAGGTGGTCTCATGCATTCCTATAGCTTTACCCATTACCCCCAAAGAAAAAACAATGTAGTACCATGGAAAAGGCAGTGGATTTAAAGTCAGAAGGCACAACTCTGCTATGTACTACTTATGTCACTTTAAGCAAGTCACTTCACTCACTCTCTAGATTTTGGTTTCCTCAAGGAAAGAGACTCATTAACCTGTAAGGTCCATTACAGCTCTACATCTGTTCCAATAAGAACCTGATGAACATGGTAGCTCTGATATCTCCTCCAAGCTCCAGTCTCAAATTCCTGATTACTCTCAGGACACTTTAACTGTCATGTCAAATTCAACATGCTCAAAACCATCTCATCTCCAGGTGAATGCTCCATTCCCATCAGGATTACTCTTCACTCACCCATGTTCAATACACTGATGTTATTTTGGAGTCTTTTTTCACTCATCCCTCACTCAACTCCCAACCAGTTAACATGTCCTGACTATTCTAACTCCTCAATCTCTTACACCAATCCATGCCTTCCTCTCAAAGCCTACTTCCCCCATCCTGGGACAAATCCTCTTGACTAGTTGCCTAAAATATTACAGTCTCCTCCTAAGAGATTCCCTACCACTATCACCAGCACCTCTGCCATCTCCAATTCACCCTTCATATCAACATCAAATTAAGTGCCTCTTTGTAGTGATCCTGCGTCCTCATTGCCCCTAACCTTTCAGAGGTATTCTATTTCTAGCGAACAACAATAGATAACAATAAAAATGCTAAAATTCCTAGAGTGCTTTTAGGTTTGCAAATCACTTTGCATGTTATTTCATTTGGTCTTCATAACAACCTTGTGCCCCATTTGACAGATGAGGACACTAAGGCTGAGAAGGAGTCATATATCTAGTAATTGTCTGAGGTAGGATCTGCCCTCCAATCTTCCTAACTCCAAAAGTCTAGTGACCTGTCTACTACACCAAAATTTAGACTCCTTAAACTAGCATTCAATATTCTTCAAAATTTGGAACTATGCTGCCTCTTCAGTCTTATCTCTTGCCATTCTTTCTTTTCCAGGTACTGGAAGATCTGAGCCAGGGATTTCTTGTTATACTCTGTACATATCTTTCCCACTTCCACTCCTGTGCCTTTATTTATGCTGTTTTGTTTGCCTGAAGTATCATTCCCTTTCTTCTTTAAATGTGGTATTGCAACCTGAACTTTAATCCCAACTCAACACTCTTTCCTCATTTCAGCTTTCCAGTCATCTTGACTTATATCTTTCCACTGAACCCAGATGGTTCCAGAGGGGAAAGTGAGGCAGATGCCCTTGCACAGTCCTCCCTCGTTTAATCCAATTCACTTGCATTTCATGGCATCACCTCCCTGATGTCATGATCCTCTTCGAGGAACAAAGGACAAACAACAACAATCCCTACACCATTCTGATCTCCAAGGGATCTTCTACCCAAAGCCTGAAATAGCTTTTTTTGGTACCCCTTTTAAACACTAATATTTTCCATAGATTCTTAAAATTGTCTCTCATTTTTCTTGATACTTTTTGTTTTTAAATGCCTTTTTGTCCACCCTGCCCAATTAGCCGCCATTCATAGCAAAGATTAAAAATAAATGACTAAATCATGGCAGCCAAACTAACCAATTCTCCAAGTGGGTTTGAGAGTATATGCATTGTGTATATTAAAAATAAACTTATTACAATAAAAAAGAGAGTATATGCATTAATTGACATCCATAGTCCCCCAACTGCAATTAATGGAAATAGGCTGTGTTATTTGTATACATGCTCCATCCCTCCCAATATAAGTTATATGAGTGCAAAGACCATATCTTTGTAAAAATTTGTCCCCAAATGTTTCGGATACAGTTGGTGCTTAAATACTTGTTAATTTTTTTGTTGTGTCAATTGGGATTAAGTGACTTGCCCAGGGTCACACAGCTGAGAAGTGTTAAGTGTCTGAGGCCAGATTTAAACTCAAGTCCTCCTGACTTCAGGGCCGGTGCTCTATCCACTGCACCAACTAACTTGTTAAATTTATTGACAAGTATTCTAGATGAATTTTCACAGGAGACAGATGAAAAGATGGTTGACTTAGGAGTCCTAACTAAAAGAGAAGGAAGAATTGGGATAGCTTAAGTCCATTATTTCTTCTCTGGGTTATAGACCAAGGATAGTTTAGTAGGTCACTGCCTAACTAGCTGAGATTATAGCTTAAGAAAACCCTTAATGTAAAAAATTACAAAAGGGGTAATTGATTAAAAGAAAAGGTTTTATACAATCATGAATTATCAGTCTATAACAATTATTTTGTTTTCTAGCTAGAAGTTGTGGGACATACAACATAGCATAAAGAAGGAAACAAGCATTTATAAAGTGCCTATTATATGTCAAGCATTTTAAAATTATTACCTCATTTGACCCTCAAAATAACCCTGAAAGATATGTCCAATTTTATAATCAAGGAAACTGCATCAATTAAGAGGTAAAGTATATCTTAACTTCAATGAGTGGGAGTTAGTTATTTGCTCATGGTCACATAGTAAACAGTTGGAAGTAGGTCTGAATTCAGATTTTTCTGAGTCTTTAGCCAATACTCTATCTACATGGCCTCAAAGAGCTTACAGTCTTGTTGAGTAAACAAGATAGGAAACAATGAATAAATGAATGCATGAGGGCATATATAATAAAGCACCAAACTGCACAATACAGGCTTGTTGCCTTCTTGTTTGATTTGTTTGATACTGTCATTGAGTATAGAAGACACCTTAGTTACAGAGGAAGGCTTCTTGGGAGGAGTTAACATAGTATAGTAAAAACAGAAATAGGTTTAGATCAGAAAACCCATGTTTAAATTCTAGTTGTTATTAACTTATGAACTTTGTCAAAACACTTCTCTCTGTGCCTCAATTTACTCAACATACTCAATTTATATACCAATTAACTCAAATTAATAAACCTCCAGCTGAGGCCCTGAGCTCTTTATAAGATTTGCTCAATAGCCAACAATATCCATTCTTCATATATTCATTAAACACAAATTGTGAATAAGGAGATATACCAAGAATTACTCAATTCACTCTTAGGTGTAGAGGTAAAAGGAACCTTGTAGATTCTGTCTATAATCCAATTCCATCTTTAAAACATAGGAAAACAAAAGTGAAGGGAGGACAAATTTCCAAGAAATTACAAGAAAATTAGACTAGATGATTTTATAATAATATTAATTGCTACATTTACATAGTACCTTAGGGTTTTACAAATACTTTAAATATGTCTCATTTCATACTAACAATAATACTGTAAAATAACAATAATATTTCATTATCTATTATTACTGTGTTACTTTTACTTTTTGCTATTAATTACATTATCTAATAATGTGTTATTATTTGCAAATGAAGAAACTGAGGCTGAGAGTAATTAAGTGATTTACCAAGTTCACACAGGTGGTATATGTCTGAGGCAGAATCCTCATTTAAGTCTTCCTAATTGCAAGTGCAGCATTCAATCCACTACAAGATCCATCAAACTACCTAGGGTCCCTTGTAGCTATGACATTCTATGAGTAGGTAGGATCTAAGATAGTCTTTGAAGGATACTTTGGGTAGCTAGAAACTTTAAGAAACTCATTGATGGCTAGAGGGGAGAAAGGTCCAAGGAACAATAACGTCTAGTAACCAATCTTCTTCAACAGAAATCTATTCATCTCTGAACAAGAAAGAAATGTCGTAGTCCCTCACAGGTACCTTTTCTTTGCTTTGTCCTCCAATTGGAAGCCCACCATCAAGTCTTGGTTATCCAGTCTCAGTGGATTACTATCTCTCCAATAAACTGGATTTCATTTTAAGGATCTGAATACAGAAAAGTTAACCGATGTGTATTTGTGGTAGAAATTCCCACAGGGTTGGCAGGGCCCTGGAAACAGGGCTTCATGCTTTGCTTGGTCACTCTCCAGCTCGTCAAGGAGCGTTGAGCTGGCGTTGTGTTTTGGGGCATAGTGCTGCTGCATCTTGTCAAGTGGGCACACTTTTTTTTACTGCAGTGCTACATAATGAGAGGAGGGAGGTGACCTCGAGTCCAGGCCCTAGGCTCTTTATAAGATTTGCTCAATAGCCAGCAATATCCATTCTTAATATATTCATTAAACACAAACCATGAATAAGGAGACAGATCAAGAGGCATTTTGTCCAGGGTGATGAAAAAAAAAATACTGACATCCTTGATGCAATTGGAATATGGCAACATATATCTGCAGGTTTGTTTTTTAATGGGGGCATATTTTTAAAAGATGCAGACACTGGATTTTATATTAGAAATTAAGGTTATAAAAAGAAAAGAGATTTAAAAAGTGTTGTATAAACATTAGTTATTGTCATTATTAGTTTGACTGAAACCAGAAGAATACCTGAAGGAGAGTGACTAGGCTAGTAGTCGGAACCACATTATGAACATCTAGTTCGTAGTTCATTTTTTATTTGATAAGCAATGAGGAGCCACAGAATGATTTGGGGTTTTTTTTCATATAGAGAAATAAGGTGAGCAGAGATTTCCACTGGGAATATTACTCTGATGGTAATATGAAGGATGAGTTAGAAAAGAGGAGAAGCTGAAGGCAAGAAGATCAATTAAAAGAACTATTATTGTAGCATAGGAAAAAAGAGCTTGATGGGGACCTGAGCTAGAATAGGGCAGTGGCTGTGGAAATGAATGTGAGAAAGAATAGAGAAGTACATTTAACCCAACTGGGCAGTGAATTGAATGTGAGAGCCAAGAAGCAAATGTAATTCTGGGATGTAGAGCTTTTGTAACTGAAAGGATTGTCATATGATTAACAGAAATGAAGGAATAAAAGAACCTGGATATGAATATGAGGACCTGCCAGCAATTCACTTATTTACTTCCTTCTATAATCCTAGATTCCAGCCTCTTGTTTAAATGCCAGGATGTAGGTATTGTGCATTTATTACTATGACCAGCAGACACTGAAAAAAAATAGGACTAAAACTCCAGGGATCATAATACTTGGAATCAGAAGGGACCTCAGAAGTTAATTAGTCTAATTTTTACACTTGTGATAAGTATTGAGTTGTCTTTCATAAGAAATAACTCTGATCCACACAATAACCAACCACAATTCCAAATGACTCATGATGAAACATGCTACCCATCTCCAGGTAATGAGCTGTTACCATCCTCCTGGACACAACCTGTGGAAATGCATCCAGGCAACTGCTCCTATGAGTGTTACAGTCACTGCTACTGGAGACTCAGGAAAGAAAGTTCTTACTTTTCAAATGGTTCAACATCAGACAAAGACAGCATTTTATCAGTGGAAATGGAAGAGACATTTCTACCTGCTTTGCTGCTGCACTCTGAAGACCAGGGATTCTTCCCATGTGTCATGGTGAATCTCAGACTTTCCCCTTGTCTCTGCTGCCAGGCTGGCACCAGACCTCAGAGGAGCTCCAGCTTGAGTCACAATAGGAGCTTAGGGGCACTGAGGGGAGAAGGATGCAGAGGAGGAGGGATAAAGGGGCCTTTGTCCAAGGTGGACATCTTAGAAAAGTGGATGCGAAGAAGCAAGGGGAAGGCGAGGTCTTGGGAGGCTCAGAGCCAAGAGCTCCCAACCCGGCTCACTGTCCTTTTTGTGTTCAGAAAAATCTCATCAGTTCCCAGAGCTGGGGCTCCAATTAATTGCTCTTAGAATGTAAATTCCGGGACCACAGGAACTGTCTTACTTCTCTACTTGTATCCTCGGGGCTTGGCACAGTATTTTACATATAGTAAGTATTTAATAAATGTTTTTTTTTCAATCCTTCATTCAACAGGAATCAGATCTCCAAATATAACCTAGGACTATAATCCCTCCACTTTTCCCACTGTGCTAAACTTCCTCTTCAGTTTATCTGTATCAATGTGATCAATGAAGGCAGGGATTCACATGTATTCCCTGCACCCCCCTAATGAGAAAGAAGCTAGTACTCAGGTAATAGCGAAATAAGTGAAAGAAGAAATTCTTTTTAAAATACACACACACACACACACACACACACACACACACACACACACATCCTCTGCCAGAAGCTTCAGGCAGATGATGTAATAGGATTAACCATGCCCTTTCCAAAACATTCTCATCAATTCTTGTGACTAAAATGAAAATCAGAGCTCAGACTAAGCCCCATCTTCACAGCTTTTAGTTTCTCTAGGCAGTTAAGTTCTCTGTGAGCAGACAGCAGGTACACTTGAGAGAATGGCTCTTGACACATTATTAAGAAAGAGAGAAAATCCATACACATCTCCACAGCCCCAAGAACAGCCATCAAGTCCCCACGAAGGGAGCTGGGGAGTGAAGGGAAGAACAGGGGAAAATGAACAGTGACTGAATTTCACAGCACTCTGGTGAATACTTTGTGCTTTAGCTCCGACAGCTGAGATTGGGTCCCCAAGCAGGATAAGTGGTCAAGGAGTCTGATGCAAGAGATGCAATGTATAACCTGAGCAGGAGTTCTGAGAAGGATTGTCAACAAGAGAAAAAATCAAAAATCATTACCATCCCCCACTAAGTTATCAGCTGTGACCCCCAAAAAAGGATGAGGAAAGAAAGGGACCAGATATGTCCAGGGATATGATAAACATAGTTTGGATCAAGATTTTGGAAGGTCTTGAATAATAGGATTAAAAGTCTACATTTTATTTGTGAGACTGTTAAAAATCTACCAAAGATTTTTGAGTAGAGAAGTGCTCAAATGAAAATGATTCCTAAGATTCCTCTTTCCCAGACCTCTCCAAAGTAAGCATTATTTGTAGAATACTGGCGTCATTTGTAGAAAACCTTTCTTTGGTTCATAATAAAGAAGGATGCTAATTTCCCCATGGACCAGGGAGCATCAGAGAGACATGAGGCTAATACATTGATACTTGTGAAATATTTTCAAAAGCAACAGAATAGTTTTCAGGAGAGGTCAAATATCATCAAAAGAAAATCTATGATCCTTTTGGACACAGGAAAATATTCATTGGGACTGTATATTGACCTTGCAAGTCTAATATCTGAGAAAATTAGAATATTATGCATTTAATTATTATCAGATACTTCCCGGAGAAAATAACTAACCTAGCTTACCCTAGGTGTGAATTATAGAAACAAAGACAAAAAGCAGACAGAATCAGGCAGACACAAAAATTTATAACCATTTTTCTATAAAAATTATAATTATTTTATTGACTTATTAAAAATACAACATAATAATTAGTTGGAATGGCAACAGACCCTAAGAGGTAGAGATCAAGCAACAGAACCAGAAAGATCTCCATTCTATATCTGCCTCTGATATATATTGATTCTCTGTCCCTGTACAGGAGGACACAACTTCAGCTGTAAGCATAGGGATCCCTGCTCTTAGAGTAAATTACTCCTCTTGTTCCAAGGAATGTTCAAAATGCCTTAACAGTCATGCTAAGAATAAGATCTTCAGACGGTTGCAGGTAGGGTATGACACAAACTTCTTGGCCAGAAGATCAACAAGAGAACAAATCAAAAGATCATCACCATCCCCAACTAAGGCATCAGGTATGACCATCAAAAAAGGATGAAGAAAGAAAGGGAATGGATATGGCCAGGGATGTCATAAATATAGTTTGGAGCCAGATTTTGGAAAACTTTGAATAACAGGATCAGAAGCTTAAATTTTATTTGTGAGACTGGAAAGCTTATCAAAGATTTTTGAGTAGAGAAGTGATCAAATGGAAATGGATCCTCTCTCCTGGAGCTCTCCAAGTGAGCAGCTTGGCTCTAATCCTTACCTTTATTCTTCAGACTCAGCTGAGCAAGAGTTTAACTCTCAATTAGGAAGTCTGTAGTCTGCCTGGAAAGGTATATTTTTCTATGTGTTTCTGAGCCATGACTTGCTATCTCAAGGCCCTTCCCTCAGATTTGGGAACAGGACGAAAATGTAAAAGAGATAGGGTTTCCATTATCTCAAAGACTAAAATATTTTAACTCAACACACAAGTAAGCCCTGAAGTTCACAAAAGAGAATTCGTTCACATACAGAAGATGTGTGACAAAGGAAGAAGTGATTACTAGAAGCCAATAAGGACTCATGAAGAACAAGCTATTCCAGACTAACTTTGCTTTCATTTTTGATAGCTACTGGATTAGGGAAATATAGTCATAGTTTTAATTCAATTTATTGGATTTAAACAAGGAGTTTAACAAAGACTCTATGGACAAGATGGAGAAATATGGATTGGATAGTGGTACAATTGGGAGTGTTAAGAATAGTATTTAATAGATATCAGTGTTAACTTCATCTTGCATAGTGTCCCCTATTAAAGTGGAGACAGAATACTTTTGTCTTTTTTTTCTCTCCGTCCAGTGATTGTCATTTAAATATTTTTCAGCGACGTTTGACTCATTGTGACCCTATTTGTGGTTAGTTGACAAAGATACTGGAGTGGTTTTCCATTTTCTTTTCCAGCTCCTTTTATAGATGAGGAAACTGAGGCAAACAGGGTTAAATGACTTTGTTTTATAAGTCTGACTGAGTTTGATAAGACTGATCAAAGTACCAAAGGATGTACCTTGACCTTCTGCTTGATTGATAATAATTACTTGAATGAATGACTATGTAGAATCTTTATTAATTGACATGTTATATGAAGCTGGGAATGATATCCAACAGAATAAAGGTCTTAAAAAATCTTAATAGGAACAATGCACTACACCTAATAAGTAAAAATTGAATTGTGCTAAATATAAAGTCATAGGATTTTAAATATAATGCTGAAAGGGTGCTCAGAATACATATGGTCCAAGCACATCATTTAGCAGAATGAGGAAACTGAGGCACAGGGAAATAAAGTAGCATGTCCAAAATCATAGTGTGCTTCAATTGAGGCTTGAGAAAGTTAGCCACATAAGCAAATGATAAAAGACATGTGGCTAGACTAGAAACCAAATTCATAACCAGAATTCTAGTAGAATTTAAGCTACATGATTCAATATTATAATATTAAAGTCAAAAAATGCAATTTTAAGATATGTTGACAGAACTATACCATGCTGAATTAGGAAAGTGATACATTTCAATGTCCTCTACTCTGGTTAAATCAAATCTGAGGTATTGCATTCTATCCTAAATGCCACATTTTAGTAATGACATTGACACAATAGATTAGCTTAGACAAGAACCATTAAGATAATGGAAGAACCTAAAACCTTACCTTAAGACCAATCAAAGGAACTGAGGTTGCTTAGCTTGGAAAAAAGATTAAGGATATGAAGGGTTGTCAGGTAGGAGATGATTTAGAAGTCATCTAGTCTTATGCTCTGATTCTCTAGATGTGCAAACTAAGGATCAAAAATGGCATTCCAGATGACGATGGACCTGGCAAATGGCAAAACTAAAATTCAATTCCATGCCCTCTGACTCTAGATAATAAATAATAGCTAGCATTCAGCTATCCTATAATAATAGTCGGCTGCTTCAACTCTCCCGACTCTAATATATCCTCCATTCAATCACCAAAGTGATTTTCCTAAAGTATAGTTCTGATCATGTCACTGTTCCTACTCAATAAACTCCAATATCTCCCTATTGCTTTCAGGATCAAATACCAAATCCTCTGTTTGATATTCCAAGTCCTTCATAACCTAGCCCTGTCCTACTTTTCCAATCTTTAGATGCCTTAATCCCTATTATGAGTTCTTTGGTTCAGTAACACTTGGCTTTCTTGCTATTAAGCTTTCTCCATTTTATATAGCATTCCTTATATATTCCATAATATATAAGGATATATAATATCCTTATATATTATGGAATATATAAGGAATGCTATATTTCCTCATCTCCACCTGCTAATTTTCTTTAAGTAGCAACTGAATTCCTGCTTCTCCAGGAAGTCTTTCCCAACCCTTCTTAATTCTAATTCCTTCCTTCTCATTTATTTCATATATTATATATATATATATATACATATAATATATATGTGTGTGTGTGTATACATACATACATATATAGAGAACTTGTTTGTATGTGTTTGTATATATATTATATATGTTTATATATTTATATAAATATATGTTTAAAAATAAATATAAATAATATACTATATATGGTATATTGTATATATATTATATAGCTTATTTGGACATATTTGTTTTCTTATTGTTTCTTCCATTTGACTGTGAGCTTCTGGAGAATAGGAACTGTCTTTTGCCTCTTTCTGTATACCCAGAACTTAGCATAGCAATTGTAACATACTCAGTGCTTGATAAATGTTTATTGACTGATTTATAAAAAGTTTTAAGGTTTACAAAACAGTTTACAAATACAATCCTATTTTGACCTCATGAAAACCCTGAGAAGCTGGTCCTCTTATTATCCCATTTTGCAGATGAGAAAACTGAGGCAGAAATTAATTGATTTGCCCAAGGTCATACAGATGGTATTTCCAAGGTGGCATTTGACCTCTATTCTCTGTGAACTCAACACTCTATTGTGCCATTCAGGCTTTTTATATGTTCTTTCTCAAAGTCTGTTCTTTTTTCCCCCTTAGAAGTAACTGGGACTAAGTGACTTGTGTAGGGCTACATGGCTAGTAAGTGTCCATGGTCAGATTTGAACTCAAATCCTCTTGACTCTAGGGTCAGTGCTCTAACCACTATACTACCTAGCTCCCAAAGGCTGTTCTACTTAATCCAAAGGGGCAAAGCCAGAACCAATGGGAAGAAATTACAGAGGGACAAATTTTAGCTGAGTATGAAGAAAAGACTTCATCATGAAATTGATCAAAATAAAATGGGCTATTTCTGAAAAGAGTGAGTTCCTCATCACTGATCATCTTAAACTGATGGCTGGATGGTCACACAGGGGTTATTCACATTTCAAATGGCTTGTACTAAGTAACCTGCAAGTTCCCTTTTTTTGTGAATGCAGACCTATGATTTAATTACTGGGGGTGGGGGTGGGGGGTGGAATTTCTGCTTTGAAAACCCTTTTCCTCATGTCCATCAGCAACTCAATTGAAACATGAGAATATGAAAAGGTAAATGATCTAATTGCCTGTTCTCTCCTGGTATCTTCTCTCAGGGATGGTACTTGAATTCTAGATATTCCAGGCTCCAAATCTGTCCTCAGTCTTCTCTGTCCCAATGGATCCTTCTTGAGATTCCTGATAACTCTAGAATTCTGAGTTCTGTCAACAAACTTAGATCCTCAATTAATCAAAGGAAATCAACCTCTTCTGCTTTGGTCTCTTGAGCAAGATGTAAAAACTTCAGTGTCATACCTGGTCAGAAACTAGAACATTTTGTTTCCAAAGCCTCCCAGCTGTTCAGGGACATTGCCCTCAGATACCCATCAGAGGACTTTTTGCTTTCGGCATCCACTTGTGGCTTCAGATGTTACCCAGACCTTTTCCAAGCTGAGTTCCCAAATGCAGTAATGGTTTGCTTTGAAAAATGGCAGTGAGACTGGACCTAGGACTGGAGAGAAGAGCTGTGATCTGGATGATAGACCACAGATAATGGAGCAGACTTACAACGCCTGGGAGAGACAGGATAAGGTTTCTACCTTATCCTGGTTTGGGAATAATGACTGTCTAGGGCTTAGGAACAATAGGCTTGTGAAAGGCACAATTCTGAATCCACACCCATCTTAGAAAAATAAAATCAAAGGGGCCCAAGGCAAGAATAAAAAAGCTGTGGACAGACAACATTTCCCAGATATCTTTAGCAAAGTCATCTTCACTCACCTCCACTTGACTCATCATTTGCATTCTTTCTCCAGAAGAAAATTAGATTCTACTCCTGTGGGTACTAGTAGAACAGATTTAGCCTTGTCTTCCTTAGCACTAGGCCTCTACAGCACTTTTGGATGTCTTCAGCTATGCTACCCTGTCATTCTTCCTCCTCTTTCCCTTTCCAATTTCCTTTGATGTGTTATCTTCCTCCGTTGGAATGTAAGTTTCTTGAAGGCAGCTAATTTCTAGCAAACATTTACTTATATCCCAAGTGCTTAGGATATTATAAGCATTTGATAAATGTTTTCTTGATCTGCCCAATCATCCTATAGAACTGCATCAATTGATTTGAAAGGGTTTGCTGGGGTTTTTTGGTTTAGTCTTATATAGATTTTAAGCTCAATTTAAATCAATAATGTCATGTGACAGGAAAAAAATCCCACTACAGAAATGCAATTTTACTCAAATATTGTAGAGGATCTTAGAATCTCATCAATATGGAAATTCCTTTTTGGGATACAGATCACAGCTCATAAAAATACCCTATCCCAAGTGACATAAGGTGGCTAGGTGGTACAGTGGATAAGAGAGCATCAGAACTGGAATAAGGAAGACCTGATTTTGAATCTAGGTTCAGACATTTACTTGCTGTGTGACCCTGGGCATGTCACTTAACCCTGTTTATCTCAGTTCCTCATCTGTTTAATGTGCAAGAGAAGAAAATGGCAAATCACTCTAGTATATTTACCTAGAAAACCCTATATAGGGATCACAAAGAAGTGGACACCACTGAAACATAAGAACAACAATGAACCCCTCTGACCCTTGTCTTTTTCTTCCCAAGAATTATTGATAGAGGTCTACTCACTGTACTTTTCCTTACTACTTCTGTTATTTAAAAGGGTATCCATGGGAGCGCTCAAGATATCTATCCACGTTACCTCTCACGCTCACTATGGTACCTTCCAATTCTTTTCCTGCTATTTATTTGTTGCCATTCTTTATTGATCTTTTTAATTCTTATTTTTGTTGTAATGTGTTTTAATCCTCCTCATGCCTGCCTTGTATTTCTTTTGCTTTTTTGGTGAAACCTAGTTTCACCAAAGCCTGTAGCATTCCACAATTCAGCTGCACAGCAAGATGAGACTTTGTTTCAGGGATAAATTTAGTATTATTTAAAGAACTTTACAATTCCATGAAGGCAATGCTTCCTTCCCTCTTCTCCCATTTACTTTGGGATTTAACTCACCGTCCATCTTCAGTATCTGCCCAAGGTATATATTGATTGGTAAATCAGCTTGCATCTAACTATGTATCAGGATCTGCATAAGACAGACAGAGACAGAGATGGAGAGAGGGAGAAAGATGGAGAGAGAGGGGGAGAGGGAGAGGGAGACAGAGATAGAGAAAGAGGAAGACAGAGAGATGCAGAGAAATAATACATAGATAACAGAGAGGGATAAGGAAAGAGACAGAGAGAAAGATAGATACATATATACCTCCCAGTGTTGTTTTGAGAATCAACTCAGATAATGCAGGTGAAGTGCTTTGCAAGTCTTAAAATGCTTCATAAACACTATATTATTATTATTATTATTATTAACAACAAAGAATTGGTCAACACATAAGACCAGTGAACTGAATTCAAAAAGGAGGGGCAAATTGACAGCCAAGGACAGAGAGTCAGCAACGAGAAAGGTTAAATTCAGGGTTCCAGAACAGCATCGATTAACTTTCAATCAAACAAGCCTTTATTGAGTAACTACTATTGCAAGGCACCAGGGAACAAAAGACAAAAATTAAAAACAAGGTTCAAAGGGCTGGATGGAGATCTCATTCTGCTTCACTGCTGCTGCTTGTAGTACAGATTCACCTCATTACTCTTTTTTCTGAATGAGAGGCAGCTGTGCTCCAGTCCCCAGGGACCTGGGCTGAGGGGCTAAAGGGCTAAGGGGCTGAGTAGCTGAGGGACTAAAGACCAAGAAGGAAATCACTAAAGGTGGATTTTCTGGAAGTATCAGAACTGTTTCTCTGAGGATTTTAATTAGATATAACCTTGTGATCACCTTATCTTAAGGAGAAGGTCATAAAGGAAGGATCTTTGGGAAGGGAGGAAGCACTGGGACTAAACATCTAGCACTGGGATATTCCAATCTCGTATGTGTCCCATATTCCCTTCCTCCATTGCCCCATCTCTTGCTAGAAGAAGAAAAGAATGAGGCAGGAGGGAGGGAAGGAAGGGAGGAAAGAGAGAGAGAGAGAGAGAGAGAGAGAGAGAGAGAGAGAGAGAGAGAGAGAGAGAGAGAGAGAAAGACATTCTAGACCAGGAGTTCTTAGCCTGGGGAATATGAAGTTGTTTTTAAAAATATTTTGATGGCTGTATTTCAGTATAAGCTAGTTCCTTTATAATCCTATGTATTTTAGTTTGTGCATTTAAAAACATGATTCTGAGAAAGGATCCATAGCTTCTGAGAAAGGATCCATAGCTTCATCAGACTGTCAGAAGGGTGGGGGTCTCTCTCTCTCTCTCTCTCTCTCTCTCTCTCTCTCTCTCACACACACACACACACACACACACACACACACACACACACCTACACACCCTACTCTACTTGAAAGCTAGACTTTTATACTAGCTCAGTGACCCAAGAGATGGGGAGGGAATGCCAAGTCACAGAAGTAGGAAACTTTTTGTGGATCCTGGGCTCCCTGCAGACATTTAAGTCCTTGGCACTTGCCCTTGCCTTCTTGCTTCTCTCTCCATCAGGTCAGAGACTGTTTTGATTTTATCTTTACCTAGCACAGGGCTTGTAGGCAGTAGGCACTTAATAAATGTTTGTCAAGTCATTCAAGAAGCATTGGGCTTTGGATCACTAGGATAATTTATCAACCTTCCATTTGACTACCTGCCACTTCCCAATCTGGCTAGTCCCTGCCTTGGAGCATTATTGCACATTACTCACTCTCCCATTCTCTGTATTAAAGCCAAAATGGACCATTTGATGTTTCTTGTACAATTACTATCATCTTACATCTTTCTGCTTGATCTCAAGCTGTCCCCAGGTTTGGAATATATTCCTCCCTAACCTTCTAGTCCTAGTTTCCTTTAAGGTCTTTCTCAAGAGCATTTAGGGTAGTCCTTTCAACACTCCCTGAGCTACTAATTATTCTCTCCAAATCATCTTGTGGACATTTTCTGTGTATCTTATATATACCTATATATATCCATATTTTCTTTTCCTACTAGACTGTAAGTTCTATGAAAGTATGGACCATTTCCACTTCTGTCTTTATATTCCCAGTGGTTAGCACAATTCCTCCTAAATGGTAGGTAGTATGACCCTGGGCAAGCCATTTAAACCCATTTGCCTCAGTTTCTTCATTTGTAAAATGAATTACAGTAGGAAATGACAAACTACTCCAGTATCTTTACCAAGAAAATCCCAAATGGGGTCATGGAGGGTCACATACAACTGAAACAACTCAACAACAACAACAAATACTTAATAATTGCTAACTGATTGATCATTTAAATTCCCTAACTCCTACCCTGACTTTCCTTCTGAGTGCCAGTCTCAGACTCCCAGTTGTCTGCAAAATCATGGCACTAAGGATGTAATATTTTACTTGGATGAAAGAGAAATGAATTTCTATCCCAATTCCACTATCTGATGTCTGTGTAATATTGGCTGAGTCATTTCATTTCTCTGGGGTTCAGTTTTGAACTAAATGACCTGGTCTCTTCCTAATCTAAACCTACAATCTTATAATCTGGCTTTCATGCTCAACTCTGTTACTGAGAATACTCCATTGAACAGATCATTTTCATTTTCAGAGCTCAGTTTTTTCATGTGCAAAAAGAAGTGTTTGGACTAATATCTTTTCTCACTCTAAATCTATAATTCTGTAAACTAGGATTGATTCTCAGGTCTGTGGCAAACCCTCTTCAAGGAGGGAGAGGTGAACCTCCCTCCAAGGGTTTTTCATGCTTTAAAAATCTCAGTTTCCTTAGCTATGAAATTTCAATAGGCTTTAAGAACTCTTCAGCTCTAGGTTGATGAGCTGGTGATCCAGTATATTTTCTCCTACATGCCTCTGATTGACCTATATATATAGTCCAGAATGACACATGAGACTGAAGGTTGTTGTTTAATTGTTGTTCAGTCTTGTCTCATTTGAGGTTTCCTTGGCAGAGATAATTGGAGTAGTTTTCCATGTCTTTCTCTAGTTCATTTTACAGATGAGGAAACTGAGGCAATTGATTTGCCCTGGGTCATACAGCTGATGTCTGAAACAAGATTTCAATTCACAAAGATGAGTCTTCTTGAAAATAGACCCTGAGCCCTATCCATGATGCCATCTCAAGAGCAAAGGAGTTTCTGGGATTCAGTAAACATTGAGCATAGAACCAAAAGCCCCTAGTTCTATCCAGGTCCACTCCTTAATAACCATGTGACTGCTAGCAAGTCAATCTTGCTGAACCTCAATTTCCCCATCTATAATCCATGCCACAGTGATATATTTAGATTATAGTAATCTAAAAACGGTATAAATAATATTTGCACTACCTACTTCACAAAAGTGCTATAAGTTAATTGCTTTGTAAACTGTCAGTTGCTTCAGAATGTGAGCTCCTGTCATTTTTAATGAGCCTAGGAGCCAAAACCTGTTACACTCTGCTGCTATTGCTGCTGCCCAGTGTGAATTGGTGAATCAGGGCCAAGATATATAAGGTGGATGAAGGACAGAGAGAAGGAGAGGAGGAAGTCTGTTGGGATCTCACCCTCCTTTATAGCACAGGAGGCAAAACCATGTGAGAATATTCTGTGATTCTGTCATTCACATTTTCAAGAGTGAGACTTTCTTTTGCTAATGATATTTAAATTTAATTCATTTCTTTCACCTTCAGCATTTCTGATCAAGAAAGTCTCCTTGCACTGCTACACTGTTACATTTTAGACAAATGTTGAATTTCTGTCCCTTGCTTCTTTCCACAGCCATAACTAGAGGAGGGCAACTAGTGCTATGTCCCAGAGCGAGATTTAGAGGGTGATGACAACATTGCCAGTCCTTCAGCAGCATATAAACAGTTGATTCACTGACACATTCATGTGTCATTTCATGATCCTATAATTTCTGCTTACTTTATACATACTTTTTACAAATTTATACGAATATACACTTTTTTCCTAAATAGAATGCAAGCTTCTTGAAGGCAAGGATTTTTCTTTCTTTATATGGTCCACCATAAAGCACACTATCTGACACAGAGTTGGTACTTAATGAATACTGATTGATTAATGGATTGATTCCTGGTAGTACAATAGATAGACTTGGAGTCAGAAGACCCTAGTTAAATCTTATCTCAGATACTTAGAGCTGTAAGATCTTGAACAAATAATTTAATTTTTGTCAACTTCTATTTCCTCTTATGTTACATAGGAATAATAATAGCATCTTCTTCACAGAGTTGTTGTACAAATAAGAATATGAAACGCTTTGCCAACTTTAGAAGGCTATCTAAATGTATCTCTCATTATTAATATTTGGTGCTGGACATTATGGGAGTTATGAGAAATCTTTGCAATTGTTCCTTCAGTTGAATAACTTACAATCTAGCTGGAAAAACAAGGTTCCCCCACCACAAGCCAGCTATAGAACAACACTAAATAATATATAGTTATATATGTGCCAAACAATAGGATAAAAATCATAAATGCTCTTGGAATTTAGAGAAGAGAGTATTCAGTGAAATCTTCTCTTAGATGGTAGTTCCCTGAAGTGCGCGGACTTTGAGGTTGGTCTTGAAGAAAGTGTAGGATTTTGATAGTTTCAATGCCCAATGTCCCTAGAAGCAGTTTAGGAGAATGGATAGGGAGCTGACCTCCAAGCCAAGAATACCTGGGGTTCACTTCCTGCCTTGGACACATATTGGCTGAATAACCGTGGGGAAGTCTGCAGAATAGGGATAATAATAGCACCTCTCTCCCAGGGTTGTTTGAGGACTAACTGAGATAACATATGTGATCTCAAAATAGAATTCAGGGTCAGAGATGACTCCATGGCTCTGGAACAATGCACTTGTGGCAGATTGATTGTAGTGGAAAGAGAATGCAATAGAAAGCACTTTGCAAACCTTAAAATGATATGTAAGTGCTACTTGTCACTTCTTAAACCCAGAGAGTTGGGACAAAGTCACTCATTAGGAAAGCTGTGGGAATCTCTGCTTATGGAAGGTAGCTGGTCCTTCAGCTTTCTTAAACTACAATATTGGTACAGTTTTGAATCAATTAGCCAGAGCCATGCTCAATGTTACCCCAGCTCTGACATGGATAGTTCCTTTTCTACTTTTTGTTATTCAATCATTTCAGCTTTGTCTTACTCTTCATGACCCCATTTGGAGTCTCTCAGCAAAGATATTAGGGTGGCTTGCCATTTTCTTCTTCATATTTTTCTACCAGAACCACCTGAACTTATTAATTCAGTATTGTTGGTGAAAAACATTTTTTGAACTTTAAAAATGTTGACACATTCATTGTGATATGTCATTGATTAAACAAGTATCCTGAATAGCTCCTACTCGTTGACAAATAGAGATACCCCTGTGGTCACTCACTCAGGACTCTTATACAGGTTTAATTTTTCTCCACTGCAACTTCCAGATTTGCCTACTTGGGCATGGATTTACGATTCTTTCAACTATTGCTTTGCTACCCAGATGCCATAAAATCTCGAATGTGAACGAACAGAGTTAGGAGTCATTAGTGACCACGTTTGCTGCTGATAGATATGCAATACAGCTCTAGCAAAAAATAGAATTCAGGGTCAGAGATCACTTCATGGCTCTGGAACAATGCAACTGTGGCAGATTGATTGCAAAGAATGCAATAGAGTAAAGAACAGGGAGAGAAAAATGTCCTGACCCTAATCAACTTCTCTCTAGGATTCCACAGCCGGTTTGGCCAGTCAGTGGCCTCTACTCAGAGATGCTTTGGGGGATCATGAATTGTTTGATTTCCTCATGTACGAGATGGAGAACACCACCCCAATTTGTATACATACTCATGATGTGGGTCTCTGGATCTAAGGCACTTACCTCCTTTTAGAGATCTTGCTTGAGTAACTCCATGCACTGCTATCTTATATATCAAAACTTCTATTGACCAGAATGTTTAGGGAAGCATTTCTAAGCTAAAAGAAGAGAAATCATTAATGTATCTGTTATTGCAAAAAGATGATTGTGGCCCAAAAAATGCTCTTTAATGGCAACACAGTAAAACCCCACAAAATGGGAATGTTTCTCCTTGAAAGGCTTTTCAAAATGCAAAATCAGTCTGCTATATTTTACCCTTTTAGAAGTGAAGGTTTCCTCAAATGAACAAAGAAAAGACAGGATTTTATTCATGATTATGCTTACAACTGCTTGTGATCAGCTAGATGAAATAATGGATAGAGTACTGGACCTGAAGTCCGAAAGACTCATCTTCCTGAGTTCAAATTCAGCTGAGACATTCACTAGCTATGTGACCATGGACAAATCACTTCACCCTGCTTGTCTCATTTTTCTCATCTGTAAAATGAGCTTGAGAAGGATAATATCTTTGCCAAGAAAACCCCAAATGGAGTCATGAAGAGTCATAAACAACTCAACAACAACAACAACAATGACAAATGCCTACAATCCAGAATGGAAGTAACAGCATTATATAAATATTGATTTATTTGCATTGATAAATTTTGTTATTGTGTATCACATAAGACCTCAACCTACTCACAACTAAATTCCTCCACCATATACAATCTCTTAAAATAGTGGAGTAAAATGGCATAATCATTACACCTGAACATATGCAACCTTATGCTTTTATAGTTTTTTCATGTGTTAAAAGAAGTATGTTTTATAAGTTATTACTAACATTGCCTAAGATTTTTTTTAACTTGAATTCTATGTCCCTTTAAAGTAGATTTTACTTAGTGTGCTATATCAATTATGTGTATGGTTATGGTATACTTTGTTCACTTTTTATCATTTCAAAAGGATCTTCCCATATTTCTTTGAATTTTTCATTTCTATTTTTACTTGTCTGTAGATTCCCTGATTACTTGGCACATGGTATGTTTTAAACTTTTTACTATAACAAATAATACAGCTATGAATATTTTCTGGAAAATGATATTCTTTGTTGATAATAAACTTTTTAGGACATAACTCCAAAATGGAAACTCTTAGTCAAAAGGCATGAATGGTTTTGTTGTTTTCTTACATAATTCCAAATTACCAATACTTTATAGTACCACAATCATGGCGCTCTTTATCTTTTTTAATCTAGAGGGTTATATTTTCACAGACAACAGCTAAATAAAGACCTAAATGATATTGATGTCCTCTCCTATGATGTTCAGCTATTATATTTGCTAGACTCAGGAGATATCTGACTTAAAAGGTAGACAGCTGTCTGGCAAAAGAGATTTACAACTACCTTTAATTGTTAATTATTCCCTAGGCTCTATATAGGCATTAAGACATTCTCTGATATTTTTAACTGTCATTTAACCTGACAGTAGGTATTAGTGCCCCTGAGTGTGGAGTACTGATTATACAGAATGAATAAATAAATGAAAAGCATTAATTTAATGTTTGCTATGTGCCAGGGAGTGGGCTTAGTCCCAATCATATTTTTTTTTAAATCCTCTGCTTTCATAGAGCTTCCATTCTAATAAAGGAAACAATACATATAGGTAAGTGTTAGCCAGGGAAGGGAGTTACAGTCTGAAAAGTCATGAAGATGTTAAGTGGAACAAATGTTCAGTCCATTAATATACTCTTTCCAGAGAAATTAGTAATTGTACTTTGATTGCAATTCTCTGAGAAAAATAGGGAATAGGAAATGGGAAGAAGTGGGGGAAGCGGACATGTGGACTGCAACAGGTTTCAAAATGATCAGAAATGAAAATGAGAAACACATGGTCTCAGAAGTACAAAGCTCAGTCTCAGCTTCTTCCAGGAACAGCCTCTGGTGGTCTTGTTTGGAGAGGAAAGAAACAAACAAGACAGAACTAAAAATAACAAGGGCATAATGAATAGAGAATTAGTGTAGTTGTTAGTGATTGAGGTAATGCTGAGATCAGAAAGGAAGAGAATAATGGTAGTAAATGAATTACTTGTGTAAGGGGTATTGTGTCCAATGACGAATCCTATAAAGTGTCCAGATAGGGAATGCTACTATCCTTATTACATTTATATGTAGTGGGTTTATTATTGTTTAAAAAGAATATTTTTTAATTTATCAGTTTTAATTTCTAATATGATCATATTGTATCTACAACCCACATAAACCTATGGCTTATGAATAAGCTGTGAATTGTGGGGATGGTTTCTTACTCAATTCCATCTTTTGGGGGACTCTGAGACAAAAGTCAAGAATAAAACAATAAGTATAAGGGTACTCTTTAAATCACACATAGAAAAGCCAGAAGGGATGTATCCGGAGCAGAAACAAAGTGTCATATGCATTCCAAAAGGTCCGGTAGACCTGAAAAGTGTTTTGGACTTTCATGTAGGTAAGGCAAAATGTAATATACTCCACTGATGATCTAAAACCTGAGACTATTTGTAGCTCTGGGAATCCAATGTCTCCTCAAACAGAAACAATAGTATTTGGAGAACAATAAGAAAATAGCTTTGTTATATTCTTTATCTGTGTGGTATAGAGCTAAGTCCTGCATACTCTCAGGAAAAGAAAGTTTCCATGGAGCATAAGAATTTAGTATAGCCAAGTATATCTCTTTCTCATTACCTTAAATACTTTGTTCAGAATTGTAGAATGATTAATGGAAGATTTTAGAGAATCCTAAATGCTGATTTCTGAAATATTAGAACAATAATAGTCTATATCACTTGTTTTTCTAGTTCCCACTCTTACAGCTGAGCCAGTTATTTTTCCTCCCTCTTCTTTTTTTGAGGGGGAGAGAGGCAGTAATGTGCCAAGGCAGTCGGGATTAAATGATTTGCCAAGAGTCACATAGCTAGCTTAACAGATGTTAAGCATCTGTGGCTAGATTTGAACTTAGTTCCTCCTGATTCAGGGACCGACGCTCTATTCACTATATCACTTAGCTTCCCTGTTATTTTTCCACCTGTATTTCAGGGAAGACAGTTGTCATCTCTGATGGCTCTAGGACAGTACCACCTAGCCTTAAGAATGAAACCTTTTGTGTTTGCAAATGGGCAGACCCAATTGGCTCATCATAGGAAAAGTTGAAGTTGATGAATTAGATCGGATGATGCTTTTAATGAAGAAGCACAATCCATTGCTAGAAAAATTTCCAGTGACTTAAAAGAGAATTCAAAGAAACGTCTGAGTTTGGACATAGGATACTGCTAATGCCAACTTAATAGTTTCAAAAGTTACCTTGAGAGGTGGTTCATAAGGTATGATCTGGATACTCCTGGGAACCCCTAAAACTCTATGAAGTCAAAACTGTTTTCATAAGAATGTTAAGATGTTATTTGCCTATTTAAAAACTCCTCTTTTCTAACTACATATCTACATGAGGCTAGGTTTTCTTTATATATTTCAACCAAAACAATGTAGTGCTATTGAGTAAATACAGAAGCAATATGAGAATCCATTTATCTTGTGTTGTCATTTAAAAAATGATTTACAAAAAAATATGTAAGTCCATTTCACTTTCTCATTTTTTCTTTTTGGAAAATATTTTTTTCATTTAAAATGACATTTACATTTATCTGGAATGGGTTTATTATTGTTTAAAATGAATAAATATTTTGAACTTATCAGTTTTAATTTTTAATATGGTCAATATTATAGAGATAATCCACATAAATAAAATCTCTCCATTTAGAAATAGAAAGGCTCCTGAAACTAAAAAGATGGAGAACCTTGGCAAGTGTTGCCAAGAACATTTGCCCGGGGTCACATAGCTAGTATATATCAGGATCTGATCTTCTATTTGGGTAGTTAAGTGGCACAGTAGATAAGTCAGGAAGACCTGAGTTCAAATGGAGCCTCAGATACCGGTTAAGTCACTTGCAGTTTCCTCACTTGCAAAATAAACTGGAGAAGGAAATGACAAACTACTCTGTTTGCCAAGAATAATCACTTTCTTGTCAAGAAAATCCCAAATGGGGTCACAAAGAGTCAGACTTGACTAAACAACAGCAAGATCTTCTATTCACTGTACCCCATGACTTTCCTTTTGCTTTCTTTATGGATATTGTGAAGTCTTCTTTGGCTGTTAGTCCCATATTTGAAAGAAATCTCAGATCATGGAATTTTAAGCCTGTCACTAAAAAAGAATCACTTCTATAGCATTTCCAAAACTTGTTCATGTACCAGACTCTCCTATCATAAGGAAACTGTCTTTAAGCAACTCATTTAATTTTGGAAGAGCTCTGATTGTCGGGAAACATTTCCTTATATTGAGTCAAAATTTACCTTTCTGCACTTTGACTCCCAGTTTAGCCTCTGTGTCAAAAGAAGAAAATTAATTCACTTTTATATGAAGTTCTGACATGAAAAAGCCAATCTTTGTACCCTGCTGATTTATTGTATTTTTTTCAGGTGGTAGAAACAATTAATTTTTTTGTAGTTTCTTTCTTTTTCTATGCTAATGAGAAGTTCAATTGCAAATGATTAAACTGGTTGTCTTACAATGCAGAGCCTTCCATTTGGCCACTGAACCAATAAACTCAATCCAACAGCCCAAGTAGTACAATCCCAGAATCATCATAGTGGTGCTCTAGGGTAAATCATATCTTTCTTTAGGGGGAAATGAATAAATCTGTTCATACCTGTCTAGAAAAAATCTTGATAGCCATGCTAAGCCTAAGAAATTTGTAGATCTTTTAGGGCTAAAAAGGAACTGAGATACCCTCTAATCCAAATAAGAATAGCTTCTATAACATCCCTGACAAATTATCATCAGGTTTCCACTTAAATACCTTCAGAGAGGAGTTTTTTCTGCTTCCCAAGGCAGCCTATTTCCACTTTGGGACAGCTGTACTTGTCAAGAAGACTTTCATTACATGCAAGCCAAATTTGCCTTTCTACCTCCTTCCACCCACTAATCTAAGTATGCCCTCTGGAGCCAAAGAAAACAAGATTAAATCTTCTCATTCTTTTTTTCTCCTTCTGATTTCACAGTTTCTGTTCTGTGGCACGACCATTCAACAGGCATCAGGCATACTAACCATAAGGTTGCTTAGACTCTTCCCTCTTTCTTCTTGTTCTTTCATATCTCGTCAGTGAGGAGGTTCTTCTAGTTCCATCTCTGAGTATCCTTTCCATCTCTTTCTGTCTAGCTGTGCTCCCAGCCTCCATCTCAGTTCATATCCCCCATTAGCACTTATCTCAGTATCTAAGTACCCAAGGAGGTTATTACTTCCTTATCAATCCACCCTTTGTACTTTTTCAGATTTATCCCCTTACCTGTCTAACACTGACCTTTCCCACATGCTCTAAATTGCAGTCAAATTGTACAATTTGACTTTTCCCTGAGTATATTTATACTTTCATACCTCTGTTCCTCTGATTAGGATATTCCTTATGCCTGAAATGTCTGCATCCTTCCCACCTTCCCTTTCTTCACCTACTGAATCTCTACCCATCCTTTCAAAGCCCAACTCAAACATTCTCTCCGTAGTTTATTTTTCCCTGCTGACCTTAGTTGGTAATGGCCTCTGCCCTAAGAATCCATCCACACCTTATTTTTATTTTACCCCTATAATGTATTTATCATCTATACAATGATAATAATATATACATAATATCCCTATAATGCACTTATATCTATGTTATCTATTATAGTTTCTCTGTTTTTCTCACCCACTATTTAAACTATAAGTTCTTTATGGAAGAACTGCATCTTACATAAATATCATATCATTCTAGAGTCTATCATGGTGATCTACATTCAATAGGTGCTTAATAAATACTTATTGTCTTTCATTTCAACTAAAATGCCATCTTGTCAGGGAAGACATTACTGATTGCCCAGTCAATAATACTGTATTTGTGCATTGTTTACTGTTATCTTCTATATGCCATATCCTTATATTAGACTAAAGTATACATTCTACTATTAGAAGGCTGGGATCTTGTCTTAGCCTTTTACCTTATCCTGTACCCACTCCAGTGCACAAAGTAGGCATTTAAAGAATATTAATTGAATTGAAGGGAATCATCACAGCTAACCCAGCTTAGCACTTAAGGTTTAATTCATTTGTGTATTATGTTTCTTCCTGGATAGCATCCTGCCATCTAAGTCTATGAATCTTTAACTCCATTAAGGATTGTTGAGATGAAAAGGATGTTGGAGTATAGAGTGTATTTAAAATGATGTCCAACCATCTAATATATCACCACTTTTCCTCAAAAAGCTAAAAGATATTGACATCATATAAATCCATATTTAAGATGATAATATCACAGCATCATAAGCTTTAAAGATGAAGTGGACCTCGGAGATTCTTTACTTCAAGTCTTTCATGTTGTGAAAACTGAGGCTATTTGTCCAAGGTCACAGAATTATAAAGGGACCTAAGCAAGATTTGAAATCAAATCATCTCTTTAGCTAATTCTCTTTCCACTCCATCATCATGTTCTTTAGGTAATTTTCATATCCTCACCCTCTTTTTAGAACAAAGCAGTTTTCATTCCAATTATTTTGTTCTTTCTAATAATTGCATGAGAGTTGCAAGTTTTATGAAATATTTCTTTCTGATAGATTACTTTATATTCCCAAGTGAACTATCCTTTTTTCCATTGCCTGTCAGGGTGTTAGACTAGTTGCTGCCAAAGATAATATTAGAATGACTATCTGGGGAAAATTTTAGCATTTTGAAATCTTCTATGCAATTTCAAGATATTTACATCTAATCACAGAATCTCAAAGTAGGAAGGAGCCCGAGATATCATCTAGTCCAAGTACTGGAACGGAAACCTTCCTGAAACATTCCTGATAAGTAGTTTTTCATCCCATAATGAAATACTTGATGGCAACCCTGAATAAGTCACTTCACTAATACCTGCCTCAGTTTCCTCAAGTGTAAAATGGGAATACTCCAATCACCTACCTCCCAAATTGTTGTAAAAAGATAACTGCAAATGATTTAGCACCTGGCACATAGAAGGCACCTGAGAAGTACTTGTTCCCTTCCCTTCCCCTATCAAAATCTCTGTAATGGAGAACTCATTATCTCTCCCTGGAACCTATTCCACTTTGGGATAGGTTTTTTTCCCCTCCAAATAAAGCTAAACCTGCTTCTCTCTAGCTACCACTCATTGTTCCTGGTTCTAGCTTCTGGGATCAAGTAGGACAAGCATGACCCCATATACTCATGATAGCCTTTCAAATGAATTCAGCTATTATATTCCCCATAGGGTTCTATTTTCCATCCCAACTTTCCCCATTTCCTTACAACATCTTGCCTAGCTAAGTCTTTAGTTCCTTCTCAATCATAGTCACCCTTCTCTGGATAAAGTTTTTCAACATTCTTGATAAAATGTGGCACACTATACCAAATTGTATCTTAGAAGGACAATGTAGCAGGACTCCCATTTTCCTTTTAGATGGTATGCCTCCATTAATACAACCTTAGATTTCAATAGGTGACTTTCTGGTATGCAGAGTCACTCTTTAGGCCCATTTTGACCCTGCAGTCCATTAAAACCTCCAGATCTTCTTCACAGGAATTGCTGTCCAGCCACACTGCCTTGTTGTTGCACTTGTGAAATTTTGTAGGAGTTTTGGAAACCAAGAACAGAATTTTAAATTTATCCTAAGTTCAATTTCATTTTATTATCTAAGACCAATATTTTTAACTGTTTTGTATCTTTACATCCTGATTTTTTCTTTGATATTCCATTAAATATCATTTCTCCAAGTTAACAGCAATCCATTAAGGATCTTTACGTGAGAAAAGGAGTTGTACCCTGATACAAAGCACCTGAAATCAGGTCAGGGTTTCAAATCCTGGATTTGCTTATCCAAAATGGAACAAGCCCCACTTTCTCTGAGTCTTAATTAACTACCTTAGTAAAATAAAGGATGTGAAGTACATGGGCTTTAAGTTTCCTTGCAAATCTAAATCTTGAGGTATTGTATTATTTTGAGTTGAAAAACCTCAAGTCAAAGCTGAAGAAAACAAGCAAATAGAAGTCCTTTCTTAAGCTTTCTTCCAAAAACCACTGGCTTCATCTATAAAATTCTTCTCCATTCATCACAATTGAACTAGCTCATTACAGTATGTTTAGACTATTGACAGGAGTAATTGGACAATCACTGGAAGCTCTCCAGCCAATTTGAAATGTATGCCAGGAGCACCATCCAAAAAAATGAATGATTTGGCATGTGGGTTAGCCATGCTAATGAAGAAAAGTCGAAGACAATACATCTCCATGAGAGTTTTAGCTCCGGGAGGGCCAACAATTAGATTTGTTTTCTGCTAATCAATACTGAAGTAGAGAGAGAAGATGCATTTCAACATTCAGGAGGAATCATGGGAGGTAGCACATAAGGACTACCACTCACAGAAAGAGTTGTGCTTCTTTAATGACCTGGGAAGCTATTAAAAAGAGAGAGACAGAGACAGACAGACAGACAGACTAGGGGCAGCTAGTTGGTGTAGCAGACATGCATCAGCCCTGAATTCAAGGAGGACCTGAGTTCAAATCTGGTCTCAGGCACTTAACACTTCCTAATTATGTGACCCTGGGCAACTCACATAACCCTAATTACTTCAGGAGAGAGAGAGAGAGACAGAGAGAGAGAGAGAGAGAGACAGAGAGAGAGAGAGAGAGAGAGAGAGAGAGAGAGAGAGAAACAGAGAGAGACAGAGAGAGACAGAGAGAGAGAGTAGTGAACAAAACAATGGCTCTGTATTTGAAGGTTATGAATTCAAATCTCTTCTCTGATATGATCTGTTTTATCATGGTCAAATCACAATATCCTGATACCCCAGTGTCCTTGGCTCTAAAATGAATGGGTTGAACTATATAGCATCTTAAGTCCCTTATGGACCTAGATTTATGATCCTAGGATAACTGAAAAAAAGGCAGGAATTAGGAATTATATTAAGGACGGCCATAAAAGTCAGATTGATAAGTAAACCAGGCCATTCAAAACTGGGTAAAGAAATGAGACTTGTACTTATTTCTTTAATGATGATGATTACAATAACAGCTAGTAATTATATACTGCTTTAAGTTTTGCATTTACAAAAAATTTCACATATCATCTCATTTGATTTTCTCAGTAAAAATTTTTAATCACCCATTTAATGCATGAAGAAATTGAGTAGTTAAGTAAATTGTTCAGTCACATAGCTAGTGTCTGAGGCAAGATTTGAGCTCAGAGCTTCTTATTTCTAGGATTCTATCCACTCTGGCTCCCTCCCTCTCCTGTATGCAGATTAGAACCAGAACTTTCCATTCATTTCAAAAGCATAGTCTCTGTACTTTAATTGGAGGTAGTGAAGGAGAATGTTGGGAAATGGACACCAAAAGAAAAATACCAAAAACCCAAGAGTACTTAGTTTTTGTAAGAGACATCACTTATATTACCCATTTCTTTGGGTAGTACCTACAGGATGTATACAGGTGGCTTTGGTCCTTTTGTATTATTGTCTAACAAGATTGCCCAATCAGAAATTTCAGTCACTTCAGTCATATTTGACTTTTCATGATTTCTTTTGGGATTTTCTTGGCAAAGATTTGGTTTGGCAAAGTGGTTGTCAACAAGCTAGGCTGGACAACCCAGAAATACAAAGAAGGAACTCCTTAAATTTGGACCCACTTGTGTGTAGAATTGGACACACTAGCATTTTGGACAAAAAAACATAACAGAGGTCCACACACAGTCAGGAATCAGCTTGATCTGATGTACCTAGACCTCTACAGAGTCTCACCTCTCACTATTTATATGCTGAGCTTTCCATCACCCTATCACCCTCTTAAAGATCAGCAACAGAGTACTCTCAGGAGATATATCTCTCAGGTGAATCTTTGAGACTTAGTCATTTCAAGGTCTATAAATAAAAAGTGTTATAAGCAGCTAAATTAGCAATGCATACTTAGTGTCTATGGCCTTTGTCATTGAAAGGAGGTATTTTTACTAAGGTTGGCATGGAGGGAAGAGCAAACTAAGAAAAGAGTCGAAATTTTTGGATAAATCTGAATCATCCAGCCTTTATATTCTAGTTGACAGAGAGAACTCTTCTGATCTTAAATATATTTATCAAAGATTAGGATATGTGTGTGTTGTTGGGAAGGGGCAGGAGACAGGGATCCTGCCGCTAGTGAATATCTTGTTTTCCTTTAAACAAATGGGTTCTCACTCCTGTCTGACAGCTACCAGGAGCCTCTGTTTTAGTAAGAACCAATATATTCATAAAGACCCCACATGAACCCATGACTTGTTAAGCAGTTCCACAAAGGGAGAATATTTTCTGCTACTCTAATATAGGCAACTCTGAGAAAAATAGAAGCATCCAAGAAGCTAAGTATCTGAAGATATATTAACCTGTCCATACATTATTACACTGCTTAGGGTTGATAAACATACCAATGCTTGATAGGAAGGGGGACTCTAAAAAACACTGACAATTCTTCTTTTTGTTGATCAATTATTAAAGATGTCCGACTCTTTGTGGCCCCTTTTGGGATTTTCTTAGCAAAGATACAGGAATGGTTTTCCATTTCTTCTCAGCTCATTTTATAGATGAGGAAACTGAGGTAAACATGATTGTGACTTGCCCAGGGTCAGACATCTAATAAATGTCTGAGGTCAGATTTGAACTCAGGAAGAAAAGTCTTGATCCCAGCACTTGATCCGCTGCAGTGATACCTAGTTGCCATCTGATGATTCTAGATAATACTAAATAGCAAAATGATAACTCCAAACAAACTGCTAACTAGTAAAAAATAAGGAGGTTAAGTTAGTAAGGAAAAATAAGGAGATGGATGTCCTTATATCCTAGGCTTTGCTCACTCCATCAATTGGCTGGAAATTCCAACTTCTCAGAACTGTTTTAAGAGATTTTTGCCTTTATGCTAAGGGTTGTCTCCTTTCCTTCAGTTCATACAACCTTTCCTGATGTCTAAACTCTAAGCTAATTGGTGTCTAACTCTCTAAGCACTGACCTTAATCCAGTGTCTGACACAACACGTAGTAACCACTTAATAAATGCTCGTTAACTTGACTTGAATTATGGTCTCCATCTCTAACCCTGCTTGAATCTTTAGGTTTAGAAACCTCCCACCATATCTTACAAAACTGTGCTACTGACACCATATCTTGGTATGGAATAAAAATAGATAATTCTTATAAATAACATTTATTTTTCATGCAAAGCATTTTACAAATATTATTTCACTGAATCCTCACAACATCTTTGAGAGGGAAGTACTCTGATTATCATTTTATAGGAGAAACTAAGATAAATAAAGGTAAATGATTTGCCCAAAGTCACACAACTAGTATGTATTGAGGCTGGATTTGAACCAGGGTCTTTTTTACTTTCTGATATTCAACCCACCATGCCACCTAATTGCAAGGTTACAGACATAGCCTCTCCACCTTTCTTATCTCTGCTGTCACATACTCCAATAATTAGAATAGTAATATTAATAAGGAAAGGGTATAGTATATATAAATATAAAGAATAGAATTTCTAGTAATCAATTGTGTATGTAAAATCAAACTGGATACCTAAACTTGTTTAAACTAGCCTGACCTGTGACCACCATTCCAGAGGCCTAGATTAACCTTATTATATTTAAAGTCCACTTTCAGCTATCCGAGCACATTACTCAGATCCCGTATTTGCACCAGAGTGCCTTTACCCTCATGTTGGAACTTGCCTGCTTGAGTGAGCTGGATGAACCCATTCTGTATGCCCCAGTTTAACCAGAAATCCTATAAATAAGAAAACATACTTGATATTTCTACATTCTTGTTTAATCTCTGGTCATAGATTAAGAGGTAGAAGGGATGCTTTTCATAGTGGCTAGAAATTGGAAATTTCCCCCCAATTGGAAAATGGATGAATAAATTGTGGTATATGAATATTATGGAATATTATGTTCTGTAAGAAATGACCAGCAGGATGAATACAGAGAGACCTGGAGAGACTTACATGAACTGATATTAAGTGAAATGAGCAGTACCAGGAGATCATTATACATGTCAACAACAATACTATATGAGGATAAATACTGATGGACATGGCTCTTCTCAACAATGATCCAAATCAGTTCCAAGTGATCTATAATGAACAGAACTAGCTACACCCAGAGAAAGAACTCTGGGAAATGAGTATGGACCACAACAAAACATTTCCATTCTTTCTGTTTCTGTTTGCTTACATTTTTGTTTTTTTCTTCTCAGGTTATTTTTACCTTCTTTCTAAATTCAACCTTTCCTATGCAACAAGATAGCTGTATAAATATATATACATATATTGTATCTAACATATACTTTAACTTATTTAACATGTATGGGACTACCTGCCACTAGGGTAGGGGGAAGGAGGGGAAAAGTTGGAACAGAAGTTTTTGCAAGAGTCAATGTTGAAAAATTACCCATGCATATTTTTGTCAATAAAAAGATATAATAAAAAATAAAATTTTTAAAAAGATCAGGCAAAAAATAGCTAGAAAGGAAGATAACTCATTGGTCATTGATTACAACCCCCTCATTTTACAAAGAAGGAAGTTGTCACTTTGAGAGTCAATGGCCAGTAAGTCTGAGTGTGATTCAAAACAGGGAGAAGAAAAGAGCTCATAAAAGTTGTTGCTATATTTTGTTATCAAAGTCCCTATTGACAAGGAGGATAGTTAATAATAATAATAACACATCCCAATCCATCCTCTATTCTGGAATCAAACTGATGATTAACCATAAATGAAAGCACGTCACACTCCCACATTCAATAATTTTTAATGGCTCTCTATCACCTCCAAGACCAAATGTAAAATCTTCTGTTTATATTTCTTTTTTTTCTATTTATCTTTCAAAGCCCTTCATAACCTAACCCCTTCCTACTTTTCCAAGTCTCTTAAACCTTCATGTACTCTGGGATCCAATGACACTGGCTTCCTTGCTTTTCCTTAAACATCACACCCCATCTCTTGACTCTAAGTATTTTCACTTGCTGTCCCCCAAGCCTGGGAATCTCCTTCCCCATGTCCATTTCCTGGCTTTCCTGACTTCCATCAAGTCTCAGCTAAAGTCTTGGCTCCTATAACAAATCAGTCTCAGGCTTCCAAAATCTTTGAACCTTTCCTCTGAGACTATCCCTGATTTATTCTGCTTAGTTATCTGTGCTTAGTTATTTTCATATTGACGTTCCTATTAGATGGTAATTTCCTGCTAAATAAAGTGCCTGGTACATAGTAGGTGCTTAATAAATAACTTGGTGACCCACTGCCTACTTATGGTATATATGATAAAATTATGGGTTTGCATTTACATTATGAGATGGAGATAAGTTATCTCACTGAAGATATACTGCCTGGAAGAATAAAGCTGAGAGCTCAGGAGAGCTCAAGAGAGCTGAGCTAAAATAATCTCTTATGATCTCAGAAGAGACCTCTGCTACTTGGAAAAGCAAATCAGAGGAAGAAAAGCTTTGCTCTAAAACCGTTCTTAGAAAAGGGGCTAAAAGAAGACAAACTTCCTTTTGTTTTTCATTGTTCTACCTGCTGCCTGAGAAGTACAAATCCCTCAGAGTCAAGTCAAGAAATAAGACCCAGGAAACTTCTGCAGCTTATAGGGGTTTTTACCAAAAATGGAGCTTACCACTCCATTAGCAGCCCAGAAGAGGGGAAGTCCGACTGGATCAGCAGGAAGTACAGAGAACCAGCAAAGAAGGAGCCCAGTCTGTCTGGATGGTGGGAACAAAGAGTATCAGTCAGTCCTGACATAAATATTCATTAAGTGCCTATTATGTGCCAGACACCAGGCTAAATGGTGGAGATACAGAAAGACAAAAAGATAATTCCTACCTCACAATCTAAAGGAATAGCTAGCACAGGGTTGGAAGCTGTTCTGGCACATTGATCTCCTGTGCACACTCTTTTCACATGACTATGTAGGGGGGAGGAGGGGGAATATGTCCCAAGAATGTTAAGTTGTTACTAATGCTTGTTTTGTTTTCCCTTGTATTTCGTAAATGTTGCTGATTAAGATTTAACAAAGGTCAGTTGGCTGAAATGTTAAAAGAAAGGGAAGGAGGGGGAGAAAGATAGAGGGAGGCAGAGATAGAGACAGAGAGAAAGAGACACAAAGATAGACAGAGAGAGAGGGGGGGAGGAAGAGAGGGGCTAGGAAAGGAGGGAAGAAGAGAGAGACAAAGAGTGGGAGGGAAGGAGGAAGAGAAGGAAAGAGGGAAGAAGGGAGGGAGGGAGGGAGGAAGGAAGGAAAGAAGGAAGGAAGGAAAGAAGGAAGGAAGGAAGGAAGGAAGGAAGGAAGGAAGGAAGGAAGGAAGGAAGGAAGGAAGGAAGGAAGGAAGGAAGGAAAGAAGGAAATATAAAGTCATTTCATGAAATGTGGAAAAAACTTGCCAGGTTGGGAGGGGAAAGGATTCAAAAGATTCTAATAAAGAAAGCCTTTGAATTAAGCTTTGAAAGGGAACTTAGATTCCTAGTATTTGAAAACTGCTATCATATCTTCATGGAATATTTTCCAGACTAAACATTCCTACCTATTTCAATTGAGCCCTTTAAGGCTTGGTCTCCAGTACCATTGGCAGGAGTTTTTAGATGTTTTCTAGAAAAGTTTTTTTCTCTCATGTGGTTTTGAATATTTTTTGTCTTTAATATGATTCACTATGTTAAAATGGCTTTCCTAATGTCAACCCACCCTTGCTGCATCCCTGATATAAATCTAATTTGATTTTTATGAATATTTTGAGGATATATTGTTCTAGTCATTTTGCCAGGACATAATCTAAAAAATTTTAGTTGATACTTATAATATAGTCAATAGTTCTCTTTTTTGATTCCTTATTTTACAGATGAAAGAACTGAGAACCAGAGAAATTGAATGACTTGGCCAAGTTCGCATAGACAATAAGAGGCAGAATTTAATTTATTCATACATAAAGTTATGATTATTAGGCTTATATTTTTCTCCTTGTTTCATTGGTATTGTTCTCCATTTTGTCAGTACTTTGATTAGTTTTGCAAAACTACTTTGATGTTTATTTATATTCATATGTTCTCTCCTCTTCTAAAAAATTTATGTAATTATGTAATTACTACATAAATTAGTATTAAATAAATAGTAATAAAGTAGTTATTTAATTCTCTATTGGCCCCTTTTTTCCCTCATTTTGTCAAATAGTTAATAATCTTCCCTACTCTCATTTTCTTTTAATTTTCATTCACAGTATCCTTTTCTAAGGAGTTTTTCTTTGCTTTTTCTATGTTCATTAATTTATCTTCTCTTCTTTATTATTTCTATTTCCCTCATGGTGTTAGAATTGCTGAAGCAGCATCAGGTTTGAGCTCCTCTTATAACTTATTTCTATGTTATTGCTTTTATTGATTGTGAATTATCCTCCACTTTTTCTCCTGTGCTTCAATATGTGAAGGAAACAATGTTGGACAGATGTAGTGATATACAGTAGAAATATCTTGTGTCCCGTATCAAGCTCAGCCATGCCCCCTGCCCTCAGTTTGTTTATTAAAGAATATACTATTTCATCTCTAACTATGTCTCCCAAGTCATTCAGAATGTCAGGAACTCATTTAAAGATTTCATGATGGATGGAATTCTATCTATGAAGACATGTCATTCCTTACATAAAGTGGCTCTAAATATATAAACTTCCCCAAGACTAAACCCATCAGCATTTGGTTTCCTATATTCCACCAAAGGCACATGATTTCTTCCCCAGGGAAGTTAGCTAAAGCAGAACTGTCCACTATTAGAATGAGTCCTCTTTCAGTGTCCTCAGCCTCAATCCCTCCCTTTTGCCCCCTTTTCCCTCCTTTCACATTATTTTTTGGCTTCTCTTCTGGCAAATTTTTCTCCACATTGGTAATATTGTCTTTAAAATGTAATAATTCCTGTCACTCTTTAGAGAGTATCTTCTACATGGATCCAATTGTTTCTTATCTGCTAAATGAACCTTTTCAAAAAAAGTTCCAATTTCTGACATATAATTATTACTAATTTCTTCTTGCATGAAGTTTATTTATTTTCCATCATTCTCTATTTTTTGATGCTACATACTTTCTGATTCAACAGAAATGGTGTCTCAACAGTGTGCTATTTTTAATCCAAAACTATAGACTGACTTTCCTTCATATTACAATATTTGATGAATGTTTCATATTGTCTTTGAAGTCTTATTCATTCTTCCTTCTGACTTTAGGATCTTCTCCATTGGCTTATCTGCTTTGTTCTAGAATTGAGGTTCTACCTCTTGATAACTTTACTCATTCATCCTTTGTAAAAATTTCCCCACTACTCACTTTCTGGCTCCATCCTTTTTTCTAGTGAGCAAAAGTTGTGAATAAGATATAAGACTTATCCTTATCTTTACATTGTAGGATACTGGGCTTATTGGCCAAGATCTTTATTCTGAATCATTCTGATGGAACATTCCTGTTTCTTTCAGGCCTGACAAAAGCATCCCAACTATTGTCCTCTTCTTATTCATTATTCTCCTTACTTCCTATGACTGAGCAGAATCAGTATCTGAGATAAAGGAGAGTGGGAGTTGAGGGAGAAGTATGCAAACAATCACTGTATCAAAAGTTCCTGTCTTAGAACTGACCCCTGAAAAACCCTATAGATTTGCTTATATACTTATTGCTGATAATGGAAGCTGGTGGGAGAGAAGCACTGAACAGGTACCTAAAATATTAAATTCCCCCAATAGTACAAGGGGTATCTTATCAAGGATTATGACTTCTGGATTTCAGTGTAATAATTCCACACCTTCAGCATAATTCCTTTGACAAGAGATTAATGGGGCTATATAGTTACGAAGAGATTTGGAGAAAGTGAGGTAACTACCAGCTTGCTGATCACATTAATAGTGGCTGAGCAATTACATCTGCCAGTTCTTTCAGGCCTTATGGAAGTAGTTTTTCTGGACCAAGTCACTCTAATTCTTCAAGAACAGTTAGGTAATTTTCTTTCCCCCCCCCCCCGCCTCTCTCTCTCTTTCTCCATATATGCATCTCAGCTTTATATACAATGAAAAATACTGGATATCAAGATTTATTCCAGAGGAAATCCAAGCAGAGAAAAGTAAGAAAATAACAAAGAATGGAGCTGAAAAATGGAAATGTCAAATTTTGCTTCAGGGATTTTCCTTGGACTTTATGATCAAATCTTGTATAGAGTCAATGTTTTTATTCTATACATCTTATATAGGATGTAGTTGCCTGGAGCTAGCATTTATGTAGCACTTTAAAGTTAGTAAAATGTTTTACATATGTTATTTCACTGGATCCTCACAATAACCCTGGCAATTAGGTGTTATTATCTGCATGTTACATAGGAATAATCTAAGGCTTAGAGAGATTAAGTGATTTATCCAGGTTCATACAACTAGAAAGTTTGGGGTGGAAATTTGTAGTTGAGTCTTCTCACCTTTAAGTCCAACGACATATTGCACCATCTACCTGTCTCAAAGGAAGAGAAATGGGATTTATCTCTCCAGTGAACTTGGAAGCCCTTATGGTTAGCAGCATAGCAAGCAGAAACCATCACAGCTAATACAATGTAGGAGGGAACAAAAAATGGCAAAGAACTTAAAAATTTAGGCAATTCCATTTTGAGGAGGCGCTAACTTCCCACAATGACTGTTTCTATAGAACTCAAAGGAGAATGTTTCTAGTGATTGTGAAAAAAATGATTTACTTTCAATCTGCTGAAGCAAAACCAATCCTGCAATTTCTGGACTCTGTCTTTTCTCATAATTGCTTATGCATATCCTTCTTCCTCTTTAGAGATGAAAGCTTCCTGTTCTTTAAAGCCATACAATGCAATGCAATATAATACATATCTATTAAGTGCTTTGAGAAAGGAAAGGGAGAAAGAGAAGCAGGAAGGGAGGGAAGGAAGAAGGAAAGGGAGGGAGGGAAGGAAGGAGGGAAGGAAGGAAGGAGGGAAAAGGGAAGGAAGGAAGGAGGGAAAAAGGGAAGGAAGGAAGGAGGAAGGAAGGAGAAAAGGAGGAAAGGAAGGAAGGAGGGAAGGAAGGAGAGAAGGAGGGAAGAAAGGAATAGGGGAAAGGGGAAAGAGGGAATGAATACTTGACTGTAAACATCTTTCAAAGTAACCTTCCCCTCTTCTGCTATTTAAAAAAAATGTGTTGTCCTTGACATCAACATGGTTTCTACTTTACTATCTTCTCAACTTTTCCAATGCCCACAATTTCCTACCAACTATTCATGTACAATTCTGTTATCTCTTCACTACCAAGACTGCCTACCCTAATCAAGGTTCCCTGACTTAGTTCCCAATTAGTCTTTCCTTGCCTGATCTTTGACTTGGATTTAAATTTCTCAGTAACTGTCCCTACCTCACCTTTGTAACTTTTTAACTCTCCAAATTTCTAACTTTGTTCCAAATTATTAACAAAACAATTCTTACCTCAAATCACCCTCCTTCCCAGAAAATGCCTTCTACCACTATAAGTAGTCCCATAGGAACATTCTAATCAAATAACTATGATAAATTAACTGTGTTTCTGGGTGGCAGGAGGGTGCCCTAATAATATAATCCAAACTACAAGCTGTATCCTTTGCTTAAAAACAATATTAGCTCCTTTCTGAAGCCAGATTTATAACTATGCATTTTCCCCTTTTTAATTTAGCAGCTAATACCTGCTGTATGAACTTAGCAATACTTAACTTCTGGGTAATCATTCTAGGCAACTCTCTCAAACTGTAATTGCAAAAAATGTACTAGCCTGTGATAGGAGTTTCCTTAACCAATGTTATACCAATGTTGTTTGTCCCTTGTTCTTAAAGATGATCAAGATATCAGGAAGGTGATACTCTGACAAGCAAGTGAGTTCGATTTAAGTGAGGAAAGGCTGTGCAAAATTATTAGCCTTTCTATTTAACTTTCTACTCCAGAGCCATTGGGGTCCAGTGGCAAGACAGACATCAGGACAACTGGAGATGGCCTTGGATGTAGTGGGAAACCATAGCCAGTAAAATCACAGGTCTAGTCCCTATCCTATTAAGATTTAATCAATTAATTATCAAAATGATAAAGCTAGGTCAGTTACAGGTATGAAATAAATGTATCTCCCAAGTAGAGGGAGTATGGAGAGATGAGAAAGAGCTGGAAAGAATCTTCAGGAGCACACAAGTATTAATTGGGAGACTGAAAAGAGAACAAAAAAGAGAAAAGGAGTAGTTAGGTAAGTAAGAGAACTAGAAAAAAGAAGGCAATAGTTACACAAGTGCCAACTAAAAGAATATCCATAAGGAGGGGCTAATTGAAGGAATTACAATAGCAAAGAGGTCAAGGAGGATGAAAAATGAAAAAACTTTGTCTTTATTGATGAAGATGATATTAATAATAACAATAGCTATCATTTATATAGTACTTTAAGATTTACAAAATGATTTATAAATATCTCACTTTCTCTTCCTAACAAACCTATAATTATACTTTTTTACAGATATAAATATTAAGAACAATAGAAATTGTAATCTGCCCAGAGTCACATAGTAAATTTCTGAGGTAGAATTAAATTGAAGTTTCCTGAGTTAGTCAACAAACATATATTAAGCACCTACCTATATGCAAGATTCTATGCTAAGTGCTGGGGATACAAAGAAAAGTAAAAGACAGTCTTTGCTCTCCAGAAGCTCACAATCTAATGTAGAAGACAGCATGAAAACACTGTGTACAAAGAAACTATATAACGAATAAGTTGAAATAATTAACAGAGAGAAGGCACTAGAATGACTGGAAAAAGCTTCCTATACAAGGGGGAAATTAACTGGGACTTGGAAGAAGCCAGAAAAATCAACAGGTAGAGATAAGGAGGAAGAACATTTCAGTCATGGAGAGCAGTCAGTGAAAATGCCTAGAGTTATGAGATAGAATATCTTATTTTTTTAAAGCTTTTTTGTTTTCAAAACATATGAATAATTTTCAACATCAACCCTTGCAAAACCTTGTGTTCCAAATTTTTTTTCTCCCTCCCTTTCCACCATTTCCACCCCTAGATGACAAGTAATCCAATATATGTTAAACATGTGCAATTCGATAGACTAAGAAACCAGAGTACCCAGATGGAGGCTGTAAAGTGTACAGGTCAGTAGTCCATCCACTGTTTTGCCCAGCTCATCTCCTGGTGATCTTGAAGAGTTTAATATCAATGGAGTTCCCTAAATCCTTGGAATAAGTTCCTTCTTCATCCCCTATTACTGCCTTCCCTGCCTTCGTTTAAGTCCCAACTAAAATCTCATCTTTTATAGGACACTTTTCCCAACCCTTCTTAATTTCAGTGCATCACTCTGTTCATTATTTCTTATTCATCCTGTATTTAGCCTGTTTGTATATATTTGTTTATTTGTTGTTCCACCATTAGAATATGAACTCCTTGAGAATAGGAACTGTTATTTGCCTCTTATTATATTCCAGCACTTAGCACAAGACCTGGAATACAGTAAATGCTTAATAAATGTTTCTTGACTGTTTTACATCTCCATAAAAAAAATTATGTTCTAAAGGACCTCCAAAGAATTTGGGCAGGTAAGTTCCTACTGGCCTATCTACCTTAAGAGGAAAGGTTCCTCCAGTTTCCTTCTTCAGACACTGAACATCAGTGTTTGTGAATATCTTCAAAAACTCACTTTGTTGTCAAGTGAGTCTGTGCTGGTTATGGACACAGAAACCAAATATTCTTTTGCTGGGAACCCTCAAATACACAGACCACCACTGAGCTCAATAAGGACTGCCTAAATTTGAATATTTTATGCCAATTTAATGAGCAGTATATCAGAAAGCAGTTTTTTTTTTACTTTTGATATTTGGAAACAATCAGTGGTTACCACTGAGGAACCCCAGCAAGTGGGCTCTGTATTAACTGCTGACAAGAGTCAATAATCACATGACTCCTTGAAGCTGTCTGGGACCACAACCCATATTTAATAGTGATGGCTGTTCAGTCACACTGAATTCAGAAAACCCAGGGATGGACCTACATCTGTCAGGCAAATGAATGAAGACAGAATACAAGTGATGGGACACCTCTGATCCACCTGAAGCCTCATTACATCCCTGCCTGGCAGCTGAGCCAGCTGCTTCCAGGTGTGATTGAATCAAAAGTGACATTCTGCTCTTTAGAGATGGCTCCAGAATTCCCAAGAGGCTGAACTGATATTTCTACCCCTACCCAAGATGTCCTGGGAGACCTTGCCAGCCTCAGTCTGGGGAATCAAGAGAAAGAAGTGTTTCACTTCCCCATCAGAATCACATCCTTACCTCATGCCCTGAACCAGAAAAAGAAGTCGAAACTTGAGTTTTCTCCAATATAGTCACAGCTCACAAATTCAGAATAAGGTAGAGAAATCTGCTATGGTAGTGGAGGTAATGTCCGAATTATGAAAAAGTTCAAATTGTAAAAGATTTTTTTAAAAAGTCATGCTTTGTTACTTTAAATTATGTTAACTAACACAATGAGCCCCCCAAAATTAAATGAAGTTGAAAGAAAAATCCTCCCATGCTTATTCTAATGAATGGATTAAAATCATTAGCAATTAGCACATTGATTTGCTGAAATAGGATGTTGTGAAAATGTCTTTGAAAAAGGTGCTTGAAAAAGAGGTTAAACATTCACCCTTTAACTAATTTGCTTGTTTTTTTCCAATATGTGCACATGCAAGGCAATTAGTCTAGCAAATATCTAAATTCTGAATGGGTTGGGTCTGAATTAATATGTCAACCAATTTTTTAATAAATAAAGGGTACAACCATGTTGCATGAGCAATAAACTATCAAGATTTAGCACATTTGAACATATTGTGTTGTACGATAGAATTTGTAACAAAATTATATTTTACTTTAAGAGACCTCTACTTCTTGGTAGAGTATAATAGAGTGATAGTCAATGTGTACCAGAAATTAACAGACCTTGAAGGGGAAAAAACACTTCTAGAAGAAAAGAATAGTATAGTAAAAAGATAAGACAACTGACAACCTTTAAAAAGTCACTTAAATTTTCTACATTTTAGTTTCCTGATCTGCACAATAAAGAATATTCAAACTCTGTGCTTATCAGCAGTACTAAGGACAGCAGTTTATGAGCTTTCAAATGCAATGTAAGTGTGAAAAACTTTTGCCTGAAAATTTCTTCGTCCAAAAATGAGATAAAATAGGGATTTCAATCAGAGGTGATAGAAGTAAGGAGACACTAAAGGACCAGATGTCTTCCTTTAATGAGCAAGAGAGCAATTTTGGTAGTATTTGAAGTTCCAAGGCAGAGGAAAAAATAAGTCTTTTCTCAGTGGGTCCACATCCACAATTATGCCAGTCTAAGCTAGGTTTGCGATTAATTCAGTTGTCTCCAAGGAAGAAAAAAATCAGCAAAACTTTCCTACTTCCCCATATTTTCTTTGGCCTCAAAATATACCTTGCAGAATTGGATATACCAACAAATATCTTGTGCTATGAATAGCCACCCAAATTCCTAGGATATAAGAATGGTCTCAAACAGGCCACTGCTGTGTTGTCATGGCAGACAAAAGAACACGAGCGTTGTACATCAAGCTTCTCATTGATCTTCAAAAGAAATATTTAAGTACAGGCTAGATCAGCAAGGTGGAATAGTAGATAAGTTTATCATCTGCAAATGAGTTTCCTGATATGTCTGTTCTACCAGATTTCCAAATGGTCACCTTCACAATGGTATACTTGCCATGATGGTTGCAGTGTCCTAGAATGTACATGGCAATGTTAAAACCACTAAAAATGGCATCCACTTAGCGCATATATGTGTGTATATAAATTATATGTTAATGTATAATTTTACTGATTTATACATATTTATTTATGTATAATATAATATAAATAATTATAATTATTTAATGTATAATTATATATCATAATATATAATTATATATTATATTCATTCTATATAAATAAAATTATACATTAACATAATTTATAGAACTAAGATTATATTAATATATTTATATAATGTTAGTTCAGGGGATAAGTCATCTAAAAGTGCTCTAGGTAGATATATAGTATAGATAATGAAGAGGAGGAGAAATGAAGAAATCAGGCTCCCTTAATGTAGATGGTGTCTCTTCACATCAGGTATAACTTTTATTGTGAACAGCATTTTTTCCCATATAGCATAGTTCTTTTTAGCATGATCAGTTTGGGAAAGGAATATGCATAGTTAAGATATGGGCAAGAGTAGTGTGTCTAGTGAGAAAATATATCTTTCTATCATATTTGATGAATTGATTTATATGATAAACTAAAGGATCCAAGGAAATCAAAATAAGGACAGATATAAAATATTATTTAAACTTATTGAACTCCAGTTCTACTTCTTAGAATCCTTGACTTCCTTTGAGACTCAGCTCAAATGACATCTTCCATTACTGGCCTTTCCTGGTTCCCCCAATTTCTAGAGACTTCCTTTCTAAGTTTACCATTTGCATGTACTGACCAATTTCTGTTTTATCCTTTCCCCATTATAATGTAAGCTCTCTGAGAGCTGGGATTGACTTTCCTTTTTTTTGTTGTTTCTTTAAGTGCTTCCTAAACACTTGCTTGATTAACTAAGCCCATGAATCCTGAAAGACCACAGGACCACTATGCATCCCTAATAGCATAACCCATGATTGGGAAGGCCATTTTTCACTATTCATTTTCATATATCTGCATCACATGATCTTTAGAGGAACAGTTTCATAAAGGATCAAATAGATCACCTAATCAAATAGATCTTGCTAAACTGCATGGTAATTAGATATGTAAGTTATGACTGAGTAGGAGAGTGCCATAAATATAGCATAATAATATTTTAGCAGGGTATTTGATACAACATACTGAATATGGTGCCTGACATATAGTAAATGCTTAATTAAATGCTTATTGACTGACTGGCTGATTAATGTAACTTTTTTTTTAATAAAATGGAAAAACATAGGCTATTTACCTACCACTGTTTGAAGAACCCTATCTTAAGAAGGTGAAGTGATGGCCAATATCAGCATGAAAGGAGGTTCTTAAGTGGTAGAATTTTAGACTCTGTCATCAACACTGCTGTATTTAATATTTTTTATCAGTGATTTATTTGAAGGCATATCTGACATGCTTATGAAATGTGTGGGTTGTATTCAGCTTGATAAGACTGCTAATATATTCAATGTCAGAATTGAAATCCAAAAAACCAAAATCTTAATATGTGGAAATTATGGGCTAAATATGGCAAGTTAGGACTTCATAAGAATAAATATGAAGTCATGCCAAAAAAAAAAATCCTTGTACAAGCATAAGATGGAAGAAGTCTAACTAAGCAGTAGTTTATGATAAAAAGCTATTGAAATATGAATAGACTACGCCAATATTGTACCATGGCTGCTTAAAAAGCTAATGTAATGTTGGGCATATATTAGCCATGACAAAGGAGGAGCTAGTCCAGTAGGCTCTATAATTGTAATTATGTTCAATTTAGGGAACCATGCCTTTTTTAAAAATATAGATAAACTATAGCAAGGTTAGAAAATAATAACCAACATAGAAAGGGGACGTGTCATATGAGAAATGGATAAAGCAAAATAGGATAACAATGATAATAGTAACAGATGAGATTTCTATAGTCATTTAAATCTATAAAGCATTTTGCCATCATATTTTTTTATTCTCCCAAATACCTAGCTAATATGTCAAAGAAGATCTGAATGGAGGGAAGATAGAGAATTCAGAGAGAATTATAGAGCAGCCTTCTCTGGTTGTGTAAGGAAACTAGGTGCCTGAAGAATTGGGAAGGTTATAGCTAACAAAGAGTTGATGGACTAAAGGCAAAGAGAACTCAGGATTAAATCTGTCCCACCCCTAATTTAACCAAGGAAGCTTACATGGGATCATAAATAATAGATCCAGGACAGGAAAGAGAACCTCAGAAGTCATTCAGTCTAATTCCTTCATTTTACAGATGGGGAAATTGAGTCCCAGAGAGGTTAAGTGACTTAGCATAGATTTGGGATTTAGACAAAGGCTTTTTATTCCATATCCAGTACTCTTTCCACTGTAGCACAGGGCCTCTGATATTTAACCTTTGCTCAGATTGCATTAATCCCCTGTGTTTTGTGAGTCTAGATGACCAGGAGGACAGAAAAATGAAAAAAGGGTCACTGGGGTGCAATGGCTAATGTTAATGTGCATAGAAACTTACACAGGTATATGATAACTGTATTTTAAAATAATTTTTCTTGTTGTCTTTTTTCAAAAAGATCATAAGGATTTTATATTGCTCTCAGCTGAATCCTCCTTTATGACAAAGAAAAACAAATAAAATAGATGACAAAATGATCTATTATACACAACATTCTATATCCATAGTCTGCCCTTAACCTGAATAATATTCATTATCTTTTTTCCCAATAGCCAAGATTTTTAACTACAATTAATTTTAAGTTCTGCTACCTTTTTGTATAGTTTTAATTAATAATAGTGTAATCATTTTTCATGTAGCCCCTTATAAAAAATAGGATTGAAGTGTAGTTTTCCCATCCAAAAGGCAGATCTGAAAGATAATGGGAAGCAAAAGCCAGGAAAAATCAGAGAATCCTGGGAACTTTTGCTCTCTCCCATACCATCTGTTGCTGCTACAATTGTTCTAGTAGTCCATTACTCAAATACCCAGGAAGAGGGCAAGATTCCAGTAGCCTTTTGAGATCTCATAAAGCCCGGTATCCAAAGAAAAAGGATACAAACAAGAGATGGCTGCATTCCAGACACAGGCTTACCTAGGAGGCTTAAAGTTTGATGGCTTGGAAAGACATGGCGTCCCCCTACAGAGTTATACCTCAAAGCTGACAACAAGCCCAGGGGACGAGGATTGCTCCTTTAGCATATCCCTGGAGTTTCAGCATAGGAATCAATTAAAAGACACATCAGAAAGAGTGAGTAGGGAAGTAAAGGTATGCTGGAGCCAGCCTGAACTGGCTTGGGAGAAGCAATTATTAAATTTTCAGTATGAGCAATTCAGAAATTGGTAAGCTGCACATCAGGACTTGACTTACTAGTTTGTTTATTGTCTTAAGTTAAGAAAGTGTTGGAGAAAATGATGAAAATAGAGATTAAACTAAAAAGTATGCCATTTGTGCTGTTTTTCAAAGAATCAATTATTAAACATTTATCAGGATACCCCTAAAATGGTATCTTCATCATAGCATACAAATATTATATTTACATATTTTTTCTTTATTCTACTTTTTTCTCTGCATCTCTTAATATGTCTTTCCATGTTTCACAGAATTCCTCATTTTGTTCAAATAATATTCTGTTTCTTTTATATGTCACAATTTCCTTAAGCATTTCCAAATTGATGAGTGCTCACTTTCTTTCCAGTATTTTTCCTACTACAAAGAATAATGCACTGAATATTTGTGTATATAGGGGTCTTTTTTTTCTGTCACATATTCTGGTAGAGAAATTGGTGAATCCAAGACTGTGAATAGTTTAGTGATTCTTCTCAAGTAATTCCAAATTGTTTTCCCTAACAGTTGGAGCAATTGACAGCTCCACTAGAGGTGGATTAGTGTCTGACTTAGAACATCTCCCACAGTGCAGAAGCTATCTCATTAGTCTACAAGAACAGGATGTTGTAGGCCAGTGGGCAATGGCAAAGGAGCTTGTAGACCCATAGGCTTGTAGGAGATGATTTCAAAGAAGTGGATTAGCAAACCTCTGTCTAGCTGAGAATAAATCTTGTTGTTTCTGCTTTTCAAGCCCACCAAGCCATATTATCAAAGTATGAATATCTCACAAGGATGTCTAGTGGATTTAATTATTTTGATTATTATACTCTTCACAAGGTCAGGTAACAGAGATTTAGAATCATGAAATGTCAGAGTTGAAAAGGACCTTACAACATGAAGTTAGCCTTGGAAAAGACCTTACAAAATCCAGTTCAACTCCTTATTGTGTGGAAGAGGGAAACTGAAAGCCCAAAGAGTTTTCTTCCTCTTTTAAAATGAGGGATTTGAATTGGATGGTCTCAATGGTTTCTTTAGTTCTAATATGTTAAGACATTAAGACATATTAAGACACATAAAATGCCCTTCCGATCATTTTGTTCATACCCTACACTTATTTATCTGAGAACTTGCAACATCACTTCCTCTCCAGTGATGTGAGCTCATTCGAGGGAGGGGCCTTCTTATCTTTCCATTTATATCTCCAACACCTACCAAAGGGCCTGGAATTTAAAAGCCGTGGAATAAATGATTGTTGATTAATTAAGTCACACCACAAAATAGTTTCAAAGCTAGGATTATAAACCAAATAACAAGTCTGGGATTCTTTCCCTTTATGGGGCTGCCTTTCAAGCTAACAGTTTTTCTTCCAAAGCCTATTAACATTTCAGCTTTTCTTGAAGAGCTCTTTGCACTTTCCACATATAAGCTAAACAGATGGGCTCATTCACATATTATCATGCATTGGAAAATACAGACAGAAACTTGAATTTAACCCACCAAATAATAGCCCAGCAGAATGAAATCTTCCTTGATTGACCTTTGTGTAAAATAATCTCTCAGTAAGTTCCTTAAAAATTGGTTAAGGGAAAGAAGGCCAGTGGATAATTAAGAAAAACATAACTGTCAGAAGGCTTATCACTATGAGCTTGTATTCATTATCTGCAATAGGCCAATGAGGTATACCCAGTTATCTTTAGTAAATGAAAATTACTTTGCTTCCTAATTAAATTATATTTTCTCTTTTCTTTCTGGTTATACTGCTTGTGGAATGGAAGAATTGTTTTTTCTCTGACCTTGAATGCCTGGAAAATTTAAGGAAGATTTTCTTCCCCAATAAAAAACACCACAGGCAGCCATCTCAAGAAATTGTTTTACTTTTTAAGTTAGAGGAAAATATATGACATAAGAAGCCTTATAATTTATATTGATTTTGAATTAGTACAAGGGTACAATTCACAGTCATATTTGTATTCTCTCAGTGGTCCTTTAGGAATTGTTTTATTAGACTGTGTTAGTAAGGAGAGGGCCTATTCCACCAAAATTAATGCACACTTGGTATATACAGAGGAGTTCTATACTGATGGGATTCTTTCTCTGAGGGAAGTGGGGGATAGAATATTTACCACCTGCAATAGCCCTCTCTTTCAAAGATAAAAGACTCAAGGGCTGCAGAAGCAGCAAATATCATGACAGTGAAGCTATTTACCATATGACCATAATTTCTGATCATTGCAGGGTATTGTGTTGTAATGAAAAGAATACTTTATTTACCAAAAGAATAATATTCACAATAATTACATAAAGGGAAATGTTAATTAAGCTCACTAAAATGAAGCCAAATTCTGAATTACTAAAATTGCCAAAATGGTCCCAAAAATGTGAAGGACTTCTCAGACAGAATGTTGAATACATTATTAATTATTATATGAATGTGATCTCTCATTTCCTAAAGCTTGGTTTTGTGGCTTTCTCAACAGGAAAATGTGGATCTTGGAGATTTGATGTTTTCCCTTTGCTATCTTCCAACTGCTGGAAGGCTGACTATCACCATAATCAAGGCCAGGAACTTAAAAGCAATGGATATAACTGGAGCATCAGGTAGGGAAGTCACCAACCTGATCTTTCTCCTTCTACTCCTTGTGACCTCTTTTCATTGGTCCACCCTCAAATGACTTGGAAGATAGCCAAAATAGCCAAAATTTGGACTCATTTGTACTAATTGATTCAATTTAGGACCCCAGCTTATTCTTCAGATATATACCACTGATTCTCAGAAGAACAAGGCATAATATAAGCTAATTGGTAAATGCAAGACCAGGCTTATGAACTAGGCAAGATTGGGATTTCTCCACAGAACCAGAGGTAGAAGGCTATGAGTATAGAATATTGCATATAATGCCAGATAAATTCAATATGTTACTTTTGGTGAACTTTTCTTCTTTTTTGATTATTTCTTATAAAAGATAATTCTCTGGAAGGTAGACAGTGACGTATTAGAAAGTGTGAGTGATATAAAAACAAAATACACTCAAAAAAAATTTAGGGAATTAAGGCTACAAGTTAAAGTTCCAGAATATCAATAAAACTTTGTACCTCACTGATCCCAAAACATTACTATATATTATGTGATCTCATTTCTCTCCCCAACTGCCAAAACCTATAGGAACTACTTTGATGTTCATGGACCATTCTGGCTAACTACCAAACAATTATATCCCTAAAAAGTACAATGGGAAGGGTTCCTATACAGTTTAGAGGATATTCATAAGCTAGGAGACTGAGGATTGGTCATTAGGAAAAAGGAATGACATTGGTTTTTGTGTGATTGTAAGGTCCTATTTATTACCTTCTAAAGTTAATCCTGGCTATTTGGGGGGAATTTGAGAACCCTAAGGAGAGGGGTTAAGAAGGAAAAGACCGAGAAGTAAAACACAAAAAGAATAGCAACTCTCCATTAAAGAAAGATCCATGAATATCACAGACTAAAATAGTAGCATCAGCCATTTTTCCTGAAGCAGCAGCTCAAAAATGAGAAGCACAGTTTCTCTCTTAGAGGAATATACCTTATTTTTCCTTCCCAGTCTCAACTCTACATCCCCAGTAACTACTGAAAAGATAAGTCCTAGAGGAAAATTCCACCTTTTTTCTGGAAAGGCATCTCTCTTTTCCACAGTGATCAAGGAAGAGATTCTTGTTTTAGACCCAGATCTGCCACTGACAGCTAATGAACTATGTATCATTGAACAATCAATCGCTCAGTATGTCTAAGTGTTTACTATGGACTGACTGTGCTAGGTGCTAGGAATTCAAAGATTGGTATTCTTCCGATTTTGGGGGAGTTTACACTTTATCAAGAGAAACAATGTGCACATATATAAATATATCCACAATAAATGCAAGTTAGTTGGGGAAAAGATATTACTAATGGAGAGTGAGTAGATCAGAAAAGACTTCATGTAGAAAGTAAAGCAAGGGACTTAACTTCTCTGTGCCTCAATTTACCTCTCTATAAAAGGAATACATTGGAGGAGGACTTCTTAAAATTGAATTCATGAACTTGTGGCTTTTTTAACATTTTGATAACTGTATTTCAATATAGTTGATTTCCTTTGTAAACCTATATATTTCATTTAAAAGTATGATTCCACGAAGGGGTCCATAGACTTAATCAGACTGCCAAACAAAAAAAAATTTAAGACACAAATAGGTTGAGTCCTTGGATTATATGAGACTTAATGTCTCTTCTAGTCCTAAAGTTATAGTCTTTGTTCCTTCCCAGTAAACTTAACTAGATCCAACAAGACAACCATTTTCCTGAGTCCTGTGGATTGTTGCAGGCAGTACTGTATCCTGTAACACTGATTTAAATACAAGGATGTACAATAGGATGTACCTTCTGGAAACAGCCCTGATAAGTTCAAAAAAAGTCTTCTGCCATTTAAGTGACATCATTCCTTGAGGAAGCCACATCTAAAACCTTGCTTAAATGAATACCTTAATTGCACATTATATCCACTCAAGAAGGAAAGCCTTTTAGCTCTAAGAGCCTCCTAAACATTTCAATAATATGAAGCTTGAATTTGGTTCAAGATATAAAAGTTCTATACACAAATAAACACATACACATGGATGCATCACAATATGCACATGTGATGTTACATTTTTTGTGCTTTAATGTTGATTCTCATCTACCATATGTTCTTTGTGTCTTCACACAGATCCTTATGTGAAAGTCTCACTGATGTGCGAAGGCAAACGCCTGAAGAAAAGAAAAACTTCCACCAAGAGGAACACACTCAACCCTGTTTACAATGAAGCCATAGTCTTTGATGTCCCCCCAGAAAACATTGACCAAATTCACTTGTCAATAGCTGTCATGGACTATGACCGGTGAGATGCCTATAACTTGTATTTGGTGAAAATCTTCTGTAGCGTATTTTTAGATGAATGGGTTCTAGAATGTCGGGCAGGCAGAAATGAGTCTGACAGACTAAAAATGGGTATGAATGTGTATTTTATGATATATGAAAGGGAAAATTTAATGGAAAGGTCCAACTTTCTAGCAATTATGTTGAGACTACCCTCTCCCCTTTTTTCTCAAATCTCAATCCTTGATCACCCAATATTATTTTTATATCATTTTTTTCATCTCTATTTACCTCAAGACAGCATTAGTGGACATCTCCTAGATCCTCAGCTCTAGGATATAATGTCCTTTTTGCCTTTCTCTTTCTTTCTCAGCAAGAAATTGCCCTCAAAAGATTTGGCTCATCATTGTAAAACAACCCATATTTTAAATATGTAACTTGGAATTTGTGTTTCCTGTTTCCCCGACTTAAATTTTTTTAATGCAATTTAATTGCCATTTTATGTGAATGTGAAGTAAATCACCCAAAAAATCCAATGATCAAGCTAGATTCAGGATAGGTATCAGTATAAATTAACACATAAAAATGCTGTCTTTTAAGGTTAATACCACATGGAAGATAGATATATATATAGCCAAAATGATTATTAATTTTTCATTTCAAAGCTGCAGCTTTAAAAAATAAGCAAAGGAATCATCAAGCAGTATGTGCACAAATATTTTTTTTAATTTTTTAAATTAGTATCCTATAGGATTTCAATATTTCCTACTCTTTGATTTTTCATTACAAATATTCTTGGATACCAAATGTTGGCCAAAACTGCACATGAATTTTTGACGGTTGGTGACTCTACTATCTGGGAATGCCCTTAATTGACCCAAGATTTGATTAGATTAACTTTAAAAAGCATCAAGGAAATAAGATGATGAAATACAGAAAAAGCTTCAGAAACATGAATCCTAAAACAGTGATATTCTATCAAATTCTAAAAAATGGGAGTTAACTAAGCACTGGCCAGAAGGGTAGAATATTCTTTATAAAGAGAATATAAAAGTGGGAATAAGGGAAGCCCAGTATTTTTTCCCAAACCTGGGACCTCTATTCTTACCCGACACAGATCCTGGTTTCAATAACCTTCTCTGCCTTTTTCAGGAATCTGGAAACTGCTTGGGATTAATATGGTAGACAAGTATAATGGGGCTGTGCAGCGATAAATTAACATTTATGAAGCCCTGTGAAGGAAAAAGAGGAAACCTTTGAATGAGAAAGATAGGGAATAATCCTACCAAAAAAAACTAAATTTGGATTCTAACTATGGCCCCCTCCACAATTACACCTTAGTCTTTCTCTAATTCATCACATCCTTATTCCTAATGACCTGGGATCCAATTTTGAGCACAGCACTGTGTGGAGCTGACAAGCAGACAGTTGTCAAAGTTCTGTCTAATTACATGTAAATAATGGTTGTCATTGGATGTCAACATTTTAAGAAAAAAAACATTGTGGGCCCTTTTCACAGTGTAGGTCACAATGAGATCATTGGGGTGTGCCAAGTGGGCAACGAAGCAGAACGCCTTGGACGAGATCACTGGAGTGAAATGCTATCGTACCCTCGGAAACCCATCGCTCACTGGCACCCACTAGTTGAGGTAAGCCCCACCTCATACCTCACTACTCAATTTCTATATGGAGTAAATGCTGTAGTCAGAAGTGGTGCATTCTAGGGCAGAGGTCCAAGTTCCCAGATTATCTCTCCTCAGATTAAATTTAGAAAACATAAAAAAGGGAGAGGGAAAGAGAAAAAGGGAAGGAAGGAAGGGAGAAAAGTAGGAAGTTAGGTAAAGCATTTTATATATATATATATATATATATATACACACATATATATTTACATATATTCATATATATATATATAAAATCTCATTTGATGGTTTGTTGCTACCTTTTGTTTTTTATACCATAGTCATTTCTCAAAATATGTATCCCTCCATCAAACCCGTCTTGTAACAAAGAAAAAGCCTTAAGCAAAATTGATAGATAGAATAACCCAAATGTATACAACATCTATTTTTATAGCTGGCCCCTCCCCAAATCAAGGTTTTCTGTATTCTGAATAATTGTTATATGACTTAAAACCATGGTTTATTAGCCTCATTGTTTTTCTCACCCCTCATTAAATTTGAAGGAAGTTGAACTTGTGCTCATATCTTACAAGTTGAATTGTGTAACGTTACACAATAGGTTATTCCAACTCTGTGCCTTAATATGAATATCTTTAGTTTAAAATTAATAGTTTTAGGATTTCTATTATGTCTATCTCCTATTATGTCTATCTATTATGTCTATCTAAATTAAAGACAGGGGCTATTTCATTTTTTCTTTGTATCCCCAAGTTTTAACTCTATATCTTGTACATAGTACATGGGTTTAAAATACTGGTTGTTGAATTGATTTGATATGAATATGGCATAATAGGAATAACAAGTTTCACAGCAGAATGATACAATGGGGAGAAAACAGAATTGCAGACTCAAATTTGAGTTTAATAGGAGGGGAAATTAGCCTCTGTTTGGAAATGCCCGCAGGTCCCTACCTCAGGTATTTTCAGTGTGTTCAAATTCCATTCAATTTTAGTCTCATAAAGTTTTTAACACATAACAATTTCAAAATCTAGCTGGCGCCAAAATGCTGAGGTATGAATCAGGGGAAATGGGTATTGGCTACTGGGATATTTGGGGATTTTTTTCAAATCCTTTGGGATCTTATAATCAGAATTTTTCTCAATCTGATTAGGAAGTGATATTACATGCCCAACCATATTGCTCTCCTTTCTTCATAGAATATGGGCTTGACTTGGGATTTATAACAAGTATTATTTGCTGACATTTTAGTTCTTCCAGTGGGGTTTGTAACTCTACATAGATGTAAACATTGACAGCACTTCCTAAACCCTGGGTTCCTCTCCTGCCTGATGATCTCTTTGCTCTCTGTCAGCAAGAGTAGTGGACAAGGGACAAAATCAAATGACAGAAAAGGATGGGCAGGCTATCCATTCTGAGATCCTGAGACCCTTCTAAAGGCACTGAAACAGGGAGTTGGACACTAAGCTAGCATTCATTTATCCTCCCTATCTAGCTAAAAGATTTGAGATTTATCCTATAAGCAATAAGGAGATACTGAAGGTCTTTGAATGTGAAAAATCATAGATAAATCATGCTGGGGAAAATCTGTTTATCTACATATACTGGACACATGATCAAGAAAGAAGTAGAGATGGAAAAATTGATATGAGATGTTCATTCATTCAAGTGAGAAGTAGTGAGAACCTGAATTAGTCTAGTGGAATCAAGAATAAAAAGAAGGTAAGGAATTAGAATATGGTCAGAAAAATTACAGTCCTTCATGACTGATGAAATTGGGGAGGGAATGGAAAACTCAAAAAATGTACCGAATAAATCCCAATCTACATGAAAACCCCTCAAATATCTAAAAGAATTATCACTTTTCTTATCTCTCAAATCTAGAATTTGAGATTTGAGCTTGGGCACCTTGGAGAATCATAGTGTTATTGACAGAGGTAGGGAAGTCTGAAGTATTTGGAGGTAGAGAGAAGAAATGAGTTTTACTTTAGACAAATTTAAGATAGTTATGAGATTCCTTGAAGATTCACAGCAGGCTGCTGGGACTCCAGGAATCTTTTTCATTTGGTAGGAAGAAATGAAATTGCCTTTCCTTCTCATTCTCATGAACTCTTGTCTAATGATAATGAGTTTGAACAAGCAGAAAGAAAAATGTTCAAAGGAACAATGAATTAAGAAAGCTTCATAAATACTGGAATTATAGAAGCTTAGCCTCCCAGATTCAGGACAGACCTCAGAGGGTTATCTAGTCTAACTTATGCAGCAATCTCTTCTATAACATTCCCAATAAGTAGTCACTCAGTCTCCACTGAATCAGCCCATTCCATTTTTGGACAACTTCAAAAACCTCCATTTCAGAATCCAAACAGCAGAATTATCTCCTTAATTGTTCTGGACACCCTGCTGTTTTAAATGAACTCTAAGTTTCTGTTAGGTTTTTTAGCTATCATTTAACACTAACCGACATTGAGATTGCAGAACTGAACACTCCAGGTCTTTTTTATATAAAGTGCTGTCTATTCATACTTTCCCTATCTTGTATTTGACATTTGATTATTTTTAGCCTACATTTGGACTTCACATCTGTCCTTATCGAGTTTCATCTTATTACATGTGGCCCATCATTCTAGTTCTCAAGCTTTCTTTGCATCCCAAGGCTGTCATCCAACACATTAATCATCCCTTCCAGCAAATCTGCAGATTGGATGAGTATCCCATCTCTGACTTCATCCACATGATTAATAAAATTGCTAAAAAGGACAGAATCAAAGACAGATATTCTAGGACACTATACTAGAAATATCTCTCTGAGTTGATACCAATCTATTAATCATCACCTTTTGGGTCCAATCATTCAAACTCCTGAATGTACAAACTATATTGTCACCTAGCTCACATCTCTCCACATAGTCCAAAGAAAATTGTGAGAAGCCCAGAATATTCCTCAATGAAATATAAATATGCTGTGTCTATAACATTGTGTCGATCTAGCAACGTAGATATCCCATCGATAAAGGAAAGGATGTTAGTGTGACGTGTTTTTTTCCTTGATGAGCCCATGCTGGTTCTTAGAGATTGCCATTTTCTTAAGTGGTCACAAAGCATCTTTTTAATAATAGATTCTGGTATTTTGTCATGAACTGTCTTGAAGAATTCACTTCCCCTTCTGAAAGTTTTTTTACACCAAAATTACTGCTATGCTCATCTAATGTCTTCCTCCACTTAGTTGTAGAATAACAGAGAGAAAAAAAAAAAGATTTAAATGGTATCAGGGCTTCTATGGAAGAAAAAAAATGCCTTAAAGCTTTGATGAATATTGATCAGATGATGAAAAGGCTCTAATTCAACACGCTCTAATTTCTCATTAGATTTATATTACAGCAACAATTTTGCAAAAGGTTAATAACTATAGTTGCCTGATTTGAGGAGACAGAGAGAAGAATAGATGCCTATGAATGAATGTACTTAGTTTGGAGGCATGTGTCATGAAAGGGATGCATTTGCTTTTGAAGAATGGATACTTGTTTGTTTTCTGGAGGAAACAGCTTGTTCAGGAATTCTCTGATACCTTGCAATAATATTACACATTACTATAGCACTGGTGGTTGCAAAGTATTCTAAAATTTGTTGAAAGTTTTCAGGTCTCAGCAGCACAAAGAAAATCTCTTGGGGAAAAACATTTGGAGTATTTGATAAAATTATTTAAATGCATTTTGGAGTAGGTAGTGAAAAATCCATTGTTACAATACATCATTTTGATGTTTGCTACTTATAGAGGGAACGATAGCCAAAATTCAAATTTTTCCGGGAAAACATTCTTCCTTTGTGTTTTAAATTTCATAGACATATTCAAACTAACATGATTAACTGGTTCTATAAAAACATGATATAAGACAAAGAAATTTTATAGGTAGTTAGAACAATGGTTTTGAATTTAATGCTAATCAGCATGATAATTAAAATGATCTCAGGAAAGTGAATATTAATCCAAAAATCCAATTTAAAGGATATTAATTAAGCACCTACTATGTGATGAGTACTATGCTAAGTGCTAGGATACAACAAAATTCTAAAATCCCCTTGTTTCAGGGAACTTACATTCTATCAGAGTTATATGACATATAAATAGACCAGGATACATGTGATTATCTGAAGAAAAGAAGATATGAATCAGGAAAGGCTTTCCATGAAAGATAGCACAGGTTATTGATTTTGAAGGAAGTCAGGGATTCTAAGACACAGAAGGAAAAGGGAAGTATATTCCAAGATCAAGTAACAGTCTGTGCAAAGGTACCAAAATGGGAAATAGACTGCCCAATTTGGGGAGCACAAACTGTCAAGTTTGATTGGAAGGCTACAGGAGATACCTGTGCAAAATCTACTGCCTCTGAGAAGTCTCTCAAATTACTATTTTTTTTAACTTTTCTAGCCCTCAAATGAATGTTCGGTTTAAAAGTATGGACCATTTCTTGGACTTTCCTTTTCTTCCTTCTACCTCTAAGCTTAGAATTAGCCCAATTCATTTTTATTATCTGATATATTTCTCAAATGAGTGGCTAAATGACATCACAATGAAGTGTTGTGAATAATGGTATCAGAGACACATATCCCCTAAATGTGTAGCCTAAAAGTTAGCTGAAGACCTGAAAAGCATACAATATAGAATTAACAATATACCTTAAAGAGTTCCTTGTGCCTGTGACATGGAACACCTTGCAACATCCTGGCATACAAGACCTTCCCAGAGAGAAATAGAGACTGGAGGAACAGAAATATAGACACATAAGGAAAGCTACCTATTAACTATAAGACCCCAGAGAGATGTTACCTTGCTACTAAATTCTCACCCATCTCTCTTACTCTGTCTCCTTTCAACTCACACAATTCTTCACCTTTAGTATAAAGGATCGACCATATATCTTGAGTCAGAAGATCTTATTCTCTGTTTTTATCTGTTACCTATAAGCATCTTCAGCAAGGGGCTGAGACTGATACTTCCCATTACAGTTACTAAAAGTAGCTTTTGCCTTCTTGTATCCATAAATCAACTGTCCTTCCTCTTTGAGGCAGGTAACAAATAGAAATTTTTAGTTATAATGTAGCAATGATATTTTGTGAAACAATATATAAGCCAGCTTTATATGGGATAGCCTTGTTTTTTTGAATAAATAAAAGTCAGATGGAAGTGCAACACTTGGATTTATTCCGTTTTTATAGAAAAACCACAACATGGTAGCATATAGAAATAATAGTTGTGTGAAGGAAAGAAAATACACACCTAAACATAAAGACTGATTTCTATGAATATTTCTCTAAAGAACAGAAGGTTTTCATTCACAGTAACTGTTATAGAGCATTCATTTTTATGACATCTTTTTTTTTCTTTTCTTTTTTTTTTTTAATTTAATAGCCTTTTATTTACAGGATATATACATGGGTAACTTTACAGCATTAACAACTGCCAAACCTCTTGTTCCAATTTTTCACCTCTTACCCCCCCACCCCCTCCCCTAGATGGCAGGATGACCAGTAGATGTTAAATATATTAAAATATAAATTAGATACACAATAAGTATACATGACCAAAACGTTATTTTGCTGTACACAAAGAATCAGACTCTGAAATATTGTATCTTAATGAAATGTTTGACTGAGATTTATGAAAAATATTGACATGTGTTACCAATCCACATCTTCAGGAAAAAGTACATTTTTATATAGTGGGTTGCAAAAGCCCTTCTAGTTGGGAGCAGATATAATCCATGTTCTCTGAAAGGACCATGGTCTCCCCATAGACTGAAAGCCTGAGAAGACAATGGTGGTGAAAAAGCCCTGATGGAACATTCTGAAAGGAGAACCTCAGAAAAACTCATGGCAGCTTCTCAGGAGCCTTCCCTAAGGAGGGAAACAACAGGAAAGAAAATAAACAAGTGGCCCCCAAATGTGTTCTCACACAGGCAGGCTTAGTCTTACATTTTCCCCACAAAGAAAAAGCATCACTGCAGGAGCTGGAAGGTTTTATTGAGTTGTGTGCTTGGTAGTTTTTGTTTTCTGTTACACAAATATTCATTGCCAAAAGGCATATAGGAGAACTTGCATCATTTTGGAATGGTTTCATATTTAATGATATTTAAATGTGACGATACTACACTTTATCATTTTTTAATTTGGTAAATAATTCTGTATTATCTATTTTTTTCTCTTGGGTCTATTTCTGATTACATGGGAGTGGAGGCTCTCATAAGAGATCCCATTCTGAGTAAAAATTAATACACGAGTCATTGGTAATGGTGATGACAGAGGGTGATATTTTATGTTTCTTCATTTCAGAATTCTACAAAAATCCTATTCTGGTGCTTTATTGTGATATGTAAAGAACCCTAGGTTCTTGAAAGTTATATCAGAAGATAGCAAAATTTGTCAGGTTCTGCCAAACTTAAAAGTTTCAAATATGGTCCAGGCCACATATTATGTCCATGCCAAAGGATCAGTAGAGAGTCTTGTCTCCTTGTAGTTGGATACTATGTGATCAGCTCATTGTTCATATGGATCCATGAAACAGATAAAAATCTCAGATGCCCCCTCTTTTGACCCATTGCATCTTCACAGTGATAACAGTGAGGAATAATAAAGAGGAAAGGGATTTTAATTTTACTTTTTTTTTTCAGTTTAAAGGCATTTATTTTATTTCTCCTTCCCATTTCCTTTATCCAATTGAAAAAGAAATTAAAACCTTTGTTAAAAAATGTTTATAGTTAAGAAAAACAAATTCCTACATATCCATGTCAAGAAATGCATGTCTCATTCTGTGTCTTAAATATATCTCTCTTTTCAATAGAAGTGGGTAAAATATTTTATCATTGGTCCTCTAAAATCATAGTTGGGCATGGTATTAATCAGAATACTTAGGTCTTTAAAGTTGTCATCATATAAATATTTTCCTAGTTTTCCATTTACTCTGAATCAGTTTATTCAGGTTTTCCCAGGATCCTCTGAAATCATCCCTTCCATCATTTCTTATGTCACAATAACAATCCATTATATTCATATAACACAATTTACTCAGATGTTCCTGCCTTATGGACACCTCTTTAGTGTCTAGTTCATTGCCACAAGAAAAAGAACTACTATTAAAATTTTTGAGATGGAATATTAAAAATTATATAGTTTTTGCAAAACCTGAGCACACTAATTTTAATTTTTAATATTCTAAATGTAAAATTTGGAAAGCATTCTGGTCAAAAGATCATTGATTCTAGAGTTAGAAGGTCTCTCAAGGGTAAATCTCATTCCTGATAAAGGCTAACTGTGTGACTTTGGGAAAGTCAATTCCCCTCCCCCTGATTTCATTTCCTTATCTGTAAAATAAGGGGATTGGTCTAGATAATTTCTGAGATCTCTTCCAGCTTTGCATCTGTGGTTTCTGTCTAACTGTCAATGAGTAATATGCTTCTGGAAGAAAGCATATCAATATTGACATGAAACCTTATAAATCAAAACTGAAGATAATATGAAAATTGTAACTATATATTGTCCAGTCATTTCAGTCATATATGACTCTTCATGACCCCATTTGGGATTTTCTTGTCAAAGATACTGGAATAGTTTGCCATTTCCTTTCCTAGCTCATCTTAAAGCTTAGAAAACTTAGGTAATCCTTGCATAGGATCACCTAACTGGTGAGTATCTAAGGCCAGATTTGAACTCAAGAAGATTTGAATTCAAAAGTTTTCTGAGTTAGATGCAGCACTTTATCCACCGCACTACTTAGCTTCCCTATAATTATATAGAAGTTACAATTAGCATATGAATGCAACTGTCAGTTCTCTTCAGATAAAGTTGTTGACAGGCTTTGTGGAGGGTTTTGTTTTAATCCCAAGACAAAAAATAATCATTTCAATTGAAGCTTAGATCATCTTGCCTTGCAGTGCTTTGTTATGACTATAAACAGGAGACTGTCATTAAGTTAAAGCTTATCTACCAACAAATCCTACGACATTTAAGATCTGTGGATTGCCCCAAAAAAATTGATTTAGATGAACAAAACAGTCTTTAATGTATTTCAACAAGATGTTTCCTACAAATATGAGAATGTCATATAATATTCCTTGATGAATTCAACTACATATATATGTATGTGTGTAAATATCTATATGTATGTATATGTATGCAATATTACATGTGGCATAAAACAGGGAAACATGGCTCCCCAGAAAATAATCATCAGTATCATGAGTAGAATAGAAAAGAATTAATGAAAAACTATGTAATGAGCCCTGGTCTCCCTGTGTGAAAATACGAATAGAAAATAAAACATTCCCTGCTTTCTAATTGGGAAAGATGACATATAACATTCCTCTACAAGTTAGTTTATCATCTTTGAGAGTTATTGTGACCAAAGAATTTATCACCCATTAGCTAGGTTGGGGATGAGCTATTCATTTGTTTTTCTCTGTGCTTGTTACATGAATGACCTTCTAGCTTCTCTGAAAACCAAACCCATTTCCTGGATGTTTTATCTTATGCCATTTCTTATACAGAATTCCTTATTGTAATATTTTGCAGGCTGTTTATATTTACTATGAATTCTCCACTGGATTTCAAGTCTCTCACAATTTTGATTCTTTGGGGATTGAATTTTCCATGCTTTGAGTTTATCTCTATTCAATTTAATTCAACTAAATTCAATCAAACTAATTTTATTCATGAGTCAAGTACTATACTAGATGCTAGATGTATGAAAACAAAAGCAAAAACATTCTTGTCTGTGGCATCATGGATAGAATGATGCTATTAAAAATATTCCTTTGGTATGCATGAGAGAGCAACTTGGGATCCTTGAAAGTGCTGGACAATTTCCCAAATGCAGAGTATGAAAGAAAACAATATTCCTCTAATACCCATATTGATATCCAATCAATATACCAAACGGAGTTGATTAACTTTACATCATTCGAGTTTGTTGTTTTGTTAAGAGAATCTCTAGAAGCAAATGGACAAAGGATGTTTTTGCCCAAAGCATCCACTGGCACTTACAGATGTTATGAAGAAAAAAATAAAGTAGTTCTCACCCTCACATGTTGAGAAAGAGAGAGAAACAGAGAGACACTAGAGAAAGCTCGCCAATGGATTGGACTGGTCTTCTGTGGGGGATTTATGAGAGGGAATGGACAAGAATATTATAGGAAAAGGAGGAATTGCGACTTGTCCATATCAATAAGATCATAGACTCACTGAAGGACAGAAGCATAAATCAATGAATAATTCTAACTCAAATTTGTGTGGTTGTGCATGGACAAATACATGTGTGTATATGTGTGTTTGGAGTTTGTGGTTAATGGTTCTATAATTCGTGGTTCTAGTCAGCATGGCTGCATAAGGCATTTTTACATGTGTTGTATATTAGACAAGATAATCATAGCTATTACTCACATAGCACTTTAAGATTTGTAAAATGCTTTATAAATATTCTCATATGACCTTACCACAATCCTCAGCACAACCAAAGGTAGATGCTATTATTATATTCACTTTACATAGGAGGAAACTGAGACAAACAGCTTAAGTGATTTGTCTAAGGTATTAAAGTATCTGAAGCTAGATTTTAACTCAGATCTTCCCAACTCCAGAGGTAGAGCTCCATCCCCTGGACTACCTAGCTGCCAAGATGCCTCTGGAGTATGAACACTTGAAATTCCAGCTTCTGAGATTGACTGAAGGTCTTTCAATTTAAGGATAATTGTTCACATTAAGCCTGAAGGAGCATATTGATACTAAAACTGGAAGAGTATTTAGGATTTAAATTAAAGTGTTTGGTTTGGGTGAAACTTGGCACTGTTTACAAATCATTCATCAATTACTTGGAATCAGCCTGACCTTCTTGTACTCAGTGTTCTGTGCAGTATATTCAGATATGTTTGGAATTGAAAGGTAATTGTCATAAATAATAGATATGAGGAGAAAAAAACATAAAAGTTTAAAGGAAAAGGAGAACTATATAATTATTCCTTGCAATTATTGAATAAATAATGCTTTGGTTTTTATTTGTGTAATATACACACATATATAATATATTTTATATTTATGTATATATACACATCTATTGTTTGTTGCTGTTACAGTCACATTGATGACTGCTCAAAGGTCACTTGAGAAAGGAACTAGTATTTTTCCAAAGAAAAATATTTTAGTTGAAATCCTGAAAAAAAAATTTGCAGGGGTTATTTATCTTTGTATTTTGGACACAAGGAGCCAAATGATCAGGAAATCTAATAGGAGACTGTCTGGAATCTGATTTGAAAAGGTAAATTATCAGAAGGGTATGTCTAGTTTGATTTAGGACAAATTTATTAGCTTCTAATGTGGAAAGATATATGATGAGTATAAGTAGACTTCAATTTATGATCTGCAATGACTTCATGAAAGAAATCTAATAAAAGGCATAAACTAGAATAAAACCAATAAACACAGAAAACACAGAAACTATAATATGTCTGATAAGAAATATAGGTAAGACCAGTCATGTGGCCAGAGTAAGGGGTCACAGATGGACAGCCTGAGTGAAGATAGAATAGTATATTGATTGGGTGTTAGGTTTGGAACTAAAAATATCTAGGTTCAAGTTTTAACTTAACCACCTTCATGACTACATATATGACTTTTAATAAGTCACTTTAGTCTCTCTGGGTTTTAATTTTCCCACAAGTAAAATGATTGTTTGGACTCAACCTTGTATTTCCATGACAGGTATATACAAAGTACTATGCTAGGCACTAAGAAAGGAAAATGGGGAAAAAAGTATATAAAGATAGAATATTGTTCTTGCTTTCAAAAAGCTTATATCTAAATAGAATGCATGAGACCGTACACAAATAATTATAATACAAGGAAGAATGTTATGAATGTAAAGAAGAGATCTAGATAGAATTGAATTTGGAAAAGTTCTAGCACATAATACAGTGTCAACCCTTAATAAATATTGATTGATTGATTGATTAAAACAGGTTCAAGTCTTTATAGTGGCTGGTGAAATTGGAGCTCCAGCTTTACCAGCATGGCAGAATTGGATAATGATGACATTTTACTAGTTTGGCTAAAAGCCAAGTCACATCAAGAAGACCTAAACAAAATAAAGACAGTGGACTGAATGTAGTATTGGTGGTATTTTCTCATCAGTAAGCTCCATGAAGAATTTCAGGAAAATGGGAACCAAGAACTCAAGCATAAAAGGAAGAAAGTATATATCACCTTGGAGAGAGTAACTAGCAAACCTGAGAGCAAGGATCTTCTCAGATAGCTGTATAATCTATAAGCATTATGAGTGTTGCCTGTGGGAGTAATAAGTTCCTCACTGTGGTGGAGATACATGGAAAATGTGATAGCCTACAGAAAGTGACTCTGACCCAGATGAGGTTCCACTGTTCACAAAGATTGCTTTATTAAAATTCAAAAACAAATTCAAATCAATCAACAATTATTTATTAAGCCTTTCCACACGTACCATTATGATTATTATGATTACTATTATGATTAAGCATTATAATAAGGGCTAAGATAGAAAGGCAAAAGTTAAATGGTATCTTCCCTCAAGAAGCTTACATTCTAATGTAAGAGATAGTGTGTACATATATTCATGTGAATATACACAAAATGAATGAAAGGTAGTTTGGGAAGGAAGTTCAATAGCTGCTGGGTTTCATGAAAGGTTTCAAGTAGAAGGTAGCACTTGAGCAGAGGAATAAAAGAAACCATGAATTTCCAAGAGGCAAAAGTGAGGAAGAAGTACGTTTTGGGTAGGGGAGATAGCCAGTGGAAAGGCACATATTTAAAACGGCAATTAGATCAATGTTGTTGTATGATAAAAGGGAACAATATGTAAGAAATTACTAAGTAGCTATTAAAAACATCAGACAGTATAGGAAATAAGTGGAGTTTTCCTTAAAATGATAAGTGGCAACTACCTAAAACCATTGGCAAGCATCATATGTAATGGGGATAAACTAGAAGTATTCCCAGTAAGATCAGAGGTGAAACAAGGCTGCCTACTATCACCATTACTATTTGATCTTGTATTAGAAATGTTAGCTTTAGCAATATGGGAAGAAAAAGAACTTGAAGGAATTAGAGTCAGTAATGAGAAAACAAAAGTATCATATGCTGTACTTAGAGAATGCTAGAGAATCAACTAAAGAACTACTAGAACTTTAACATTAACTTTAGCAAAGTTGCAAGATACAAAATAAATAAACATAAATCATCCACATTTCTATATGTTACTAATAAAGTCCAGGAGCAAGAGATAGAAAGAGAAATTCCATTTAAAATAACTGAAGATCACATAAAATATTTGGGAGTCTACCTGCCAAGACAAAACCAGGAACTATATGAACACAAAAACAAAACACTTTCTATACAAATAAAGTTAGACCTAAATAATTGGAAGATTATCAAGTGCTCATGGGTAGGCTGAGCTAATGTAATAAAAATTACAATAAATTAATCTACTTATTCAGTGTCATACTAATCAAACTGCCAAAAAATTACTTTCTAGAGCTAGAAGAAAATTACAAAATTCATCTCAAAGAGAAGTGACTAAGTAGTAAAGAAAATTAGATGGCAAGCAAAAGATTTTATATTTCACCATAAATGTAAATGGGAAAAATAGGAAGCCACTAGAGTTTATTGATTTTGTAAAAAGAGGAATGATGAGGTTAGACCTGCACTTTAAGAAAATCACTTTGGCAATTATATAAAGTATGGATTGAAGCCTAAGAGGCTTGAGAGACTAATTATAAGGCTATTGCATCTGTCCAAGAAAAAAGATGATGAAAGCCTATACAAAGAAGTCTGTGTGAATAGAAAAGAAAGGACATTAGCAAGAGACATCGAGGAAACAAATAATAAGATGTGACAACTGAGTCAAAAAGCACTTATTAGGGCCTTGCTGTGGGCATGAGACTGCTAAGTTCTAAGGTTACAAAGGCTAAAATAAAACAATTCCTAACCTTTAGGAGATTACACTTGACATTCTTAGACATCCTCACATTTTTCTGGATCTCTCAGCATCTCCATTTTTGAGGTAGCTAGAGCATCTACTATTCTGAGCCTATCATCTTTTTGTGTGTCTTTCATGGTCAAGATATTCTTTACATCTCATTATTAGCTCTGGAATAGTTTTCCTATATAGATGTCTGTAATAATAAAATCTTCTTAAGACAGCAACCTCTCAATGTAAGGTTCAATTTGAGAGCTCCAATTCAAAACAACAAGAAAATCCCATTATGCATAGGAGAAAGTGTTGGATTTTGACATAGGTCAAAGATTTAGATTCATATCCCTAGTTCTGCCATTTGTTAGCACTTAGGATGCTGGGCAGATGATTTAGCCTCCCAAGGTCTTGAGTACTTATGGATAAAATGAAAGTGTTAGGCTAAATGATTTCTGATGTATTTAGCTGTTATCAATACAATATCATCTTATTACACTGAATAATTACAGATAATGGACAGTGATCCAACTCTGCTTGCCCATATTAGTCCCCCTGCAGCTATGCTGATGCTAAGTCCTGGACATTAGCTTCTACTTTTAGGGGACTTTCTTAGATGAGCTTTTGTAGGTATGAAAATTCTCAGTAATCATAGTTGTAGTTTCTCTTATAATCTCATAATTCTCAGCTATATTTGGTTCTTGGAAATTCTTGTTGATTTTCATAAAGTTGATAAAGGAAGAAGTCATTGATGCAAAGTCTCCAATAAAGTGATAATACCCAGTGGATCCCTAGGACTGCTACAGATTTTTTTAGGGTATGGGGGCTTCCAAGGCAAAGGATCTCTATCTGGTAGAATTTTCCTTTCAGCCCTGATGGCTTATATATACTGAGAACACTATCTTTTTAAAACAATATAACATTTCCCCTATTTTAGAAGCACTATTATGGAATCACATCATCAAGGCCTCTGCCAACTGGGTTTGATTCAATTCAACAATCACATTTATAACAACAAAATTTATAGTGTCCAGGAACCTCATCATCAGAAACTTCATCATCCTTTAAGATCTCTTTAGTCTTTACCTTCACCCCTCATAGTACCCTCTGTCCCTCTGATTAGAGGGTAGAACAAAGAACTCCCCAAAACCTCCATTTAAAAAGGACGCTCAGGACAGCTATCTCTTCATTTCTACTCAGCTGCCCTCCTTTGGATTTCTCTATCATTCCCCCATGTAGAGTACTTGCTCTGCCCTCTATCCCTTGTTTCTGTTGTATGTTATCTTCCTCCTTTAGACTGTAAACTTGCTGAGAGCAGAGGTCCTTTTCTCTTTCATTCTCATTCATTCATATTCATTCATACTCTCTATCTCTTCTTCTTCTTCCCTCCTTCTCTGTATTCTTCTCTCCATCTCTCTTTTCCTCCCTCCCCCTCCTTTTCTTTCCTTTCCCCTTCTTTTCTTCTCCTTCCCCTCCCTTTCCCTTCCCTTCTCCTCCTTTACCCCTCCCTTCTCCCTCTCCTCCTCTCCCTCTCTTCCTCTCTCCATCTCTCTTTCTCTTCCTTTCCCTTTTTCCTTCCCCCCCCTTCTTTTCTCTCTCTCCTTTCCTCTCTCTCTCTTCCTTCTTCCCCTCCCCCTCTCTCATTTATATTTCTAGGGCTTAGCATAAGGCCTGTACCATAATAGATACTCAATATTTATTGACTAACTGCCCTTAGGAATCTATACCTGAACTCAGAATTCTCAAGTTTTCATACTTCTTCATACTTCCCTTCTCACTTTCCCATCTTCCCACAAAGCTGGAAAAACAGGAATGAATCAATTTATAGAGAGATTTAAATATCAAGTCAGGGGATTTATATTTTATCTGGAATAAAAATGTTTAGCCTGTGAACCTTTTTAATATGTTTATAACTATATTACAATGTAATTGGTTTCCTTTGTGACTCCTGTGTTTTATGTATTCATTTAAAAACATGATTCTGAGAAAGGGTCCCTAAGCTTCACTCAACTGCTAGAGGAGTTCATGGCACAAAAAAGACTAGGAACATCTGTTGCAATAGGAATTCACTGAAGATTTGCAAGAAGGGAATGTCAAGATAAGTCTTGTGTTTTAGGAAGATTGTTTTGACAGCTATGTGGAAGATGGATTGGAAAGAGGAGAGATTGGAAGCAGGGAGACCAATTAGAAAGCTATTGCAATAATCTAAGAAAGCAGTGATGAGGACCTGAAGCAGAATAAATGGGACATATGAATGGAGAGAAAAGTGTGAATATAAGAAACTTTATGGAGGTAGAGGCTCAATAAGACTTGACAACTGACTGGATGTGGAACATGAGAAAGACAGAAAAGGCAATAATGACCCTGGGTTTTCAATCCCCAATAAATAGGAGAGGAAGCCCTCACCAGAAATAGAGGCGCATAGAGAAAGGGTAGGTTTTAAAGGACAAAGATAATTAATTCTGTTTTTCATGTTGAATTTGAGATGCTGGTGGTACATTCAAGTGTAAATAGCTGGAAAACATTTAGCAATGTAGAATTAGGGTTTAGGAAAAAAATAAGACTAGATATATAGACTTGAATGTCACCTGTGACTGCATATGTTATGTGGAGATTAGCATATTATCAGAGTACACTACTATTCCTTGACCAGAAGTTCTTAAAATAGATCATTCGTGAACTACTGGTGGGTGGCAAGCCTGTTACAATCTCAGCAGCAGCACAAAAGGCCAAAATTGTCTGAATCACTCAAGTTATGTTTTTGCTTTAATGTTATTATTATTGCTAATGTTCCTTTGGGGCCAACCTAGATTTTCATGGCTATAGAGAGCTTTCTGTAGGGAAAATATAGTCAACCAGTGGAGATCTGCCATCATTTGTCTTATAAAATAACCTGGGGGCACAGCCCCAAGATTCTACAGCTAGTGTGTGTCATGATCTCCTATATGATATTTGAAAAAGCTAAAACAGAAACTATTCTTCTATCACATGGTAAGTACATGTATGTAAATAATATGTTTATTTATGTGCATATTATTTCTACTGGTAGACTCAATCCAGGCAGAAAGATTCAATTGACAGACAATAAAAACCCTTGTCAATTTCATTGACAAATAGAAACTGTTTTCAATTTATCTCTTTATTCTCCATTTCTAACATGATTCCTAGCATGTTACTTTCACCAAAGAGGTCACCCATCACTGTGCAGTATCCAATTTGCAAAGAATCATAAGGCAAATTTGACTCATTCAGAAATATGTGGGACTTTGGCTCAAAGAATGTTTTGATTTAAATCACAGACCCAGATAATATCATTTGATGAGAAAATTTGTCCAGCAATCAAGTCCAGCCGGCCAGAGTTTATGTTGCCAAAAGTGGACCTCTGCCTAGCCCGTGACCAGCAGAGCCGAGGAATCTGTAAACTGATTGGAAGTTTCTAACTTTAACTGGAAATCTATTGGTTGCAGAAAAGCCGGGAGACATCCTTCATCCTCAAATAAGATTTCTCAGATTAGGTTGGGAAATATGTATGTGTGTATATATACTGATATATGTGTATATGTATATACATACACACAAAGTTAATACAAAATAACTTGGGGGAGAGAAGCAATAACATTTAGGGACATCCAAAAAGCTCTTAAGTGGACAGTGACTCTTAAATTGTACCTTGAAAAGAATTAGGCTGGATGAGCAGGGATGCTCAACCTGTTTTCAGTGTTAATTGAGACAGAAATGGGATGAATGATACCTAGAAGATACTTGAATTAACTCACTTTCTTGCAGACACTTGGTTCTTTATTTCTCCTTCTCATTGTCAGCTTCAAATCTAAAAAAAAATTATAATCTAATCAAAAACTTAAATCTTAAAACATTTTGAAATATAAAGGAAAAGGAAGAAAAGTCCAGATAGTCTATATAACTGGATTTAGGAGCAGCTAGGTGGTAGAGTTGTTAGAGTACTGAGTATGGAATCAAAAAGACCCGAGTTCAAATCTGTCCTCAGACACTTAACTAGCTGTGTAACTCTAGGCAAATCATTTAACTCCTACCAGTCTCCGTTTCCTCATCTACAAAATGAAACAAAAAAAAATAGTACCTACCTCCCAGGATTACTGTGAGAATCAAAAGAAGTAATATATATATATATATGTATGTATATATATATATATACATATATATGAAGTACTTAACATAGTATTAGGCACAAAATAATTACTTAAATCTTTGCCTCCTTCCTTTTCTTTCTTCTTTTTTTCTTTCTTTCTTTCTTTTTTTGGCTGGGGAAATAAATTAAGTGACTTGCCTAGAGTCACACAGGAAGTGTTAAATGTCTGAGACCAGCTTTGAACTCAAGTCCTCCTGACTTAAGGGCTGTTGCTCTATCTACTGCCCTACTTATCTACCTCCCCTTCCTTTCTAATGAAGGAAAATAGACAAGAAGAGGTAAAAAAAATGAGTTGAGGAAGTGAACAATTGGACCATAAAATAGTTTATTCTTTCCCAAAAAAAAATAGTATAAGGAAAGATTTACTCCCAGGAGAGGGCAACAGCAATAGAACCATGGCATGGCAGGCAAGGGCTGGTGAAGAGAGTAGAACAGTTGTGCCATGTAGTGTGGAACTGCCCAGTTATTGAATCACCAATGGGAAGGAAGCACCATTACAAGTTAGTGGGGTAACAGGGTCTGGATTAGTAGCTATTGCAATATTAAAGTGACAGACAAGGAGGTCAAGATGGAGTAACAAAGACTACAAAAATTGAAGAAGATTGTAGAATTGAAGGCCTTTTTGAGGGCAAAGAGAAGGTTTAGTGTGAATGTGGTAAGTCAAAGGTCCAACCTCTGCAATTATTTTGCGATGGGCTCCTTATTGCTTTGACTTTTCTCTATTTCTTCTTCCTCTGCCATAACCTTTCAAAACTGCCTAAGATGTAATTCCCTCTTTCTATTGGGTCACTCCCATTCTGTTGATTGTGCTGTGTTGTTGTATCTCATTGCCACATTTTGGTAAGGAATTGCCTCAACCAGGACTGTTGGTCCTGGAAAGTGATATTTCCTAATTGGGAAATGATCCAGTGATTGTATCTCGGATTCAGAAATCCAGGAGAGAAGTGCATGATGAGAAGTGGCCCCACTTCTTTTTTTCTCCAGAAAAGCAGTGGATTTGGTTTTAAGTATTTTGTTAACATTCCTTGGCTCAACTACAACACCTAGTGGTTTGACTCATACATCTGAACAGCCAGATTGCTGTAATGAGATAGTGAGAGAGGTAGAGAGACAGAAAGTTGTTTTCAGACCTACAGAGTCCTAAGATCCATATGTGATGTAAGATATGACTGTGCTGGTGTATAAGTGAATTAGGATTGGAGAAAGCCATTGGGGTTAAGGAGATTGATGCAGAGACTCTCAACATAATTATTGAAGCCCTGAGGGATGATGGTGGTAATAAGGTTAAGAGGAAGACCATGAACCAAGTAACTAGACTTTTTAAAAATGGGAGGTGATCTGTAGTTTAATAGATAATGACAATAAAGATGGCGTGGAGTGTTATGAATAGACTGCATGAATTCCAGTTAAAAGAGGATGAATGTAAGCTCATTACATGTGTAGTCCTCCAAATATGATGTCAAGAATAGTAATTTGCACAATAATCTGAGTCTGGCTAGGGAAGCTAAAAACACAAAAGATTTGGGGTTGTTTTTAATGATATTAGAAGCAAAAAGGAAGATCAAAGAAGGAATGAAACCTGGCTTGAGATGGATGGAATGGTGAAAACTACGGAGAGAAGAGAAAACTGCTCACTTTTCATTGTTTTCTTTGCAAAGGAAGATAACCTTTACATCATAAATGACAGAACAAAAATGACTAACAGGGAGTTGATACTCAAGATATGTTAGGAGAGAGCAAGACAACACCTAGCTGCCCTTGATAAATTCAAGTCATCTGGCCCAGATGAACCCTGTCTTTGTGCCCTGAAAGAATTGGCAGATTGGATTCCTGAGTCACTGTCAAATATATCTGAAAGATCAAGGAAAGGAAGAAAGGTGCAATAGAATTGAGGAAAGACAAATGTCTGATTTTTCATGAAGAAAAACTCTTCATAGTAAAGGCCAGAGAGTTTGACTTTGTTTCCTAGGAAATTTCTAGAACAGATCCTTAAAGAAATGTCTAGTGAACATCAAAAAAGAAAAGTGATAATTACAAAGCACCAGCACGGCTTCAAGAATAGGTCATGTTAGACTAGTCTCATTTCCTTTGGTTTTGTTAGCAGGAGTACTAATCTAGTAAGTAAAGGGAATTCTGTGATACCGTATGTCTAGATTTTAGCAAAGATTTTGTTTAAACAATTTTATGTTGTTTTGGTGGAGAAGATAGAAAGCTGTGAATTAGAAAATAATATAGAGTTTAATTCAGTTTAATTCTAAACTGGTTCAATAGACAGTCTCAGAGAGTAGTAATTAATAACTCAAGATCAGCATGGTGCCCCAAGGCTCTGTACATGGCCCTGTGCTAAAATAACAATTTTACCAATAATTTAGTGTGCTCATCAAATTTGTAGATGATGCAAAATCAGGATAGCTGGTTAACACAGTGAATGACAGAGTATGGATTCAAAGGATATTAATAAGTAGAGCAGCACTAATAGAAGGGTCTCAGGACCCTTCTAAAAAATTGAGAACCACAAATAGCTTTTGTTTATGTAGGTTACAGCTGTTAAGATTTACAGTTATATGTTTTGAAAATAAAAAGCTTTAAAATTAAAAAAAGAAAGAAAAAAATATTTATAATGCTACTAACTGAAACATTTTGGCATTAACTCATGCACTCCTTGATGGACCACACAAGTTGACATCACTAGGCTGGAATAAATCTAATAAAATGAAACTCAAAAAGGATTAATATAAAATTTTGCACTTGGGTTCAAAAAATAATTTCACAAATATAAAATGGGAAACATGGAATAGAAAGCAGCTGATCTGAAAAAGATCTGAGGGTTTTAGTGAACTGCAAGCAGTATGATATATATATATAATGGGATCTTGGGCTCCAGAAAAAAAAAAAGGCATAGCTTTCAGGAATAGGAGGCATAAATGTGACTATACTCTGTCTCATCAGACCACAGGTGAAGAAGGGATGGAGGAAGAAATAAGCTTGCTATGTGCCAAGCATTTTGTTAAGTGCATTTTATGAATAACCCCTTGCTTTAACCTCACAACCACCCTGTTAGGAGGGTGCTATTATTATCTTTATTTTACAGTTGAGGAAAATGAGAAAAATAGAGACTAAGTGACATGCCCAGAGTCACACAGTTAGTAACTGAGACCACATTTGAACTCAGGTCTCCCTGATTCCAGACCTAGCACTTTATCTATTGAACCATCAGATGCCTCAAAGTATTTTCTTTGGTTCTGTGAACCACAATTTAAAAATGATGTTGATAAATTGAATTGTCCAGAGGAGGGCATCCAGAATAAAAAAGGAGCCCTTAACCTGTGAGGATCAATTGAAAGAACAGGACAAGTGTCCCCTGGAGATGAGAAGATTTAAAGGGGGAATGATAGCTGTCTGCAAGAATTTGAAGGGCTGTCACATGGAGGAGGGGCTAGAATGGTCCTGTTTGGCCCTAGAGCACAGAAATAAGAGCAATGAGTACAATGAAGATGTGGCAAAATTATACCTGATGTCAGGACAAACTTCCTAACAATCAGAGCTGTCCAAATGTGTGGAATGGACTGCTTGGAGATATCTATTCATTGCAAATCTTCAACCAGACTGGATACTCACTTGTCAAGTATATTCTAGAGGGGATTCTTTTCATGGATGGGTTGGAGGAATGATCATGAATGGAGGCTGATAAAATCCCTTAAAATCTCCAATTCTGTGAGACTGTGAAATCAAAAGAGGGAAGATCATTGAAGAATAATAGTAGAGTGGGAAAGACAAATAAGGAGTATGCTCACTTTTGTAAGTCTGGGGAAGTGGAAGAAGATAAGAGTAAACCTTTTTTTTCCCTTAAGAATATATTCATTGGATCTGTGATTATATGAATGGGGTTACTCCTTCAACAATACAGATGGCAATCTGCCCATGCCTTCTATACATATGCAATTCTTGTCCAGCTCCTATAAATTCTCCAATAGAGGCCCACCCAATATTCATTTCCATATATACAAAAGAATAAGGAAAAAAATGAATGTACAAGGAAACCAAGAAACTTTGCTACATATAGCCTTGCATTTCTAAAAGAATATAATAAATCACTATATTAGTTTCAAAGCTATCTTGTTTTTCAATGCTTTTTTCAGTCTCTGGAAACCTACTTATATACTCTTTGCAAATTTAATACTAAAATTGCCTCTTTTTTTTTCTTCCTGTCATAGTTTTCACCTCTTCTGAATCCCCTGATATTTTTAAAATTTTTTTTTCTTGTAACAAATAGGCATTGTCAAACAAAATCCATATATTGGCCAAGTCTGAAAATGTGTCTTAATCTGCCCCTCCAGGGCTACATTTTCAGTTGGTGGGTAACATTTTACCACCAGTCTTTTAGAATGGTGGTTGATCATTACAGTGAATAGAGTCTGTAAGTCTTTCAGAGTTTTCTTTGGTAGTTACTGTACAAATTGTTTCCCTGGTTCTGCTCATTTTGCTGCGTCAGTTCCTTTGAAGTCTTCCCATGGTTATCTAAAACAGTCCCTTTCATCATCTCTTACCCTGAAATAAGACACTATGTATTTATACACCATAATTTGTTCAACTGTTCTCCAATTGACTAACACCAAATTAGTTTCCAGGTCTATACCATAACAGAAAGTGCTACTATAAATATTTTGTACATATTGGTTCTTTCTCTCTTTCTTTGATTTCTTTGAGGTATGTACCTACTCATATTTTGGGGTCAAAGGTATACTTTAATGACATTGGAATTATATATCTACATTTTTTTTCTAAGTTTGAGTTTCATCAGATAGTCCATGGTTGGCTCAGTTTACAACTGCGTTAGCAGTACATTAGTGTGCCTGTCTTCCTATGACCCCTTCAATAATTGTCATTTTCCTTTTTTGTAATCTTTTCTAACCTAATAGACATAATATGAAACCTGAGTGTTATTTTCATTTATACATCCCTTCCTTAGAAATTCAATGGTTTCGTTTTGTTTGGGAGGAGAAGGCTGATGGTTTATTTTGTATATAGCCCTTGAAAGCTTGGATTTCTTCCTTTAAACCGCTTGTCCATATAATTTGACTATCTACTGGGGAATGACTCTTGTTCTTATATATTTGAATTATTTCCTTATACATCTTAGATATCAGATTTTTATCAGAGAAACTTTTTGCAAAGATGTTTTCCCAGTTAACTTTTTCTTCTAACGTTAACTACTATAATTTTGTCTGTGCAGAGGTTTTTCAATTTTATGTAATGAAAATTGTCCATTTTGTCTTCTACAATCCCTTTTTTGGTTATAAAATTTTTCCCTATCCATAATGTTGAAAGGCTTCTTCTTGCTTACTTCTCTAATTTGCTTATATGACTCTTTCCATATAGGGATTGTATGCATTTGAAGTTTATTGAAGTTCAAGATGTTAGACTAAACCTAATTTCTGCCAGACTGCTTTCCAGTTTCCCTGTTATTTCTTTTATCTCTTAACTATCCATAAAGCATTTATTAGCCCTTATTAAATTTGAGACACCATGCATATTATTAATACCAATTTTTTGTGTACCACAGATATGTAACTCAAATCCAGAATTGTGTTACTTGGATTCAATGTGTAGGGTCAGGAAATTTGTGCTTTAAGCTCCTATCCAGTGCTGACTGTCCTAACAGATTGAATAGGAGCTATAAATAAAATAGTAAAACATTTAACTGAAAGATATTATCAAAGAAAATAACAGGGAAAACATGCTTCAGTATAATTCTGAAAAAAAATCTCTGCTGCTTGAGTTTCCATGGTTTTGTATACCAGCAAACCATCTGGGACTCACTACAAGTGTTGATTCTACTTCCCTCAGCTACTTGCCATGATTCCATGTCTCCCTTGGTCTGCTGCTGCAATCCACTGAAGCTCCACTGCCAATGCTGTCCACTGCTTTTTTATCATGCTACTGCTTCTGTCAGAATTTTTAGTTTTCATCCACCAAAGCTTTGTCCTGCTGCTACTGTCTGATGCCTTTTTAGCTGTAATCTGCTGGAGCTCCAGCCTGTTGTTACTTCCTGCTACCATTTGCCTCTTAGACAAATCAGAGGAGTGTCATTTTTTCTTCAAATGAAGTCACATGCCTCAGGACTCGTCGACATATTGTCAACTCTGCCTTGAAGCTACTTCACAGCTCCAACTAGATGAAACATAAGTTTTCTAGGGATATCTTTCCTTCACCACCAGTCAAATCAGGAGATTATATTCATTTCTCAAAAAAAAAAGATTATTCATAATTTTCCTATCATTTACTTTGCCATTCTCTTGCAATTAAATATTATATTATTCGATATACAATTCTTCCTTAATCTGTTTATACATCTTGCTAGTGCACCAAAATATCATTCAAGCAGCTAGGAAACCTCCCCCCTTCGTTGCTCTCAATGAGAAATTCCTTGCACTTATTTCTTTTACTTCTTCCTCACTTCAGGACTTACTCCTAGTACTTTAGAAATAAAGACACACAGTCCCACTGGGCTTCTTGTTAAATTGTACTTGGCTATGTCAATTGAGTCAGAATTTTGATAAGTCTTGAAACACACTGAAGGGGACAGGCACAAGACAGGGTCCTCTGTTAGTCTTCCTGCTGTCAAGTTAAAACTCTCCTCCCTCATACACCATTCATCACTGGTTGTATTCCCCATCCTCATTACACCCACTATGTCTCTCCATTGTCCTTTGAGTGAATCACCACTCTTGATTCTTCAAAGATTGTGGGTATTCCATGATTCATAATTATAGAACATCTCTGGGAAAATGTGTTAAAAAAAAGGGGGGGGGGAGAAACTCAAATTCATCTTGTAATTTACCAAGTGCATTCATGCTGTTTCTTTTTCTCTCATCTAATTATGGGTCCAGCCCACATTCCACCTCCAGTTTCTGAGATTTGTGTACTACTAGATCAGCTATAGGGGCTGTCCTCCCTATTCTATGTCATTATTCTGCTGAAGAGTCCATAGGGTTCCCCAGACTCACAAAGGTGTCCATCGAACAAAAAAGAATATTGTGTTTTAAAATCTTATAGAAAATGTATAGGTTTTAGCATCTTTTACACACACACACACACACACACACACACACACACACACACTTTTTTTTTAATTGTCGGCCATTTACAAGACGGGTATTCGATAGACTCTCCTCTGGGTCTAAGGCCATATGAATGTTGGCAGATCAGCTCAACCTTTTTCAATTAAATCCACCTAATCTCTTGACAAAAAGCCAATTAGCCTGAATTTGAGGTCCCAAATCTTTGGGGGAAGAAAATGTCAGGTCGCACTGAGCCTGCCAAGTAGTATTCCCATTTATCAAAGCTCTCACAGGGCTATAGGCAGGCTGCAGTCACTTTCAAGTAATCAGCTCACTTATTACCGTCCTCTAGTTCCAGCCCCAGCTGTGATTCTAATAAGAAGGGACTAGGGCCTCTAATTCGGGGAAGTGGGTTCTTTGCATTGCAGTACTTTGGCCCTGCTGAGCCCTGTCGTGGGTACTACCAGAGCCCTGGCTGTAAATTGAAAATAAACATACACATAACAGAAACAAGAGAACTGATCAGCCCCAGCCCTTCACTACCTGCTCCCATCCCTACCTCCAACACACACAAACTTTCAGATACAAAAATGGTCTTGCCCAGAGAATTCTGTGGCTCAGAGAGTTCACTGTTCAAATTGAGTGAGAATTAAACATAAAAACATTAAAGGATCATCATAAACCTGATTGAATGGATACTAAGAAGGCAGTCTAGTTCCAGATGTCCCTCCAACCTGAGCTGGCTGTGCATAAAGACCCCTCTTAAAGGGTCAGGATCCAGGCCACACATTTCACCAATCTGGAATTAGGCAAAGCCCAGGAAATCCAGGGAAGGTTTTTATTCTTTCCTGGGAACTATAATTGGATAAATGAAGAGAAAGGAGATCATTCTGAGCCTTAGAGCTTGAGAGTAGCTGATGAAATCTGATTTTCTGTTTTCTGAAAGCAGCAACAAATTACCTTGTCTGGTTAAAAATTAAATACTGTCATATATGTGTAACAGAGACACCATCACTCCTCTGGCTATAGAGGGATCAGTTGTGTCTCAAAAGCCCAGTCACGTATGCTATGTTTCATTTGTTTCACAAACAATTATTATGTAGTATGCTACTTGCTAAAGACAATAGAATAACTAATAAGAATAATAATAACCTTCCTAAAGTGTTTTAAGGTTTACAAAGCATTTTACAAATTTTATTTTATTTTATCTACACAGCAATCTTGACAGACAAGTGCTATTATTATTCCCATTTTACAGATACAGAAACTAAGAGAGATAAATGATTTGCCAATTTTCCCTTAGCTAATGTCTGAAGTTGGATTTGTCTTTCTAACTCCAAGTCCCATGCTCTGTCCACTGTTTTCAAGGAAAGCAACATGTACAAGACAAATAAATACAAGATAGAAGTACAGGGGTTATACCTATATTTTATTAGTGTAGGGAACTGCCATTTACAAAGGTAGATAGACATCATCTCTTCAACTTAAAGTTTTAAGGAGTATATTAATAAAAGAATAAGTGACTTGCCCAGTCACAGCTGCTACGTGTTATGTGTCAGAGGCATGGCTTGAACTCAGATTTCCAAAGTCCACAACTATTTAGACTATCTCACTGCTCTCTAAAATACAAAATATAGTCAAAGTAATTTCAAGGGAGAAGCAACAAAAATGTTATTATTAATTAATCCTATATTTTCAACTCAATTGTAAATTTCCTGAGGGACAAGACTATATGTTCACCTTACCCAGCACATTGTTAAACATACAATGAGCCCATAGTCAATAATTTTTTAACTTGACCCAGCTTAATGGTACCAACTATAATGCAACTAGAGATAGAATGCTTGCTTAATGTGACTGAAGGCCAAATGAATGATCCAACCAGTAAGTGGTTTTATAAAACTTGCCAAGGGACCTTAGAAACCCCAATCTTTTGATTTCATAGGTGCAAAAACTGAGGGAAGGGACTTGACCAATGTAAATAACAGAAGTAGGATTCCAAGCCTGGGTTCTCTGGAAAGCACACTTTCCTCCTGCTAAGGATGGCACACGAAGAAAGAGATGAGGGGTTGAGAAGGATCTGTGAAAGCCTCAGAAATGCAGGGATTTGATCTGAAATTTGAAGGAAAAAATATGTACTGCCTATTCTGTCTGCATGGTGCCTACAAAATCCTTGTGTAAAGTTAATGAAAGAATCACTGGATAGATCAATGTTTTTCTAAATTGATTTTCTAATTTTAAAAAAAATCATGGGGAGAGGAGTAGAAATTAGTAGGGCTCTGGCATCCAAACTACAAAGCATAAAGAATATTAAAATTCTCTCTTCCTATCCCTCCAACTTCTAATTCTAAGGAAGCTTAGATCAATTTCTTGTTATTTATTAGAGATAAGAACACAGAACTAGACTGTCATGAATTGTATGCAGTGTGCCCTAAAGTATCAGTACCTCCTTTCAAACTTACTGTAAAAAAGAGAAATGTTTATAAGAAATAACAGGATTCTTTTTGACTAAGGGAATACAAACTTCATTTATTCATTCTTGATTCAATAAATCTTTGCCGAGTACCTACTACACGCTGAGCCATCCATGTTAAGGCTTATGCAATTTTAAATGCACTCAGGAATTGATTTCCAAGGTCTTTCAAAAAAGGAAAAGATTCACCAAAATGTAATTAAACAGGGAACTCTTTGAAGGTGACTGTCTTTTACCTTTCTTTATATCTTCTGCACTCAACACATAGTAGTTGCTTAAAGAGTATTTTTTGACTGAGTAGAATAAATCATAGCAAGTACTCTTGCCAAAAGAGAATGATGTAGAAAATGATGGCATTTTAACACCAACCCATGTGTCTAGTTTTCATGTACTTCAATGAATTTGTGATTTTATCTATTTTCCCTTATTAGTGTAGATGACAACTCACCTTCCCCTACTTATCCTCTGTGATTCCTGTTCATGTACTCCCACAGATACTCCACAGTGCATTGGAAACCTTCCTCTTTAATATTCCAAAGACACTTAGGTGTCTTTGGCTCTTTCTGCTTGGCCATCCTACCTCCTTTTTTGATCACATGTTTTTTCATCTCTTTGATGACCTTGAGGTCACTTGCAACTTTAATTCTTTTTTAGTAAAGCTTTTTATTTTCAAAACATATGCATAAACAATATTCAACATTCACCCTTGCAAAACCTTGTTTCAAATTTTCCCTCCCTTCCTCCACCCTCTCCCCTAGACAGCAAGTAATCCAATATTATGTTAACCGTGTGCAATTTACATATATATATATATATATATATATATATATATATATATGCTTCCAAAATTATTATGCCACACAAGAAAAATTAGATCAAAAAGGGAAAAAAATGCAAGCAAACAATAAAGTGAAAATAGAGTGTTGTTGTGATCCACATTCAGTTCCCACAATCCTTTCTCTGGGTACAGATGGCTCTCTACATCACAAGACCATTGAAATTGGCCTGAATCACCTCACTATTGAAAAGAGCCACGTCCGCCAGAATTAATCATCATTTTGTTGCTGTGTACAATGGTTTCCTGGTTCTACTCACTTTACTTAGCATCAGTTCATATAAGTTTCTCCAGATTTCTCTGAAATCATCCTGCTGATCTTTTCTTATAGAATAATAATATTACACAACATTGATATACCATAACTTATTCAGCCATTCTCCAACTTATGGGCATCCACTAAATTTCCAGTTTCTGCAACTTTAATTCTTTAGAGATTATGATGTTCCAAGATTCATAACAAAAGTCACACAGCGTCACTGAGAGAAAATTTATGTTTTCAAAAAACATTATATAATATATATATATATATGGAGATGAGTGATATGAAGGCATAATGATGGGAGAGGAAGTATCATCTGTGAAGAACAGAGAAAACTATTGGGATGGAATGGGGAGTGAAGGAGTATTGCCCAGTGACATTGGAAAGATAAGGTAAGACCAGGTTGTGTAGGATTTTAAAAACTAAATGGAGGAATTTCTATTTTATCCTACAGGGAATAAAAAGCCACTGGAGTAGATTAAATAAGGGATGGTGGAATGGTCAAATCTGCACTTAAAGAAAATGCTTTTGGCAGCAGTGTGTAACATGGATTGTAGTGAAGAGAACTAAGGATTTGAACTGGCAGCTGTGTGAATAAAAGTACGGAGTTAGAAGTGACAGATGTCACAAATGGCAAGGTTTGGCAATGGACTGTATGAAGAATGGTGAAGAATCAAGAATAATGTCTAGGATAAGGTTTGAGTTAGAAGAAGAGTAAGGAATAAGGATAATATCCAAGTGATAAACATAATGGATTGGAAAGATGATGATGATGTCTTTGACAGAAATAGAGAAGTTTGGGGGAAAAGGGAAGAGTTTTGGGGGCTTAAAATAATTAGTTTTATTACAAATATGCTTAGTTGGAGATGTCTCTGGGGCACCCAAATATCAAATAGGCAATGGATGATCAAGAATTAAAGCTTGGGGATGAGATACTGGCCCAGGATGTATAGATAAAGATAGAAATACCCATATGTATGTGTGTGTGTACGTAGATACATACATACATACATACATACATACAGGTATGGAAAAAGTCACCTACAGCAAAGCTTCTTAAACTGTGGGTTGCAACCCCACATGGTTCACATAACTGAATTTGGATGCCATAAAATTATGATTTATTATTAGTAAACATTTGATTTGCATACATATTTTAGATACAAATTTACCCAGAGTCATATAAAAATTTCTTGGGTAAAAAAGGGAGTGGAAAAAGTTTAAGAAGTCCGACCTAGCTAGTCATTTTCTTAATCTTTCTCCCCATTATTTGCATTCATGTATAAAATAACAATCCCTTGCACTCTCATCTTTCCTGATGAGATTTTTTCAAAGATATAGTACAGCAGCAGGTTCAAAAATAAATTCAATAACATAATTGTTTTAAGATACATAGTGGTGCTCATTCATCACTATGAAGTCCTCTGAAGGGACATGAGTCATTTGGCCCTAAGCAATTTTTCCTCTGTCAACATCATTGTTTCTGAATACTTGCTTCCCAGTTTCTGCTTTAGATTTTCCAGAATTTTAATTTATGGAATAAAACAAGTATTTCAATAACACATTTTAATTTAAATGATGATTATACATGAACCTGCAAACACATTAGATGTTGGTTTATAACAAAGTAGAAGTCCTGCTCACTAGGATTCAATATCCACAAACAGGGGGCTGCAATCTGCTCTACCTCCCTGTATTTTTGTATGGAGAGGAATAATGTGTAATAAGCCTGGAAAGGTAGGATGACACCAGGTTGTGAAGAACTTTAAAAACCAGAGTTTTTCTTTCATTCTAGAGTTATAGAAACATAAGAGTTTATCAGGAGAGGAGTGACATGGTCAGATCTGTACTTCAGTAAATCATTCTAACAGCAGTGGAAGGGATAGATTGACATGAGGAGAGTCTTGTGGTAGGGAAATCATTTAGGAAGCTATTTGAATAGTGAAAACAAGAGCTGAGGAGGTCCTGAAGTAGACTGGTGACCATATAAATAGAGAAAAGAGTGATCCAGATGCCAGTGTTGTTGTAGGGGCAGAAATAACAAGATTTAACAATTAATTGGATATGTGAGGTGAATGAGAGTGAGGATCTAAGGATGACACTGAGCTTACAAACCTCAATGACTGAAAGAATGATGATGCTCACAGCAAAAATAGGGAAATCTGAAAGAGAGTGTGTCTCTTCCTCCCTCTTGAGATGAATAAAAAGCCTCCTAAGAGACAGTTTCTGGGCAATTAGTGATCAATTTATAAATTAGGTAAGCTGATAATCAATAAAATGATGATCAATGATTTATTTCAATAACCAAAGGCACTACAAATGAGATCCCTGGATGCTTTGGAAAAGGAGGTAACCCTGACTGATGAAAATCAATCCTGATTTGTGAACAATTAATAAGGGGGTGGGTATATTAATGAAGAGGTAGGCTAAAAGTCTTCAGCTCCTTCTTCTGAGAATGTGACTTGATCATGAGTCTCAGCTGCCTCCTGGACAAAGGAATTCATCTCTACCCTGAAGACTCTAATGGATTCTCTCTTTCATGAGCTGAATTCTTTTAGATGCAATAGAAGGCAAGCCCTCAGTGTTTGGGGACTGGAATGTACCTAGATTCGATTCTGTAGATCACTCTAAACAAAAGTAAAGGGCCCCTCATTGGATGGGCCTGTCCAAGACCATTGAACATGTACACCACAGATTAGGTCAATCTTATTTATCTATCAGCCTGTCTTTCAGAGAATGGTTAAATGACTGACAAGGGCTGATTCCTGAATGAAGAAATAAAAAGAGGAAATCACAATCCTAATTTAATAATTGGTTGTTAATATAATGAAAAAGTAATCTCTTTTGCATTCTCAACTCTTTGCTATCATACACATACACACACACACATACACATACACAAACCAAATATGTCTTTCTTGACATGTCATTCTCTCCCTTCCTTCATTCAATTACATGTATAGCCATAATAATTGCTTATATCTATTAGAGCACAGCTAATGTTATTTCCTTCCTCTTGAACCAAGACCATCAGTTTCTTATGACCTTGAAAATTCCCAGGAGTATCCTTCAGAAGTTCCTCCAATTAAATCTGATTTTTTACCATACTAAATTTTTTTACCGTAACTTAAATTTTTTACCATACTAAAGACAAATAAAATATTTTCTCAATTTCTTAATTTTTTCATTATGAACATTGCAACAGTTTTGTTTGCTCGTTTTCTTTTCATTACAAGAGTATAAGATTTCATTTTTTGCAATATATGCCATATTAAAATTTTTTTTCTTGTTTATTAATCTATCCTTCCCATTATTCACCTTCCTTCTCACTGAACAATTTTTTAAAATAAAGAAAAAGAAAGCCCTAAATATGTATCAGCATAATCTGGCAAAACAAAATCTCATATTGGACATGTCTAAAAATGTATGTCTCTTTATGCATTTTAAATGCCTCATCTCTCTGTCAGGAGGTAGATAGCATATTTCATCTTCATTTTGGGAGGCTTGTGATTTATCATTTGTATTGATTAAAGTTCCAAAGTCTCAAAGCTGATTTTCTCTATAATGTTATGATAAAAGTACAATATTTCCATTGAACTATAGGTTAATTAGATTTCTGTAGGCCAACATGCAATCTATTTTCCATATAGAACATAATTTTTATGTGAAAATGTTCTCCAAGTCAAAATATATAAATTACCAAAAAAAGAAAAAAAACTTTTAAACACAGCTCATTGTAAGCCCTCAATTATGTGGCGAATACCCAAAAAGGTCTACAGAAAGAGTTGCAATATCATGATTTCCAGAAATCTCAAGTATTATCCTTATAGTCTCAGGACTATATTTCTTCTTGATAGCTCCCAGGAACAGATCTTAGATCAGGCTTAATGCAAAAAAGAATGTTCTAAAAATTTGAATTGTCCAATCTTGAAATGAACTGTCTTAGGAACAAGTGAGTTTCTCATCACTAGAGGTATTGAAAAAAATGATGCTATGAAGAGGTTAACTGCATAAGCCATGAATTTTTTATGTTCCTTGGGAAGTATGTTGAGTGTCTCAAGAAGGAAAAAAAAAACTGTTACAAGAGTTAAAGGAATGAGATATCATTGTGGGCTGGTGTGATCAGGAAATTCTTCATTAGGTTGAGATTTGATGGGTGGCTTGAAGAAGGGGCTGTATTTTAATAAGAGGAAAGACATTTTAAAGCAAAGTAATACTGTGAGCAAAGACATTAAAGAAACAGTGCCCAGAGTGTGTGCAGAGACTGAAGACACCATGGTAGTATTCCTGGTGTGGTTTTCTGAAATTCTTTTTTTATGGAGAGAGAGAGAGAGAGGGGGAGAGGGAGAGAGAAGGGGGGAGAGGGAGAGAGAGAGGGAGAGAGAGAGAGAGAGAAGTAGAGACAGACAGAGATACAGAGACAGACACAGAGAGAAGACAGTGAGAGGGAAAGAGAAAAACAAACTGATGGATAGAGACAGGTGGATACAGAGAGGCAGAAAAGAAAAAGGGAGGAAGTTGTAGGGAGTTTAAATGAGCTGGGCTCTTTGCATGATTTTGTCTACTTTCTGTTCAGAGATGAGCAGTTAGAAACTGCCATACACTTTTCTTGAAACTATAGTTGGTTTATAATTTAGGTCTTAGTAATTAGAGCAGCCTGGAGCCCCATGAAAAGATGTAATTACTGGGGGGAAAATTGGTACATCCGTTTTATCTACACATTCAACCATCAATTAAATAATTACCATCTCATCCCAATCTTTCTGTGAATCTATGATTCTTGAAGTTACTAAAGCTTATTTTCAGATGGTTTTAAGTGAAAAATTGTCCCAATTCCATAACACGTTAAGGCCCACATATCTCATTTTCTGAGGAAAATGAAACTGAAGGAGAATTTCATCTCTTTCATTTTCCCTGTTCAGAATCCCACCAGGTTAGGAACTAGGGAGCGGGAAGCAAGGGATTGAGGAGATTATTGGCCCTTCTTTTCTATAAGGCTTGTAATATTCAAAAGATAAATTAGAAAAAGTGGGACATTCCCCACTTTTGGAACATGAAAGGCTCTTCCAGAATATATGAAGATAGGTCACAAGATCAATTCATGAGAAGATCTTTAAGAACTCTAGTCCATGCCATCTGTTCATAACAACATAGTATCATGGATCTAGAGTGGATCTAGAGCTGGAACCCTAAAGACCATCTAGTTCAACTTTTTGATTTTATAGGCAAGGTAGCTACAGCCCAGGGAAAGTGACTTGTTTTAAGTTGGCATCAGAGGGTATGCAGTCAGGGATGAGGGGCACTGACCCACATAGAGTAATCAACAAAGGACTGCACATAAAGCTACTTAACTTTGTTTTTTCTTGTTAGAACAAAATAAATATATAATGGCAGCTAGATGGTATACTGGATAGAGCACTAGGCTTGGAATCAGGGCGATATCTCCCTGCATTCAAATCTGACATCAGACACTTACTAGTTGTCTCAGTTTCCTCATCTATAAAATGAACTGGAGAAAGAAATGGCAAAGCACTCTAGTACTGTTGCCAAAGAATACCCCAGTCGGGGTCATGAAGAGTTGGACATGACTGAAAATGACTTAACAACAAATATATGATATCAGTAATTGCTTTATAGTTTTAGGAAGTTATTGCCTTTCAAATATTTCAAAACACCCCATTCTTTCATTAGTATGAGCCTGCTTGCCATCATGTACTTACATTCCAACTCCTCTGTATATATAGTATATAGTAGATCCTCCCCCTCCCCCAAAAAAAACATAATTGCTTAATGACCAACTTTCTGTTATTGAGTCTTTTCCACTAGCCAGATGCTCATAGCTAAATCCTGTGTTTGAAACCTTTCTTGTTTTCTACCACTCTAGTCTTTAGCTTTCTCGTCTATAAGATTAGGGGGTTTGGATTAATTGATTTCTGAGATATAAATCCTATGGGAATTAGAGAGAGATATATTAATAGAAAAAGAGGCAGACACCCAAGAGAGATATATGTAGAGAAGCAGCCCCACCTTCTGGTCCTTAAAATATTGAAGCTAATGGTTTAAAGTTTGTTTTTTTGTTTGTTTGTTTTATTTTGAAATATCAATAGGATTATCACTTCTTTGTGATATCTGCACAAACTGATGCTATTAGTTCGGTCATTTCAATTACATCTGATTCTTCATGGCCCCATTAGGGGTTTTCTTATTTACAATTTCCTTCCTCAGCACATTTTACACATGAAGAAACTGAGGCAAACAGGGTAAAATGACTTGCCTAGGGTCACATAGCTAGTAAGTGTCTGGAGTCAGATTTGAACTCAGGAGGATGAATCTTCGGAACTACAGGCCTAATATCAACTAGCTGCTCAAACTGATGCATTCAAAACCAAAAGCAAAAATGTGATTAGAGGTAGGGTTCTCCAGCTTAAACTCATTGTTTTTTTTTTATTTCCAAGCTTCCTCTTCAGAGATAAAAAGTCTCCACCTCCACTTGTCCTGCTTGTGAACGAGCTTCTCTGTTGTTAACATCAGATGTCTTCAAGCCCCTGTGATCATGAGTCATTTCCCTAATTAAATAAAAGTGCCTCACCTTCAGCCTTAGTGGTGGTACATTAGACCAAAGAAGCCCCAGGCTAACCAGGTCTGGATCTCTAGGTGACTTCCTGAATAGCTTCTCCCACAATTCTACTTTTAGACTCTCCCCTTTGAACTCACCAGAAACCTGAGAGAATTAAAACAGAGTTATCCCATTTGCCTGAGTAGATACAGGAATCCTCATCTTTTCCCCTACTTTTGTCTTCATATCTGTTTCAAGTAGATTTCTGAAGGAGGTTATTAAAAGTGAATTTTAAAAATTATTAAAGCAATGAAATTTCTTCACATTTCCTCCAAAACTCCCCCTCATTAGTCATCCTCTCCCATATTACTATTTCTGAGACCCTCATTCACATTCTGAAGAAAAAAAAAATGGAAATGCAAAGGGACTCTGAATACAGTAGAAAAAAAAAATGATCCTGGGAGCCCAGAAGTGCTATTCAGGCAAGTGGCTATACATGGAACATTTCAAAAACTGAAATAATCTTGTCTTTGTGTTGGGGTTTTACTCTTCATTGCCACCTTTGTAACATTCACAGATAGGCCTTTCTTATGACAGCAGCAGGATTATAATTAGAATTGGGCACCTGGGACTTTGAACCAAGGTATAGAAACTTAGTGGGTACTAACAGCACTTTTACTTTGCCTTAATAGTTGGAAAACATTGATCTCAGCACTGATCAAGATAAATTTAGAGGAAGCTAAAAGATGGCATCACTTCTTTCCCCTAAATGCCAGTTGACCTCTCCCCTCCTCCCCCACAATCCCCCTATAAAAAATTTATTCAGGCATCTTTGTCTTTCTCCCCCATTTTAATTTGTCTAAAAAGTTGATCTGAGGGCACTTCCCATGTTTCCCCAATCACATTTCATGGATCACACCCCAGATATGAAAAAAAAATCCCTATAGCTTTGAGCATGAGCTTTCCAAACCAGTGCTGAGATATAATCCTCATCCTGAATTCTCAAAGTTTACTCCATTTTTTCTTATTATAGCTCACACTTATATAACACTTTATGCTTCACAAAGTATTTCACTAACAACACTTCTGAAGTAGTTCAAGTATTATGATCTTCATGTTACATTTGAAGAAACAGAGTTTCAGCAATGTTATGCAATTTTCCCAGTCACACAGTTAATAAGTAGCAATAAAACTGGGTCTTAAACCTAAGATTTCTGATACTTAGTCCAGTGCTACATATCACCTTTTGATCCAGTTTGCTCCCAAAGTTTATCCTATCATTGCCCTGGCTTTGTCCAGTCTTTGCCACAATTTTCTCCCTAGATTTGCTCTTGAGTTTCCTCTGGATCTTCCTTGGGTTTACCACAGAAAAAAAGTGAAAGAACTGCAGACATTTATCCTTGAAAAGAAGAAAACTTAAGAGAGATGAGGCATCTGTCTTTGAAGGGCTTTTTATGTAAAAGAGTCCCAGAGAAATGGATCAGAAGCAGTGATGAGTATTAGGGAAACTTCTTAACAATTAGAGCTATTCCAAAGTATAATTGGTTGCCATGGTAGAGAATAAGTATGGAGGTCTTCAAGGAGAGCTTGATGACCATATGTTAAGGACATTGTGGAAGGGATTCTTGTCTTAAAGTCCCTTCCAACTCTGAGAGCCTATTTTTCTGTAAAATTAATTCAGAAAAGAAATCCAGAAAGATGTGGTTAAGGACCTTGAGAGGACCCACAAATTAGCCCAGAGCTGTCTCCCACCCATCACCAGTTGACGTTATTGAGCTCAGGTCACTCACTGCCTTGGAAGTGAAAGCTCTGAAAGAGTTTGAACTGGCACATCAGTGTGCCTATAATTCACTCATATGGTTCATGGAGCTTTATGACACATCTTCAAATAGCAGAGTGCAAAAAAAAAAAAAAAGAAAAGAAAAGAAAAAGAAAAAAAAGAGAAAAAACAGCCTCTTTCCTGATAATTTGCAACACTTTCAATTTGTTTCACACATCTCCATATAAAAAGATTCACACATATTGTTCCCAAGAAAACTAGTTTCCCACCAGCAGTTAAGGAACTTCCTAACAGATTGAGAATGAACTCGGTATTGTGAAATGGGCAAATGAGTCTAATGCAGTGCACCCAAGTGAGGAAAATCCCAAAATTGTCATGGGATAGGTGACACATCGTCTAAGATGGACCCTTCCTCTGTCATCAATATATAATAACTTCTCTATCTTGGAGGTTCACTCAAACATACTAGATTTGGAGTCAAAAAGGTTAGATTCATGTCCTGGCTCTGACATTTATCATCTCTGCAACCCTAGGCAAGACATTTAAGGTTTCTGGGCCTCAGTTTCCCCATCTGAAAAATAAATAAGTTGAACTATATGTTCTCTAAGGTCTCTTCTGACTAAAAATCTTTAAACCTAAGAACCATGAGAAAACTAAATACCCATTGGCCAAATTATGATTGCTTACAATGACCCTACCCCATGCCAGCCAGTAAATTGGAACCAGTGGCTGGCCTAATTGAACCAAGATTTTTATCAGAGAATCACAGAATTTCTAGTTGGAAAGAATCTCAGTAGCCAGCTAGCATAATCTGCATCATCCCCCAAAATATATAAATATGATTTATATATATATATGTGTGTGTGTGTGTGTGTGTGCACAGATGTGTGTATGTATATATATGTATATATACATACATACACACATAATGGCAACCCCAAATATATTTATTTTGGTCAACATGCATTTATTAAGTATCTACAGTGTGCTAGGCACTGTGCTAAGAACTGGGAATACAAAGAAAGGCCAAAAAAAAAAACATTCCCTAATTTTAAAGACCTCACAATCTAATGTGGAAATTTGCTGTTTGGTAATTTTTTATTATATCTGATTCTTCATGATCTTATTTGGAGTTGTCTTGGCAAAGTTAGTAGAATGATTTGTCATTTTCTTCTCCAAATCATTTTACATATGAGGAAACTGAGGCAGATAGGATGAAGTGATTTGGCCAGGGACACATAGCTAGTAAATGTCTGTGTCTAGATATGAACTCAGAAAAATGAATGTTACTGACTTCAGGATCAGCTCTCTATCACTATACCACCTGGCTGACCATAAAGGGAAAGACAGAATGCAAATATATAATAGATATAGATATACTATATAGAAACAAGATAGAGAAAGGATGAATTAAAGATAATCAATAGAGAGGAGGTATTAACATTAAGAGGGACCAGGAAAGACTTCTTGTTGAGGATGAACTTTTAGCTGTGATTTGAAGTAATCCTGAGAAACCAGCTAAGGATGAAGAGAATTCTAATCATGGAGAACCATCAGTGAAAATGGAATTGGAAAGAACTGGAAGATGGAAGAGTTAGAAGATGGAGTGTCTTGTCTGAGGAAGCTAGTGTCAGTGATCACAAAGTATATGAAAATGAGTTGCAAACAGACTGGAAAAGGAGGAGTCTAGGCTATGAAGGACTAAAAACCAAACAAAATTTTACAATTGATCCCAGAAGTAAACTGTCATAGGATGGTCAAACTAGGCAATCTGGTATTGGTTTGTGATTCATTTTTGCTGCTCAATATCTACTTTTTTCCTGGCTCAGAGGATTTTTGCTGGAAGGGACCTTAGAAGTCATTTAGTCCATCCATCTTATTTTAAAGATGATAACTATGTAGACTATATATGCTATTGTAGACAGAATCTAATTTTGGATCTGTCATCACTGCTTACTCCACATTGGCATTTGCTTTGTGGGAGGACTAGAGCAATAAGGTCACAATCCCAATCAAGATAAACACTTGAGTGTGCCCACCTGTAACACCATCATGACCATATAGTACAAGATCTAAGCCAAAAACCACAATCATGCTTCCCTGGTTCCCTGGATCCCACTTCACAATCATTTCATCCTTTCGTATATAATAATGCATAATCTTCTGACATGCTTTATTAATAATAACTGACATTTGTAATGCTGTTTTAAGATCTTCCAAGCCCTTTTCTCAATAGAAGCTAGAAGGCACAGTAGATAGATCACCAGCCCTGGAATCAAGAGGATCTGAGTTCAAATCCAGCCTCAGACCCTTAACACTTCCTAAGTGTGTGACTTTGGGCACATCACATAACCCCTCACAAAATCGCCTTACAAAAAATTAATAACAATAATCCTTTAAGATAGATAGGGCAAGTATTTCATGCTTTCTCCACAAATATGTACTAAAAGGTAGTGTGGTACAATGGAGAGTGATAGATTCAAAGTCAAAGGACAAATGTTCAAATTTGACTTCTATCATTTACTATATGAGTTACTTGGGTGAGTCATTTGACTTCCTTTGGGTCTCAAATTCCTCAAGATATAAAATGAGGGACTTGGGCCAAATATCCTCTAAAATACCTTTCAATTATAAATCTATAATCTTGTAATCTTTGACCATATCCTCCCAAAATCTATTTCCTGTTACCCTCCACATTGTTTCACACACACACACACACACACACACACTTCCCTTGAAATTATAATGAATCATTCCTTTCAATAGTTGCTTCCATAAGGATGAGAACTTTGGAAATAATGTCATAGAAATGGAAATACAGATTTTTCTCTCTTACCCCCAATCCTTCTGCTTCCTAATTTTTTGACATTACCCCCTCTCCAGTGTCTTTTAACATCCTTCTCCCCAGTGAAAACAGAAGTAATCCTTTTTAAATAGATAAACAAATAAATAAATAAATAGATTTAAATTAAAGAGAGTTCCTACATGAACCCTCTCCAGATTTCCCCCATCTGCTAATGCCTTTCCCACCCAAGCCTACTCCATCTCCCCAAAATTATCTATTTTATAAAGAAAATATTTTTTATCTACTTATGTGTGCATATGTTGTTTGCCTTGATAGAATGTAATCCCTTAAGGTCGGATAGTGTTTCATTTTTTTATTTAAGTATGCCCAGAGCCTAGAGCAGGAAATGGAGCATAGTAGGTCCATGACAAATACTTGTTGATTGATTAACTGATTGATACTAAAAATGATCTGGTCCTGACCAAGAAAGAAACATGGGTTTTCTTCAGCTTCCCCCTAATGCTGAGCATACATCTGGCCCCTATAGAGAAGCCTATTTAAGCAGAGTAATCAATAATGTCTGTACTAGATAGGTCACAATTCTAATGGGCAGCACCTTGTAGAACTGTTAGGTTTTCCAGTCCCTGGGGCCATCCCTCCACCCAGAATCTCCTTCAGAAACATGAAGCTAAATCCTTTATATGTCATCCATCATATAAGTCATACTAGATAGAACCCAAGCACTGTTTGCTCCATATTCACTAGCTTATAGGAGGATACTTGTGTGACCAAGCCACAAGCACATAATACACATGTGTATGTGTAACACAATGATCCTACAGTGGAAGAAAACACAAACAGAGCACAACAATGCTCTACTCTACCTCTGTCTTCCCTTCTTCCTTCCTGGTTCTCCATCATCTCCCATGTGGCAACTCAAAGATCACCCTTACTACATCCCTCTTGGTTTACATCCACTACCTTTTACCATATCCTTGTGTTTCTTGTGGATTTCAAATTTCTTATAGATTTTCAAATCAGTGCTCCCTTGCCCCATCAACTCCCACAAATGGGGACATCTATAGAGTGAACCTTTTCAGGGAAGCAGCAGCACTACTGCCACTCTTAGATCCCAGAATCCCAACCTCCTGAAAGATAGTCTTAGGAAACTGAAACTAGAGAGAATATTCTGTGAGTTAAGAACCATCCAGTCTGAGATTGGGTCATTTTTTTTTTCATTTTTACTTTTAATTATCTCACTGTGGCATTTAAAAAAAAAATAATATGTTTTTATTCTTTAAACAGACTGAAGGGGATTTATTGTACAGCATTAATAGGAGGTCTAAAATGTGAATTAATATTTCCTTGACATTTAAGCCATTAAATTATTGAAAGTCAAAGATTACATTTTTATTTGGAATGTATACTTCTTAATAACTACATTAAAAGTAAGAAAATATATCCATATATCAAAAATCATAGTTAACCACATGTTTTTTGATTACCGCTATATGAAAAATAATAGTGCTTTATAGTCTGCAGAATATACAAACATTATCTCATTTCATGCTTATAACAATCAATCCTGGGAGGTTAGTGCTAGGTTATTATCCCCATCTTAGAGATTAGCAAATGGGCCCTGAAAACTGACTTATTTCCCAGGAGGACCTAACTAGCCAGGGCCTGTGTTATTTGAACCTAAGCTTTCTTGATTCTAATCCTGGTGCTTTGTGAACTATGACATATTATTTTTAGAAATTAAAATTAATGAGCATTACTTTCCGTGGCAAATAAGCTGTAAAGGTACAATTCTTAGTATAGCGAATGCCTGGAGGCTAAGAATAATAAGGGGAATAGGGAGCTAAGGCCAAAGGTAGACATCAGTCTACAGTAAAGCCAAGAGAAAAAGAAAGACAATAGATAATCAGGAATGAGGTGTGACAGATCTGAACTCAGAGTGTCGTGGCAGTTCAGCAAATAAGGAACTGCCTCAGCACCTGGGGTTGGGATTAATAGATTCAATGCTTCTAGCTGGAATTAACTGATCCATGAAAACAGAAAGGCTTGAGGAGTGAAAGCTATGAGACCAAAGTTAGGGGCTCTTAGTTCCAAGAACGAACTGTTCCCTGCGTTCTTCCCGATCCTACCCCTCACATTCTGACTAAAATCAACATGGTCCAAGACATAGGGCTATATATTTCTTATCCCAACATTGGCAAAGATCTATGCCAATCATAGAAAATCAAAAGAAAAAATGATAACACCTAGGTGGCACAATCTATAATAGAGCAATGAGTCTGGAGTCAGGAAAATTCATCTTCCTGAGTTTAAATCCAGCCTCAGACACTAACTGTGGGATCCTGGACAAACCACTTAATCCTGCTTGCCTCAGTTTCCTCATCTATAAAATAAACTGGAGAAGAAAATGAAAACCACTCCTGTATCTTTGCCCTGCACTAACTCCTGTTCAGTTTCCTATTGGAAAGAGCATTGTGAATAGGAAATATGGCTTTTTGAAAAAATAGAAGTTTCTACTTATCATCTATCAGAAATTGTCAACAAAATTCTCAGGCCATTCTCTAATCTTACAGTGAGGAATGAATGTCATTCCAGACATCCAAGCATTTTACCAATTCACTTGAAAGCTAGAAATCTGTTGCTACAGGAGAAAGGGAAAGTGGAACAAATGGAAGAACTTAGCAAGGTAACCTTCAACTAGTTACATGTGCCCAGATGGTTCCATCCATTGTGCCAAAAATAAAGCCTAGTGTTAATTTTGCTTTCCCCCCAAATTTTGCTTTGGGGGAAATGGCAAGCATCTTCTTAGTGAGGAACTTAACCGTTGCTCATGCTCAGTATTCATTTTTCTTACTATTCTTTTTTTTTTTTTTTTTGCTGAGGCAATTGGGGTTAAGTGATTTGCCCAGGGTCACACAGCTAAATTTTTCTTACTGTTCTTAAAAATGTGTCAAGAACTAATGTACAGTTGGTGGAGTTGTGAATGATCTAGCCATTTGAGAGAAAATTTGGAACTGTGCCCAAAGAGCAATCAAATTATACATATCCTTTGATCTAGCAATATTACTGCTGGATCTATATCCCAAAGAAATCATTTAAAAAGGGGGGCAAAGACTCATAAACAAAAATATTTATAGTGACTCTTTTTGTGGTGGCAAAGAACTGGAAATTGAAGTAATGCCTGTCAATTGAGGAATGGCTAAACATGTTATGGTTTATGAATGTAATAGAATATACTATTATGCTATAAGAAATGATGAGCAAGCAGATTTCAGAAAAACATGGACTTATGAACTGATGCTGGGAGAAGTGAACAGAACCAGGAGAACACTATACACAGTTACAGCAACACTGTGAGGTGAACAACTATAATAGACTTAGCTCTTCTCAGCAATACAGTGATCCAAAACAATTCCAAAAGTCCCATGATGAAAATTGCTATCTACATTCAGAGAGAGAACTATGGAGACCGAATAGAGATCAAAGTATACTATTTTTACTTTTTTTGTTTTTTCTTTCTCATGATTTTTCCCCTGTGTTCTGATTCTTCTTTCACAACACGACTAATATGGAAATATATTTAACATGATTGTACCTGTATAGCCTATCTTGGGGATAAGGGAGGAAAGGGGAAAAGGGAGAACAATTTGGAACTCAAAATCTTATTTTAAAAAATGAAAACTATCTTAGGAAAAAATGCTATTAAGTGAAAGTATTTGGAGAAGGCAGAGAGCAAAAAGGCAAGAAAAGACTGTAAAATTGGCTCACATTTAACAACTGATCTGCAGTAATACTGCTTCAAACAATAAACTGTCCTCCCTTGTCAAAAGCATCAAAAGGTTGTTCTTAAAGTATATATTCACTTTTCCATGGCAGTTACAAAATTGCCATTGTTTACTTGTCTCCTGTATTTTTTTCATGAACAATTTTCCTTGAAGATTTCAATCATCTTTTAGCATGAAAGACAACCCTGAACTTCTGCTTTTTATCTGAGTTTTTCCTTTTCCTATTTGTACATGATTTTACATTCAGCCTTGTAATTTATAGGGCATATCCCTCTGCTTGTGCGATCCCAATTTTGTTGTCAATTAGAAACAGTGATTATTTTTACCAATTGTAATACGTGTACAGTGAGGTTTTGAGGTCAAAATTATGACATAGGTTTGGAATTTATTTGTATGAATTTAAAAGGTGGAATTAAATACACTATATCAGTTCCTGAAAATTTTTCTGAGATACCATGTTATCTTCCACTAGTAGTTAAGAGGATGATGGGACTAGAATATATATGATGAACTCTGCTAGTGGTAAAGGAGAAAATAGTCTGCTTGAATACTAATGAGAGTAATATCTTTGAGTCAAGAGCCAAAAAAAGATATCAATAGAACTACTAAAACATCAAAGATCTTATTTTGAATATATTCATGACTTAAACACAAAACAAAATAAAACCATAAAAATTTACAAGTTGGATACTAATAACTGATTTTTATGACAATTTTAAGAACTTCCAAGGGAAGCTACTAACTGGTACTGCCATGTTTCTATTCCACAGTCTCTTCTGTCTATATAGTTCCATTATTTCTACCCAAAAAAAATGTTTTTAATTAAACCCAATTCCTGTTATGTTCAGACTTTCACCTAAGATGTTACTTACTTAGATCATGACTAAGAAAGTTCTTTGGGGGTTAGCATCTTTCTATCTAATAGCAAGACAAGGGCCCTGACAAATTCAAGGAAATATAAATTAGAGTCAGTTTCGAGATTAAGAACCCAAAACTTTGGTTGGTTAAAAGAAGTTATTGCAAAGACTTATATTCTTTGTCCTTCCTATCTCTGACTAAGCTTAAGTTAGGGAGAAAAGATTCTTCATCTCCTTTGTGCTCAGGCCCTGCTTGGTCCACAGTTCAGACAGAGAATCTGTTTCTTGGATTAAGAAACTTCATCATAAAACTTTCCTTACCTTTCCATAGCCTTGAAGTTCACAACTTTGTAGGGAGATGAGGGTCACTGGAAGTGAATTGGCCTTTGATATCAGATGTGATACCATCCCATTTCATTTCAGGCTTTGCATTCACCTATACATTGTTTGATCAGTTCTGAATCCATAAGGTTTTTGTTTTTCTGGAACAAAATTCTGACTTTATTGATAATGTGCTTCTTTTCTCTGATGGTGTCCTCCATCCACCTTGATACTTTATGCCATCTCCTTGCAAGCCTAAAACTCCTTGGTACAAGCCAAGAACTCTTTTGTTGCTATTGTCATATAATGTCCATCATGCTTACTCTCTATACACATAATGCCAGAATTGAGAGGAAGAAGCCTCAGGAGCTTTGTGGAGCCAACTTGGACAGATTAGGATCTTTCCCCACATGTTAGGTTGGACCAGACCTCCTATATTTGGGGGGTACATTTTTTTCCTTTTTCTTTCTATCCTTTCTTTATTTCTCCCTTCCTTCCTTCCCTCCTTTCTTTTCTTTCTGCATCTTTATTACTACCCATCAATCTCCCACACATTCACACACACATAGAAACCTTACTTGAAACAAACTAGGATACATAATAGTCACATCTGAAAATCTACATCTCATCCTAAACCTTGCATTTATTACTTCTTTGACAAGAGCCAGGTGGCAAGCTTTTTCCTCAGTCTTCTGAAGTCATCATTTGTCACTATATCAATTCCAGTTCTAAAGTCTTTCTTTACTGTTTTCTTGTACATTATCATAATTTCTCCCAGAATCTTCCAGTGCTCCACAGACGTAAGATTTTTATCGATTCCATGCTTGGACCTTGTTTGGGGGCCTTATCTTAAAATTACTAGACTATGAAATCATGGAAAGGTTTCAGGAAATCCCACTTCATTTTGATACAATTCTATCATGTTTTTACTTTCATCCAGACCTGTGATTTCAATGGTATAGGGAAGTCTTATTGTAGAAAATCCTCCTGATGATTTAGTAAGTCAAACATTTATTAAACATCCACTATGTGGTAGGTATTAGACCAAACATGGGGGGATAAAAAAGTAAAAAATGGTTCCTGCTCTCAAAAAATTCACAGTATTATGGGGAAAACAACATGCAAAAAATAATGCAAAAGTAAACTACATGAAGGTTAGATTGGAGTTAATAAGAGAGAAGAATTAAGGAAGATCAGGAAAGGCTTCCTAGTGTCCATCTTTTCTTGACTCTATTTGGACATTTTCTTGGCAAAAATATTAGAGTAGTTGGCCATTTTTTTCTCCAGCTCATTTTGCAAATGGGGAAACTGAAGCAAATGGGGTTATCTGCCTTGCTGAGAGTCACATAATTAGTGAGAATCTGAAGAAAATGAGTCTTCCTACTGAAGGCCTGGCACTCTATCCATTGTGCCAGCTAGCTGCCCAGACTTCCTATAGAAGGAAGGATTTTAACTGTGACTTATAGGAAGCACAGGAAACCAGAAGGCAAAGATAAGCCAGAGCATTCAGAGATAGGGGGACCACCAGGGAAAATACCTGGAGACAGATGGAGTAGGAACAGCAAGAAGGAAGGTGTCCTGGGATCACAGAATATGAGGGCAGGGAATAAGGTGTAATGGTATAAGAAGACTGGAAAGAGGGAATGGATTATAAAGGCTTTGAATGCCAGAGAATTTTATATTTGATCCTGGAGGCAATAATGAAGCTACTGAAGTTTTTTGAGTAGGAGGAGAGTAATGTTCGGATTTGTACTTTATGAAGATCACTTTGACAGCTGTGCTAGAGCGGGGAAATACTTGAGACCACAATAATGACAGGCCATTACAATAATCCAGGCAACCACCTGGACACCTGCCCAAGATACAAAATGCACTGTGCACAATGAGTACCCTGCAAAAACAGACCAAGTATAGAGTGGGTCCCCAACACACAAAAGTCACCTGACTCTAAAAGACATCCTTTTGGGACAGTTTCCTGAGGATCACAAATAGCAAACCTATATATTGTCAACAAAACATCTTTGACTTAGCTTATGTTTTATTTTGTTTGTTTGTTTGTTTTTTGGGGGGGAGTTGTTTGGTTGGTTGGTTTTGTTGAGGCAATTAGGATTAAGTGACTTGCCCAGGGTAACATATCTAGGAAGGATTAAACATATGAGACCAGATTTGAACTGGGGTCTTCCTGACTTCAGGGCTGGTGCTCTATCCATTGCACCAACTAGCTGCCCCTACTTATGTTTTAAAATAAAAGACTAGATTGCACTCATGAAACAGAAGAAGAAAGAAACTAAGAGATTACAGGGAAAAATCAGAGAAGTGGGGGAAGGAAATATATTCCATAATTTTCTACTTTTGCCTCAGACCTATTTTAGAGATCATCATTTCACTTGCCAGGACCTTAAGTACCACATGAGGAGCAGTGAGGGCAGGTGAGCAACACTCCTGGATGCTGAGGCTGCTCAGGAGGGACTGAGGAGCAGTGAGAGAGCATTCTTAACAGCCTGTCAGGCTGCTGGTGGGTAACCAGAGGCGATCCACACTGTCTCATCTGTATCTCACCATTCAGCTGGTGCATGCTGAGCTCCTGCCTCAGAGGCACACCACAGCAGGGGATGGTAGACAGCTTATGACAAGAGACAAATGGATAAAGTGCCCAGGGGAGGCAGCATTCATGGACCAGCAACTTTACTTACCAACTACAGAGATGATACCTGAGTAATTATTAGGGAATTGTCCTGTTACAATTATCCCACTAGAATCAGTAATACACAGTGCAGTGATAAGGGCTGCTTTGAAAATCCCAGCTGTTGTGTACATGTAGTCAATTCTGCTGGTTCTGATGCTGTGGCTTGGGGACATGGCGGTGACTGCTTCCTGGCAAATCAAAGGCTCTCCAAGAGCATTCAGCTCTTAAAGATCCCAAAACTTTCATCTTAGGCAGCCTTACTGCAATATGTGCCACTGTATCAGCAACCCCAAGAAAAAACATGTGGTGGATACCACCCATCCTGAGCCATTTGTATTTCTGAGCCCAGCTAAAGTTCTCCCAGGGGATAAGAACTTCCCCCAAGATGCTCAGAACGTTAATGTACAAAATAAAAGGAGGAAAAACAAGAAACAGAAAAATATTGCTTTCTCTAACCTCACACACATGCATGCTGACAAGAACTTACAATCCAGTGGGAGAGATAGATTTCACATAAATGTAACAGATGGAAATTAAGTGTGCTATTGCACATGGTCAAATTAAATGTGTCCGTGTCATAAGTAATACATAACTTAAGTGTTGGACAGCTAAGCTCTCCCTATGATCTAATTACCTTTTAATGCCCTAGTTCCTTCCTGAGCCCGAAGCTTGGGAGAATTAAGACATCCAAAATACTGGGGGCTCCTGGGATCTCACCCTAGGAGAGTCTTGGTAGCCATTGGCCTGTTGACTGTATGTACCCAACCTTTGAGAAAACCTTTGTCTGATTTGGGTTCCTAGTTGGGAGAGAAAGACAGACAGACAGACTGACAGACAGACAGAGACAGAGAGAGACAGAGATAGAGAGACAGAAACAGAGAGAGACAAACAGAGACAGAGACAGAGAGACAGAAACATAGAGAGACACAGAAACACAGAAGCAGAGTATGTGTAGTTTCTGCTTTCTCAAACTAATTTGTCAAGCAGTTATCTGGTTTCAAAGCGTGCACATCTATGTTATTTAGGTTCATTCCTGTTCCTAAGATACAGTCAGTTCATGGACACAGATGCACTGGTTATTGCAGAGTTGTACCCTTCTGTGCTTAGGATAATATAACCCTTTTGAGATCTATGGTGCTCAGGAGAGAAAAATCAGAGCTGCCTTGTGAAAAAACTGGTACCTCCTGGGAACTCGAGCAAAATTCTTTCCCCATTCCTCCTGCAGAAGTAAACTTTTCTTCTGGGACTTTAAACCCCCTAGTTCTTTGTTTTTAATTATTTCCTTTGAGTTGATTTGCTCATACTATTTCTTTCCCTTCAGTCTGGAGCTTCATGATTAGCATTATTTTCAAAACCAGATGGGAAATAAACAGCAAGATAATAAAAATGATGATTCCTATCCTGTTTTGTGCAAAGTGTCCATAGGATTCTATGAAGAAACCACTTTATTTCTCTCTTCAAAATCCTGGGAGTCTCTTGTTCTAATGCTTTGTGTTGGCTAAGATGGCCTCGGAGGTGTTGTTCTATGTAGGTATTTCTATGATTCAGGGAGTTCATATTCTGTAACTGGAGAAGAGACCATAGGATCATAACTGCACAGCTGGAAGGAACCTAGGAGAACATTTAGTTCAACCTTCTCTTTTTATAGATGAAGAACTGAGGCCTAATTACTTGCCCACAGTTAAATGGGTATTAAATGTCAGTCAGAAGCTGAACTTGATTCTAGAATCCTCCAACTCTCTAAACACCATACCACACTGCCTGAAACATCAGAGGGACAAAAAGCCCAAGTTTATTCCTAATGGCTTATCCAGGGGTCCTCAAATTTTTTAAATAGGGGGCCAGTTCACTGTCCCTCAGACTGTTGGAGGGCCGGACTATAGGAAAAACAAAAACTTTGTTTTGTGGGCCTTTAAATAAAGAAACTTCATAGCCCTGGGTGAGGGGGATAAATGTCCTGAGCTGCTGCATCTGGCCTGCAAGCCATAGTTTGAGGACCCCTGGAGCTTTATACTGTCCACTCAGAATCATAGAAAACTGGTCAGCAACTGGACAACATGCTGAACTGTTTCTTAAAATTCCACCTGGGTGGGACCCAAGGAAAGGGACCATCAATTGTCCATGTCATGAGCAAAGTTTTCCCCAAGTGGGGAACTGAGAAAGGTCAGTACAGAGAGATTCCCCATTAGAAGAGCACTGAAGAGTCTATAACAAACCAAGAAATCAGTAGGAAGGAGAAGGTGAGTTCCAGGTCAGAAGCATGAACCAGAAGCAAACAGAATTCAAGGAATGAGAGAAGAAAGGAACTTTAGGATTCAGATGAAAGGTCTGCTTCAGGAATTGCAGAGAGGCTTGGGACTCAATGCAGAGCTCAGCATAATTTACAGCACAAAAAAGCATAGGTATTTTGTGGGTTTCTGCACATTTGTATGTCTAGTCTCTCACAGGGCTCATTGTCTTTATTCCCTGTCCTCCAGGGACACTTCCTCACTCACCTTTCGTATTAGTTGCTGCTGAACAGCTCTCCATTGCTATTAAGAGCATTGTTCATGGACCCTTCAGTAATAGTAATTACTCTTTCTCTCCAGAAGAAAGCCGCTCCAGCCTTTTGAAGGCTGAACTTGATGTAATACTATTGTCAATGGAACATGTCCATCAATTCATTGGCACAAAGGTGATTTGCCAAATCTAGGTTTATTTCCTCTGGCCTGTTGTTTTCTTGCCCTATTAATTAGAGGGGAAGAGGGGTCACAATGCTGTCATCTTCTGAAATCTTCCTTCCAATAATATTAATAATAGTAAATAATATTAAGGGATCTAATATTTATAAGACATTTTACATTATCTCATTTGATCCTTACAGGAGCCATGTAAAGTCCCTGCTATTATTATCCCCATTTTATAGATGGGAAAAACAGCATGGTGTATATCAAGCCAGTCTTAAAGGCAAAGAGACCTGGTTCAGTCTAATACATATTGTCAAGTTTCCCAGATATTAAGTGTCAAAGAAGGTTCCAACATGCTTTAGTAGAGTAAAATGTACCTAAATCTGTGAGGGTCTCATAGTCAATTCATCCCAGGAGGGAAAAATATGGAATAAAGCAGGCTCAATACAGGTCAAAGGTCTTTGGTGGATGCAGCTGTTCCCCACTTGGATCATCCCAAATTTTTATAGTTCCATGTACAACTCCTTGGACAGCACCATGAACTCCAGCTCCCTCTGGCCATATTTTAACCCTCCTACTTTATAAATAGAAAGTTCTTATTCAGGTGCTATATTACCAGCCTCCAATCTCTCAAATCATGAGAACTGAATTTTTGAAAATTTTGGGGGAAATTGTGGGAACATTACACAACTTGAAAAGGATGGCAATTCTCCAGTATGACCCAAAATAAGAAAGATCAAGTTATATCCCTAATAAGATATTTATCATGTTACCCATCAGGATCCAATATTCTTTAAGCGCCTTTATTGGTAATGGTTTTAGTCCCAGTATGAGTTCCATCAGGAAGGGAACATCAATACAGGAGCCCAGGGGTTAATGATTCTTTTATATGTGTTGGCAAAGTCTGGCTAGGCCCCATCTCCATTTAATGAAAGTAAATTGCAGGCTAACAGCAGCTCATAATCTTGGTCATCAAACAAGACTCATGAAGATGGCAATAGAGCTGCTCTCTCCAAAGGGCCTGAATCCTTGGGGAGATATTTATTCTGGTTTTGTTTCCGTTACATGAGTTGGCAAGACTAGGGTATGTGATTATCCAAGAAAAAGCCAAATATAATTTTAAAGGTACAAGCTTTTCAGTCTAACCTGTATTTTGTACTAGTTTAGATGTCTCTGTGCATTTATTTTCAGGGCATATCTTCTATCAGGGTAAATTTCAACTCGAGCCTCTTCAGCAGAATTTTGTGAAGGAGCTCCCCCCCCCTCCCCAGCCAACAGTTCCCCAAAACATACTCTGTTGGTCAGATATGCCTCCTCAGGGAGATAATACACAGTGAATCCTTCATAGGTAAAAGTCAGATTCCCTCTTTCTTTCTATTCATAAAGAAAGCCTAATCTCCTCCTGAATACACAATGAAGATGAGTGTCTATCCATCCCATTTGAATACTGATAGTCTGTAGTGTCATTCAGAAGAATGTAAGACCCTTGAGGGAAGAATGATTTCAGGTTAGGCTTTGTGTCCCCAAAACCCACACAATAACATGGCACACAGTAAACACTCAGTAAATGTTTGTTAGCTGATTGATCCACTCATTCATTCAGTGTTACAAACATTAAGCACCTACCACTTGAAGGCATTATGCTAAGAGCTGGGAATTCAAAGGTAAAAATAGTGAAAGTGCCCATCCTCAAAGGGCTTACATTCTATTGGGAAAATAAAATGTAAAAATAAATGCAGAGGGGCAGCTAATTGGTCCAGTAGATAGAGCTCCAGCCCTGAAGTCAGGAGGACCCGAGTTCAAATGTGAACTCAGACACTTAACTTTTCACACTTCCTAGCTGTGTGACTCTGAGCAAATCATTTAACCTCAACTACCTCAGCAATATTAAAAATAAAAATAAATGCAGAGTGCTTTCAATAGGGAGAGAACAGCAGCAAGTGAGAGGAACACTTGTAGGAGTGTAGGAGGTGATACCTGAACTGTTTTGAAGAAAGCTCAGGATACACCAGCCCTCTCCCTTTTGCTTTTGATGTGTACATGCACATTGGCTTCCCTATTACCAGAATGCTTCATGCTGGAGGTTTCTCAGTAGGAGTATCTACAGCAACACATATCTGATGGTATCTGTTATTTGTCACAACAGAGTCATAAGGCGTGCTGGTGGAATCAATTCCCAGCCAAAGCACAAGGAAGGAGGGTTTCAAAGGGAGTAAAAGGAACTTAATTAAACTAATAGGTTTGCCTTGAGCAAATAGCCAAGAGAAAGTTGGAAGAACCAGTCCCTAATTTCCTTTTTTTTTTTTAAGAGACCTGCAAGCAGTTTTCATTTAAGCAGCCATATTCAGCAAATATTTTATGAATACCTACTATGGCCAATGCTTTATGCTAAGGGCTATGGATGCTACAGAGCCATCTAGAACATCCTCATTTCTGCCCCAGAGCACAAAGTTTGCAATGGAGTCAAGCAGACCAGTATTGAAACATAGCTAAAAGCTCACAGGGGACAGACATGGACATCCAAGGATCCATTTCAGTAAAAGTTGCATATGCTGAGCCAATAAGCAGCACAAACTACAGTAAGTGCCTGAGGGTTTCAGAGGAAAATGTGAGTACTGCCTGGAACAGCTGGTGAAAGCTTGCTGGAAGAGGCGGTACTGGAGAATTGACAACAAATTTTTCTTTTAAATGTAGAGAAATAGAGTCGTGTCTATTTTCTATGCTAATGGAAGGGAAAGGGAGAAAAATTCAGGAAAACTTTATATTCACCTTTTGTAGTTATAGAAATTATGCCCTGGTTGGTCTCCATTCCATCTGTGATGAGGAAACCTGTCAGGAAGGACAGAAAAGGTGAGTAGCTTCTTGCAATGCTCTTTCTTTTCCATGCATCAATCTCTCCATTGGAAAATGGACATATCGAGGAAACTAGGGTGTTAAAAGTGCTTCGAGAACCTTGCTTTGGGAATACTAGGTTTAAGTATAAGAAAAGACTACTATATTACCTATGGCAACACTCCTTGGATCATATGCCCAAGGTGACCTAGAAGTTCATCTGAATGTGAGGATGAGAAATACAAAGTCTACCAGGCAAATGCTCATAATGCCAACTTATTAAGGCACAGTTCTCAAGAGTAAGAGATCTTTGCTGCTCCCTCCTCCCCTACAAAGAAATCCTGGTTTCCTCACAGGATCCCAAGATCTCTGGGAGCTTGATATACTAGAAGGACTCGACTAGGGTAACTGCCTTACCTTGAATTCTGGCTCTGTCACTTGCTATGTGTTATCTTGGACTGGTCACAACTTCTTAGAGTTTCAGTTTTCTTATCTGTAAAGTAAGGGAGTTGTGTAAGTTGTAAAACCCTGTTCAGCTGTTCATTTTTAATGCAATTCTCTCTCTCTAAATGACTTAGAGGTTCCAGAGTACCCTGTGGGTCTCTAAAGGGCTGCTAGGTGGTGCCATAGTGCATAGAACACCAGGTTTCCAGTGAGAAACTCATCTTCCTGAGTTCACATCTAGCTTCAGACACTGACTAGCTATGTGGTCCTGGGCAGGTCACTTCACCTGTTTACCTCAATTTCTTCATCTATAAAATGAGCTGGAAAAGGAAATGGCAAACTACTTCAATATCTCTGCCAAGAAAATCCTAAATGGGTCACAAAGAGTTGAACTTGACTGAAAAATGACAGAACAAGGGCAAACTAAAATTACAGTCCCTCCCACTGTTATGTTTCCTGTTAACAGCCAGCCAGTTGATATAATTAGCTCAAAACAACAGAATTTTTAAGATGGCATAGAATAGAAGCAACAACCCATTCCTTCCCCTCCAAAAAAAAAAAAAAAAAAAAACAACCTGAAATGCACTCTCTCACAAATTCATGGGAAAATTACATTTAGTAAAACTGCAAAGTACCAAGGTAGGAAGAAAACAAATGTAACTAATATTTTGGGGCCTTGGTGTCCCTCAAAGAGTTCTCTTAGCTCCAATCTCAGTTGTTAGGTCTAGTTCTTCCTTAAATTTACGATTGGATCTCTACTCTGATACCAGGATTATGAGCCTTAGAGTTGCATCTTCCCTCAAGTCACTGCATCTCTATGTCTGCCTTCATTTTACCTTGAACTCTCTTGAACTAATCCTTGTTCTGCTAGCCAAAGTATCTCCTACTAAACAAGTAAATCTACCATAGACATCACTATAACCAATAGGAAGGGAAGAAAAAAAATGCCCTCCTCTTCCCCCACAATTGCCCTTTAGTATAGTAACTCCACAAAACTGTTCCAACCCTGCACTTATTTGAATAGACAAGTTTCAATATCTTTGGGGGTAATATGGGGGGGGGAAGACAAAGAGAAAATTATTCAACTACTAAATATTACCAACAACATCTCTGGATAAATTGGCTTTGAGATGGAATGGAGGACTGGATTATAATACATCAGGACAAGAATAGCCTGAGATTTAAGTGGATGAATAGACCGAGGAGCAGCTTCTAGCTCAATATACACAACATCCAGGGAATAATAATCATCATCATCATGATGACAATAATGGCAACAACAATGACAGTAATGACTGGAGAGGCAGCAGGGCATAGTTTCCAGGAATAGCGAGGAGAGAGTTTCACTTTACTCTGCCATCATCAGAACTCATCCTGAGTATCATATTTGGTTCCAAGTGCACAGTTTAAGAACATTGATAAGCTAGAGCATCCAGAGGAGAGCAACTAGGATGGTGAAGAGCCTTGAATCCATGGCAAATGAAAGTTAGTTGAAAGAACTGGACAGATTTGGCTGAAGAAAAGAAAGTTGGGGGTAATTTGATAGTGATCTTCAATTCTTTGAAGCAGGGATTTATTCTTTTTTTTTGACCCCAGAGAGCAGAACCTATAAATGGGTAGAAGTTGTGAAGAGGCAATTTTGAGCTTGAAAGATAAGGAAAAAGTCCCTAAAACTTTCCAAGGATGAAATGAGCAGTTTAGGCAAGTGGTGGGATCATCCTCCCTGGATGTCTTTAAGAAATGACTGAATGACTACCTTTCATGTAGGATATAGTGAGGAGTGCTTTTGTGAAGGAGTTAGACTACATGGACAGTGATTCCGTGATTCTAGGTGGTAGATAGAGAGCTAGCCTCTGAGTCAAGAAAGCCTGAGTCCCAAGTCCTGTCTTGGACACATTCTAAAAGGGTCTAAGAGAGAGCTCAGGTGAGCCCCTGCCTTAATTCTGCCATCTTGGCTCCACCTCTTGGATACATTCTGTCTGTATGATCCTGGATATGTCACTTAAACCTCTCACACACAGCAGGCAATGCCAGAACATAATTTGCTTGAGAAGGTGGCAATCTGTACTGGTAAAGGGAGTTTATTTCTTTCCTTTGAATTCCCTATACATACCAATGAAGTGACAGATCTAATCCAAAGGTAATAAAAACACCCATCCAATTTTCTTCTCAAAGAAGGTGATAAATGAAATCTTTTTTGTTCTTCCAGAAAACTTGTTTAATATGTGATTCAGTGTTGAAAAGCTAAAGTCATAGAATACTAGATCCATGATTGGAACCCCTTCCCATCAATTACCACTCCATAATTTTATAAATGAGAAATATGAGGTCAGAAAGGTTACATGTGAGCCAGTCACACAAGAAGTATGTACTGGAGGGAAGGGGAGAATTTAAATCCAGGTTCTCTGTCTCTATAGTCAGTGCTCATTCCTCTATACTAAGTATGTTTTATATCCAGTTCATTTAATTGTGGCTATTTAATTCTTTTCCTTCTTCCATGTACCCCTTTCATCTCAATCCCAAATGCAGTTCTATGTTGCCAAGCGGTATAATTTCAAAGTGTCTGCTGCTTTTTATGTTTAACCATGTATGTGAATAAACCCAGGAATCTTTTGTCTCTTCTGCACTCTACACAAGGTATATGACCTTCTTTCTTTGTGATAATTACTGTCTGACTCATGTTACCTGCATGTGGCCAATCATCAGAGCCAGGCAGAATAAATTAAGTTCAAATAAAGGCCTGAAGTCTGTCAGATGAGATCCAAGAGCTTTGCAGACAACTGGGTTTCATCCAGTACACCTGGACAACAGAAAATGAGCTGTGTACACCTGGAGAATAAGAAATGAGCTGTATTGTGTGTGTAGTATATGCTATCCAAACTCATAATATTTTCTTTTTATTTCCTTTCCTGTACAGAAACGATAGTAATGGAGGTGAGGACTGCTCAGGCTAAGTGATGAGCCCAGACCATTGGATTCCAGCTGTCTTAAGCTGCTTTCCCCTTCCAACACCATCCCAATAGCCCCACCAACCGCTCAGATGTAACCTTAGCAATAACAAGTCCTCTCCCAAGATCAGGTTTGAGGAGCGCCAAGTGAACCTGCCTACCTTCTTGGCCCAGTCCAAAGCCAAGTATGCCATGGGAGAGGACTTGCTGTGTGACCAAGAATCAAGATTGGACGAAAGAAGGAAGGGCTCCAGCACCAGCTACGTACCCCCTGCCCCTGCCCCTGCCCCGGCCACTAGGGTCGATCTAGACTCACTGTCCCCCACGATTGGTGTTGAACAGCAGAATTATGAACATCTGCAGGGTTTAGCAGCTGTCCTGCAAAAACTAACAGAAATACCGCTTGGCCAGAGTCCCCACAGAATGAAAATACATGAAAAAAGAAAGCTGGCGATAAGAATCTCTCCTTTTAGACTGGGCTTTCCCATGAGTTAGTGACTTCACCCCTGTCAGGAAGGCTCCGGGAGACCTCCCCCCCCCCCCAGCACAGACAGGGCAGAACTTAGTGAATGTGCAGGGAAGCCAAACACGTACCCCACTTCAAGGGACCAGCACACAGTCCCCTTGTAGGCTTCCCTGCCTGCCAAAAACCATTCATCGACAGTGCAGGTTAAAATTGGACTTTGTGGGGCGGGGGGAGGGAGGGGCAGATATTTTCAATCCTACAAGTTCTCCCCTAAGTAAAGGAAATGTGGGTCCAGCCTGCTGTTTTGAGTGCCTTCTGGTCCATTTCCATGTGCAACACCCTAGACTACACCTTCGCCCCGCCTCGGTGTTGCAGCCAAAGACAATACTTCTCATTTTCTTTTTAACACAAGCATCACATCAGCCCCTAGGTAATGGAAATACCTAGGAAAGAGCTAAGTCCAAGGGCTTTCAACTGTGACATCATCAAATTAGTGTTGGATGTTGCTCTGTAGCCAGCCACTCAAGTATCACTCAGGCTTCTGACAAAGCGGATGGACAAAGCAGAGCCCTCAGCACTGCCAGGGGGCTAGAATTCCATAGCCCCAGGAAACTTCCCTTTATCCACTGCAGCAATGTGGCTGGTGCCCGGCCTTTCCAAGGATAGACAGCTTCAGATGAGCATACCTTAGATGAGAGGAGAGGAAAAGAAAGGAGGGGAGAGGAGGAAGGGAAAGAAGAATGAGACAGACAAAGTGAGAGAGAAACAGACACACAGAGACAGAGAGAGGGAGGCAAGGGAAGAGGAGAGAGAGAGAGAGGCAAGAGAAGGAGATAGAGAGAAAGGAGGGAGAGAGAGGGAGATGGAGAAAAAGAAGAGAGAGAAAGAGAGAGAAAGAGGAGAGAGAGAGAGAGAGAGAGAGAGAGAGAGAGAGAGAGAGAGAGAGAGAGAAGCTATAAATATTTAAAGAGCTACACTACTGAATGAAGGTCCCAACATTTGTAATAGATGCCTTAGGCAATCCTTGTAGAGGTCACATTGCATGAGAGAAATGGTTTCAAAATTGGGCTTCATGCCTCACTTGTCCAATCACTGCTTAAAAATAGCCAGGAGCTAAAATAACAAGGTGTAGAGATATATGGTGTGGTCCCCCAACCTGCTTCACTGATTTTCATCAAAATCAAACTTCCCTTTTGATTTAATTACCTTTCCTTCACCAGGATCCTAAAGATAATCTTGGATTCTGCCTATGAGGAAGAGATTTGTCCTTCCCAACTGAAGACTTGCCCCCTCCCACTACCATCCCCCATTCAGACATGATATACCACACACCAATGCTTAGGACCAAAGTAAGAAGGGCTAGTGTGGACTGAAATGCTGGTGGCAGAATATTAGCCAGCTACTACAGGGTCTAAGCCATGCCATTTAGGATGTGCACAAAGCCAAAAAGAAATCAGGCTGGCCCTAAAGGAAATCAGACAGTGAGCCCAGAGGAAATTTAATAAACTATCTAATATATTACCCTTTGTGTGTCTATTTTTGTTTTCATGTTCTATATTAGTTAGATTCCCTGCTTTCTTGAGTATAATAACAACCACCTCCTGAATCCTTCCTTTGGAGTGAACCAAGCAGGTATGTTCTGGGTGGCTGTCGTTACCTATGATTAGGGACAATAATTGGTGAAGGTGACCCCTTGGGGGAAGAAGAGAAAGAAAGAGTACATTCAAAGCCTGGAGTTATTCAGAACAATGACTTAGAGTTTTTCTGAGACATCAGACTTGACAACCTGAGATTTCCCCCAATGGAATTTGCATTTCAGAGGACAAGGAAAATCTAGATCCTGCCACATTCCCATCAAACAAACCTAAGGAACACATATCATTAGCCCAAGTTTCTTTGGGGCACTTGAGCCAAAGGAATTTCCAAATATTGACTGTCTACTTTGAACTTAGAAACCCACCAATCATTAAGTGCCTACTATGTGCCAGGCATATAAAAACATGCATGAAAATCAGAGCTGATGAAGAGAAGTGAAAGTTAGCCATGGATTGAAGCCAGAATCCTCAGAGCCTGATAGATTAGAAACCTTCAGTAAACACCAAAAGAATTTTATAAAGCTCACGTTAACTCTAAAACCAAGCAAAACAGTCTAATCCTCATGGGAGAGATGGAAGTTACAACTGTTCTTTGGTCATACTGTTCTTGTAGCTGATTTAATTACATGAAATTACTTAGTAGAAGAAAAATATTTTCTGTAGTTTCCTGGGGCCAATGCCCCAGCATCTAGACTTTTTTATGAATTTCAGAAGAAATTTTTTATTGAAAATCTATTGAAGAGGTAGGCTATTGTAGTTTAATTCTCCATGTCCTGAAGTACACCATTTACATTACATTTTATTTTCTTTTTTAATGTAAATAGTAATTTTTCCAATTAATGTAAAGATAGTTTTCAATCTTCATTTTCTTTTTTTCTTTTTCTTTTTTTCCCTGAGGCTATTAGGATTAAGTGACTTTCCCAGAGTCACCAAGCTAGGAAGTGTTAAGTGTCCAGAGACCATATTTGAACTCAGGTCCTCCTGACTTCAGGGCTGGTGCTCTATCCACTGCACTACCTAGCTGCCCCTCAACCTTCATTTTTATAAGATTCTGAGTTACAAATTTTTCTTAATCCTTCCTTTCTCCCTCCTCTTCCCAAGACAGCAAGCAACCTGATTAGGTTATACTTGTGCAATCATGTTAAACATATTTCCACATTAGCCATTACATTATAGTTTAAGGTGATACATGCTGGCTGTGTGATAATAAACAAATCATTTAAACACTCTGTTCTTCTAAGTAACTCTCTTACAAGTTAGTAGGGACAAGATGATGCTCATTTCCATGAAACCACAAGTCTGGACAGAAGAGAGAAAGCTTTACAAAATACTTTACCAGTCAGAATTTCAATTGCTACTCACAACACCTCCACAAGGTAGTTACTATGGGAAATCCTTTTATTTTTTTCAAATTTCTTCTAATTTTTCAAATGAGGGCTCATAGAGCTTAAGTGACCTGTTCACGATCACACAGCTAATAAGAGTCAGAAGTGAGAACTTTTCCTCTATGGCACAGTGCATCTCCAGTTTAGTTACAACTTCCTTTGTATGATCTGCTTTAAGGTTTGTAAAGTGTCTTAAACATTTAACTCATTTTTTTTTTATTTACAAGATATATGCATGGGTAATTTTTCAGCATTGACAATTGTCAAACCCTTTGTTCCAATTTTTCCCCTCCTTCCCTCCTCCCCCTCCCCCAGATGGCAGGTTGACCAATATATGTTCAGTATGTTAAAGTATAAGTTAAATACAATATATGTATACATGTCCATATAGTTATTTAAGCATGTAACTCTTAATTCTCATAAGAGCCTCATGTTATCATCAATGTTATAGAGAAGGAAGCTACAATTCAGAGAGTTTCTGTGCTTTGTTCAAGAGCATGTAGTGAATGCCAGAGACAGGATATCAAAGTTTCCCTGTCTCCTGTCTATCTCAAATCACTATACCCCACTGTCTCAAGGAAGGACTTGAAGGTGAAAGGACTTAGAAAAGGAGCATTGCTTCTTTTGTAAAGACTTCAAAGTAAACCATTTGATATTTCATGAAGAAGGACAAGGGAACATGGAATGGTCTAGGACCCAGGTTCTTAAACTATGGGTCACAATCGGGGATCACGAAATTATGATTTTTTATCAGCAAATGTTTGGCTTGTATAGCTATTTTATGTACATATATGTCCAAGGTCATGTGAAAATTTCTCGGTGAAAAGGAATCGTGAATTGAAAAGGAAAGAAATACTGGTCTAGTGGACAGAATGTTGGCCCTGAAGTTAGAATTCAAACCTTACCTCTGACACATATTGATTGGGTGACCCGGGCAAGTCCCTTTAACTCTTCCAGCCCCTAGGTAGCCCTCTGTGAGTGGTAGAAAAAAGTGTTATTTTCATGAACTGAGAGAATTTTCTCATCAAGAGTTTCCTATGCAAATGATGCCACAAATTAAGTACCCAAAATGGGTACTGTAAAGCACCAGATATGCATGCACACACACACACACACACACACACACACACACACACACCCTACCTTCTCTCTTTAGGGTCTCTATGGTCAAAGAAAGCATAAACACACACTACAGAAGCAGGCAGCCCTCAATATTTGTTCCCTGACTCTTTCAAGGACAAGATTCACCTGCAAGTCTGACCTTTCAACCAAGATTATTTCCTATGGTTCCAGGGCCGTCCACACAACATGTAAGACAAAAGATATCTCACAAACTTCAAAATCTGAGAAGAGAAGCTCTGATCTGCAGGATCCCCCAAACACGCCTATGTTCTCAGTGGATCTTCAAAGGTACCTTTCCAGAAGGACCAATGAGAGAACCTAGGAAAAAGAGAATAGTGGTCTTGGTAATGGAAGAAGAACCAGAAATGTTCTAAAATAAATAAATCCATATAAAATTAAAGAAAAGGACCTTCAATTATTATTTGACTATAAAGTTGAGAAAGAGGGATAAAGGGGAGCTAAAATCAAGATCAGTCTCTCCATAGATATTATGTAAGTCATGAAACTTCCTTAGATTCTTTCATTCTATTCATTCAACAAGCGTTTATTCAACATCTACTATTGCCAGTCCTCATGCTAGATGCAGCTTACATCCTATTTCAGGAAACAATATGAACACAACTAATTCAAAATAAAGATTACAATTGGGAGTGGCACTAGAAATTGGAGACTGAGAAAATTCTGATTAGGAGATGCTACTTTAGCTAAACTTTGAAAAGATCTTGGGCTTTCCCAAGACAAAAATGAAGATGGCGTGCATTCCAGGGACAAGGGACAGTCTCTGAAAAAGCACAGGGACAGGAGCTGATGGAATGTGGGGAACAGCAAGAATACCAGTTTGGATGTAACAGTTTCTGAAGGAATATGATAGGCCAGGTGAAGGCCAGAAAGAAACCTGGTTTTCAAGGGCTTTAAATGCCAAAGAGGAAAGTTTGTATTTTAGAAGAAAGAGAAGGCCAAAAAAAGGCCACCAGCTTTCAAAGCTGGTGACATATCCTTTAGGAATGTAGATAACAGAGGGGAGAAACTAAAAGTAGGGAGAGTAACTAGGGAGGCTATCACAGTAATCCAAGTGAGATCGATGAGAACTTGGTAAAAAATGATTTTGGGGTGGAGAGAGAAAAGAGAGATGATTCAAAAGATATTAAAAGAATGAAAAGGATAAAACTTGAAAGGTTGGTTGAATGCAATGCAATGAGGAAAACAGGAGATGAAACTGACTCTGAGGTCACAAACATGCATAAACAGAATATAGTATTGCCTTCATCAGAAATTAGGCAGTTGTGATGAGAGAAGAATTTGGGGAGAAAGTTGAGCTTTCTTTTAAATATGTTGGTCAAGGTACCTATAAGTAATCCAGTTTAAATGTCGAATAAGCAATTGCTGATGTGGTACTTAAGACAAAGTGAGTAAATAAGTCTGGATACAAAGATCTGGAGTTCTCTGCATACAGGCAACAGTTGAACTTGGGAGGGAAAGAATGTAGAGAAAAATGAGAGTCCAGGACAAAGCCACACATAGTGAGAGGACTAAGGATAATGTTCAAAAGGAGTCTGAGAAGTAATAGTCAGGAAGGATGGAGAGAGAATAGGATCACAGAAAGTGAGGGCAGAAAAGGGCTCAGAAGAAGGAGGTCATCAATGGCAAATGCTTCCAAAAAAAAAAAAAAATCAAGAATATTCCAATTAGGGCAGCTAGGTGGTGCAATGGATAGAGAATCAGCCCTGAAGTCAGGAGGAACTCAGTTCAAATCTGGTCTCAAACACTTAACACTTCCTAGCTTTGTGATCCTGGGCAAGTCATTTGACTCCAATTGCCTCAGGAAAAAAAAAAAAAAAAAAGAATATTCCAATCATTCTCCCAAACCAGTTTTCCTCTAGTTCTCAATAATCTGTGTTGGTAGCTCCCTAAACTGTATGTTCCCAAGAGGTACCATTTGAACTAGATTTGTTGATATCATTTCATCCAGCTCTGTGGGAGCAATGCAGATGTACATTGCAAATTACCTGGATGCTTCCAATTGCTAGTTACAACAGATCTTAAATCTGTTGATAAAACTTTGCTTAGTAACCAAAAAAAAAAAAAAAAGACAGAAAGCCAGCTCTAAGGATATCACATTGAGAATCAACTGTCTTAAGCTCCATTGAAATCAAAGTTAGCTTAAGGTTGAAGGTAGTTGGAGTTTCTTAGCTCCTCTTTCCTTGAATTGAAAATAATAACATTTTTCAGCCAGTTTTTCCAGAAGCTAAATTATCTGGTCAACTATGAGAGCAATAGAAATAACATATGTTTAAGTTTGTGTCCCACAACATTGTCAGCAGTTCCTGTCCCTCCCACCCCTTACTCCTACCCCAATCTGAACAGCTTTGCTCATCACTGAGTCAAACAAATGCATAAGTCCCAGGAGCCAAAAAACCAGAAGCATGGTACTATGTTTACCAGAGTATAGAAACACTGATATAGATTCCCTGTAATTTAGTAAAGGTGACAAGTTCTAATTAAAACCAAAAACTAGCTTTTGAAAAGGATCAGTCCAACAAGAAATGATTAGGTTAAGTTATAGAAATCCAAATTTTCTATCATTATAACCTAATCTTAATGTGGAACTAATTCCAGGAATTCGTGCTAATTATTTTGACCTGCAAAAACCTAAGATAGCAAATTTCCTTTTTAAATATGCCTGTTAAAGGAAGTCAGTCCAAACCTCAAGAAAAATCACCAGATAAGCCGCTATCCAATGACCTGAAAACCACAGGCTGGACCATATGTCTTTCAGAATGATTGATATAATGACTGCAGTTAAAAGTCTCACATTCCCTAGCTAGAGATAATAACATATTCACTATCTACTATCTTTTTTTTTTATTTTGACCAGAAGGGATGAGGAAGTTAGAATGGATGAGATTGGGAACATCCAAGACAGACGAGGTCAAAGGTATGTGCTTTAGGAAACATTAAAAGTGTAGGGAGACATGTAGTCACATCTTTGTGAGAGAAGATGAATTGTAGTTAGGGAGAGTACAATGTCAATAATTCATTCCTAAAATGTTCACACAGTCACTTATGACAAAGGGTAAAAATCAACAATTCAGGGAATATATGTAGGGATTACCTCTTTCCAAGGGATTTAAGAGGACGTAGGTAAGTCACTTTGTTTACTTGAAAGGGACATCCAGAGATCCTTTTGTCCCATTTCTGCTATTGGAAAACATAAGAAAGAAAACAGAAGATGGGAAGAGCTTGGGACTTGGAGTAAGGAAGATGAATTTAAATCCTTCCTCAGAAACTAAATAGCTTATGTGATTCTGGGACAATCAGTTGACCTCACTCAGCTTCAATTTCCTCATCTGTAAAATAGGGAAAATTAAATAACAGAGACCAGATTTAAGTACTTTGGTACTAACTTACTCCTCTACTTGGATAAGCCATTTAGTTTTTCTCAACTTCCTCTTCTGAAATATAAGGGGAATTACAATGTAAACTATGACTCATTTTGTTACTTTTAGCAATTACATATCAGTATAACATCCCTCATCTTCTCTTTCTTCTCTGGGTTTAACCTGTACTCATATTGACAGGCTAGAGAATTCCCAGATAAGGGTGGCTACACCGCTACAACTCCCTCTCAAACATCTAAGGGTAACACCAACATAAAGATACTGCTATGACTAACAATTATAGTCCCAAGTCCCCATCAGTGCAATTAACATCTAACAAGTTGACATTGGAATTATTTATTCATAAAATGCAAATTAAGAATAATTAAAGTATAAAATTCCATCCATAAACCTGGAATCTTCCATCAATACATGTTAGGGAAACAGGACACAAACAAAACCATTGCTTGAAGGCACACGTATAGATGACATGTGTTTGGGGCAATTCATGATTCTGGATTATGAGACTTGACACCATCTGCCTCCTTAAGCATATTTGATGCTGCTGCTTGGTAAGCCTCCTCCCTTTTCCAGCTGACTAGAGCTACTTCTCTGCTGGCTGTTCTTTTTCTAGACCATCAATTCAAGGTGTTAAGCTCTTCCAGTAAAGCAGAAGCCCTAAGCCTAGAGTGTGAAGAACCTTTCCAGATCTGTTCTCTTTCCTGAGTTCTGAAGGATTTCTACCTCATACAATGGATGTCAATGTCCAGGGAATGGTAAAGAAAGGACAGTTCTTCTCTAACCATCCCTTAAAAGCTGCCAACCTTTCCCTCAAATCACTTTCTTCAAAAATTCATCTCTTCCTAGAGTCAAAACTTTTCTTCTAATTAGTTCCTCCAAATACCAGATGGCTGTACAAATTCTGAGGTCTTCCTGTGAACAAGATCTGAGGACTCTTTTCAGACTATTCAGAGAGACAGCTCAGAGATACTACTGCTCCAAAACAAAGTCTCTAATGTGAAATTAGTCACCTCAAGCTCAGGGTGAGAGACTGTCAACCAAGCCACAAAGAGGCAAAATTAAGTTGTCCCAGAGTCACCAAATAGTTGTATCAGAGTTTCCCACTATTCAACCTCAAATAGCCTTGCTGAACAGTTTAGCAAAGAAAAGAATTAAACATCTGGAGAACATTAAATATGACCAGAATATAGAGGATTATTTTTAATCCTTCTGATACATGTACAACAGTATAATATTGGTTAGTCCCTTTACCAGTCTGTGCCTCAGTTTCCTCATCTGATCTCTGAGGGCCTTCCCAACTCTAGATCAATGATTCTATGAAAATTATTTAAATTCTCGGGTCTTTAAATTCATATCTGAATTTCTCTGATGATATGTTCTTGATACTACAGCAGTGATCTGAGATGATTAAAAAAATTAGCTAAGAGTTTTTTTAGCTGGAAAAATACTCAAAACTCTTCTCCCAGGACAAGGGTGCCTACATCTCCCCACTAGGGAAATTGTTAAGGGGTTTGGATTGTCTTTCTCTAACACTATTCCATTGTGTTCTCCCCATTGTTAACTTTCAATGATCAGTGCCCCGTGCCCATTTAACCATTTAACCTAAATTGGCTGTTATTCTCAGTAGTTAGGAGTGTTGAACCCAGACACTTACTAGACGGACAAGTAACCCTGAACCCTGGACAAGTCACTTCACCTTATTTGCCTCGGTTTCCTCAGCTATAAAAATTAACTGGAAAAGGAAATGGCAAATCATTCCAACATATTTGCCAAGAAAACCCAAAATGATGTCACAAAGAGTCAGACACAAGTAAAATGGCTCAGTAACAATAACAAAAGCTTTTCCAAGGGTACACTCATAAATGGACAAAGGCATAGCAGAGACATCATTTCAAATATCACTTCTCCCCAAACAATTGCAGCATATTCTCCCCAAATCTACCTCAGTCCCTAGAGACAATGGGCTCAAACACAATTCAATTTCTACCACCAAATCACTTCTAAATGCAACATAGCCAACATAATCAATAAATGAATGAGCCTACAATTCTGCTACTGCTGGAGCTGGGTCAAGCAGATTGCTTGGGACTGTGTTCCTCATTTTCTGGTTTCCAGCAAATCCTGGCATAGACTCTGGCTCTCAGATTCAAACAGCTCCCTCTCCTGACCTTTCATAGCTCACAAGATCATAGTTATCTTCAACACATTTTCACCTAAAACGTGAAAGAAGACTCACAAGAGAGACAGAAGCAATGGCAGGGCCATGGGCTACCAGGCTTTACTGCAGAAGCCCTAATGAAGAGATAAAAGCCTGAACTGTCTCCCAATATGAGCAGTTCTTACTTCTTTACTCAGACACACCTGGGTGGGAATGAGGACCAAATGTGCTGTGACTACTTAGTGGTTTTTGAATGCACTCTGGTTCTAGCTCCATAGCCAATCAATAACCCATCTCTTCAGCATGTAGTTAGCAAACCAGAACCAATTAAAGAATGTCTATACATGCCCCAGTCAGGGAGTAGGACATTTATATTATTTGAGCCCTTACATTCTTTCCCAAAGTGATCTACCCAGGCTCTTTCTCTTGGGGACTGCAGTACCCAGGCATAGCGAGTATGTTCACCACCCCATCGTCACCCTTTCCAGCAACATAGCACTTTGAAGGTTTGAACGTTTTACAAGCATAATCTTATTTGATCCTCAAAACAGTTTTGTGATTTGTATTGGACACATTTCATTATCCCTATTTTATGGATGGAGAAACAGAGGCAAGTCATTTGATCTGGGATTTGAATGCAATGCTCTTTCTACTGTACCACACTGTCTCCTAGTGGCTGAGCTGGAAGATGCTATTCAGAAATCTCATGCACAATACCATCCTGAGGTACAATGATAATGTCTTACAAGAGCTTTGGGATGAACAAATACCGAAGAGATTTTCTTTGGTCAAAAAATCAAAATAGCAAAAACAAATTTTAAGAAGGACAGGGACAGATTGGAACTATATAGTCAAGCAATGAGTGTGGTGAAGAGACTGAAAATCCATGGCATGAGAGGGTCTGCTGAAGAAACTAAAGATGTGTGACAGCCTACAGGAGAGAAAATGAGGTGAGGACATAAGATCTGTCTATTAAAGTCTTATTCTTGTTTCTCGTTGTGGCATGGAAATGACCCTGAACTTATCTTAAATCTTAGAGGATTATAAAGTATATAAGGTATATCTTAAAGGATATACCAATGGATTACAAAAGCCGTTCTTACCAAGCTAAAAAGAATTAAGGCATGTTATCAGTCACAGACTCTTATCTGTTGTCTGAAGATCAGCCTGGTTAAATTTGTGGAGATTCATCACGACTTTGGAAATGAATATTTCAGTCATGGGTACTCGCAAAGACCATCTCTGAAATCTTAGAGGGGTGGCAATTGATGTGAATATTAGGATTATCTACAGAGACAAAATCACAGAATCTTAAAACATTAAACTAGACTAAGAATAATCAAGTATATCAAGTCTGCATATGGAAAGGTGATTAGACTTGTTTTGCTTGAATCCAGAAGGCAAAACTAGGATCCATAAAAGAGGTATAATGAGAAGAGTTTTGAGGCAAAATACCTGTATTCAAGTCCCAGATATAATTCTTAAAATCTGTACGACTTTGAACAAATCACTTCATCTCTGCTTTCTCATATATCATGAAAGGGTAATCTCTAAAGATGTTTTCCACCTCTAAATTCTTTGATACTATAGTACAAATAACAAGGAATTGGATTTCTTCTCGGTATAAGAAAAAAGCTTCCAAATGATTAGAACTATATAAAAGTAAAATGGACTGTCTTGAGAGTGAGTTCCTCAAACCTTAGAGATCTGCAAGTAAAGGTTAAATGACCTCCACTTGCCATAGATATAGATCTATAGAGCTACTCTGTTCTGATATGGGTTAGATTAAGCCTCTGATGTCACTTTCAACCCTAAGTCTGGGTAATTCTGTGATTCTCTAAGAGATGGATTGTACAAGAAAGACACTGAAGATTTTTTTAAATGGGTACTAATCCACTAATCAATGTGATATCTAATAAGGGCCTGAACCATGGTGATTAACTATGAGAGTGGAGAAGATGGAACAGTATTTGTGGAGGTAGAGTGAATGGGACTCAATAACTGGTAAAATTGAAGTAAAGGAGACAAGAGAGTCCCAGGTCATATTATCCTAGTCCTAGAGTGGGAATGGATCTCAGAGACCTTCTATGACCATACTGCAGTTTTGAATTTGGATGACAAAGTAATACCACTAACAGAATTGAATCTAAAAAAAAATTAAGGACTACAGGTTCGGGAGGATGGGAGAGAGATGATGAGTTTGGTACCCAGCCTTGGGCAGAATTGGACAGTTATATGAGAACAGAATAAAAAATGAGCAGGACTCCAATCTGGGAAGATAAAAACGGAGAGGAAATAATTGAAATTGAGTAGCATACATTTGATTTGTGTTGCAATTTCCAAACTACAATTGTAGGACATAGTTCCAATCTTTCTGACTCTGGCAGCAATCCAGAACACCCGGGCCCCCAAAGATGCTCTTGGAAGAGACAGTGCCAACTTAAAGGGGACTATTTAATGGACCTGGCAAGCCAACACTGGGCAGAAAGAGAGTTTATTTTCCTATCATTCTCTAGAGGCCCATGAGTAAATTCAAGGCCTTGCTCAGAGCAGATGTTTCCAGGTGGAAAGTGACTTACTCTGAAAGGTTAATGAAATTGCTAAATGCCATCCATTCCTCCAGTGTGCTCAAGGACCCAGCAAATGTTGGCCCAATATGCAAAGAACTCTCTATTCCTCTTGGGTATGGAGATTTGATGATCATATGTGGGAAAGAATTACTTTCTTTATAATTCAAAATTTTTTTAGACTTCATTTCCTAGGTTTTGCTTCCCTCTGGCTGCAACATAGCTTCTGCCACAACTTAGGTTTCTAGTCTTAACAGCTTCTATAGTGTACTCCATGGGAATACGATGTTCTTAAAACTTGAAAATGTTTAGTATAGTTTTTAAAAAGTCATTCATTGTTGAATGAATAGATATGAATGTTTTTTGTTCACCAAAAATTTATGAAAGACCTACTATTATTTGTAATACTGTGTTCTAAATAAGGAATTTTTTTCATTTGATACAAGTCTATTAATTCATTGAAGTAGGAAACTCCTCAGTGAGAAAACTCCCTCTTCCAATGTACAGTATCACCTGTTATGCTGTTTCAAGTCTTAGAAAGCAGAGAGGATTCAAGAGTATAGAACTCCTCCCAAAATGTCCAGGCCAGCAATCCCTTCATTTTCCATCCGCTCCTCCATCATGTACCAAATATCTCTTCATCCTGTTGGATCATGCTAGCCCTGGAACTCACACCTCTTCAGAATCTTTAGCACCTTGGGCCCATTTCTTCTTCTGATTAGCAGGTGGAAAATAATGAGCTCCTCCAAGAAAATCCATTTAAGTTCAGCCATTTCTTCATTTCACATCCACTACATTTTTCTAGAATTCTCCATCATGGCCACTGCGTCCAGGACTTTTCCTCCTTCCCCTTCCCCATCCCCAGTTTTTCAGCTTCCTTTTATGTCTTCTTCCATTGGATTATAAACTCCTTAAGGACAAAGACTATCTTTTTTTTATATTTGCATTTCCAGTATTTAGTATGACGTCTTTCTTTTTTTCCCACATTTATATTTCCAGCATTTAGTTTAATGCTTGGCACATTGTAGACACTTAATAATTGTTAATTGACTGACTTGTGAAGGGGCATACAGTCAGAATATATCAGAAATGAGGTCATCTAGATTCCAAAGTCAGCTCTCTTTCCATTATGACAGGCTGTCCCTTAAATATATCACACTGTCGAGGAAAATGGGAAGATAAATTAGACCGTTTTTGTCTAATGAAGCTTACAATCTAATAGGAGGAGAAAAGATATGTAATGCTTCATCTCCAATGTTCCATTATTTCACTGATGTTCTTCCTCCACTGATACACACATGACCCCTCTCAATCTTACTGGGCCATGACTGGGAGTTGCCTTGGCCAGAAAACTCATCACTTTCCAAAGATGAGCCACTGGCAGTTTAGCCAGGCAGGTCCTCAGGCAGCAGAGGCTTGCTAGGCCATCATTATTAGCCTTTACATCATAATGGAGGAATTCTGGAATAAATATGGCATTGGGAAAGCCTTTGGGAACTCAAAGTAACCTTAATTCTAGCTGATTTCTAATTCTCTAATTCCCACTTCTGAACCTGAGTTTAAACTCAATCTCAGGCATGTCCCAGCTGTGTGGCTTTCAGCAAATCATTTAATTTCTATCACCTCAGTTTCCTCCACTGTAAAAATGAGAATAATAATAACCCCCCTATCTCGCAAGATTGTTATGGACCAAATGAAATCATATTTGTAAAGTACTTAGTTCAAGTGTTTAATTAATGCTTGTTCCCTTCCCCCTAACATTTATATATCACTGCAAGGCTTAAAAGGTATTTTACATTTTATCTCATTTGGTCCTCACAATAACTCTGGTAGGTAGATATTATTTTTGCCCCCATTTTACTGATGAAGATGTTGAGAGAGATAAAAACAATTTGTCCAGGATCCCACAGGTTGGAAGAGTCTAAGGCCATATTTAAATTCAAGTCTTCTTGACTCCCCAGTCCAGGGCTTTATTCACTGTGCCATCTAACTCCTGTGCCAAGGAGAACATATCAAGGAGGGAGACATGCCCAGACATACATAACCTAGATTTGAATATAATTTCATCAGAGTAATATAAAGTCCTAAAAGATAAATGAAAGGAAAAGCTCTTTTAGATGCATAGAGAAAGGAAGGGTATGGCACAGTTTATGAAGAAAGTTACATTTGATTTGAAAACTGAAAAATGGAAAGGATTGGATTGGGAGGGTCAGTAAGGAAGACTGCAGACATTGGAAACAATACAGGCAATGAAATGGAAATAAAAAGCAAATTGGAGACACATTTAGAGGACATGAAGTCATTCATTTTGCCTGGAGCATAGAGTATGTGAAGAGGGGAAAGGAAAGGAAGGAAATGGAGAGAAAGAAAAAGAAGAGGGGGAAAGAAGAGAGAAGAGGGGAAAAGGAACAGAGACAGAAAGACACAGAGAAACAGACAGACAGAGAGACAAAGGCAGAGATACAGAAAGAGAACAGGTTGAGGTTGGAAAGAATGGTTGGAGCCTGAGTGTAGAAATTATTGAAAAATAGGCTAAGGAATTATACTTTCCTAACAGATTCCAGGATTTTGAGGAGAGATCTAATCAGATTGGCACATATATCAGTCCAAAAGAAAAGATCAGGGGTCACATTTCAATGTGATTAAGATTAAATTCATCCCTGCCAGGCCATCCTATCCAAACCCTTTCCATGCATTCCTATAACTTCACTCCCAGGGGACAACTTCAACATATTAAGAACTTCCCTCAGATTCTTTCCATTATAAGGATACCAATGGAGGACATAGACTGTCACGTCTGATTCTTGACATTGACCAGACTTTTTTCTTTTTCTTAATCGTAAGTTTCTTGAATGACATTCTCTACAAGATTTCTCCTACACAATTCTTTATTTGTAATATGTTGACATCTGCTCACACTCACCTTGTAGTGACCTGAAACCTCAAGTGGGGGGAAGTATGGGGTTTTGTATCTCACAGCTATACGTCAGCCAAAAAAAAAAAAAATTAGTTTTCAGAAGGTAGTTCTTTGTTTTAGAAACAAACTTGGAATCCTTAAAAACATCTTTCAGTTTCCTAAGACAATCCAAGTCACTATTCTGATCCCAAAAGAAATCCATGAGACTAGAAACTATTACAAAGTAGAAAAAAGCCATTTTTTGTTTGCTTTGTTGTTTTTTTTTTCCCTGTGTGAATAGGCCAAATTCTTGAGTGATTATGAAGCTCATTCAGAATTTCTGTAATATTATAGGGCTTAGTATAGTCGGTACAAAAATCAACAAGCTAGACCACCTTGAGAACCTTACCATATATAAAGAATCTCTCTTTAATTTAGACTCTGTGGTGGATTTTCTCCATGACTCTAGAGAATTCCTTTGGCAAGTGTACTTCTTTTATAGCTCTCTTGATATTTGCAGTCAGAGACTTATTGAATAAAGTTATTTATACCTTTCAAGGGATCATATATAACATTTGTGGATCCTTAGGAGACCTCTCTTCAGAGGAGTCTCATGGTAGTATTTTGCTCTATCAAATCAAATACTTCTGTTAGCCAACAAACAATAAACACAATGGCATCTTACATTCTCTACATCTTTCAGCCAATTGCATGTCTCCTTTGCATGAATCATAAATATATATATATATATATAGTCTCCCCAAATAGAATGTATGGCTATCTTGAAGACAAGATCTCACTCATTTCTTTCTTCGTATTCCCAACATATGGCACAGTGTTTGGTATCTAATAGATGTTTAATAAATGCTTGTTGATTGATGGATGGTAAAATGGAGTTTGTTGTATAAAATCATTTACAAAAGTTTAATATTTTCACCAAGATTCTTATATAAATGCTCATGTAAATCCTTCTTATGGGAAGTGTATTGTGTATGTGTGTGTAAAAGTAGGCATATGGATCGGGAATTATTCATGTTCTCTGTATCATTGGCAGGAGAAGGGGAGAGGAAGGTGGTAATAATACAGTTCAAGTTTCTCACACACATCTTCCTTTCATTCTCATAACTTGAGAATCAATCTCTCAATACCTTCAAAATTGTGTCTTTTCCAGCAGGGTCCTCCTCTAGATCTATTTTCCTAGACTAGCTGTTCCTCTTTGTGTGGGGATCATGTAGGCGTCTGTGTGTGTGTGATTTCTTCTTCTTCAAGCAGCACATCTGAGATGATGTTGTTAGAGACCTGTGCATACGGAAGAGGAATCTGTTAACAGTCAGAGAGGGACAGATTTGAGAGCAAAGTGGCTGGGGGCAGGAAATTAGAAGACTATTTATTGAAAGCATTTTATAAACCTTGTAAAAATGTAAGTTATTGTTATTATTACTGCAGTAGTCAGGGTAAGGGGTAATATATGTGCATAAAATGTTTGAAGAGTTTTCATCAGACCTAAAAAGGAAAATCCATCAATACTTTATCTGCAGATCCCATAGTCTGGTTATAAGAAGGCTGCTATGATCATCCATGCAGGAAATAATATAATTAGCAGTAAAAGGTCAGAAGATTTGAAGATGATGTCAAGGAAAATGGCCATTAGGCAAAAACAAAACACAGACACAAGCCTCCTGTTCTCATTTATGCGATTAAGTCTGGGAACCTAGACAACAAGAAAATAGCATAAAGCACTGGACACTTTCAGTGAATATAAATGCTCTCTCTCTGGATCAATGATTCCACCTCTCTGAATTGTGGAGTAAATACCTTCGATTCACTGTCAAAGCCTTGACAAAAGCAGCAGCATCCCAGCCCCCTGCTCCAGTCAGGAATTTCACACACACACACACACACACACCCCTCTCCAGACTGGCTTCATTTGTCCAAAGTAAGCATTCTGTGGGGCAGCTAGATAACATAGTGCATATAGCAATGGCTATAGAGTTAGGAAGATTCATCTTCCTCAGTTCAAATCCTATCTCAGACACTTACTAGCTCTGTAATCCTGGGCAACTCACTTAACCTGGTTTGCCTCAGTTTCCTCATCTGTAAAACGAACTGGAGAAAGAAATGGCAAACCACTTCAGAATCGTTGCCAAGAAAACCCCATATTAGGTCGTGAAGAATCAGACCCAACTAGACAACAGCAACCATGACTGGACCCTAAGACTTCTTTGAAGACCTTGTAGAAGCCCAATGATTCCTAGAACCACCTCACTGATAGGATGAAGTAGACTGCAGAAATAGCAGTATTTTTCATCCAGAAGATGCTGCACTAACCTCCTATTTTGCTTCAGAAGAATCCCCTTTATGGTCCAGACAGCCTGCCCCCTAAGAAGAAACATTCCCCTAAAAGTCTTTCAAGGGGCAATACTTGGTAGCAACATTCAATTCCTTGATCTTGCCTGTCTGCTCGCCTTCTCCCTATTGTCTTTTGGTTTTTATAGGCTTTCATCATCCCCACTCCCCTGACCCAAGAGAGTCTCTGAAATCTTGCTACCAACCTTCCAACCCTAGGTTTGCCGGCTTAAATAAATAACAAATGACATTTTTGACTCTGAGCCAATTCTGAGGTGAGAACTTTAAAAATTAAGAAGGAAGATTTAAAGAAACTGCTTTTCTCAGCTGTGTATTGCTTGAATATGCTCGAGTATCTGCTCTTACCTTTCAATTTAAGGAATACATTATAGAACTTTCAACTTCTAAGAAAATGGTTCCCCCTCCTACTACCATCTTCTTCCACAACCAAAACCAAATCAATAACAAAAAAGAGACTCTGTAAAAGACAACATAATACAGCAGAAGTTACCAAGTGCTGTCCAGAGGAAGGTAATGAAGTTAACATAGGATGCTACCTGGAAACTGATGGGAAGAGGATTGGTGAAAAAGCACCGCGTGTTTCCTGGGGACTGAGTTCAAGCAAGAAAAGGAAGGCTCCATTGCTACTATCATCAGATACTGGCCCAGATCTAGGGTGAAGATAATAATCCAGAGAAGACAAGTAACATTTGGTATGTAGGAGAGAAGCTATTAGGTTTTTCATAAAGACCCCCAAATGAACAGCCCAAAGAAAGAACAACAGCAAGGATGTTGATAATAATAAATTAAATAATTAAATAAGAATTTTTAAAAATATTCTTCAAGTCAATAGATAACAAATGACAATTATGTATACCATTCAAAAATTTTACAAAACATTATTCATATAAGTGATACCTAAACCAAGAAGAGTAAAAGTGGAGAAAGAAAATTATAAACTAATTTCAATAATGACTATAGATACAAAAATCCTAAATAAAATACTAGCTAACAGATTTCAACAATATGCTACCAAGATTATATATTCTGACCAAACAAGATTTATACCAGGAATGCAGTGATGGTTTAACAAAGAAAATTATTGACATAAATAAAAAAATTGTATGTCAATAATAAAAAAAGTTTAATCATATATCAAGGTACAGAAAAAATTTTTGATAAAGTACAACACTCATTTTTATCTTTAAAAAAAAGCACTGAAAATTATTGTTCTAAATAGACTTTTCCTTAAATTGATAAAAAGCATTTACCTAAAACTATCAGCAAGAACTATTTGTAAAGGGGATAAGCTAAGTAAGATCAGATGTGAAACAAGGATGTTCACTGTCATCAATATTATTCAATATTGTATTAGAAATCCTAGCAATAAGTATAATGTTCTTGTTTGGTTTTCTGGAGGTCTTTGGGGCAGCCTTCTTTTCAGCAGATTAATCACCACAAGACTAGCCAAGTGTTAAAGTCCAAATCCTTTATTATCTCCTTCACAATCTTGTTCCCTTGCCTGGAGCCTGGGCTAGCTTTCTTAGAGGCTGTCTGGAGTCTTGGTTTCAATGGAGGAGAGCCTGCCACCACGAAGATGATGAAGATGGAAATGAATTTCTCTGAGTCCCAGGGTTTGAGCTCCTGCCTCCAGTGCTTTTTCTTCTCTGGCTCTGTCTCTGGCTGAGGCTCCCAGCTTATTTGCTCTCTTATAATTTACATTATCATAGGTGTGAATCTTGTAGAACTATATTAAGTACTAAGTACATGTACTGAACTAGAGAACTATTAAGCACCATGCTAAACTAGATAACCATTGTATTTATCAATTCCACTGACTTAACACCTTGTAAGAATCCTTGTTTCAAGTTCAGAGTTCTGGCCCATAACAAATAAGAGAAGGAAAAGAAATAGAAAGAATCAAGACAAGAAATGAGGTGGCAAAACTATCTCTGAAATGATGATATAATAATATGATGACATACTTGAAAAATCCCAAAGACTCAACTAAAAAGCTAGTTAAACAGTTAATAATTTTAGCAAGCAACAGGATATAAAATAAATCCACATAAATCATTAGCTTTCCTGGACATCATAAACAAAACCCTGCAAGGAACAACTTGCAATAATACAAAGCCACAAAGAATTTGGAATATCAATGAAAGAAAAAAAGCAGAATAAATAAAATTATGCAAAGATCAATGGGCAATGAGAAAAAATTGAAGCACAAAATCAGAATGTCAAAGGGCTCCAAAAACAATAAATGAATGGAATTGTTTCATGAAGTAACAGGTTTAGCAGAGATATGAAAAAAATCAATTCTTTATTTTCATATTTGGATGGATGAGTGACTTATCCTTAGAGGTACTCCTTAATCAAGAAAGATCACAGCCTTTTCATCTTGTGTCATTTTTCTCCTTGGCTTCCAAAATCATCATAGATGACTAATCCAATGGCCTGAAGTCTTTCCTCTCATTTATTTTTTTTATTCACTCTATTGGGGAGTAAGGGTGAGGGTCAGGATTAAGTGACTTATCCAGGGTTACACAGCTGGTAAGCATAAAGTATTTGAGGTCACATTTGAACTCAGGTCTCCTCACTTTAGGGCCAGTGCACTATCCAGTATATCACCTATCTGTCCCTCCTTTCATTTTTTTAAAAAAATTATCTTGAGATCATCAGTGTAGCCCTGCATTCTCACTGACATGATTGACCCATCTGCTGTGGTCCCCCATCTTAGAATAATAGCTTATCACACAAAAGTCAACATTGATCAAATGAGATGTTCTTTGCAGAGTTGTAGTGAGGATCAAATAAGATGATATTTGTAACGTGCTTAGCACAATGACTAGCACATATAGGCACTATATAAATACCTGTTCCCTTCTCCACTTTAAAACTTTATGTATAAATATGTGAATTTATTAATGCTGTTGGTACTATTTCACAACTTATTTACACCCTACTTATGCCAAAATATCACAGAAATTCTTCTCTTCTACTCCTCCAAGTGCTCCTTTTCTACCTCTCTTATTAGACCCTTATTGAAAAAAAAGAATATATATATATAAATATATATATATATGAATGACATTGTCAAAGACACCACATTTTGAGAACTTGTGCACCAAAAAGCCCCAAAAAACAAATGTCAAGTTGCCCAATGTTTTTATTGCTATTATAGTTAATTTCCTGTTGTAAATATGTATAACACTTTATCTTATGTGGAAGATTGTTTTATATGTTAATATAATTGTAACATTCTAAACAAAATTATGAGAATCTGAAAAAATAAAATGAACTGTTAAAATTTTTTTTTCTAAATACAGAAAAGCCTGCCCCCTTGTTTTAGCCCAACTTTCCCATATCTCAGACTATGGATTAAAATGTAAAATCCTTTACAATTATTCAAATGTTTATCATATTACTTTTGAAGCTATGGTGCTGAATGAGACTGCTAAGGAAGAGGGAGAAGAGAAGGAAGGAAAGGTTCAATGTCAGCTCCTTTGGGAATACTCTCTTGAAAGGGATTAAGAAAGAGAAAAAGATAACAAACTCACGATGATAAATAAACCTGTCTGGACTTAAGAGTCCAATCTTCAGACTTAAAAAAGAGTCCAATCTTTAGACAAAAAAGCATATGATAATCCATCACTGGAGCTTAAAAAAAAATAAAGCTTTTCAGGGGGAAGCTAGTTGGTGCAGAGGATAGAGCACCAGTCCTTAAGTCAGGAGGACCTGAATTCAAATTTGAACTCAGACACTTAACACTTCCTAGCAGACACTTAACCCCAATTGCCTCAGCAAAAAAAAAAAAAAAAGAAAAAATAATAAAGTTTTTCAAGTCAGTACAATGTGTGTATTCCATCACAACAAACCTTCAGGAATCCAGAGTCACCTCTACACCTTCATGGAGTATCAGAGGAGTTTCATGAATTCACAGGAGGGGTGGGGAAAAGCTCAAGACTCATCATTCAATAAATATCATCATGAAATTGCAGCAGCATAATGGCATGTATATGTGCATGTATATGTATATACACATATACATTATATATACATATATATAGTCACCTGATGCTAGATACTGTAACAAAGTTCATCTAGATCAAGAATGTACATGTTTTTAAAAGCATTTACCAGAAGAAATGAGAATAATAATTTTGTCTCAATTTTGGAGGACAGACCTTTTTTTAATTGGGAAAAATAAACGAAATTATAAGCATTGAAGTTGGTTTCATCATAAAAAATTATGTGAGAACCCATTATAACCAAGATAAAAAGAAAAATAACATATTGAAGGAAACATATTTTCACCAAACATAACAAACAAAAGCATAACATCAAAAGTACACAAAAATGGGATTGATATGAATATTTAAAAGAAACAGAACACACATTTCCTAATGGATAATTGATCAAAAGATATGAAAAGATAATTTATAGAAACATATACAAATTATTTTTTAAAAATCACTTGTGAAGTATTCAGTGGTGGTCATCAAAGAAATGTAAATTAAAGCAATCCTGAGATCCTACCTCATATCTACCAAATCATCAAAAATAAATAAAACTGAAAGCTCATGGTATTTTTGAGAAACAGATACATTTATATATTGCTGGTGGAAGTGCAAACTAGTAAAATCTTCTTCATCTAATCATAGATTATCAGAGTTGGAAGAGACTTCAGAGATTATTTAATATAACCAGTACCTGAAATCTAAAGTCCCTTGCAACTCTGACTATATGATCCTAGGGTGGTATCCTCTAGATTCTTTATAGTTTATAACTACAGTTATCAAACAATAATTCCCCGAATAAATAAAGACCTTAATAATTGGAGAAAGTCCGGTATTCAAGATTTACATGGATTTGATACTAATATATAAAAATAAGATTCATTCACCAACAGTTAAATGATCAAAGAATATTAGTAAACAGTTTTCCAAAAAAAAAAGGAAGAAATGCAAACTATTAACTATTTGAAAAATTCATCTAAATAGTTAATAAAGAAAGGTGGGAAAAACTCCAAGATTGAATTCACCTCACATCTAGTAAATGGGTTAAAAAGATGAAAGAAGGAAACAGTCAATGTGTCGGGGGTAGGGGAAGATTGGCATATGAGGGCACTGTTGGTGAAGCTATGAATTGATCCAATCATACTGGGAAATAATTTGAAATTATGTGAGAAAAGTCATTAAATTGTTTGACCCAACACTCCTAATATTAAATATATATCTCCAGGGCATCTAGATGGCACTTAACACTTCCTAGCTGTGTGACCCTGAAACATGAGGAATTTATATAAACATGGAAGACTTCTATGAACTGAAACAATACAAAGGAACCAAGAAAAAAAAGAAAAAGAAAACAAAAGGAACCAAGAGAATAATATATACAATCAGTATGATAGCATAAGTGAAAGCAACTCTAAAAGAAAGCTAATTCAGATAAATGGCAATGACCAATCATTGTTCTGAAAGAAAGAAAGAAAGAAAGAAAGAAAGAAAGAAAGAAAGAAAGAAAGAAACACTTCTCTCACTTGTATGTGCCAAAACATTTGTGGCAGCCCTTTTTGTAGTGGCTAGAAACTGGAAATTGAATGGATGCCCATCAATTGGAGAATGGCTGAGTAAATTGTGGTATATGAATGTTATGGAATATTATTGTTCTGTAAGAAATGACCAGCAGGATGATTTCAGAGAGGCTTGGAAAGACTTATATGAACTGATGCTGAGTGAAGTGAGCAGAACCAGATCATTGTACATGGTAACAACAATACTGTACGAGGATGTATTCTGATAAAAGTGGATTTCTTCAACAAAGAGAAGATCCAATTCAGTTCCAAATGATCAATGATGGACAGAATCAGCTACACCCAGAGAAAGAACACTGGGAAATGAATGTGAACTACTTGCATTTTTGTTTTTCTTCCCAGGTTATTTTTACCTTCTGAATCCAATTCTTCCTGTGCAACAAGAGAACTGTTCGGTTCTGCACATATTGTATCTAAGATATACTTTAAGATGTTTAACATGTATAGGACTGCCTGCCATCTAGGGGAGAGGGGGAGGGAGGGAAGGGAAAAGTTGGAACAGAAGTGAGTGCAAGGGACAATGTTGCAAAAATTACCCATGCATGTGTTCTGTCAATAAAAAGCTATTAAAAAAAAAAAAACTTTCCTCCTTTTAGAAAAGAAGAGGGGAACTATTGGTGCAAAATGTTGCCTACAATATCAGGCAGTCATTTTGTTGGCCAATTTGACCTAATTTTTTATTTGTTAAAGGAAGGGATAGGAAAAAAATTGTAAAAATATTGTGATAGACATATTAATGAAACATTAAGGGTAATAAAAAATAATTAGAGAAAAATTCAATGTTCAAGGATGGGTTGAATCATGTTGTAAAAATGATAATTTTGCCAAAATTAATTTACCATGATAATCAAAATGCCAAGAGAATCTTTCACATAACTGGGTAAAATCTCAGTGAATTGGATATGACAGCTTAATGACCTACATGGAACCAGCAAGGACCTACATGGTTAAGACTAATGTCTGTTTGTCTCAGTCTCCTGTGGATAACAATAACAACTTCCTCCCAGGATTGACAGGAGGATAAAATGAGGTAATATTTGTAAAGTACTACACAAATGCTAACTATTATTATGTGGAAAAGTAAATATTCAAGAATATTAAGGAATATATGGAAGAAATATATATATATATTTAATATGAAGGTAGAAGTGTATTCCTAGAATTTAAACATAATGCAAAGTTGAAGGAAGGAAAGAGAAAAGGAGGAAGGAAGAGTCAATGGAACAAAATAAAGATAACATGCAATCAAATACAAACTATAGATTAGTGTTTGTTAAACCTATAAAAATATAGAGAAGAATAATTGTTTAACAAATGTGCTTAAGAAAACTGGTTAGCAATATAATGAGAAATGGTTTTAGAGGAGACTGTTCCATGGAAGCAGAACGAAACTCAAAACAAATAAAAACTAAAATAGGAATGAGATAGTCTATTTCATACTTCAATTCAATTTTTAAAGCCTTTATTAAATTCCTACAACTTGCTAAGCAGTGGGAGTCTCAGATAACTTTTTCCATTGGGTAAAAAATAAAAGAAATTATAAGCAATGAGGTAGAAGGAATTGGTTTCATTACAAAAATTTAGATAAGAATGCATTATAACTAAGAGGAAAAGAAAAATAACAGGGTTGGGGGAAAATATTTGCTAGTTACTCACCACATACTCCATAAATTCCATCTAGATAATAGACTGAAGCATTAACAAAAAAGGGTGGGGAGAAAGTATTAACAAAATTAAAAAAAAAAACTAGAATAACACTTTTCTTAATTACAGAGTTGCCAATGATTTTGCTTTTACTAAACAAAAGGAAATACTAGTCATGAGATAGATATGCTTGATTACATTAAAATTTGTACAACCAAAAATAGAAATAAAAATAAAGTAATAAATTGATATAAAATACTGAGAAATAGTATTAGACAAAAATGACATTAGCAAAAATAATATTTTTTTTTACAAAGGCAATGTATGGGTCTTAAGGGATAAATAAATGTTCAAGGGATACCAATGAAATACAAACTGGAATTGATGATAATGGTGATGATGAGATTTATATAGCACTTTAAGGTTTATAAAGCATTTCATATATGTTTGCTCATTTGATAACTCAAAAAATAACTCTGCTTCTTTAATCATCACAGATGCTAATTTAAACAATTCTCAGGAACCACCTTTCTACACTCACCAAAATGACAAAAATTTTTAAAAATTGAACATTCATTGCTGGTAGAATTGCAAATTAATAGATATTTTTGGAAAGCAAAAATCTAGCACTAGGAAATAAAAACAAAAAACATAATCTAATTCTATTATTGGTAATAAACATGAAGTAAATGCTATCATGACTCCCATTTTACAGATTAAGAAACTGAAGTTTAGGTTTTCAGAAACCAAGACTGTGCCCATAGTCACATAGCCTAGGAACTCATCCCTTCCTGACTGCAGGACTAGCACTCTGTCCACTGTATCCTAACCACCTATGGCAGCAATAAAAATCGAGGCTCATAGGTTGCCTCACCAGTAGTAATAACCATTGTGATCCCCTCACAGACCACCAGAACATCTGGTTATCATCTAAGGTTGGAGAATAATTACTTCATTCTTCCCTAAGCAGTCCATCATCCTTATCTCCCTCCCATTAGAAACTTGGACTTTGTCCTTAAAAATCCAGGGTCTGATAAGTTAAGTTTTTGGCTAATTTTATCTTGAATCAGGCTCCATACCACTTTGTGGCTATCGCCACTTCATGCTGTCTCATGTATGCCCCCTGCTTCTAGCTTCCTTTTACCTTCCCTCACTAGAATATAAGATCCTTGAGGACAAAGGCTGCCTTAATTCTTTGTATTTGTAAATACTTCCTAAATATTTGTAAAATAGAGTTAATAGCACCTACCTTCCAGGATTGTTGTAAGGATCAAATGAGATTCATAAAGTATTTTGCATGGTTCTTAGCACAGAATAGGCACTATGTAAATGATTTTATTATTATTATTTTATAAATCTATAGTGGCTACGGGATCCCTGGCAAAGCCCTTGGCATCTCAGTGTCCCCAGGCAATTCTCGAAACTTTTGAGTTGTAGAACAGGTGCCAATTTGATTGGAATTAGAAGTTCCTGTTGCTAAGTGAAATGAGCAGAACCAGGAGATCATTATACACAGCAACAGCAAGATTATATACGATGATGAATTCTGATGGCTGTCACTCTCTTCAACAATGTGATGATTCAAGCCAGTTCCAATGGTCTTATGATGAAGAGAGCCATCGGTACCCAGAGAGAGGACTGTGCAGACTGGATCACCACATAGTATTTTCATTCTTTTTGTAGTTTGCTTGCATTTTGTTTTCTTTCTCATTTTTTCCCTTTTTGATATGATTTTTTGGTGCATCATGATATTTGTAAAATATATACAGAAGAATAGCACATGTTTAACATATATTGGATCACTTGCTATCTAGGGGAGAAGGGGAGGAAGATAGGGAAAAAATTAGAATACAAGATTTTGTAAGGGTGAATGTTGAAAATTATCCATGTATATATTTTGAAAATAAAAAGCTTTAACTATAAATAAATTTCTAAATGCCAAAAAAAAAAAAAGATTTCACCTTTATCTGATCCTCTTAAATTTATGTTGTGAATGTTTTATAATGTATATAATACAATGGTAATATATGTATATGATTTATAAATATTCATTTATTGCAACTGTTTAAAAAGGAAAAATTAGAAGTTCCCTCTGTCAATGAAATCACAGACCTGGTTAAAATAAAAACACCTAATTCTATTAAATGACACTACTATTACAGATAAGAAAATGGTGGCTATAAATAAATAAATAAGAAATTTATTGAGCGTCACAGTCCTAGGGCTTGAAAACTAGGTCTTCCTGATGCTAAGTTCAATTCTCTGACTATTGAATCACTTTTTGCTAAGGCAATTGGAGTTAAAGTGAATTGCCTAGGGTCACACAGCTAGGAAGTATTAAGTGTCTTGTCTGAGGCTGGATTTGAACTCAGCTCCTCCTGACTTCAGGGTTGGTGCTCTATCCATTGTACCATCTAGCTGCCCCATAACATGCATTTTCATTACTGTTTCCTGTACCTTTAAAACTTCAGAGGGAATCTGGACATCTGGACAATGGGTGTGGTCTCTCAATAAAGCTCTGCCAGAGCTTTATTTTTCCCAGAGCCTGGGAAAGCAGAAGTTAGTTTCAGGCCAATCACTCGACTTATGAAAGCAAACTTTAGAAAGTTCTTCAGTGTAGTAGAAGGAGAAATTCAAGAAAGAAATTGAGTCCCCCATGATGGAGCTACCTCCTATATCCCAATTTATTGGTGCCTCCCTCCAGCCCTTCCATTCAATGCTCATGATGATACATCCCAAATCTCCCCCCAATTTCCCCAGGGAGGCATTGTGTAACATCTCATGGCAGTGAAAGCACTGAAATCTGGAACTTCTCACATGACAAGCTTATGAACGAACAGCTGGATTTGATCACCAGAAGGCCCATTGGTTGGAGCAAACAAGCATTTTTCACTCTGTTTTTCAAAAACTTGCTTCCACAGGAACCAATTTCAATTGTCGTGCCCCCCACCGACTCCAGCTCTCTGCGCCGTAATTTCAAATCATAACTTCATTCGAGCCCGGCTTCCCTAAGGTTTCTTAGGTGATTGTTTCGTTCCTCTTCGTTCCCACCCAACCCCATTGCCCCAGTGACTTGGGGGCATCATGACAGCCCAATTGAGACCCTTCTTGGTTCTCTGCCTCATGAATTTGCTTCTTCAGCCACAAGATGCCCAAGACCCAGACATGGTCCGATACATCTATCGGCGATTTCAGATCTTAGAGGTAGGTATATTGGAATGGCCATAGAAATATGTTCTTCCTTTGCAAACTTCTGCATTTTCAGTGATATTTTTTTAAATCATATGCTTTGCTTTTCTCCTGCTTCTACCGTGACCATCTTGACAATGAAGCATGTTTCTGAAAAATCAAGTGTTATAATTTAAGAGAATATATATTTGTAAGTATGTGTGGAAAAGGAGAGGGAGAGAGAGGAAGAAAGAGAGGAAAGCTTTGTGGAGCAATGAATTTTAACTCAGCCTTAAACTCTGGAAGTCATGAATTCAGGTCCTCCTAACACACACTGGCTATATGACCCTGGACAAATCATTTTACTTTTCAGTATTCCCCTGACTTTCCAAAACTATGTTACAAATGAATTTCAGGTCTGCCCTGATAGAAGGAGTTTCAGTGCCTTTGTATTTATGTATTTGTTTTATTTATATATGTATTTTTGTCAGGCTTTTAGTTTCATTGGTATGGGAGATTCCAGTGAAAAACCCCTTTTAAGAATTAATTGATGTGCAATTTACAGTTTCAGAGATTTTCTTGAGTTACTACAACTTACATATGCTCACCCTGCTAGTAATGTGCCAAAGACAAGCTTGAACTCCCACCTTCCTGACGTCAAGCCCAGTTTTCTCTCAGCTATACTATGGCAACCAAGATAATGTAGAGATAGAAAATTAATATCAATTTTAATCATGCAACATTCTCAAATGGACAGTTTCTCCTGGTAATTGGTTAGATCAGTAACAAAGTAATGAAGAAAAATAAATTAGTAACTTAAGCCTGACTATTTTTTTTTCAAGCTCAACCTAATTTTTTTTAATGTAGTCCATAGTTTATACTAAAAGCAGCTAATTAAAAATAAAAGAATATGTGGTCCTGTTTTTAGTACACTGAGTGTTGATCACTTTGTTTTTTCTGTCAAATCATCATCTATACCTAATGGTTATTTGCTATCATTTTCAGAGAAATTATAGATTCCAAAGATCACACTTATTGTTTATTATAGATCACATTTTTGTTTACAGTCCTGATCCAAATGCTGCCCTTAAAACAGAGTAGCCAAATTACCATAATTCCATGATTCCAGGGCTGCACAACTTCCAAACTGAATTTTGAGAGGTGAGAGAGCATTGCTGCCGTTCCGTTTCTGTTGCCAGCACCCCTCTTGTTCATTGTACCTCCTTAAACACACAAATTGTAGTCATGGATACTGGGCAATCTCACAATTATCCTTCAAATAATCCCACCTTGATTACAGATACCTAAATCCTTCTTGTTTTCCTCAAAATAAAATTGCACAACTACCTATACATATCTATAGATATAGAAAGAGAGAGAAGAGAAACAAAGAAATAGAGAGATGAAAGGGAGGGATGAAAAGAGAGAAGAGAAAGATAGAGAGAAATATATAAAATAATTCCATTTTGCTTTTTTTCCATTTGCTAATACATATACATTAGGAAATAAAGTCTGAAATCAGTATTTGTTTTCTGACTTAAGCAAGGGCTGGAAAAATGTCGCCAGGATACAAGGGCATACATTCAAGAATACCAGGAATTCTCTAAGAAGGTCTCTGCGGACCTGGAGAGATGTCACCTTTATAAGACTGAATATAAGAGTGAAGTGGATCATTTGGGGGGAAGAGTTGAAAGAGCCCAACGTGAGATTGACTACCTAGAATACATTAGAACATCTGAGACATGTATAGAAGAGGATAAGATGGTGATGGAAAAGCAGATTAAAGACTCTGAAGAAAAGCAAAAGGTCAGGACTCTCCTTAACACAAGTAAGAAAGATTTACCTTTTCTAAACATTCTGCACCAGGTTACCACTCTGGGGTGGGGGAAAGACTCTGTATATGAAGTTAGAACAGGGGTTTGTTGATCTTTAACAATCTGATGATACTCATGAACTCCTCAGAATAATCTTTTAAAATATAAATATATAAAATAAAATAAATAGGATTACAAAGGAAACCCAGCACATTGAAATAGTTATCAATTTTTTTAAAAAACCAGTTTGTGACTGCAGATTAAGCATTATGGGGCAATAATTAAGATGTGGCAACCAGACTTTTGTCCCAGGATGCCAACTTTAAAAAGTGCTAATAAATTTGCAATCCTTCAGCGTGCTAAGATGAGCTCCTCCCTTCTGTGACTGTATTCCCCCAATACCAGTGTCCCAGAGTCTCTGTGTCCCTACCACATGTCACTGCCTGGCCAACTACACCTGCCTTTTTTGCTACTTACCTCAGGCATAAACATTTTTAGTTACAGCTCTACCTGAAATACTCAATGGGCAGGATAGCACTGGTCTTTAAATAGATAAAAACAGACACAGAAGGGAACACACACGTACAAAGGAACATGAACTGGGTCACTGCCATGTATACATGCATTGGTCACCTCTAAAAAAGCAGCATTTCCACAGAAATGTAATTATCAAAAGATCCCAGGCCGGCCACACAGCAGCAGATGTTTCTTAGGCTGACTGAGCTCCAGGAAAGTGGGTCACACCTTCCGCCTGGTTACAGCTTCCAGAAAGGATAGAGGGGTGATTTAATCTCCCAGAACAGGGAAGACAAGAAGCTGTCTTAGCAGCAAAGAAAAGGCAGCCTTCAATGGAAAAGTCAAAAATAAGGTACTCAGGAGAACAGCAATAAACATTTCATGGCTTCTAATGAGAACTCTGTTTGTGTTCTATTTAGCCTGTTTATGCCACTTTTGAGCATGGTTAAGCCAACCAGAAAGGGCTAAGATTATAAACTAGGTCAAGGCACTTGAATTCTGTAACCCAATTTCACACCCAACGCTACACGATTAATAAAATTTAGAAACTTATATGATAAAAATAAGCCCTGTTTCTGTGTGAAATGAGGGGATTGAATTGGGTGACATGTAAGGCCCCTCCCATGTCTAAATCTATGATCCTGTGAGACTAACAGAATTAAATAGCTTCACATGTTTATGTTAGCATCCCATTGTGACATGAAAGAATGCAATACATATATTACAAGTCATTCGTGGAATTGGTACCGTTTGCAAATTAGCGCACCAGAGTGCTAATAAGCAAGGGCTGAATTGGTCCTGCCAAAAAATAGCTAATAAGGGGACAGTGAGATGGCTTGGTGGAAAGACTCCTCCTAGAGTCAGGAGAACCTGATTTCAAAGCCGGATTCAGACATTTAATGTGTACTACTTGTATGAGTCTGGGCAAGGCACTTAATCTTAATTGCCTTGTAGCAGGAAAAAACAAACAAAAAAAAAACAAAAAAATCTAAGAAGAAGCTAGGTGGCTCATTGGATTGAATGCTGATTCAGGAGTCAGAAAGACTTGAATTCACTAGCCATGTAACCCTTGGAAAATCATCTAAACTCTGTTTACTTTAATCTACCAGAAAAGGAAATGACAAATTATCCCAATATCTTTGCCAAAAACAACAACAACGATAACAACAACCCTATGTAAAATGTGGTCCATGGGATCATAAAGAATTGGCCATGACTGAACAATAAGTAACACCTCAAATGCTGGAAGTAATTGATGCTTGTGTATGTGATTGTCAAGGAATTCCATCAATTGACAAACATTTACTAAGCACTTCCTTTGTGACAGTTATTGGATAGGTACAGGCGATACATGCAAAGAAAAAAATAAAACAGTCCCTATTCTCAAACACCATATATTAATGAATATATATATATATGAGAATATAAGATTCTCATATATATATATATATATATATATATATATATATATATGAGAATATAAGATTCTCATGGGGAAGAAAACATATTTACAGATCAGTAAATACAGGGCATATAGTCTCCAAAAGCATAATAATTGGGAAGAACCGGAAAAGTCAGGAAAAGTCTCAAATTTAGGGAATGCTGGATGAGCTGAATCTTCAAGGGCGCTAAAAGTTCAAAGAGAGGGAGGTAAGGAAGCACCAGCTACCTGCCACATGAGTATGTCTTCTTAACGTAGACTATAATGCTATGACATCCCTTTTGTCTAGTTTTTTTTTTTCTTTCTGAATAAGATATATCCAGTTATAGTGAAGATCTTGGTTGACCTTGTATGTTACCTGCATTTTATACATTTCTGTATAGTTATTTATGCCATATGTTTAATTGCTACCTCCTTTATTAATTCTGACACTTGTGTGGCTGTTGTGTGATCTTAGACAAGCCAATTTAACTCAAATATGACTCGATGTCTTTGTCCCTCATTCTACAGAGGAGGATTCTAGAACCAAAAGTTCTCAACTCACAGAGTTGTGACAATGTGAGTATAGCAGTATGTAGACTATAAAACATCATATTCCCTATCAGCATCATTATTATTACTGTAATTCATAGTCCCTAAAGGCTCTATCCTATCTTGGAAGTTTATCAATTACCATACTTGTCAGAAATCTTCAGCATTTTCTGTAGAAACATTTGAATTTGGCTCATTTTAAGCCCTTCCATACTAATTTTACTCCTACCAGCCAGGAAAGTGATCAAGTCATTTGAACTTAAAGAAGCCTGTGAAAAGGAATAATTCTAGGCAAGGCTGGACAGCCTAATTCCTTCCCCTTTGTGTATGTGTTCCAGTTTATGGCACCATAGGAAAGCAAATCCTTTTCCAGAAGGAGTCTGTTCATATAAACCCACTACCTAAAATCCTCTAGGGCATTTCTGCATCAGCCTACTACATTAATTACTATTAATATGCACTGTAAGCAGAACATTGTACTAGATACTGAGGAAAATAGAGATTAGGTGGTCCATTCCCTTCTGGAGAATACAATCTAGTAAGTGAAAGTTTTTTGTTGTTCAATAGGTTCAGTCAAGTCCAACTCTTCCTGACATTTCAGCTCTTCTTGACAGAGATACGAGAGTGATTTGCCATTTCCTTCTCCAGTTCACTTTACCTATAAGGCAAACAAGGGTAAGTGACTTACCCAGAGTCATATAGCTAGTATCTGAAGCCAAGTTTAAAACCAGATCTTCTTAACTTTGGGCAGCTAAGTGGTACAGCAGAGAAAATGCCAGACCTAAAGTCAGGAAGATTCATATGGCTTCAGATACTTACTAGAAATAATAGAATGAGACCTGGAAAATATATTTCTGATTCTAAAAGACAACAGCTAGAAGCAATTTTAGTTTGTATGCATGAGGACTTTGGCAAGAATTTCTAATTTTGGATCAAATGAGGTTGAGTTTAGGAAGAAGTTTAGGGAATTTGTTGTTGGCAGAAATTCATAACAAAGGTATGAATATAAAGCAAAGGAACTAGGGTGAAGGGTACCAACTCCAGCTGTACCTTTTAGTTTTGCTCCAAGTTGATTTTCACAGAAACTAGGGACATTATAGAAAAATCAAAAGTACCCAGTTACCTTAGCTTCACATAAAACCTTTGTGGTTCATCTAAAAAGAAACCTTACAGTACTTTGAAAGGATATACAACTGGGCATGACAGGTGTTAAAAGGAAAGTTCTAACCCCAAATTAGATAGAAGACTGAGAACAGGGGTCCAAAAGACTTCAAGAGACAGATTTAAAATGCCTAAAGACTTTTTAGCTAGTTGACCGACTGCAGTAAACTAAGGGCTTAAAAGAAAACTGAAAATAACTCCTGGAGTTATCAAGCTAAAGATAAACAGACTTTTTCCTCCCCCTCAACCCAAGCTATATATTAGCTGCCCAAGACTAGCAGAAAACTGCGGAATAAAGCAGCAACAACAGCAGAGATACTTGACAGAAGGTAGGACCAGCAGAGAAAGACATCACAAAGATAGGAGACTAGCAGAAAACTCCAGTTCAAAGGAGGAAGCAGTTCACACAATGACATCACCAAAAAATATTGATGGTTCTATAGTTCAGAGGTTAATTACCCTAGATATGTATTTCTTGGCACACGTGTTACCTATTTCAAGTACGCCTGTGTTCCCCAATCATACATATTCCTCACAAGTCTTCTCCCATTAGTGGAAGGGTACCAGTGGAAGAATCTAACTACATGTATGATGGAAATCTTTCTTGCCACTTGATACATTGCTTTATTAAATATCATTTGCTTTGAACTAATTGGTTTAAGCTAATAAAAGAAATACATCAGCAGAATCTTATGAGCTATGTCTTTGAATGAATGCTGACCATAACATGCCTCTAACATGGGGCAGAATGGAGTTCACATTTGCAGAATACTATGGTGCCATATAAGCAAATAGTATTATATAGTGAGAGGAAAAAAGCAAAGAAAGCTCCCCCCTCAAAAAAAAGATGGGAAACTCCAATACAGATAAAGCTCACTCAAGAGAGTGGAGAGAAAAGATACTGAAACAGTACAGAGGAAAGGCAATAATAGAAGTTTTCTGCAGCCTGATTAGCAGGGGAAGGTGAGAAGAAAGGGGTAGGGGAAAATGGAAATAGTCTAGATGTTAGATTTCAACATAAAATCTTCTCACAAATGATAGTTGAGGCCAGCATCTGTTGGCCTTGGGCTTTAGCAGGAATCTGCTAATTATATACCCTTCACAGATGAGAGAGCCAGAAAGTTACAACTTATTATGAGAAAAAGCAAGAACCATTCCAGGAAGGGAAAAAAAGAGAAGGGGGGAACATTGTTTTCTTTTTCTCTTCATTCCTCCAGTGCAAAACCCAGAGATTTATATGGAGTACATCCTTAATAAAAGTTAGTAGAATTGAGAAGGTGCCATTTGAACAATACTTTGAAGAAATATATTGTGTTATAGGAGTTCTTAGTTGACCATAAAGGTAGCATTCAGTAGAACACAGAAAGTCTGCTTCAAAGAAAGACTGGCCTGGGTTCAAGTCACAGATCCCCTTAACTCTCTCCAACCTAAGCAGTGGATCAGAGTCAGAAAGACCTGAGTTCAAATACAGCTTCAGATGCTTCCTAATTACATGATCCTTTAACCTCTGTCTGCCTCAGTTTTCTCTTCTATAAAATGGGGATAATTATAGTGTCTACCTGCTAGGGTTGTTTTGAGAATCAAATGAGATAGTAATTGTGAAGTATTTAGCAGTTCCCAGCACATAGTAAGCGCTTTATAAGTTAGCTAGATAATATTTGTAAGACATTTTGTAAACCTTACAGTATCATATTACATATAATATACATTACATAAAGTATGATGTAATACTTTATATAAGCATTATATAAGCAGATATCAATCTGCTTTGGTAGAGGAACATTCCTCCCAAGGGAGTTTCCTATACCTGCTAAGTTACTGGTCTTATACTTGCTCAGGTACAAGTTAAAGTATAAGACTTCTGAGGTGCTTTTCAACTCTGAAATCCTATGAACCTTATTTCATATATATACATATAAGTACACATTAATATATGTATATATATACATATATGTATAAAATCTTTAAAAATGTATATTTCTAGAGTTTAAACTCCTTTCAGAAATCAGAGGTTGAAGACCTACTAAGGCAGTAGAATATAAGGTGCCTGAAGTCTGATCAGTACAGAGAAAAAGAGAAAGACATGAAGAAAAGCTAGAAGTAAGATTTAGTTTGACACAAAAGCCTTCTCCTAAGCAACAGCTGAGGGTGCTTCTGTTTATATTACAGTTTTGGAAGAAGCCAATTATAGCTCTAATTTCAGCTGAGCAAGTAACATTCATTCAACAAGCATTTTTTTAAAGCAACTGTTATGTGTAAGGCACTGTGAGAGCGGCTGGGTAGGCAAAGAAAATCAGATTAAAAAATAGCCTCAATCCCTAAAGGACTTACATTCTATTGGGGCAGAAAGCAGGAAGAAATAGAACACTTATACAGATCAATATCGATATGTACAGATATCAATATAAATAAAAGGCTATGAAAGATAGTGTTTCATAATTAGTAGAAAACTGATCTCTTAGATTTGTGTTCAAGCTATAGAAGCACAGAATACGGGAGTTGGAAGATATTACAGTGGCTATTTAATCACACATGAAAGGTACCTCCATTGTAATAGACATCTAGCCTCTGCATAAAAACCCACTTCTGACACATTTGGCTATGTGATTCTGGACAAATCATTCAACTTTTTAGTGCCCCAAACAACTTTCTAAAACTGGAGGTTTCACAGAAGGTGCCAATCTACACTGCAAGTGGGACTTTCTTCACCTGGGAGTTCCTTATACCAATGAAATCACACATATTGCTTTTTTTTTTAAAGACCCCCAAAATACCACAAGTAAGACTCTATCCCAAAGAGATCAAAGAAAAAAAAAAAAGAAAAGGGCTCAAATGTACAAAAATGGTCATAGCAGTTTTTTGGATTTTTTTGTAATTGCAAAGAACTTAAAATATGGAGGAGCTGTCCATCCTTTGGGGAGTTTTTGAATAAACCATGATATATGAAAGTGTTGGAATACTATGATGCTGGATGAAATGATGAAGTGAATGTTTCAGAGAAAGCTGATCAGACTTGAATGAATTGATGCAAAGTGAAGTGAGCAGAACCAAAGGAATAATTTCAACTGTGATGACTGGTTGTTGGTTGGTACAGCGTTATAAAACTGAATAATTCAAAAGACTTAAGAACTTTGATTAGCACAATGGCAATCATGATACTTGAGGAACTTCCCCCTTCCAGACTGATTTTGATTTTTGACTAGATAAAAAAGGACATTTTTTTGCCTCATTTCTCACCTATCCTTAATCACTGAATGGACATTGCCAGAGTTAAACTGAGACCTGTTTAAAAAGACCAAGGTCTCCCACTGCATCCAGGGCCATCTCCAGGCATCCTGATCTGCATCTTGCTACTGGACTCAGATGGCTCTGGAGAAGAAAGTGACGTTGGGGGCTTATGACATTACCTTCCGGACACCATGGTCCTCTTCAAGAACAAAGGACAAATAAGGAACTAGGACCAATGATAAATCCAAGCTTCCTCTTAACAGAGATGTGATGGACTTAATATACAGAATAAGATACATTTTGAGACATGGTCAATATGAAAAATCTGTTTTATTTGACTATGTAGATTTGTTACAAGAGTTTTTCTGGGTGTGAGTGTGTGTGTGTGTGTGTGTGTGTGTGTGTGTGTGTGTGTGTGTTCCAGTGTGGGTGAAGAGGAGGAGTGAAATGGAGAAAAAAAAAAAAGAAATGCTTATTAATTTTTTAAAATAAAATTTAATTTTTAAGAGGAAGGAAAAATTTGAAAGCTTACTTTAAATAATTCTTCACTCAAGAGCCTCCAGAGCAGAAGATAAGCCTGATAAACACAATTTAGATCAACAAATGCCAGCATAGCAAGTAAAACAAACAGTAATAAAAGCAATAGAGGAGGAGGGTGGTTCTAAATTTCAGTAACATTGACAGAAAGGGAAAGGGGAGTCATACAGCTAATCAATAGCAGAGCTTTGATTTGTAACCAGATCCTCTGATATCCAATTCCATTGTATGACTCTCTCCCAGGAGTGGGAGTACAGAGTACAATATATCTATGCCTTCCAGTGCCTAGTGACAGCTTCATGTATGAACAGGTTGAAGCGAAGCCTTTCTTCTCTCCAAATTAAGGAAAAATCATTAGTTCCTTGAAGTATTGAAATGCTTCAAAGGGAAAACAAAAAAGGAAAAATCATCTGAGAGGCAATGAGGAAATTCAGACCTAAGGCAGGAGTTGATAGGGTAAATATGTTAGAAAGATAAATCGATGATGGTAGATTAGACAGGTGATAGATTAGATAGATAATGGATAGATTAAATGAATAATTGATTAAATAGAATGAGTGAGGATTAAGTTCTTACTATGTACAGCTATGCTAGGCATTATAAATACAAAAATAAGAAAACAAGATGGTTCTTACCAACAAGGAACTTTCATGTTAGCATGGGAAGATAAAGCACAGAAGGGAGCAGGAAGGGGAAGAACTAGAAAGATTGAAGTGGGGACAAGATCTAATGTAGAGGTAGAGTAGGCCTAATGGTGAGCCAGAAGAGGAAAATAAAGAATATGACAATAAAGTCCATGGAATATTTGGAGTGATACTGTAGATTTAAGGTTCTTCTTATTGAATAGAGTACTGGACCATATGAGGATGAAGTAATGATGATATGAATGTACCACCAATAGAATAGTGCTGAACAAAGAGAGAAAAATCCTGCTGGTCTGGGACTCCTTACTGAGGGAGTGATTGACCTGGAAGGAACAACAGGACAGTATCCCAGAGCAGGGACATATTAGAAATTTTCATGAGACTTGTCAAGGATAATGACCACTACTCACTTCTGCTAATTGTGAGGGAATTAATTGAGAAATAGCAAGTCCTGAGTAAGAAACTAAAGCTGTTTGTAGAAACAGGAGATGTTTTCATTACTGCTGCCTTTTGAAGATGAGAGATATAGAAGAAAAAGGTAGATTTAGACATGAACAGCTGTTTAAAAAGATGACATCTGGGAATAAGATTTGAATCTCTGGACTATAAGTTATTTATTAAGTATTAACTCTATATCAGGCATTGTGCTAAGCACCAGTAATACAAAGAAAGACATAGTTATTCTCCTGGAGCTTATATTCTCATGGTGGAGATAAAATACAAACAACTAGGTACATGTAAGATAGATATATACATAAATATAAGATAAAATGGAAGTAGTCTCAGAGGGAAGATACAGACATTGAGAAAAGGCATCTTTCAGAAGGTAACTGAGACTTGAAGGAAGCCATGGAAGCTTCTCATGAACATGAGTAGGGAAAGCATTACAGTCATGGGGGACAGAATATAATATGAGATATAGGAATTGTTTGACCCTTGGCCCAAGATGGAGTATACCTATAAAGAGTCATTTAAAAATATGTTTGCCTTGAGAAGTAGTTAAACTAAAAGTGGATAGAGAGAGAGAAAATTGCCCTCATAAATCTTCTGAGTCAGAGTGTAGGGAATGTAATATTGGAAGAAAATGATCATTAGAGAAGACTAGTAATTCATAGGAGACAATATCCCAGAAAAGCATTATAATAAAAGCCTCATGACCTCAGATATCTATACATAAATGCACAAAGTATTCATTGGTAACATAGACATCTCAATAAATGGAGATAAATTAAACTTCACAGGTATGACCAAGAATTAATAGGAGTATGAAAAGAATATGGTTATTATTAGTTATTATATTAAAAGTATTTACATAGTAGTTTGATGTTTGCAAAATGCTATATCCTATATAAATAAATACATCTGTTATATGTATATGCATGAATAGATGTACACATATATAATTTGATAATCATAATCTTTTGTGAAAGATGCTATTATCATGTCCATTTTTTATATGGGAAAAATGAGTCTCAGAGTTTGTGATTTGTCATGTGCCTCACAGCTAGTTAGTGCCATAGCTGGAATTCTAGATTTTCTTGAATATTATACAAGTGTAACATTCTCTTTTTTTGTTTTGTTTTGTTTAAGTACAGTATTCTTTCTAGTATGTTATGCTATTATGGAAGGATAGATGTCGTTCAGAAGAAGCAGATTAGATAAAATATTAGTCAATCATACACAAAAACATCTAATGTGATTTTGGGTCATTATCAATAAAAGCAGAATGATTAGAACTGCTGCTAAATGAGGACCCATTGATCAAACCAGAAAAGGTCATGGTGGTATTCATCCTAAAGAAGAAGATATTTGCTAACAACATGATGGCTGTCTTCAAGCTTTCATATCAAAGACAGATTAGGCTTCAAGTCCTTCTGAGAAAATCCTACCTTCTATAAGAGGTGCTTCCCAAGCCCTCTTAATTCTAGTGCTTTCCCTTTGTTAATTATTTCTTATTTTTCCTGTCTTTGGCTTGTTTGTACACATTTGTTTACCGTTTTTCCCATTTGATTGTGAGCTACAAAGAGATTGTCTTTTGTATCCCTGTGCTTAGTATGATGACTAGCATACAGTAGGTACTTAATAAATGAGGGAAAGGGAATAATCACTTATATGGTTAATACTATTCACCAGGCACTATGCTAAATCATCTGATCCTTATAATAACTTTGGGAAATAGATGCTGTTATAATCCTCATTTTATATTTAAGGGAATTGAGACAAACAGAAGTTAAATGATTTTAACTCAAGTCTTCCTGACTCCAGACTTAGCACTCTATGTACTGTGTTCTCTAGCTGCCCATTAAAAGTTAATAAATTAATAAATATTAATAAACGCTTACTTGTTTACTGATAGGCTGACTAGCTCCACTTGATCCCAAAGGACAAAATTTGTAGATAAAATATTAGTCAATCATACAATACTCAAAAAATCTAATGTGATTTTGCATCATTATCAATAAAAGCAGAATGACTAGAAATGCTGCTTTGAGGATCCATTGATCAAACTAGAAGAGGTCATGGTGGTATTCAAGTTGGGAAAAGGTCCATTTAAGCTTTATAGAAAGAAAAACTTCCAAATAATCATTGTCCAGAAGTGGGTTAAATTTACTCAGGAAATAGTGCTTTTTCCACTGGCTGGGGGGGGTGGAGTTTAGAAAGAGGGAGGAGGGAATTTTTGAGTGTTATTGCCTTCTTGTTAGGAATCCTGTAGACCTGAACCCTGCCCAGGTCTCCAGGATTATATGACCTTGAGGTCCTTTTCTACTCTGTATTAATTAAGCACCTAGTACGGACTCAACGCTGTGCTGGACATTTTAAAACAAATAAGGAATTCTAAGATTGAGGAGAAGGTTAAATCAGCTGATAATACATCGTTATAGCTAAGGTTTGCAAAGTACTTCTCATTTGGTCCTCACAGCGACCCTGGGAGGTAGATGCTATTATTATTTCCACTTTACAAATGAATAAACCTGAGGCTCCTAGAAATGGGGTGAGCTGACCATGGTGATGCAACCAAGTATCTGAGGCAGGATTTAAAGTGAAGTTATCCTTCAACAATCTGTGCTCCATCCACTGCGCCACCTAGCTGCCACTATGAATATCATCTTTTCATTTATTAATATTAGAAATCCAAAGGAAATCGAATGAATATTTATCATTTCTCTTCTGAGAGAATGCTTTATAGAATAGGGGAAAAGAACTAGGACTCTCTGGTGAGAAAACCCCCTTTTCCAATACAGATTGAACATTATCCTAAACTTTCACTCTAAAAAAGATGCCTAGAATATCCAGGGTCACACAAACAGCAGATGTTAGAGGAAGGGCTAGAATTCAAGTATCTTTGGCTTCTGGGCAGCTCTCTATCTTATATGCCATACCGCCCACCCAATCTCTTATACTAAATACTTACTGGGATATTTTGCACCCTCTCCGTGCCTGGCACTGGACCTGGAAGGAAAGAGAATAAGCCTTCAAATTTTCTGAAAATGCATGCACCAAGAAGGAACAAAATAATCCTTTTCATTATTTTCTTTATGTATAGGTTGTGACAACATGTTGATGGGCATAAAGTCCATGAAGATTGTGAAGACAACCAGGGATACACATGGCTGTTGGATGAAAGATGTCAACAAGGATTCCAACAAGATTTATTTCTTAAGTGGTTCCAGGAACAGCACCCTATGGGAATTTGCCAATATGAAGGCATTTATGGAAGGCAAGCCCACACCCCGGAAGCTCGTCCTGATGCTATCCTGGCAAGGGACCGGGCAAGTGATTTATCAGGGGTTCTTATTCTTCCACAGCCATGGCACCCCTAATGAGATCATCAAATACAACCTCCAAAAGAAAAGTGTGGAAGATCGGATGCTACTCCCAGGGAGCCATGGCAGACCAGTCTATCAGCATGCCCCCTGGACTCACATTGATCTGGCTGTGGATGAACATGGGCTCTGGGCCATTCACACAGAATTAGACCACCTGATAATCACAAAAATAGACCCTGAAACAATGGCCGTGGAGGACACCTGGACATCATTCTGTAGTAACAGAGATGCTGAGGGAGCTTTTCTCCTGTGTGGGGTCCTCTATGTGGTATACAGTAGGGGCCGTCAAAGCTCCCACATCATTAATTGTGTTTTTGATGTCCTGGGGGCCATCAACAAGCAGGACATTCCCACCTTGGTCTTCCCCAAGCGGCAGAGGATCCACTCTATGATCCACTACAATCCCCACGAGAAACAGCTCTATGCTTGGAATGATGGAAGTCAAATCATCTACAAGCTCCAGACTCAAAGAAAGCAGGCAGAACCTTAGGAAAGGTAGCAATTAGTTCAAACCAGGTTAGTTTCTGAGGCACAATCATGTCTACAGAAGATTTTTAAATGATGATCCAGGTCACAGGGAGCTATTGCTCTGAATGATAAAGTAGTAAACAGATATCTCTTCCCTCTAATATTATTTAGACATATAGTCTAGAAGTGAAACTGCATATATAAACCATCTTTTTTTTTTTTAATTAGGCCTATGATTCCACTGAAACTCCCAATGAGGAAACCTTCTCTACCAATGTAGATACAACAATTCTACCACTTATATAGGTTTAGAGAACCAACTTGGAGACTAAGAGGGTCTCTCTCACAACCAATGTGTGTCATAGGACTTAACCTCAGGGATTCTTAACTCTGAGGCTGGTTTTCTATCCTCTTCAACACTCTGCCTTGCCTTTGGCCTCCAGTAATATATTGCAGATAGAAAAGTAGCTTCAAAGTCAGAAGACATGGATTCAAGTCCACTTCTGATACATTTCAGCTGTGTGACCTTGGCCAAGACAGACCCTCTCAATACCCCCCAGACATAACTCTAAACCTAGATATAAGTTGTAGAGCAATTGGCAGGATGCATCGATAAAGGAACTTTACTAGCTAGGAGTTTCCTAAACCAATGAAATCACAGATCCAATTCTCCATCCATTAATCTCTAATAATCATGACCATTTCTTATACAGAAATTTTCTATGACTACGCATTGCCTCCTAAATTATTATTATTGATAATTACAGCTGACATTTAGAATTTTCAAAATGTTTTACCAACAACATCCATGTAAGTAATTAATAAAATTATCTCTATTTTACCCATGAGGAAATTAAGCAATAAAGTCATGCAATTTGCCCTAAAATTACCCAGCTGATGAATGGGCCAGATTAGAATCCATATCCATAGACATCCATATATGTCATAACTACCTCCTAGTTAAGTCCAAGCTCCTTAAGACAACATTGAAGGCTCTGCATAATTTGACATCAAACTATTACTCCAAAATGGTCCTCTCAAACAGGACTACATTTCCTAGATAGATTTCATATTTATAGAAACACAGATCTAGATACAAGAAGATTCTTGGAAATACCTTCATTTTACTTATAAGAAAACTGATTTGCTCAACTCATATAGCTAGTTAATGGCAATACTAGTATCAGAACTTCTGATACCCAAATACATCATTCTCTCTACTATATGCCTCCTTCATATATCTGTATGTTACCTCCAGCCATTCTCTCTGCCTAGGATACCATTTTTCTTTTGTTCTATCATTCAGAGTCCAGGTTAAATACAACCTTCTCCATGAATACATATCAAAGATGTTATGGATTTTTTTATTCATCCCCTAATCAATGTAACACAATTTTTTCTAGTTTCTAGTACATATATGTGTCTGTGTATAATTACACACACACAAACACATACCTTTGTTTTTATCTTTAATATCCTTGGAGGCATATATGCAGCAATAGAATCATCAGGTCAAAGGACATGGACAGTTTAGTCACCTTCCTTACATAATTACACACTGAAATACTATTTTCACAGCACTACCAATAATACATCAGTATAACTATCCTTTCAGAATCTCTCTAACAGGAAGTATTCCCATCTTTGTCCTATGTCAGTTTGCCTAGTATGATGGTAAATGCCAGAACTGTGTTCATCTACATTTCTTTATAAATATTTTGGAGCATGTTTTGATATCATTTATATTTTGCAATTCCTCTATAAAACAGCTTGACTACATAGCTTTTAAGGAACTACTATAATATTCTACTTGTACCTCTTTTATAGCCCTTATTACATTCTACCTTGCACTTTAGTTATTTGTATTCATGAGCTCCCTAAGGGCAGAAACCATGTTTTCGACTCAATTCAATAAATTTCTATGAAGCACTTTGAGTTTTTCATTTCTGGATCTTAGAGAACAGAGACATAGGAACACACTTAGTTCTAACAACAGATTTACTGGTAAAATATCCATAGCATCCACAAAATAAACAAACAAATCAGTTTCACCAATTTCCTCCTCTTCCCATTCCAATTTCTCAATTGTTCATTCTGGTCTATGGTTTGAGGGAAACCAGCTCAAATTCAAGCTACAAGCTATATCTGGGTACTACTACCTTTATACTCAAGAGGGCAAGGGGACTTGGAATCTTTTCTAGATGCACCATTCTTGAATAGAGTTCAGGAACTTCTTTAATATCCCAATCATTTCTAAGCTAAATAAGGATGCATACTTTTTGTTTTTCTTCCCAGCTTATTTTTACCTTCTGAATCCAATTCTTCTTGTGCAACAAGAGAACTGAATGGTTCTGCACACATATATTGTATCTAGGATATATTATAACATATTTAACATGTATAAGACTGCTTGCCATCTAGGGGAGGGGGGGAGAGGGAAGGAAAAACGGACAGAAGTGAGTGCAGGGGATAATGTTGTAAAAAATTACCCATACATATGTTCTGTCAATAAAAAGTTATAATTAAAAAAAAAATAAGGATGCATACAAAGGTTGGTAGAATTCCTCTGGTGTTGAGTTGCTCTTGTAGATTCTGTCATTTAGTTGTATCCTACTCTTCATGACCACATTTGAGGTTTTCTTGGCAGATACTAAAATGGTTTGACATTTCCTTCTCCAACTCATTTTACAGATGAGGAAACTGAGGCAAACCAGGTTAAGTGACTTGCCCAATGTCATCCAGCTAGTATATGAGACAATATTAGAACTCAAGAAGATGAGCCTGTCTCCAAGCCTAGCACTCTATCCACTGTATCACCTCGCTGTTCATATCTGCCTCCTAGTTAAGTCCAAGTTCCTTAAGATGACATTCAAGGCTCTTCAGAATTTGACTCCAAACTATTATTACTCCAAAATAGTCTAAAGTCTAAATAGAATCTGTTTCTATCTATCTCGTTCCCATTCTGGTTTTACCACTGACTCTCCAGACTTCTCCCCTCAAGAAACCTTCTTGCCCTAGTAGATGCCTCCATCCACCCTCCTCCAGTTGGCCAGTTTCTTCTTAGAATCTCCATTTGAGGAAGTGCTTAAGCCAATTAAATTCACTTCTCTCTTGCCTCTGATTCCCATTCCCTTGAATGACTCATGAATACATCTTGCCCCTTCATATGTTGTCTTCCTCATTAGAATGTAAACTCTTTGAGGGCAAGGACAGACTCTTTTTTGCTTGTGTTTGTACTCCCAATAATTGATACAGTGCCCAGCACATAGCAAGCACTTAATAAGTGCACTATCTATCTACTGATCTATCCACCCTCCTCTTATTGAAAAAAGGATTAGATTGACCAGTATTGAGCCTAGTGTTTGTATAACACCTCATTAAGCATAGGAGAAAGTAGATTTAATCTTTGTATTTTTGTTAATGTCCAAAAGACCCCACAAAGACCAAATGCTCAATAAATACCTGTTAAATGAGTGTATTCCTTTGAAAATGAAACCAAAGATCCCACTTAGAACAAAAATATAGTTTTTACTCCCACTGCCTGAATTGAGTGAAACAATAATTCTGTTTGTGTAAGCAACATATGCAACCATTTTGCTTCTGAAACAGCTGCTTTTGAAAGTCTTTGAATCAACCCACTCATGCATCTGAATCCTACTCCCTTTTCCTATACCAAAGCTTGTTATCTTTACTCCAGATACCACCCACTTCTTTCAAAAGCCAAAATGATATAGTGGCAACACTTGTAAACTTGGAATCAGAAGAACTTTGGAACTTTGAACTAAGCCCAATCTTAACCCATTTTATTTTGTCTCTCTGGGCTGGAGTCTACTCATCTGTGTAGGTTGGGGTTCAAATCCTAGGGAAAAGGTCTGAATTCTTCTAGGTATATATAATAAATATGTAAATGAAAAAGTAAAAGGTACACAGTAATTCCTGATTTTAGTCTTTCCCTTCCTCCAACCACACCGCTCCTCTGTTGAACCCCAGAGGGGTTCAACTAAATGACAACTGGGAGCCTGAGAGCCAGAGATTTCTTGACCTCTCTAAGCTTGTGCTTCCTGGGTATGATTCATTAAACATTAAAGTAGAGTTGGAAGGAGTTTCTCACGTTAAGTGAGAGAGCAGCTTCTAATTGAGAAAATGTCCTAGATAAACAAGTGAAAAGTTAAAATACATATGTGTACATAAACATGTGTATATGTATGTATATAGAGAATTAAAACTTCTGCTGTGTTTAGCTGAAATCCTGTATTGCAAAAAGCTTGGCCCCTGCCAATCTCATTTTGAGATTCCTTTTACAGTCAAGACTCAGAACCATATGGAGGGGAAAAGTCAAGCAATTAAAATTCTTTTACCTGGGAATAAGAAAAGAGAATAAGCATTTATTAAGTACTGATTATGTGTTAATAATAATAAAGTTTACATTTATTATTTTATTTGATCCTCACAACCTTATGAGTAGGTACCATTACTATCTCAATTTTACAGTTGAGGAAACTGAAATAAACAGGGGTTAAGTGGCTGATCCAAGGTCACATAGTTAACAAATATGTAAAGGTGGATTTGAACTCAGGTATTCCTGACTCCAAGTTCAGCAGTTTTATCCACTGCTCTACCCAGCTAACCCTAAGCAATGATCCCTGCTCAAATATCTTAGGTTGTCAGGGCACTTGTCTTTCTGAAAGAATTATAGATGAAGTCTCTGGATTCTAAATTTGAAGAGAGATGATAGAACCCCCCTCTTCCTCTCAACTGGAAAAGTCAGAACCATAGCTAAGGAGCTCATTTGAGGCTAGAATCTAGACATTGGAAGAGATAGAAACTTCAGTCTTGAAGTTTCCACTTAACCACTCTCCTGTTGGTGATCTAGAGTGACCACAGGACCAACTTAGCACAATCAACCAGAGCTCTCACAAGATACCAAGGACTGATGTTCAGCAGAGATTACAGACTGTCCCCTCATATCCAGAAAAGATTCTGTGTCTGAAAGGGACTGCACATCACACCAAACCATTCTGGTGCTGACCCAGTGCAATAGATCCAGTGGGAGTACAAGGTCATCACCAGAGGAAACAGCGGGACAGCATCAGAGGCATGAGCTGATCCTCTGTCCCTCCATGCTTGCATCCTGGCTATATGTGTACTTTGCATATTTGTCTCTTCACACAAGTCCCCTATGATGCTATGGCAATTTTTGAGAACACGTGCCATAAATTTTTATTCATAGTATTTCACTAAATGCCTCTACTTTTAACCAATTGTGTCCTCTGGTTATCTGGTAATAGTAAATACATTAGTGGGGACTCAAATTAATTTTTTCAGTGAATACAGATCCACAAAGTACCTTGAATTCTGGGTTACTCAGAGGCACTTTCTGGAGGGATGTGGGTAGATAGGCTTAAGAGCTCCACCTATAAAGTGAGGACTTTGGACTAGATGCCCTTCCCAACTCTAAAATCCTATAATTTTATACCCAATACCAATAACAATGTCCTCTCCTAAAGGACAACTAACTTCATACCTTGCACCTCACTTTTCCTTCTATCTGCTTCAAATAAAAGAAACAAAAAAGAATATTGCATTTACTTATTTCTCTTAGATTAAAAATTCTTAGTGGAAACTTCCAGGATCCCTATTCACTTCAATGTAACATTTAATTTTACTTTTGAAAATACTGACTACGATATAAAGAAATCTATTTCATCCTGCAGGAAAGTAGGAGGGGAAAAAGATATGACAGGAGGGAGGGTGATAGAAGAGAGGGCACATTGGGAGTGAGGTTGGGCAGAAGGAAAAAGAGTAAAAGGAATGAAAGAATAAAATAAATGGGGAGGGGAAAAAAATATGACAGGAGGGAGGGTGATAGAAGAGAGGGTACATTGGGGGAGAGGTTGGGTAGAAGGAAAAAGAGTAAAAGGAATGAAAGAATAAAATAAATGGGGAGATATATATAATTATGAAAAGAATTTTGAAACAAGTTTCTCCAAGGAAGGCCCCATTTCTCAAATGTATAGGGAAGGTAATCAAATTTAATTTTTTTTTAAAAAAAAAAGGCCATTCCCCAATTGATAAATGATCAAAAGATATGATCTTTGCCCAAAGGGTTATAAATTCATGCAGATCCTTTGACCTAACAATACCACTACTAGGCATGAATCCCAAAAGAGATTTTTTAAAAAGGAAAAGAAGATATATGTATAAAAATATTTATAGTAATTCTTTTTTAGGGCAAAATATTGGAAAAGAGGGGATGCCCATCAATTGGAGAATGGCTGAATAAGTTGTGGAATATGATTACAAAGGAATATTATTGATCTATAAGAAATGATGAGCAAGATGCTATCAGAAAAACTTGAAAAATCCTCCATGAGCTCAAGCAAAGTGAATGTACTCTGTACATAGTAATAGCAAAGTTGTGGGATGATAAACTGTGAATGACTTAGTTTTTCTCAGCAAAGGAATGAATATTTAAAAATTGTACTATATGTAAGTGGGGGGAAATATTAAAACATAAAAGAAAAAAGCCACATGATTACCATGGACCTCACTGCAGGAAAAGTCAACTAGGTTAGATTTTGCACCTCCCTCAGGGTACCCTGAAGAAGGAAAGTTCAGGCTCTCCTGCTAATGACCATCCCCCACCAATGGTATTCCTAAGTGTAAGAGGTCCTCTGAACCCACTGAATTATTAATAAAAGAATATTTACTTCAATTCAATTTAATTCAATAATTACAATCACAGTTATCCCTTTTACACCATGGGGGTTGGGGAGTGGTACCCCCATGATCTGGAAAATCTGTATAAAATTGCTTGACCCTCCCTTCATACAAGAGAAGTCTGAATTTTTTCTCTTATGGGATGTTTACAATACCTTATTATAAAATTTGGGTTAATATCATACAATCCTTTACATATATGATACACATCTTGAGTTTCTAAACTTTTTTTGTCATCTGCTTTGCTTATCATCTTTGGCTTCCACAAAACTCCCAAAAAATTCCTTCTTTTTTAATGCTGACCTGCAATATATCAAAACCTCTATGTAGATGTGGTGTGCAAGGAATAACTGTATAAGCTTACTCTCTAGAGGGCTAGTGGCTGGACCAGGAGTCAGGAAAACTCATCTGCCCATGTTCAAATTTGACTTCAGGTATTTCCTAGCTGTGTGATCCTGGCCAAGTCACTTAAATCTGTTTGCCTCAGTATCCTCATCTGTAAAAAGACCTGGAGAAAGAAATGGCAAGCTACTCCAGTACCCTTGCCAAAAAACTCCCAAATGAGGTTACAAGGAATCAGACATGACTGAATAACAATTCCCCCAACTCATGGGAAGTATTAGCAAACCTTCTTCCCTTTTACTACCTAGAGGAAGAGGGAGAACAGGATTAAGTGCATAGTTTAGCTCATTGCCATATTATATATAGAACATAAATAGCATAAAATATAATATAGAATGTTATTATTATATATACATAATATTAATATAGAATATTATATATAAATAGAATAATAGAGAATACTAATAAAATAGTATTTTATTTTGTCCAAGTCCAAAGGCCCCAAGAGCTTGAGACTCAGGCATTTTCTGAGCTTCTCAGCCAGTCTGACAGGCTACACATCCCACCTACAATCTTGGCTCCAACATTGCAAGTGTTCAAACTCCCAAGTCCAGGAGACATCTGCACTAGCTCTAAAAATTGAGAACAAAGGAAACAAGCAGAACAGAAACACCTGGGCTCATTTCTTAGAGCCAGGGTAAGAAAGAGGGGGATCAAGGGAAGGAAGTCATTCCTTTTCACTGGTCTAGTTCATGCTGTATATGCCATACAGCAGGTGAACGATGATTTTTCACCCACTAGACACAGGAAGAAAGTATGTGGGGAAGCAGGAATACATTGTATACAATGTGCGATGATCGACTTTGAAAGACTTGGTTCTTCTCAGTGGCTCAGTGATCCAAATCAGTCCCAATAGCCTTTGGAGAGGAAATACCATCTGCTTCCAGAAAACGAACTATGGAGATTGAATGTAAATCAACACATGCTAGGCACTTACATGCAAAATGACTGACTGTGAGGGTAAGGCAGGAAGCAGGTCAGAGATGGTTGAGGACAAATGGCATGCTGTAGCTACTGTACTAATTGCTCTAAAATACTTTGTTTTCTTAATATTTAATCATTCCTCCTGAATTTTGTTTACACTATTAGTTTACTTAGCAAATGTTTCATAGATGGCACAAAGGTAAACATCATGCAATGTTTCACTGTATTAGACTTTTTAGCTTTAGATTTTTAACTTTTTATTTCTTAGTGCCCAATTCACTGATTTTAATCATGTAAACCTCTACTTAGTTAATACTTTACTTAATACTTAATTAATAATTTCTACTTACTTAATAATTTCTTTGCCATTAACATTAGAAGATTGGATGACATTTGGTAAGTGATCATTTTGACTGAATTATCATATGTAACCTTTAACCTTTTAAAATTTCATATTCAATAATGAAAATTTGGATAGCCATAACTGAATTTCACCCAATTATCCAGACAAGCCTTTGTCTTTATGTCATAATCATTTTCCATTTCTCCCCTTCAGATAAAATCCTTCTTTATAACAGAGAAAAATAATTCAGGAAAAAAATCTGATAATATATGCAATAGGTTAGTTCCCCAAATCTCTGTGTGACCACAAGGAAAAAAATGTTTCAATATCTGTTTTTTTAAACCTTCACTAATTTTTCAGTTACTCAGATTTCAACTTCCTGGGGGCATATTACTAGTACTGGGATCTCTGGGTCAAAGGATATGGACAAATTAGTCACATTTCTTATGTAATTAGAAATTTAAATCCAAAAAGATAAATGGCTCCACCAAGAGTACATCGATGTGTCAGTCTTTCCACAAAAACTTCCAACATTCAATTTAATTGAACAATATGTTGACAAAGAATGAAATTTTCTGTCATCTTTGCCAACATGTGTGATATAAGCTGAAAGCTCAGAGACCTCTTAATTAGCATTTACTTTATAATTAGGGATTTGGAATGTGATTTTATGTATTTATGTATTATTTGCAATTCTTTCTTTGAAAACTTTTCAGATCCTCTATCCATTTATCTAAACAGAAATGGGTTTGACTTTTGTATATTTTGTATATTTGTCACTTTCCTATGTCTTTGATATCAGGCTTTTTTTGAAGATATTTGATGCAAATATTTTTCCAATTCTATTTTTCTTCTAGCTCTGCCTTTACTAATTTCACATGAGTAAAAACTTTATAATTTTATGTCACCAAAATTGTCTGTTTTATGTTATGATTTTCCCTATCCCTTGTTTGGTTAAGAATTCTTTCCTTACCCAGAGTTGTGAAAAGCATCTGATGTCCTCGCCTAATTTTTTTTTTTTTTTTAATGATATGACCTTTCATATTCGGGTCCCATATGCCTTTTGAGCTTTATGGTTGCATGTGAATTCAATAAACATTTATTAAGTACTTACTATGTGCAAGTTTCTTTACTTCCAAATGAAGGCAATATGATGATGAATAAACCTGGTGCTTGCTCTCAAGAAACAAGTAAAATAGTTCTTTTGAAGACCCAGGACTTATAACCTGATTTGAGGCAGGAAGTGAATATCAGCCTTCCAGGACAGCAAACATAGCCTACAATACAGCCTACAATACATACCCTTTTCTCTTCTTCCTAGAGTATTCAGTAATCTACAGTCTCCTTCCTAATAGAAGCTGCTTAGAAAGCAGCTGTGTGCAATTTGCTAATTTAACTAGGTTTTTTTTTTTTTTTTGAAAAAAAATTAAACACAACAGTAGTTTTTGATGTCAGGCACTATAATTTTCTAAAGCTTTTGTCTTCCCTAATTTGTGGGGTAAGCATTGCCATTTTGTTTTTCAAACTCTTCTTTGAGTATCACTTTGTGGGAAGCACTTGCAAATATATTTCTCTATCAAATCCAGTCTGACACTCCCTTATAAGCTTTACTCCTTAAAAATCTTAGTTAATACAAGTTGGTATTAAATTTTAGGATGGAACTCCATGCATTACCTCATCTTCCTTCAAAGTAATTATTTTTGTCAGGTGAGAATATTTATTGACTAAATCAATCAACAGAAATAGGTGTGATCAAGACTTAGCAACCTCCTTAAATCAATGAAATCAATATTTCAATCAAATCTAACAGAAAGTTGGTTCAGATTAATTAAGAGACTTGTTCACACCCTTTAGGACCTATAGAAAAGCTTTAAACTAGATGGAATGTAAGAGTTGAGTGTCTGGAGTGAAAAAGTGAGAGCCATACCAGAAAAGGAATTGCCTGTAAGAAAGGAGAGCTCTTCAATCTTAACATTTATTGGTTGCCATCACCAACAACCTCACCAACCTTGGTCAGAGGATGATTTTGTGATTCTCAAAGATCTGAAGGATTTTGTATTTCCTCCTCTTCTTATAGTTATATTAACATAGCATCAGAGACAACATCAGATGGCAACAATGTCTGCATTGGGATCCCAAAACAACCTTGATTTGGCTAGGAATGGAAGATTTAATGATCTATAAGGAGCCTACTAAGAAGAATATTGGAAGACATTTTGGTAAAAAGGATTCCTATAAGCTATGAGTTTTTCCTTTACTATCTGTGCCTCTAAGGTTGTGGTCATTTCCTTCTATATGTACTGGTTGGTGGGAGAATATCTTACCAACTTCGGGGAAGGAATATTTTGTACTAATTGTTCTTAGTATACTATTTGTTAAGTCTGGTTGACTAATTGATCTTATTAGAAAATCATGATGGGAAGACCACCAATGGAGGCTTACAATCTAGTGTACTAAAAAACATACCTCCCCAACCACTCAGAGGTAATTCCTATAGTTCTGAAATGATATAGTAGCCATGCATGGGAACCCCAACTACCTCTGCGAGTGGGAATTGGGATAGTGCTACAAAACCATAACACCAACCTGGGTTTGTTATCTGTGTTTATACCCAAGCAAAAAGAGAAGTTTGATTTTTATTTCTCCTAGGAAAAGTTTCTCCTTAGTTGTGAATCCAAAGATCAACTAAGTGCTGACCATGTCATTATATGAGAGCCAAGTAAGTTCAATGTATTCATTTTTTTTTCCTTCTTGATCTGATTTTTCTTGTGCAGCAAGATAATTGTATAAATATAGATACATATATTGGACTTAACATATATTTTAACATATTTAACATGTATTGGACTACCTGCCATCTAGGGAAGGGAGTGGGAGGAAGGAGGAGAAAATTTGAAACACAAGGTTTTGCAAGGGTGAGTGTTGAAAAATCATCCATGCATATGTTTTGAAAATAAAAAGCTTTATATAATGTAACTTGAGAGCTGCTTCAAGGTCCACCTCAAAACAGCTATTCTGGTGGAAAAAAGAAAGATGTGTAGATTAGACCAAAATTTCTTAAACTGCCCATCTTGACCCCATATGGAATTACTGAATGGAACAATTGCAAAATTATGATTTATTGTTAGTAAATGTTTAATTTGTATGTCTTTTTTTATATACCTGCAATCACATAAAAATTTCTTGGGCAAAAAGAGGTTGCAAGTGGGAAAAGGTTAAGAAGCCCAGGATTAGACAATGATAGTCATGTGGATTCTGAGCTGATTGACAACACAAAGTAATTGTTAATGAATCTGTTTCAGCTAAGATGGAATTCTCAAATGGCATAACCCAGGGATCTATGTTTGACTCTGTGCTGATTTAACATTTTTATCAGGGACCTGGCACAGATGGCACACTTATCAAATTTGCAGATGACACAAAGTTGGCAAGAATAACCAACACAATGGATGGCAGAGGCAAGATGTTTAAAAGCCAGGCTACAGTACTGAACTGAATTTAATAAAATGATGTTTAATGGACTTAACAAGGCAAATAGCCAGCTCTCCCACCTCCAAACTAGAACAGAAAAAGAATTGTACTTAGACCTGTAAATCTCTATTATGCACAAATTGCTTTTCTTTAAAATATAATGTGAACATATTAAATACAATATGAATAATAAATTCAACATAACTTTCAAAGCTACTCAACTTCTCTGCTTATCTGGCATTCCTTCTGTACTCTTCCATGAATTTTTTTTAAAAATCACTACATTATGAAGGCAGTTTTCAGACTATTTCTTTGTCAAGTACCAGCCTTGATCGAGACATGATCTATTCAGCCTTATACTTACTTAAACAAATAGTCTCTGTAATCCAGAGTTTGCAAAGAGAGAAGACCCAGCCAAACCATACAGAGATGAGAAAAAGACAGAAGAACTGGGATCATTGAACAGTTTCATGAGCAACAAGAAGTAAGGTCAGGTCCATAGGGTCCAGGAAGAATTCTTAACAATGTATAGATAGGGAATCGGACTGTTTAGGGTCCATGGTGGTATAGTAGATATAATACTTACTGGATTTGGACTCGAGAAAATCTGTGTTCAGTAGCTAACTGGGCATGTCATTTAAACTTTTTGGGCTTTCATTCTTTACCGTAAAATAAGGGTATGGGGTTTGAAAGTCCCTTAGCTCTGAATCCATGATCGCAAGATCACTTCAGTTTAAGAATAGTTACCTTCACAGATCCTCTTATGGTAGGCTAGGGCAGCCATCTAGAGGGAGGCAAGGTCTTGAATTCACTGTCTCTCTCTCTCTGTCTCTCTGTCTCTGTGTGTGGGGGGGGGGGGGGGGAGGGGGAGGAGAAGGAGGGAGAGAGAGAGAGAGAAAGAAAGAATTGGGACTTAAATGACTTGCCCCTTAGTCACACAGCTAGTAAGTGTTAATTGTTTGAGACTGGATATGAACTCAGTCCTCCTGACTCCAGGACTGATAGTCTATTCACTCCATCATCTATTGCACCTCATTGAATATCTTTCTAAATCTAAAAGATTCATTTTATTATTTTTTAAATGATAGACCTGATCTCTGGTTTCCTAACCAGCTCAAGTAGAATAATAGCTCTTTAAACTCCATTCTGGATAAGTTTTTAATGACCCACAGCATCTCAGTGAGGAGGAGAAATCTGATCATTCTGTATCTACTGCTTTCCTTCGCTGATCTCTTCTCAGTAAACATCAAATGTCTCCTACGCTGGTCTTCGAGAGTTCTAGCACTCCAGTCCTCTTCATTACAATAATAGGATAAACTCCGAAGACAGAGGTAACTTCCATGCTGTTTTTGGTAGTGTTTTTTGTTTTTTGGTTTTTTTGAAGAAATGAAACAGAAAGCTGAGAGAAATGCACAGATCTGATGAAACTAAGTCACAATTCCCCCCCCCCTTTTTTGTTTAATTGCTGAAAGCCTTGAGTTCACAGCAGTTAACAGAAATGGTATGCTTAGGACAAAGGAAACCGGGTTCAAATTCTGCCTCTGTTACACATTAGCCTATCAGGAAGTCACTTCCTTTTCTTAATAAAAAGGCAGCTTGGAATAGGTGGTTGAGATTTAGAGCAGAAATCAGGCAGACCAGAGTTCAAATCTTGTTTCGATTCTTATTTGGCACCTGTGGGCAGCACGAGCACCTGTTAGATTTCTTTCATTCTTAAGAGCATTTGTGGCAGGACCAGAACTGTCGAGAGGAGCTGAGTTCAAATACAGCCTCAGATACTTACTATCCGTGCACCGGCAAGTCACTTAACCCCGACTGGGAGGAAAGAAAAAATAAAGCATTGTGGTAACAGTAACAGAGGTTCACGTGAGCTTGTGTGCTGTCTTTATGAAACCCACAGAGAAAGAAAGTTTCACTACATTAATCACTCAGCAAAAAGTGGAGATATTTTAATTGACCACTAGGTGGTGTCATAATCTATTGAGTATAGAAGAAAAGTGCTACGTTTAAGCCATCAGCCAAACAGAATAGCCGTATCACTGAGCCCTCATTATATGGCTATTCGGCAGTCAATAATAATGATGATGATAACTAGCATTAATAAATTCCTTTAAGATTTGTGAAGAGCTTACAAATATGACTTCATTTTATCTTCACAACAGTCCTGGAAGGTAAGTACTGATATCAAGATTTTACAGGTTTGGAAACTGAGGCAGAAGTTGTCATTTGCATGGGTTTTTCCTAACTCCAGGATTAATACTCTGTACTGCACCACCGAGTTGCCTCTCTGTTAAAAATCCACTTTGGTTGGGTTCTGAATGTAGATCCGGCCTGATGAAATATGGTTCATGATCTTAAAATCTATGGTACCTCCCTACCCCACATCTGGACTTTATTTCATTCAGGACAACACACAGACGTTCACAGAAGTTTATTCAGTTCTGTTCAGCTCTTCATGACATCATCTGGGGCTTTCTTGGCAAAGATATTGGAGTGTTTTGCCAGGTCTTTCTACAGATGAAGAAACTGAGGCACATGGTGACATGATTTGCTCAGTCACACAGCTAGTAAGTGTCTGAGGCTGAACTTGAACTGAGGAAGATAAGCTACCTAGCTGCCCCATGTTTACAGAACACTCCGTTTGCTAAAACACCACAAAATCTATTGCGTATAGAAGAAAATGGTAAAGAGATCAAGAGCTTTTGTCTGGAACACAAATCTAACTTGTTCCCACTGAAATAAGAGCAAAGGGGTGTATATTTGTGTTTATATGTATATATAGACAGACACACACGTATACACATGCATGTAAGCCCAGCCCTAACTCCAGATTTTACCAAGAAAAATCAGGAGAGAAAGAAAGGGAATGAAAAGCTGTCATATTCTCAGTTTTGTTAATGAAACAGTATTTCAAAAAGGCTTCCAGATCCCGGCTACCTAATCCATCTTGCTTCTGTGCAGTGGTATCTAATATTATTATCTTGTCTCTGGACCTTACTCACCTCCTTGTATAGTTTTCAGCACTGGCACTCTCATTCGTTGAAGATACAGGGTGGGTCCTTTGTGGTCAGCTAGGAGAGCAATTCCCAAGATCTGTTATTGCTGGCTCACATGACACGTGGAAAATCCCATTACACATCATGCACCTCTCTGTTGCCTGGACCCCCAAAATGGTAGACCTGAAGAGTTCCTTGAGATTAAAGGCAAAAGAAATAGGGAACATTTCAAAACTGATATCTCCTAATTTAAATGACTCTGTGGACTTTTCCAAGTCCTTACCAGCAGCCTAATCTCCTTAGAGTTGCCTGCTCTGGAAACTGTTCTCCAAATGGGTTCCCTAGCCTGGATTTCCATTTCAAGAGAATGCCCAGTCATGTGCACTTCCTTCCAGCTCAACTTATTCTCCCCAACTTCATCATGTTTCCCCTTAATGATTTTTATTCCCCTATTAGAAGGAAAAGGCAATTTCAGAGACAGAGACAGAATGAATCTTGTTTCCCTATAGTTGAATCTTTAGCACTTAGCACAATGCTGGCACATAGTAAGTTTTTAATAAATGCTTGACCTTTCTAGCTGACCCTTATGTTCCTTCATCTGGAAAATGGAAATACTGCTATCAGTGGGGCTAACCATAAGGGTGGTTGTGAGACTCAAATCCTTTTTGTAAAACACTGTAAAAGCCTTAAAATGTGTGTCTGTGTGCTTAATAAGTTGGTTATCTCTTTTTATAGTTGGTTCTCCCCTAAATAAAAATAAAGTTGATGATACCTTTTAATACTCGTGAAGAAAACTATCAACTTTAAAAGATTATATCATTGGGATGGCTTTTTTTTTTCCATCCTTCACTATAAATACTGCCTAGGAGGTACTTCCTTACTGGACACTGCTCCAGGAATACTAAGGAGCCAAACAAAATTTATTAGGCCTTCTCTTCATTCAAGATCAGGATTGTTCAATCATGTCTGCCTCTTCAGTCCATTTGAGGTTTTCTTGGCAAAGATACTAGAGAGGTGCATGTCCTGCAACTCATTTTACAGATCAGGAAACTGAGGTACACCAAGTAAAGTGGTTTTGATAACTAGAAACTTCTTTGCACAGATTGTCTTCCACTTAATCTGTTTATATTTTGCATATATCTAGTTATTATTTTAGTGACTCCCCTATTAAAACATAAAGTTTTTGAAATCAAATGTTCTTACCTTTCTTTGTAGCCTAGCATTTAATACAATACTGAGCAGGTAGTAAACACTTATTAAATATTTGATGACTAGAGTTTTCCTAGGGTTCCCAGTTGTAGACCTGGAGATAGATATCCTTAAGAAGTCCCTAAAGGAAATACTTAAATCACACTAATAATTAGTGTCAGACACTTATTAGTTGAGTGATTTTGGACAAGTCACTTTACCCTGTTTGTCTCAGTTTCCTCATCTATAAAATGAGCTGAAGGACATGGCACCACTCTAGTTATTTTTGCCAAAAAAGAAAAAAAAAATTCCAAATGGGGTGAAGAAGAGTCAGACATCACTGAACAATTCTGATCCTAAATGAAGGAGAGGTCTAGGAAGTTTTCTTTGTCCCCTCAGGATTCCTGGAACAGTGCCTATTAGTACATGATAAATACTTGTTGACAACTTGATTTGCTTGCCCTCAGTAAACACTTGGGCTGTTGAATGCCTTAACCTCTAGAGGGAGCCGGAAACCCTTTATCCTAGCTTTCCCAACCACTAATCAATTTGAAGTTAAGAATTGTAACCTAAGTGGAAGTTGTTAAGGCTAGTTAGAGATCACTTTATTCCACACCCCCCCCCACACACACACACACCCTTTAAAATCACCTTACAATAATCAATCAGCCTGGTTTTTAAGAAAGTCCATTTTGAAAAGAAAGTCTTTTTCAAAAAACATAGTAATACTCTCTACTTTGTGAATCCCTTTGACAAATTTATCAAATAGATTGCTGAAGTTGAAAGAGGTGAGTTCAGATTCCATAACTGACATTTCCAAACTATAACTTTGGGCTAACACTCTCCTAGGATAAGGTAAACTTTCCAATATTTGGGCGGGTGGAGGGGCAAGACCTAGTCCAAGGCCTGCTCCCCTAGAGGAAATCCTTCTACCTCTTGGTAGAGTTTAGACCCATTTAAAAATGGAGGGTGAAATTGAGTCACAAGCATTTCCGTTTAGTAAGAAGTTTTCAGATACTTCTGCCTTATGAAAATGTGTTTAGAAAGTTATTGGATATTTGCGTTTCATTTGTAGGGAAGAAAGATTGAGGACCAAGAGTGGCGCGGGACAGCCAAGGGCTGGATTTGGAGTCAGGAGGCGAGTTAGGAAAGCCAGAGCTGCCACTTGTGACCTTGGGCCACATAATCTCGCTGAGTTTTAATTTTGCGGCAAAATGAGGGGGTTGGATTTAGGTGATTCTAAAAGTTCCCCTTTCCCCAGTTTGAACTGTTTCCTCTTTGGTTCAAGGGGTTCAGCCTCCTAGGAGGAATGGGAGAGTGCACCACTACAGATAAGAATGGAAAAGGGAAAAGTCCCTGGCAGGATTGTCCCACCTGGAGAGTTCCCAAAGAGGGGAGTTTCATTCCTGGCCAGTAGTCCGGGAGTGAAGCCAGTTAGCCCCTCCAGATCTCCGGAGAGCTGTAGAGGCCGGCCCGTGGCCAGCTGTTGCAGGATGGGGAGGGAAGATCTGGGAAAGTCGGGGACGTCGGAGCTGTCGCCGAGAGATCGGCAGAAGTGGGTGAACTGGGGAGGGACTCATAGATCGACGAATTTATTGATGGGAGCCGGAGTGCTCAGAGCGAGGTAGGGGTGACCTGGCAAGGCAGGGAGCCCAGGGACGCGTGGGCGGCGAGAGCCCGCGGGAGGGAGCAGCCGGAGCTCGGGGGCCGGCCATCCCCGCCCCCCTCCCCAGCTGGTCCCCGCCTCCGTCACGTGGGAGAGCAGTGGCCGGCTGTCCCAGAGCCCTATGGCGCTGCGCTGGGACGCTCCTTTCCAGCTGCTCCGAGGAGCCGGGTGCAGGGGACACCCTCGATCCGCTCAGCGCCCTGCTCTGGGGAACCAGGTCAGTAGCTCTCCCGCCTCCTGACCCTCCGTCCCCTCCTGTCCGGGCTGATGGAAGCGGGGACACGCGCTCGGCTTGTCTCCGCGCTGAGGACGCGAAGCCCGACTCTTGGGAAAGAGCGCCTGAACGCACCCCGGACTGCGCGCGGGGCTGGGGGCAGTAAGCAAGGGCACGGGCAAGGACAAAGCCGGAGGCGAGGCGGTCCTCCGAGCCCTCCGCTGGCCCCGGGGAGCAGGTGACCCTGTGGGATCCCGCCAAGCCCGCCCAGCCCTTGGTCACCTGCTGGGGGTGTGGGGCGGGATGGTTAACAACTAATTTGCGTTCTCAGCTCCGAGGGTTGACCCGGGCTTGGCTCCTGGCCTGAAGAGCTGGGCAAGCTCCGACCCGACCAGGTAGGCGGCCGTCAGCCCAGGTGCGGGGTAAGAGGCAGGGAGGCCGGGAGGCAGGGAGAGGCGGCGCCTTACGTGGTCTGACCTTTCAGCCCCTTCTGACACTGGAATTCAGTCAGGTGGATCGACTCCTAATCCCAGTCTGTTCTGTTCAAGTGAGGAAAGTAACCGAACCAACCAGCGGGAGATCTCGGATAAGTAAGACGTGTGTACTCGAGACCCTGCGATAAAAAAAGTCCGTGCCTTACAGATGCCCGCGGAATTCTTACTGAAAACAAGGTGTTGCGTGTGCTAGGAAGAAAAAGGGAAAGAGGCGTTTATATAGCGTCTGATAAGTGAGTAGCTTGCTAAATAATTTTTTCCCAAAATTTTCATTTGGAAAAAACCAAACAACATTATTTGATCCTCACAACTACTCTGTGAGGTACTTATTATTATTATCCCCCTTTTACAGTTGAGAAAACTGAGGGTGACAGGTTAAATGCCTGGATTCAATCTTTTGCCTTCCAGACTCCAAGCCCAGCACTCTGTTCACTGCGTCACTAGTTGAAATCTTGGATGAAGCACTGGATTTAGGAAGTCCTGAATTCCCTCAATAATGACCCTCAATATAAGACATGACTTCCACCTGCCTTAGTTTCTTCTTCTGTAAAATGGGGATAGTAATAGCATGGGCCTTCCAGGATTGTGAGAATAAAAAATGATAATATAATGATTATATATATAATCTATGACCGTTTAATAAATGTGTTTTAAATGCCAAACTGAGGAGTTTGGGGATTTGGGGATCTAAAAGTAACAGGGAAGCTCTGGAGCTGATCTAGGGAGTGGTTTGTGGTTTAAGGATTCCATATTTCATCCCTTTGGAGAACTCCTGGGCACACACCATTGCTATTAAGGGGTATCGGCAACTTCTCCATGTTTTTATTCAGAGAAGGAGCTCAGTAAATACTTGATTGATAATCTGTAATTGAGCCTTGACAGTTGTCTGTGCCTGGGAGAGTTTAAGTAATTTAGGAGTCAGGCTGGATTTAGTAAATAAACTCAGGAAGCTGCCTGGAACAAACACTCTGAGGTCAAGGGACTTGTGTAGGGTCACACAGCTTGTTAGAAACAAAATTAAAGCCACATCTTGCTTCCTACAAGCCTAGCACTTCATTATTCAACTCTGCCCCCTCTCCCTTAATTCTTGGCTGTTTTATCGCATTGAAACAAGTTTTTAATTATTTGTTACATTTATTCAATAATTTTATGTTCCTTTGCCTTAAAAGCACAAGTGGAATGTTTTTACATCTAAATCAGTGAGGGGGAGTTAAACTACTTTTATTTATAGGATTCTCATTTGATATCCCCTCGTTTGCTTATTAATAACTTTCATGGAAAAAAATGCTTCCTTATTCCTTTAACAGAAATTTACATCAACTTGAGATCCTTTGTGCCAATGGAAAGCAGTCTGTGGGTAAAGGGAAAATGTAAATAATAATAAAAAATTGCATTTGAATTTGAACTCCTGACTCCCAGGCCAGTGCTTTCTCTATTGTGCCATCTAGCTTCCCTGAAAGGGCATGGCATCTCTATTACAGAACTTGGCTTTTTCTAGTGGTTGCCCTCCCAGGATATCTGTTCTTGCCTCCTTTCTCTTTACACTGTGAACTTATCCACCCTGTGACTTCAGTGATCACTTCTAGGCTGATGACTCCCAAATCTAGCTCTCTAACCAACCTCTCCTAGTAGCTAAATCCTGTATTTTTATAACAGCCTGATAAATGGGAGCTGGGGGGGGGGGGGGGGGGGGGGGGGGGGGGGGGGGGGGGGGGGGGGAACAGGACCCTAGCCCTAGTGTAGAAGAAGGCAATCGGATGGAAGAAATGAAGAAGAACATTGTGGAACCAGAATGCTTGGATTTAAATTCTGGCCATATTACTGTGTGAACTGAAATAAATCCCTTAGCCTTATCTGCAAAATGAGAAGGTGAACTAAATGACCAGATCAGAAATAATTGCTATTTAGATTCCTTGTGAGCCAAGAAAAACTAAATAATGAGCAAATGAGATTTGGGTTGGTGCCTATTATTGGCCAGTTCATGAAAGTCAGATGATTTGGATTTAAAGACTTAAATCTAGTAGCTCCATTTGAATCCCAGGGGGCTTTATTAAAGCTTGGTTTTCCAGAGTGTATTAAGGTAAACTTAAATTTATGACTAAATGACTAAATTTGCCCAAGATCACACAACTAGTAAAGATCTGAGGAAGTTCTAAGACCTAATCAAATCCCAATTCTGATGCTTACTACCCTAGTGGCCTTGAGAAAGAACAGAAACAATTATTCTTTACATTCTTTGTGAGCCATGGGTACTCATAAAATAAGGCGAATGAAATTTGTACTGGCATCTGTTAGCGGTCAGTGAGAGCTTTTAGCGTTTTAAAGCTCTTAGTCAAGTAGCTATATTTGAATCTCAATAGACTTTATCTAAATCCGGTTTTCCAGGGTGTATTTAGGCCTACTGAGATTTAAGTGACTTGCCCAAGATCACACAGCTAGTAAAGACTCCAAGCCTCTGAAGTCTCACCTATTTCTAGATCTTTGATGCTAAGAAGGGATAGGGAAAAGTTTAGATGGTTCTCATCCCAACTTAGGCGGTATTAGAAGTCTGACTTTATTGGTCTATCCTTTATTGATCTGGTGGTATGCCATCTTTATCAATTTTTTTTTGGTGAGGTTCTGTTTATAGGAGTGTGATAATGATATGTTGGAACAATATCTAGAGCTTGAACACAGGCTTCCATTATTGCTGCTTACATGAAATAAAAATCTGGCTTTTTTTTTCCTTGTTGTGAAAACGTCTTCCCAAACACCTCTTTCTTTGGGCTCAAAAGGCCAGATAACTTTTTTTTGGAGGCAATTAGAGTTAAGTGGCTTGCCCAGGGTCACACAGCTAATAAGTGGTAAGTATCTGAAGTTGAATTTGAACTCAGGTCCTCCTGACTTCAGGACTGGTACTCTATCCACTTTGCCACTTAGTTGCCCCTAGATAGTTTTTTTTTTTTTTTTTTTAAACAGGAAATGACAAATGAGTTGTAAGCACAAGGTTAGAATTTGGGAGTAGAAATGTAGTATAGAATAGGATGTGGGGATAGACAAGAGAGGACAGAGAGAAGGCTTGGAAAGTGGGAGGAAAAGAAATGAGTTTTTTCTTTAGTGACATCTTAAAAACAAATTAGCATCATGGGATTTAGGTTTTTCATCTTTCCCAAGGAGATAAACACATCTTCCAAACAAGATTCAGACAATAGTCTTAGGAAGCTCAAAAACAGCTCTTGATTTGATCTTACTCAAATCACCCCATTATTTACACCTTCCCCTTCACACAAAGAAGTATTTCCTAGCAAGGGCTAAGCTCCTTTCCAGGAATGCCTTCATGGGAGGCGGTAGGCATTGGGATTCCTAACCCTTACTTTGGTGAACAATTTATAGCTCTTGGGAGAGGATGAAAGATTGAGCTTGGCTAAGTGATTTGCTGTCTGAAGTCAGTCATGGGATAAAGGAAGATTTTTCAGACTTGTACCTTTGACCTCAGCCCCTGACCATTCCTGGATGTTGCTAAGGATTCATTTGAAGCCATGCTTATCTTCTGCAAAGAAATCTCTTATTGAAGTAGAATGCTTATTCTTTGTCATGATAATACCAAGGTCTTGTCTGTGGACTTCAAGTTACCTCTGCCTAGGAAATGAAGCAGATATTTTAATATATTCATTTACCTAGGAATCAACTGAGATCCCAAACAAAAAGATTTGCCTGAAAAGTCGATGACAGAGTCAATATTAAGCAATCCCCTTAGTCATACTCTCCTTATCGCAATGATTTTGAACTGTTCTCCCTCACCTCATCCCTTAATCCCATTCCCCTACTCTACTCTAAACCTAAATATCCCTTCCATTGTATGCTCTTCTTAAACTGGGGGGGGTCTCATTAACCATGAGGGTTAATGACACTGGGGGGGTGTCATTAAACATGTGGGGATCATTAAAAAAAATTAGCAACAATAAGAGGTATCAAATATTCTACCAAGATTTAATAAATTATGTGAAAATAAACAAGTACATCTGTCTCATTAACGTATGTTAAATATGTTGAAATACATGTTAGCTCCAATATACATATTTATACAGTTATCTGGTTGTGCAAGAAAAATCAGATCAGGAAGGAAGAAAAAGAAAAACTGAGGGGAAAAAAACCAAAATGCAAGCAAATAACAGAGAGAGTGAGAATGCTGTGTTGTATTCCACCCTCTGTTCCCATGGTTCTCTCTCAGGGTGTAGATGGCTCTCTCCATCACTGCACAAATGGAGCTGGTTTGAATCATCTCAATGTTGAAGAGAGCCACATCCATCAGATAGTCTTGTTGTTGAATGGCTATACTTTTAACTCATTTCTCCTCTCCCTGCCTCTCCTGAGACGCAGGAATTGGAATACTCAGTGCTCCCCATCACCACTTCCAGATTGTCCCTTCACCACTATCACTCAGGGACCTGGCCTCTAGGGTTCACCCTATTCATATCTACCACCCAATCAGAGTTCTGGTAGCTGTTAACAGCTCCAGGACTCTGCCCTTCTTTCTTCAATGTGTTCATTACCTGTTTCACAATCTTTCCTCTCTAACTCCTGCCCTCATGTGAGACGACTTCCACATACACAATCCTATTCCCTTGAACACTCTCATTTCGTAATTTTTTGACATACTTGTTCCACATGACCCACTACAACCATTCACAAAGTTGGTCATATTCTCGATTATGTCATTGCCTATACGTTTTACCTTCGTGTTCATGTACTCTGAAACTCCCTTCTCTTTTTTTCCCACTTCTATTGTTTTGTTACCCCAAACCCTATTATCCTGTGAACTCTTGGTCTAATACTGTTTCTCTCCCAGACTGTCACCCCAACATTAGCTATTCTCTTTTCCCCTCCTCTTCCCCTCTTTAGGTGGACCAATTCAAAGCTACACTGGTCTTTTAAGTCCTTTGCTTCATACTGCCAATCCTCACTCAGCCTTAGATCTCTCCTTTTGCCGCCTTTGCTCCTACACCCATACAACTAAATGAAGCTGGGGAAAATCTTGAGACCATGCTGACTGGGTTTACTACAAATTTGTTACATAACCTCAACTGTGTCCTAAATACCTAACAGCAATCCTTTTGAACCTTCCTAATTAATTTACTGTCTCTCTCAGCATAGTGACTCTTATAAACCTCTTCATCACTCTCTAAACCTCCCAAGGCTATCCTTCATCTATCCTCTCAACTTGACTCATGTTTTACTGAAAAAAATTCAGGTTGGGTGCCAAAAGCTCCCACTTCTTCTGCCACATCTCATATCACCCAAATGCCTTTTGTTACTATCTCCTCCATTACCTTTATCTCACATGAAGAGATGGCCTTCCTCTTGCCAAAGTAAGCCCTTCAACATGCAGTGATTGATTCCATTCCATCTTCTCGAGGAAATTGTTCCCTCTATCCCTATCTGGCTGCTTTCTTGCTGCCTACAAATATGTTTGTATCTTCCCCATCGAGAAATCCTCACTTGACTCATTCAGTCGAATTATATTTCTCCTCCATTTAGTGGCTAAATTCCTTGATAAGACCATCTGTAAATAGGTATTTTTACTTCCTTTCTTTGTTCTCTCATTTTAACTCCCTACTGTCTGGCTTCCAGCCTCCTCATCCAACACAGATTACTCCAAAGTTATTAATGTTCTCTTGACTGTGAAATCCAGTGGCCCTTTCTCAGTCCTCATCCTTCTTGACTCTCTATAGTCCTGGTTCAAGACTGGAAATTACCCTCTTGATGTCCCTTTCTTAAGTTTTTGTGCACTACTGTTTCCTTGATTTTTCTCTTATCTATCTGATCACATCTCAGACTCCTTGGCTGGATCTTCATTCAACTCAACAACAATCTGTGTCTTTAGATTGTTGACTTATCTGTACGGTTTTGAGGAATTTTTTTTTCTTTGGTTGCTGTCGTTAATTTTCCCTGGACACCAGCACAGTACAAGGACTGCCCTTTGCTTATCCTTCATCCTCACTTCATGTCCTGCCCTCCTTCTTTTCTAATCATTTTCTCATATCAATATCACTAATGCAGACCAATGTTTCAGTTGTCTCCGTTATGGTTTTTTAGTGCACTGTAATGCAATGTATAACAATAAATGGAAACATTATATTTGTCCTCACTTCATGTTCTGCCCTCCTCCTTTTCCAATCATATTTTCTCTGATCAATATCACTAATGTAGACCAATATTTCACTTGTTTCCATTATGATTTTCCACAATGTAACAATAAAAGGAAACATTTTATTCCCATTTTCAAACTATTCTGTGAGGTCAGAAAAATTACTTTACCTTTGTTAGGTTCAGTAAGATTGATCAAGAGACCAAAATAGGGGATAGGGAGAGGTCTTACCCATTATAGGTAGATGATGAGTCAGGAAGACTTGAATTCAAAATCCTTCCCTCAAGTACTTACTAGCTGTGTGATCCTAATGGGCAAGTCACTTAACCTCTGTCTTTCTCACTTTAATCCTCTCTAAAATGGGGATAAGAAAAGTACCTCCTTTCAGGGTTGTTGTGAGGATAAAAATGAGATAGTCATTATAACCTTACAAACCTTAAAATACTATATGAATACTAGCTATTATTATGACTATTATTATCTTGGCTTCTCAACCTAAATCTTTTGAGTTCACAAGAATTTTCAATTGTTTGAATCAGCTTTGTAGCCTCTTTACAATCCTGGGCTCCATGGAAGCTCATGAGATCTTTTTCCTAGCACTCCCCACCCCCCAGGAAAATGATCAGTATCTCACCATCCCAAGGAACCTATATGGTCCCATACTTTAAAGCTCTAGTACTTAGTCAAAGGTCAGCCAAATCTGGGGCAGGAAGGAGTTAGCACTGGGCTAATCAATCCAAATGGCTCTCTGTGACTTCACTTCAGTGTCCCAAGGCACCAATTATCTGGGATGTGGTATTTCCCCACTGGAGCCAGACTAAGGCCTCAAGGGACCCCCACACATCTGACAGCCAGCCTTCTGTGTAGCCTGCCACATGAGTCAGAAATACCTATCAGCATACCTTTTTTCCTGTATACTGTGCTAATTGGATTAGGAGAGAGCTGGAACTCAGATGGGTAAGAGTTTCTATAATACAGAATGACAGAGAAACAAGGTCCTCTAATGATATCTTTGCAAAGAGATTGTCTCTTTACCTCTTTCTGACCTAAAGGAGAACGTCCTGCGATCCCACTGTGGATAAGAGAACAGCATTAGTATGGTCCAGAGCCCTGCTTTTGGTAGAGATTCAGTTGTATTTGCTGTAAAGGCCAGTGGACTAGGCAGAGAAGCCCAGTCCCGCTGGCACTGAGCTTCTAGGCTGAGCAGTGTGATAGTTGGGAATTAGTCTTTTGTCTGGGCTAAACATTTCTCTAGATCAGGGATATTGCAATCACCATTTGTGAGAAAATTCCTTGCAGTAGAAACCCATTGCTTTTATTAACTGTGACACCAAGTTTTTGTTGTTTAAATCTTTGTGACTCCGTTTGAGGTTTTCTAAAGTGATTTAACATTTCCTTTCTTAGCTCATTTTACAAATAAAGAAACTGAGACTGATCGATTAACGGATTTACCTAGGATATCACAGCTAACTAGTGTCTAAGGCTGGATTTTGAATTTAGTTCTTCCTGAGAATGAATGCTCTATCACGCTACCTAGCTATCTATGTACCTACAGAAATAAGGAGGGGTGCAGTCCTCACCTCTGAGTGGTCTCATGTTATTCCTTTCTGGCATCATTGGTCAGACTAATGAGTAATTTTGGAATCTCCTAGATACTCCATAACTAGGAGAAACTCCTAGTTTCTGCATTCTGGAAGTAGAGCTTTGGAACCAAGTTTACCTTGATTCCAGAGTTAGACAAAGTCAGCATATCATAGTTAGCTGAAGAGAACGAGGATTCATCTGCTGTAGGGCTTCTTAAACTTTTTTCCACTAGTAACCCTTTTTTTCTGAAAAAAAAAATTTATTTTCAAATTTTTTATTATTATAGCTTTTTATTTACAAAATATATGCATGGGTAATTTTTCAGCATTGACCCTTGCAAAACCTTGTGTTACAACTTTTCCCCCTCCTTCCCTCCACCCTCTTCCCTAGATGGCAGATAGACCAATACATGTTAAATATGTTAAAATATATGTTAAATCCAGTATATGTATACATAGTTAGACCATTATCTTGCTGCACAAGAAAAATCAGATCAAGAAAGAAAAAGAAAAAAACTTGAAGGAAAACAAAAATGCAAGCAAACAATAAGAGAGTGAAAATTCTATGTTATGGTCCACACTCAGTTCCCATAGTCCTTTCTCTGGGTAGATGACTCTGAGCAATTTTTACATGACCTTATATATAGGTGTATAAAATAAGTATATAAATCTAACAGACTTGCCCAAGTCCTACAGATAATAAGTAGCAACAAGTGCCAAGATTTAAACCCTATGGTTTTTCCTCCATATCGCTACCAGCCAAGCATCTGAGCTCCTGGGAGAGAGCCTGAGGCTCCAAGACAAAGAGAAATCTGGGCCTGTGATATAAATCAGTACTGGGATTAGAAGGGAGGTATTTTTTACATTAAACAGAATAGAGTATTTTATGACAAAATTGTAAAAAAAAAAAAAAAAAAAAAAAGAAGAAGAAGAAGGCTGGGAGATAATGCAGTGGACTTGACTAAGAGCAAGATTTCTCCAGCACAACTTTTAAAAGGGAACAGGAGAATACGAAGTTCCTAAAGGGGATTTTTGGCAAACAAATTATGATCCTGTGATAGTCTTTCTCTTCCTCTTTTTTTAATTTCTCCACCCCTATTCACTTAAGTAGCCCATTCAAGATTGAATTTATCCTCCATAAGTGGTTGTTTCTGCTGTTTTTCAAGGTTCCCTAAGAAAGCAATTTCTTCAACAAACCCTTTATTCTATATCCTTAACAATGCCCCTCCCTTTCTCCAAAGAATTCTTTCCCAGCCTCCCTCAGTGTTTATGCTATGATAATCTTCATCTTGACTATATCATGTTTGTACATAATTTACAAGTTGTCTGTCCAATACACAGCTCCTTAAGAGGGATTTTTTTTCTTTCTTTGTATAGTAGGCACTTATTAAGTGCCTTTTATTAAGGCTTTTATTAAGTTTGTTGACTTGACTTAACCACTCTTAGCCTCAAGCAGATCTCCAAGATGATAAAGTGAAAGCTATTTTGCCTATCTATAAAGGGAGTTTCCACCCTGGAAGTTCCCCACAACATGTGTCATGCTTTTTAAAGAATAGAAAAGAAAAAGAAAAAAAAAAAAAAACTTAAAGCATTTTCAAATCTTTGAGGGGTGACCAGTCCAGAAATCAGTGAGACAGCACACATTTACTGCTTAAAATCTGAACAAGGCCTGGAAGTCAAACTTTCTCTATTCCTCTGAATCAAGAAGAGAAATGAGAAGTAAGAGTTCAAAAAAAAAAAAAAAGTATATTGTATCAGGTGTCATCCCATGTCTTACAGAGAAATTCTGTTTTGAATTAGTTGGTTAGAAGAGGAGGTGGGAAAATGAACCAATGCCATGGGCTTACTTGGTTAGTAATTTTGACATTTGTTTACAGCAAGAGTCAGGGAGAATACTGTTTTCTTCTTCTTTGTCCCTATAAGTGAGTGAAAAGTTCACCAGAAAGTCTGTTCTTGGAATCCATGCCTGGAGGTTACTAATGTAATAATCCAAGAATGAAGCAGATTTTTATTACACTTGGGGATTTTTTGGTCCCTTGAAAGGAAAAGAATGATTATTGAAAGAGGTATGATAATAACTCTGATAATTTTTCCTTCTATTGCTCTTTTACCCTGTAAATGACATCTAAATTGCTCCAAGAGTCAATAGTCGCTGCATTTTGGGCAGTGACTTAGGAGCTAGCCATCTCTTTTGATGACAACAGAAAATAATTATGGATCAGAAAAAAACTGTTTGGAGAGGTCTCAGAAGAGGAGCAAAGTGTTTTTTTCCCCCTTCATTTTTATAATTTGGTTGAATCTGAACTTTTTTTATTCATGACATAAATTGTATTCAGTAGGAAAGAAGTATATTGAATAGTAAACTTAAAAAATAAAAATATAAAAAGTTCTTATCATGACTCATGTTTAATGTTTGATAATGAGAGAATTTTGCCACAGAGCCAAAAAGGACTTAAGAAGCATTTTACATTATTAAAATATTTCCAATTTTAATTGTTCTTCCATTATATTTGAGTAGTTTAGAAGTTCATTTTCCAAGAGAAAGTCTAAGAGGAATGAATTAAACAATCTGTCTTCCATTCTGAGAATATGAAAACATGGATAACAAGGAAATGATATTATCAAAATAGAAATCATTCATTTCAAAAACTTTTTTTGAATCACTAGCCACTGGTGGGCTTTAAGATGATTCCTTCTAATGTTTCTTCATTCCATATAAAGCTTGCTCATGGTTTTCAAATTTCTTTTCGTTCGTACTTTTTACTATTTTAAAGATAAATATGATGTCATGCCAGAGGCCTTTAATACATTTGTTATAAAATTATTTTTGATATCATTTATTGTGCAAATTATTTCCCCAATATTGTATGAATTTTATAACCATGACACATATGGCACATGATAATATGGAATAATTGATATATTGCTATATATTAGGAATTAATTTAACATTTACATTAAGGATGTGTTTGGAGTTTAGCATCAAATGTTGGGGTTTGCAAAATCTTAGGAAGAATCACAATGGCCATTCTCTTTGGCAAAAGATATTTGATAGAAGAGGTTACAAGCAAAATGAAGAGATACAATGGGCACCAGGAATGGTAAATATGAAATAGATTTGGAGAGCAATAGTTAGCTAGGAAAGGTTTTTTTTTGTTTTTTTGTTTTTTAATTAACAATGGGAAAGATAAGTTCCCTAGTGGAACTCACAATTAACTAGGAGAAAGGATATACTCAATGATAGACTAAATCCATAGAGGAATTTAGCACTGTGACTGGTTAAAACAAAAGGGTTCAGCAAGGATGGCTTGGGCCATAGGCAGATTTGTAGGAGAAATTTAACCTCAGGGACTGGACACAGCAATGTGGGGTATCAATGACCTCCCAGAAGCTGGGATTGTAAGGTTAAGTAATCCTGATCAGTATCTTTCCCTGCTTGCCTCAAGGAGTAATCTTATCATTCTTTCTCTGCCAACTCCCCCTACTAACCCAGGACCTCATCATTAACATTAATTAAAAATAATCATTCTTTAAAAAAAAAAAAAAAAGGATAATTTCTTTGTCTCAAAGATTCATAGTTTGCAACTAGAATTAGAAACCATCTAATTAAACGAAAAAAATGAAGACAGAGTAGTTGAGTGATTTATCAAAGAGTAGGAAGAAAGGAAGGATTTATTAAGCACCTATGCACTTTACAAATATCTGATTTCATAATAGTCTTGGAATCCCCACTTTACAACTGAAGAAACTTTGGCAGTTTAAGTACCTTACCCAGGTTCACATAGCTAGTGTCTTGGGACAGGATTTGAACTGAGGTCTTCATGACTGTAGGATATAAAAAATACAAATAGAGTATAGAGAAAGAAACTAAAGAAGTTTAGGAGAAATACAAGTCTTAAGAGAAATGTAAAGTTTGTTGGGTACTTAGAATCTAAGAGATAATCTTTTTGAACTCAGGAGTTTGGTACAGGAATGAAATTGCAAGTTGGGACCAAAAACTAAGCAGTGATTCCAGAATATCATTTTTCCTCATTTCTTTACCCTTAAGTTTCAAAAACTAACATTATTTATTATTGGCTTCCCAGATATTCTCTGTTTTTTTTTTTTCAGTGACATTTTTTCAATTTCTTCTAGTAATTAAGAATATGCTTTTCAATTCTTTAAGAACGTCTTACCAGATCTGACTCTGGATCTCTCTGTTTCTATCCTCCTTTCTTCTCTGGTAGCACGACCATCCCTCTGATTGTTCTGCCTGTAGATGGGCCCAAATTATTTGCCTGCCGCTTTTTCTTGATACAATTGGGTGATGATGCTCTTTGTGGGTGTCCTTTATTTCAGAGTGAGTATTCTGGGGTTTTTTTCTCAATTTAATTTTACTTCTTAATCACTAACTTATGTTTGTAGTCATTCTTTTGGAAGACTGAGCATCTTGCTTAAGCAATGCTGTCTCCTTGGTTGTTAAGTCATGTCCAAGCTCACATTTCTCACATCTGTCTTCTCTCCACTTATTCCACCTACATCCTAATTTGAATGCTTGTCACAGGAACTATTATAACAGCCTCCTAATTGGCTTCCATCCTTAATAGCTATAATAATGGCTAACATTTATATGGTGTTCACTATGTGTTAGACACCGTGCTTTACAATTAGTAGCTCATTTGGTCTTCACAGTTCTCTTCCTTCCACTTTCCATTCTCCATATAACTTCCAAAATAATCTTCTTAATGTCATAGGTATGACCAAGTTACTCCCCTATTCTAGACCTTTCAACGACTCCTTAATGCCTGGTAGTGTGATTAGTATTTATTTATTGATTAACTTTTTATTGACTCTGGGATAAAACATAGTTTCCTTTTTGACATTTAAAACCCTATACAATATGTCTGTCCCCTACATTTCCACCAGCATGTTATTACCCTCCATACGTTCTACATCTCAGTCAGCTGTCCCATTTGCTATTCCTCAAATTCTGAATTTCATTTCCTATATTTAAGTTTTTGCATGGGCTATGTGTCTTATTCCCTCCTCATCAACACTTCTAGAATCCATACCTTCCTCTTTAAGGTTCTATTCAGATGCTACCTCCTATCTCTCTATATAGGTTGACATATTGCATTCCATTACATTGGAAATGTTAAGCTCCTTGCATTCAGAGATTGTTTTTCCTTTTCCTTTCTTTGTTTTCTTTCTTTTTTGTCTTTATATTCTCCCCAGTGTCTACAAATAAACTTTTCACAAATGCTTTAATGTGGTTGAGATAAGATATTTTTGTTAAATTTTCTTTTAGCAGTTTTATCCTTAATCTCAGGTATTGCATTGAAAATGTGTTGTTTTGTTTCTTCAATATGATGGCACATACAAAGTTCACTCATTTTGCCTTGCGACATGAGAACAAGAAATATAGATTTAGTGGCAGACTGGTTTAAATTCAGGTCCTGTATTGTGGGTAAAGAACTAATCATAGAGCCTGAATAAAAGGTAACAAAACTGAAGCTCCAACCTCTGGAGCTTAAGAATGAAGTCACTTCTTTAGAGATCTGGTGTTTACTCTAGCTGTCAATAGTAATGGTGATGACTTTTTTTTTTTTTTGTAAAATAGCTTTTTACTTTTCAAAACACATGCAAAGATAGTTTTCAACATTCACCCTTGCAAAACCTTGTGTTCCAAATTTTTCTCCCTTCCTCCTCACCTCCCACCTCCCCTAGACAGCAAGTAACCCAAAATAGGTTAAACATGTACAATTCTTTTACACCAATTTCTACATTTATCATGCTGCACAAGAAAAATAAGATCCAAAAGGAAAAAATGAGAAAAAAAACAAACAAACAAGCACTCAAACAATAACAATAAAGGTGAAAATACTATGTTGTAATTCAAATTCAGTCCCCACCATCCTTTCTCTGGATGCAGATGGCTCTTTTCATCACAAGGTTATTGGAATTGGCCGAATCACCTCATTGTTGAAAAAGAACCAAGTCCAGGTGATGACTTTTAAAGAAGGCATTAAATCTTCAACAGGTTTTAGTCATTTTGTTGCTTTTTACTTTGTATCCATGTTGTATACTGTATATATATTACACATGTTAGATTGATATTTCTGTGAAAATGATATATTTGGAGCTAAAAGATACCTTTGAGATCATCTAGTCCAGTCCATTCAATTTATAATCGTCCTGTTCTATATGTTGCCACTGAATCCAGATGACTCTGGAGGAGAAAGGTAGGCAGGTGACCTTGCACAGCCTCTTTCACTTAAATCCAATTCACTTGCATGTCATGGCATTACAATTAGCAGCTCATTTGGTCTTCACAATTGTCTTTCTTTCACTTTCCATTCTCATATCCTTCTTATCTATGACCTCTTTGACATATATCATGGTCCTCTTGGAGAATGAAGGACAAACTACAAGGCATTAGATGTAATCTCTTCCCTTCCCCAATTTCCCATCTCCGGCTCTGTGCTGGACACTGCAATCTATATAAGACTTAATCTACATATAGCTCTAGAAAATCATGAGAAAATGCACCATCTTCTCTTTATAAATCTGAAAGACTGTCAGTGTAGAACTGAAACTCCATTGATGGATTGATCAGTTAGGCTGAACTCAAAACAGATGGCTTCTATTTTCTTAGTACAGTAGGAGATGAGGTTCACTGCATAAAGAGATTGAGGGAAGAGATGGCATAAGAGACTGAGAGAAAAGAATAATTTTGGAACAGTCCTTTTGGAGAGAGAGATCCAGAGTTAGAGAAGAATAAAAGCATTCCATGTAGCAATGGAGACCCAGTCTGGACTGGAATGGAGACTGGGTGACTTCTTACAGGCAAGGGTGAGAAGAAAGAGCAGAGAAATGAAGAAGAGAGACAGAGAGAGAGAAGCAGCAAAAGAGAGAGGGAGGGAAGGAGAGAGACTGAGAAGGTAGAATCCCTCTCTTCCTCTCTGTTCTCTATGGCACCATCCTAGCATAAGTCTTTATTATGACTCACTTAGACTATAATAATAGTCTTCCTTATTTCTCTGTCTTCTGTTGCTTCCCTACTGAATTTCCTGGTGCTTGGATTTAGGCCTGATATTTCTCTGCCCTTCAGATAAACACAGTAAAGATCTCCATTTTTAGAGAGCCCAGCATTATCTCCAGATTCTGAGGCACCAAAGAAGAACTTTAGTGGACAAAATCAACCAAGAAAATTATAATCTATTTTGATAGGTGACTATGTCCTATATTCCTTCTAAACTCCATATCCTTCTTATCCATGAGGTAAGGTCCTAGAAGATGGTATGTAGTAAATAAATGGAAAGAAGGAAGTAATGGTTAGGATTGATTTAAGTCCTATTCTCAGAGCTAGAGATGGAATGGTGAAGAGGAGGTCATGGGACTGGGAAAAATTTAGGCAGCTTAGTGAATATGTGCCTGGGGGAGAGGGGTGCTCAGCACCCCAGGATGTGACAAAAAAGACATTAAGGAGAATTTATGGACTTAAAACTTTCCAAGTCAAAGATTTAGATTTGCAAATTGGGAATGAATCAAATATAACTCAAGTTTAAATCTAAAAGAAAATTAATGAATGAATGAATAAAGCATTTGTTATACACTTACTACAGCTACAGAATTAGATTACACATTGAAAAGTAAGACAGGGCCCATTATAATGGGGAAACAACAAACACATTTGGAAAGTTTCAGCTGCAAGTGCAGTTGAGAGGTCTCATGATCCTTAGGGTAGAATGAAAAGCAGGTGGTTATACCACTTAATGTTATTTACACCAATCGAAATCTTAAAAGTTTCTGATGTTAAATCATCTGACAGTGCCAAAGATCATGATGGCAAGAACATTCTTTTGGGGGTTGTTTAAGGCTGTAGCACCTGCAGAAACAGTGGTCGGCTGCATCTCTACAAGGGCTGCCTCTCAGGGGACATGGGCTAGATGCATCGTTATGCCCAAGGCTCTTGGGTTAATGGTGCTGGGCCATGTCAATAAGAGTCTGAGGGGAAATGGCACTGGAGATAATGGTGCGGATTTGGATTTCTTGGTACATGCTGCTTCCTGTCTCTCCCTCAGGCCTCACTGCTTTAGCTTGTCTGGATTTCCTGTCCTGTGGGTGGCAGTTGGTTGGCAGTTGATATGGATGGCTCCTTTCCACAGATGCTACCTTCCCAAATATAAGGGTTAGACTTGAAGCTGTCTAAGAGCATTGGTACTTCCAGGATTATTGTGTCTATATCCCTATTAGTGGTGGCTGGTCTATAGTTGGTGGCGAGGAGGGAGGTGAGCTTCTTCCCAATCATTTCCTCTCTCCATGGTGGTTGGAGGTGCTGGACAGGAAACAGATATGATGGCTTAGGAGACACCACCATTCTTAAAAACTCTTGGGTTAGAGGCGTGACTGAATCCAACAGCGTCCAAATGGAAACAATAAGTAGAGTTGTTCCACTGGTCTGGCACATGCTTTCTCTTGTACCTCCCTCTGGGTACCCAGATGCGTTAGTTAGGCTGATTTGCTTGCTGAAAGGTTGTACCTGAAACTTCAGGAGGAATATGTTTCAGAGCAAAGGGATGAATCTGGTTTGCCATGGAATAAGAGAATATTGGAACAAAGAAGAAACTTAAGAGTCTTTCCTCTTTTTGAATTTAAAAAAACCAAAACCCATGAGGAATTGGACGAATTGATATAAAATCCAGGTGGAAATATTTTGAAAGTTGTTGGAAACATTTAGCTCAAGAAGGAACTGAAAGTTGGACTTAGAGATTTTAGACTCGCTAGGGTAAATGAATGAACTGACCAAGGAGAGAGTGACCAGTGTCTCCAGAAGAATACTAAGTTACCACTTGAAAGAAATAGAGGGAAGAGCCATAAAGAGAGGAAGACTGGGAATATACAGTGTCTTCTAATCAAAAGGAGGGAAGGTTCTTAGTCAGTACTGCAGGAATCAAGGTGGATGGTGTTAGAAATACACTATTGACACAGAAAATTAGATATCAAGGGAAATTTATTAAAGAAGAATCTTAAGGAATCAATCATAACATTTCTGACCAGAAGGGAGCCCCACTTCTCTTCTGGAAGAGGGATCCCAGAGCACAGAATTGAGAGAAGTTTTTAACTTGTTAATTTGGTGTAGTCCCTCCCTTCAGAGAACAGATTGGTCCATTCCTTTCGAGTCAGAATCTTTCGGATATGTCCAATTTCATGTTTACCCCCAAATATGTATAAACATGTTCCCCCTCTGTCATCATACATCCCATGTTTAAAAATGGCAGAAAACTCCTCCTATGGGGTATGTTGTTTAATATTCAGTTAGCCTATTAAACAGGCATAGTGATTTAATTTGGTCAGGTCATTGACCCCAACTAGTTTGGGCAGAATCACCTATTATCTTAAGTTTGTGGCTTTTTTAAATTATTTTGGTTTTTTTCTTGGTTTTACATATATATTTACTTTTTTTAAAATATACATTTCTTTATGACTCATGTTGGGAGAGAAAAATCAGAACCAAAGGGAAAAACCTGTGAGAAAGAAGAAAAACAAAAGTGACTATAGTATGAATTGATTTATATTCAACCTCTCCATAGTATTATTGTTTTTTTTTTTTCCTGGAGGCAGATTTGCCATAAGTTCTTAACTAGAACTAAGCTTCCTGGACTCAAAATGCTTTCTTCTCAAAACTGCTTTCAAAAGCACATGGCCTTGAAACTTTCAGCCTCCCTGCATTCTCCTATATGATTAAAAAAGTGTATCTCCCTGGCCCCCTGACTAGGTTTCATTACTTAAATTGACCATGTCTTTTAGATGATAATTTGCCTAGAGGCCAGGAATGGGAAACTATCACTTTGAGGAAGGTTTGACTTAAACATGCAGTATTTAACTCTATAATCATAAATTACAAACTGCTATGCGGTGCAGTGGAAGAGAGTGCCTGGTCTGGAGTCAGAAAGATATTTAGTCATTTTTCCGTTGTGCCCAACTTTTAATGACCTCGTTGGTAGTTCTCTTTGTAACCTAGCAGAGTGGTTTTCCATTTCCTTATTTTGTTAGGGAGGAAACTCGGGCAAATGGGATTAAGTGACTTGCCCAGGATCACTCAGCTATACCTACCTTAATCACTAATGATTTATACAAGGTCATACAGGTAAATAGCAGAGCTGAAATTCAAACTTAACTCTTCTACTTCCAAACCCACCACTTTTTCTACTAAATCAAGGGCTTCCTAGGATCACTACAGATTGTTCCCAATTTACAAATGAGAAAACTAAGGATCTGGGAAGTTGTGACTTACATGCAGTCATACATAGTTATTAAGTGCTAGAGTTAAGACGTAAAGCCATTTCTTCTCTTTCCCAAAAGAGTTCTTTCCACTGTACTATTTGAGCTCATTTTAAAAACATCTAAGAAGACTTAAGCTTTTCCCAAGTATTTTCCTTTCTTTTCTAATCCAGTGAATCTGCAAGACAAGTTAGGCAAGGAAGGTAATAAGCAAGATTGCCCACTTTTATGACTGACTCAGAGAAGGTAAGTAGGTGTCTTTCCCATGGAACCAAAACTCTTAGTTAGCATTTTTTCACCTACACAGAAACCCAAGCATATTGTACATGCTCAATGCTTGTGGAAGGAAGGGAGGAGGAAGGAGGGAGGGCAGAAGGAAATGAATGAATGAGACATATTGACTAGATAGCTTCTTAAACTGTGCGTTGCAGCCCCACATGGGGCTGCATAACTGAATGTGGGGGGCGGGGTCAAGAATTGTGATTTATTTTCAAGTAAAGATTTGATTCATATGCCTTTATGTCTGGGATCATGTAAAAATTGATTGGGCAAAACAAGATCATGAGTGAGAAAAGTTTAAAAAGCCCTAGACTCAGAGCATATTGGTTTTTGAGACTTTGTTTTCCTCCTTGGAGTGCTTCCTAACTTCTCCCCTAGAAAGTAATTGATCCCCACTTCTCCCCCAAATCCAAATTTACTTCCTTTATTATTGAATGTTTCAATGCTCTTATCATATTCTGCCTAAAAACTTTGGTGGATATTGTCACTTGAAGACTACAACTTATCTATACTTTTTTCATCCTGTATAATACTCATCCTGTGTATTTCCATAACTCCTCAAAGAGATTCTGCTCATTGATCTAAAGGACTGACTCATTCTTTTAATATCTTGAGGAAATGAATATACCATTTGAATTGCCCATTAGCTATCATTCATTAATTCTGACTACATGACTGGCTCGACTCCCAACTGGTCCATTCTTCCATGTCTGTGAGAGATTGTGCTTTTCATGCCAGCTCTCACACACGTCATTGTTGGTAACCAGCCGTAGCTTGCTTGCACCCACAATGGCTTTTCCACTTGCCTTTTAGGTTCTTTATAATTTGTATCCTTCCCAAAGCATAGAGCTTCATGATTCATAGCCAAGAGAGTCATGGGAAGAACTCTAGTATCAGAGAAATGGACTTTTGTGTCAGCTAACAGTTTGGGATTTTTCAAATAACTGGGCAAATTTCCATTTACCTCTCAACCTAATCTCTACTCAATTCTGCTAACTCTTTTATGTTTTTGCAGCACCTAAGAAATACATCTTGGTAGATGAACTGAACAGGCTTCTTATCTATTCACAAATTGGTCTGAGCAGTGTGAGCTTGTTAATCTGCTTTGCTTTTCCAATTTTTTGATTAATTCCCTGAAGAAGCTGCGTGGTTTGGAGCAGATTTGGAGTGAGGAAAGCCTTAGTACTTATTGGATGGGGCTTGCTTTGGGCAAGCCACTTTACCTCTTTGAGATGCAGCTTTTTTTTTTTTTTAATTTATTAATATAGCTAGATAGTACAGTGGCTAGAGTATTGGAAGGCCTAACTTCTAGTTCAAAAAGGGTCACCAACACTTTGTAGCTATGGAATTCTGGTCAGGTCATTTAATCTCTAATTTTGCTCATCTGTGAAATGAGGAAATAATAATGAGTAATTGCAACTACCTCCCCGAATTGTTGCAAGGACAATAATGTTGCAAGTAATATTTATATATCACTTTGTAAACCATAAAGTGCTACATGATTATGTATATAAAATATATCAACTGGTAAAATACAAATTTTATATTTATTCCATAAAATGATAGCCATAATAGTACTATTAAAATGATGGGAGGGCTTGTTTTGACACAAAACATGTTATTGATATTGCTTCTCAGATCTTTTTCTTTGATTCCCCTTTCTTTATAATAATTTTTATTCATACCTTTATTTTCACCTATACCTACCAATATAGCCCTTCTTACTTCCCCACTCAGAGAACTATTCCAACTATCCCTTATAAAATTAAAAGAGGAGAAAGGGAAAAGTTCAGTAAAACAAGCAAAATATTAAAAATATATGGAATTAAATGCAGTGTTTGGCACCCTTAGTCTTAACTATTTCTTTAAAAAAAAAATGGAAGGAGATACCTTCTCATACCTTCTTTTTTAGAGCCAAGGGTGGTTGTGAGCAAAGCAACTTAATCAACTTTAAAATGTCATACTAATGTGATCTGCTAGTATTGTCATCATTCTTGCCCACTATTGTAGGACAATAAAAAGGCTTCAGGCTGTTAAGTCAGATGCTCTAGGTTTGATACTAGCCTCTGCCACTTACTACTTCTATCACCTTAGACTAGCAAAGAGTTTACTATGTGCCAAGTAGCCAAGAGCTACTATGTGCCAAGAACTCTGCTAGGCACTGTGTTTATGAGGCAAAAAAAGGAGACAGTCCCTGACCTCAGAAAGTTTTCATTTTGTTTGAGATAGCCACATGTACACTTATAAATATATACCAAATGAATACTGAGTAATATTTTTTTTTCCAGGAGTGAGGGAGGGGTGTCCAGAAATGCTTCATGTAGGAGGTGGACACTAAGCTGAGCTTTGAAGGAAATAATGGACAGAAATTCTAGTCATGAGAAATAAGCCTATGCAAAAGTACAGAAGTTAGAGATATGGATTATTATGTATGTGAGGAACAACAAAAAGGCAAGTTTGGCTCAACCTTAGAGTGCAAGATTGTGATGTATAATAAAGGAATATAATAAAAGAAAGGCTAGTTAGAACAGCATTGTGAAGTGCCAGAGAATTTTGTAAATTCATACCTAAAAGTTATAGGGAGCCACTGGAGTTTATTTAGCAGGGGAGTAACACTGTTCAAGCCTCTTTGGACCTTGGTTTCCTCTTTTGTAAAATGAGGAGTTGGGCTAGGTGACCTCAGAGATCCCTTACAATTCTATGATTCCATGAACCAAATGGTGGCCCTTCCCAAAAGAATAATGCCCTTCCTGGTATGGTGGGAGCTGTCCAACTGCAGCTAGCTGACTAGTCAGGACAGCTGAATGTAAAAGTGGGTACTCTAAGAAAGACTTCTGCTTTGGATCCAGATATTATTACCTTCTCCTACTAGGTCCTCAACTCAATGTCTTGTTGCCTCTATTTATTTCTTTTTAGTCATTTCTTCAGCAGAGAACTCCTATCACAGCTTTTCCTCATCAGCTCTAAAATTTAGGTCATGGAACCCTTTGAATTCAGTCAATGGTACCTCTTCCCCATCCTGGGATGAACACAGTACAATCTTAAAGCACTGGCAGGGAATCTTCCTCCCCCTGTTTTGGGAGAACTGGCTCTTGGGGTAGGTGGCAACTGTCCAAACACAGAATTGCAGCTGCATTGGATCTTGAGGACAGGGAAGTACCTCCCTCATTGAAAGAGAACACCTGGCTGATAGCCCCATCTAGCAGCCAGTTGAGTACCTGCTAGAAATGTTCCATCCAGTCTGCTGATGTGTCTGGGTGGATGGTCCAGCTGAAGCCATTTCCACTCTCCTGCCCCCAGGAGGCACAATTTGACTATGCACAAACAGGGTCCCTTGTTTCATGTGGCAACGCCCTCCTTATTAGGTGACTACTCACTAGTAATTGGGTTTGATGTGCTCTTCCTAGAATTGTGGGATGTTTCAGATGATTCACCCAGTAAAGAATCTACCACCTTAAGAGCAATCATTAACCAAAGGGACTGGTTCTATGGTTCAGTAAATCAGGATCTTTCATACTGTGACCCTGGATCGCTGGTGAATGAAATGATTTATGAAGGGCTTGATATTCAAATGAACTATCCAGAAAGAGTCTCTGAAACTTAATAGCTTTGAGTCATTTAATTGCTTTGTGTCTCAGTTTCTTCATCTGTGAAATGGGGATGATCATTAAAGTACCTGCTTCACAGGACAATTGTGAGAGGCAAAGAAAATAATATTTGTAAAGTGTTTTACACATTTTACACCTCAGTCTTTAAGCCTATCATCTTTGATTTACCCCTCCCTCATCCCTTTCTACGATTCAATCAGATGCCAAATTCTATTTATCCTATTTTCTTTTTACCCTTTTAAAAATTACTGTTTTCATCAAATAACGTCAATTCAATAAAGATTGTTTTTGTTGGGACATCATCAGGAGTATTTGACTATCCGTGACTCCTCTTGGTGTCTTCTTGGTAAAAATGCTAGAGTGGTTTGTCATTTCATTCTTGAGATCATTTTACAGATCGGGAAACTGAGGCAAGCAGTCTTAAATGACTTGTTCAGGGATACCCAGTATCCAAGGCTAGATTTAAATTCAGGAAGATGAGTTTTCCTGACTCCAGGCCCAGCACTCTATCCACTGTGCCACCCAGCAGCCTTAAATGAAGGATAAATTTATTTCAATTAAAAAAAAATTAAAAAAAAAAAAACCTGTAATTCTCAGTATATTCTCCAACCAATGAGCAATCCTTTCTAACAAAAAATGCAATTTTTTTTAAAGGATGGGAAAGTAGTTCAGCCAAAATGGTCAATATATTCAGGTTTTGTTTTCCTAACATCTCATATCTGTGCCCTCCTCTCCGCTCACATTGCTATCTCTTTACTTTAGATCTTTGTGGCTACTCATCTGGGCTATTGGAATAGGTGCAATAACTTCTGATCTTTCCTTCACACATATACTCCAAAGTCATCTTTACACTTGCTTAAAAACATTCAGGGCTACTCTACCTTCTACAGGATGAATTACAAACTCCTGAAAGGTCACTCATTTGAGATTCACAAGCACATACACACACAGAGTCTGGTTCTAACCCTATCCAGTCTTAAGTCTTCTCCCTTTCAGAACTAGACTATTTAGTCCTCCTCAATCCCAACCTGCTGACTTTGGGCATTTGAACAATTTAGTACCTTTTCCCCTGATAACTGAAATGCATCCTCTTCATTATCACCAGTTCAAATCTCTTTCTTCTCTCACGGCTCAGTTCAGGTAGGACATGTTCAGTATAGTCTTCCCTGATCCCCCTCAGTGAGTGATTCAACTAGTATTTATTGAGCACTTGCTGTATTCCTGGCACTATGCTAATCACTGGGGATGCAAAAAAAGGTAAAAACCAGTACCAGCTAAAACTTTTCTCTCCCTCAGAATTTCCTGGTCTACATTGTCTATATATTTCTTTTGGCTTAATTATACTCTTACCTTAGGAAACTAGATACAGCCACCAAAATATACTAGATATAAAGACCTCAGAGACTCTCTCTTCTAGTCCATCATTCTCATTTTATAGTTGAGGAAACCGAGGCACAGAAAGGTTAAATTATTTGTTCAAAGCCACACAGATGGTAAATTGCATGGTAAATAGGATTTAAATAAGGTCCTCTGATTCCAAACTTCCCATGGCATCATATATTATCACTTGGATTATGCATATGTATGGTTTTATATCCCATCTTCCCTGGTAGATTATAAGCTTTCTGAGAATAGGTATTATCTTCTTTTTTTTTTTTTTTTTTTTTTTTTTTTTTTTTTGATATGTATATTCCCAGGACCTAACATAGGGCTTGACACATAATAGGCCTTTAAGACAAGTTTGTTGAATTGAATTAAAAGTCCTTTGTGGAGGAATCATGGGGACTCTTTAAAGGGAGAATCCTGATAATCAGAGACTTCTTCAAGTCTAAGTGGTGGATTTGCCATAAACCGAACATTGCCTGGGTGTCAGAGGGAGATAGGTCTAGGGTGAATAGCAAGAATATTTGGATTTCCTTTCAAAACATTTGCCATTGAAAATCAAAAAATAAAAAAAAAAAAATTTGCCAGCATATCATCCTGGTAAAACAGCTGTCCAGCCAGAGCCTGCACCAGAATCAGATCTTCACAGAGCTGGGGAAATGTCATTCTAAGCCAGAAGAGCTACAATTACTTTTTTTAGCCCTAATACATGGCATGTTTTGCATATTATAAGTGTTCATTAAAATGCATTGAAGTGGGACATTGAGAAGAGAGGGAAGTCTCCAGGGCCACAGGTCAGTAGGTACCTACCATAAGGGAAGGATGCTGAACTCCAAAGCTGGTCATTAGGAATCCGCCAGTTAGCCAGCAATTCATAAGCCCTTTCTGTGTACTTGGTCTTCTTTGATACTCTGGGGATAAAGACAAAAATGAAATTAACAGTCCCTACAAAGTAATTTGGTGGAGGAGACAACATGGAACAATTTGGGGAATAAGAGAAGGCCTTGTACTAGATTAATAGAGATGATTTGGGGATCAAGAAGACCAGAGTTCAAGTCTCACCTGTCATGGCTATTGGCGGAGTGGCCCTGGGAGAGGCATTTAAGCTTCTCAGTGCCTTCAACAATTCTCCAAGACTGTAAGTTGTAGGTCAGGTGCTGGATTGCTTTGGTAGAGAGAGTTCCTCACCCTAAAAGGATGAAATCTCTGGTCAAGTAATTAATAATAATAACCACAATAATATGATAGAAGAGAGAATACTGACAACTGGGGAAAATTTTGTGTAGGGAGGAAGTGGTCCTCGAATCTTGAAGAGTGCTGGAATTCTAAAGGGCAGAGCAGTGAGGTTATAGAATTAGGAAATGCAGTGTCCCAATTACAAGTAGGCTGCCTTTCCCATTCCCTCATAGTGGGGAAATTAAGGCTCCAAGTAATCAGCTTTTCCCATTTCCTCATTGTGAGCTCCAGCATTGGAGAACTCTGAATGGTAAAGAAACTCCCTGACATTAATTCTCAATGTGTTGGATCAATTGAGAGATGATGGAAAGCCATCAAATTTGCCCTCTCTGGAAACAAATATGAGTGTGTTCAGTTTAAGCTCTCTGAGACTATAAATTTCACAGCTATTTAATCTGGATTGTATTTACTAAATATGACTCTCCTCAGCAGCCAGCATAAGATACCTAGATCCAGGAAGATTGATACCCAATAGGCTTTAGCAGCTTTCCTCATGTCTTCATTACCTCCTGCCCTCCTGCCCTTTGTCCCAATAACCTGGTAGCCATCCACAAGGATCCATTTAAAACTTGGCAGATGATCTTTCAGGACCTTTGGTAACCACAGAGGGGACACAGTGTCTCTGTAAGTCAAAGTCAGCTGGGGGAAGGCTTTTTCAACTCTTGCAGACTTCTCCATCCTGGGAAAGTAATAATGCTAAACTTTGTTGACAGAAATCTATCCCCATCTTGGTAGAGAGCCTGACCAAGATGACTTGCTTCTTCCCTAAGGTCCCCAAGGCTGCCTACTTGTTCTGAAGTAAGTTCAATTAGTTCCACAGTTTTCCTTTTCATATCAATTCTGGAAGGGGACCCCAGTTCCCATTTCACAGTTCTGCTTCTGATGACTGCCTCCTTCAATCCTCCTTCCCTTCTATCACCCCTCTCTAATTCTTTGTTCCCCCTCTCCTACTTCCCTATAGGGTAAGATAGATTTCTATACCTAAGTGTGGATTTTATCCCCTCTATGAGCTAAATCCAATGAGAGTAGGGAAAGTGGATCCAATCAAGCATGAAAGTGGTTCAAGCAGTGTTCAACTCTCTCCCTTCTTTCTCTCCTTTGTAGCAGGTTTTTCTCTCTTCCCCATCTGTGATCATTTCATTTCTCGTTTGTGGACTGCATTACTCATAGCACGCTAGGTAAAAAGTTACCTTTCCATGTTATATCACCAGTGAGCTGACAGAGCACACAAACCTTATTGCTACACCTACTACCAAGATGACTAGATTGCCATATTGCTCAAAATGAAATTAATTCTATTCCAATAGTACAATTTATTCCTCTAGCCCCAAATGTCCTTGTAATTTAAGCCAAGTCTGAAATCTGCTTCAATTTCCAGTCCTAATTTTTATTGTATTCATATATATACTTCAGCACTAATGGGGTTACCACCTAGAAAACTGATTGGCTATCTAGGCCAACTTGGCACACTGTAGGGTACCAGACCTGCATGTAAATGGGAGACTGACTGCCTTGTGAAGAACAAGGTCTATATCTATCTAGCCCGTGACCCTTTGGCTTTTGTTGTGACAGATCAATTCATATTCAGGTAAAAGAACCAAATCCTTACCCATTGCCACTAATCTTGGATATTGAGTAAGAGAAATTACATAGTTCAGAAACTACTGCATAGGGAAGTCATAAGGTTTCTTCTGGTCCCTGGTAACTTGTCAAGGTTAAAAGTCGCAGAAGAGGACATTAGAATATGAATATGATCTTCATGCCTTGGACCTATTAGAACCATTTCACCAAACAGTGAGAGACACAATACCTCCCTTTTGTGGTGTGTTTACCCAAATTCAGTCCATGCTGGGTACTTAGCTATGGAATGGTCCCCATAAACTCCACTCTCTCTCTCACCACCTTTCTAGCTCTTGGGACCCGTTTATTCTTCTGAACTACAGAAAACTTGGTTCAAGCTATCTTCAAGTATTCAAAGAACTGTAAAGTGGGAGAAAATTAAATAAAGTTTTCCTATTTCTATAAGTTAGAACTAGGAACAACGGGTAGAAGTTACACAAAGGCAAATCTGGATTTCATTTAATAAAAACTAAAAGCTCCTTAACACAGAGTGAAATAGATTGTTTCTGTATGTAGTGAGTTATTCCTCCCTAGAGGGCTAAGGAAGGCAAGATGACCATGATGGCTAAGTTGCAATATAGCTCAAAATGAAATAAATGATGACCATGAGTCATGTATATTGTGGATACAAGTGTAGAGAGTCCTGGACATTTAGCTTCAGCCATGTCTAGCTGGGTGCCTGCTATGCATCAGACTAAATACTTTATAATTATTATCTAATTTGATCCTCACAGCCACCCAGAGAGATATATGCTATTATTTTTCTCATTTTACAGATAAGAAAATTGAGGCAAACACAGAGCTAGACATAGCTGAATCTGAATGTTAATTATTATTGTAGAATGAATTCTTTTTTTTTTTTAGATTTTCAATACATTTTATATTTATTGACATCTGATCTCAATAACCTACTATGCAGTTATTATTATCTTCATTTTATACATGAGGAAACTGAGGCTGTCTTGGATGAAATGACTTGCCAAGAGTAACAACTAATAAACATCTGAATCAAAATTCCTGGTCAATTATTCTTGATGACAAATCAGATATTGTAGAATGAATTCTAATTTAAATATTGGTTTAACTAATTGGTCTCTGAGGTTCCCTGTCACTTTCCCTTCCATGACTAGCTTGACCCAGCAAGAATTCTGCTTATTCTCTTGGACCTTGACTTAGGCCACATTTTCTTTGCCCGGAAGGAGGGGGATGCTTTCCCAAAATCAAACAGCTGGTAAGTGTCCAAGCTGGAACAATCACCAAGGGCCCCAGGCTACCCGGCCAGTGCTGTTTCTACCACACTTGATACAGCCTCTTGGTATATAATAGGACAGCATCATGCTGATCAGCGAAACAGATGACTGGAGAACTTTAAACCAGAGAAAGTAATTTTTATCATTAGCAATTTGTCTACTTTTCTTTTTTTTTTTAATTGAAAAAATCAAATCCTTTCCTACTTCCAGAAAATGCACCACCTTCATCTTGCTATGAGTATAAACCAAGATATTCAGGCCACTGCACATCATAAGCTTTCTGAATACCCTGTGACTTAAAGGAAGCTGTTCTCCCTTTACTTGCGCTGATGGGCTGGGCTCTCAGAAATTACTTATTACGCAGACTTTGGTGTGGTGGCTCTTAGGAAGCTTGTCATTTATCTGAAAAGTGAGGGTGATGTTCCTGGTACTGAGACCATCTAACAACCAGGCTGAAAAGAAAAGGGGAAAAAAAAAAAAGCCTCTAGAAATCTAAGGGGAAATCATATCTAAAGGTGAGTTTTATTTGTATGTCTTTAGGGGAGAAACCCTGTATCTTGCATTGTTTTCTCCACAGAAGGTGGCTTGATTCAGAGTACTTACTGCCATAGTCTAAGTCAACAGGAACATTATTTTGAATCATGAAATGGCATTCAGAATCGAATGTGGTTTGGTGGGAGGGGTTTATGTGGGCTTTTTTAAAATACTTAAGTGAAAACATCTGGATTTGGGCATGCTTGGACAACCCAGTAGAGGAATTAAGTTTAATAGGAATGGGGTATTTCTTTTGAATTATAAGAAAACACCAGAAGTACAAGCTTATAAAAAAAAATAATTTTTTCTACCAAATAGTAATGGATGGAATACAGTAAAAAAAAACATTTACCAGGAGAACAGGCAGACAGTGGGAGGGGCTGGGAAAAAGCAAGTGCACAGAGCTCAGGAAACTGGTACAACTAGAAAAAGGTGCCTGGCAAGAAATATGGCATTGTTGCCCTGCAGCAGGCAGGAACAGCAATGCTGATGTTCCTTCCACACCTGTTTGTGGTCTTTTGGTCAGACTGATTATAGCTATGTATCACTTTCTTATCATTTGCACCTTAGCCCTTTTCTCAGGAGCCTGGATGAGGCTGAACCAATATTCTCATGGGGAAGAAAAGAGTTGCTTTAAGACTCAATTTGACCTAACTGAATAGTTAAGCAATGGATGGATGGATGAATGGATGGATAATTATAGATAGGGTATAGTAGAAAAGAAGACAAATGAATAGATAATTGTAGTTGGAAGATAGGTAAATAGAAGACAGGATGGATTAATAGATAGGATAGATGATCATAGAAAGTTAAATAGAAGACAGATGAATGACTGTATAGATAGATTGATTATAGTAGGTAGAACATAGATAATACATGGATAGGTAGACGATTGATTGATAAGATACATAAGTAACAGCTAGAGGAATACAGAGATAGATAAAATGATCCATTATTAAGCACTAGGCGCCAGGCCCTATGCTAAGCCTAGTGGAAAGAATGCTAGACTTGGGATTAGGTCAGAGCTGAATTAAAATATCACCCTTGACATTTACAGACCTTATAGCCATGAGCAAGTAACTGAGCCTGGACCTTCTTATCATCATGTGAAAAGGCTATGGTAATAATACCTATCTCACATAGTTGTAAGAATTCCAGGAGATGATTTACATAAAAGCCTTAGGGAAACCTTACATATATAAATAATAATTATTTCTATTTCCTCCTCCAGGCCTCTTATTGCTTTTCCCCACATTTTCTTTTAAAATATTTAAAGTTCATTTCAACTACAGATATAAATCTGCTTGCTTGCTTGACTGATTTAAAGAAATGTGGAAATCTTTTTGTTGTGACACTTCTGTTTAGCACTTGTGCCTCCTAACAGGGGGTCTGGATATTGTGCTCAGCACCATGGACTGTAATGAAGTAACTCTAGCCAAATAACTTTCTTTTTGTCCAATGCAACTAGGACAATCAATGCCATCAAGGGACTAGGGAAACCTTCCATCAAAGGGTAGAAAGAAGATTAAGTATCAGAGCAAGGATAAATGGCCAGAGAGGTTGGGGAAGAGGTGTAGATATTCACTCAGAAGACTAAAATTCAAGAATTTGACCACTTTATTCAATCCAAATCCCTAATGCCTTGGTTCTCACCTATCTATGGAATTTTAGAATTGGGAGGGATCTCAGCGGTCATTTGTAACATTTATAAAGAACTTAACCTAGTGCCTATGTGCCTATTTTTTAGGCACAAAGTAAGTGCTATTATATAGCACATAATAGGTGCTATAAAATGCTATTATATACCTGCCAAATGATGTACTCAGCCTCTGCTTGAAAATTTCTTGAGTCCCAAGGCAGCCTGTTCTACTTTTGTTAGGTTTTTTTCTGCCATCAAGTCTAAATTTGTTTCTCTGTAGCTTCCATTTATTACTCATGAGTCTGGTCTTTGAAACCAAAAAGAACAAATATAACCTCTGTACAGTTTGATAGTCTTCCAGATTTGACATGAACTCAAGGTACTTTGCCTTCCCATGTGATTTCCTCTCTATTTTCTACATCTTATTGACCAGGGCAGAAAAGGAAGGAACTGTCAACTCTTAAATCCCAGAAGTTGTGCCTCTCTTAATGTAGCCCCCAAATCTCATTAGTTGGTATTTTGTTTTGTTTTGTTTTTTTTGCTGAGGCAGTTGGGGTTAAGTAATTTGCCCAGGGTCACACAGCAGGAAATGTTAAGTGACAGGCCAGATTTAAACGCAGATCCTCCTGACTTCAGGGGCTGCTGCTCTATCCACTATACCAACTAGCTGCCCTTCTGTATTCTAAACCAACTAACTGCCCCTCATTAGTTTTTTTTTTTTTTTTTTTTATTGCTACATCCCATTATTCACACTGAGTCCCACTTCCAAAAATTCTCAGACATTTATAAACAAACATTATCTACAACCATTTCTGCTGTTGTGAAACTGATTTTTTTGAATTCATGCATGAGAATTTTCATTTATCCCCTGCTGAATTTTAGCTTTTCAACCGTCTGAAAGAGATAGGAGATGAAAGGATCAAGGGTCAGAATTGTTTGTGTTTAGTAATTTTTCAGTCATGTCTGACTCTGTGACTCTTGTCGTAGTGGTTTATTAGAAAAGCTTGCTTTTTCCTTCTTTAGCTCATTTTACAGATGAAGAAACTGAAGCAAATAGAATTAAGGAATTTGTCCATGGTCACTCAGCTAGTAACTGAGGCTGGATTTGAACTCAGGAAGATGAATCCATCTGACTCTGGGTTCTGTGCCATCTTACTGCTTGGGCAGGGTCAAAACAAACAAGTTCAAATAGACAAGGAAGGCAGCCAACTCAGTCTTCTCATGTTGAACTCTTGGGATCTACATCTCCACCAAAAGTGTCATCATGGATGGGGGCTTCCAAGCCTCTGCCATTTTCATTGGGTTATTAATGTAATGAACTTTAATTCATGATAGTGAGTGATATCAGGGCATTGCCAAAGAATTTGATATTAAAAAACCAATATGGTGGGGCAGCTAGGTGGGGCAGTGGATAGAGGACCAGCCCTGAAATTGGGAGGATTTGAGTTCAAATATGGCCTCAGACACTTTGCCCAGTGTTTTAAAGGTAGTAAATATCAAAAGCAGTATTTGAATCTAAGTCTTATTGACTCCAAATCCACACTTCCTAGCCCTGTGACCCTGGGCAAGTCACTTAACCCCAATTGTCTCAGCAAAAAAACAAAACAAAATAAAAATATGGTTTTATTCATTAAAGAAGATGCTTTGCTAGATCATTGGGCCTTTCTATCTACTTTGCAGCTAAAAACTCATACTTTCTTCATATGAGGCCCTTGAGACTTGAGACTGTCTCCATTTTTCTATATGTATGTTCAGCACCAAGCATATTACTTTGCACCAGTAAGCACTTGATAAATGTGTGTGTGTTTTTTAATTCATGCACAGTAGAGATGAGAGGCAGTACTGTAATACACAACATGGAGAGGGAGCCCTGAGATATTCAAGTTCCTCTTCTGAAGGATCTGGTGCTTTGCTTTTTTTGGTACTCATTTAATAGGTCTTGCCTAACTACTTGAATTATCCACTCAAAAGCCCTGGGAAATCTTTATCACTTCTAGACTGTGGGAAAGAAAAGGCAGTATATAATAATAATAACATTCTGTGATGCTTTCAGGTTTGCAGAATGCTTCATGTTCGTTATCTCCTGAGATCCTCAGAGCAATTTTGTGCTATTATTATCCCTCATTCCAGATGAAGAAATCTGGGCCTGGAAGTTAGCAATTTTGCCCAGGGTTATAAAGGTAGTAAATATCAAAGATGGGATTTGAATCTAAGTCTTGTTGACTCTAAATCCAGCACTCTACCACCCATTCTGCAGGCTCCTTCTGTGTACGTAACCCTGGGGACCTTCAGTCAACAGGTACTGATGCTTTCTCAGATGAATAACTAAATGTGGTGATGATGCTGTGCCAAATGCTGCTGTGGGAGGAGGATGTCTAAACCAGCCACATGAGATTCTAGCCAAAGAATGCAGAATTGTAGGGTCAGTTTCTCCATGTCTAATCAGCCTAGAGTGGATGGATTGCATTTCTGAATCTAATAAAGGATCTTCCAAAGTTATCTAAGATTTTCTTGCTCTGTGAACTAGCAGTGAGAAGGAAACCAGTTACATCTTAATCTGGGGATTTATCATGGCCTTTCATCCTTTGAATACTAGCTGTGATTTTTAAGATAGATACTGAAAGCTATAACATGCTTTTGATAGTTCTTGAATTGAGGTTGTTGAAGGAAAACCAAGATGGTAATCTAGCAAAAAGACCAATTACTAGCAATGAAGCAACTGATCATCCCTAAGAAAAAAGAGAATAGAGCTGGGTGGATAGCATGATAGAGACAATCCAGAAAGTCAGGAATGGAGTTGTACCAGCAACCAGTTAAAACTGGTAATTTGAGGAGAAATTAAACAGGTGTGGTAAAATCCTCTTCTCACCTAAAGTAACTCTTAAGCATGTCATTACTTGTGAAAAGTACCTTACCAGAAAATAGAACATTGCCATTTTCCCAATGGGAAAAAAAAAAAAAGATAAATAGGTAAAAGGAGGGGTCAGATAGGAAAAAAGTAGATTTTACTTAATTCTCCCTATTTCTGTGACTCCATTAGCTCTTCAGCTCCTGCAATCTGAATTCTATGTGCAGAAATCAAGTAGCATTATATCAAGAAGATATACTCCTGTCTGGAAGTTCATGAACTTCAGAAAAGCCATTTCATTGAATTTTAAGGGATATATACACAGATGTGATCTTGTACTAAAATCCTGTGACATATTTAAGATTTTTTCCATAAAAGTCTAGTGTCTGAACCAAGGGAAATGATAGCCCTCTGTCCCGGTCAGAAATACTTGGAGTTTTGTCAACAAGTCGAATAAACGGGTATTATTAAGCACCTTCCATCTGCAAGATTCTTGCCAGAGTTCTCCTTAATAGGCTGATCCTGTACCTAGAAGAGGTCTACTGGAGAGCCAGTGTGGCTTGAGAAGGGGCTGAGGAACAGTTGATAATGGTGTTTGCTGCCTGATAGCTCTGAGGAGAAATGCCAGGATCAGAAAAGATATCTCTGTACAATATTTGTAGATATGACCAAAGCCTTTGTACTGTCATTCATGAAAGATTTTGGGAAATAATATCAAAATTTGGTTGCCCAAAGAAATTTATCAGGATTATATGTAAATTTTGACAGCATGTTTGCTGGCTTCTGGACAATGGATAATTCTCTCAAGCTTTCCTAGTCGCCACTGGAGTGAAACAAGGCTGTGTGCTCGCTCCTTATTTTCAGCATGTTTTCAGCCCTTTTGTCAAATACTTTTGATGAGGGTGATCAGTTTACCAAAAAAATCCAAAAACCATCCCTGCTCCCAAGATACTCACAATCTAATGCTGGGAACAGAGTGCAAACAACTATGCACAAAGAACATTTATATAGGATAAATGGGAAATAATCATCCAATTTAGATAACAAGGTTATATGCCCAGAATGGTCCTTTACCAGGTGACAACTTATCCAAATTGTAAGTATAGCATTTAAAATAAAAGTTCAACAACATTGGTTTATTAGTCTTGCAAACTTTAAACTAAAGCAGCAGCAGATGAGTAAGGAATAGCAAAGGTGCCATGTTATTGGACCAAAAATAATGTGGAAGAGGTTTGGAGGACATCCTTTTAGGAAGGAAGGATCTTGATCATTTGTCCAGAGGAAAACCACCATGAAGGCAAAAAGACTGGCGATCCATTGCACATGAGGACTAGTTGAAGGAACTAGAAATGTTTAGACAAGAGAGGATAAGATTGAGTTTGGGGGTGAGGAGCATAGTGACAGCTATCTTAAAATAGTTGAAGGATTTTCTTGTGGAAGAGGAATTGGATTTTTGTTCCAGAGGACAAGATTCAGAACAGTGGGAGGAGGTGAGAAGAGTTTAGCTCAACATAAGTTATGTTTAGCTAATAATTAGAACTCCTCAAAGAGTCTCCCCTCTCCAAGAAGTAAGACATTCTCCCCTTCTGAAGATCTCTAAGCAAAGCCTGATTCATCCCTTATCAGAAATTGTGAAGAAGAGATTCCTCTTTGGTATAGATTTGACTTGACCACTTTGGAGTTTTCTGCAAAAACAAAAATTGGAATAATGCCATTCTGAATTAAGGTTTCCATTGAATTCCACTGAGCAGTTGAATGTCTTGCTGAGAGTCCAAGCCAATATATATCAGAGGCTTAAACAGACTCTCACTCTGTTCTCTATCCACTGCACTATAATGTCTCTCATCATTCTATGTTATTATTATCATATTACTATTATTAAATTTTAATAGGTGCTGTGATTACAAAATTTATCACCCTGTGACTAGACTAATTATATCTCTGCTCTTCTGCCAATAGACCTACAACTCTCACTAGACCACCATTAAAGCTTGTTCAGCTCAGGAAGACTTATCAAAGCATTTGGTAGGAGATATCATTGATACCCAATTCAAACTTACAATAATTTTTCTCATGTTCTAAAATTATAGTAAACTACATAGTGAAAATATGTAGGGTATGATGAATATATTGCACAGGTATCAATTTCTATCCATCCTCAAAAGAGATTCTTTGGAAACTGGCTCTAAGCAAGTAAAAATAATTCCACAGAAACCTGGGTAAAAAGTTAATTTATGGATACTTAGGGCAGTTAGGTGGTGCAGTGGATACTGAGCCTGGAGTTAGGAGAGAAAGCTCATCTTCCTAAAGTCAAATCTGGTCTCAAACACTTACTAGTCATGTGACCCTGGACCAGTCATTTACTGTTTGCCTCAGTTTCCCCCTCTGTAAAATGTACTGGATAAGGAAATGACCCACCACTCTAGTATCTTTGCCGAGAAGAACACAAACGGGATCAGAAAAGCAACTGGATGACAACAGAGTTAAGGAGATGCAGCTGAGGAACAAAGGACAGAGGTTGATAGTAGAACATGTCAGCCTAAATCTAAGCCTGTTAGAATAAGTTAGGTTTATGAACCCTCATTTGGGACATGGGAGCTGATACAATTTCACCAGCTTTTTAAAGTAGGCAAGCTGACTTATAGCCTGGGGAGGACCTAGAAATGAACTGTTTCTAAACTAAAGAAGCACATGCCGGTCAGTCATCAAGTGCCCAATAACTGTGTGGAAGGCCAACCTGCTTCAGGCTCTGTGAAATGACCTGCTGCAGTATCTCCTCTGTCCCAAACCTTAATTACAGCTTTGATGTCTCCAGGAAAAGTATTGTGGGATTATTCTTCTTGTGATTATGCTTTTTTTTTTCCCTCTTTGATGTGAGACAAAGCTAAAAATACTGACATTCTTCTCCAGGGTGGGTGTCCCTTACATACCCAAAGCCTCACTTCCTCCTCCTTTCTCCACCCATGGAGTTCCCTGGAATACTATGTTCAGTTCCAAATGTCACAAGAATGAGGATGTCTAGAGGAGGGGCTTTTGAGAAATCATGTCAAATGGTGATTATTCATGGAACTATGAATTTTTAATCTTCAAAAAAAGAATAATGAGGGACACAATAAGTTCTAAAAATGTTTTTTTTAACAAATATGAACATTTCAAATAACAATAAACAACAAAAAAGATAATTTTATATGAAGCTAACATATATAATAGGAAGAGATTCAGGACCTGTGATTTCACTGATATACAGAATTGTTCCATAAAAAAACTCCCTAGGAGCAGCGAGGCCTGGAGTCCAGAGAACCTAAGTTCAAATCTGATTTCAAATATTCAATATTTACTAGCTATGTGATCCTAGACAAATCACTTAATCCCCGAATAATTGACCAAAAAGAAAAATGGGGAAAAAAAAAATCAACAACAACTCCTCCTTCTACCAATGCAGGTTAGTACTCTCTCTATAATTTATAGACTTAGAAAGTAGCCTGGAACACTGAGAGGTCAAGATAATAACTGACATTTATATAGCATGTTAAGGTTATGTACTAAATTATAATAGCTATTAGGGTTATAAAGCACAGGACCATACAGCCAATATAAAATAGGACTTCTAGGGTAGGTTTCTATCTACTCTGCTACTTTCTCTCTCTCTTTCTCTCTCTCTCTCTCTCTCACACACACACATATCACTCTCCTCAAATATTTATGGGGGTCGACAAGTTGAAGAGAATGCAATTTTTAAAAAATAATACTATTTTATAGCTATTTGAATAAGTTTGAATAGTATGCTGTCTACATTCATTCATTTGGGCTTCATAAGAGTATAAGATGAAAACTACAAGTGTTATCATCCCCATTTTACAGATGGAGATACTGAGATAATCACCAATGATGCAGTTTTGAACCCATGTATTCCTGACTCAGTTCAGTGCATCCCATTATGCCACAATACTCTTGTTGCTTAGTTCCAATACTGGGGCAAAGTCACAGAGGGAACACTCTAAAAATTGTTTTTGTTGTCTTCCCTTTGTGACCCTATTTGGGGCTATCTTGGCAAAGTTACTAAAATATTTCCTTTTCCAGCTCATTTTACAAATTAGGAAACTAAAGCAAAAATGATTAAGTGAATTGTCCAAAGTCATATTTAAATTTATGAAGTTGAGTCTTCCTAATTCCAAGCCTAGTGCTCTGTCTACTGTACCTTCTAGCTGCTCTACACTGAAAATTAGAGTCATCCAAAAATAGAATGAGCTGCTTCTGGAGCTAGTGACTGCCCTAGAGGTCTTCAAGCTGAGACCAGATATTCATTTGTTGGAGATATTGTAGAGAAACTTTCTTATTAGTTATGGGTTGATCTATATGGTTCTGCCATTCTCCAAGAGCTTGGATTTGTTGGGAAAATCAAATGAACTATTGCAAATCTTAAAATACAAGATAAATGTCACTTATCCTTATGAAAAATTCTAGATGCAAAGAATAAAGACCAGTATGAACTGTGAGAAATGTGATTAGAATTGTAGAAAATGATGGAGAATGAAGAAAACAGAACTAAAAGATTTATGTCTACTGACTACAAAAGGGTCAAACTCAATAGCACTGAAAGGCAGTAAAGCTCAGACAAATAGAAGAAAAATTTTCCTGGACACAGCTTTCTTTCAATTGTTGAGAAAGTTTTTTTTTTTTTTTTTTTAAGTAGAAGATGGTTTCAATTATGATCATAACATTTGGTAATTTTCACTGTTTTCGGGAAATGTGCAGGGTGTAGATGGGTGTGATTAGGTGCTGATTGGGAAATTCCTGTTGTATTAAAAACAATGAAACATATCAATAAAAAAGTAAAATAAAGGAACAAAGTCTAAACAATATACAGGACAGAAAAAGAATTATAAAGACTGAATGTAAATCAACACATGCTATGTTCCCTTCTTTTTTGTTTTTTTATCTCTCCCATGGTTTTTCCCTTTTGTTCTGAGTTTTCTCTCCCAACATGATTTATAAAGTAATGGGTGTCAAAAATAAATAAAATTTTAAAAATAAAATATACAGGGGAAAAAAAAACTTCTTAAGGCCATGCATTATAAAATAAAGGAATACTGTAAATTGAAGGAATCTAATTTATTTGGGCAGCTAGGTGGTGCAATGGATAGAGTGCTGGGCATGGAATCAGGAAGACTTATCTTCCCAAGTTCAAATATGGCCTCAGATACTTCCTAGCTATGTGACCCTGGGCAAGTCACTTAACTCTATTTGCCTTGGTTTCCTCATTTGCAAAATGAGCTAGAGACGAAAATGGCAAATACACTCCTGAATTTTTACCAAAGAAATTCTAAATGGGGTCACCAAGAGTCAGAAATGATTGAAAAGACTGAGCAATAACAAAATAGGTATTATAGGTATTATGGATGAAGTGCTAGATTTGAGTCAGAAAGATTTGGTTCAAATCCATCTCAAATTACTAGTAGCGGTGGGGTGAGTTGTTTTAACATTGTTTAAGCCTCAATTTCTCTGACTACAAAACGTAGACAAAAATACCACATACCTCACAAGTTCATAAAGATCAAATGAAGGACTGTATCTTAATTTACCAGGCTGAAAACAGTTTCATCCACTACAATTACTATTATTATTAACCTTATTTTATAGATATAAGAAAACTGAAGCTCAGATACTTGGGGATCGCAAGGTTGTTGTATAATAGAAAGTATAATCAGTGAGAGGTCAGAAGGTCTGGATCCAAACCCCTTCTCTTACTACCTGTATGACCTTGACAAAATCGCTCACCTTCTTGTATCTATTTCTTCATCTTAAAATGAGAATGCTGACACACTTAATGACTTCTAACGCTTTGTAAGTTTGTAATAATGATTATCGTAGACTTCTGAGTAACCACCATGACTAATATAGCATGTTACAGCTTTCAAAGCATTTTATGCATATTAAACAATAATAGCTACTTATATGGTGCTTTTAGGTTTATTTTTCTTTATTTCTTGTTTTATTTTTTTCTAGTTATACATGCACATTCATTTTTTAAAAATACATTTCCTTATGAATCATGTTGGGAGAGAAAAATCAGAACAATAAGGGAAAACCACAAGAGAGAATTTATTGGGGGTTTTTTTTCTGGTTATACATGTACATTTTTTAAAAACACAATTCTTGATGAATCATGTTGAGAGAGAAAAATCAGAACAAAAGGGAAAAACCAGGAGAAGAAAAAAAAAAAACAGAAGAAAAAAAAGTTTATTGATTTTCATTCAGTCTTCATAGTTCTTTCTCTGGATACAGATGGCATTTTCCATCCAAAGTGCTGAGAAAAACCAAGTCTTTCATAGTTGATCATTGCATAGTCTTGCTGTTAGTATGTACAATGTATTCCTGGTTCTGTTTATTTCACTCAACTTCAGTTCGTGTAAATCTTTTCTAATGTTTTTAGTTTTTTTAAAGCACTTTACATATGCTATCTCATTTGAGCCTCATAACAACTCTGAGGTAGATGCTATTATTATCCCCATTTTAAAGATGAGGAAACTAAGGATAAGCGAGATTAAATAACTTGCCAGGATCACACTGCTCATAAGTATTTGAGGCAGGATTTGAATTTGAATCTTCCTGACTTCTAGTTCAGCATCCTATTCATTCATAGTACTATTCAGCTACTTTCTAAGGACCAAAAATGAGATTTGAATCCATATTTTTCTGATTCTCAAGTTGATTTACTGTGTCCACCCATGATGTTCACATTTATTCACAGACTTCATAAAAATTTCAGTTCAGCTCTCCCATCAATATGGCAGATCAAAATGCCAGGCAAAAGAATGTTCAAAATGTGTGTGTCTATCTGTATATGTATATACGCATTTATGTTTATATATTGTTTCCCCCATAGAAGATAAAGAGAGAAAAAACTATTTAATTTATGTCTTTCTTTTTTTTAATCCTTGAGCATTAATACTGTGTCTAGTACTTGTTACTCAAGTGCTTGTTACTTGAATAAATGCTCACTTATGATGCAGATGATGTTTGAGGCCTAAAATGTGAATTTTGTTTAGGTAGGCTTTTGAGTTTTATGCCATTCGTATCTTATTTGATGCTCTTTTTTTCAGAAATAAGAGAAAGGAACTGAGCAAGCTAAAAAGCAGCCATGGCGTCAGATGCTAGTCACATGCTGGAGGCTGCCCTCGAGCAGATGGATGGGATTATTGCAGGTAAGCTTGCTTTGATTCAAAATAACTGTACATGGATTGTTTCCAAAATGCTTAAAATGTTTTTTTCATAAGCATAAAGTATGGCTAATTTTCAGGCATTTGTAATGATGATAATGATATAGCTGAGAAGCTTTATGTCACTGTGGATAGAGAATTAGCCTTGGAATTAAGAAGCCTTGGAATAAATCTCTCTGAAATACGCCGGCTGTGTGGCCCTGAGCAAGTCACTGAACTTTAATGCACTAAGCAACTCTTTTTAAGACCATAAATTGAATATCTGCTTAATAGAGAAAGTATTATCACAGGAAGTTTCTCTACCAATGAAATCTTAGGTCAGGGCCAAAAAGAAAGTAATATATTTTAAAATTCCATTTTTCTATTCAAGAAAACATAGAGCAGTGGAAATTAAGGATTGAGGGCATAGTATGTATTCAGAGAGTCCTGAATTCTAATCTGCAGTTGATGTTTCTATCTAGTGACTATATATTGAATTCATTAGTTCATGTTTAGTGGGTGGAGAAAGTTGGCTTGCAAGTTCTCTTTCTGCCCAGTATTTGATATCTTTTCCTCGTTCTGTTTCTACTTTTTGGTATTTGGTAGCCCATGCCATTATTGACCAGTTAGGACCTTTAATGTGAAAGATATGGTTTAAAAAAGAAGAAAAGAAAGAAAAGGGGGAAAAAAAACACTGATCAGTAAGAATGCCTATCTTTCTGAGGATTTCTCAAATCAGTTGATTCTCCAAGATTAGGCCTACCCAGAATGATCTTCATGTTGCAACCCTTTTTGAAAATGTTTCTAACATTTTGATGGTAATACAAAGCATTGAACAAGTGAATACAGCCAAGTCTTCCTCTTTTAATTAGAGAATCTGGGAACTGGACATGACTTTGAGAGCCTCCATTTCAGGGTTCTTAGCATGGGATTGCATATTGTCTCCCCCATAGAAGATAAAAGAGAGCAAAAACTTTTTAATTTATGTCTTTTTAAAAAAAAAAAATATCAATTACTCAAACCCCCAGGGAGTTCTGTAGTTACATTTTAAGGAGTCTGTAGATTTGGGTAGATAAAAAAAAAAAAATCTCATCTTTATTTTAATATAATTGGTTTTCTTTATAATTCTGTGTATTTTATTTTGCTCACTTAAATACATTATTCTGAGAAACAGTATAAATTATTATTTTTTTTATTTAATAGCTTCTTATTTACAAGTTATATGCATGGGTAATTTTACAGCATTGACAACTGCCAAACCTTTTGTTTCCATTTTTCCCTCTTTCCCTCCACCCCCTCCCCTAGATGGCAGGATGACCAATACGTGTTAAATATATTCGAGTATAAATTAAATACAAAATAAGTATACAAAACAGTATAAATTATACAAGATTGCCAAAAGGATCCAGGATACTAAAAATGTTACAAAGCCCTGATACAGTTCAACCCCCTCATTTTACAGATGAGGAAGCTGAAACCCAGAGAAGAGGAAGTGACTCTGGATCCTAGGCTTATATAAATCTAGATATCATCTAATCCACCAGCCTTGTTTAACAGATAATGACATTGAGGCATAGAAAGATTAAAATCATCCAGGTAGCAAGTAACAAAGCCAAGATTTGAATCTAGGTCTTCTTACTCCAAATGCATTATTTTTCTTGATGCTATAAAACATGCCCAAGGCCATATAGTTAGTAGCAGAACTGTGCTTGAACCAACCAAAATTTGGAATATTCAGTCCTGTGTTCTACTTGCACCACAGCTATTGACAGAACCTTTGACATTCCCCTCTCTCCTGCTTTCCCGCAACTGTGATGTTCATGTGAATAGTACAGTGGAAGGGCAAAGTTATAGTGGCTCAGAGGGTACTGAAGTTTGAGATAGATTGGGACAGAGAGAACCATGTTGGAATTGTTAGTCTGTATTTCTCTATTAATCATATTAGTGGAAATATTTAGGCCACAATTCTATAAGCCTAGCATGGTTCTTTACCTGATGACAGTTTACTCAAATTATAAGTAAAGCATTTAAAAAAGTTCAGTCACTTGTAAACCCAAGCCTAAAAACAGCAACAAATATCACCATTTTTAAGATGAAATGTATTTTAATTTTCTCTGTGATTTAAAGAGAGCCTAATGGAGACAGAACCAAAAAGAATAATTCATTGAATGGTTGATTAAATTCTACTTAGAAAACAAGCTAAGCAAGGCCATAAATCTTCCAGTTGATCCTTCCTACCAATACCACATTGGTCAATGCTTTAAAAATAAACACACACACACACACACACACACACACACACACATGCATTCGTAAAACTTCACTCTGCAGGTATTGAGTGAGAGGTAGGGTTTAGGAAGGACAGTAATGAGGAATGGAGCAATGGGACTGAAATTACCTGTGGATTTCAACAATCAGTCCTAATCCTGCAAAGCACTATTGCTATGACCTTGAAAAATTATGCTAGTTCTTGGTTCTCTCATCTGTAAAATGATGGGGTTGGATGAGATTATCTACATAGTCCTTGAAAAAAAAAAATTCTATTGCCCATAAAACCAAATTTGGCCTTTTACAATCAAAGTTCACAACTTTAAAAAAAAAAAAAAAAAAAAGGCAAGTTGGGACACTTGGCTGATCCAGCTTTGTTGTTATTGTGTGTCTTTCATTCTCAAAGAGAAACATGGCATCAGGAAGGTGTCATGCCAAATGAATTGTATGTAAGTAAGATAGGGCTGTGCAAAGCCACCTGTCTCACTTAACCCCTCCAGAGCCATCTGGGTTCAGTGGCCAGATACAGATCAGGATGGCTGGAGATGGCCCCAGTTGTGTTATAAAGAAGAGTAGAATTCAAAGCACCTCGGGGTTGGAAGAGACCCCAGTGGTGACCCAGGCTGACCCATACCTGACCATAGGTTACCTTCATGAACTTCTGCCAATTGCTCATCAGCTTCCTTGCCAATCTCTAGTGATGATGACCTTGCCATCTCCCAAGGTCCAGGCCATTCTGCCTTGGGACAGCTCTAGTTAGTTTTTCTGCAGCTTTTAGTTATTTCCACCCTCTGTGAACAATTGTAGTAATTCTTCTCTAAGAAAGGGCTCTCAATGAATAAATGAATGGATGAATGAATGACTAAGCATTTATTACATACTTACTATGCATAAAGCATTGTTCTAAGTGCTAGAACAACCAGCCAACCCCTGATCTCCAGGAGCTCATGTTCTAATAGGAAAGACAACATAAGAAAAGTTTGAGTTGCAAATTTGGTAGAAAGGACCCCTGACCATTAAGCTGTAGTGAGACAAAGCAGATGGTAAAACTCTTCTTTAATGCCATTTCCACCAATAAAGATCATCTATTTCTGATGTTAAACCATTTGCCATTGCCTAGGACTTTAGTTACAAGAACTTTTCTGGGGATTTCATTAGCTGTGGCTATAGTACCCAAAGGAGTATTTGCTAAGCTGCTTGAAGCAAAGTGTCCAGAAGAACCTTCCCTCCCTTCATTCGGAGCATGGTGACATTTCTAAGGCAGACTTGCATCATGCTAGTGTTTTGGTCTTCCATATAGCACCCTTAATCCAAATACACCTTATAATCCATTCACAATCCCAAGTCTTTTTCTGTCTTTAGCCATACCCAAACTCCCCTCCATACTATGATGAACAATGCAACCCCTGTGTAGAACTTTGTTTGTTTATTAAATTTCATCCTATTAAATTTGACCCATTTTTCTATCCTGTTCAAATATTTTTTGGATTCTGCTCAGTCATTCAGCCACACAATGTTTTCTGCATATTTGATAGACATGTTAGCTAAGCCTTAATCCATGTCATTGATAAGAAATTCGAACTGTATAGGACCAAGAACAAGTGCTTGAACTACACTGGAGACTTACCTCTAAAGTGTCTTCAAACTATCAGTGACTTCTTTTTAGTTCCAGTCATTCAACCAGTTCTAAATTCAGCTAACTGTAATATTATGTAACCCAGACCTCTCCACTTTGTCTACAAGAATAACATGAGAAACTTTGTCAAATGACTTACTGAAATCTAGGTAAACTTTATCTACAGCATTCCTCTGATCTACCAGGCTCGCAACGCTGTCAAAAAAGGAAATGAAATGAGTTTGGCACAGCCTGTTCTTGATAAAGTCTGTTGTCTCTTGCTGATCACTATTTCCTTTTTTACATCTGCATGCCTTTAATAATATGTTCCAAGATTTTGCCAATAACCAAAGTCAAATGTTAGCCACTCTGCCAAGGGACGAAAAAATCTGAAGAATAAATTGTACCCTTTATCATTTGAAAGTGCATCTCTTCAAAAACAACAAAAACAAAATTACAAAAGCATTAAGGGAGAATCTAAAAATGTATATGTGGCATTAGCTAGTTTTATTCAAATTTCCTCATCTAGAACCTTATCTGTGGCTAAGTATGGTTATATTTCTTTGGGAAGTATAATGATAGATGTCAGTCTTTATTAGGAACAGCCTTGTGCAAAACATCTGCTAAGAAAAATTGTATTCACTGGGCCCAGACAAAGAGATGGAGAAGCTTGAGAGAGAAGAAATGACTGCTGGCACAAAGTCCTAGGGGAGGAATATTTAACACACGAGATAACAGACTCCCAAAAGATGTTGTCAGGGTACAACATTGAAATGAATCTAATTAGATGAAATTTAATATGGATAAATTAAAGTTGTCAAGGGCTCAAAAATTTAATTCCACCATTATGAGGTGGGTTTGGCTAATAGCAGTTGGTCTGAAAAAAAAGAGAGTGTTTTTAGTGGACTTTAGAGTCAACAGTATAATGTGGAAGCCATATCTACTAATTGCTAATGCAGTCTTGGGCAATGTTAAGAGAGACCTAGCTTTCAGAAATAAGGAGATAATTGGAGCAATGAGTTCAATTCTGGACACAATAATTTAGGAAAGACATTGATTAGTTGGAGGACAGCCAGCATAATGAAGGGTCTTGAGTCCATGCCTGTTTCCTCTGGAAAAAACTGCATTTGGTGTAATGGATTCTAGGAGCCGTACATGACTGCCATCTTCAAGATTTTGACCGGCTGTCATGAGATTTATTTTGTTTTCAGAGGACAGATCTAAGTTCTGGGGTGGTAGCTGCAAACAGTCATGTTTAAACTTGTAAGGAAATGCTTCCTAGCAGTTAGAATGGTCCAGAAATGCAATATTGTACCTGAGAGGCAGTGAATGGATCATCCTTCCCTGAAGATCTTTAGCTGAGGCTAGATGGCCACTGGCGCGTTACGTTGTAATGAAAATCCTTTTTCTGATATGGGTTGTATGCCCTCAGTTTTCTTTTCTGTAAAGTGAAGCAGCTTTATTATTTGTTCCCTGAAGGTGATTTTTTGATCTGAATCTATGATCTTAGAAGACCAAGTCCTCTGGTATAAATTTGGAAAATTCTTTGGGGCAAGAAGAATAAGGAGAAAAGATTAAAATAACTATGTGGTCAATGGAAGTAGAAGTTAATTAAGTAGGAATCAGTCTTAGGAATGGGAGGATTTCCAAGAAGCAGCAGGATACAATTAACATTATCAAATTGCCGTAGAAGCCAGTGAAAGATTAGCAGCCGTGGAATGGAGGTGGAAAAACTGGAAAGTAGGGGTGGAAATAAGGACTCTTAGGTCAGGAGGAGAAGGTCATGATGGAGCAAGTGTTCCTATGGTGGCAGGTTGTAACAAATTAAAGCGACAAACTATGGGATGGAGGCAGAGAGTACACATTCAGCCAAAGCTACTAGAAGTCGTAATAGTCGGTAATTTAGGAATGGATCAAAACAATTAAGGTCATGAAGAGTGAAGAAGAGAAGAGAAAGGATGGTGAGATTAAACAGTTAAAGTTCAGGCTAGTTCCTAGAGTTCCCAAGAACATGTGGGATGATGAGGGCTGAGTTATGACTATGTTGATGTATGTCTCAAGTATCTTGGGAAGAAGGACATTAGAGTTGAAGAGATGTCTCAGTACAATGGAAAGGTTTTAGAAGTCCAGGAAGTAGACTCAAATCCTACTTTTATCATTTGTTCCTTATTGATTTGTGGACTTAGTTTCCATTTCTCATCCATTAAATAAAGGGATTGGACGAGAGGGCTACCAAGGTCCCTTCCAGCTGCAAATCATGATCCTCCTATAAGATCAAAGAGCTTATTCAAATTGTGGAGTACCATAGCAGAAGATGGGTTGAATCAGACCAGAATAATAGTTTTGCAAAACTTTGTGGTTATTCAGTTGTTTCAGTTGAGACCCACCCTTTGTGCCCCCATTTGTGTTTTGTTTTGTTTTTTGGCAAAGATACTAGAGTGATTTGTCATTTTCTTCTCCAGCTTGTTTGATAGATAAGGAAATCGAGACCAACAGGGTGACGTACCCAGAATCATACAGGTAGAAAGTGTCTGAGGCTGGGTTTGAATTCAGGTCTTTGTGATTCTAGGTTTGGTACTCTATGAAATGTACCACCTCCTGGACCCATTTTTTACCATGTTATAGAGGAAAACCATGCTCCCATTACTAAACTCATTTCACACCCTGGGAGAACAATCCATCAGTTAGTAAAAGACAGCAATAAGAATGGAAAGATGGCAGGACAAACTGGCAAAAATGATCTCCAAAGAAGTCACAAGGGAAAGTCATAGTTGAGTGGTCTGAAAGTGGTAATGAAGAGCAATATATACTTAATAAAATGGTTACCAAAGATTTAAAGTCAGAGAGGGGAGTGGGAGTAGTTTTTCTGGGACTCAGTGATTTGGAGAGAATGGAAGGAGAACTGGACTGGAACAGGGCCGAAATAGAGCTGGGATGACCAGTGTAAGGTACTCTGCCCAGAACAAAATGAAAAAGCTACTTCAGGTTTTGGCAACAGAATCTGTTTGTTCAGTAGGTCTCTGAGGTCTCCCCCTGGCTACGGTTCCAGGAAAACACAGACTTCTGACTTTTCCCTTTCTATCTCCAACTGACAGTTATCTGCAGCTTGAACTTCCTGTCTACATTACATTTGTTTATTGAAAAACTAGTTTGGTCACATAGTATGATTTACATTTTTGGATGTGTTTATTAGTTAGGTTAAACAGTTTTTTCTGGTCCTTTTTTTTTTTTTTTTAATTTTTTATTATAAAGCACAACTTTCTAACTGGAATGATATAGGAAATACAGGTGATTTGAAAACAACAGTTGCCAATTAAGATTTTTTTAACATTTAGGGACAGCTAGGTGGCACAGTGGATACAGCACCAGCCTTGAAGTCTGTAGGACCTGAGTTCAAATGTGGTCTCAGATACTTAATACTTCCTAACTGTGTGATCCTGGACAAGTCACTTAACCCCAATTGCCTTAGCCCAAAAAAACAAAAAATCCTAATTAATGAATTGATTGGTTAAAATTTGGAGAAAAACCAAACTAATTCAAGTTATTTTCTTCAGAGTTAAGGCATTCTCAGTCTGTCTCTAGGTGTCTTTGTCACTGTTGACGGGGTAGGTCATGACAAAGAATCTACCTTCCAGTGCTAGATTAACAAGTAGGCTCCAAATCCACATCATCTCCCCATCATGCACAGCTCAAATTAAACCTTGCCTCAGATCAGGGATACCATGTTTTGCTTAGTCCTATCTTGATAGTTCTCTGCCCACTGGTGCCTTTTCCTCCTGGTTTTCATAAAGACATTAAATGATAATGAAGGAGCTTGATACGGCGTGATGTACTACTGGGAGAGAGCACACCTGTATTAAAATTTTTATTTCTTCCACTAATTCACATTATCTCTCCAGTTTCCCTGTCTGTACAGTTGAAAAGCTTGACTGAATGACATTAGGTCTCTTCCAGCTCTATAACTATAACTGTGAGGATGGTCTGGGTAGCGTGAGCAACATTTTCATGGGAAGGAAAAAATAAAATACCACATAAGATCAGTGCTGTGTCTTGTCTCCTTATACTTCTCCAATTTGTGGCTTTTCTTTCCTATTTAGCTGTGACTCTTTGAAAATAAAGACTGCATAGAAATACGAAGGTTTCTTTGGGTCAGTGGGTTAGTGAATGTCTTGACTGCCCTTAACCCCAGCATCTCTTGAGAAGGTCATCATTATCTGGAGAGCAGGGGTCAAATGCTTGACTGTCCTTGGCTACGATGGATGGCTTACAGAGCCAATGCTGATAAAATGGCTGCCAAAGATGCAAAGTCTGGGAGGGGAGGGAGAGTAGAATGGGAGAGAAAGAGGACACTGGTTCCCAGGACTAACAGCAATTAGGAGGGGCCAGCTGTCAGGATCCAAAATGTTAAGAATTTGTATTTGCTGTTCTGAGAGAAGTTATATTCTGTACTCCTAAAACATACCCTGCTCCTATCTAAATTCCTGTCTGACAGATAGCTTACTCATCTCATAGATATAAACTGAGACATATACATACACACATATATATGTGTGTATATATCTATTAAAATATATATATACATATACATGTGTGTATATATATTAATACATGGTAAATACAGAGATTTGTTTTTCTTGACTCTTTTAGTTGCTACACAGATTTTGTTTGGAGGAGAGAAAGTTTTTGTTTAAAAAATTATTTTTTACATATAATTTGAAAAAATACTATTGAGAGGAAATTTAATAAGTAATAGAATCATAGAATTTCAGAACTAAAAGGGACCTTAGAGATTATCCCTCCTTTTAAAAATGAGTAAACTGAGGCTGTTTTCCCCATCCCTATCTCTATCCCTCATTTTGCATTCTCAGGGAGCACACCCTCTATGATTTGTGGTGTTTTGTGATTCCAAGTGCAGAGCTTGCAGCATAGCAAACAAGCACATGTGTAACTAGGGTGTCTCTTCCTCTGAAATGTGCTGGTGTCAGGGAAGCAGCCCAGCAGAGAGGTTTCCGGATGTTTTTAAAGGTCCCTCATGGAGCTGCAAGCCAGGGGAGTGTTCGCAAGCGCCCTACTGCTGAGTCGGCAACCACAGAAAAGCCTGGCCAGGAGCTGAGCTAAAAGGAAGTAGAGCTTTTCCAGCTGGGCCCTTGAGGTGGCAGAGGGAGAGAGAGAAGGAGAGAGAAGAGGAAAGGAGAAAGGGAGGGAGACAAGGGAGAAAGGAAGGGGGCCAGAAGACTTAAGTTCTAGAGCAGAGGTTTCAAATAGTCTTCTTCCAGACCCACACGTGGCTGAACTAGATGGAAATGTAATTGAGAATTGTTCAACAAAATAAAAATACAGTAAAGCATAGATGTTAATGTGTTAATTGACATTGTCATTATGTGACTGTAGAGAGCTTTATGTGATGGTGCAGGAGACTAGAGCGATGGGATCCTATAATCAGGGACCATCGGGTCTAATCCTCCCATTTTACACAGAAGAAAGTGGCTGGTTCAGGGTCACACAGCCAGTTGAGTGTGTGAGGTAGTATTTGAACTCGGTTCTTCCTGTTCTGAACCCAAGCACTCTGTCTCTTACACTATGGGGATAGAGCTGAGAGCAGCTTATTCAATATGATCTCATTTCTTACCAAGAAGGAGCTTCCTTAGCATCCACATTTCCTCCTTATCCTACTCTACAATATTTGGTCTCACAACCTTTTTCTCTGTTGTTTAATATTCCAGTGGTAAAGGGTCAATGATTTCAACTTAATTCATTTTAGCAAACATTAGTCACATCATAAGCAGTGAATAGAGAACCAGGCTTGGAGTCAGAAAGATTCTCCTTCTGGAGTTCAAATGCAGCCTTAGATACTTACTGGTTATATGACCCTGGGCAGGTCATTTAATTCTATTTACCTCAGTTTGCTCATCTGTAAAATGAGCTGGAGAAGGAAACAGTAAACTATTCTAGTATCTTTGTCACAAAAAAAAAAAAAAAAACAAAAAAACAATCAAATGAAGCTATATAGGCTGGGACAACAAAACTGTACGTAAAGATCCCTGACAGCTGCCAGAAAATCACGTTAACATTATCTGTGTTTCTCTATATTTTGTGAAATAATTCCCAGTTACATTTTAATCTGATTCAATAAGACCTGTTTGAAATATCTGGTCTAGAGCACTGAAGAGTTAAGTGACTTGTCAGTGTAGATCAGAGATGGGACTTGAGGCCAGTTTCTTTCCACTATGCTATGTTTCCTCTAACACAAAAAATAGTATTTCCAATTTAAGGGCACTTTTAATCTAGGTTTCTAACTCTATAGAGTCCTAAATATGTGACTGGCTCAGATAAAATACCATGCGAGACCTAAAGGAGGAAAGGCCCATTCCAAATGAAAGGATGCCGTTCTAAACCGAGTTCTATCAACCTCAGACTGCTGAATCTGCACAATTCTGTGGGCAATTGGGCAGCTCCCAGAAGCCCCAGAGCCACGAGTTTGCATGCAGAATATATTCCTAGATAATTATGTCCTTTGCTAAAGTAAACCAATAATTAGAGTAACAGAATCATCGAATTTCAGAACTAAAAGGGACCTTAGAGATTATCCCTCCTTTTAAAAACTAGTAAACTGAGGCTTTAGAGAGGTTCAGCAACTTGTTCAAGATAGCAGAACTAAGGAGTGGTAATGTTTGGCTTAGAACCCAGAGCTCCCGAAATCTTTTTAAACAAAAATAATGATTTTCCTGTTCAAGAAGAATATTTGGCATTAAAAATTTAAAGAGTGCCAGTCTAAATGCTTGGTCTCAAGTCTAATCATTTATTCGTTCTTTCAGTAAACATTTATTGAATGCCCCTGGTTGATATGATACAATATCACAATGACACAAAGGCACAATATTTACATATTTATATTTCTCTTCCAACAACTGCATACAATCTAGGGCCCAATAAGTCATAAATAGAAGTTACTGTAATACATAGTATTTCATGGTTAGCACATCAGATTTAAAAAGTAAAGTTCTTATTCAATTTTTGTTGGGGGTTTTTTAATGACATTTTGTTTTTCCAAATACATACAAAGATAGTTTAAACATTTACCTTTCCAAAACCTTGTGTTCCAGATTTTTCTCCCTTTTTTCCCTTCTCTCCCCTCCCCAAGACAGCAAGCAATCTGATTTAGGTTAAATAGGTACATATCTTCTAAACATATTTCCACATCTGTCATGCTGAACAAAACCAACAACAAAAATCAGATCAAAAGGGAAAAAACACAAGGGGGGAAAAAGTAAACAACAACCAAAAAAAGGGGGAAAATGACTATGTTTTGATCCATATTCAGTCTTCCTAATTCTCTTTCTGGTTGTGAATAGCATTTTCCATTCAAAGTCTATTATCATCCTCTGTTTTCAAAGAGCACCAATGATGTCACAGGTGATGATTTGTGCGTAAATTGGATTTAAATCCAAGGCAGCTAAAGCAGGTGCTGTGAAACACTCAGAACTTCAGACATCTCAGATGCCCTGGTCACTGTATCCCAATCCATCCCTAAATTTCTTGACTTTTGTCTTGCCACTGGACTCCACTGGACTCTGGAAAACAGTGAGGCTGGCGAATTTGTACAATTGTGCATTACCTAAATCCAAAAAAAAAAAAGTATGTGGTAAATGAAAGAGGAAAATCATTTCTGAGGAGGCTCCTTGAGGTTGAGCATTATTTCATTTTTATTCTTATATTTCCAGTATCCAGCACATTGTATAATGCATAAATAGGTGTTTAATAAATATTTGTTGAAGAAATAGCAAGTCATATATAATAGAATCATAGAGATGACCTTTTCCTATTCTGCTTTGTATATGGAAATGATCATTTTATATGTTAAGAAAAAGAAATTAAAATTTGAAAAACAAATGACTGTTGAATGCATGAAAAAAAGGAATTAGAGAAGGCTTCTTTAAGCAGTTGATGGCAAACAGCAGGAACAAAAGGTTGGCAGCAAAGGAGAGCTAATAATAATTGATAGCTAGCATTTATGTAGCACTTTAAGTGCAAAATTTTCTCATTTTCCCCTCACAAAAACCCTGAGGGATAAGTTGCTTTTATTATCTTCAGCTTTACAGGTGAACAGGCATCCTGATGCTATCACTTAACTAGTGAGTGTCTGAGGCAGGATTTGAACTCAGATCTTGTTGACTTCTCTATCCAATGGGTTATCTCAAAATGAAGGAGAAAGCTAGGAATATAGCTAGGTGGGGTAAAAGAGTGAAGGAAAGATTGGTATTTGTTTATTAGTGTATAATTATGGAAACCTTAACATAGTAGGACAGGGGATAGAGTCTTGGTTCTGGAGTCAGAAAAATTCATCTTCCTGAGTTCAAATTCTGCCTTGGACCCTTACTGGTTGTATGATCCTGGGCAAGTCACTTAATCCTGTTTGTCTTGGTTCCTCATCTCTGAGCTGGAGAGGTAAATGGCAAACCATTCCAGATCTGGTACTAGCCACTGGGTCACCTAGCAGCCCTCAAAGAGCTTATACAGGCCACTTCTTAAGGATCCCTCTGAGTTGCATATTGAGTCAGAAAACCATATGTTGACATTATCTGTCTTCTATTGTATTTTTATCTATTTTATTAAATATTTATCAATTACGTTTTAATTTGATTCTAATACCACTTGAGTGTGTCTCTAGCCCTATTTATTTTTGATATCTCTGCGGTAGAGTTATTGAGAAATAAGGAACAGCAACCATGAAGAGTATGGCAGAATATAGGATGATTTGTATGAAAGTGAAGTGAACAGGAGCACAAAAACTACTTTTACAATAAAAATAACATAATAATGAAAAACAACTTTGAAAATAATAATCAATACAGTGATCAACTATCCTAGTAAAGAACCAATGATAAAATGTGCTGCCTGACAAAGATGATAAACTTAAGATTCAAAATAGACTAAAATTTTTGGACATGGCCAAATTGGGGGATTGAAACAATGAGAATGAGAAAAAATAAATGTTTGCTCATTGAAAATAAATTAAAACAAAATTTCAGAAAGTGTACATATGGAAAAATGATGAGTACAATTAAATTTTAGTGAACACTAAGGAACAGTAACTGAAGAGTTTAGAAAAACATTAGAGGACTTGAAATGATACAAAGTGAAGAAAACAGCCGTGAGAGAATATATGCAATGACTACAGTAATATAAATGAAAGTATATCTCAATTATCACCCTCTATCTACTCTGAATATATTTTGTATATTCTAGTCTTACACTTACACTTACTACCCTCCATGCATTCTCTCATCCAGTTACACTGGCCTGTCTACCGTTCCTCACATTCAAAACTCTGTCCACCAGCCAGGTGGCACAGTGGATAGAGCACCAGCCCTGAAGTCAGGAGGACCTGAGTTCAAATGTGACCTCAGACACTTAACACTTCTTAGCTGTGTGACCCTAGGCAAGTCATGTAGCCTCAATTGCCTCAGCAGAAAACAAAAACAAAATAACTCTATCTCCAACATGGTCCACATGGTCCACATCTGGCATTTTTGGAATACTCTTGCTCTTCAGCTTTTACTTCTGGCTTCCTTCAAGATTGTTCAGATTCCCTCAACTTCCAATGACCTCCCAGTCCACTCTGCTCCTCTGTCTTTTTCTCTGGGATTAGCTTTTATTTATTGCATATATCTTGAGTGTACATGGATATCTGCATGTTGTCTTCCCAGATGCAGGAACTATTTGCACAGTGCCTAGCATACAGTAAATGCTTAATAAATGCTTGCTAACTAAGTGGATTTTAGGTGGAGTCTTCCTCATGAGAATGTAAGTACCTTGAGAGCAGGGATAATTTTTACCTTTCTTTATATCCTCATCACATAGCAAGGTGACTGCCACATAGTAAGCAATTAATAAAAAATAAATAAGAATAGGTGCGCCGTGTTGGAGTTTCAGTCTTCTCATTGAAGTGAATGGGCTCAAAGGTATCAAAACTAAGAGGTTCATGGTAAGAAAGCAAAAGAAAAAGTTTACCATAGAGGCTCTGTAGGGAGTGAATAAAGAAAGAGTTAAACAATGTTAAGTAACAAGAATTTGGTAGAGGTTATATCCTACAAATTTGTGGTGAATTTAATAAGATCCCTATTGTGGTTTTATCTACTGATACTCAGAACTCCTAGTACAGGAACAGAATTTAGAATTCATCATAGCTTAGGAATGGTAGAAGGTGGGGGCATAGCCCTGGAAGGCATTCTTAGGTTAGTAGGTAGTATAAATCATTCAAGTGAACAGCCATGGGTCAAGGATGGGTATGGAGACAAACTAGATTTGAATATTCAAAATGAGACAATAGGAACAGCAACCCCATGCCAACTGGGTATCTGCCGACCAAGCAGGCTTTCATTTATTTAATCTGCAAAATCTCTCTGCCAATCAGGAAACCTTCTGATTGCATGCCTGGTTTAGTGAGCCCCATTCAATATTATGTAATCATTTAGACAACTTCTTTCTATCTGACCAAGGGGAAAAGAAGAGAGAAAAATCACAAAGCTGGAAAATACAGAGAGAAGACTCAGTAGTGATAAAATGAGAAATTAAAATGCATTTGGAGTCTTAAGACAACTTGAATTTCAGTTTTGTAGTCTCTCCTGGTACCTGCAAGGGAACTTATAACTTTGCTTGAATGATTGACTATAAGGGAATAGGGAGAAGATATGAAGAAAATGTCTTGGTGATTTTTGGCAGCTCCTTTCTAATTCTTAAAGCTGTGATGAGTTCAACTGAACAATCTTTGGAGTATGAGCCTTAGAGAGTGGGATCCATTCTTCTCAAAGCTGGACTCTCTTGCTTTTTTCCACTCCTAAAAATGTTAATAACTTTCCTTTTACTTCCTGAATGAGGAAGAATTTCCAATTCCTGAAACTCGGTCCATTAATACTAGACAATGGACAGAGGTTCAGTATTTACCTCTGTTATGGGCCAGAACTCTGAACTCTGAAACAAAGAATTCTTACAAGGTACTAAGTCAGTGGAATTGATAGCAACAATAGTTATCTAATTTAGCATGGTTCAGTATGACTGATTTACTCCTACAAGGAGATGTTATGGGCCAGAACTTGAAACAATTGGAATTGAGGGGAGAGTGGTTAAATCTAGTTTAGCATTGATTTCATCCTACAGCAAATAATGGTTTCTTAGTGATATAATGATTGGTTTGTACTCAGTGTATAGCATATAAGCTCTAAAAGCTCTCGGCCTGAAAGGACAAGCCCACTAGAAGTTCTCGGAGGCTTAGACAGATTAAATCCATCGTCCACCCTTCTGTTGGCTGGAGGTGGAAGCACAAACCTTTGGATTCGGAGAGATTCAGAGGGCAGAGAAGGAGGCAAGAGCTCAAGCTCTCGGAACCAAGGAGAGAGATAGGTCTCCAGAAAAACTAGCCGAGTCCCAAGTGAAGAAGACAAGACTTGGAAAGAGACAATAAAGGATTTGGACTTTAACCCCTGGCTGCACTTGTGGTGATTACTGAACTAAAATGAAGGCTGCCTCCAGAGACCCCAAGAAAACCCACTAAGAGAACATTACAATTTTACAGAGAATATTACAGAAAATGACACTTAAAACTGACAGTGAGCATGGGCAAAACCATGACACTCTCAGCCTCTATTTCTTCATCTGTAAAGTAGGGGATGATTAATTATATTGGGAGAGAAAAATCAGAGCAAAAGGGGAAAACCATGAGAAAGCAAAAAAAAAAACAAAAACAAAAAAAAAACAGAAAAAAGAAGTGAAACATAGCATATGTTGATTTACATTCAGTCTTCCTAGTTCTTTTTCTGGATGCAGATGGCATTTTCTGCTCAAAGTCTTTTGGGATTATCTTGGATCACTGAACTACTGAAAAGAACCAAGCCTTTCATAGTTGATCACTGCGCAGTCTTGCTGTTACTGTGTACAATGTATTCCTGATTCTGCTTGTTTTGCTCAGCATCAGTTCAGGCCTTTCTATAATTAGTGCAAAGATATATGTTGAAAACTATCTTTGGATATCTTTTGAAAATAAAAAGCTATTATTAAAAAAAAAAATTTCATTATGTAAAATCCACAGAGTTTATGGAGAAAATAGAGTTAAGGGCACAACAGTTAAAACTTTATCAATGATATTAGAAAAAAGATAGAAACCTAATTTTTAAAACAGTAGCACAGTTTTATACATATTAAATGGTTAAGAAAAACATAAACATTATTGTTATTTGTCCTTCATTTTGAAGAGAACCATTGCCGTAAGCTATTTATTGACTCATGCATGAATTGGATTTGATAAGAAGTTGCATAAAGTTAGTCTGAGGCTTTCTTTCTGAAGGCTTACCAGCCTTCCAGTGATTGGACAAAAATCAAGATCACTGGCCATGAAGCAGGGTGAAATGGATGATTTGACTACTTTGACGCCTGATCCAGCTCAAGCACCCCACTGCATCTGATTCAGCCATCTTCATGGCCAAATTATTCTCATCCACCTATTACACTGAGGAAAGTTTTCACATGCTATTCCCTAACTTCCCCAACAGGTTTGAGGCCTTTCTGGTATAATCAACCTGGTTTAGCCCATCTACTGAGATTGTTTACTAGTGTGTAACCAATGCATGTGCAGTAGAGTTTCTTGGAGTCTTAAGTAAGATTTAGGTGAATCAGGGACATGAAAAGTTGATGAACAGCCCTGAAAAGAACTGAGCAAGCTCTGACATTAGATATGCTAATCAGTATCCTCCTCATTATCTCATATATCCCACATAAACATTGCAATGTAATGGAGGCACTCGGTCTCAGGCTGCTTGTGAGTCCCACCCTATTAACTATCCCTACCTTCATCAAGGCTACCCTTGCATCTCCAGGTTCTTGATCTCTCTCGGACCACTGGACCCAGATGGCTCTGGAGGGGAAAGTGAGGCAGGTGACCTTGCACAGCCCTCCCTCACTTAAATCCAATTCATTTGCATGTCACAGCATCCCCTCCCTGATGTTCTGGTCCTTTTCCAGAATAAAAGACAAACAATAAGAACAATGGTTTAGTCAAATATCTGTGGACAAGATGAGAAGCCTCCAGGGTTGGGGGCCTTGGTAGGAGGGTGGGAATCAGCCCTTCTCTGCCCTTACCTCCTACTGCTCCACAAAATACACAATCATTTGGCACATCACCTTGAAAGAGTCTGAAGTTTGCTTATGCAAATGAATATCAGGAGGCTTGCAGCTTGTGACCTATTGTGAAAAGGTGCTATTTTCTACGCACCCTTGAAGATGAATAAACAAACCCAAAATTAAAATTATTCTCAAATCATTCCTTAATAAATATATATATATATATATGTGTGTTTATATATATATTCCTTAATATATAAATTGTGTTGGAAGTGTGATAACATATATGTGTGTGTGTATATATATGTACACACATGAGATTGCTTTATGTGCCTTTGAGTATGTAATTAAAGGTCAGCTGCTTCCAGTACAAACAGGTGACTTGAAATCATTCACAAATACATAATTCATAGAGTCAAGGGACCCCATTCCTGCTTCAGTATTACAGAGGATTTTTTGCTAGGATTAGAGGAGATGCACACAAAGAATTTGGGGGACACAGATTATCAAAATTATAGTCATTGCCATAAACTTTCCCCAAAGCTCCTCTTCTGCTCCCTCCCCTTCTAGAAAAAATGGGAGAATCTTTAAGTTTTCCTGATCCTTAATTTTGAATGGGAAACCATTTGAATGTGATCTAGAAATGTGACCGTGATGTTCTTTATGCTAAATTATATTTATGCTAAATATAATTTATTAGATCCCAGATCTTAATACTATAAGTATTCCATCCATAGGTATAGTTAAAAATTCTTTATCTTAAATGTAGAGCTGGAAGCAAGGCCAATTCAATCCTTCCCATTTTGCAGATAGGAAATATGACCTGGGGAATTGAAAGGATATGCCCCTGGTCGTACAGAGGCAGAATTTGAATCCATGTCTTCTGCCTCTAAACTCAGTGATCTTTCCACTATTTCTTTTTTATCTCATAGCATTTTTCAGACTTCTTTGATTCCAACATACTCTCATCCCAAAAAAGTCCCTAATACCAGGGGGCCTTCTTAGCATCTGTTTAGTGCTTGGACCTCTCAAATCCATTCCAAATCTGTTAATTTTTTATTATGGATTTTAGTGAAATCTCATCATCAGAGTCTCTATTGCTTTGGACCAGCTCCTTTTCCAGGTTCTTCTCCCAAGAATATTATCTTCCTTATTTGAGGAAAAACACAATTTGAAAAAGACTCAAGAAATTCTTGAAAAAGTTCAAGAGTCTAAGATGTATAATTGTAGTCATTCCTGAATAACCCTATCATCACTTTTCAGGCTAGCATAGATCTCTACCCTTTGTCAAAGTCAGAAGAATGTAATCATGACAATTATTTAGTATTTAGTATTGAAATAAAATTGGAAGGGTGTAGGGAATGACCCATCCATCATTAACTAGATTAAAAAAAAAAAAAAAAAAAAGGAACCTGGAACATTAGTATAAAAAGTAGTTTGATCTTCTCTTAACCAATTTAAAAAAAATACATTTTAATTATTTTTAAATCACCCACATTTTCTAATATATTCTTTTCTTTATCCTTCCAAACAGTGGGAAAGATGGTTTAGCTAAATGAACCAAAATATCAAAAAAGTGACATTTTATTTAGTATTCCTGACCCTTTTATTAGTATTCCTGACCCCTTTACTTACTTTTTTAAGTATACAGGAAAGAACAAAAGGTCAGAAGAAAACAGGACAGCTTTGAAAGTTAAAGGAAAAGCCAGCTATACATAATAAAGAATTATGGTTTTATTTTTTTACATAGGCTGTCTTCATTTTCTAAAATAAAAGAGGTCAAAAGATATGGTCAAAATAGTTATCAAAAGAAAAATCATTTAATTGGATTACTTGCCTTCTAGAGAAGGGGGCAGGGGAAAAGGAGGGAAAAAATATAGAACACAAGATTTGGTGGGGGGGGGGGAAGGTTGTTGGTTTTTTTTGTTTGTTTTTTGGGATTTTTTTGCTGAGGCAGTTGGGGTTAAGTGACTTGCTCCAGGGTCACACAGTTATGTGTGTTGTTACAATCAGTTATGCTTGTAAGTTATACAAATCATGGTCAACAAACTGATTGTGCTCAGAATATGTACCTCAAAAAAAAAAAAATCATATGAAAGAATGCCTTGCATCAATAATATTATGAAAATGCATGTAAGAACAACTCCAAGGTTTCTTGTTACATCCAGCTAATTGGCAAAAATGACCAATTATAGAAATAGTCATTGGAGAAGTTGTGAAAAGATGAACTCACTAATGAACTTGTTTCATGAAACTGTGAATTGGTCCAACCATTAAGAAAAGCAATCAGGAAACATGTGAAGTTCGTAATTAAAATATCTGTGCCCTTTGAGCCAGAGTTAACACACAAGTATATACTCCAAAGAGATAAATGATAAAAAAAAAAAAATTTATAATAAAGACCCCTTACATAGCAAAATATTTATCTTTTTTGAAGTAGCAAAGAACTTGAAACAAAGTAGATGTCCATTAATTAATTAAATCATTATTTTGTTAAAAATTAACTAAATAAGTTGTAATACATGAGTATCACAGTTTACTGTGATGTTAGAAATGATGAATATGATAAATATTAAGAAGCATGGTAAGATCTCTTTGTTGTTCAGTCATTTTTTTTCAGTGAAGATTGACTCTTCATGATTTTGGTTTGGGTTTTCTAAGCAAAGATACCGGAGCAGTTTGTCATTTCTTTTTCCTGCTCATTTTACAGATGAGGAAACTCAGACAGAATTAGTGACTTCTCCAGGGGCCATTCAGCTGAGGTCAGAATGTAACTCAGACCTTCCGAAATCCACATCTGTCCACTTTTGCCACCTAGTTGCCAATGATCTTTGTAAATGGATACAAAATGAAGTTGGGAAAATCCTATATTCAGTATACAGTGTCCAAAAAAAAAAAAAAAAAAAGAACAAAACCCCAAACTATTGAAATTGAATGTTGCAAAATTATCCTAACTAAACCTAGTTCCAAGGAGAAGAAATGAGAAGGAGCTTTCTTACCTTTTACTTGCAGAGTAATTAAGCAGGTCTGTCAAAAAGTATCTATTAGATACTTACCAGTTGGTGGGCAAAACTTGAAAGAAAAAACTCCATCTCTTAACCTTAGAGATAAAATGCAAATGCCTGTGAGCACAACTGTGTCAATAGAAGACAATGTGGGGTGGGGAGGACCTAGTAAAGGTCTCTTCCTGGAGGTGGGGTTTGAGTTGGATTTTGTAGGAAGCCCAGGCAGTTGGAACATACAAATTAAGAGAGACTTTTCCAACATGGGGAACAGCCATCCTAAAGGATCAAGGATGAGGAATCCTTCAGGTAATGTCAGTTTTTTTTAAAGCAATAATGAACTGAACTTCAGATGAGCACATTATCTACAATTTCTTATTCTGTATTTTCATTTAACACAGTGTGCTTGTTGAATTGACTCGACACTTCCACATTTGAAAAGTTAATCTATACTTTCTGAAATGCACAGGTCTTCTAATAATATTGACATCTGCTTTATTTCTAACACTTACTCCCCAGATGGGATCCTAGCACTTAGGTCCTCATAAACTAATTCATCTTCTTAGACCAGCAGCTTCTTTAATGGGAAAACCTGCGAATATCTCTTTCAACTGCTTTTTTTTCCCTCTCAATGACCTGTGTCTTCAGCCCCACACTTTGTGGACTTTCTTCTTCAGTTGCTCTGTTCCTCCACTACTACGGTTGATCTCCAAACACCTTGCTAAATTAGGTGCTTTTATTTGTATTGGGTATTTATTTGTTTCTGTTTGAGAAGAAGTTTGTGCAAGTCCTGGGATCCAGCGTTTATAGGTGGGCAGTTAGGTGGCCAGCGAACAGAACAGACTAGATCTCTGTGCCTGGAATAAGACCTGAATTCCAATTTGGTTTCAGACACTTAGTAAGTGTGTGACCCTGGACAAGTGTCACTTCCTCATCTGTAAACTGAACTAGAGAAAGAAATGGCCGACTATACCAGTAGCTTTACCAAGAAAACCCAAAATGAATTCATAAAGAGTTGGACATAAGTAGAACAACTGAACAACAACTGTCTTATAGATATAACACTCCTCCCAAGTAAAGCATTTCCAACCTTTTTTCAGCCCCTATTGCTCTTAGCTTTTAGTAGCCTTCTTGTACCATGATTATCTAGTACAAAAGGAAAAAGTTGTAGATATTTCCACTGATGAATACAGAAATATGAGATTAATTTATTTCATTCAGATAAATGTTTTTATTAACCAAGAGTCCCATATGCTTTCAATAGCTCTGTCAAAATCTCTTTGTTTTTGATAGGAATCTCAGGTGATCTAGGGCTTTTTCTGATTCTATTTTGAGTTTTTTCTGTGATGTATAGGATGATGATGATAATAATAAAGGTTTTTCTACTGAAATTCACACTAGCTACATTTCACTAAAAAAGTATTGATCTAATTCCAAGAGTCTAATGAATGATAAAGAAATGTACCCCTCCTTTTTTACCATTTGAGATAAATTTTGTGATACAGCCTTAGTGGGGATTTGTTTTACTTGGCTAGATTTTTTTTTTTTTTTTTTTTTTTGGCTGAGGCAATTGGGGTGAAGTGACTTGCCTAAGGGTCACACAGGTAGGAGGTGTCTGAGGCTGGATTTGAATTCAGGTCCTCTTGACTTCAGGGCTGGTGCTCTCCACTGCACCACCCAGCTGCATGTTATATATTTGTTTTAAAAAAAAGTTTTGGGTAGACTTTGGAGGGAGATGAGAGGCTAGATGGAGTTACCATCAAAAGAATAGAAAGAAAAAGTTGTTGAGGTACTTTTTTAATTCACAGAAAAGTACTAAAAGAAGTTTAGAAGAAATCACAGAAGAGATTTCAGAGTTATATATTTAATATACAATATAATGATTTTCTTTCCCTACCTTCTCCCCCCAAAAGGAAGAAGGGAAGCCCTTGAAATAAAATTTTGGGGGAAATTTTGATACTGTGCATTTTTAGGCTCAATTCTGGCATTAAAAAATAATTGAATTAAACATTAATCTATGTCCAGGCCATTTCTAGCTTAAAGAGATATCCAAAATGTGGTGTACTCCTATAACCTCTAATATGTCTCTCTGCCTCAAGACTATTTGTGATAGCATTTCTAAGAATCAAATAAGGAAACTTTCATAATATGTTATACTACACTTGAGAACAATTATTATTTCAACTAATCAGTCCCTTCCCAGAGCACTACTTTAGGTCCAAAATGGGTTCCATCCATAAGATCAACATCTTAAACTTGAATAAAAAAGAGAGCCCTACTTTAAAGGGTGGGACAGGCCTTGATCCTATCTAGACTAAACCAGATTTGGTTATCACACTGAATTCCTTTCTAAAAGAAAGACCTTAACTTTTGTGATCTAGATTTTCCTAAAGGGAAAAATTGGGGAGGGATTTTATGTTGGAGAAATAGTCCTTAATATTATTAGACTAAAAGGGAGGGTTAAAAAAAAAAAATAGCCTCCTACAGATGTAATAAAGCACAAAATTCTCACATTGACCACATCCAAAAATGTGTCTCATTCATTATATATCTGGCCCATCATCCTTCTGGCAGGAAGTAGATGCCATTCTTCATGGTGGGTCCTCTGGAATCATCTTTGGTATTTACACTGATCAGAACTCTTAAATCTTTCAAAGTTGTTTATTTTACAGTGTTATTATATCTGTTGGTCTGCTAGTTCTGCTCACTTCATTCTTCTTAGGTTAAATTTAAAAATAAAAATATGTTGTATAGATTCAGTTTCATTCATTTAGTAAACATTTATTAAGTACTTACTGGGCAAAAGGGCCATCACACTGTACATACTGTTTAATCCAGCAGTGTCTCTACTGGGCCTTTATCCCAAAGAAATCATAAAAAGGGGGAAAGGAAACACATGTGTAAAAGTGTTTGTGGCAGCCCTTTTTGTAGTGGCGAGAGCTGAAAACTAAGTGGATGCCCATCAGTGGGAGAAGGACTGAAAAAGTTATGGTATATGAATGTTATGGAATAGTATTATTCTATAAGAACTGATGAGCAGTATAGATGAAGAAGGTAGAAGAATATAGGAAGGGACTAGTTATGAAGGGCTAACAGAGCATTTTGTATTTACTTTTGGAGGCAATAATAGGGAGCTACCGGAGTTTCTTGAGTAGAGTGACATGAAATTGAGGAAAATCACTTTAGTGGCTGAAAAGAAGATGAGGAGACATACAAACCCATCTGCAGTCTGTTGTAGCAATCAAGGTTGGAAACCTCAGGGACTAGGAGATGATGGTCGTTACTATGATAGGGAACTAAAAAGAGAAGATTAGCTATCCAGTTTGAGGTGACTGAAAAGCAGTTCGATATGTCACATTGGAAGTCGGCAGAAAGACTGAGGCAGAAAAGATAGTTTTGAAAATCATCAACATAAAAATGGCAAATAAACCTGATAAGATGATAAATGAAGCTTAGATCAGGGCTTCTTAAGCTTTTTGCACTCACGACTCTTTTTTTGTCCAAGGAATTTTTACATAACCCTGGATATGTGGGTATATAAAATATGTACACAAATCAAAAAATTATTGATAATATGGTATAAATAATAACTAATCATAAGTTTGTTTTAAATTTTTGTATACATATAATTTTAGTATTTATTAAAGATGAAAGAAAATTTGCATACTAATGAAATGGCTGTGCTTGTTTATTTTACATAATAAATTAAATCTTGGTGGGATATTTGATAGCTTTTATTGTTGATACCTTCAGTTATTTGACCCCATATGAGCTCTTGTCCTAGAATTGGCATAGAGAAACAGAAGAGGACCTAGAACACAACCCAGAGGGACATCTTCTGTTAGGAGATTTGATCGGGATAGGAGACATATTCCTCTTTTTCTGATCTACACTACATACAGAAATGCTTTAATTTATACATGATTGTTTGCATGTTACTTCCCCATTAGATATCTATACTTGAGAACAAGGATTATCTTGTTTTTGCTTTTGTTTTTTGATATTCTTCAGCACATAGTAGGCTCTTAATAAATATTTGTTGATTGATAATCAGTTGTTTGTTAAGGTTAGAATGAAAAAAAATATATAGACTGATATAAGGACCAGTGTTTTTGAATGAATGAACAATGCATTTTTTTAAGTACTTACTCTGTGTAAAGCATTATGTAAATATGTACATACATAAAGCCTGCCAGATACAAAGAGCTACATTCTAATCGGACAACACATAAAAAGTTCCCACTGCAAGTCAGGTAGAATGGTCCCTTGGTTCTCAGGGTATCATGGCAAAGCAGATAGTAAAGCATCTAGGTTAACATCATTTCCACTGGGGGAAAAAAATTATATCTCTTCCTGATGGGAACAACAGCTAAGTGGTCCAATGGAGAGAGCACTGAGCTTATAGTCAGGAAGATCTGAGTTGAAAGCCAGCCTCAGATACAGCTTTGTGATCTTGGGTCAGCCTCAGTTTCTTTATTTGTAAAATGGGAATAATTACAGCATCTACCTCCCAGGATTGTTGTGAGGATCAGATGAGATAGTAATTGTAAAGTACTTAGCACACTTCCTGGGACATTGTAAGTTCAAAATAAACATTTTCAGTAGTTTCATTTATCATGTTGAATATTTTAACATTGCCCAAGATAAGTGATGGCAGAAGTTTGTTTGTTTGTTTGTTTTTCCCCTGGATTTTCAATAGCTGTGGCAGTAACACCTACAGGAATAGTTGTCAGCCTGAATCTCCATAGGATTTGTTTATCAAGATGGTCTAAAAGTAGCATCATTCCTGATTTTTAGTTCATTTTTAATTCAGAATCCTAGGCTGTGTAGATAAGAATCTGAGGGGAAATGGTGGTCAGTGGTGGTTGGGATGATGTGCCTTGCCTGGCAGATGCTGCCTGCAGTCTATTCCATCTCTTTTCTCCTCCTCTTCCCCAACCCTCTATGCAGCTAGGCTAGCTTTCGGGCTTTGTGTAGGGCAGTTGATTGGCAGTTGGTGGGTACTAGCTGACGTCAGATGGCCACTTTAAGGACCGAGTTGGAGGTAGCAATGGGGAGAATTGGATACTCCTGGGTCTGTCTTAGTATCCAACATTTCTTGGGAAATGACTCTTTTGGAGGAAGATGCAGAAAAAAAATAAACTTTATGTTATTCCATCTGAGAAATAGGGATCCTCTTTGATGACATTGGTCGTCTCATTTTTAACCAGATGTTTGTGTTCATGTTCAGGCGGCAGACTTCCAAATCAATAGGGCTAACCTCAACTCCCCCTCCTCTCTTCCAGGCACCAAATCGGCTGCTGAACACAGCAATGGTGTCTATGATGTTGGGCTGCCCTCCCAATCCCCATACATGAGCATGTTCCCAGTACTTCATCTCATGGAGGACCTGAGGCTGTCGTTGGAGATGCTGGAGGATCCTCAGGAAAGAGAAGTCCTTCGGGGGCAGATCCCAGAGCCCACTGCAGCCTACATAAAAGAGTGGCTTCAGGGAAATCTGGTGAGTAACTGTGACACAACCATCCTGGGAACTGTTCTGCCTGCTGGGCCACAAAATCTATTTTGCCAAGTGTGTGACAGAACAGGCATGCCATTCAGCTAGAGAATTGCTAATTGCTTTATGGGGAAAATTGGGACAAAGTATGGGAGATTTATTGAACTTTTAAAAATCATTCAAATTTGACATTTCCACCTTATTCATACTATTTTTTATTTAAATTTTAAATTAAATTTAAATTTAAAATAAAAAAAAATTCTAGTTTCCCTCTTTTCCTTAACATGTACAATTTTCTACTACGCCTCTCAAACTCACTTACCAAACTTTTGACTGGCATCCAAGTCTTTGTTTTTCCTTTCCCTATTTGAAATGCCTATAGCAATGGTTCTCAGACTTTTGTTTGTTATATGTATCTATCGATCTTTACCATATTAGAAATTAACTGATAGCATTTTAAAGTATTTATTAATAGATTTTAAATAGCAATAAGTCCATTAATATGTTACATAGTTTACATGTATATACATATATATATATTTAATAGAGAAATATCATTTTATTACTCATTTTTGCAAATCTCTCTAATATCTGGCTTAACTAAAAGATTCTTATAATTATAAAGATTCTTATCTGCTCTTCTACATTCTGTCTATTGCAACATGCAATTTTGGTTGAAAGACATAAAGATAATCCAGCCTCAAAGAAAAGTAGTTGGAAAAAAGGAATATTTTAATAGGCAAATTATGTCTTAGTATTATCATGAAAATAGTTTTTGCCTCGCTGATCTTCTGAAAGGGGTATAAGAATTGTTGGTATGAATGTCCCCTCATACCAAGGAAAACAACAAATCTTCACTTCAAGATAAGGGTTGTATGGATGGTTCTTTTGTTCATTCACCTCTGGAACTGAACTCTTTATCACACAGCATCCAGTCAAATCCAATTAGCATTTGATTCTAATCCTATTGCAATTCATTCATTTATAGGCTCTTCCCCTTAACTTAAATTGACAACTCTCTATTCTCAATCTTGCCCTGTGCTCTGACTTCACAAAGTGTCAACCCAGAACAATGCTATCTGGATCCAGCATACCTCCCTGGCAAGCATGGATATAACATCCCAGTGCCAAAAGAGCATTGTTTAGTGTCAGGAAACTTGGGTTCCCATCTTGAATCCAATACAACTCCTTTCAGTTTTTAACAGAAACTGAGTCTTGAAAAAGTTTAATGATATATCCAAAATAGCATGGATAGGAAATGGATAGCAGAATCAGCATTAGAATCCAGATCCTCTGAACCTCAAAACCATTATAATTTCCTCTCTGTCACCTTCCTGAACCTTAATTTCCTGAAGCACCTCCTGGTAGGAACAGAATTCATTCAGATCTTCTTGAATCTTGTCTGTCTACTCCCATTGGATCGTATCTCCTTTTACTAGAAAGTAGGGAGAGACAGCTTTTGTTAAAGCAGTCTTTCCAGTTAATTCTGAATGAAGAGCTCATTATTGGTAAATATTTCAGGAGAACAATGAACCTATAGTTCTCGCTGAGAAAATAAGTAATCATGTCAGCATTAAATATTTATCTCGGGTAACCACTGTTACCTGGCACTGTTAGTCCTCTCCCAAGACCTCGGGGTGTGGTTAAATTTTACTCCAAACACATCCAGTCTCCCCATTATTCTAACTAAGGGGGTCTCTCCAGGCTTGTCTCTGAAGAGAGATGACTTGAAAAAGAAAAGGATTCTAGGGACAAGTTTTGTTCATTTGTTTGTTTGTTTGTTTGTTTTAATGGCTGAGAAGTCTTATCAGGCACACTGGGTGCCTTACTTCATTTAAAACATCTTTGCCTCAGTGTCATACTTTATTACTGAGTCCAAAAAACCAAGTAAATATTTTCCTATAAAGAACCATGGAGAGATCTTTAATTCTGGCAAAAAAAAAAAAAAAAAAAATGCAAATCTGTTTGCCAAATGGAAAAGAGAGAGGAGTTTTTAAAAAAATGTGGGGAAGAAAGAAAGGGCTGCTTTATGATTAATGAAATGTGACTCGAGCCTTCCTGTGCCAACCGGGAAATGCTCATAAAGAAATGAAATGTTTTCTGAGGCAATCTTTCCTTCTATGAAGTGGAAGAAGATACTAGGAGATCAGACACTACCTTTTCCCAAGAAAAAGTTGGGGTAGTTTTGTATCTGAATGTAGCCCCTCCTCTGTCATGGGGTTGGAAGTGCAACACCAGAATTCTAGAGTGGACCAAGTTTATCTGCCTGCCTTTATGCTGAGCCTGTGCTATCCTGCCAATCCATCTGCCTCCTAAGTGTAGTCTGCTGCCTTCCTTATTCTGATGCAGTAGGTGATAGAGGCCACTGGAGGGGGCAGAGACAGAAGAGCTGGTTACTTTGGCTCCCCTGCCTCCCTCAAAGGCCAAAGACCATGGGGATGTTTAGTTTACCTTCCTATTGTTGCCTTCAGAACATTTTGGAAAATCCCCAAAATAACCAGATTTTAGATTTTTTCAGGAAGAATAGTATCGGATTTTGCAAGTTCATTTTTGAATCACAAATAGTGTAACCAAATAATAATAACTAATATTTCTGTGGGACTTTGAAGTTTGTAAAGCACGTTACACTTTATCTCCTTTGACCCTACTCCAATATATCACAGATATAGGATTATTAATAATAATGAGGATGTGATAACATCAAAAGCTAATACTGATATGGTGCTTGCCATATTCTAGACACTGTGCTAAACACATTGCAATTATTACTTTTCTTGATCTTTACAACAATCCTGAGAAGTAGGTGCAGTTATATATATATATATTTTTTTTTTTTTGCCATTTCCTTTTCCAGTCATTTTACAAATGAGGAAACTGAGGTAAAAGGATTAGTGACTTGCCCGGAATCATACGACTAATAAGTATCTGAAGTTGTACTGGAACTTGGGTCTTCCCCACTCCAGGCCCAGCACTCTATTAATTGCACCATTTTGCTGCCTCCAATATTAATATATTCCTACAACTTATAGTCTTGAAGCCTGGACTAAAAGGTTTGAGAGTGACTTGCCCAGAGTCTCAAGTTTGCATCAGAAGCAGGATTGGAATCCAGGTCCTCCTGTGCTATGTCATATCGGCTAATTTGGGAATATAGTGTGAAAAAGAAGTGTAATATGGAAAGGTTGAAGACAAGTTAAACAAGTGTTTAACCTCTCAGCCTCCATTCCCTCTCCTGTAAATTACAAATAGTGATGATAATAACACATCCCTTTTGTGAGAGCCAAATGAGATCATGTAATTATACCGATTAACATCTATAAAGTGCTTTAAGTTTGCCAGATGCTTCATTTGATCCTGACAAACAGCTGTGAGGTGGAGGCCATTAGCATCAGCAATTTACTGGAGATTCACTTGCCTAGGGTCACACAACTAGTAATAGACCTGCTATGTAACAGCTCTTGGTCTTTCCTAAAGCAAAGAAAAAAATTCATAAATATAATTTCTCCCACCAATATATATATATATATATATATATATATATACTTTCTTGATCTGGACAAATAGTTAACCTCAGGTTCCTTATCTGTAAAATGAAGTAGTTCAACTGGATAATTTCTAAGGACCCTTCCACTGAGTATCTGTGAACTTGGGATGGATGCCAGGTCTTCCTGATTCCTAAGCCACACGAAAAAGGTATCTGAATGAGAAGCTCTGGGCTGACTAATCATGAGCATCTGAGTCTGGTAGAAGGTGCCAGTTATGTTGTTAGTAGGTTTAGAATGAGAGTTCTTAATCTGAGTTCTGGGGAGTTGTGGTATATCTAGAAATGTGTGTCCACATTTACATGTGTGATATGTACGTACACATTTATACATATAACAAATGATATTTATTTGTTATATTTATTAATATGGACAGCTAACAGGACACAGTAGAGTGCTAAGTCTAGATCAGGAAGACTCATCATCCCGAGTTAAAATCTTATCTTGGACACTTATTAACAATATGGCCCTGAGTAAGCCCTTTAACCCTGTTTTGCCTCAGTTTCTTCATTTACAAAATAAGCTAGAGAAGGAATCTGCCAAGAGCAACCTAAATGGTGTCACTGAGAGTCAGCCACAACTGAAAATAATTGAACAATAACTATATTAATAAATGTGTTATATAAAAAACAATATATTTGCATATTTTTTTAAATTTTATTTTCTCCAAATTCCTTTTCTTATCCATTGCAAAGAATTTTTTAAAAAGAGAATTTAAAATTTGTTTTAGATCAGGGCTTCTTAAACTTTTTCCACTCATGATCTCCCTCTCCCCCTTTTTAAATTTATTTTATTGGAAAAAAAAGTAAAGAAAAAAGAAAAACAAAATATAACAAAACAAAAGAGAACATTCTCATGCTCAGCAGAACATCAGGGAGGATTCAAAATATAAACAACAAATTACCAGATCAAGAAAGTATATATATTGGTGGGAGAAATTATATTCATGAATTTTTTTCTTTGCTTCATTTTTTCATTTAGTTCATTTACATTCATTTTTTTCTTTGCTTTTTTGTAAATTGTTCTTTGGTTCTCTGCTGCACACCTTATTCTTTTTTCCATTTCATCTCCCACCACTATCCCCCAGCAAGCTACATAGATAGATAGATATAGATACATACACACACATGATTATGATCCCTTTCATAAATTTCACAACTCTCACATTTAGTTACAATACTCCATATGGGGTCATGAATCAATTTAAGAAGTTGAGATTTAGATAACTTTTTTAATAGAATGTGTTTCATTTTTTACCCTATGTACTTATATTCATTTAAAAACATTATTCCTGGGGAGTGGTCCATCAGCTCCCCTAGACTGACAGAGACACATACAACAAAAAAGATTCAGAGCTCCTGATTTTTAAAGAAAAATTGAAAAGCACCGGATAAGTTCATAGTAACATTCAAGGAATCTTCTTTGGTTTCATTTCCCCCCTTTGTTCTTTTTGCTGTGAGATGAAAGTACCTCTAAACTAGGAGGCTTTAAAGAAATTTTCAGGAGGTACACAACTCCCATAAAGGACTGACTGATTCATTAAGTACAAATTTAGTGGATTTTGATTTTTTTCCCCCCCCAAAGAAATTCCAAGAACTCTACCCAATTGGCTCAATCTTCTGGCCATTTTCCCAGACTCATCTTTGTCTGGACCCACCCAAGCGTGGGAGTCCTCTAAAGGTTCTATCCTTACTCAATCTTCACCCATCTCTCCACACTCAAAAATCTCATTCTCTCCACAAGATTCAATTATCACCTCTAGGCAGGTAATTCTCAAATCTCTATGTCCGTCTCCCATCTCTCTCCAGTGCTGTAGATTACTAATGCAGAAACTTTGCCTTATTATTCCCCTTCTCAAAAACTTTCAGTAGTTTCCTATACCCTGTAAGATAGCTTATAAACTCTTCTACCTAGCATTTCATTTTAAGATCCTCTGTGATTTGCCTTTAACTTACCTTACCATCTGTACTTGCCTTCATGCATTCTACATTCCACCCAGACCTTGCCATCTGTGCTCCCTTTGCTGCATGCCTCAATCGCACTTTCATTTCTGCTGCCGAAATCCTCTTCCTTCAAAGTCAGGGATATTGATCTCCAAGAAACTTCCGAAACCTTATGTTAGAAGTGAACTCTCCCACTTTTGATATCATCTAGCATTTTAAATCTTTTCTTTTCCCTTAGTACATTCTTTCTTATTTCAAATGCGTAACACAGTATATAGAGAGCTGCCTTCATGTCCCACTAGAATACATACTGGAGGTGTGATCCTGGGCACATCACTTAACCTCAGTGCCCTAGGAAACTCACTAGGTTGCAGATAAAGTGCCAACCTTCATTAATAGAGGGAGTTCCCTGTGCCAACAAGATCACAGGTCTAGTTCCCGTCTTATACTTATTTCTATACATGTGGAAAGTTTTTTCATATTTTCCTTATTAGATTGTAAGCTCCCTGAGGACAGAAAACATCCCCTGAATAGAACACTTAGAAGGCAGGCTCATCTATGACAAGGTCCTATAAATTACTTAACTAAACAGAACTAAGACTGTGGCTACAGAAGAAGATGTAAAACCCAAAGCATTTTTTCTCTGTTGCTCTAAGTCCAGGGGAGGAAGGAGAGAGAGGCAATACCAGAGTCCTAGCAGTTTATGGGACTCCCTGTCTGCTTGCCTTCTGAGAGAATCCCACTCAATCTGGTCTGCACATGAATGAGGCAGTCCTCTCACATCTGCTAAAGGCACGGTTCAGCCATGAGACAGCAGCCCCAGCAAGACAATGCAGACAAAATAGCATCCAAAGTCAGAGGCAGCAAGCGCAGTTCTAGAAGGAAGCCTTCAACAAACTTCTTATCTTCCTCTTTCGCATCCTCCATTGCTTTGCTAACTGGCTTCTGAATTTCATTTATGAAGTAAAATTGATCATTTAAAATTCTGAGTCCTTGCAACAAGCATTGTGATTTCCCCATGGCTGAGGGCAATGTGGCACAAATGACTGGTGTCTGGACTTTGAGTCAGAGAAAGCTAATTTCATATCCTGGCTCTGACATAGCCTATCGCAGTCTCAGTTTCCTCTTTCATAGAATGGATATATTAATAACACCTACCTCACAGGATCATTATGAAAATCAAATAAAATAACCTATGAAAGGTACTTTGCAAACTTTGTATAAATAAATATTAACTATTTTTATTATTTTTTTCTGATTTCTGTTGATTTTGTTGTTGCTCAATCATGTCTAATTCATCATGACTTCATGGGCCATAGCATTCCAGGCCCTTCTATCTTCTAGTATCTCTCAGTCTTATGTTCATATCTTTTCATTTCATCCTCTGCCATCCCCTTTTCCTTTTGTCTTCAATGTTTCCCAACATCAGATTCTTTTCATTATGTGACCAAAATATTTAAGCTTCATCTTCAGCATTTGACCTTCCAATTAATACCCTGAATTAATTTCTTTAAACATTGACTAATGGGATTTCCAAGCTGTGTAAGGGATTCATCAATTCTGTGGCTCCCAGCATTCTTCATAATCACTTTCACAGCCATATATTGCTTGAAAAAACCATACCTTTGATTATACGGATCTTTGTCATGAAGTTGATGTCTTCATTTTTTAGTATCCTGACCAAATTTGCCCTAGCTTTCCCTCCAAGGAAGTAAGCATCTTTTAATTTCATGACTACAATCACTGTCTCCAGTGATCTTTGATCCCAAGAATATAAAATCTTACATGGCTTCCATTTCCTCTCCTATTTTTGCCAGGAAGTAATGGGACCAATTGCCAAGATTTTGTTTTGATTTTTTGATTGTTGTACTTCAAACAAATTTTAAACTCTAGTCTTTTACCTTCATCAAGAGGCTTCTTAATTCTATTAATTCTTCTTTCTATTATTACTTTACCTGTAAAATGAAGTTAATACATGTAACATCTCATAGTTTTGAACCTGAGATGAGTTTCTATAAAATACTTTTCAAACTTTAAAGGGCTATAGCAATGCAAATTATTATTATTCCTATTTTTTATGAGGAAACATATTAGCAGGATAATGGGCAGCCATGATAATGGAAGTTGTTTTTCCTTCTTCCCTCTTGCTCCAGTCTCCACATCAAATTCATTCAGGTTTCCCCTGGGAACAGGAGAAGCTGTGATAAGGGTGCTTTAGTCACATACGGATGTTTAGCCATTTATAACTAGTTCACTGTTAGAAGGGGTCAAAGCTTAAGGCGGAGAATTGAGTTCAGAACCCAGGTGATAGGTCAAAAGAAAAACATGTGACGCACAAGAATTCCCTCCGTCAACAATTCTGGACGATAAGATGCTGACTCAGGGCAAAAGCAGCTGCCACTGTCCAGACCTGGTACTTCTGGAGGCAGGAAGAATGGTCAGAACCCAACCCTGTTGTACATTTAACCAGTCCCAGAAAGTGCTTGGATCCCACCACTCAGTACGGTAGGTTTCTCACTTAGAGAATCCCTTCAAATTGACTTTTTTGGGGGAAGGCAAGCTAATCCAGCTTTTGCCTCAATTCTGACCTAGCCTTAATCACTAAATGGGTAGTACCTTGAATAAAAAGATCTGGGAAAAAGCTTACTTTTACCACTGCATCTGGGACCATTGCTAGTTATTCTGACTTCTCTGTCTTGTTACTAGACCTAGGAGGAAAGAGTGAGGCTGATGATTTTGCACTGCTCTGCCTGACTTAAATCCAATTTACTTGCAAGTCAAAACATCACCCTCCTGATACTATTGATTCTCTTATGAGAATGAAGGACAAACAAGTTAGAGAAAAACAAGACAGAAAAGCCCACCTGGGGACAGGGAATGGGCATAAAATAAACCCCTATGGTGAAGACTCATTCACACATACTCAGGAAGGAGAATTGTTTAGTAATTCATTGAAATCCAGCTTCATATATTGACCAGGAAGCTGTACCTACTAGGTTCTAACAAGGGATATGCAAAAGGGATTGATTATTCTTTATATGGAAATTAAAAGGAAAAATACAGGGAACATTCCACTCTTGAGTCAGAATTATGATGTGAAAGAAAAGTGGTTCCTGGCCAGTGGATTTTCTGTCAATGCTAGAATAGCTATCTTTGGATCAGACCTGCTTCCAGGTCATCTTTTCTCAAACTCCATAAATAAGAGCCATGTTCTTCACTGCTCAAACATCAAGTTATAAAAAGCTTGAAGTGGTCTACAGACCAGAGACTATATTACCTTTTTAACAGTAAAATATACCACTTCTCCTTAAAACTTTCTCCAGCTGCAGGAGAATAGGTAGTATGGGGCAACTGGGGTTTTGCTTTAGGGTGTAAAATATTAAAGGTGTTGACAGTTTCCATCCTGGGGCTCTCCGTTTCACTCCTCATCTGTAGTAGCCATGGGTTCCATTCCACCCAACCTTAGCTTAGCATAGTACCTGCCATACAGTACATACTGTACATAGAAATACCTGGAAATATTACAAGTTTGGTTCTAGACTATGCCAAAAAAACAAATATGTTAATATGCAAGTCATATGAATCTGGGGGTTTTCCAGTACATATAAAACTTTTTGTTTATACTATATTATAGTCTATTAAATATATAATAGTACTATGTCTTTAAAAATCTACACAACTTAATTTAAAAATACCGTATTACTAACAAACTTGCTATCATCTGAGCCTTTGGTGATTTATAATCTTTTTGTTGGTTGGAAGGTCTTACCGTGATGTTGATGGCTACTGACCAGGTTTGCTAAAAGTTAGGCTGACTATGGCAATTTCTAAATATAACACAGTGGTGAAGTTTGCCATGGAATTGACTTACTTTCACTTGAACACTTAGAACTCATTGCAAGGTTATTAATTAACTTAGTTTCTATATTGTTATATCTCAGGGAATGGGGAACTCTGAGGAGAGTGAGTCAGAAATGTAATGCCTTCAGTGGTACAGTCAGAACATATCATATTTATTTATTAAATACATTCACCAGTCTCATGGGCATAATTCGTGATGTCCCCAAACAATTACAATATTAATATCACAGATTGCTATAACATATATAGTAAAGAAAAAACTTTGGAATATTGCAAGGATTACCAAAATGTGATACAGAGATATGATATAACATGGATAATAATGAAAAAAGTTTGGGATATTGCAAGGATCATCAAAATGCGATACAGAGACATGATAAGAGCACCCCACCACACTGTATGATGCCAATAGATTTTCTTGGAGCAGAATTGCCACAAACCTTTAATTTGAAAAACAAAAACAAAAAAACACAAGATAAATACAAAGCACTAAACTGAAACACTGTAAAGTGAGATGGGCTTGTAAATGCATATTACTTCCTTTCCTGGGAACCATCTCCACTGTACTCCGTCAATATACAGGCCTTGTAGTGTCCTGGGGTCTAATTCTTCCTCCTGCTGCCCAATCTGCCAGATCAACCCTTCCCTCCTCTTCTGGCTATTTGTACTAGCTACAAAAGTGGCTTACTCCCTTTCTGTACATCCCCTTCTCCACCGCTTATCCTGGAGATTTCACTAAGTTTTCACTTTTGGCAAAGAGAGTTAATCAGCAAATAGCAGTTTACTATAGGAACAGTTAAGTTCCTACTACATTATACTGCCAATATTGAGGAGTGTGGAATAAACCAAACCACCAGTCCTCCAAGAGCTTAAAAATCTATCAGGAAAAGCAACATATTCAATTATAAATCTATTCAAAACAGATGTGAAAAAAATAAGATTTTAAAAGTTAAGTAAAACTGGTAATAGTAATTATTACTAATTTCACTAGTAATCCTCTATAGTTTTGTATCAGAAAAAAAGTTATGTTTTTAGGCTCATTTACCTGAAATTATTATTTGCCTGAATTCTAATGTCTTTTAGTGTTTTTTCTTTATGTTATTGTAAAAGTATATGTTCTCTTTGTGCTTTTTTCACTCAGAAAGACTTCATACAGGTCTTCCCCATTCAGGTCTTCCCATTCAGTCTCAAAATTCAAAGGTTTCTGGTAAAAGGAGATCTTTAAAGTGAATCTTGAAGGAATAGGTGGATTCTAAGAGGTTTGATGAACAGGAGTTATTTCCTTGGAGTCTTGGGGAAGGAAAGGTAGCATCATGAAGCCTCATCATGTCCTCCTCCTTGTCCCCATCCCTCAGCCTCCTTCTGTCTCCCTCTTACCACTCTTTGCCAATCAGTAGTCCACAGCCAGGAAGGGAGTATAGGGCCGGATGTATGAAAAGAGGATCCCACCTGGTTTAGCAACTGTTGTATGGTTGGTCCAAATCACTGCTCTCCACCAATCAAATGGCGTAGTGCATGATTTGCTTTGGTTGCTTAGCAACCATTCTCTGATTGGTTGGAGAAACCATTCAGGGATATTAGAGCTAAGGATCAGGTGAATTAAGGTTTTTTTTACAGTGTTACTTTTTAAATTGATACATTTTATTTTCACCAAACAACACTAATAAGTAAGCTTTATGCTTTTTTAAAAAGTTAAGTAAAAACTATCTGATCATAGTGATAACTTTTCATTTCACTAGTAACACTTTATAGTTTTGTATCAGCAGAAGTTATGTTTTCAGAGTCATTCAACTGAAGCTATTTACCTGAATTCTGTTGTCTTTTAGTGATTTCTTCATTTACATGATTGTGTACAGTGTATGTTTCCTTTCTGCTTTCTTCACTCAGGATGACTTCATACAGGTCTTCCCATTCAATCTCATTTCTTCATAAATCTCAATCAACTAATTAGCAAGCACTTATTAGTCACCTGTCATAGCAAAGACATAGTCACTGACCCCCAAGAGCTTATATTCTTTGAAAGGAAAACATACTCATATATAAACATATACAATATGAACACAAGATAATATTGAAGAGAAATAATTATACCTCAGGGGATCAGGTGGAAGAGGAAAGGTTTACCTGAGCTTTGAAGAAAATTCTTGATGACAATCTAATCCATTACATTCATCAGCTGCATTTTGTTTTGACATCCCCAGACTGACGTTTATATAATTTGCTTCCAGTTCTTTTCTACTAAATAAAAATGGGGGTGTAGATATTTGAATATATTCAGAATCTTTCTGTCATTGACCTCAAGTTATAAAATTAGCAGTGTGCTTGCTGGCTCAGAGAGTGGGAACCACTTAATGTTCTATCTCAAACAATTCCACTTCCTTTTTTTTTTTTTGGCATGAACTACTGTAGAACTAACTCCCAATGTATAAATTCCCTCCACTGATTTTCAGTATTATCTCACTTGGGACTCCATTTGGAGTTTTCTCTGCAAAAATACTGTATGTGTTTGCTATTTGCTTCTTCAGCACATTCTACAGATGAGGAAAATGAGGGAAAAAGATAACATGATTTGCTTAGGGTCACACAGTAAGTGTCTGAGGCTGGAAGATGAGTCTTTCTGGCTCTAGGCCTGGCACAGCACTACCTAGCTGTTCTCCAGTGATGCACATTGACAACTCATCTGTTTTTTTCTGTCTAAGAATTAATTGTCTGGGGGTACTGAGAGATTAAGTGACTTATCCCTAGAGTATGGGAAGGCTTTTCTACTCTTCTCACCAACTGCTGGTCATATATAACCATATTGTCATCCATAACAGCTGGACCATTTTTAGACACCTCCTCCATCTCTCTCTCGCTCTCTCTCTCTCTCTCTCTCTCTGCCTCTCCCTTTCCCTCCCTCTATCCCTTTCTCCCCCCCCCCTCCATTCTTAGACCTGTCTTACCATATTCAACCCTATTTCCAGTTTTCTCCCCTTTGCCAGTGGGATGGATGTGAGGGAAACCTCAATTCTATTTAATTTGCATCTGTGTTATTAGTGATGAAGAGTCATTTATCACTACAGTGTTGATTGTATTTTGAAGAGACTTTAGAGAAACTTTGTGTGGATATATGCTTGTGTATGACAGGGAATGCCTGAACCAGTTAAATTAATTTAGGCAGGAGTAAAATTTCCTGGAAGTGATCATGTGGCTGGCAACTGACTTTGCCAGCCTGTTGCATAAGGTGTAGGGGGAGGAATTCCTCAGATGTTTATGTGTGTCTTTTTTTATTATTTAGGCTAGTTTTATGTAGGCAGGTAGATTGTGTAAGAAAGTTTAAAAAAAAAAAAAAAACATTTATTAAGTGCCTGTGTACCTCAGTTGGGCTAAATCTTAGGGAAACAAAAAATAAAAAGAAAAGATAATCCCTGGCTTTTTGGAGTTCAGAATCTAAAGGGAGAAGACTGCCCATAAAAAGAAGCTAAACTGTGGCAGTGGTGTTCATAAACTAGAAACAGAGCAAGGGAGGTGGGAAAATGAGTTCCCCTGGAAAATTCAGAGCCCTCTATTAAGAATGACTTTGCCCTCCAGGGAGAGGGGAACGCTGCCAAGTGGTAAATTGGGAGGACTGAGGGATGGAGGGAAACTTTTTAAAACTATTGTTATTTGGTGAGTGTATTCCTTTTTTTTTTTTTTTTTTGCCCCTTGTTGACTGAACAAAAAAGAAGTCTTACAGTAACCTGCATCCTATTTTCTTCTCTCTTCCACCCCCACTCTGTAGCTATGGCTTTGTCTCAGGCTGGCTCTTTTCTTTTTGAAGCTAGCTTGTCAGGAAGCCAAATACCTGAGGGCACTCATTGTAATCAGATCTTAGTTTTGTTATGCTGAAGCTTCTTTATACCAAAGTTGGTTGTGATGGGATTTTACCTGAAATGTAAGGACCGCCTTCTTTTGTCAGACTTTGCCCAGGGTACCCTAAAAGTAGTTCTCTATTTTTGCTTCCAAGACCCTAAGGGGCCTAATCTTTAGTAATTGGTTCCTAGTTAGTCATTTTACTAGCCATCTTTTTGTTAGTATGTAAACTTGATTCCTTTTTTGTAGGGGCTGGACTAAGGTGGCTGCTGAGCACCCAACTCTCAAAATTCCATTATTTTATGATCAATAAGATCATAATTTTAAATATTCATAGGAATAGTCTTATCTTCAAAATCCAAGAAATTAATTAACATCTTTATACTCAGTGCCTGACAAGAAATTCTTCAGAGCTTTTTCAGTCATGTGCAAATTCTCTGTGACCCCATTTGAAGTTGGAAGAGATGCTGGAGTGGTTTGCCATTTCCTTCACCAATTTATTTTAGAGATGTGGAAACTGAGGCAAGCAAGTTTAAGGGATTTGCCCTGGGTCACACTATTTGTAAGTGCCTAAGGCCAGATTTGAACTTGAGAAGATGAGTTTTTCTGACTCCAGGTCAGTATTCTGTGCACTGTGGTGTCACCTAGCTGCCCTATTGGCACATAGCATTTAATAAATGCTTTATCTCACCTCTCTACTTAATTTCTTATATCTCTAGTACTTAACATTGTGATTGGCACATAATTTGTATTTAATAAATGTTAGTTGATTAACAATGCTTTTATCTCAGATATATATCTCTCTCATCTATATATATATTCATCTATTATCTAATTACCTAGAATGAGAAAAACCTAAAATAGTGTCTGCTAATTTAGTCACTGTATTTCTGTCTTCTACTGTACTACAAGCATTAGCAGAATTTGGTTCATATTACCAGCTACTCTGGGTAATTCTGAAAATAACACGGTTATGGGAGCTGGGGAGAGAGGGAAAGTAATACAGAATAGGAAAGTTGCCTTTAAGACCAGCCAATGCCATGATTTTCTGTAGGAAATTTGGTCCCATCAATAAGCTTGCCATTCCCATACAAAAAAAAAAGTTAAGTTTTTGTTATTGTTTGGTGAAGTCTGACTCTCGGTGACCCCATTTGCAGTTTTCTTAACAAAGCTACTGGACTGATTTGCCATTTCCTTTTCCAACTCATTTTACAGATGTGGAAACTGAGACAAACAGGGTTAAGTGACTTGCCTAGAAATTCAAAATCCAGGTCCAGCACTTTATCCATTCTACCTTAGCATTTGCCTAGGATGTTTTAGAGAGGATTTTGCCACAATTAGCCTCCAGGTCCTTCCAAAACTGAAATTCTGTAGAATGTTTTCATGTTTGTGACACCTCAGTGTCACGATTAGTGTTTGATATGTTCTAAGTAGAGATAAGATTTTTAATTCTTACTAGGCCACATTTAAGTCTCTTGTACATTCTTTTTACTCCTCAGCTAGTCCCAGTGTGCCCTGCCAAGTTTATACAGCTTCCTCTCCCTTGTGCCTGACAAATGCCCCTTATCTTCTTCTTGATGGATGGAGAGAGGGAACCCCAGGATTCATTTCCACTTTCTCTCTCCATGTTTCCTAGTTGCCAAGTAATGTCATCCCATAGTTTGGATATCTAAAATTCCCCACTGGGACACCTCACCTTGCCTGCCTTTCCTTCACAAAAGTACAGACCCAAGTCAGACCATGTCATCCTACTGCTGTACCACCCTACTTAAAAACTTCAGTGACTTCCTGTTACCTCTGGGTATACCTATAAATATAAATATAAAAATAAAATCCTCCCTGGCATTTAACAGTGTCTACATCCTGGCCCTTCCTGTCTTTCTAATCTCCTTACACTTTGCTTTATTTACTCTGTGATCTGATAATGTTGGGCTCCCTGCTTTTCTACTAACTTAAGCCATCTCTTAGCCTTTTTCATTTTTACTGTCTGGTCCCCTGCCTGAAACCCTCTTCCTTTTCACTGCTTCCTTGATTTTCTTCAAGTTTTGACTATAATTGCACCTCTTGTAAGAAATTGCATCTATTGAAGAGAACTGTCTACCCTCAGAGGACTTGTGGAAAATGAGTATGGATCACAACATAGTATTTTCCTTTTTGTTGTTGTTGTTTGCTCGTGTTTTGTTTTCTTTGTCTTTTTTTCCCCTTTTGATCTGATTTTTCTTGTGCAATGATATTTGTGGAAATAATATGTATAGAAGAATTGCACATGTTTAACATACATTAGATTATTTGCCATCTAGAAAGAGAAAAAAAAATAAGAAATTCCATCTTTGACCCCTTTCCCCTTCTCTGATTATCTCCAATATATCCTATCTATATTTTGTTCTCATGTAATTTCTTCTTATTAGAATGTGAACTCACTAGGATTCTTTGTTTTGACCTTCATTGTATCTTCAGGACTTGGCACAATGTCCATTATATAGTAAGTTCTTCATAAATGTTGATGATAGAGCTCCATTAGTTCATCCTGGAAAGATCAGCCAAGAAAAAGAAATTATTATAAATAATATAAATTGGTAGTTTTGTGTGCAATTGCTTTTTTCTGTTTTATTGTGACTATGAAAATGATGATTTGAGTTGATGTCAAGTTCATATTTTTTAAGTGCAAGAGAAAGGTTTTTGTGGTCCCTAGCCTTTTCCCTTTAGAAGAGAAGTAGGAGATCTCTGAAGACTTGGATTCATAGTAGGACCCAGAAGTTGAGCATGTCTTTCCAATACAATGCCTTGCATATATATAGTAGGCATTTAAAGAAATGTTTACTGAAGTAAAATGATTGGATCGGGATTCTCATATTGTTGTTCAGGTATTTATAGTCCTGTTCAACTGTTCATGACCTCATTTGGGATTTTCTCAGCAAAGATACTAGAGTATTTTATCATTTCTTTCTCTAGCTACTTTTACAGGTGAAGAAACTGAGGCATAGTTAAGTGATTTGCTCAATTACAATCTGAGGCCAGATTTGAACTCGGCTTCTCCTGATTTCAGGGCTGGTGCTCTATCCACTACACCAATTAGCTGCCCCCAGATTTGAACTCTTAAAGATAAATCTTCTTGACTCCAGACCCAGCAGTCTATCCACTGTGCCCCCATTGAACTCCTATAGGACTCTGCTCTGTGGAGGAAGAGGAACTCAGGAATACTTTCAAGAGCAGTTAGATTGACAGATTTGGACCTCAGGTTGGGTAGCTGATGATGATGGTTTCTACTTCTTGTTTTGTTCCACCCCCTTTTTCTTCCTTCCTGAATTCAGAGATGATGAGGTTCAGATATTTCTTCCTCTTTCGGTACCATAGGACGTGGATTGAGGGAACACAGTCTTCCTCCCAGTTCTTCTAGATGTGCTCTGATTTGTTATTGTTATTGCTAAAATGTTATCCCTGACCTAGATACATTACTTTAAATATGACCTAACCAGGACAACACAGGAGCTGTCACCTCCCTCATCCTGAATACTTTGCTTCACCTGTCACAGCTTTGAATACCACTAACCTTAACATCATGTCCCACATCATTGACTCATATTAACTTTGCAGTCCATTAACCTCTTCCTCCCTTGATTTTTTTTTTTTTTTTATTTTTACAAAAGGTTGATTTATTCAAGGGAAGGGATTACAGACAAAATGAAGGGATGCAATAGACACCAGGTAAATATGAAAGAGAGCTGGGAGAGCATATAATTAGACTAAGGGAAAAGTCAAGTTTCCCCAGGAGAATTCACAATTAACCAGGAGAAAGAAAATACCCCATGAGGTGGGAGAAAGCCATTGTCTAAAGGATTAGACTGACCACAGTTAGCTAGAATAAGGAGACTGGTGCCATTAGAAGGAAGACTCTGAGGGAGAGAGAATACTTGTAGTGGACTTAGTCCTGAAGAGAACTTAGCCTTGATTTTTTTTTTCATCGCAAATGATTGGGTAGCTTTGCCTCTCCTGTACTGCATTTGTATTGTTGATTTTTTTTTTTTTTTTTTTTTACCTATGAGTAGAATTTTGCATGTAATATTATCTGTTAAAACCCATGAACACATGAAGATCACCCTAGGGCCTCCAAAACTTTGCCAGTAGAGTTCAGCTGGTGGCAGTCTTCAGCTAAGTAGAAAACCCAGTGATGACTATATGTTCATTGTTCAAGAACCAATTATAATCATCATGAGCTTGGCCACAGAATGACTAATTTTTTTTGAAATCCACAATGGTCTACAAAGACTTTGTACTAAGTTATAGGGATGTTGCTGTGTAGAGGAAGAGTTGATGTTACAGATACCTGCATTTATGAAGTTATGAATCTTTGAAATACCGAAGAAATGTTGCTGATATTCTATCCAAGATATTTTTGAGCCCTGAGTCTCTCATTAGAGACTTTGCTCCAAGTTGCCATGAGTAGATGTCAACATGGAATCTTAAATACAAATCAGAGACACTCTGGGGATTTTCTTTTTTCCTTCTGCATGAAACCACAGACTCTGTGTGGTATATCTCTGTACTTTCACATGCACATATGGGCACATAAATATACCAAACCTCATGCCATACTCATATCAAAGACCATATTCATACATCTTAAATCTTAGGCTACATGTTGAAGGACCATAAATGAATAGAAAAGGCTGTTGGAGAATAGATCTCAAATGTGGTAGGCATGTGAGAAGTAAGGAAGTTGCTGGAACTCTTTGGAGAGAGACCGCCCCCTAAAAACTGCACCAGGACTTGAAGTTAGGGTCCTAAGAGGTGCAAGGGGGGGAGAGCATGAGTCGGGTAAAATTGCTTTGGTTTCTGAAAATGGGGAATTTTATCCCCCTCTGACCTTCTCCCCTCAGTCAGGAGCTGTTGCTTCCAGGGAGCTCCATTCAATTCAATAAAAATTTATTATTTACTCTGTATACATCCCCTGCTAGGTTCTGCAAAATATAATAACAAAAAAATTTTAATGCAATAATCTTTGCCCTGGAAAAGCTTACTTCCTACCTACCACAAGGATACAAGTACACACATAAATATAGATGCAAAATAATTTCTAGGGGGAGAAAATATAAACTATGGCTCATCTGAAAAAGGGAGGGGGAGACCTTGGTGGTGTAGCAACTGAGTTGTGTTTTAAAGAGAGCTATGTAATCAAGGAAGTAGAACTTTAGAAAGAATATTTGGGGGGGGTTCAAAGCTAAACATAGCTTTTCAACTTTTCAAACATGTCCAAAATACCTATTGGAATGGGAAACTGCATGTTTAGAAACCTGTTCTTTGTGGTGTAATATTGAAATGATTCAACTTAAAGGAGTTGGAGGGGGAGATTTGTTCAAGAGGGAGGAATCTAAGCATCCTCAAAGCCTGGATAGACAGCAAAGCAGATTCCAATTGGCCACTTCCTTCCCTTTAAAAAGCCTTGTCTGCTTGAGAGTCTCTGGAGACGTCTGAACCGAATTTGAGAATATGTGTCCCATTAAAACCAGGGAAAAGTTTCTGTGACAATTTCTACTTCAAAGTTGCTGCTGCTCTTAGAAAAAATAGACTTCATCTAATTTCTATGGTCTTAGCCACAAAGGAATCAAGGGACCCTGTTTTTTTTATAGCGGGAGGGAGACAGGGAGGATAAGACTGTGTGTGAGAACCAGTAAGTAACCCAAAGAGTATCATTTATTTTTAGCCTTATCCTCAGCTCTAAATAAACTGTGAGAGGCGGAGAGTAGGAAAGTCTGCTGGCAACCACTGAGTCAAACAGAGACAGGAAATCAGGGGTCTTTGGGTAATGAGTTCCAGCCACTCCAGCAACAGAAAGCCAGGGAAGGCTTTTGTGCAAGATCGTTTCTCTGTATGTGCCTAGTTTTTCTTTTTGTTTTTACCCCTCAAAGGGAAGTTCCTGGAATTTTTTTTTTTTTAAATTAAGATCCAAGTCTTCTTGGCCAGAGAGGTGACATCAGGGAATGTCTCGGCAAGGGGGACTCCTTAAAAGTTAAATAGGGTGGGGGTGGGGTGGCAGTAGGAGATGCTCCAGTGGCCCTGAGTATATATGTGGATATGGAGCAGTTTAGGAAAAGGCGGCTGGCCAGCCAGAGACCAGGGACCTGGGAAAATGCAAAAGCAGCTCTGCATTCCTGAGGCAGGGGGCAGGGGAACAGCAGTCCTTAGAGGAGAAAACTTGGTCTCCGGTCCAAGAAAAAGTGCCTTTTAGACCCAAGAAATAGAATTGCTGACATGGATGCAAAGCATGGATGGTGAGATTGATATTTACAAGCATTTGCCATGGCTGAAGAGGGTAAGTGACTTTTTGCTGTCTTTCGTGTCTCTTTAAAGATGGTTGAGGGAGGTACTTTAGAAAGTTGCAACTGTTCGAGGGGAGAGCATATTTAGAACCTCAAACCTCTGCCATTGCCAAGTTCTTCATAAGAATCTAATTATAGGCATACCTCAAAGGGGGGGGGGAGTGTGGGGAGGGAGGGGGGAGGAAGTATCAGCTGGCTTTGTCTTTAATAGGGACTTCAGGGAGATGGGGCTATGAGCGGCAAGGCAAGAAAAATCTTTTCTCCTTTTTACATTGTGCCATTGGAGGTTCTTGAGATTGTGAGGTTCTTGTGGTTGTGAGTACCTTAAGACTGTGGCATCTCCAATCTCTGGACTTGGAAAGAAAAAAAAAAAAAACACACACACAACTTGTTTCCGTGGGGTGCTAAATGCAGAAGAATCTTTTGACTTATCCTTTGTGTTTGAGTGTAGAATGAGAATCACAACTCTTAATAGCCTAGCCTGTTAGCTCTTGAATTTCCTAAGGAAAGCTTAGTGTAAGTGGTGCCCTAAACACTTGAGTGTGTGGTTTGGGGTAATTATTTTGTCGTGGGTTTTGTCAAGTGGTCCTTTGTGTTAATGAAAGGACTTGGTTAGGCTGAGAAATGTCCCACTCTGGTACAGGAGGCTGGGTCTTTCTAAGATTGCAGATTGAGTTCAGTTCAACATACGTTAAATGCCCACTGTATGCTTTAGCATTGTGCTGGGGGGAGAGGGAGGAGAGTAACAGATAAAAAGGGAAAGGTTTAAACCTGCAATAATAGAAATACATTGAATTCTCACATTTTTAAAATTTCTTTAGTGATTTCAGATTAAATGTTTAATGGTAGAAAAGAAGAAAAGAAAACTTAATCTTATAAATTCAGAACCAAAAGGAAAAGATTTATTTTGACACTATAATTCCAAATGGAATAACATGGAAATGGAGATGAGAGCCAGTGAAGAGGTTAAATCTGGTACTTTATATGGCTGATTGTGTCCTGGGAACATCTTCCTGAATTAGATACACTGAGAAGGTCCACATACTCTCCCTGCCTATCCTGAGGAACTTGACTCAGTAACTTTGTTCATACACAAACACAATAGTAGTGACCAAATGTGTTTAGATTCAGCTAAAATTAGGTGATTTGATTGCACTGAGAGAGAAAGAGTTGAATTTAAAGGACCTGAGACCAAATCCCTAAATATCCCTGTCTTTCTGACTCCTGGCCCCACCCATGAGGACCATATTTTCCAAATCTTAGAGTCAGGATACATTAGCTGACGAAGTGCTTTGCAGCACCCTGTTAAAAGTACATTTTGTTTTCTCCAAATTGGGTCTGCTCTGGGACGTCTGGCCTGTTCAGGCCATTGCCTGCCATCCCAGTCCCTGGCAGCCCTTAGATTGGAGATTGACTTTCAAGGCTTTTTGGTCAATATTTACTTCTGCTCAATTTCTTCAGCTGGGAAACTAAACTTAGGGAAGGATTGGAGGAGACCTGAATATGGGGGAAGTCATTTGTAATGAAAGAAAAAAAATACAGGGAGTATTTGCTCTAGGGTAGAAAGCAGAGTCTCTCTGGGGGGAGAAGAACAGGAAATGGCTGTGTGTAATCTTATACTGGCCAAGACTTAACCTGAGACTCCAGCTGTTTGACTTGAGAGAGGATGCCTTTATAATTCTCATTCTCATTTGAACCAAGGATCTAAGAGTTGGGGAAAAGGGGAAGGGGGAAGGGCAGGGGGTGTGTTGGATCACCTGTGAAAGGATTGCCATTTCCCCCTAGGGAGGAGGTGGTGGTGGTCCATCTCCCTAGAAGTGATTATTGTGCAGTTATGCATAAGGCATCCTTTGCTGATGTTTTTTCCCCCGCAGTGTAAACTGACACCTCTGTAGAAGCATGGATTTGTCTTCTGGGGCCCCTCATCTGTAAGAAAACCCTAGCTACTAAGCCATAGTGCTTGTGAGCTTCAGAGAGAATGGCTGCCTGGACTTAGTAAGAAACTCTTATAGTCCATGATAATATTAATTGGCTACAGACAGTTAGAGGTAGCAGAGACCTTATAGAAAAAATAATAATAATGTCCAAAAAGCACTGACAAATCAGAGATTATGGTTTCATATTTACCTCCTTTTTTTTATTTTCAAAACATGCATGGATAATTTTTCAACATTAACCCTTACAAAATCTTGTGTTCCAATTTCCCCACCTTCGCCCACTCCATCCCCTAGATGACAAGTAGTCCAAAATATGTTAAACATAGTCATAGCTACCTCTTATCTGCATGACTTTAGGTAATCTTCTTAAATGTGCTGGACCTCAGTTTCTTCTTCTGCAGAATGATGGAAGACTTCCAGTTCTATCCCTCCTGATCCTATTATGAGAGACAGAATTTAGACCCAGAAGAGAAAGAGATTTTTTCTGAGTTTGTGCAGCAAGGTAGTTGAGAACATCTTTTAAAACAAAACACAAAATGCTGATCTTGTCCAATGCAACAAGCATGATTAAAATACTATCTTTTTAAAAAAAAAAAAATCACCTCTTGTCTCAAACTTCTTTGATCTCATCTCACTACCTCCTAGAAGCTAAAACCCAGGCTCTTTGGCCTCACATTCAAGGTGATCCACAGTCTCTAATTTTCCTGTTCAGCCTTATCTCCTGCTGCTGGTAGGTCGGGGATTCTCAAACTTTTTCCACTTATGACCCCTTTTCATCAGGGAAATAAATAAATAAATAAATAAACAAGAATATAAAATAGATTTACAAATCAAGCTTTTATTGATATTAAATCATTAAGAAATTTATTTTAAAACAGTTCTTTGGTGTGTGTGTGTGTATACATATAGGTATATATAACTTTACCATTTATTAAAGATAAAACCCTATTTGCATATTAATAAGATGGATATTCTTGTTTATTTTTTACACAAATAATTAAATCTTGGCAAAATATTTAATAACTTTTACTGTCACAACCCCCTCACATTCATCACCCAATATGGGGGTGACTCAGTTTAAGAAGCATTGTTATTAGGGGAAGGAACTCTGAGCTCCAAGCAGTTTAGAGTAGCCCCCCTCCTGTTGAGGAGACTTAGTTTTCTCTTTATGCTCTTGTTCACAATATTCCTCCTTTCTTTCCCCCTTTCTCCCTGACTCCCCCACTTAGCTCAAAATATTCTCTCCCCTTCTCTCTCCTATTAAAATCCTATGTTTACTTCATTCTCCCCCTTCCAGGAAACTTCCCTTAACAACCCTAACCCACAGCAAACTCTTTGTCCAATGACCTCATAGCACTTGAAATCTTCACCCGATCTTTGGCATTTCTTATAGATTGTCTGGCATTGGAGTTTGTTGGTTGTTTCTGTTTGGTTTTTTTTTGTTTTTAAATGTCCATTTAGGGAGGTTTTCTACTAGATAGAACACTGATTTTGGAGGCTGTGAACCTAGGTCTAACTGTAACGCTATCTCAAAATATTTATGTGACTTTGGACGAGTAAGTCCCTTAACTTTCCTGATTCCTGATAGGTTCCTTATCTCTAAAACAAAATGGTTATACTCTTAGGTCTGTTCTATCTACCTCAGTTTCCTCAAATGTAAGATTGGGATGATGACAGCACCCATCTCTGTGTTGTATGGACCAAATAACGTTTATAAAGCTCTTAGCATAATGCCTTACATATAGTAGGTGCTTAATAAATGCTTATTTCCTTCATTATAACTTCTGTGAAAGGAAATATAGATTTCATCCCTGGTCACAGCCAGCCCAGTATGGGGCACTGGGTATGACAGAAATTTTTTTATTGAATAAAAGTATAGTTCTTCTACATTAACATTGTTGAGAGGGAAGAGCATCATATAAAAATATGAACTTAAATGTACTGGGTGCTGATAATTTTTTTAGCTTCCTCAAATCCCTGCTTAAAACACCTACTAGTCAGAGCCCCTCGGCAGCCCCTTTCACAAAGCTCTTTGGATGAGACTTTGTGGAAATTTCATAGCCCAGGATATCAGAACAACAAGCCTTTAGCACCAGCTGAGATGCGAGGGAGGGCTGTGTGGAGAGATTTCAGTGCCTGTCATTTGTAATCTGACTCCCAGGCTGACCATAAACACTGGCAACTGTGAGCTGTCCCCTTCCCCCCTTCCCCTTGGCCTCTTCAGAAAGAGTTGAGACAGCAGCAGACAGAAGTCGATTCCATTCCTCTGTCTGCTTAGCACCTTTGCCAAGTAGAAAACCCTCAGATAAACCATTCCAGCACCAAAGATAGATTATCCTACTGTTTTCTCATTATAGCAGCATTTTAATCCATTACACGGTCACCAAAGAATTTGAGGCCTGTTTTGCCAATGACTTTGTGGTACAGTTTCATCAGCCTTTTTACTTAATTGAAGTTGAAATCGAGTTTAAAGTCCAGGAAGAGAGGAGTACCCATTTCTGAGCGCCTGCCTCAGATGGCCCCACCTTTGTTCCACCCAATTAATTTTCTGGAAACCCCTGGGAATCTGTATTGATCCTTGTGCTTTTCTTACAAGGTCAAGATTCTGACTGGTCCCCAATCACCACACAAACTGAGGCATTTAACCCAAAGGGGACTTCACCAAACTTTAACACCATGGTCAGTGTGATCAGTCCCAAAAAGATGATTTTCCAGCCTTAGATCAGCATGGTATAATCATAGGATCTCAGAAAAAAGAGCCTCTGTGATCCTCAAGTCCTACCCATACATGAGAGGAATCCCCATTATAAGACAGGTAGTCATCATCCAGCTTCTGATGAAGGCAGCATTTAGATAGTACCTTGAGGATTGGAAAGCCTCATTTGATCCATGGAACAACCTTGCATTCAAAATGAGGAAACTAAGGTTGCTGTTGCTGTTTGTTCTTTGTCCTTCTTGCCCAAAGAGGACCAGTGCCATCTTGCTGTTGGTCCCAAGGTACTATGGGTTTGCCCTGTGGCTGATCAGTCCAATACACGCTTAGAATGCTCTACCACAAGTCAGGCACAAGTAATCCATTTGAACATTTGGGATGGAGATCTCTCTTGATTTGTACATCTCATGTTTTCTTTGTGAACTATGAGATTTTGCTTTGTACATAGAGTATAACCCCTTTCTTTGTTGTGGGCACTTTGGTTAAATGACTTGGCCAAGATCACAAAGTATCTGAGGCAAATTCAAATTCAAGACTTCTTGATTTGCAAGTAGTCTATCCACTGGGTCGCCCAGCTGCCAAGAGAAGATATACCCAGCACCTCCAAGACTTTTCTTTGCCTTTCTGGCTCCCAAGTATGGTGGTCTATCCGCTGTATCACCCAACACCTCCCAAGACTTTCCTTTCCACTTTTATATTGTTAGGAAGTTTTTTTCTGCCATCAAGGCTAAATATGCTTCTTTGTAACTTCTGCCCGTTACTCCTGTTTTGGTGCTGATACACTCTCGCAGGATTGCTGATGATAAGGTTTCCTGGGAGCACGATCATGGGGAAATCGAATCTAAGCGATGTAACTGGTAGGAAACTGAACTCCATCAATACTTAAAGACACCCATCATGTGCCCCCAGAATAGTGTCTTCTTCAGGCTAAATATACCCAGTTCCTTTCATTGGACCCTCAGATGATAGGATCTCAAGTCCTTACACTGTCCTAAACTGGATATTGTTAGTTTATGCATTTCTTTCTTAACCCATAGTACCCAGAACTGACCACATTTCTTCAAATGAGGTCTAACAAGTGCAGAGTTCAGTGAGACTCTTGTCCTCTTATTCCTGGAACTATCTTAACCCAGCCACTAGGTTGGAACTAGCAACTAGGTCACACTGTTGACTCCAGATCATTTTCAGGACAAATGCATTTTACCTATTTTTCTCCTACCTTATACTTGTAAAGTTTTTTTCTTTCTTTTTTCCTTTCCTTTCCGTTTTGTATACAAGCATCCTTGTTTAATTTCCAATAAATTTTAAGAGTGTAAATGGATCCAAAAAGTTGATCCTAAGATCAAAAAGGATTCTTCCATCAAGGTATAAGTCAAATAGCATTTAAGGTCCCTTTCAATCCAGAGAGTCAGAACATTTCCAACAGAAGGGAAGGGAGTATTTTAAAAATATCTCATTTGATCTGCACAACTCCTCTGGGAGATTGGGGCTGTTATAACTCCCATTTTACTGTTTAAGAAAGCAGATACAAATTGTAAATACTTTGCCTAAGGTTACACAGCTGGTAACAACTCTCCATAAAAGAATGTTCATCAGTGGTAAGACATGTAGAATGCTCTGATTTGATCCCAGAGTTCCTCCTGCCTTCCTAATTTATGTCTTTTCTCTGGCAGAGAATGTGAATGATGTTTGCTCCCTTTTTTGTTGGCTGAAATACTTGGAGAAAGTCACAAAGTTCAGAATTTGCCCATCTCTGTTGACTGCCATATTTCACTTGTGCTCCTACAACTTTCACTCTTCTATGGGCAGATATGGGTAATTCATCAGTACCTGAAGTATCCAATAAACTCATTTCTAGGAACAGTAATCTGAATTTCCTTTTCAGGTTCTAGAACTAATCTGATCTGAAATTACTCTAATTGAAATGTTAAAAAGCAGAACAAGGATATTTATTGATTTTAAAAACTTAAAGTATAGGTTGCAAACAAAACCGCCTTCCAGAAATTCATTTCGGGTCCCGTTTTGTTTCCTCAATTACATGTAGACAAAATTTTAACACTGGCCCTTTTTTTTAAATTTTGAATTCCAAATTCTCTCCCTCCCCCTCCCTTGAGAAGGCAAGTGATTTGATATAGATTACACATGTGCAGTCATGCAAAATGTGGTTTTCTTTTCTCAAAAAATGTTATGAAGTTTGTCACAGAGTGGAGATAGGTCATGTGGGGCTATTGTGAACAGTACTGCTTTAGAAGACTGGCAATCAGAATTCATGTCTAGGCTTTGCCATTAAATCACTTGTGGGACTTTTGGCAATCATTTTCCTACTGGGATCAGTAAGATCAGGAAGCCACTTGGCAGGGCTTACCAAAATAATAGCATGGCTTAGGGACACTGGAGAGCCCTCCTACTTCCATAAATCGATCTTTATTTCATTAAGCTTCCCTTCAATCCATTCCCCAATATACAGAACTGTGCCTCTTGGAGAAAGTCCTGTGAACAAGCCTTTGGGTCAGGGAATCCCTACCAATTGCCGTCATACTTTTAAAAAAAAAAAAAAAAAAATGTTTATTAGTATCTTTTCTTTCTACTGTATTCCACCACACTCCTCAGAGAGCCAGTCCTAATATAAAGGCTGGAAAAAAAAGGCTGGAAAATGTTCTGTAAAAATAAAGAGGTCTGACAGTGTTCCATATATCTCTTCTTTGGGGGAGAGCTTGGACATTAGGATTTTACAGGATTTAGTTTTGATTTGTTGCTTTCCCCCCCCTCCCCCAGGCAATTGGGGTGAGGCAATTTAAGTGACTTGCCCAGGGTCTCACAGCCAATTTATCTTATTATTGTCATTGTGCATATTGTTTTCCTAGTTCTTATTTCACTTTGTATCAGTTCATGAAAGTCTTATAATGCTTCTCTGATCAATAATACATAATAATAATAGTTATCAATTATATGGTATTCTTTAAATATTTGCAAAGTCCTTTGCATATTTTACCTCATTTGATCATCACAACAACCCTGTTGAGTGGGTACTATTGCAGTACCCATTTTCCAGATGAAGAAACGAAAGCTGACTTGCTCAGACAATTATAGTGAGCATCCAAGGCAGCTTTCCTATGCAAGCACACTGCACTCCCAAGGTTCCAAACATACCTGAGTGATCATTGCTGGGAAAGGGTCATTGGTAAAGAATCATCCCTGTAATTGGGAGTGTGAAAAGAGGCTAATTCTAGCTCAGTCCCCTCCCTCACATGTAGGAGACATACTCTCCAAGGTCAAGGTGAGGACTGGAGGAAGTCATAGCCAGGAGGCTCCTGACTACTCTGGCCAGACCATGGACAGGCCCCGGCTGGCCACGACGGGGAACCTGTAGTCTCGGGCAAGGAAACAGGCTTGCAATTGCAGGAAAGTCATCGTTGAGTGTTCTCCTGTTGTGTTCGGGTTCCCAAAGAAGGAAGGCAGTTTTTTCCTGCTGTGGGCTGCCATGCCACAAGAATACCCCGGAGCAAACCAGATGCTGCGACATGTCAGGTCCATTCAGAGCTGCCTTTCTCCCCAGGGTTAGCCCAGGCTGGGATGAGATCACACCCCCTGCATGGTTTGGTGAGGCTCTTAAGACACACCTCTGAGTGGTATCTGGCCTGTTCCTAACTATTGTTGCAAAGAATTTTGAAATCTTGTGGTTTCCTTTTTCTCTGGGTGGTTTCACACATCTCCTGACAGATAATTCATCACAAATCACTCAGTTAATTGGGAAATTGATAAGCTGTGGGTTTTTTTCCCCTCTAGCCTTTTAAGAATCCTTTTTTTTTTTTTTTTTTTTTCTTTAGTCCCAGGTAAGCCACCCAGCTGCAGTTACAAATGAAACCTACCAGGAGCGTTTGGCCCGTTTAGAAGGAGACAAGGAATCTCTCATGTTACAGGTAGGTCCTTCCTGCTGCTGTCCCTTTACAGGTGTAACCGTGAGGTACAGGTGAGTACCTGGGACACTCAGTGGGATAATAAGAACATTAATGACAATGTGTACATATTGCTTTAAGAGTCAGGGCAGCTGGGTAGTGCAGTGGATAGAGCATCAGCCCTGAAGTCAGGAGGACCTGAGGTCAAATCTGGTCTCGGACTTCTTAGCTGTGTGACTCTGGGCAAGTCACTCAACCGCAATTGCCTCAGGGAAAAAAAGAAATTTATAAAATTGTTTTCTTCTCCCACACACACACACTTTCTGAGGCAGTTACTATATCCCCATTTTATAGATTCAGCGATATGTAAATATTAGTGCTGGGATTTAAAGCCAGGTCTCTTGACTTTAATTCAAGCGTTATTTTTCATAGACCACATTGCCCCTTGCTTCGGGGACCTCCAGTATGGGAAAGGGAGAGACGGACAGAAAAGATAAAACACATCGTAACTGTGATGTGCAGCATAGACAAGCCCTGCTGGATTTTAAATGCCAGACACCCACATTCTCCCCCACTGAGCTGGTGGAGGAGAAGCAGGAGTAACTGGATCCCCTCCGAGTGACAGAGAGCGCACATGACCTGTAGTATGGTCAGTCTATGAAGCTCTCTGAAGTGTCAGCAAATTCAAAAGGCTCAAGTTTCTTTATATGTCAGGCTAAAAAAATAAATAAAAAAGCTTCAGAGGGTTTTTTTTCCCCTTCAGTTTAGTTTTTTTGGGATTTTTTTTTTTTTTAAAAGAAAAACCCTGCCAAAGCAGCTGACTCTCGTCAAAGTATTTTACCTTCTGTTCTCCTGACCCAGATTTATTCCATGACCACAGAATGGTAACTATTCTGTGCAAAAGGAACCTCCCCATCTCCTCTCCACGTTTGGTTCTCTTCTGAGTGTGTGCTCTTCATCTGGGCCTGAGAGCTCTGCAGCTGTAATTACAGTAATTGCAGACATCTGCAGCAGGACTTGGTGCTGGTAGCTGACAAGATGCCTAATAGGATTTGGAGAAGAGAGCTATCTTTGTCTCCTTCCCTTTATCTTCTCACTTCACTCCCTTTTCTCTGTCTCTGTGTATTTTTCTCCTCTCTCCCTCTTCCCTTTTCTCCTTCTCTCCCTTTCCTTCTCCCTCTCTCTCTCTTCATGTCAGTATGTCTGTCTGTCTTTGTCTCTCGTCTGTCTGTTTCTCTGTGAGTGTGGGTGAGTCTCTGTTTTCTCTTTTGTGTGTGTCTCTGGCTGTTTCTTTCTGTGTGTATCTGTGTCTGTCTTTGTTTCTCTCATCTGCCTGTTTTCTCTCTGTGAGTGTGGGTGTGTTTTCTCTTTAGCTGTTTCCTCTCCATCTTTCTCTTCCCTTTTCTTTTCTCCCCCCTCTCATTCATTTCTTTAAAATTCTCCACTCTTAATACACCATAAATAATGAATCCAGAATTCACTTCTGGGAAGCCTCAGTTTACCAGAATATTTTCCTGCCTTCATTCACAGGTGGAATGAGAAAAACACAACCTATCAAGCTTATAGCTCTTCCTGTGTGCTCCTTTCCAACTAACTCCATGTAGTTCTCTCCATCCAGTCCCTCATCTTCCCCAGTGATAACTCTCTGGGACCCCCAATTTCCTATAAAAAGCTTGATATCTTACATTCCTTCTGTGTCCTGGCCCTAACTGAAATCTGGCTTTCTGGGATGGTGAAGGCCCCCATTCATTGTCCCTCTTTCCAAGGCGGGCTTCCAGATTCATCCTCATCTTCGGCCTCCTTGCCCATTCACAGGAGCAGACATGATTCTGCCCACCTCTTAACAGTTCCAGATTCTTGGTTGGCCCCACCTGCCCTGCTTATATGATGTTAGTCCATCTGATCACACTTAACTCTGAGTATCTCCTCTCACCCCCCTGTGAGGTAGGTGCTATTGTCATTTTTTTTTTTTATACAGATGAATAAACTGAGGTTGAGAGAGCTCAAGTGTCTTGCCCAAGTTCACCAGGCACTAAGGGTCTTCAAACCCAGTTCTTCTGATTTCAAGTCTCAAATTCTAGCTGCTGTGCCATGTAGCTCTAGTTCATCCTCATTTCCTTCCTCCCCCCATTATACAGATGAGGAAACTGAGACCCAAAGAAGTTAAGGCTTACCCATTGTCCATAAAAAGTGAAATCCAAGGCTCTAGGATAATAGTACCATGGCTTTAGGTCTAGATGAGTTAGAGGTCATCTTGTTCAATCTTCTTCTTTAGTAAATGAGAAACCTGTCCTGCAATGTGTCCAAAGGCATTCAGGTAATAAATAACTGAGGCAGAATTTGAATCCAGACCCTCTGAAACCAAATTTAGCCCCTTTTGTAACACTCACTTATTGCCCTTGTCCTTCTTCTAAAACTTGGCCTCCTACCTGCTCAACCTGCTTGGCTCCCATGACCCAAATCTCTACTATCACCCAGTTCGCCATAGAGGTGGTCACACCTTCAACATCCCCATCACTTAAAACTTCCTTCTCTGATCACAATCTCCTGCCTTTGCCAAACCTGCTCTTCATCCTCATTGCATTAATCCCTCCTTGACCTTTCAGGTCACAGCCTTTTTCTTTGACCCTACTGTTGCCTTGTTGAAACCCCTAAAATTCGTACCTACTTTTCCTTTTCGTTTTTATTTATTTTTTGCATTTAATCGTATTTTATTTTTTCTAATTACATGTAAAGATAGTTTTCAACATTCATTTTTGTAATATTTTGAGCTCCAGATTTTTCTCTCCCTCCTTCCTCAAGACAGCAATCTGATAAAAGTTATAATTGTACAACCATGTTGAACATAGTGCCTTCTTTTCACTCTTGATTCCCAATGGAGTATCCGTGTACTTTTTCCTTTCCTTCTCCACAGAGGCAGGGTCCAATGAAACAAATCACAGCTGAATCCACTATAAATCTGATGAAAATGATAAAAATAATGATAATAATTGACATTGAAGTAGTTTTTTAAAGTGTTATAAATATTTTATAGCCATCCTCTCATATCACTGTATTTAATGTCTTAGGCCATGATGGGTCCTGTAATAAAATATTCAAGTATTATTAGTTGAATTTTACAGTGAGGAAATTGAGATGAGGAAATATAGCTACAGAGACAGGAGTCCTTGAATTCTAATTACAGCCATTGAAGTCCTTTTGTTCCTCCCTGATAGACTTCCACAGCAACCCTTGTTCTTCAGTCCCCATTCTTATCTATTCCGGTGGCTTCAGTGGTCACTTCTAAGCAGATCCAATTTAATTAAATTTAAATTTAATTACCTAAAGTATGCAAAGCACAGTGCTATCTTTGTGCTAGAGTTACAAGTATAAAATCTCAAATAGCTTCTCCCTTCAAGGAACTTATATTCTACTAAAATTTACAGTCTTATAAATATCTTCTATTAATAAGATAATTTCTAAATTTATTTTTCCAGGTCCCATCTCTTCTTTGTGTATGTCTCAATTCTGTATGTCCAATTCACTTTTGGATGTTTCCTTATGGCCATCCTGACACAGCTTGAACTCGACATCAAAAAATTATCATTATCTACCCAAAACTGCCATTCCCCCCAATTTCTGTACTTCAGTGGGTCCCTAAGAACATTCAGAGACAGAATATCACTTTTCTTTGAGGTTTCATTCCAGCTTAATGCGCGCACACACACACACACATCAGCAAAACAGAGATAATATCACTTACTTTCCAGAGTTGTTGGGGGGATCAAATGGGATATTTGTGAAGTTCTTAGCACAGTGCCTGACACATAGTAAGTGCTATATATTTTTATAGCTATACAGCTAGCTATCATCATTGTTATTACTTTTTATTATTGCTCCTGCTGCTGCTGAATTTTCCTTGGTGCATTGAAGCAGACCTCTCAGTTCCTATTACCCAAGCTCTCTTCATCTTGACCTGCTAAAATCCTATTCAGCTTTCTCAGCCTGATCCAGTTGCCGGCTTCCCCATAAAAGCTTCTGTCTTCACTCTTCTACTCCTCAGAGTTTCCTCTGCACTTAACATCTTCCCTTTATCCAATCACATTGTGCTTTTCCCCATCATTATTTGTGTATGTGCCCAATCGTTCTAATCAGATTTCTGCTCCTTGGGGGAAGAGACTGGGTCAGTTTTTACCATTTTATACCCAGTCTGGAGCACAGTGACTTACACACACATAATAGGCATTTAATGAATATCTCTAGGATTGAATTAGACTGAGTTAACTTCAGGCCAAAGACCAAAACAAAGGCCATGTTTGTTCCAGTTCAACCCTATCTCTTCAGCACATTCTGTTTCTTCCCTCGTGGTCCTAAACAGTGAAAATGAAGGGACTTCTGGGTACCCAAAAGATCCTAAGGCAGCATGGAAATGTGCTGTTATGGTTCCTGAAGTCTACCAGCTAAGGCAAAAAAGCATACTACTGCATCTTAAAAAGTGATTTTTCTTTTTTTTTTATTGGTATCCTAATATTTATTTGCTAGTTTTTAGCTTTTTATTTTCGAAATACATGAATAGTTTTCAGCATTCACCCTTGCAAAACTTTGTGTTCCAAATATTTTTCTCCCTCTCTTAGCAAGTAATCTAATATATGCAATTCTTCTATACATATTTTCACTATTATCATGCTGCACAAGAAAAATCAGTTCAAAGGGGGGGGGGGAAATCGGAAAGAAAATAAAAAGCAAGCAAACAACAACAAAAAAGATGAAAATACTATATTGTCATCTACACTCAGTACCCATGGTCCTCTTTTCATCACAATTCCATTGGAACTGGCCTGAATCATCTCATTGAAAAGAGCCATGTCCATCAGAATTGAGCATGATATAATCTTCTTGTTGCCCTTTACAATGTTCTATCAATTCATGTCAGTCTCCAGGCCTCTGAAATCGTCCTATTCATCATTTCTCATAGAACAATAATATTCCATAACATTAATATACCATAACTTATTCAGCCATTTCTCAACTGATGGGCATCCACTCAGTTTTCAGTTCCTTGCTACTACAAAAAGGACTGCCACAAACATTTTGCACATGTGGGTCCTTTTCCCTTTATTATGATCTGTTTGAATACAGTAGAGACACTGCTGGATCAAAGGTTATGCATAGTTTTATAGCCCTTTGAGCATAGAAGAAAATGATTTTTCAATGAGAAAGAATTTCTGGGTCTTGGTACAGGGAGTCAAGAGAATCAAAGTGTGTGACCTTGAGAAAATAAACTTAGTTTCTCTGCATTAGATTTTTCTTCTATAAAATATAGATAAGAATATTTGAACTACATAGTTCATAGGATTTTTCTGGATGGACAGCCAAGTTATTATACATCTCTCATTTCTAGAGATCCCCTCAGTTATCCAGAAAACCCATTCACCCTGAAGAGGTTCATTCCACTGTTAATAGAGATTTTGCTGACTCATCCAACAGATGGATTTTTTTTTTTTTTTTAAAGGATTTTAACCAGTTTTCAAGGTCACTTTTGCCTATAGAAAACATAGGGATTTCAGTCAATATGTTCTATGTCTATAAGTCTAGGGGCCCTTTTTGCATTCTAATAAGCCAGCTGTTCTTGTAGAGCAATATATTTCATTCCTCAATTCCAATTGGGCCTGAGAAGCTATAAATGCAGAAAAACAAATACATTTTATTCTTATAGAAAAGGAATACAAACACTTGTAGTTTTTATCCATTTAGAGAGATATTTGGAAATGTTACACAAAAAAAAAAGGTCTGCTTTTGTTCTATTTCCTCAAATAAGATGAAATTGGGGCTGCCATCCCTTTGACTTGAAAGCATAATGTCATCATGGGACTAACACCTGCCATGTGGACTCCCTGGCTTCTATTCACCCATTGTGGGATGTCAAATAGGTATATCTCATAAGAGTATAGTAGATTAAAGCCATAGGACTAGGAATACAGATTAAAAAATGAAAAGTAGTCCCATGGCTTGAGTAGCTAAAATGTAAAGTAAAAGACAATATAGAAAGTAGAAAAAGCACTGGATTTGGAGTGTCAGAATAAGTTTTCATTTCATTTCTGCCATTTGCTATCTGTGTGATCTTGGGAAAGTCAATTAATCCATTTAAGTCTCAGTTTTTTTATTTGTAAAAAATGGATTTCTTTTAGACCTTTAAGAACCCTTCCACTGCTAAATCTCTGACCTATAATTTTAACTAAGGAAATAAATTGGACCATATAAAGAGTTTACTAACAGGAATAGCACCCAGAGTAGAACATAAAAGAAAATACCAGTGATTGTTTTATATTCTTTAAAGTAACAAACTTTTTTTAAAAAATGATGCTGTAAGGGGAGTGCATTTTCTTTGTTTTGGTGAATAGTTCTTTATTTGGTAGGATTGTGGTTTGAGGACTACTATTAAAACACAATTGATGTGATTTTTGAAAACCACATGTAAAATGAGACAATTAAAAATAAAAATGAAATACTGATCAGTTAAACGGAATAGAGAATTGGATATTAACAGATGCCTGGGATGAGTTATTACAGTTGAGTGCTGTGTTTAACTTTGAACTTTTTTGGCTGCTTAGGCAGAGATGGAAGCCTTTGTATATAGGTTCTCAGTTAAAAAGACCAAAACCAATAATAGTGATTTATGGTATGGATAAGTACCCTTAAAAATACCTTTAGATACATATAGCTTACAAAAGGGGCCCACTTTAGAATAAAATCGTTTTGAAACATTATTTCATAGTTCCAAGCTCCAAGAAAATCTTACAAAGCATTCTTCAATATTCAAGAACATAGAATTCTCTAAAAGTAGCACCGTGTTTGAATTCGCTGCTCAGTAAACACATTGAGATATAATGCAGATTCACTTAAGCTTTTGGTGACTGCATGCGATTTCTTTGAGACGCTTCAAACAAAAATTATTATAATACAGAGTCAGTAGAAAGTGTCATGAAAAATAGTTACCTGCAGGATAAGGCCATTTTTTAGCATAATTCAGCTCGTGCATTGTCAGGGCTTCCCATTGGTCAAGACCTCTAGTAGACTTTTTAAAGTTCTTTAGAAAGGTGACTGGCTTTTCGCTACCATCATGCAAAGCTGCTCCCAGGTGCCAGTTTCTTACAGTCATGTTTTGGCACGTAGACCTTGGAAACCTTTCTGGAGCCAACTGTTGTCAGTGCTAATACATGCCCTTTACATCCACATTCTTTAATTGCTTCCAAAAACTGGTCTGATAGGTTAGTGATTCTTAGTCCTTCATGAGAGGTGGAAGGTCATTGGTTAGTTTCTAGCAGAGTTGTTTTTTTGCATGTGTTTTTTTAAAATCTTCTCCCTTCAAGTGGTAGGATCGCTGAGTAGCTAGTTCAAATAGGGCTGTGTTTTTGCCATGGGCAAATATCAGCTGTGTGCCGTCTTAACCTGCGCCCCTTTTAAGTTCCCACGTGTGGAATATTAATGAGCTCTTATGAAAATATGCATCTCTACCCAGGCTTATTATAAATGAGTCTGATTTCCTCTGGGGCTCCTCAGTTAGGAGATAAATGAGTAGTCTTCTCCAGGAGATGTCGGAGCATTTTTGGTGAGGTAAGAAGCAGACCTTTCCCCCACCTTTGTTTGTTAGCAGAATCTAAATCTGGTAGTCTCAGGGACCCCATTATTATGGGACCACCAAGTTGTGGTGGGTGTGAGAACCAATTGCACTGACGATTTTCTAATCTGATTTTGCTGGTCCTCCCACTGTAGGTGAGTGTCCTGACTGACCAGGTGGAGGTCCAGGGAGAGAAGATCCGGGACTTAGAAGTCTGCCTGGAAGGGCACCAGGTGAAACTGAATGCTGCTGAAGAGATGCTTCAACAGGTGAGGAATCCTGCAGACCTGAAGGTTACTTAAAAATCAGAGCCTGAGGCCAGTGGATTAAAGAGCAGGATTTAAAGATTAAAAGCAATTTCCTTACTGTTTTCCAAGAAGAAGAAGAGCACAGATTGGTTCCTTCCTTGTCATTTTGGGAAATCCCTTTGGTAGCTGATCATTAAAAACTTCTCCATAACAAGTGTCCTGAGAATATGATAATGTGGACACATACAATTATTACAAAGGAGAGTGGGCAGGGGACAGAGCTGGCTAACAGGAGTAACCTTTAGGGGAGGCAGGAGAGGACTGGTCCCAGTAGCTAACATGGAAGGGAGCTGGAAGCAGAGGTGCTGGGTTGAGGGGGGACAGTGATCCTGTTTGCCATGGTGAGTAACCTGGGAGTGGAGTGGGGGAACAAGGCTAGCCATAACCTGTTGGGCAGGTTAAACTTGGCAGTAAAGTAGAACTTTTTCAGAAGTTAATTCAGTACAACAGCCCTCTGTTGTCAGATTTAACTCAAATATCAATGGGTTAATGTTAGCCCAACACAGTTTTTGAGAGGATGACTTTGTCAAGTCAGAGGAATAAAATAGTACCAAGCAAAGGCTGGTTCCTCGAGCTAGGTGGAGTTTGGTGAGGTATGTAGGCCGTGAGTTTCAGTTTCAGGAGTGGGGGTGGGTAAGAATTGGCTGGAAAGCAAAGTAAATGTGTTTACACGAGGGATCCTAATTACCTGGAAAACAGCACATAAGTGCTTCTGCCTTTTTTGGGGGGACATCCAACAAGAACCTTGGGTTAGAGACCCCAGAAAAGCCTGTTTGCGGTACAAATAGGGAATAATAGAATGAAGAGAAGGAAATTTTGGAGATTATTAAGGGCAAGTGACAGTTTTGGGGACTGGATGGTTTTTACTAATCATGTCAGGATTTTTTTTTTTCTTTCATTGCTTTATTAACATAGAGACAGCATAGGATTTTTGAATCTAGAGCCAGCCTCAAACTTAGCAAGACCTGAATTCATGTAGGGGCTTTTGACATATTGACTTAGTAGAGGGAGTTTTTTCACTAGGAGTTCCTCATATTAAGGTATTATTTTCTTCCCCCACACTCAAAAAATTTTATTGATACTTCTGATTTTTTTTTTAATTGCTATCATTTAATAACCACCTTCCTTCCTTACAACAAAGAAGTGCATTTAGGCGAAACAAACTGAACCTTGAACCATGTCTAACAATACGTGATTACTACTACTTTCTTTAAAGGGAAAGCTTCCATCATTCCTCTGGAACCAAAATTGGTCATTGCATTCATAGGAGTTCTGATGTCTTGTGTTTTTTTTCTTTCACATCATTGAATAGTGTATTCTCTTTCTTGGTTCTTACTTTGCTCAGCATCAGTTCATGTAAGTCTCTTAATTATTCATACTTGTCACTCCTATTGCACAAGAATATTTTATTTCATTCATATACTGCCATTTTTCATCCATTTCCCAACTAATGAGCTCCTAATTTGTTTCCTTGTATTTATTTATTCTTTTTGGCTTTAGGTTAGGATTTTCTTTTTTAAACCTCTCCCAAGAATGGCTCTTAGCATGTCATTAATCTTTAAAATGCCAATCACCAGCATATGTGTGAATTTGTGCCAGAAAGCAGTTTTGGATAGATTTATTATGATAAAATTGTATATAGAATAAATACAACTGAGCATAGCGTGTGTGTTCAAAACTGTCACGTTTCCCCTCATAGGAGGCAGTATAGTATAGTTGCAAAGACCCCGATTGGGAGTCAAGAAACCAGAATTTTAATCTGAATCCCTTCATTAAATTGCTTTGTCAACCTAAGAAAGTCACTTAGGCCAATCCTTGTTGTCATTGCTAATAGCACTACCATTTTCCCATTCAGCTAAATGAAAAACCTCAGAATGATCTCTTCCTCCTTCCCCCTTATCCATCACATCAGGACTGTTCATTTTCTGCCAAGCCTTATCTAATCTGAACTTTATTATAGGTCTGTGTCCTGTCCTCTTTGTTCCCGCAGCTATTATCGTAGTCAAGTTCCTTGTTACTTTTCATGTCAACTATTACAACTGGTTTTTACCATGACTAGATCCTTTCCCCCTATACTGGTCGTATATAGCAAAGCTTCTTCAACTATGGGCCACAACCCCAGGGAGGATCAAGTAAATGAATGCAGGGTTCATGAAAAAATTGGCAATGTAAAGAGTTATCAACTATTCTGCCAAGATTTAATTCTTCATGTAAAAATAAACATGTACAACCTTCTCATTAGTATGTAATTTTGCTTTCATCTTTAATAAATGATAGAATTATATGTATACCAAAGAATTGTTTTAAAATAAATTTCTGCATGATATATTATCAATAAAAGTTTGATTTGTATATATACCTATATACTCAAGGACATATAAAAATTTCTTGGGCAAATCTGTCTTATTATCTACCACTTTTAGTAAGAGTTCTATCAAATATTAATCTACATTGAAACAATCTGCATTCATCTTCATTCTTCATAACTAGATTAAGTTTTTGGGGGGTAGGGACTCCTCCTTCTAAAACTTAGTAGGTATTCAATAAATGTTTGTTGAATAAATAAACTTGTCCTTTCTGTGTCTTAGCTTCCCTACGTAAGATCAGGGTAGAATTAGTTTTCTTTCATATTGTTCTCCTATGACAGCTGGAAACCAACAGAATACGTATATCATTTCATGAAAAGAATTATGCACAAGTCTTTGAAGGAAAAGGAATTTGATAATCTGGGACTTCAGATTCTAGTCTATCATTCGCTGGGCCTATTTTTAGTTTCTTTCTATCTAAGTCACCAATTTAAATTGTTTAGAGCATGAGATCCAAAGATTTAGAGTCAGAGTGTATCATCACATTGAACTCTTACTATTATACTTGAGGAAGCTGAGATTCAGAAAAGTTAAAAGAACTTAAATTCAACATGTAGTCAGTAGCAGAGCCAGAATTGACCCCAATTCCCTTGCCTCAATCTCCAACTACAATAAAATAATCGCTTTAGAAACAGAAAACTTCTCTTCCAAGCATTGATGCCAAAATTAACCATGGCCAACTTAGAGGCTGCCATTGTGTTGTCTGACAATCCGTTGTTGAAAAAGAAGCCAAATTTTAGTTTTCCCAAGATCTAATCTTGTTAAGCCCCTTGAGGGCAAGATCTAGTTCATTTCTGCATTTGTGTCTCCAATATTTAGCACAAAGCTTTTCAGTTACTTTCAAGCACTTTATAAGGCTTTTTTTTTTTATTCATTCATTCATTATCTTAAAGTTTTTACCATTTGTGCTTAGAACACTATGCTCTTTTTATGTGTGGGAAAATTTCAAACTCTGAATGGAGTTGCTTTGTATCTCTTGCCAAAAAAGGAAAGCATTATGGGAAGCCCTAGCACAGGGGCGCATTTGTGCTAAATGTGTGCGCAACTGTCCCTGACTTCATCAGTCTTGTGATTGCATGATTTGTGCATTTGTGGACTTGAAAGATGAACATTGGGATGAATCTGTGGAAGTTGAGGCTTTGGGAAGGCCAGTTGGAAATAGCCAAGTCAGCTGAGTCATGAGAATTCACTTGTTTAGTATATTTCTCTCTTAGGATGAACTTTACACATTTTTTTTTCATATTTGTGCTCTTACAATATCCCCCTAATCCTGAGACCATAGTGGCCTTTGGGGTATCATGTGGTTCAAATATCATTCATAAAATCTTGTGGATTGAATTTTTTTAACATTAAAATCTTAGTTTTCTAGAATGATAGGATCAATATCCTTTGCCAAGCCATTTTTGTTGTTTGTTTTTTAATAAATCTCTTTCCTTTGGTTATGTGGGTTTGGTTAAAGTGACTACACTTTTGAGATTTCTGAATGGCTGGTGGGGTTGAACATCTTAAAAAATAATTATTCTTTATCCAAGTGGTTGCAGGTGTGAGCAAATGGAGGCCAGCCTCTGTTTGGTGGTTTGGTGGGTGGTAATTTTTCTACTCTTTTAATTTATCCCTTGGTTTATCACACTGCCCAAACTTCATTGTAATTCAGTGAATATGGGTTGAGTAGGCTCCAGTTTTTCCTTAGGGCCAAGTAAAAAATGTGTATTCCTTTTTCTTGGAAAACTTGAGTGAATGCAAATCACCAAGCTGTTTTTAGCAAAAATTCAACATTCAGGGCAGAATGTTTATTTACTATTTTCTATTTGCATTTCCGTTGGTCTAAAGTGAGGGCAGGGAATTTCTGGTCAGCACCATATAAAATGTCTTTGAAATAATTTGGTCTGGCCCTGTCAAGGCAGCCACAGGTGATGATGAGCTGAAAGCTAGGTACAACCACTTCTCACCACTTGAGTTCTATAAGTTGATAATTTTGCATGGCCTGTGAATGATGTTATAAATATCCAAATGACTCTTGGCAGAAAACATTTCCCTACTTCTAGTCTAAATGAAGGCTGTCCTCCTTATTTCTCTCTACTCCCCCCCCCAGACCCAAACCCTAGAGTTAGACAATAAATATAGCCTTTCATTTATCTTATAATTAATTTGACATAATAAATGTTTTTCCTGTATCCACTTAAATACTAGACCTCTCCTTTTTACAAAGAAAAACAATTAAGCAAAATTAACCAATACCACGACCAGTTCTTTTAATGTATCCAGTGTTCTCTCCCTACTAAGGGAAAGGAAGCAAATTGTTTCATCTGTTCTCTCTGACCAAGATTGGTCATCACAATTACCATCTGATTTGCGTTTCATCTATTGTAGTCATGATCTATATTGTTCTATTAATTCTTTCTATTTAACTACAGGTCCTGTAAACCACTTGGATAAAAATATTACAAATATTCCTGTATTTCTTTGAATCTCTTACATTTATGTTTTGGGACATACTCATATGCCATTACATTTATATGTGGCAATTTGTTCAGCCATTCTCTGATCTACAGGCTCCCTTTTTGCTTTTGGGGAAGACTCTGTGTCTATGTTTGGGGAGTACAATGTTGTCATAAAAATTCCTGTATTTTTTCTGTCCATTCTGGTGCCATATGTGCTCTGGGAATTTTCCTGAAGTCCACTTTGGGCTTCTTCCATAAAGCCTTTGCTATTCTAGCCACAGCACTGATGTAATGCTACCCCTTGGAATGTTTGCCTGCTGAACCCTGAATGGGTAGAGACTTGCCCACGCGAGGGATGAATCATTTGATTCCAAATCTCTTGCTTGAGTCCTCCCAGAGCTTGGTAGTAAAAGTGATCCTGGCTCCTAGCCTAGTGGCAGAGACCTGATGTAAACAATAAATATTCCATACTCCACAAGTTTTCAGTAGCCTATCTACTCATTATTTTCCTGTTGCTGAAGCTATGAAAACAATCCTATTGAGACATCCTATTTGAGGCCACGTACCCTTCTTCAGTCATTGGTATTGACCACTTTTGAATTGGATTGAGTAATATGGGGGGGTCAGCTTTGGTGCTCTCTTCTGTGAGAGCAACCATCTCTTAGAATACCCTAATGATCGTCAAAAATGCTTTTCTTAGAATAAAAATGTTAGAAATTTCCTATTAATGTTAGAAATTTCTGCCACTGTTGGAAGACAAAGTTTCTAGGTAGTCTTGAGCATTTTGCTTTTGGAAGCTCAAATTTTGATTGCTCTTGAGATGAACATTCAGTTTTGGAAAATAGTCCCAGATATTATTCAGTCAGCAGATGTTGGTGATCTGGCAGCGGAGCAAACTCCAGCTGGATTTTCTAAGTCAAAAGGTTCCAAACAGTTCAGCATGCTTTGAACATATGAAGAAAAATAGAGGGGAGGTGTTTTAGGTTAGAATATTGCATTCTGTTAAGAAAATATGTATTAAGTACCTGTTGTACATAATCAACAAATAAAATTGTGCTTGGCAACATGGCAAGTAGATCAATAAGCATTTGTCAAGTGCTTGCTATGGATTTACCACTTGATTTACATTCCTGGCTGCCTGTGTCCCTCAATCTATAGTTCTTTCAGTTTATAAATATTTATGGCGTGCTTACTATGTGTCAAGCAGAGGAACAATATGATGTGTTAAGTGTTTAGGATGCAAAGAAAGGTGAAAACATGCTTCTTGTCACAGAAGTCAAATTCTAATATGGAAATTGGAGATTCTAGTAACTGGGGTGTGGGGAGAGGCAGGCAGCCATATCAGCAGAAGCTGATAAAGTATCCTGTCCTTTACTTTCTAAGGGAAAAAAAATACAGCATGTGTACAATTAGTAGTCTGTGAAAAGTTATTTGGAGAGGAAGAGAATATTATCAACTTGGGGTAGGGAAGGAATGAGATCAGGGTAAGAGGATGTAGTAACTGAAATGAGCCTTGAAAGGATTCATGTGGAAGGAAAGTATTCCAATTATGGAGAGCATGAGGCAGCCAGGTGTCTCAATGGATAGAACACTGGACCTGGAGTCAGGAAAAGCTGAGTTCACCTGCAGCCTCAGGCCTTTACTGGTTGTGTAATCCTGCGTATATCACTTAACTTATGTTTGCCTAAATCCATTGAAGAAGAAAATAGAAAATTTCTTTGTATTTTTGCCAAGAAAACCGCACGGACAGTATGTTCCCAGACATCATAAAGAGTCAGACGTGACTGAATAACAACATGGGGAACATCATACTAATAATACATAAAGCTGAGATGCAGTGGAGAGAAAGGAAAATGACTATCATCTACTTTAGCTGAAGTGTGGAGTGTATGAAGGAAAGTAATGTGAAATAAGACTCCAAAGGTCACTTGGAGACAGATTGCAGCAGGCCTTAAATGCCCAGGCTGAGAAGTTAGGCTGAAGTCCTAAAGAAAATTGGGAGCAGGTGAATAGCTGCTCAAACTCATGTCTTGGGAAGAGAAGTTCAACCTTCTTCCTAAAGCAAGGTGATTAGACACTAAAGAAGGGATATAATATAAAGTAATGAACTAGGACACAAGAGACCCAAGCATTAGTTCTGGTTCTGCTCACACTCGTTGTGTGACCTTGAGAAATGAACTTTTCTTCTCTGTGACCCTTAAAATAAAGGGTTTGGCCATCTCATCTCTCAGATCCTACCTGACATTCTATTGAGTCATACTGAGGTAATTCTGATATTTTTAACCCTTTGGGTGCTTTACACATAGTAAATCAATAAATATCTGTTGATAGAATGAACTAGGAACTCGTTAATTGCCCTTGGCAATACTGCTGCCTTTAAGTCCTGGAAAAAGTCCCAGAGCAGACTTGTTTAACTTCCAGTGGAAAAAGCACAAATTTGGGAGAGGAAGTCCCAGCCCTTCCCAGGAATGCCTAGGAAGGAAGAAGGCCAGATGCTAAAGAAATACAACAGGATAGTGAAGCGGACAGCAGAGAAGTGATCATGGAATCCCCTAGCGTAGACAGGGTGCTACTTAAGCCACACTGGATGTGTTCAGTATACTTCTAACCAGTAGTTTTTGTGCCTCATGCAAGTGGAGAGTAATAAGCAAAGGATGTTGCCTAGAATAGAACTACTGGGTAGAAGAATCATGGCCGTAGGATACCATGAAAAAGAAAGAATCACATCCTGGATGAGGCTGCCAGGGGGTGAATCCAGAAAAGGAAGGAAGAGCACCCAATGGTGTTCCTTGGGACAAAGCCCCAGAGGTCCCATCCTAGTTATGGCTTTGACACCAAGTGTTTATAAAACTCCACCCTAGAAATGGTGATGATATGCTAGAGCTACCTGGCAGGACTGATCTTCCTTTGAACCTTGGGCTCCCGTCAGTGATAGGGATGGTGGAAAGCAGGAAGACAAAACCAGTAGCCCTGGTGCACTTGATTTACATTCCTGGCTAGCTGTAAACCTCAGCCTATAGTTCTTTCAGTTTGTAAATATTTATTGAATGTTTACTGTGTGTAAAGCAGGGAAACAATATGATGCAAAGATGCCCTTATGGGAGATTTCACCCCAAATTGTTAATAATTTAACACCTGAATTATCAGCTAACTTCTTACCAGGAAATATTTGATATCCATATGAGAACAAGAATAGAATCTAGTTCAGGGGTCCTCAAACTACGGCCCGCGGGCCAGATGCGGCAGCTGAGGACATTTATCCCCCTCACCCAGGGCTATGAAGTTTCTTTATTTAAAGACCCACAAAACAAAGTTTTTGTTTTTACTTTAGTCCGGCCCTCCAACAGTATGAGGGACAGTGAACTGGCCCCCTATTTAAAAAGTTTGCGGACCCCTGACTAGATTATGGGGTAAGGTTATAGTGACTCCTAAAGAAAGTAACATCAGGCCTCCACTTTTTTCTTATTTGCATTCAGTTCCGGGTAAAATGAAGTTGCAGTGAAAAATAAGTGGGATTCTGGAGGGAAAGAGACATCATTGGAAAGATACAGGTTTGGGAGGGGAGAAGGAAGGGAACAAGAATTTTGCCTCGGGGGTTGCACAACTTTACAGAGTGATTAGATATTCGCCTTCTTGGCTTTTATATAAAGTAGTGAAAAAAGATTGGCTTTGGAGTATGAGCATAGGTTCAAGTTCTGTTACTTTCTTTGTAAACTTGATGAATCAGTTAGACCTGTTTCCTCAGATGAAGTTTCAAGGGCTTCTCTAACTCTAAATCTAGGATGCTACAGAAATATTATCTAATTAAGTTTATTATCAATTATCTAATATGAATATTATCACCATTGTTTGCTTCTGGGAGACAGTGCTTCAGCAGCACAAGGGATTGCAGTAAAAATGCTACTTTTTACAGGTTAGTTTGATCTTAGCAGAACATTTTTCCAATCTTGTAGGGAAATAGAGGTTTGAGCTACATGCTTACTATAAGATGTCAGATTTATGGCTGGACCCAAAGCCTATGGTTCAGAGGCAGCCTGGTGTAGTGGACAGAATATTCAAGATGGAATCAAAGATTTCTGTTCCATCCATCATTATCTCTGTAATATTGAACAAGTCAATAGACTCCTGGATTTAGTTCTCCTCATTAGAAAATTAGAGTGGGAGAAAATATCTCTATGATGTCTTTTCAGCTCGATATGGGTGATCCTCTGACATGCTGGAGAACATCCTAATGAGAGTGATTAGGATAGTGAAAGACAATCTGAAGAAAGGAAAACTTAGGGAAAATGTGGTAACTGGATTCAAGTATTTATATAGCTGTCTTGTGGATGAAGGATTCTCCCCTCTTTTGGGGGAGTGGATGGATGATATGGAGTAAAAAGTGGCACTTTAAGGAAAAACTTTCTCACTCTTTTGAGAGAAATGTTGTATCAGGAGATTGAGGATTCTTGGAGATCTTCAAATAGTGACCTGTTGACCACTATTGACTGTGTTGTAGAAGGAAATCTTGTTCTGCAGCAAATTAGACAGAAGTAAATGTAAATCAACACATATATGTTCACTTCTTTTTTCTATTTTTTTTCTCTCCCATGGTTTTCACTTTTGCTCATTTTTCTCTCCCAACATGATTCATAAAACGTGTATTAAAAATAAATTAATAAATTAGACCAGAAAACCTCTGATATCCCTTCCAAACTGTGAGATTCTACAATTCTATAAAGATACCAAGTACAGGGTATCTACCAACCTTACCTCAGATACATTATGCTTAACTATATTAAAAGGAGCCCATAAAAGAGTTATGATGAATCTGGGCCTACTGGTGTCATTGAAAATCACAGTATGGCCCTATTATTGGAGATTATTGAGGAAGTTTGGGAGTTTAATTTTGTTCTAAATCAATATTTTCTTTCTTTTAACTCTATGACTTTAAGTAGATCCTATTGCAATTTTTCAGTACATGCAAACTAAGGCCAGGTCAGGTGAATTTTAATAAGAGAAAAATAGACAAGAGATATTTTCATTAGGCAAAAATGAAAGTAACTTTCCAAAATGCAGAGAAAATGGCAAAAACTACTTCAAAGCAGACATGAAAAGGAGAACTTGATCAAAAGAATTCCAGGGAAAAGGCTCTCTACTATATGATGGGCAATGAACTTGTTGCCACAGGTAAGAGGTGAGCTGGAGGAGGGGCCATAGACTCTTTGAACTTTTGAATCTTTTAAAAAAAGATTTTAGGGGGAAAATATAAAGCAATCAGCATATTATAGTTGCTAGTTATAGAAAGATACTTTTGTATACCTGAGGATTTTTATTCTTTTTCATTGTATTGGTCCCAGTTAGTTGATTCCCTGATTCCCCCCACCAGCTCAGCTGATGAAATAACAAAAGGGGACTGGTATCAGAGAAGGGAGGTGATTGATCATTTAAAAGAAAGCAGAAAGAGGACTCTACATTCTTTAACCCTGTTTACTAAGAATTTAAAAGTTTTTCTGGTGGAATTGATGAGGCACTGGCCATTGACAAAGAATGGCCATGTTCCTGATGGTCTTTAAAAAATTAAGACTGGAAACCCTAGAAGTAGTTGAGATCCTGGAGGGAAAGGCAAGAAGCATCTTCCTATGGCCAAAGTAGGTGGAGAAGAGTTAAGATATTTGGAGTTCATTCTACTGCTACTCAACAGCTTTTGAATGTTTTGGAGCCAGGGAATAATGTGCAAAATAGCATTCCACTGGCTTCCAGTTTAAGACCTGAAACCATACTTCTTTTTATCTGTTACCAACTGGCGGCAGTTTGCCAGAACTTGAGGGGCAATCAAAGGGGAATTAATTCCCAAGGGGCTGAAATTACAAATCCTAGAAATCAGAGTCACAGTTGAGAGGGACCTTAGTGATCTTTCTTGTCATGGAAGTGATAGCTTTATAGCATGAGAGTTAAAAAAAAAAAATCTTTGTCCCTTTTGGAGTTCATGTATAAGAGAAGCTAAACTCTTACCCAACTATTATCCTATAATAAAACAAACATTGCTTGTTATGTGTGCAAAGCACTAACCCAGATTGTTGATAAAGATTTACTCTTTACTATATGATCCTTGATTTTCTGCAGACACTTATTTAGTTGTATTCTGTGTGAAGGATTATTCTAGGGACCAAGAGAGTTACAGAGTATGGGGTCCCCCCCCCCATCATATTTCATCGCTAATAAATTTAGGGCGCATATATTGATTACCATAGTATCAAAAAGCAGTGTTTATGTACTATCCCAGAGAGCAATGTCATTGCTAAATGTTGGGGAAGGAAGAAAAACTTGATGGAGGAGGTGACGTGAATTGAGCTTTAGAGATGGTCAGGGTTCAACAGACAGATAATGTTGAGGGACAACATTCTAGGCTTAAGGGGAAGTATGAATAAAGGCAAAGAAAGCCCAGAGCTTTTGCAGTGTAGTTGCAGCACAGAGCATGGAGAGGAGAGGTGGTAGACTGTGGAGGCTCTGAATGGCAAGCTAAAGTGTTTGAACCATGCTTGGTAAGTTGGAGGGAGGTATTGGAAGGTTTTAAGCAGAGGAATAGCAGGATCAGGTCCTCCTAAGGAAAATGCATCTGGCGGCAGCAGCCCAAAAGCTTGTTTGGAAAGTGAGAGGAGAGGCAGGAAAACATGCTGGGAAGATGCTGTGACTGGTGATTGGTAATGAGAACCTGTAGTAGAATGAAGCTGGGAAAAGTAAAAAGGAGAGGGGTGGGTATGACAGAAATGGGCAAGATTTAGTAACTGATTGGGGGAGAAAGCTGAAAATCAAGGCAGGATGAATGGTGTACCGATGACTTTAAAAAAAAGAAAGTTGAAATCATCAGGTGGAAGAGCAGCAGGATTAGGGGAAAGGTGATAAACTTAGTTTAATTCATGTTAAGTTTCAGGTGCTGTTAAGGACCACCGTGTTGGAACTGTACCAAATGTGGCTGGAGATGGGAGGCAGGAAGCATGGTTCAGAAGTCGGGGTTAGAAATAGATTTGGGAGGTACATAGGATCTACTTTCCCTATTGCTCTGCTGACTTTCGTTGGAGTTATTGAGAGGGAGCAGAGGGAAGAAAAAAGGGCCAAGGACAGAAGATGGGGGGTAGTGGGGATGGACCTTAAGAAAGTAATAGCAAAAAAGCAAAAGAAAAGGAACCCAGATAGCTGAAGAACCCAGAGAGGGCGTTGCCTCTGAAACTAAGGTGGAAAGTGTCTTCAGAGGGACAGGGAAGTGATCAGCTGTGCCCAGATTTCCAAAAGGATTGTTTTTGATCATAATTAACTTGAGAGACAAGTTTCAGTGGAATGGAAGGAACACTGTTGAAGTAGCCAGTCACAAAGGGTGAAGGAAAGCAAATGATGATGAAGTAGAATTTTCAGTTATACACCCAGAATTTGGCTGTAACAGAGAGGAGACATGGGAGAGTATCAGAATGGGATAGAAAGACAGAAGGAAGGAACTTTTTTTTTTTAAAAGATTAGAGACACCTGGATATATTTATAGAGAGAAGGGGGAAAGCTCCCTTCAGGAGCGAGTAGCTAATAGTTACAAGGTCCAAGTGGTGATTAGCTTTATGAATAGCAGAGATGGTCCTCTGGGAGAGAAGGCTGATGCTGAGAAGTTTGGGGGACTGTAGAGGGAAACAGAGAAGATATTAGATGACTCAGTTTCAGGGAAGTGTAAGAAAATAGGAAGGTAACAGAATGTATTAGTAACTTTGTCAAGTACCTGAGTTTTTGTACCATAAGCTTATAGTTGCTAAAAGATGTTCAACATTTAATGACTCACAAGAAAACTGAAGCTAGTTTCTACCCTGCTTCTTTTTTTCTTGATACTTTTTCTCCATATATATGTGTGTGTGTGTGTGTATGTTTATTTCTTCACATATATGTATATGTATGTTTATTGGTGTATATGTATGTGTAAATATGTATGTGTACATATACTTACACTCCACCACCATAGACGGCAAAGAAAGCCAACCTCATACATTAACTATATCAAAAAGTATGTGTCATATTTAAAATCCATAGCCCTCCACCTCTCTTTCACAAGGAGGCAAATTCTACTTTTCCTTTATGTTTTTGAGATCAGACAAGGATTTGGATGTTATTTGTTCCCCAGGACCAAGACAAATCCTTAGAAAGAAGGCTTCAATTTTTCCATGTTAACTTGAGCTCATATTCCCTTACCAGTATCTAAGAATCCCTCACCTTTGTAGCTCTCTCATACAGCTCCCATTAATCTTTCATTAATCTTCTTTGTTATTTTGCCATTATCTCACATACCCACACACAAGCTTTCAAATGACCTTGATTTATTTCTTGTGGAGTTCTAAAGGATGGGATTCTGTGCAGACATATATAAGTCTGTGCGCGCTCTCTCTCTCTCTCTCTCTCTCTCTCTCACACACACACACACACACACACACACACACACACATTTGTATATTGCATTTCTGTGAGAGGCAAATCCTTGGGATTTCAGGATTTCTGCTTAGAAGCTGGATGCTCCCTCCATTTGTATATATTTTTAGTTCCTATTTTCTCCACTTATCACTCCTGTTCTGATCTCTGTTAACAATTAGGAGTCTGGGTTATATTCATTTGATTTAGGTTGCTTCTGATTAGACTATAACTTAGCACTGAGATTTTAAATAGTTTAAAGCTTCTGGAAGTAGTGCTCTGAGATTTCTTCTGATCTTATCCACTTATACTTGGTCCAGATGAAATTCTGTGCTTTCAGTAGTAATCGTGGGCAAAAGATGATAATAGGGAGAGTGCTGCAGAAACAACAGGACTTAGATTTGGACTCCTAGATTTCAACCTAGAAGGGATTTAGAAGTACCTTCAGTCTAACCTTTTCCTTTGACAAATGAGAAAGGGCAAGAACCAGGGTGGGTTAAGTATCTGAGATTTTTTCACTCTATCCTCTATATCAAGTTGCTCCTCATTCTTAATACATATAAACTCTGTAATAGTTAAAATAATTATGTTAATAATAATGGCAATGATGCCATTACTGTTGTGTCTCTGCAAGGCAAGATTTGGTCTCCTGCTTTGCAGAGGATCTGGAAACTTGATGATTATCTTAACTGAATATTTTCATGCCACAGAAAAAACTGGATTACACCACCCTAACTCACATGAGATTGCTTCATACCACAAAACCAGCCTAGCATTTCACAACAGATTGATCCCTGCCCACTGGGAGGGCCCACTGGGGAAATCAACTTCAGGATGCATGATAACTTGGTATATCTGGTATCAGACCTACATAAGGAAGCTGGATTTTCTGGGAAATCTAAATTTCCAGAAAGTCAAATAAGACTTACAAAAGCAGTGTCCTCTGCCACCCAGTATGTCCTAAATTTTGGCCGGCCTCCACAATACAAACGGGGTTGAGACAATTTTATATATTACATGAGGCCGTGGTTCAGAAAGATCTCCCAAAGGAAGGAGCATAATACTAGGCTCAGTAGAGACAGTGATACAAGGACTGAAGAAAGCTAGCTTCCATTAGTACTATGCCTTGGTTTAACAGAAGCTCTAGGATAACTTCTGTTACTATCACTTGCCTCTTGAGGAAGTTGAAGGATTACAAAAGAACTTGGACAAATTAATTGTCCCTTCTGGGGCTCTGGTTCCTCTTCTGTGAACTGAGTGGTTGAACTATAATAGGGTTCCCACATTCCCTTCCACCTCTGATTCTGTAATCCTGTGACCTTCCTTAAATGGGGTTCCTAGCACTAAACGCAATAGTTAGAGAGAATTCTACCCAAGGATTAATAGTTGTCAAGTTTCTTCATTCAGGCCAAAAGAACCATCTGATAGGGAATGAGAATATCATTATAGATGGGAATTCGGTTATTTAGTCCTAAGAGAGAAAATCCTTTCCACACTATTCCTAACAAATGGAGTTGCCCAAGATGTGACTTTAAAATGTCAGAAATGGGGCCTGGAAATATTTCCTCCAGATTATAATTAATCCTGACCCATTAATTGCTTCCTTTTGGGCTTGGTTGTTCCAAAAGTTGCAGATCTGCCTGGGTGCCCTTAGACTATCTCAATGTCCACAGAGATAGCACATGACTTTATCATCCTGAAATCCATGTGTACTTTGTATGCAAGATTCTTTAGATTCAGAAAAGAAAATGAAGTGAGTTTGGAATGACTTGTTTTTGAGCAAATGAATGTAAACATCCTCCTTATCTCTGCCTCTAATATTCTGAATAGAATGATTCTCCTCTCTGATTACTGATTCCTATCTTTTTATCTCCTACACTTGATGGTAAAAAAGATCTTCTCCTAGATCTCTTCTTTGCCCACATTTTGACTTCTGTCCCTTCCTAAGTCAGGGATGACCTGAATTCAAACCTGACTTAAAACACTTAATAAGGGGTGATCTTGGCAAGTCTTTTTGGCCAACAGGGCAAAGAACAGAACCTACTTCTCCGGGTTGTTGTGAGAATCAAATAAGATAACATTTTTTAGCACAGTGCCTGGAATATAGTAGGTACTATATAAGTATTTATTCCCCTCTCTGCCCCCTTCTTTTTATTCATCTCTTATTGACTTGCTACTATAATTCCAGACTATTCCAAATCTCCCTCATCCTTAGGCTCCCAATTTGTCTCACTTTTTCTTTTCTTTTTTTTTTTTTTTTTTTTTTTTTGGGGGGGGGGGTCTAGTACATGGCCTTACAGCCTATTCTATCCCTTGCAAAGGGTAGCCCTTCTACTTGTGCCTTTGATCTCAATACCTATGAGACCTGAATCCACTGATCATTCTCTTATCTCTCTACAATTGTTTTACCTTCACTTTCTGCAAACATGTTCTATTGTTGGGTATAGAAGATTGAGTGATGGGTCTGGTCCAGAATATCTTGAGTTCAAATCTACCCTCAGGTATTTACTAGCTTTGTCATCCTAGACAAGTCACTTAACCTGTTTGCTTCATTTTCCTCAAGTAGAAAATGGGGATAATAATAGCATCTATCTCTCCTCTGTGCTGTGAAGATCAAATGATAATATTTGTTAAGTGCTTAGTATAGTGTTTCCCTTCGATCCTTCTATCCTTTATAACTCAAATATCTTTTTTTTTTCTAAAATAGTCTATGCTTAGATTATTTTTTTTTTTTTAGCCTGATTTTTTTTTCTTTTTTTATAATAACTTTTTATTGACAGAACCCATGCCAGGGTAATTTTTTACAACATTATCCCTTTCACTCACTTCTGTTCCAATTTTTCCCCCTCCCTCCCTCCACTCCCTGTCCTAGATGGCAAGCAGTCCTATATATGTTGAATATGTCACAGTATATCCTAGATACAATATATGTGTGTAGAACCGAACAGTTCTCTTGTTGCACAGGGAGACTTGGATTCAGAAGGTAGAAATAACCCTGAAAGAAAAACAAAAATGCAAGCAGTTTACATTCATTTCCCAGTGTTCTTTCTTTGGGTGTAGCTGCTTCTGTCCATCATTGATCAATTGAAATTGAGTTAGATCTTTTCTTTGTCGAATAAATCCACTTCCATCAGAATACATCCTCATACAGTATCGCTGTTGAGGTATATAATGATCTCCTGGTTCTGCTTATTTCACTTAGTATCAGTTCATGTAAGTCTCTCCAAACCTCTCTGTATTCATCCTGTTGGTCATTTCTTACAGAACAATAATATTCTATAACATTCATATACCACAATTTACCCAACCATTCTCCCACTGATGGGCATCCATTTATTTTCCAGTTTCTAGCCACCACAAACAGGGCTGCCACAAACATTTTGGCACATACAGGTCCCTTTCCCTTCTTTAGTATCTCTTTGGGGTATAAGCCCAGTATTCTATGCTTAGATCATTTTAACAATAGTCTCTTTCCCTCCTAGAATCACTTACTCCCTCTTTACAGTTCCTTGCAGTCTGACTACTGATCTCACTGCTCCAATAAAATTCTCCCCAAGTAACTGGGTACCTTTTGATTTACAAATCCAGTAATATTTCTCAATTCTAATTCCCCTTGACCTTTTTATCACAATTGCCACTGTTGATCATCCCTTCCGTGTGAATACTCTCTTTCTTTGAATCCCCAGACACTCATTTTTTCCTACTGCCTTTTCAGACTCATTGATTGGGTCTCCTCTTGTCCACTACATGGAGACGTCCTCTGAGATTCTATTCTTTTTCTTAGTCTTTTTCTGGATAATCTCCCATCCTATAATTTCATTTGACTTCAGTGCTTGTGGTTTCCAAGTCTATACATTCAGCCCCGAAGATCTGTCTGGCAAATCTAATTACCTCTGGGTCTATTTGACTTAGATGCCCCTCCTGTCAAGGCTTCAATCTTAAAGCATCCAGGGCCATGTCCAGTCATCTTATAATATGGCCAATGGACCCAAATGACTCCAGAGAAAAAAGTGAAGGGGGTACCTTCCCTCACTTATATCTAGTTCACGTGTGTGTCATGACATCATTTCCCTGATGCCATGGTCCTATTTGAAAGCAAAGGATAAATAACAGCCACCCCAGTTTGAACTGATTCTCCTTTTATCTTCTCCATTTTCACAGTAACCAACCTCCCTATTACTCTTCTATGAAAATTACTAGTTATCTTTAATTTTTCTCTTTTTTCTCATCATCTAGTCCCATCAAATTTACCTTGCATTCATTATATATTGTCACCACTTTGATTAGAACCACTTTATCTCTTTTCTGGAATATATAGATATATAATATATTCTCTTATTACCTGGTCTCTCAAATTCCCGGTTCTACACTCTGTAGTTCACTATTGCCAAAATAGTCTTTGTAATGCCCTGACCCTGCTTGTGAAAAATGTTTCAAAGGGGTTTCCTTCCAGATATGAGATTCTGTAGAACCATTCTAGGAAATTGGAGATATCACATGCACACTATTTTTTTTAATTATAGTTTTTTATTTACAAAACATATGCATGGGTAATTTTTCAACATTGATCCTTGCAAAACCTTCTGTTCCAACTTGTACCCTCCTTCTCCCTGCTCCCTCCCCTAGATGGCAGGTAGTCCAATACATGTTAAATATGTTAAAGTATATGCTAAATCCAATATATGTATACATATTTTTACAGTTATCTATGCACACTAATTTTACAAGTTTAGTAGGGAAATGGAAAAGTAAGATAAGATGTTTGCTAAATGTAGAAGATTCTAGTGAAGTCTTTTTAAGTATTTATTTAGCATATTCTCTGGCAATAGGAAGGAAATAGTAGAGAAGAAAAGATTAAAGATTTATGAGAGAAGTTGATTAGTATAGTTTCTAGAGGAAGAAATGGCAGGTGAGATCAGATGATTAGCTATAGCAAAGAGAAAGGTGATCTCTTCAAATACAAGTGAAAAGGAGGAGGGAATGGGGAAGAAAAGTTAGCTTTCATTGAAAAGTTCTGGCTGATGATTAATGATTTAGAACGTTGTGTAAGGACATGTGGAAGGCACTGTGGAAGTGTATTGTGCATGGGTAGAATAGTATGGCAATAGAAGCATGAATCCATGTTTCCTTTGGTTGTAGAAGATTTTGTTTAGTTTGTAAAACTAAAAAAAAAGTCAAAACTTAGTTGATCCTTCCCTTTTCTCCCACCCCAGGATAATTTCCCAGGCATGTCTTCTCAGTTATCTACTCTAATTTGTTTTGTTAAAGTCTCTGCAGTTATCCATCAAAAAGTGTTATTTGGGGGCACAACCCTCCTACTGAGAATGTCATCTACAAAATTGCTCAGCAGAATTGACCAAGCCTTTGACTTCAAGACGCCAGCAAGGCAAATTTGTGTTTTCATTTCTTTCAACTGCCCGTGTGTTCGTCCTGGTGTTTCACATTGCTTCATACCACTGGAAGTACTCTGTCATTTGTTGGGAACGAGCTGGACCACATCCCACTAATGAGCCCTTCCAGACAAGTTTCTCTAGAAGAGGGAGATAATTGTTTCAAGGCATGATCCTTTTAAGGAAAGAATATTTACTTTGAATCCCAGTTCTTTATATCAAGTTAAATCAGAAATGGAGGGTAGAAGATGGAAGCATAAAGGGAAACTATGATAGGATGATTTTCACCTTTGTTCTCCTCCCCTAATCATCTCTACCTCCACCTAAGCCACTTCACTGTTCAGCCCAGGAAGAAAGCTACTGATGAGCAGTGACTTTAAGATGACTTTGTTCTTTATCCCTTTATGAAGCACCACCCTATGCCTTCAAAAATCTGTAATTTCATTGGTGTGGGTATTGGCGCAATCCCATCTCTTCTCCATTCCTTTGAACTGGATTCCCCACCCCTTCCTGGAAAGCACTCCCTCCTCAGTCCTGCTTCTGAAAATCCCTAATTATCTTCAAGACCCAAATCAAAGGCTAATCCCTCCTTCATGAGGCCTTTTCCATTACCCTAAATGAATATGGCTTTTCCCTCCCAAATTACCATGGACTTTTTGTATGTACTTATTAATAAGTACATATGTTAGATTGATCGGTTGTGCTCCAAGCTGATGAATGACATGGTAAGCACTCTTTCTTTCTGCTCCTTTGTTTCTCTAGTCCACAATTTCATCAATCAAATCAGTTAGCATTTATTAAATACCTGGTATATGCTAGGCAGTGTGCTGACCACTGAACTCTACCTTGCGCAGAGTTTCATATGCAGTAGAACTGCATTTTTAAAAAAAATACACTATTTAAAAAACTATTTTTAAAAAAAGAAGAATCTTGAATTTATTTAAAACCTTCTTTAAGAATTATGACTTATCTTCCTTAGCTTAGAGGTTAATACACATTAATGTGCATTAATCTAGTGTTTCCCAGCTGACCAGGCAACATGTGACCTGCACCAAACCATAAAATAATCCTCTGGTAGCTGCATCCTTTTACCTTTAAACTCTTTTAAAAGGACTTAATCTCTGTAAAATGAAGAAACTAGAGCTCTAGAGGGGTCAGCCGACCCTTTGGTCCAATGAGAATAAGGATTCTTATTGAGGTCGAGAAAGCAGGAGCTAAAGCCTAGGCAATCAACAGAATGAATAACCCTCAGTAGTGATAAGAACTCTTCTTGATGTCCATATACATCTCGTTTGAATCTTACAAAAATCCCTGGGTACGTACAATTATTGCTTCTTAACCGATTTAAAAAACAGGCATTTGGAAAGATTGAGTACCCCAGGGATCTGGGCTTGACTCCAAATTAGTTAATATTTTTATCAATGTCTTGGACAAAAACACAAATGGAATCTATGTTAGATTTTAAGGTGACACAAAATTGAGTGACTATTAACAATTATCAAATAAAGGATACAAAAGGATCTCGACAAACTAGAGAATTGGGCTGAATTTAATGGGAATGAATATAAAGCCTTGAATCTGGGTTGGAAAAATCACTCACAAATTAAAAGGGGAAGTATGGTTAGAAGGCAGTTTATCCAAAAAGCTTCTAGAAGTTTGAGCAGACTTGCCTGGTCAAGAGTAGTCAACAGTCTGATAGCCAGCATTCCCCCAAAAAAGCTAATACAATTTTGGTCTATCTGAAGACAACATAGATTCCAGAATATGTGATTTTGCCCCCATCTTCTGTCCTTGTTGGACTATACCTGAATACCTGGATTCATTTCTCTGCACCTACAGGCAAGGAAGGATGCTGATAATCTGGAGGATCTCCTGTGGTTGGTAGTTAGAATAGGAAAATCTCAAGCAAGCCACATAAGATGGTTTGAAGAACTGGGCGTGTTTGATCTAGAGAAGGAAAGACTGAGGAGGAACATGAGGACTGTGCTCACTACTTAGAAAGCCTATAAAGCATAAAAAAGACTAGATGGGTTCTGTTTTTCCTTTGTTCTCAAAGAGGACAGGATACTGGGAGGTGATGTCTTATCTTGCAAGTAAATTGGATTTAAATGAGGGAGGGCTGTGAAAAGAAAAAGTCACCTGCCTCAGTTTCCCCTCCAGAACCACCTGGAGGGGCTCCATAGATTAGGACTATTGGAGATGACCTTGGTCTTTTTAAGCCAAGGTCTTCAACAGGCCACAGCCATGTAATAATTAAGGCTAGAGAGTAATTGAGGACAGAACTTAGATAAAATGGGGCAAATTTAGGTGTATCAGAAGACTTTTTTGGAGGAGGTAGGTTCCCCTTCAGTGGAAATCTTCAAATAAAAGTTGGTATCATATCACCTCTTGGCAGGTATGTTATGAATATAATTCATTCTTGGGTGTAGATTGAACCATCATGATCCCTTGCAACTCTGAAATATGGTGATTCTGGGAGATAACAAAACCAGATTTGGACAGCCACTTTCCTATATATCTTAACAGACCATGAAGACAGTATGGTGCAGGTGATCACAAAAGTCTTAGTACAATTATAAGGTTTCAGAGTTAAAATTTTTGTGACTTGTGATACTTTATATAGTGCAATGAATGCTAGACTTACATTCAAGAGCATCTGTTCAAATAATAGTTCCCAAAGTATCCAATGTCCCTGGACAAGTCATGTTATCACTCTGTGCTTTTGTTCCTCCATATGTAAAATGAGGAGACTGCAATGATACTTGCATGACCCACTTCTGACTCTTGTGAGGAAAGCACTCTTCAAAAATCTTCAAAGTACTGGATGAATTGTTATTCCTCTCTTTTCCTGTGGAGTGGAACAAGCCCAGAATTTGGAGTTACGGAGCCAGAGTTCAAATCCAAAAGTAATTATTTCTGAGTTCAGTTCTACTCCAGACTTTTATTATGTGACAATGAGTCAGCTTCTCTAGGCCGCTGTCTACTCACTTATGAGAGAAGGTTGAGTTTGATGACTTTCCAATTCTGCAGCTAGGTAGGATCTTGTGACTGGTCCTATAACACCTAAGAAGAGGAAGACAACAAATTCACTCAAAGGTGGAATGAGGGGTCAGCACATAGATGTAAATTCACTGAGAGAGGAGAGGGGGAAGAACCTAAGCAAATGAACAAAGCTCCTGATCTAAGACCACTCTTTTATTTTTTTAGGTGAAAAAAGATAAAGGGCTTTTATCAGGATCATATATGAGGTTAATAGTCACAGAGCATGATGAAATATTCAGGGTTCAGTAATCCAGGGTCAACAGAAATAGAGGCAGAGGTAGAAAGAAACAATTATTGAGTGGGGCCTTTTATTTTCTAAAGCAGCTTAAGCTTAACCTGTATGGCATTAGAAAAGTCATTTAAATTCTCTAGATCTCAGTTTATATAAAAAGTGGGAGAGTTGGATTAGAATTCTGAATTCTCTGATCCTTTGATTAATTAGTCAGAGATTGAGTTCCTTAGAGTTTTATTATTACCCAAAAGTCCAGGATTCAGAGAAACAAAGGGACTTTAGAAATCATCTCAAGGCCAACCACAATTTGCCCAGAGATTGTGACAGAGCCTGGATTGAAAACCAAGCCCTTTGATTCCAAACCAGGTGCCAAAGGTCACCTAATCAACAGGCAACTGTTAAACATTCCCAGGTTGCCAGGAATATAGTAAACTATCAATACAAGAACAAAAAGAAAACAGACTTCAGAAGCTACCGTTCCAATGGGAGAGACACCAGTAAAATACAAGATAAGTTCCTTTGGATAGAAATGCCCTAATAACTGAAAGGAATCTGTAAAGAACTCTTCTACAAGGTGGTATTTTGGAAGAGAGCAGGGATTCGAGGGCATTCGAGGGCTTTTGCAACATCTCCATGGAGATGTTCAGAGATGGGATATGGCCAGCATCTTTGGCCAATATGGCTCAATACTAGATCATAGAGACAAGAGTAATGTAAGAATGGAGAGAGGTTGTTAGAAGGGGCCAGAGCTTTCAAGAACTTGTGAGGATCATGTAAAATTGCTTTGTATCAGCTTAGTACAGTGCTAGCACATAATAGGCACTCAATAAATGCTTATTCCCTTCTCTTCTCCCAAAATAGTTTATACTTGATCCTATAAGAAATAGGGAATCACCAGCATTTGTTTGGGGGAGAGAGGATGGGAGGGAAGAGTAACATTTTCTAGGCTAACTTTTTTGGCAACTGTATAGAGGATAGACTGGAGTGGGAAGTCACTTTATCCAGGAAGGGCAAATGGGAAACTTGAAATGCTCCAGGTGGAAAGTGATGAGAACCGTAATAGGATGGTAATTATATGAGTGGAAAGAAAGGGAAGATATGCAAAAAAATATATTATGGAAGCAGAAATTATTAGAAGTGGTAATTGATTGGATATGTGGAGTAAGTAACAGTGAAGAGTTGAAGATGACACCATTGTACAGATCTGAATTGTGGTGCCTTCTGCAGAAATAAAAATGTTTTTTAGGTGGGTAGGGGAAACAATGAGTTCTGTCTGAATGTGTTTAGTTTGAGATGCCTGCTGAACCAATCCAATCCAAAACATCCAGTAGATCATTGGTGATGTAGTACTGGACAAAGGACTGGATTTAAATGTCTGGAAGTACAGAATTGATTGTTAAACCTGTAGTTCTTGATGAGGTTACCAAGTGAGAGCAAATTGTCTTTTAATCAGAATCACAGAAGACTGACATTGTAGCTGATAGAGGGAATAGATGCTATTGGAAATTTTCAGACATATGGCTTGAGGGTAAATAGGAGCACAAACCCAATTCCTAATAGGAAACTAGAAGATGCTTTTTAAAAAATTTGAACTTTATTGAGGCTCTTTCCCTAAAATGACCTGGTTAATGTATTCAGAACCAATGAAAAGGTATCTTTCAGCCTGAGAAGAGAGATTTGAAGTGAAGCAGTATCTCCTTAAGGAACTTACTACTGTGAAGAATGAGACTGCCATTATTATATACTTTGGGCAAGTTTCATTGTGTTTTTGAAGTGATGAGGAAACCATCTTCTTGGAATTGACTCTGGTGTCTGAGAACCCGAATTCAGATTCTGCCTCTGACACAACCTTTCTTTGGGCTTCAGTTTCCTCATCTGTAAAATGAGGAGATTGAACTAGGTGGCCTCACTAGTCCTTTCTAGTTCCAAATCTATGAATCTATACCCAAATGGGTTAATCCCTTCAAGCTATAGATTTTTGAACTTGGGTTTACATTTCCCTTTTCTTTCTTTGGTTGGGTGAAAGTGGAATGGGATGTGTTGTAAGTTTTAGAAAGACTGATGTCTTATTTTCTTTCTTTTTTTCTTTTTGTAAGTTTATTTTTAATACACCTTGCTTTATAAATCATGTTAGTTGAGAAAAATTGGAGCAATAAGGAAAAACCATGGGGCAGCTAGGTGGTGCAGTACATAGAGCACCAGCCCTGAAGTCAGAAGGACCTGAGTTTAAATCTGACGTCAGACACTTAATACTTCCTAGCTTTGTGCCCCTGGGAAAGTCACTTAACCCCAATTGGCTCCTTCCTGCTAAATTCAATATTTTTTTTTTCCCATCCTCATCTCTTTGCCTTCTCAGTAATCTCTGCCATTACTGAGGATCACCTCTCACCTGACTACCTTACTATCTCTTGCTTTCCATAGCACTACATTCCATCCTTTTGCTGCTTCTCCATCTTCCTCCTGCCCCTTAATTATGGGTGTTTCCTAAGGTTCTGTCCCAGGCCTTTTTCATGTATTAGCTCCAAGGTTAACCTCCCAATACTTCATACATCACCTCTGTGCAGGTGACTCCCAAATCTACACTTCTACCATCAACATCAGCTTGAGCGAGTGACTGCACATTCAGTGTTCCACATCCCCAATCTTCCTTACCCCTGGATAGCTTTGCTAAGAAAAGGAAATGTAATTTCCCAATTCTGCTGCACCCAAGAGTTTCCTTTCTACTCCTATAGCACCCCACCCCAACACAAACTTCTGAGCTCCTCAATAGCTTCATAAATGGTCTCTTCCTCTGCCATCCATCCTGCTAGTATTCATAGGATTATAAGCTTAGACCTAAAAAGGACCTTAAAGATCAGTTAATCCAATTTCCTCATTTTACAGACAAGGAAACTTAAGGCCTAGAGAAGTTAAGTAAATTGACTGTTTATTAGAGTAGCAAATAGCAAAGGTCACATTTGAATTCATATCATTTGAATATACTGATAAGGTAATTCTTTCTTCTGCACCAGTTTCCCTCTTTGGATTCCTGATGTGTACCACCATGTCTTTCTTTGCTATCAAAGCCTGATGTAGAACTCCAGTGATCTTATGGTGAAGTTTTATTTTCCCTGCCCAGGGTCGGATTGGGAATGAGGGACCCCAGGGGCCTCCTCGTATTTGTTTGTTGTGCCCCTGACATGAGTTGTTTTTTAAAAAATACATATTATTTTATGAATTATATTGGGAGAGAAAAATCAAAGCAAATGAGAGAGATTAAAAAAAAAAAAAAAAAAAAAAAACAGAAAAAAGACGTGAACATAGCATGTGTTGACTTGCATTCAGTCTCCCTAGTTCTTTTTCTGGATGCAGATGGCATTTTCTGTCCAAAGTCTTGCTTTGGATCACTGAGCCACTGAGAACAACCAAATCTGCGATAATTGATCATCGCACATTTTTGCTATTATTTTGTACAATGTATTCCTGGATCTGCTTGTTTCTCTCAGCATCAGTTCATGTAAATCTTTCCAGGCCTTTCTAATGTCATCTTGCACATAATTTTTTATAGAACAATGATATTCCATTACTTTCATTCACCACAGCTTGTTCAGCCATTCCCCAAATGATGGGCATCTATTCCTTTTCCAATTCTTTGCCACCACAAAAAGCTGCTACAGACATTTTTGCACATGTGGGTCCCTTTCCCTCCTTTATGATTTCCTTGGGATACAGACCCAGGAATGGTTCTGCTGGGCCAAGGGTGTCCACAGTGTTATGGCCCTTTGGGCACGGTTCCACGTTGCCATGAGCTGCTTCTGATGGAATTTGCTGCCGTCTTCTCAGAAAGGAAGCCAGCAGCAGATTGGGCTCATAAAGCGCTTGGATGACTTTGGGCCCCTCAGTCAAGGTGAAGTGGAAGCCCTTGGGTTGAACCAGTAGAAACAAGTCCAGAGGTTGATGGGGCATCTGCTCTACAGGCAAGCAGGATTGCGTGGCGGAAAGAGTAAGAGTGAGGGCCAAAGAATGGGCAGAAATTTGGGTTCAAATCCTGCTTCTGATCACCATGGGCAGTTACATAATCACAGTTAGAAGCACAAGAGGCTTTAGAGACTTTCTAAACCAAATTACTCATTTTTTATAGGTGAAGAACTGAGGTCCAGAGAAGTTAATTTTGTTTTTCATTGTCACAACATAAGTGATAGAGAGTGGTACTCAAGGTGAACCCAGATCCATTAAGTATTAAGCTATTATGTGCCAGGCCCTGTGCCAAAGTGCTGGGAACACAAAGAAAGGCAAAGCTCTCAACAGGTTTATATCTAATGACATGTACTATAGTCATTGATCCACTCTATACCTCTGTTTTCCCATCTCTGAAATGTGTATAATACCCACAGCATACTTCTCACCCTGGGCTATTGTGAAGATCAAAATAAATAATGAATTTAACATTTTTTAGCCCCACACATACCTTTGACCCATCCACCCCTGCTCCCAGCAACAGCTGCCTGTGGACCCCAAAAATTCAGAGCCTTGTCAGAGGCTCTCTGATCCTCCAAGCTTGTCCACCCAGAACTAGTGTCCACCATAGTGTGATTTGTTGGGAGGTTCTAAAATGCCTTTTCTGACTGCAGGAATTGTTGAGCCGCACATCACTTGAGGCACAGAAACTGGAGCTGACGGCGGAGGTTTCAGAGCTGAAGCTCCGGCTGGTCGGCATGGAAAGGGAACAGAAAGAACAGGAGGAGAAGCAGAAGAAAGCCGAGGTGAGTGCCGTTGTCATGTCTCTGCCTGCCTGAGGTGCCCTGGGAAAGACCAGGTCTTCAGACTGCCAACTTGGGGCCAAGTCTGTCAGGTGCCCATAGGCAACGTCAGGAGGAGAACAGCTGTTTTTTGCAAACACTTCTTGGACCTGGAAAGTGATTTCACCTTACACATTTTAGCAAGACCAAGACTGACCACTGCTATCTGCAAGACTATGGTGGCAAAGGGGGGGAGAGGGGGAAAAGGCTGAGGAAAACTACAGGACCAAGTGGATGGAGCCCTAGGCTTGGAATTCGAATCTTGCCTCAGATACTTCTTGGTTGGGGGTCCCTGAGCACATCACTGGTCATGTCTCAGCCTCAGTTTCCTTATCTGTCAAATGAGGAAGTAGCACTTCTTCCAAACTCTCAATCCTATGAATATTCCAGGGGTTCTTCAAACATGTTGGAGCTTATTCTATATTATTTTGTTGGAGATTATTCTATTTAGGGGCAAAGGGACAGAGAGGGAATCATTAGAAAGTGACAATGATGTATCCAAAGGTACGGCACACTAATGAAACAAATTCCTTTTAAGGATATTTTTGAGAAAGAGAATGTCAGGGTTCTTTTATTTATTAAAGGGAATGCCATGATTCTTTTATTTATTAAATATTGTTTATTTTTAAAATGTCAAAATTCTTTTATTTATTTAGCTGGGGTGCATTTGGTCCCCAAACATGCCAGTGTTGGCCACTCTTTGGGAAGAGTCAAAAATATACCAAAAGTGTGAGAGCTTTTCCATGCTGCTTCTTGAACCCCTAATCCCAAAGATCTATGTGCTGAAACATGATATAGCTACAGTTTAATAGAAAGCTCTTTAGTTCTGGACTATTGAGATAGTTATTGTTGTGCTCTAGAAAGATATAGGAGTCAAAATATCAGTTCCTACCCAAGTTCGTATTGTTCCTTGAAGTTTTTCCTTTCTGAAAATGGGAGTAATGGATTATCATTCTTCCTCTTAATGCTTTAAGCAGAGATAATTGCTGTGGGTAGTAAAAAGGCTAATTAATTTGGAATCATGGAATTATGCTTGGATCCTAGCTCTGCTGCTTATTGCCTTGAGCAACAGTAATATTAATAATAATAACTGATGTGTTTGGGGCCCTTTAAGGTTTACAAAGCCCTCTATATGCACGATCTCACAGCATTTTTATGGGATGGTGAGCAAGATCATCCCATTTTAAAGATGAAGGAACTGAGGTCCAGAACAGTAAAATAACTTTAACCATGGTCAGGCATTTAATGAATGTCAGACGTGAAATTTTAACCCAAGTCTTCCTGAATCTGGCACTCTCTATTATACTATTATGCTCTGCAAATAACTTAACCTCTAGGTCTGAGGATTCGTAGAGGATCTCTTTAGGTTCCTTACAGCTCTAAATCATCTTATTAATTTTTGATTCCTTCTTGCCCTACTCCATTTTTAAAGGATGATTTAAAAGTGCCTTTCATTTCCATACTACAATCACTTCCCAATGCTACCCTACCCCTCCATTAAGCATCCTTTGCATCAGGCAGAAAGGTCCCAAGCTGAAAACCTCCAATAATGAGGATCCCACCCTCTGGAGTATACTTTTGGAGAGGTCATATTGTTGGGACATTTGTTCCCTATATCAAACTGAAATCTGTTCTTCCCTAACATTACCCATAATTCCTAATTCTGTCCTCTGGGGCCCATAGAAACAATTTTAATCCCTCTTCTAAATGTTTTAGATCTTTTCAGACACTTTTCATTACCTCCTAAATCTTGTCTGCTCCAGGCCAAATCTCTACAGTTCCTTCAACTAATCCTTGGGTAGGTGGTATTTTTTTTTTTTTTTTTTTTGAGCCTCCCACCCTGCCCCTCACCTCACACACTTGGATGCTTGTCAGTTGAAGGTTAAGTGATTTGCCCAGGGCCATATAGCTAGTCTGAGGTCAGATTTGAATTCAGGTCCTCCTGCCTCTGGGGCTGATGCTCTATCCCCTAACTATCCCAGTGGCAATTAGGGGCCCCAGAACTGAACACTGTACTCCAGAGTGATCTGACCAAATCTGATGGCTGTGTGATTATTATTCATTCAATTTGATACTTAATAAACATTACCTACTGTAAACTTCTCATTAAATGCTGGGATTAGCAAAATGAAATAATCCCTACTCTTAAGAGACATTAATTCTTTGGGGGAAATTCCAGCCTTCTAAATACTGTTTTTATAAATATAACTTTTGATTAATTAGACTTGGAAGTCTGGGGGTTGCCACATGATACTGTTTCCTCACTGAGCTAGCGGAGTGTTCAGTAAAATACCCCAATCATTTTTCCATTGACTGTTGTCAAATTTGTTCCAAATTCTAATGTAGTCATTCATCCCAGGTTTATGTCATCTGCAACCTTGATTAATATGACATATGTATCTTCAAGTCATTTACATAAATGTTAAATGACACAGGACTGAGGATGGACCCCACAAAGCGATTTTTGGCAACTCCATTATAGTTCCCAGTGATCCCAAGTTCACAAACAACCCCTTTCACATATAAGTATCTGAGGCCATAAGTTGTACTGCTACCCTTCTCCCTAAATGAATTTGGTGAATTTGGGGGAACTCCCTTGGTATTCCCCTATTTCTGCCATGTTCCATCATTTTTATGTTATAGATTCCTTTAGCAATTTGGCAAAGCCAAAGGATTCCTCGGAGTTGTGTTTCTAAATGCGTAAAATACATAGGATTATGGAGGAGATCAGTGATATGGAAAAACAGTTAGGAAAAATGTTTCTTTCAAACAAATTCATGGATTCCAGGTTAAGAACCCTTATTCTCTTTCTTATTTATTATTCTCTCAACGTCTGGTTTAGTAGATAGATATGATCAGTCTCCTCTACTCCCCTCCCCCTATTTTCAGTTTAAAGATTCCTTGACTCCAAGATTTGTACTTGCCAGTGTAAATATGGGCTTTCAGTATGGATGATTCTTTAATGATAGTGCTTAATCTCCTAGGGCCAGCCTCAGTTTCCTTGTCTGTAAAATTAAGCAAGGTTGGATTATTTCAGGAATTCTTAACTTATAGTCCAGGAACTTTTTAAAAAAAGTATTTTGACAGTTATTTCAATATGATTGTTATCCGTTGTAATCTGATGTGTTTTATCTTATGCATTTAAAAATATCATTCTGAAAAGGAATTCACTGGCTTCACCAGTATGACACACACACAAAAAGTTAAGAATTTCTGGATTAGAGAAGTAGGGAACTAGCGTTTATTTGGTACTTTTTAGCTGTCATGTACTATGCTAAGTGCTTTTGCAACTATTATCTCAGTACCCTTAGGAGGAAGGTACTATTATGATCCCCATAATGGGTAAACTGAGGCAGATCAGGCATTCTCTAAGGTCTCTTCCTATTTCAGATCTTAGGGTTCCATGAACTTCAAACCAACCTGACACTAAAAGCTTTTCCAGGGACCTTCCTCAGGCTTCTTTCTATATCCTAATTACCCTAATTGTTAAGTTGTTTGTCCTTCATGAGGTCAGGATGATGATTTGTAAGGTAATTGGATTGATGTGAAGGAGTTAATCAGCTGGCAGATTTGACTTCACTTTGCCTTCCAGCCATTCTTGAAGGTCTAGGACGCTTTCTGCTATGTTCCCCATAACTTTATCTTTCCTCACTTCTAAGCAATCAGAAAGACAATGAAACATTTATGTTTCTGCGGGTTCCAAGAGCTTCCTGGGCCCTCTTGTGACTATTTTCCCCAATCCCCAGTCTCTCAGTCTATCCAGAGACAAGACTTGGAGAGGCAGTTCCTCCTGTTACTCATTTTAAAAACAAAGATGAGATCGACCGCACTGAACATTTCTCTGGTTCTTAAGAATCTATCATCCCTGATTTAGGCCAGTTCCAATGATCTCGTGATGGAGAGAGCCATCTACACTCAGAGAGAGGACTGTGGGGACTGAGAGGGGAGCACAACATAGCATTCTCTTTTTTGTTGTTCCTTGCATTTTGTTTTCTTTCTCATTTTTTTTCCTTTTTGATGTGGTTTTTCTTCTGCAGCAAGATAATTGTATAAATATGCATATATTGGATTTAACATATATATATGTTATTTTCTTTTTTCTGAGGCAATTGAGGTTCAGTGACTTGCCTAGGTCCCACAGCAAGGAAGTGTCTGAGATCAGATTTGAACTCAGGTCCTCCTGACTTCAGGGCTGGTGCTCTATCCACTGCGCCACCTAGATGCCCCTATATATATATTTTACTATGTTTAACATAATATTGGATTACTTGCCCTCTGAGGAAAGGGGAAGGGGGGTGGGAAGAAGAGGAAAAATTGGAACACAAGGTTTTGCAAGGGTCAGTGTTGAAAATTTGTCCACGCATATGTTTTTGAAATAAAAAGTTTAAAAAAAAAATCAGGAAATAAAATTAGAACTTGAAAATTAAAAAAGGGGGGGGGGGAATCCATCATCCCTAGGCCCCACCCCTTCCCTTCTCCACCCCAGGAGTAAATACAAATCTGCATTCTGCTACATGTTGGAATTGCAAAATCTAAGTTTACCAAACATAACTTTTTAAAACAAAACACAGATTTTTTTGATAAAGCTTACCATCAGAACAATTTACAAAACAGAACAGGGAGAGCTACTCCATAACATTGCCTTCCCTCTCCCTGCTTCTTAGCATTGGGAGCTTTTGTTCTTCAGAAAAGCTGGATGATGTTAATTTCCTTTGTTGCCCTGAAATAAGATTTTAAAATATGCTGATTTAAAAAAAAAAAAAAAAAAAAAAGTTCCATCACATGGACTTGGCTCTTTTAGACAATGAAGTGATTCAAGACAGTTCCAATAGACTTGTGATGGAAAGAACCATTCACATCCAGGGGGAAAAAAAAAATATGGAAACTGAACGTGGATCATAACATAATATTTTCACTTTTGTTGTTGTTGATTGTTATTTTTATTTCACCTTGTGATCTGATTTTTCTTGCATAGCATGATGAATATGAAAATACGTTTAGAAGAATTTCATATGTTTAACCTATATTGGGTTGCTTGCTGTCTGGAGGGAGGGGTTGGGAGAGGGAGGGAGAAAATGGGTCATAAGGTTTTACAAAGGTGAATGTTGAAAATTATCTTTGCAGTATTTGGAAAAATTAAAAAGCTACTAAAATAAAAAATTCCATCACAAACTGATCCATTGTTTCCCTTTAAACAATCCCCTTTCCCCCCTCTTTTATTCCTTGAATTTTCCTACTATTTTGCCGATTCGAAAAAGAAAGTTTTGTTATTGGGTTATAAAATTAGAATTAGTGGTGAGGTTTTTCTTTTTTTTTTTTTTAATCCAGTCACTGAAATGAGGGCTGTTAATTTTGGCACATCCTAATTAGCTGACAGTCCAAGGCTCACAGGCTTCCTTAAAGCTAAAGTATTATGGAAGAAAGATTGGAAAGCTGACAAGTGTCATTTGTTTGTTTGTTTTTTTCCTATGAGCTGGAGTCAGGAAGAGCCGAGTTCCAGTCTAACCTCAAACATTCATTTACTAGGCTCTGTGACCCTTAACTAACTAATTAATTCACCACTGACCATCTCCTCAGCTATAAAATGCAGTTTGGGGGGGGAACTATATAATAAAGCCTGAAACAAAATAGTAATGATTTATTCTGGATTCTATCTCTCCCTCCTTTTCTCTGTCCCTCTCTGTCTCTGTTTCTGTCTGTGTCTCTTTGTATCTCTCTGTCTCTGTATATCTGTTTTTTTCTGTCTCTCTATGTGTATATCTCTGTTTTTCTCTCTCTGTCTCTCACCTTCTCTGTCTCTGTGTATCTACTTCTATCTGCCTGTCTTTGTCTGTCTCTCTCCCCCCCCCCATCTCTGTCCTCTATATTTCTGAATCTGTGTCTGTTTCTATCTTTCTCTCTGTCTCTCTTTGTGTGATCAATTACTAAAAATTTTTCAAAAATTGCTTTCTTACGGGTAGCTAGGTGGTGCAGTGGATAGAACACCTGAGAAATGGAGGTCCTGAGTTACTAGCTGTGTGACCCTGGAGAAGTCACTTCATCTCAATTAACCTCCAGGAATAAAAGATGTTTTCTTTCTAATGTTGTCATTGTACTGTTTTTCAAATTCTGCTTATTTTATTCTGCATCAGATGATGGAGGTCTTTTCAGTCCCCTGAAACTGGCCATTTCCTCTACTTATTTTTTTCCTCTTTCATGTTTGAGGAATATATGTCATTAGTCAAAGGATATGCATAATTTAATGACTTTTGCCTATGGTTCCTGACTATTTTATAGAAAGTTTGAACCAATTCACATCAATTTGGCATCCTTGTCCTCCTAACATTAATCAGATTTTTAGTTCTTTTTCAAAACTACACATATCTTTTCTTTTAATTTTTACTTAAAGTTTTTGTTTCCAGAATACATGCAAAGATAGTTTTCAACAGTCACCCTTGCGATATCTTCCAAATTTTTCTCACTACCTTCCCCCTACCCTAAGTAGCAAGTAATCCAATATAGGTTAAATATGTGCAATTCAATCTAAATTCCATATTTATCATACCTTTTCAAAGAAAATTGATAAAAATGATAACATGTCTTGATTTTCCCCCACTTCATGTCTTTCCACATACTTTAGTACATTATCGGAAATGTACTGGAATATAGAATATAAGAATTCTTCCATGAATGAGCTTTGGTATAGAGATTAACCTTTTCTTTCAGTGATTTTGGGAACTCCCTGGGAAGGAAACTCCTTCTACATGTGCTGGAAGATTCCTTCTCTGCAATATAGAGTATTAGAGAGTTGCCTGAATCATGACATTCAGAGATCACATAGATAGTGTATGTCTATGTCATGCGGAGGACTTGAATCGAAGTCTTCCTGCTCCAAAGTCCTTCTCTATGGACTTTGCCAAGCTGCCTGTTCTATGACTACATATCCAATTTTGATGTGTTCTGATTTTGAAAAGCATTTTGAAATGTGATATAATTTCCTTGTTTATATCTCATGATTTTGTCTTTTTTTTGAATTCAGCTTTTTTTGGATGTTGGTTCCAAGCCTTCAATCTTGTACCTCCCTCAGCACCTAGGACAGGGCCTTGGAGAGTAAGCTACTTAATGTTTGGTGAATTCAATTACACTGAACCGATGCCTCCAACAACCAACAATGATATATGATGCCTTTTTGTTCAGTTCCTCTGAATAAAACTAAAAACTATTAACTATAAAAACATTCCATTGTTGGAGTATTTTTTTCCAACTTGAAAATCTCAACAAAATTCATAGAAGATATCAGTATCTTCATCTGTGACATTAGGAGATTGGACTAGTTCCTGCTCTAACTACCTATGATTTTGCTCTCCTGTCTCTTCCCTTTTTACAGTTAGTAGTGAATCTGATCAGTGATCTACAGGAGCAGATGTGTAGACTACAGCTGGAAATCAGTAGCCAAATTCAAGAGAGAATGTTGCAGGACAGGGACCACATGGATGAATATAGTCCTCAGGAGAGCCCCCAGGCCAGCAACCCCGATGGCTTGCCTGTATGAAGCATACCTAAGTATATCCAAGCATGAGATGGTACTGCCTTGAGTATGCAGAGAATTCTGGATTTTACTAACAAGAGTCTGTTTTGGGTACCAGTCATACCTCTGTTTGACTCTGGGCAGAGCCCAGGGATCATTCCCTTTCTTTGACTTGCCCCATTTCACCCCTTCATTCTTATATCTAAAGTTACCTGGAGAAATAGCATGGCTTGGGCAGTCCTTCCTAAGTCTTTCACTAATTGTGTGCCGTGTATTTATTAACAACTCAATGGTAGCCCATGGACAGGTAAGAGAATTGTCGGCTGTCTAGCTTTGGCCACTGAGGAAGAGAAAGACAATAATAATCCACAAAATATTTGCTCATTTGCCTGAATTTCGAAAACCATTTGAGTTGCAATAAATTTAACTCTTCTGACTTAGGAGAATTCTATGGGTATGTTAGGAATTGGAGAAGGAGGAATAACTTCTTCCTGTACCTAAAAACTGGAATGAAGCTTCTTTCTTTTTGTTTGCTTCTTCTTGCTTGCAATTGTGTTTTCATTAAAGAGAAGAGAGAAAAATTTCCAGTTAAAATGGAAAATCCAGATAAAATGGAGGATGGGCCAGGCTATTCAGTAAGCACATGGGACATTGTAGGCAGAAGGAAAATAGTGTAAGAGATGCTCGGTAATTACCAAGAGGAGACACGAGCTAAAGACAATAGCCTCAGGTAGCAATTCATCATTAATTGGAGCACAGATAATAAACACAGTGCATATGAGAGTTTAATACAAGGAGGGAATGTAGAGATATATATGTATGTACAGAATGCACATATATGTAACTACAGAAGGATCACTGAGATTTGGAGCAATTGGACTTAGGAATTCTGAGATAACCTCAGGAAAGGTATTTTTAATTCAAGAATATATTTTATAGAAGGAAAAGGGCTACTTGTACTACATGTCTACGGTAGCTACCAATGTATTGCATCATATATTTGACTCTCACAACAACCCTCTGAGGTAGGAAAAGAACAGGTTATTCAAAAGAGCTTAACTCTTTAGAAAGGAATGGTTTGCCTGGATTGGTAGGATTCCAGTTCCCATTAATGGAGGTATTCAGGCAATTGCTGATTATTGTGTAAGAGATTTATTGCTCAGATGCCCTTACACAGTTCCTTCAAATTCTAGAAAGCTAGGAGTGGTTCTTTTAGGAGTCTCGGGGTTAAGTGGTCTAACTACAGAGGTCCTCAAACTTTTTAAATAGGGGGCCAGTTCACTGTCCCTCAGACTGTTGGAGGGCCAGACTATAGTAAAAATAAAAACTTTGTTTTGTGGGCCTTTAAATAAAGAAACTTCATAGCCCTGGGTGAGCCGGTTAAATATCCTCAGCTGCCGCATCTGGCCTGTGGGCCGTAGTTTGAGGACCCCAACCAAGTGCCATTCTTCCACCCATTCACCCTGGACCACTGTAGCCCTTCTGTTCTCACCCCTTTTAAACCCTTGCAGCTTTCTATCTTCCCAGTTAGACCTCAGACCCCTGAACAGATGTGCCTGGGCCCAATACATTCTATTGTCTCCCTTGAAGTGCCCAGAACTGGGCTCTCCCTGGCGGAGATCATCACTCAGTGTTGGGGCAGAGAAGAGAGTGCATAACTTGCCTCCTGTTTGGTTTATTTGTCCCCTTCTGGTTCCTCCAGCTCCTGATCGCCTCAGCCCCAGGCCACCAAGTGGGACACTTCCCCTGCAAATGTGTCTAGAAACTTTCATGTGGGAAAAAAAAAAAGGGCCGTAGTAGATCTCATTGAGTTGCCCTTCTGGGAAGGGAGGGGGGAACTGCCCCAGCACAAACTAGAAAGTCTCTAAAAGGCAGAAAGAGGAGGTGTAGTCTAGTGTATCTGTCATTGGCTATGTAAGAGCCTGAATAATTTAGTTTCAGGCATTGCACACCTGGGGTTAACAGACATCACTAAGCCACCTTTTTTTTCTGTCTCCCTCCCCCTTCTCCTTCTCCTTCTCTCTCTCTCTCTTTCTTTTCTCTTTTTCATTTTAGGAATTGCTGCAGGAACTTAAGCATCTCAAAATTAAAGTGGAAGAGTTGGAGAGTGAGCGAAATCAGTATGAATGGAAGTTAAAAGCAACAAAGGTAAAACTCACTGCTCCTGACACCTATAGCCGAATCACCTCACATGGGGAGGGCTGTGATGTGAATGCTAAACAAGGCCTCTGTTCACCCAATTATTTCTTCTGCTCGAAAATGCCTAATTCTTTTTTTCCCTTTCGAATAACAGGCAATAGAACCACAGACTCCAGTTGAGTCCTGGACATTCTGCATAAACTAGAAAGGCGTAACTCCCATTTCTGCTAACATTATGGGAGAGGGCATCTCGGTGACACAGTGAATAGGGCATCAGCCTTGAAGTCAGGAGAACCTGAATTTAAATAGGGTCTCAAATACTTACTAGATGTGTGCCTGTGAGCAAGTTATTTAATTCTAATAGTTCCCCCCCCCAAAAAAAAAAAAATAAAAAGTACCAGAGGCATGAACCATGCTATTATTTCCCCCATTTCTACATTTTTGATTTATCAATATTTATTTTCTCTTAAATAAAATTTTATTGATAATCTTTTGTTTTTGAATCCCTCCTTCCTTCCCTTCCCAGGGAATCTCATAAGTGAATTAAAAGAGAGCTGGAAGGGAACAGTTAAGCAAAACTACTCAAGAAATTTAAAAACAACTGACATCATCTTCCTTGGTCCACATCCACAGTCCCCTACATCTACAAAGAAGTAACATGAGATGCATGCTGAGAGCTCTTCTTTGGAGCCAAATACAACAGTGCAAATATATTAAGGGACTACTTACTATGTGTTAGCCCTATGCAAAGGATGGGCTAATACACAGATTAAAAATTAAGTATCTTCAAAATAATTATTTTAAGCACATTCCTAAAATCTCCCTTCTGCTTGTCCTGGCATGGAAATGTGAGGTAGCCCTTCATTCCTGAATGGCTTAGAAAGCAGGATTTTCTAGGTACCAATAGGCCCGAAAAAACCTTGAATATTGCACCCTTGGTGGTCTAGATTTTTGTTATCCAAGGAATTCCAATCTCATCAACGGGGGCTAGCCATGACATGGTAACATTGTGAGGAAGGGAAGAAGATTATGGGAATTCCCTACTCAAGCCAGATGCAGCAATAACCCTCATGGATGAAATATGGATATTTTTAAGTATCCCACTAAGTTAAAGAATTTATATTTAACTCTTCTTGGCAGACCCTACTTGCTCTTTAAAGGGATCCTGACCATCCCAGGTCTATTGTAGCTCTCTGGAAATTTAAAGGCTTTTGTGGAAGAGCCAGAAGCACTAGTGATGCTGAAAGCAGTAAAACAATATTAAGCCACACAAGGAAAAGCTGGTGGGCTAACTTGAGACTCCTGACGGCATGAGGCAGGAGGGCAAGAAAAGCAGTGGTTACCTAAACTATTTAGCTCTGGTTATAAAACCAGAAAAGTGAACAAAAAATACATTTCTCCAAAATAGTGCAGCGGGCCAACCAGCAAATACCATGAGACTAACTGATAGAACATGTCATTTTCTTCTTTAGCATTTTACCAATTATTAATAGAAAGGATGTGAAGCGATATGGGTAGAAAGTTGGTCTTGGTCTCAGGAAAAGCCTGTTTCAAGTCCTGCCTTGATTAGATATATAACATTGGGCAAATCCCTTAACCTCTCAGTGTCCCCAGCCAGCTCTTTATGTTTATGACTGTACATTTCAGAGAGTCTTTGCACTAGTGGAGGGCCTTAATAAAATACCAGGAGTTTTAAATAGTACAGGGATTATTATTCCTGGTTTACAAATAAACCAAGATTTAGTGTGGCTAAACTCTGATTTACCATGGCTTAAACCCAGTTCTTTTTTATTTCTTATCCTTTTTTATTGAAGTTTTTTATTTTCAAAACATATGCAAAAATAATTTTTTCAACATTGACCCTTGAATAACCTTGTATTCCATTTCCCCCTCCCCTAAATGTCATGTAATCCAATATATGTTAATCATGGTAAAAAAAATATATGTGAAACCCAATTCTTAAAACTTTTCATACAATGAGTTCACCATAATTTCTATGTCTAGGGCAGCTTTCTTGCCAGCAGGTAAGAGAGCATCTCTTCCTTCTAACTTTAGCAGAAACATAATTAGTCCTTATGGAGCTCCCTCATAAGTAAATATATTCAAGCCCTGATCTCCATGGCTGGAGGTCACAGCCTGGTCCCCATAATGTCAGAGCCCTGGCCCCTGTGGTCCTGACTGAAGCAGAAAAGAAGTCATTGAGGTTGTTAATGAAGGTGCAGTTTCACTCTCCCATAGTGGCTTCTGCTTGGGTCACTCCAGGACAGTCACGGCCCTGGGCAGGCAGGCAGGCAGGCAGTGGGTAATGCAAGATGAGTCAGCCCTCTCGCTGTGCCCCATGGGGATCACGTTCTCCGTCTGGGCTCCCTCTGTTTATGATCACTCACTCACTCATCTGAACGATGCTCTTCCAGGCTGAAATCGCCCAACTGCAAGAGCAGCTGGCACTGAAGGATGCAGAAATCGAGCGCCTCCACAGCCAGCTCTCCAGGACCGTGACCTGCGCCGAAAGCACAGAAAGAGGTAAAGAGGTGCTGATGTCCACAGACGGTGTAGTATCCTGCCCATTCCCCAGCCGAAGGGGAGATAATCGCCAACCTTCCAGCTTACCCCCAAGGGCAGGGCGGGCATCCTGGTGCCCTCAGAAAATGTTGCCAGGGAAGCAAAGAGAATCATTTCCACAGTGAACTCTAGGGAAAAACACATTATTTGAAAAGTCCCTCACCCCCTTAGCAGCCCTCCCCCTCATGTCCCTCATTCCTGCTTCTCCCACAATAAGATGGACCCCTTCCTTGACTCATCACAAATTGAACACCTGTTGGCCGGAGACAGCAGACTTTTCCAGCATTAGAAGGATCCATTTTTAGGAAAAATAATTTTTTAAGGTGTCCTTCATTGCATGTTGTTCCCTGGGCTGCTGCTTCTCCTTGGTTCTGTCTCCTATTTGCAGGATACCCAAGATCAAGTGCATGAGCTTATATGAGATGAAGGTCAGTCTGGTCATCCAGCCTCTCCTGGGGTTTTAGAGCTATCGATGACCTCGGGACAGTGCCAGAAACCTGTATTTTCCTTTCAAGTTGAAAGAGGAATTAATCTCAGGGGAAAAAAAAATAGGAGAATTAATGGAGATTCATAAGACATCTGTCTATGGCCTTGCATCCATGCGCCACCTTGTGCCCAAAATGCAGGGAAACAATTCTTGTTTTCCTTTCCTTTGCCTACCAGTGTGTATCCCTCTTTAGGGAAAAACTGTTCCCAAACTTTTTGGTCTAAGGACCCTCTTACACTCTTAAAACTCTTTAGGAAAAAACTGTTCCCAAAATTTTTTGTCTAAGGATCCTCTCATACTCTTAAAATGACTAAAAATCCTACCAGAGATTTTTTAAAAATACATGTTGGTGATATCTATCATTCCTTGCAATATTAGAAATTTTAATGTTTTAGTATTTTTACAAAAATAATTTTGGCCCCTTAAGTCCTCCAAAGGGTCTCGGACACACCCAGAAATTCCCAGACCTACACTACTTTAAGAGAAGTATAGGTTGGGCAATCTTTGGTATTACTGTGCCCGCCGATGGAAATGGAAATAATAATCTATATTGTCATCTGTGAAAAGGCAGTGTAACATTAGTGGATAGGGCTAGTCTCAAGATAAGGACAATCTGGGTTTAAAATCCTGCCTTGGCACAGACTATGGTGTGTTCTTAGGCAAGTTTCCTAATAATGTAAATTTCAGAGAAGGAGCCAATCTATATTTATAAGAGTTTCCCAGTAAGTCCCTATGTTTATCATAAAACAGATTGTCATTCCATATAAACATTCTATAAACAACCAGATTATCACCAGTCACCCTGAATTCCCCCAAAGTTTACAAAGGCAGGCACAAGAGGGATGAACTCAATGATACAGCTGTGTACCATTCACAACTGGAAGGAAAATGTTATCTCTTCGTTACTCCTTCCTAGGGGGCACAAGGGACCTGCCAGGGAAAAGTTGCTGCCCATCTCCTCTTTGGGGCAGGGCTAGGAAGTCAGAGGGATAAAACCTAAAACCTTCCCATGGTCTGGAGATTCACATCACTACTGGTATACTGCCTAGCTTTGAGCCCCTGAATCTGTAAAATGAGCAGGGTTAGACTTGGCTAAATCCATGATCCTGTAAATCGTCTTTATTCCTTCTAAGAGTGAAGAAATAAACATTTCCATGGTGTCTGCTTTTGCCAAGTGCTATACAGATAAAATCTCAACAGCTCTGGGAGGTGGCTGCTATTATTAAACCCATTTTACATTTGGGGAAGCTGAGTCAAACAGCAGTTAAATGACTTGCCCACAGTCAAATTTGCTCATAAATATGACCCTATTTTTGACTCAGTCTTTCAACTGCACTATCTTGCTAATCTGTACCATAAGTACGCAAGCATCCCAGAATGACCCTGTGTAAGTACCCTTATCAACAGTTCAGGGCCCCTGTATTCTGATTGGGAAGGGGAAAGGAGTGTTTGATAAGTAGTATGTTTTCATTTTAGGAAATGATCAACATCAGTCCTTTTGAGATGGGTTGATTCTGTTGGTGGATGTCTAAAGGGCATGTCTAATGTGTGCTTTTTCCTCCTGGTTTCCCATCCTAGAGGGAGTTTGTAAGAGAAGGCTAAAGGAAAAATGTAAGCCTTGAGATTCTCTTCCAACATCATGCTTCTGAACCTTTCCCCACCAATTACAGCTAAAATTCTCTGCACAAACAATGAATGCAACTGCTTAGTCTCACATGATTATTTGATTATCTTGGCTCAATAGAGGCCTATATTTCATTGCTTGCAAGTCAAGACCAGGAGGGTCCTAAACCCTTCATCACGCAAATCACCTTAGAAATTCACCATGATGTGGAATCACAGCCAGAAAAAATCACTCTGCTGGACAATTTAAAGGAAACTGTCAAGGTTTTCAGCCGCATTGCTCCTTTTATGTTTTTATTTGGATATTTTGTCTTCAGAGTATTATTTTTAAACACTATCACAGAGTAAATATTATTTGTTTAATCTATGGGTAGTAAAGCTTATGAACCCACTCTCAGAACTGTGTTTTTAAATGCATAAAGTAAGATATTTGGAATTTCAAAGGAAAACAATTATTGAAATAGTTATCAAAAAAAAATTTAAATATAACAGCACAAACTCTTTAAATCAGATCTGATCGATTTAAAATACAGCTATACAAACTTAAGTTAAGAATCCCAACTCTGATCCATTAGCTGACTAGGAATACTATCCAAACAGCTTCCAAAAAGTAGTCACTTAGCTTGTACCCAAGTTCTGCAAAGATAAGGAACTCATTTCCCTTCATTTTAAATTGTTTTTTTAAAAATTTTTATTTTCAAATTCACATTATCCCTCTTCTACCTCCCTAACCCTTACCCAAATTAATAAAGCAACAAAAACAATCCCTATTACAAACATGTCTAAGCAAAACAAAGACAAATTTGGCCATCTCCAAAAATATTTGTATTTCTCAATTTGTCCATCACCTCTTTTTAAGGAGATGCTTAACATGAGACAGCCTGTTCTACCCTGGACAGCTCTGATGATTAGCAAGTCCCTCATATCAAGCCAAAAATCTGTCGACAATATCCTGTTGTTATTCTTCTGCTTTCTGGACCAACCAGAATCAGTCCCATATTGAAGATAGCTATCATGCCCCTCTTACAGCTTCTCTCCTCCAGACTCCTCCTTTCTTCTGCTGTTAGTATTCATATGGCATGGTTTTCTGCCTTAGCACCCTGCTAGTTTCCACCTTATTTATATCTTTTCCATAATATGGGCCCCAGAACAGAACACAATACTGGTCTGACCAGGGCAAAGAGACTATCACCTTCATCCACTATATGAACCAAGCAGATCCATTGTCCATAATCCCTTGATTCCACTTAAGATCACCTAAATTTGAAATCTGCAATGTCACCCTGTTGACTCCATGTTTCATGTTCTCCTCCATGATAACTTTTAACTAGGATATACAAGGAACAGACTCTGGTGTTGGAAGAAAGCAGGGATCACTAAAAGTAAATTTCCTTGTGGAGCGTTTCCTTGGCAGTGTTCCTTTGAAGGTCAAGCAGGGAAACAGAAGCATGTCTTCCAGAATTTGCCTTTCTTTCCTACCTGGCTGAGATGCCCTTCTCTGCTTTGCTGACTTTCTGTCTGAGCTTGGGTGGGATTTGGGCCATGCATGGTTCATGGGCCATATTAACTAAAACCATTTTTCTTGTAAGAATTACCCTTGCAATAATTATGTTGAATTATGATAGAACTCCAGTCCTCATTCTCAACCCCATCCAACATGTATAAAGAAGAATCAGATCAACCTAATTTTTTTTAAATTTGCTTCTTTTTAAAATCCAATGTCACATCTACATTTTTCTTTTATGTTCTGATTTCTAATAATCTTGAAGTGTTGAATGATAGTTTTTTCATATGAGGATGTCTGTGTCTCAGGGCTTTTAGCAGGATTCTTTGTGGGTTCCTGTTGGTACAAAGGAAAGAATACTGGATGTAGGGGAAAATGAGCCCAGGGAAAAACAGTTCTTTAGCAGGGAACTTGGTCCTGGCTCAAAATCACTTTTGACCCCTGAATTTCTATGCTTTTTTTCCACTAAAGACCTATTATGCTGATATTCTTGGTCATGGAAGTTCTAATAAAACATAGGAAACCTTAACCTAAAGCCACTGATTCATGGAGTTTGGGGAGTTTTGAGGGACTTTAAAGACTCCAGGTATTAAAAGGGGGTTTAGTGCCAGGGAGTACAGCTTTGATATTGAAGAAAAGTGGGGCTTTTGTAGATCATTTTTCAATTAACTAAAGTTTATTTAGCAATAGCATAGAAAGGATATTGAACAAATATATTCAGTATTACTTAGTTAGCCAATTCCTCCTGCTTGTCTCCATGTAGAAACTCATTTGGTCAGCCATATAACTCATGGCCTTGGAACATCTGCCAAATCTGAAGGGGCCTGATTGTACCTGGGTGGGCCCTTCTATGCCCTTAGGTAACCAGTAAGGCAAGTCAGAACAAAAGAGATACCAGGAATCTGCATCAAGCTGGACCCTCCCTTAAGGCAGAATGGCCTAACCCATATTGAGGGGTTAAGAGAGGGAACCTTGGTAGATGGAGTCCCTTTCACCCTGGGTCTTCTGTCTTCCAATATCAATTTCTTCTGTATTACAACCACATTTTTTTAGGGGAAAATAAAGTGGGGTTATTTTTCCCCCATTTACATCTCTTTTCTCTTGTATAAATTTTAACTTTTTATGGGTGGCTACATCCTGTTTTCAGATGGTTTTCACTTTGGACCTTCTGATTTGGGACATCTGGCTCCTGACCTTCCCAGTGTGGATTAGGTGATTGCTCCAGTGTTTGCTTAGGCTTTTAATCTTCTGTTTCATCTAGATCCTTGGCCATCCACAGACATACTTATCTGAGCAAATATATGTATTTGCCCTGTTTTCTGTGGGAAAGAATGTGCAGATCCTACACAAAGAACTGGAAGGACTTAACTGATTTCTTTGGGAATTCAGCCGGTTTTAGAATGAAACACATGACTGTCTTTAAAAACCATTGGTTGTTCCTTAACTGTGTCAGGCATATTTGGATATATTTTTTTTAAAAATGTTAAGAGTTGGTTGTGACTATGCCATGGTCTTTTAAAGCAAGTATCTATGTCTTATTTTCCCCAAGAGTTTACTTTGATATCAGAGGTTTTTTTTCTTTTGTTTTTAAGAACCCTAAAAAATGGGCTGAAATTGTAAAAAAAAAAAAAAAAAAAAAAAAAAAAAAAAAAAAATTGGGACTAAAGGCCATTCAGGATCTATTAACTGACAAATGCCTAAATCAGTCAGTTTCACCTCGAAGTAAATAGAATTTTTTTTCTTACTCATAAACTTTTCAGAGGAATTAGCAAACATACTGTTCTTTTTTGTATATTTATTTTTAAATTTGCATTGATATCTTTTAATGTCTTTCATTTCTAAACTTACTTCTGCCTTCTCTTTTCAACTTGTAACAAACGACAACAAAAAAAGAGACAAAGAAAAGCTGTTCCATAAAAGTAACCAACATATCAGCTTAGTCTGGCAGTATATCTTTGTAAAAGAAGTTAATTTCTCCCTTTTTTCATGACCAAATGTAATCATTTATATTACACAACATCCAGTTTCTTTGTTCTTTCCAATAAATAAATCTCATAAGCAGTAAATTAACCTGTTGTTAAAGGCTCCCATCTAATCATTAGACATAAAGAGTCTTTTCAAGGCAATGATAGGAAATGGGAGTGTGTGTGTGTGTGTGTGTTTTGCTTTTCTATCTGTGAACTCTAATGTTGCTTGAAATGATTGCAAGGTACCAGCTAAATTCTCTTTGTCTCCTAATTCTCTGTAGATCAAGAAGTTCAACGTCTAAAAATAGGAATGGAAACCTTACTTGTTGCAAATGAAGAAAAGGTAAGAATAGAATAACTCTCTTTAGAGAGGGACTTACTAGTTCCTGATCAATAGGGTGCTTCTCTATGCTTGTGTTTGTTTGTGGTTCACAAACTTGGGTTCTCAGTATCTTTATTCTATTTTTAAAAAGTCAATATGTCCAAAGAGTTTTTATTGGCTGCTAGGGCCTTTCGGCGACTGATAAAGAGATTTTCTTCCCATGAAGCATCCAAACTTGAGAGGCTGCAACATGAAAGTAAAACCAGTAGCAAATTTGGACCCATAGAGGGTTCAAAAATATCTCCTATCATTGGCCCAACAACCCTGGCAATAAATCAAAGTGGAGAATGATCATCTGACATTCCATGGGAAGAACTCACCCTGTTGTGAGTATCAATGCTAACGTAAGGTTCATAATCTTAGGAAGTACCCAAAACTTTGCTTTATTGAGGTTCTAGGGCTCCATCCAGGGATTTTATCATTATAAAAACATCCTATTTGAGAGGATAGCTTCATATCTAGAATGTCCTGGCTTCTAACCTTCTTTGTAAACTTCTCTCATATTGAACAAAAAAATGTTGGCCCCCACAGATATCCAACCTCTTTCCTGTCTTTTATTCCCAGGATTTAACTAAATATTTGTGCAAAGAGATCTGCTTTTTTAAATTAAATTGTTCATTAAAAATCATATGTTACATAATAAAACTTAGGTTTAATTATGTCTAAAAGTATTGCACTAGCTTTTTGAAAGATCATAGGAGTATTAAATGGTTTCACACCTGATTAAATACTATTCCCAAAGAAGATCTTTGTGAAGCTTGAGGGTGGAGTCTAGCATAATTTTACAGGGCCCTACCCTGTTCCACTTTTTTACCAGTAATTTCAATAAAGACATAACAGAATACTCATTCATTTATCAACAGACACAAAGCTGGGAGCAGTAGATGACATAATCTAGGTTTTAAATTATCTTGACCAGAATATCTTACAAAGGAAACGTGTGAATATAAAGTTTTGCTCTTAGGTTCAAAAAATCAATTACAGAAATGTAAGATGGAGGAAAACTGATTTTGGAATTATTCCTGTCCAAAAATCTTGGGAGACTAATTAGCCATAAAGTTAATAAATGACAACAAATATTTATTAAATTAGTACCATATGTGAAGCACTGTATTAGGCACTAAGCACAGAAAACCCTCAGGGTTTACATTCTCCCTGAAATAAAAATAATGAAAATAAATTAAATACAAGCACAAATATGTATGCTACAAAGTAAGGTGAGATGGAGAGAGAGAGCTGACTCTTGTATTCCCCCCCGCCCCCCAAAAAAAAAATGCCTACATGAATCTGTGATTTCCCTGAGTTTGGACATTCCCTCAATATTGCACATTGTATCACAAATGCCTGACTATCCTATTTGTCCCTTGTACAAGTCTTCCCATAAATTCTTGATAGTGAAGCCCCCCAATAAGCCAAGGACCATAGCAATCAGAGCTGTCCATGGTCACGACTCACCCTCTAAATGACCCATCTTTTAAAAGTCCTTCTCTTCCTATTGGTTATATGTTCAAGACCGCTTACTCCCATCATGTTCTTTTCTATTGCTATCTGTGTGGTTTTCTTTTTCATTTCTTTGGAGACTTGTCTCAAAGTCATATGGCAGCACCAATAAAATGCTGATATGGGGGGAAATTGATCTTTGTTTCCAAGAGATGCTTATAGATCATTTGAAGAAGCAATATTACCAGAAAATCTAAAATGATTAGACCACACTTCAAGTGTTGTGGAATGTTAGCAAATACAAACAGATGTGGGTAGTGAAACTTCTATAAAGTTACACCATATTGATAGTATTTAAAGAGACTAAAACTAAGGGAAAATAGAAGAGCTTGATTTGGAAGAAAAGAAAAGGATTAGATTTGCATGGTTTCATAGGTCAGAATCATAACCTAGATGATGATGGGAATTACAGGGATATCAATTTCACAGTTATTAAAAAAGAATGATCTTCCTATCAATTAATAATAATGATAATGGTTAACTTTAACACTAAACTTAGCACTTACTATGTACCAAGTACTAAGAACTTTATAATTTTTATCTCATTAGCAGTATGGGTTGCCTTCTGAAATAAAAAATGCCCTAGTACGGGAGATGTATAAGCAGAGACAAGGTGACCTAGTACCTGTTTTTGGTACTTAAGGTGCAGGTTAGACTAGATGAAGTCTTAGGTATCTTCTACCTCTTAAAGGTTTCAAAAGAGCTATGTCCAGTGAAAAAAAATAGGATTTGAAGTCTGAGAACATGAGTTCCAAGTCCTGAATCTGCCATTAAAAATCTATGCAAACTTAGTCAAAAGACTTCCTCTCTGTGGTCTTTTATCCTCTTCTCTAAAATGTAAAGTAGATAAGAATAGTCTTTTATCCTCATCTATAAAGTGTGGATCTGAAGTCCTCTTATGATTTGGTTTGCAAGCCCATTCACAAGGGCATAAATTCTTGGAAAATGGAATAATTGCTTTTTTTTCCTTTATAAAATTCTCCACACCTATCATATTCCACTATGCAGCTACATGAATTGTATATCCATCCAGAGTCATTTTATTGGTCCTAGAGGCAAGCAGAGTTATTCACAAAACCCTTTAAGACACAAGAAGCTATTTAAAGGAATTTATTCTACTCTTGAGGTTTTAGGGTTTGGGTTTTTTTGGGGGGAAGGTTAATATTTTCTTGATGCCTTTTGTTCTTCATATTTTACCTTTAGTCCTTGTCCTCTGCTTGTACCTCCAACGAGCCAAAGGAAATATGTTTCTTTGGTTCAAGAACCAAGTTTGGTCATTGCAATTAATCTGATCCTACCCAGCTCCAAGTGCTGTTTTATTACCATAGTCATTATGAATTTTTTTATTGTTTCTGCTGTCTTTGTTTTGTATTTGTTCATACAAGTTTTCCTATATTCCTATGATGCAGTGATATTTGCAGATGATGATTTAGCCATTTCTCTATTTGGAGGCCACTCATATTTCCAAATGTAGGCTAATAAAAGTATATTATTGCACTTTTAACCTATATTGGATTGCTTGCTGTCTTGGGGGGAGGGAAAAGGAGGGAGAGAGGGAGAAAACTTTGTAACACAAGATTTTGCAAGGGTGGATGTTGAAAACTATTTCTGCATGCATTTAGAAAAATAAATAGGTATTATTAAAAAAATAATAATAATTTTCTAATTCAGTTTAACTAGAAAGGGGAACTGCTTACCATAGCAAACTCTTTGCAGGCCACTGAGTTAGAAAACCACATGTTAATATTATTTGTTCCACTGTGGTTTTTTTTTTGTTTTGTTTTGTTTTTTATTTTGTTAAATATTTCCCAATTTCATTTTAATCTGTCATGTGCAGAGTGTTTGACACCTCTGACCCAGTCCAATCCTTTTATTTTGCAAAGAGGAAACTGAGACTGCAGGAGTTAATTGTCTGAGGTCACACAGGTAGGAAATAATAGCCAGGATTTGAAGGCTGTTCCTCTTGACTCCAAAGATGGCCCAGTTTCTGGTGTAATTCACAGTGCCTATGTCTGGCCACCTTATAACTGGTTCTTAAAAATAATTGTAAGTCTTCTAAGTCTCCTTCCTTTTTGTTTCAGGACCGTAGGATAGAGGAGCTCACGCTATTACTGAGCCAGTACCGAAGGGTAAAGGAGATCATGTTGGGTGGTCACGGTAAGAGAAAAGACAAATTCAGTGTTGTTCCCAAAAGAATTTGCCTTCCTTTCAGTGAATTCTCTCTCCTAGGGCCTTGTGCCCACTGTGCCAAAAGCGAGGGGTATTAAACCCCAGTGTTGCTTCCAACAGAAATCCCTCACTCTCCCTTCTAGGTAAGACATCCTTTCAGTGAATATGAGAAAATAGTTGATTGAAGGTGATCATAGAATCACAGAATCAGAGCTAGAAAGATCCCTTCATTTCAAGTGGGAACTATTTAAGTGATTTGCCCAGGTTTAACCCAGATAGTAAATCAGAGGCAGAATTTGTGAACCCAGTATTTCCAGACTCAAAAGCCCTAATGCCCTAATCACCATTCCACTCTGCCTCCCATGATGGGAACAATTACATGGCCCTGTCTAGTTGTCCTTTCAAAGCCTGCTGTGTGTGATGAGGGAAAACTTCTCAAGGTTTTCATCAGGCCTAGAGTATCTTGTGAGAACTAATGAGTCACAAAGCAGGGTTTTCCCTCCGTCATATCAGCAATTACAGTCTACCTTCCATGGGCACCAGTCCACACCGGGAGTTCCTGTAAAGGTAAAATAGGCTCCCAAATCTGTTGAGATCCCTTTCCTCTGCCAGACCCTCAAACTGCCATGGTAGTGATTTTCCATTTGTTTTAGTAGCCCAGCTGGGAAAACATTGTAGGTAATATCTTTGAGCTAAAGGTCTATTGAAGGAATTTGAGGAAACCCTTAACCTCCATCGGGTCATAGAATAGCTTAAGATCATATGGGTTTTGTGTTGGGGAGGGGGGGTTAGGAGCATAAGTTATAGAGGTGGAAAAAACCCCAGAACTCAGTTAGTTGTGGGGGAGGGAGACATCAAATTCAAATAAAAGCAGATGCATGTCTAATTTGACACTTTATTTAATCTGGCCCCTTCATTTGGCCAGCCCAAGAGGATAAATTAATTGTCTAAGGTCACATAGATGGAAATCATTCATAGGTAGGATTTGAACCCTGCCCTTTTGACTTAAAAGCCAGGGTTCTTTTTACCATGCTGTGTCTTTTTGCCCTACATCAACTGGAAACATCAAGGAATGGCCCCAAATGAATATAAACTGAAATTTCATTTTCTGAGAGATGGTGAATAGCAGCACTAGAAGGGCTATGGATACCCTTCAGCCCAATTCCCTATCTTTTCCATCAATCAAAAACTGATCCATTAATTAATTGATTAAGAATTGATTAACTTTCTACCAGGTATTAAAGGATAGGGCTCATGCATCTCATGGCTAATTTGGAAGGTACTCAGCAGCTTTTGAGGGCTCCTAATGCCTTTTAAACTGCATTCACAGAAACCTGTATTCTTATTTGCATGCATATATATGTCTTTGTATTCCAAGTGCCTTGGGTCCAAGTGGACAAAGAGAATTGTTTTTTATAATTACCTTCATAGATGCTGCCCACACAATGATGCAACAGCTCTTTTATTTTTGGTTCCCATGGACAGAGCCTGTTACAATATCAGGAGAAGTGTTTGGTATTTGCACCCATTACTGTTCTTAAGGACTCTGATGAAATGCCAAGTTTTACGAGCTTTTTCCCAGGATGAGACAAGCATGGGAGGGAGGGATCGTGCAAATCCCTGAATTATAAGATTCTTTGGCAGCAATCCCATAATTGCCCAAGGATGAGGGAAGATTTGGAAGCATTGATCTGATCTCCTCGTCCACCCACTGACCCATTGCCCAATCATGATTTCTCCAGGGTCTGTTTTTGACCCTTCAGGGAAAGTATTCTGTCTGAGTGCTACTGGGGCCTGACTTTATGCAGTCATAGGAAAATCACATTATGGACTGCAAGAGTAAAGTTTCTGTGGTGTAAGAGGATCTGAGTTTGTGGAACCCCATCCTGTAAAATTTAAAAGAAAATGTATAAAGTTAGGGTAGGAATATAATGTATAAGCTAGAATGGAAGAGAGAACTTCTTTTCAGATAACCTGGCGAAATTGCTGTAGCAATAGAAAATTAAAAGTAACACATTTAAATATTGTTTTGTGCTAGACACTGTTGGGGCTACAAATCAAAAATGGTATTAATCCCTGCCCTCAAGGAACTTGTTGTCAACTGAGTCAGGGATAGGGAGGACAGGAAAGAAAACAATGAATAAGCAATAAAAACACATTTAAGTAGAAAATAATTTCAAGAGTGTGTCAGATTTTGGTGTTGTGTCTAATTCTTCATGATCCCATCTGGGGTTTTCTTGACAAAGGTACTAGAGTGGCTTGTCATTTTCTTGTCCAGCTCATTTTACAAATGAGGAAACTGAAGCAAGCAAGGTTAAGTGACTTGCCCAAGGTCACACAGGTAATAAATGTCTGAAGTTGGGTTTGAACTCATGAAGATGAGTCACTCTGACTCCAGACCTGGCACTTTATCTACTGTGGCAGCAACTAGGTCCCCACTGTGGGGAGAAGAAAGCCCCCGTAATATGGGATATAATTCAAGAAAGGCTCCAAGTATGAATCTGAGACCAAGGACTATGGGATCTTGCCATCTGACTTATGGCTATTACCTCCCCTAAAATGTGAGTTCCTGGAGGTCAGGTCAGGGACTGTCTTAACTTTTCTATTTGTATTCCCAGTTCTTAGCAATATATGTTGGACCTAGAAAGCCCTTAATAAATAAGTGTCATTCCTTCATTCACTTGATCTGAATCTTGAATGGAACAGGGAACTACAAGCAGGGAGGAGGAAGTAGGGCATTTCAGACATGGGTCGACCTATGCAATGTCAGCTAACTGATGGAATAGAATTCTTAAGTTCAAATCTGGCCTCGGGCACCTGTTAGCCATCCTTGGTCAAATCACTTTCATTCAGTTTACCTTAACAAAAGATGTTGAAAAAAATTAGAATAATACTGGGATATATTCTCAGGGTTGTGGTTGTGGATGGATAATATTTCTAAAGATTTTAGCACAGTGCCTGACACATAGTACAATCAATATAAATAAATTGTTATAAATGGCACTATTATTATGGTGCCTGGGAGTGGAATACCTTGGACTAGAGAATTATATATAGGTCAGTTTGTCTGGAATGTGATGTCCACGAAGAAAAATAATATGAAATCAGTTTAGAACAAAGGATGTGAATGTTGGATAGGGTATGTGCCAGACCCAGTGCTAAATACCAGAGCTACAAAGAAAAAAGCTGTAACAGCCCCTGTCCTCAAGGAGCTTACTTTTTTTGTTGTATTTTAAAGATTTTTATTTTCAAAACATAGGCAGATAGTTTTCATCATTCACCCTTGCAAAACCTTATGTTTCAAATTTGTCTCCCTCTCTTCCTTCCTATTCCCTCCTCAGATGGCAGGGGATCCAATAAATGTTAAACATGTGCAATTGCACAATTATCATGGTGCACAAGAAAAACAAATCAAAAGGAGGAAAAAAAATGAGAAAGGTAACAAAATACAAGCAAATAACAACCAAAAACAAGTTAAACTTCTATATTATGAAAGGCGTTTACATTCTAATAAAAGAGACAGTATGTACATAAATCAATATATACAAGCTACATATAGTAAGTGGAAGGAGACAGAGGGGAAGCCATCATCAGCCAGTTTTTTCTCTCTTCTTTTACTTTACTTTTATTGTGAAGAAGGAAAAACTGTTTTCAAATCTCTGCAATGAAGTCACTCTGAGTAAAATTATTTTCTCTTTCTCTTGATCTTCCTCAGGCTCTTCAGAAAGAATCCTTTCTAGTGGAGATGAAGAAATGGAGGGATCTTTCAGGAAATGGAACATGATGAACAAATCCTTAGGAGATGCTATGAAACTGGAGGTCTTGGATTTTATTATTTGATTTTTAAATGCAAAGCAGCCCTGGGGGGTCTGACCTAAATTCTGAGCTGGGAGAAAGGGAGGGAGTTGGTTAAGTCTTTGCCAACCAATCAGTAATGAGCTAAGTAAATGAATTAGGGTGATGTCTGGAAACTTAAACAACTCATTTACATTAAACAGATCATGCTGGGTTGGGTTAGGCTTCATAAATTTATGGCCTGCAAAGTTTGTCCATTTAATGAGCCAGTCATGATTTCTAGTCATATGACTGACTCCCAACTCATAAAGAGATTTTACCACGTTGAGACACACCAAACCAGGACCTGAATAAAAAATCATAGATCATAAAATTTTAGAATTAGGTGAGAGAACCAGAAAGTTATCTAGTCCCATCCTGTTATTTAAAATTTTTTTAATTAAATACTTATCAATTTTTTCTCACTGCTTTACCCTACTAACAATGCATAACAAATTCACATCTTACCTAAAAATAGAAATCTCAATCTGCACAAGGTGTCCATCACCTCTTGTTGAAGGCGTGGTAATACGCTTCATTATTCGTCTACTGGAATTGTGACAAGTCATGTAATACTGATCAGAGTTTTTAAGTTTTTTGTTTTTCAATCTGTCATTTTAGAGTTGAGGAAACTGACTGAGGTCCTTTCCAGAGAGGTTAACATAAGCCACAAAACCAGAAAGCTAAAGCCGTGTGTCCCTAACTTTTACTAATTTTCTTTCTTCATATTGGGTCTGTAAGAAACTGGTCTTTAAATAATGAGTATGTTATTCAGTGTGTCTGTTAGAATGGCTGAAAATTCTGTTTCCCCTGCAGATGTCTCCCAGATGTACCTCCCCTACTTTAGGGGTTCCTCCCCTGCCTCAGAAAATCCTGGAAACAAGGTGAGACCCCAGAGTCCTGTGACATTCCTCTCTAGATTGCTCTTATGGCTTTAGGATCATCCCACCCGCACTCAACTTCTGGGAACAAGCTACCCCTTGGCAACCCTGGCAGGTGTGTGGGTCCTGAGCCAAGAGAGCTGTTAACCTAACTGATTGGGTGTGATGTTTCCTTTGACAGTGGAAGCATCCTGGGTGCCAGCAATGGCCAGATTTCCCCCTGTGAGGAGGATTCCCTGGAAACACAGAGCAGGTACCAACTTCGCATGCCTTCTCTTAAGGTTCAGGGCTGCCTCACGTTCACTGGAAATGGCATCAGTGTTCCAGAAAGAAAAAGAGAAGCACAAAGCTTATGGATTCCATTCAGGTCCTGGGATCTGGCCTCTGCAAATCTGCATCCTTTAGAGAAGGCTTCAGATTGTTTGTAAGACATTGAGGTCATTTAAAACATGAGGTTTTGATGGGGTGCTTGGTAAGGATACCCATAATCTTTCCCCAAATATTCTTTTTCTCTTTCTCTTTCTCTTTCTCTTCTCTCTCTCCCCCTCCCTTATTCCCTTCCTCACTCCCTCCCTCCCTCCCTCTCTCTGTCTCTTTGTCTCTGTGTGTGTCTTTCTGTATCTCTTTTTCTGTGTCTGTGTCTCTATCTCTCTTTCCTCTCTCTGTTTCTGTGTGTATGTGTTTTTCTCTGTGTGTCTTTGTCTCTCCTCTCTGTTTCTCTTTCTGTGTGTATCTCTATCTCTCTGTCTTTTTCTCTCTGTGTGTCTCTCTCACTGTGTCTGTCTCTATCTCTGTCTCTCTCCTTCTCTCTGTCTCTCTCTCTCTCTCTCTCCCTCCCGTCTGTTTCTCTCTCTCTCTGTTTCTGTGTGTGTCTTTCTCTCTGTGTCTCTCTCTCTCCTCCCCATGTCTCTCTGTCTGTCTCTCTCTTTCTCTCTCCCTTCCACTCCCTCCCTCCCTCTCTCTGTCTCTTTGTCTCTGTGTGTATGTGTGTGTGTGTGTCTTTCTGTATCTCTTACTCTGTGTCTGTGTCTTTATCTCTCTCTCCTCTCTCTGTTTCTGTGTGTATGTGTTTTTCTCTGTGTGTCTTTGTCTCTCCTCTCTGTTTCTCTTTCTGTGTGTATCTCTATCTCTCTGTCTTTTTCTCTCTGTGTGTCTCTCTCACTGTGTCTGTCTCTATCTCTGTCTCTCTCCTTCTCTCTGTCTCTCTCTCTCTCTCTCTCTCTCTCACACACACACACACACACACACACACACACACACACACATCTGCTCCAGGGGAGGTAGCCTCCCTTAGTAATTCAGTATGTCATCAAAAACAGAGATGTCCTGGCTCTGGGCCATTGTGTTAGGAGGAGGAGGAGGAGAACGGAAGCTACCAAAGCAGGTGACCTCAAAGAACAGCATGTGGTTTCCAGATGCACCTCTGGTTATTGTAGTCCCTACCCTCAGTTTTGCACGTTATTTCCTGGAATGAGGTTGGTCCAAATGGATAAATTCTCTGAACTCTGAGCCAAAAAGAAAATAATTGGTTTAAGTTTAAAACATCTGTACCATCCAGCTTAGTATAGTCCATCTGCTCTAGGGGTGTCATTCAGGCACACGTGTTTTGCTCCCTAGTAATTATTTGCCTTTTTCTTTTTTACTCTTTTAAGGACTCAGGAAAAACTGTCCAGTAGTCTGGAAGACCTGCAACATAACTCTGTGGAAAAGGTTTGCCTGTCATTCTTTCAGTAATTGTTCCTTATCTACATAATGACCAACACTGTAGTGGGCCGTGTGTATGGGTTCCAAGAGGAGAGAGACAATCGAGAGTAAAAGTTAGCATTTATTTAGGGCTTTAAATTGTACAAAGCACTTTACATCAGTTAACTCAGTTGCTCCTTCAAACAAGAAGGAGGTGCTGTTATTATCTTCATTCTATGAACGAATAAACTGAGGCTTGAGAGAGGTTCCATAACTTGCTTAGGGATCACACAATGATTCAGTGTCTGAGTCACAACTCCAACTGAAGTCTTCCAGACTCCAAACCCCATGTTTTAAAAATAACACAGAGATCAAGTGAAATAATGTACAAAAAGTCCTTTACAAGCTTTAAAACAATTGTTACTTGTACTACTGGTGCAGAACCACATTCAAGCAGCTGCCGAGTTGTACAGTGCCATGTGTGGGTGCTTTAAGCAAACTGCAAGAAAAGATAATTTGTGGGCTTGAGTGATTAGGAAAGATTTCCTGGAAGAGGCAAGCAAAGGAATAACATTTTGAGAAGCTACTTAGAATTAGGATCATTTGAGGAAACTCTTTAGGGATATAACAAGGATGTTCATACTGACTAAGGCTAAGGGTCAGTTTTGAGGAATAATGGCAGAAAGATTGATTAGAGAAAATGGAACTGTATTGGGAAGGACCTTGTACCCCAAGCTGAAGAGATTGCCATTCATTCTGTGTTCATTAGGGAGCCATTGAAGGTTTTTGATTAGGGGAAGTGACAGGATTCCTATGTTTGAACTGTGTTCAAGAAAAACTGGTATAGTAGCAGTGTTCAGAATAGGATAGGAGAGATAGGGGAGCCAAGGAAGCCAGCTAAGAGGCTCTGGAAAACTCCTGATTAGAATCAAAATTCTTTTTTTCTTTAGTAGACATTGGAAGCATCCAGTCTAGCTACTTCTTCCAATGAAGAGAAGTTAAAGGGGCAGCTAGATGGTGTAGCAGATAGAGCACTGGGCTCAGACACTTAACATTTACTATCTGTGTATAACCCTAATTGCCTCAGGGGGGAAAAAAACAAGAAGCTAAAGACATTCTTTTTCTTATTCCCTGAAGAGCAGTGCATGTCCTTCTAGATATCCCTCTCTGCTGGAGAATTCACTTGAGATTTCTTGGGTTTTAAATTAAATATTTCACCTTATTTTAGGCAAGTGACCATGGATTCAGCTTTGAAATATACCTTACATTTCCTCCAATCTGTATTGGAGCAAAAAAAAACCATATAAATTACTGTTTACAATAGGTATAATTGTCACTTGGTATTGATGTACCCGTCATAAATTCTTGTTATTGATACAAGAGAAAGAATGATTTAAACCATAGGGATCTGTTGGTATCTTCTGTGATTATGATCTTCCTGTCCTGACCCAAAATAGAGCTCACTGATCATTTTCATTTGACCACAGAGGATTCATGGTCCCCATTTCTGCAGTCACCAGTAAGACCGATGATTCTTATTTTGGGGGTGGCAAAAATAACAGTATGAATAGCAGCATCAGCAGGTCAGGACAAAGTGAGAGCTCTGGGTGTGTTTTATACTAACACTTGTCTTGTTGGTTTTTTCTCTACCAAACTGAAACTCTCCTTCCTACACCTCCATAGTATGTAGACGGGAAACCACTCGTGCCTGTTGTAGGATCTGAGGTATATTCACTGTGTTATTTGCTTGTCATTTGCCTTAATGGGATATGGTATTTGCTATATGGAGCATCTGCTACTCTCCTAGCACAAGGACCATGAGCTTTGGGGTGGGATGGTGGATGGAGGCAAGAAGATTTCCAATTATTCTAAATCTCAATCTCTTTTGTGGCTGATTTATCACCTGAATATATTCTCAGACCAATGTGGCAGCCTCTGAGCCTTTCAGAATTGATGAACGAGGGGAGCAATGAAAGTCACATAAGCACAGACTTCTTTTTGATGGATGAACAGTTTGTGTTACAAGAAACCATTATAGAATCATAGATTCAGAGCTGGGAAATATCTTGGACTAGAGGTCATTAGTCTAACACTTTCCCTCTGCCGAGGAAGAAATTAAGGCAACTGATTGCCCAAGGTTATAAACAGAGTAATAGAAAAAACTGAGGTTCAGCCTTAGCTTGTCCCCTCACTCAAACTCAAAATTGCTCAAGATGATTTTCCCTATAGAAGTATTTTTCTATCTGGTGGGTCCCTAGGCCAGACTTAAAAAACTTTTAACTAGCTCTTGATTTACAACATGGGTTATTGAATTTAGAGTTGGAAAAACCTGTCTAACTTGGCCCCCTTCATTTCTTCTTAAATGAGGAGACCATAGACAAGTGAGGTTTGGTCATTCTCCCCAGTACACAGCCAGACCCAAGCTAGGATTCACCTGTAGCTTCTCTGGCTCCAGAATCAGCCAGCAGTCTTTCCACCATACTACAGTTCCTCAAGTCCACCACTGACTCTACCCTTTGAGCTCTACCTCACTGCCAAGTTCTAATATAGACTCTGTGAGAATATGCACTTAGCACCCTTAATTCAGGAAACCATTATAGGGATCTTCTGTTCCTTCTCCCCTTCCTCTTCCTCCTGCACATCATGAGGGATGGGGGACCAAGAGGTAGGGACAAAGATGTTCCTGGTCCTAAGGTACTCATACCTTAAGTTGCTATTGTTGTTTGTCCATTTGTTCATCCTTGTCAGGACCATGACTTCAGGAAGGGATGCCCTGACTTGCAAATGAATCAGATTTAAGTGGGTAAGGGCTGTGCAAGGTCACCTGCCTCACTTTCCCCTCCAGAGCCCTCTGGGTCCAGTGGCAAGATAGAGATCAGGATGCCTAGAGATAAAATAGGACAGCTTGGTCTTTTTAAGCTAAGTCAACAGACTCAGTTTGACTCATTTCTTAATGTTTGCTTAAGGAAAGATTCCTGTACATCTCCATAAGCTGCTTCTGAATTTTTTTCTCTTCCTTGGGGAGGTTCTACCTTTTCTCTCTAATCTGCATTAGAAAAAACGCTTCCTTCATCCCACCCCCAGCTTCCATCATGGAAATACCCTGGAGCCTAGGGGAAGAGGAAGAGAAAGATTCTTTTCTAGTAGGACTTCTGTTTCTTCATAATGGGAGCTTTTTCCTCTCTTCATACACTTTTATGGGAGGTAGTGCCTCTTTACTCCTATAATTCTGTATAAGACTTCTTTATCTGTACCAAAAGAGAGAAACAGAAGGTCTTCCCAACTCCAGGTCTCTATGCACAAAACTGCCTATCTGCATACTGCAGAAGTTCCTAAATTTCTTTTTTAATGAGTTCTTTTGGCAATCTGATGATGTCCAGGAATCCCCTTTTCAGAATATGATTTTAAAAATCATTAAAGGAAGTAACAAATTCCAATTCAAGCTTCATGAAAATAAATACATTTTTTTTTTCCATCTGAGTTCCCTCAGCCCAAGTCTAATGAAACCACAAGAAGAAGATTAGAAAAACATCAGTTTAAATCATCTCAGATATTCACACATTTGGAGTTTCGTTTGGTCCTAAGAACCTGTTCTGGCTCCTGTTGATCATAGCTTTCTTTTCTAAGGGATCATAGATTATCTGTCTAATGTTATTTTCTAGAATTTTGTTGGAAAGCCAATATCAGATTTACTGGGCAATAGTTTCTATAATCTTCCTTCTTCCCTTTTCGGGGATTTTCCTTTCTTCAGTGATTTTGTAGTAATATCTGCAGATGCTTTAAGTTTTTTTTTTCCTGATCCCTAAGTTTTTCTCAAGTCAATCCAAATTCATTTAAAGTGGCTAGGTACTCATATTTTCAGGTCTTAGCTTTTTATGTTGTTCTTTAGTTGCTCCTTTGTTCTATCCTTTCCAATTAAACCATTGTTCTTAATAAAGAAAACAGAAACAAAATGGAATCAAACTTTCTTTCTATTAACTTATACTATCTGTTCCCAGACAAGCCTATCTATATGTCATTGCCCTTTTGTAAAAAGAATTACACTCTTTTTATTCTCACTGGGTTATTTATCCCCTTCCTCTACCTTTTTAATCTGTGTTCATCTTTGTGTGGTTCCATCAGGTCTTTGTTGTTATTGTATTTTAAGGTAGCAGGCTCCTCCTGTTCTTTGCAATGACATTTTCACTTATATTGTCAGAATTTCATTCTTGAAAGCCTCCCATTCTTCATGAAGAGAAACTGTGCCTCTCTTCTCTAACTGATTCGAAACTTGATTTCCTAAAATCAAAAATAGTGTCTGATTATATCCAGTATTTTCTTCAGCTTCCAGATCACTTTATCCCTGTACTTCTACTTCTATTTTACCATCTACTTCTTTTTTTTGAGATAGAATTAAGTCCACATTAACTCTTCATTATTCCATATATCTTCTGGGAAATGAATTTATCAAGATTGATCAGATCATCTACTTTCTGCCCCCAAACAATTTCTTACCATTATATCATCTTGTCTCTGTGCCAAATTTATAGGCAGCTTTCAAGAATCTATCATCTATATTCTCCCTCTGCCTGGCTCCCACAATTAATATCCCAAATAACTATCCCAGCTCTAAATAAATGCCGTTAGGATGGTTATATGTATTTGGTAAGAACATAAATGAATGCTGGATACACCTAATGAGATATTTAGCAAAGACCACAGTCCTCTTTATAGTCACATAAATTACATTTCTGTTTTTTCCACAGGACACCCTTTTCCTAGGGGAAAACAAATACCCAACATTACCAGGGAAGCTTTCTGGAACTACACACAATGGAGAGCCTGGAACATCAATCCCATCTGCTTCTCACACCTCAGGGAGCAGCCTGCCAAGCCTGAGTAAGTCCCTATTGTTCACTTTCTGACCAAAGAGCCCCCAGTCCTGGGGCCAGACTAGACAGAGCTCTGAGACATATATGTTCTGGGAGGCGTGCTGTAGAGCCACATTCTCTCCAGGATGAATTCTTGGCTTTCTCTAACAAATCCACACCTGGTATAACACAAGCTTGGGAAGGAGCTAGAGAAAGCTCATGTGGTGAGAAGCTTAATCTACATTTACACTTAGAGAGCCATAATTAAGGTCAAAGTTAAGTGGCTGCTGATTAGTATAATAACAATGAAGAACAAAGCTGGTATTCTTTTCTGGGTAACAGGTGCCAGAGTGTTGGGTGTTTTGGTTTTGCATGATTATGGAAAACAAACCAAAAAGAAATCCCACTACATACAACTGGTTTGGCTGTGGACACCATCCTCCCTAGCCTCCCGATGTGTATTTCTGTAGCAAAGGGGCTGCTCAGTAATATATCTAGAAAGGCTAGCATTGCATTGCAGACTGTGAAGGGAGGAATCGGTTCTCTTTAAGGAAATCAGGTGAAATGTCCACCCCAGCCCCATTCCTTCCTCCCTTGCTACCCTTCTTTCCATTTTTCCTCCCTGATATGAATTTGTGGTTATATTGTTTTTTCATCTTCCAGATGGGGAAACTAAAGTTTGTTCTCATTCATGAGGGGCCTAGATAAGTAAATGAACTAAACAGAAAGCTTCATTGAGGTTCCTTTTTTGTTGACAACCTTGCTCTCATGGTTGGTGTGGCCTGGTGTTTCCATGGTGGTGTTTCCTGACCCTTTTTCTTCCTTGGAAACCACAGGCTTGCTAATTAATCTTTCTAGTTAGATCTGACTATGATCATCATTCCCATTTTACAGAAGAGACTGAGATAAAAGTCAGGATTTGGACTCGGACTCCTCCTGATTCTAAGTCTAATATTCTTTGTACTATATCACACTGTGTAGTGTATGAAGATCACAAGAATAAGTTTTTGTCAAAGACAAGAATTTCTTTCTTCCTTCCTAGTCTTCCCTCTAATCTTTTTGTCTTTATGGGGTTAATAACTCAAAAAGAGGGACTTAAGAATGAAAAGATCCAAGTAAATGTTTCTTGCTCTGACTACTACTATTTCTACTATTACTACTACTAGTAATGATGATGATGATATAATGATTAACTTTAATATTGGTTTGCATTGTCTTTTATATGCATTCGTATTTGTTCTTTTGAGATTCCCAGTAGAATTTGTTATACTTCTCACTGTCCAATTTTTTCAACTTTTTACAGTAATCTTTTTTCCAGTCCCATGTTGGGCTGCTCATAATAATCGTGGTATAGATGTGAGATGTATTCCTTTTTTCCTTCCCCCCATACAACGCATCCACTTTCAGTCTGTCCCTTCTTTCCTTTTACTGACCCTACTGATGCAACAGGCCAGCCAGGCAGGTATGTTAAAATCTCCTTAGGAAAAACAGCACCAGAAACATGGAAAACTGCCCAGAAAAATGAGTAATATTACCTACAGGGCTCTTTCTTTGCCTTCCAATACAAGTAATGACTGGTATGGCACCGTAGCACCACATGAGCCACTGGTCCAAATCCTCCACCACAGTTTTGTTTCTCTCCCTCTCTCTGTTTTATTTTTCTCTCTTGCTCTGTGACACTGTTGTTCATTTCTTTGCTTCCTCAAAACTCTGTTGGGCTGGCCTGGGGTCTCTCTTGCTCCTTCATGTGGCTTTTCTGCTTCTTGGATGGTTGGAGCTCGTGGCCGGAGTGTCAGTGCACCGATATTAGGTACTGTGATCCTTCCCCTGGCAACTTGCACACTTTCTCCATTCCCAGTCACTCTGTTTCATCTTTTCTTGCAATAAAGACATTGTCCTCCAGGGGAGGGGGGTGTCCCATCCTCACAGGGCTGTTCCCAAACCCTTAAGAGAAGAATGGACATGAGAGGTGAGCTCTCCACAAAGTTAAAACCCAGACTAAACAATGCAATGTCCATTTGCAAAATCCCATGTGGAAAGCCATGGTTCTGTGAGATATTTCCTTCCAGGACTGAGCGAGGTGGTTTGCCTGTGATCCCTGCTAATGGGGATGCTGAGATTAGTTCCCTTGGAGTTCTGAGCTTTAGTGGGCTAAGCTGATTGGGTTTCTCCACTATGTCTAATATTGATACGGTGAGCCTCCAAGAGCCACCAAGGGGGCTAGAAAGTCTGGGTTGGAAATCATAAGTCTAAGCTCTCATCCCAATCAAATAGTGAGGTAAAATCCATTAAATTTCTTTTCTGCTTCAGTGAAATAAATGCTTTTTTTTTTTTCCTGAGGCAGTTGGGGTTAAGTGACTTTGCCAGGGTCACACAGCCAGGAAGTGTTAAGTGTCTCAGACCTGATTTTAATTCAGGGCTGGCATTCTAACCACTGCACCATCTGGCTGCCCTGATGCCTAATTTTTAAATATATATATATATATATATGTATGTCTGTGTATAAATAGACCTACACATATGTATGTATATGTCATTGAGCCATGGCATGGATGAGCTGCTTCCAAAATGTCATTTAAGGAAATATTTTCCCCTTTCTTTCCATCATCTTAGCTTTACTTTTCTTCCCTCAGGAGAGACTGAGAGCAGTTTGGATAATACTGTCACATCAAATGACCTTTCACCTACTTCTTCTGGAACCGATTCTGGACCCCAGTCCCCACTGACTCCAGAAATGAAGCGGAGTCCTAAAGGCATCAGGAAATTCTGGGGAAAGTAAGTTTGTTGTGGTTGATTTTTGGAGCAGAGGGAATTTTTAATACAGACCAAATAGGCTCATTTTTAAATGCCTTTTAGTTTTTTATATCCTGTTCAATTCTTATTAATTATACACACACATACGTTCATGTGTGCATGAGTGCAGGTTTGTGATAAAACAACAAAAAATCAGTTTGTAAAACTAAATGGTAGAAACACTATAATTGACAGTGATTTTTATTGATAGTCCGTATTTTTAGATGCTCTCAGACCAAATTAGCTAATTTGAAAAGCCTTTTAGTTTTTTATATCCTATCCAATTCTTATTAATTATGACACATACTTGCATGCACACATGCAAGCTTGCAATACAGCAACAAAAACCAAGTTTGTAAAACTAAGTGATCAAAGCACTATAATTGACAGTAATTGTCATTGATATTCCATATCTGTAGATGGTTTTTAGCAGAATGGACCTAGATTTCTATATTGGTCATTGCTTTTGATCTGAGTTCTTTAATGATGTCTTCATTTACATTTTGATTATCACTATTAATATTGTTTTCCTGGTTCTGTATCAATTCATACTTCAGCCAATGATTCTTCAGCCAATGATCAGGTAGCCTCAGCTTAGAGACCTCCAAGTTCCCAGCTTGGGGACAGTTGTAGTTGTTGGAAAGTTTTATTTTTTTTTCAGACATCAGACAAGTACTACTGTGTACCAGGTATGATGATCAGCCCCAGGGGAGATCCAGGGATGAATTAGACATGTCTTCTATCGTAATATCCCAAGCCTCCCCAAAACCTTGGGTCCCTTCCAGGTTTCATCTTAAACTGGATCAGGAGAGACTCAAAACCCAGACTGCACATATGCTGTATAAAACAGAATCTGGTCTTCCCAGTCTTTTCACCCTCATTCAAATTGTGAACATTTTGGAAGTAGGGACTATCTTACTTTTCTTGTTGTATATGTCGCATTTTACACAGTTCTGTGTATCTAATTAGTGCTTGGTAAATGACTTTTCATTCATTTACCATCACTTGCATGGCCTGGAGACAAGGACAACCAAGTTACAGATTGATTTCTACTTTCTTTCTTAAACCCAACTTAAAAGTTCACTTAGACCCCCAAGCTCTGTACTTGCCATCACCATATACTCTGGTACCAATCCAACACACCCCACTGAAACTACTACAACTCCAAACTCACTATACAGACATTCTACTTTCTCCCTCTCCAACCTCATCCCAATTTTCCCCAGAAGATGGTCTCTTGCCCATAAATAGCCCCAGAGTTTCTACATAACCCTATAGAATTGCAGATTCTCATTATACTCCCTCATCCCAAAGAAGCTTATCCTCTAATCCAGGGCTTCTTAAACTTTTTCTACTCATAACCCCTTTTAAAATTTTAAGTGACCCCAAGAATATAGATATATAAAATAAATATACAGATAAACCTTTATTGATAATAAATTATAATTTTTCAATGCCCACATCCAGTTATGAGACCCCACAATTTAAGAAACTTTGCTATAATGTAGGAGTTCTCAACCTTTTTTTAGACTCATAAATCTCTTTTTGACCTTTTAGTGAAATTGATTCTATTTTTAAATGCATTGAATAAAATGCAAAGTATTTCAAAGGAAACATTTTCTAGGGAAATATATCTGTCTACTTTTTTTTTAAGTAAGCTCACAGATTCTCAGATTAGAAGCTCACATTCTATGATTATACATATATAAACTTTTTTGGATTGTTTGCTGTCTTGCTAAGGGAATGAGAAAAATTTGGAGCTCAAAATCTTACCAAAATGACTGTTGAAAACTAACATGAATTGGAAAAATAAAAAAAAATACTATTAAGTACCAAAAAATAAATTTCATTTTCTGAGGGATTATCTATGCATATACAATGGGAAAGTTGAGACCTTTGTCACCCAGCTGTTTCTTTGTTCTGGTCTCACTACCCAGTTTCAAGATGGAACACAGAAAAGAACATGTGACTTGGGCATGGGATGCTTCCCCTTGCCCTGCAGGTTTAGCAACCCCAACTCCAGCTCTTGTTAGCAAACTCTGTCATCAATCAACCAGCCATGGCTTCCTTCCAAACCTGCTAGAATCTGCACCTGCTTCAGAGGAGGCCACAGGAAACAAAATTCTGTTGGGGGGAATCCTGAGGCATGTGCCTCATGGGAGAAGTGATTTACAGGGTTTGGGCCTTTTTGTGTATCTTATTTGTCAAAAAAGACAGATACAGAGAGAGACGAGAGTGTCTGTTTTGAATGGGAAGGGACTTGGATCCATTCACACAGAAATGTCTTCTCATGGTCTCTGTACTTTTCTATTTACACAGAATAAGAAGGACTCAATCAGGAAATTTCAACACAGATGCAATAGGAATAGCAGAATTCCGCCGAGGTGGGCTCCGGGCAACTGCAGGACCGAGGCTATCCAGAACCAGAGACCCCAAAGCTCAGAAAAGGTAACATCCTTCTCAGAATTTAGATAGTGACTACACTTAGGGAAGGGGCAGGACTTGTATGCCCCAAAGTCTTAGAAGTAATCATGATAGGAACCAGAAAAGTGAGCCCATGGGACATTTTAAAGAAGAAACTGGAATTTAGGATGTCTCATTCATTTAGTCTATTAAATGAGAAAAGTACGGTACAAAGTGATTCTTCTTGTCTTAAAAAAAAAAAATTCCTTAAGATATTTGGGGTTTTTTAAAATAGTGAATTAAGAGAGAGAATTTTAAGAGCCATTAGAGGGAACAAGGGTTAGATTTTTTTTTTTTTTTCCTGTTTGGTCCCAATGCAGGCAAAAAACAAGTTGTTGCAGGAGGACATAGTTTTACAATTCCAGTAGCACTTATTTCTTGTGTCCAACATCTGTCAGGAGCTTGTTGATCTTTTTGTTACGCTTTGACAAGAATCTGTTCCAGGCTCCCCTTGCAATCAAGCACCAGCTCTGACGGTCATGTGCTTGCTGTCTTTCAGTGATTTCAACGCTCCTTTTGCCCAGTGGAACACGGAGCAAGTGTGTACATGGCTGGAGGACTTCGGTCTGGGTCAGTATGTGATCTTTGCCAGGCAGTGGGTGAGCTCCGGCCACACGCTCCTGACTGCTACCCCTCAAGACATGGAAAAGGTAAGAGCAGACCTGGAGCTTGGCCACCCTTCATCTGCATGACAGTAACTGACCTTTTTCTTCTTGCTATGATCTCAGCTGCCTTCCACATCCCTGGGGCCCTGGCAGGGAGGGAAACAAGGCATCTGGGCGGCAGTATCTGTTGGAAAAAGAGAAATAGAGCCCAGACTTGCATTTTCATGCTTGGGGCAAACTTCAAAAATGTCCAAAAGCAAGGTCACAAAGTACCCTCATCAAGTTTCATTTTTAAATATATTTTCATTTGTCTTATTTCCTCATGACATGTACAGAAATCTTTAACATTCATTTTTCAAAATTTTGAATTCCAAATTATCTCCCTTCCCCCCCCCCCTTGAAAAGACAAACAATAGGATGTTGATTATGCATGGAAAGTCATACAAAACATTTCCATATTAGCCATCTTGCAATCAAAAACACAGCTGTTGCATGGTATTGTAAATAGAGCACCAGTCCTGGAATCAAAAACTTCTGAGTTCAAATCCAGGCTTCAACACTTACTAGCTGTGTGACCCTGGCCAATGCATTTAACCCATACTTACCTTGTTCCTTATCTATAAAATAGCAGCACTCTAGAGAAGGAATGCAAACTATTCCAGTTATCTTTGCAAAAAAAAACCCACGAACAAAGTCCATAGATCACATAAGAGTCAGACTCAACTGAACATTAGCAACAAAAAAATTATATATATATGTATGTATGTATGTATGTATGTGTAAAAAAGTCTGATTCAATCTGCACTCAGGATTTACCAGTTTTCTCTGGAGAAAAATAGTATTTTCCATCATCAGTCCTTTGGGATTATACTTGGATCACTGTCCTGTCAGAACAGCTATGTCTTTCATGGGTGTTACTGTGTATGTTTTTCTAGTCCTACTTAATTCATTTTGCATCACTTCATTTAAGTCTATCCAGACCAAATCAACCTTTAAAGCCAGTGTCACAACTGAGACTCACTGCACTTTCTCTATACCATTTGCTATTCTCATTAAAGCCAATTATTTTTATATTAAATAAAGGAATAGTTCTTGGTGCTTTCTAAATTCATCCCTCTGAACAAAGCCCAGGTTATAGCCTCGATGAGACAAAAAAACAAAAGCAGCAACAAATGGCTTATCCCTTCAGGTCCTACTAGGCAGTGGCTTGGGTCAAATTTATACACAATGAGACATCATATCGCTGTCATGAAATAACCACTAAGAATGACTTACGATGAATTATCTACCCAGAACACAACAGCTGATTTCCCACTTGTCTATTTCAGGAGATGGGAATTAAGCATCCCCTGCACAGAAAAAAATTAGTTTTAGCCGTGAAATCAATTAACACAAAGCAGGAAGAGAAGTCTGCACAACTAGACCACATTTGGGTAACCCGTAAGTATAGACCAACACAACTTCTACCTTTTTGAGTTAATTGAGAAGAAAACAGCATACTTTTTCTGTCCTTTTAGGACTCATCTTCTTAAACTGAGATCACAAAATTGTGGTTTATTATCAATAAATCTTTGATTTGTATATCTATCTTATATATCTATAAATTTCTCGGGTTAAAAGGGGTCTCAAATGAGGAATTTAAGAATTAAGATTTAGGAGAAAAACACTTTTGAGATATCCCTACAGGAGAAGTGGGGGGGAAAAAAAACCACTTCTTCTGGAATCTGTTGATTAAGTATTCTGATTATTCAAGCCATAACTCTCAAAATTTGGTCTTTTCACTTTCCCTTTCTACTGTTCCTCCAATTAACCTCCCATTATTTTTAATAGCTGTAAAATAGTTTTGAAATGTTCCCCTTTTTTTCCCTACTATCTAGGGTGGCTTGATGATATTGGCTTGCCTCAATACAAAGACCAGTTTCACGAATCCAGGGTTGATGGTCGGATGCTTCAGTACCTAACTGTGGTAAGAAATTTGTTTCTGATCAGTTCAACTAAACTAACATAATAAGTAACATCCATGTTCAAGGCCCTAGGGATACAAAGGTAAAAATAAAATGTTCCCTCCTTTCAAGGAGCTTACATGTAACGATGGACCGAAGGGAAGAGAAGGGTTGGTTGCTATATGGACCCAGAAAGTAAATATAGAATAAAGAGGGAAGAAAACTTACCAGATCAGGCAGTGGGAAGTACCTCTCTCTCATTGGAGATGTTACCTGAGCCATGGTTTGAAGGATTCTAAGGATACTTAGAGACTGAGGTGGAAGGGAAGACTTTCAGAAATATAAGACTTTATAACAGAAACTGCCAATTGCTAGAGGCAAAGGAGAGGAGGAATCACTCAGCAAATTCTGTGCCAAAAATTCTTCTGGCTTACTGGATTTGTCTACATCATAGAATTTTATCATTTTGTCTACTCTAATTCCTTTAATTTACAGATGAGGAAACTAAGGTTAAATGATTTTCCCCAAATAATAATCAGTATCGAAAAAGTACATTAAGGTTTGCAAGGTAAATGTTGCCTAGTGAGTAAAGAGACAATTAGCCTCAGAATTAAGAAAATCTGGGTTAAGTCTGTCTTGGGCACTGCTGGCTCTGTGACCTCGAGCAGATTATGTGACCTTAAGGAGGGCTCTGAGTTTTCTGAAAATCCTTAAAAGACCAAGGATTGACTTGAGCTCTCTAAGCTTGGATGGGGAAAAAAATTGAATCTTTTTTTTCCCCTGCTCTTTAGCTCAGTTCTGGCAAACTTGACCCACATGTCTTAACCCAGCTCAGAATGTAGAATCCCTTCTTTTTTGCACCCGGGCTGTACAGAAGCAGGAGATATGTGAGCCATAGTTGCCAATCTCTGCTCTATCTAAAGTTTAGCATTCCCTTCAATTATATATAAACATGATTCTGAGAAAGGGTTTAAAGACCATATTAGGGGGTATATAGGTGGTATAGTGGATAGATCCCCAGCTCTGGAGTTGGGAAGACTAATGAAATCACAAAATTAATAATATTAATTATAATTTTATATATATAATATATAGTTATATATAATTAATAACAGCAATCTTAAAGCAGAATTGTCTGGACTGTATGTGAGCATACAGCATCTGAACTGGAGGGCCCAATATGGAAGAGGGAAAAGCAGCAAGGGAACAGTATGTCTGTTTGCAGAAGTCCTCCTGATGCTGGATGATCCCTTAATCAATGACCTTTCACTTACAGAATGACCTTCTCTTCTTAAAAGTCACCAGTCAGCTGCATCATCTCAGCATTAAATGTGCCATCCACGTGCTACATGTCAACAAATTCAATCCTCACTGCCTGCACAGGAGACCCGCGGATGAGGTAAGGACAGGAGGTACATTCTTCCACCTCACAGGTTCTGGGGAGGTGCCGTGACTGTAAGACCAAAACCCCCTCCTTCTTGCTTAAGCAAGAAAGTACTTTTCTTTTCCTTTTTTGGGAAGGAAAGGGAGAGAGTCCTGCTAACCACTTGACACTAACCGCTGCTTCTGGACTCCACAGACTTCCCCCACCCTTGGCCAGGTTTTTCTTTCCTTATTCTACTTTTCCTTCCCTCTTTTAACTTTTCATTACCTTATTTCAATATTGTATTTATTTCTCTCAGTCCCCAACCATAAACATAATTTGGATTTGCCCACCATGCTCTCCTCAGTTCAGAATCATGCTGTGAATCCAGAGAGGCTGGGATAGAATACTGGTGTTGCTAGATCAAATACAGTCTAATTACTTGGGCATCATACTTCTAAAGTAGATTAGTTGGATTTTAATCTTTAATGCTTTCCTGGCCATCCTTAAGCATTAACTTGTATTTTTGTATTTTTTTTTAATTGAAGTTTTTAATAATTTTTCAATGTTGACCCTTGCAAAACTTTGTGTTCAATTTCCCTCCCTTCTTTCCATCCCATCTCCTAGATGGCAACTAATCCAGTATGTTAAGCATGGAAAAAATATATTAAACTTGCCCTTTTGAAGTCTTAAGATGCACTATTGTTCATAGGGCTGGGAAGAGATACCCAAAAGAGTGACTGTGAAACTTGGGGATTGATTTTGGCAAAAAAAAAAAAAAAAAATTAAAAATTAAAAACAGATACATAAGCACCCTTCAGCACACAAATCTATGAAAAGTGGTACTCTCTAGCCAGCAAGCATCAGTGTTTCCCATCTTCTCCCATAAGAGTCATGTTTTGGGTGCCCTATTTTAGAGGCAGCTGAGCCTGGAGCCAAGGAGACATGGTTCCGACTTTGGCAGTGAGATGAGATCTCAGCTCTTCTCTTGTCTTCACAGAGTAACGTTTCTCCTTCTGAAGTGGTACAATGGTCCAACCACCGAGTGATGGAATGGCTGAGGTCAGTGGACCTGGCTGAATACGCTCCAAACCTCCGAGGAAGCGGAGTTCACGGTGGTCTCATTGTGAGTAGCTGCTCATGGATCTAACCTACTATTAGGTCATACATTTAACATATATATAATACGTCCAATTAGGAAATCAGCATTTAGAGTTGAAAATCATCTAATCTGATTCCCTTTGTTTTAGAAGTGGGGAGAATAACCCCTGAAAGTGTACAGGTGGGGCTGGGATTCTACGTCCTTTGCCCATGGTTATACAGCTGGTAAATGTCAGAGACCAGATTCAAAAGCAGTCCACTCTGCTAACAGTGTCCACATCATTCTGTCTCTGACCAAGAAAGGTCAGTGTCTGTCCCCACTGTTGTGTACCTTAGGGATGCATCCCTAAGAAAGGAGGGGGAAGGATAGGGCTGTCACAGCTAGAAGCACTGGATGGGTTGACAGTCTCTGTAAGAAGGGACCGCTCTTGATGAGACGCTGCCTTTGTGTTCCCAGCCTACCATTTCTGCACTTGGACTTGGGAACCTCCTCTCCTGAATGATGGGAGAAAGAGGCTGGGTTTCCATGTTATATCCAAGGAATGAATTGTTCATTTAGCATCATGGAACTGAGATGAGTCCCTGAGTGGACGACTCGCCAATCGGGGCTATCTCTGAAACACTTGATTAAATCAGTGAAACTGATACCCAATCACATAAGGATGACACCACGAAATGATGTTAAAACACCAATTATGCAGTGTAGGGACCCACAGATCTAATCCAATAAGTACATTATATATAATATATTAAGCATGTAGTATATACAGAACACTAAGCAGTACATAAACAATGTAGAATTGCATTCTACAGGACACAATCTTCCCTCTACCTCCCTATCATTTGGCACACTAGGGGATGTACAGACACCCTAAAGCAGGGAAATTTCTCCCAAACAGTGCAACTGCTCCATACCCAAGCCCTTCTTACTCCCAGAAGCTGGGTGACTTCTTATCCTCTTTAAAAAATCCCTTTCAGGGATACAGGTAGATTCACTTTGCTATGAATAATGAATCTTCTGGAATTATGCAAATTTACATTGTATATTTTCATTGAGCTGGAACCAATTACCATATTTTACATAATTATAACTTTGAATAGTGTGGATTGAAATTCAAGAGATTCATTCTCCACACTTACTTGGACCTTGCTATAGATTAATAGAAAAGGATTATAAAAGAAGTAATGGTGTAGATTCAAATCCCATCTCCATCATTTACTAGCTGTGTGACCTTGAACCTGTCATTTAATGTCTCAAGACCTAAAAGACACACACACACCCCTTTTTTTTTTGTATATGCTTGTCTATAAATTGTAGGAGACATGCTTAGTCAAAGTTCTGTCCAACTGCAAAATTGTAGGAAAAATCAGAAAATGATTACTTAGTCAAAGTTCTGTCCGGCTACAAAATTGTAGGAAACGTCAGAAAACGTTTGCTTAGTCAAAGTTCTGCTGTCCAGCTGCAAAATCTTCCTACAACAACCTCAGAGATTTGCTTGTGGGGACTGCTGAGCCCAGTGACCCAACACTTATGGTCTTTCCCACAGATCCTGGAACCCCGTTTCAGCGGGGACACACTAGCCATGCTTCTGAACATTCCTCCTCAGAAGACACTCCTCCGACGCCATTTAACCACCAACTTCAATGTCCTCGTCGGCCCCGTGGCCCAGCAAGAAAAGAGAGATATAATGACATCCACAGCCTACACACCCCTGACCACTACTGCCAAAGTCCGGGTAGGTCCCCCGACCTGGGTGGGAGCCCCAAGCGTGGGGTACAGCTTCATTCGTTCTTATTATAGAGATGTCATAATAGGCCAGCAACCCAGAGACAAGTCTTCTGTTCATAAAATGATCACTTGTCTGTGTCTAGCTTCTAGAGACCAAGAATTGTTTGGGCTCCTTTGTGTCCAGCCCATTTGTACAGAAAGACACAAAGGCCCAAGGTGTTACAGAAACAAGAAATATTGTAGGCCTCCAAGGAACTCTTCTGGTTGAGAAACTGTCAAAATACTCATAAACCAACAGTGAGAAATTATTTGGCACTATTACCTATAGATTATATATTATATTGTGAAATTCTAGTGCTGTAAGATTTCAAAGGAGAGTTTTTAGTCTTCAGTGAGGACTACAGGAGATATAGACCACAAAAGCATTTTCTGTATAGATTAATTATATATTATTCATCCAAACTTTATGAAAAGGTTTTTTGCCCCTTCCACAGCATGAAACTAACTAAAAGCCAGCTCTGTGGATGGTATTGGGTATTACGGGATTTGGGTTTTGTTTTTCCCACAAGTGTACTGCACAGAGTAGATGTTGAATAAATTTTTATTGAATAAATAAATAAGTATTAGTATTCTTAAATATGACTTTCTTAGATCTACAAATAAACTGCTTTTCTTTTTTATTGGTTGTTTTTTAGCCAAAGAAACTAGGATTTTCACACTTTGGAAATATGAGAAAAAAGAAGTTTGATGAATCTACAGACTACATATGTCCCACAGAGCCAAGTGAAAGTATTAATGGCAATCACAAGGCTTATGGTGGCCACAGCCACCGAAGCCTCAGCCCCAGTCCCGGGGAGGAACTGGACAAACTGGATCAGGTGGGATACGTCAACTGATGTCACTATCATCTCAGCATCTCCATTCCCATCCCAGAGCTTGCAAATAACACCGTGTTACCTACCGTATAACCTCCGGCCTCATATGCATGAACTCACCAAGAAAACCAGGCTTTAGAAATCCAGAACTATTTTATCTTGACACCAAATATGTTAAGTCATTACTTCTGTCTCAGCCTCTGCATCAGTGCCTTTCCTGAGAACAGGCTGTTCAGACTGTTACTAGAGGCTAAGGATGGAAGCAAAATGGTTTTTTAAATGATTCTTAATGCCCATACCCTGCAGAGTCTGCACAAATATAAACACTATTTTCATTTTAAGATGTATTTAAATACGATGAACATAAATATAAATAAATGTATAAGATTTTGTTCTAATTAATTTGTACAGAGGATTGGGGATAAATACACACACGAACACACACATTTTTAATAGAACTTTTTTTGCCTTTATTCTAATAGCTTCCCCACTACTTTTAGACTTGCTTTGTGATATAAAGCCAACAGAAGTCTCCTAGAGTTGAATTTTCAGCTTAGTTGTTGTTCAGTCATGTCTAACTCTTTGTAACAGCACAAACAATACTGTCCATGGGGTTCTTGGCAAAAATACTGAAGTAGTTTCAGTGGATTAAGGCAAAAGTTTGCCTTTTGGTTCACACAGCTAATAGATGTCTGGGGCCAGATTTGAATTTAGGACTTCCTAAATACGGGCCCAGTGTTGTATCACTCATCTTTTATATACACATATACATACACGTTTTTTTGCTGTGCACAGCAGGATTGTAAACATTTAAGGTTCTAAAATTCTGATTGCTAAGGTAATTTAGAGGGAGTCACACAGACTGCTAGCAGAAAACAATGAGAAGGAAGATTTCTACCTTTCTAATGGTTTGTTTATTTTAATGTGGAGGGCGGTAAAATAAATAATTAACGTTCCACTGAAAAGCAAAGCACTTGACAGAACTTATCCCTGTAATGGGGCTAGAGAAATGACACAGATGGTGTTCTAACCACTGTGCAAATGGAAAAATGGAACCTCAAGAGTGCTGGCCTTGTGCACAGTAAGCTGAGCATTTGTGGATCGGACGAGGAAAGAACAGAGCCAGGATTTTAGTGGCCAGGTGCAGAAGGCTCATTCTTCCATGTTCTGGGGCCCTGCCTCTCTGCCCCCTGAGACCCCACATCCACACCCTGGCTCCTGTTGGCACTTTGATGGCCTGAAGCTTTTGTGAGCTTCAGCAAAAAGGAATTGGACAAGTTATCTTGAGTTTCCGCAGTTTCCAACTGTGGTCCCATTTTCAGAAGAGAAAAGCGAGCAGTTGATGCTTTTGTTCACGTGCCTTGCTGCAGCTAACAACTCTCGGGGTAGCACTTCCTTCCTTGTAAATAGTGTGTGTGTGTTTGGAGCTTCACAAGACCCCCAGATGTCTTTTCATATGTTTGGGGGTTATGGGGGTGGCTTGATGTTCTCTGCTAACTTGGGCTCCTGAACAAAACTTGTGTCTATGTTTCTCCCGGGTGATGGACTTTGAGCTGATCTTTCAAGCGCTTAGTTTTCTCATTTCTACAACGGGGAAAACATGTATCCCATAAGTACACACCTAAATACCACTCAAGGTATCTTCCATCTCCATGTTCCTAAATTATCCACGAACTACAGAGGAGTCTAAGTATCAACACTGAGTTTCTCTCTTATGCTGTGTATGCTTAGAAGCAGCCAAGTTTTTGTAAGGAAACCTCTTTATATTTCTTTTTAAACCACATAGACTCTGTCCTAGTCAGTTCTCTTTGGAGCTATTTTGGGAATGCTTTAGAGCTTGCAGCAATGGGCAACTTGTTACCTCCTGGAGCAACCCATTCTTCTTGAGAAAAGCTCTAATTGCAAAATTAGATTGCCAAAATTTTCCTTTATGCAACTTCTCCCCATCATCACCTTCTTTAAGCCAAGCAAGCCCAATCTTATAGCCAGGCTGTCTTGGAATGCCCTGTATATACATCCTCTTCTTCCCTACGTGTAAAATAAATTGTAAAAATAACTCTAGGCTTGAAGTCAGGTTTGAAGGCTTGGCCTGAATCCTGGTTCTGACACTAGCTGCAAAACCACCGACAAGTTATTTGACTTCTATGATTTAGTTTCCTTCCTCCTCAGTAAATCAGAAATAATCCTGGCAAGTTATGACCTCAAGTGGAGCTGTGAGAAAAGTACCTTTAAAATAAGAGAAATAACTGTTTTTCAACTGGTCAGTTTCAAAGTCCTCTGCGTGCTGGCTGCCCTCGATTTGCCAGGTTGCCCTCATGTGGCACTCACAAGTGATCCCAATTCTCTGGCTGTGGTCCGGCACGGTAGCCTGGACATGGTGTTTCTCTTATTGAAGTCTAATGTTGCGTTAACATACTTGGCTCACATGTCACCTGTTTTTGTGGATGAGCTTGTCATTCATGTGAACTGTTCATTGGTTTAACCCAGCCCCCCTTCCAACGCCCATGATCCCATTGCAAAGTCCTATTTTTCTTATATTAATTACTCTTGACTTTTTGAGCTCATGCTGTGTCTAAGTGTGGATCAATGCTTCCCTCTAGAGGAGAACCTGGAGAAGGACACTTCTAAGGAATCCGGCTGGCTTGGATCTTATCCTTTGGAGTATTCAGTCTGCAGACTTTTCTATAATCCGAGCAGCTTCCTTTTTATTATTATTATAACTTTTTATTGACAGAACCCATGCCAGGGTAATTTTTAACAACATTATCCCTTGCACTCACTTCTGTTCCGATTTTTTCTCCTCCTTCCCTCCACCCCCTCCCCCAGATGATAAAAAGTTCTATACATGTTAAATATGTCGCAGTATATCCTAGATAAAATATATGTGTGCAGAACCGAACAGTTCTCTTGTTGCACAGGGAGAATTGGATTCAGAAGGTAGAAATAACCCGGGAAGAAAAACAAAAATGCGAACAGTTTACATTCATTTCCCAGTGTTTTTTCTTTGGGTGTAGCTGCTTGTGTCCATCCTTGATCAATTGAAACTAAGTTATATCTTCTCTTTGTCAAAGAAATCCACTTCCATCAGAATACATGCTCATACAGTATCATTGTTGAAGTATATAATGATCTCCTGGTTCTGCTCATTTCACTCTGCATCAGTAAGTCTCTCCAAGCCTCTCTGTATTCATCCTGTTGGTCATTTCTTACAGAACAATAATATTCCATAACATTCATATACCACAGTTTACCTAACCATTCTCCAATTGATGTGCATCCATTCATTTTCCAGTTTCTAGCAACCACAAACAGGGCTGCCACAAACATTTTGGCACATACAGGTCCCTTTCCCTTCTTTATAATCTCTTTGGGGTATAAGCCCAGTAGTAGCACTGCTGGGTCAAAGGGTATGCACAGTTTGGTAACTTTGGGGGCATAATTCCAGGTTATCTGAGCAGCTTCCTTTGCTACAGTAGCAATACTCCCTCCCCCTATGCTACCTGGAGGACAGGACACGTTTCCCTTTTCCTATGGTCAATGTAGATGGAGGAAGTATCTTGGGACAGGCAGCACATGGAGAGTGATCATCCTTCATAGCTCACGTTTGGGGTTTGCATGTTCTCTTAATTGTCCTTCCTCAGAATATAACATATGCATCCCTGAAGAACACTGGGTGTTTCTGACACTGTGCTGTGTCAAAAGCTGGCTTGTCTACACGGGGCACAAGACACGGCTGGCTCCATTGCATGCTGCTTCTTGAGTTCCCCTCCATACTCTGGGCTGGCAGTTCCCGTGGTCCAGACTCTCATAGATTGCCATTCAGTCTCTCTCTAATGGCAGAAGTGCAGCCAGGTTCGTACAGCAAGCTAGCCAGCGTGCCGAACTAATGCAATCTTCAGTCTTTAAGAAACACGAAGCTTTAATAAAATTAATAGAATAAAGTGACTAGTTTAATTAATAGAATAAATAAATAATGGAATTATTAGAATAAAATGAAAGTTCTGGCCATGCTGCCCTTACCTACCTGACTACTGCCAGTGGAAGGGGAAACTTCCTGTGAGTCTTTCATAGGAACCTGCCTTTGGGTCTGTCTGGGAGGACCACTGGCCAGCACGGCTCAGTACATACACATCATCAGAAGTGCTCTCTGTACTTGTGTTTTGCAAACTGGTTTAAAAAAAAAAAAAATATCCTTTGTGAATAATCCATCTCCTGGAGTTCTCCCAGAAGACTCTCTGAGTCCTTGAGTCAGGGAACTGGACCCTGGGATGTGTTTGTGCATGAGACCCAGGAGCATGCCTTGTGCAGCCTGAGGTGAAGGGCCCCTTTGCCTCTCTGATGATGCTGCTGAATCATTTACAGATGGAACCCTCGGAAGGTACAGTCCTGCAGATAGGGGTCATCTCCCAAGGCATTCACAACCTCACGGTAGGTACTAGCCTGGTCCCTCCTTTCCTCCTCACAACCAAAGTACAGACTCGATGAGCCTGGCCACAATCTGTTCTTGGGGCACCCCACCAGAGGCCACACCCTGAGATGGCACCTAGCCCTGGGAACCGGCACTTTGCCCTTTGGTTCTGTTCAGTTTAGCAAGTGTTGGTTAGAAGTCTACTGTGTGCAAGCAGTGAGCTAGGCAATAGAGAGATAAAAATTCATTCCTGCCTTCATTTTTATGCATGACAGGCTTTCTAAGATTAGACATAGTGCAATGGGATGGGCACTGAGTTTGAAATCAAGTGATTTGGAGGACCTGGGTTCAAACGTAGCTCTATAAAATGAGATTTGATCAGATTTCTCCTAGCTTTAAATCTATGATCCTACCATAGGATCATTACCTGGGAAGACCCTTGAACTCCAGAGGGGTAGAGCTGGAGAGAATGAAAAACACCCATGTGTGTTTTGTAGCCAGGGTTGATTTTTTTGTTCATGGGGCAAACTGGAGCAAAGGAGGGAAAAATAATGTTTTGGGGTTTTTGTTGTTGTTTGCATATGTGATTTTTCTTTTTTTTTTTTTTAATAATTATAACTTTATTGACAGAACCCATGCCAGGGTAATTTTTTTACAACATTATCCCTTGCGCTCACTTCTGTTCCGATTTTTCCCCTCCCTACCTCCACCCCCTCCCCTAGATGGCAAGCAGTCCTATACATGTTAAACATGTCACAGTGTATCCTAGATACAATATATGTGTGCAGAACTGAACAGTTCTCTTGTTGCACAGGAAGAATTGGATTCAGAAGGTAGAAATAACCCGGGAAGAAAAACAAAAATGTAAGCTGTTTACATTCAAGGGAAAAATAATGTTGATCAACTCCAGGTCATCTACCATATCAACTAGAAGCCCCGATATAAGAAGAAACAAATCCCTCTGGGTCTTCACCTTAGCCATGCCTTTCTGCAGGCCCTATTTCCATTCTTTTCAAATGAGTCCATCTGGTTCCGATAATTCCCCCAAAGAGCTCCAAGGCATCCTGAAGCAGTTGGCTTGATCCCTGCTATAATTTAGTATAAAATGTAGGATATTCACATTATAGAGGAAGTCTGTCTCAGTACCTTAAGTAAAGTGTCTGTCATCAAATTCAACACCAACAATAGTCTTCCCAAATTTATACCTTATGGTTGTGATCAGCCTACAGGATTCCCATCACCTATCTATATGATGACCAGCATCAGAGGTATGATATTATTTAGCTGATAAGCTTAGATTTCCATGACCAGGTCATCTCATTTTATAGAATCACTAAGACTTTTAAAGAAATTTGAACCTAGATCCTCCTCTGGGAAGGTGGTTGATAGAGAAAGAAAGAACAGGTTAGAATTATAGGTGAGATGTTTTCCAGGGAGGTTCCTGTGCATGGTTTACAGAAATGGACAAGAACTACCAAAAAAAAAATCTTAATTCTATTAGGTTTTTTGGTGTTTGTTTTTTGTATTATAGTTTTCTTACTCACAACCTCTTTTGTTGCTGGGTTTGAAGGTTTGGGGGTTGTTTGGGTGTTTTTTTAACCCCTCACTATAATGACCAGGCTATTAATTTACCTCCAATAAAATGTCCACTTGAATCAATTTGTCATTTAAAACATTTTGTTCATCTAATTCTGAAAAGTAAAGTCATTAATAAAATTACCGATAATGCTGTATGAGGCAGCTAGATAGTACAGTGGATAGAACACAGGATTCAGAATCAAGAAGACATAAGTTTAATTTCTGAATTGGAAAATCTATAGATAGGTGAATCTGCAGGAAACTAATAGATGCAACTAGTAGTACAGAGAAGATAGAGCACTGGGGCTAGAGTCAGGTAGACCTGAATTCAAAATTGGCCCCAAATTGGCTGTGTGATGCTGTGCAAATTATTTTACTTCTATCTATGTCTTTTCTTATCTGTAAAATGGGAATAATAATAGTACTTAACTCCCAATATTGTTGCAAGGAACAAATGAATTAATATTTGTAGAAAGTGCTTCACAAAGTACCTGTCACATGGTAAGTGCTATATAAGTAATTATTCCTTTCCCTACCTCTTTCGTGAAAATAAAATGAGGGGATATTTGTAAAGCCCAATGCAAATCTTAAAGCATTATGTAAATGCTAGCTATTGTAATTATTACTGTTATTGTCATTCTTGCTGTTATTTTTGAATCAGAAACTTTCTGGAAACACCTATTATTAGACTTTTTGTACTTCAGTGACACTAATGTTAAATGTTATTTAAATCTTTTTTTTTAAGTTGCTAACTGTTGTATACTTTCAGACTGTGCTGAACCAAGATGGGCTCCTAAAATGAAACTCACTCATCTTCTAATGTCCATGACTAGAAGATCAGAAATATTTAGTCACCCAAACCAGGAGTGCTAACTACAGCCAAATGCCTCCAAGTACTGCCAAAGAAAAGGCTCAGGTGAGCTGAAAAAGAGCTGTGCAGCCTGAAAGATTTTTCATCCTGGTATGTGTCCCTCATGGCCCAGCTTACAGAGCCTAGGGTGATTGAAAGATACCATTGTTTACTAATAATTGATCACTTTTGGAAAAGTGATGCAAAATGTTTGTGATAAATGAGATACAATTTACTTGCCTGGCTGAACAAGAGTCAAAATGTTTCTATTATATTTTCTGCCGTGTTTGCTATTGACCAAAATTTTAATATATTTGTATTTTTGCAATAGGACTGGAGCCTCTAACTTTATTATTAGATTTCTTCTGCTCTATGCAAGTGGCAGAAGAACTAGAGTGTGATTTACCAACATACTTTAAAGCTAGTCTGCCCAATTTCTGCCACATATTCAGTCTTTCATACTATCCTTGGTGAGCAAGGTTGGATTGAATGACAGGTAAACGTGAAACGGATTGACCAACCAGATCCAGAGATTGTTGCTTAACCCTTATCAATGTCAACTTTGAGAGCCTTAGATTCAAATTCCCCAAACTCTGTCCTTGAGCCTGTTCTATTCAATACTTTGTCAACGACTTAGAAGAAGAGCCTGCTGCTTCAATTTTTGGATGCCTAAATCTGAATGCAATAGCTAATGTGCCAGATGACAGTACTTAGGTCCAAAAGGATTTCTGTATGTTAAGTCAGTGTGATAAATCAAGCAGATGAAAATGTAAAGTGGTATGGGTTCCTCTCTCCCTCCCTGTTCCTCCTCCCCCATTAATAAAAAAATCTATTTTCTCTACATTTCCCCTTACCCATTGGGGGAAAAAAAAAAAAGATTGCAAAAAATATGCATAGTTAAGTAAAAACCAATTTCTGCATTGGTTATGTCCAAGAAAATATATTCTCCCCACCTTAGTCTATTACCTCTCTGCCAGGAGGTGGGGAGCATCATCATGAGTCCCGGAATTATGGTTGGTCATTGTGAAGTGTTCTCTCAGTTTTTAACAATTGGCTGTACTAGTAGGATGAGGAGGATATAGGAAAACAAATATTAAAAAGACAGAGGGATTTTAATGGATTACAAGTTCATTATGTGTGATGAGGCTGCCAAAAAATTAATGCAACCCTAAGGTAAAAGAGTAGGATAAAGGAGTTGGAAAGTAGCACAGTGTTTTGCCCTGCTGAGATCACATCTATAGTATTGTATTCCATTCTGCAACTGTCTTTTAGATAGACATTGATAGGATGTCTATCTAGCTAGGATACTCAGAAGGGGGGGGGGGGGGGGACCAAGATGGTGAGGAGACTTGAAACTGTACCATGAAAGGATTAGTTGAAAGAACAAAGAAAGTTTAGCTTATAAAAGAAAATATGGGTGGGGAAGTAGAGGAGTGGGAATATGATAGTTCTCTTCAAGTATGTGAAATGCTGTGGAAAAGGGATTAAATGTGTTTTGTTTAGTCCTGGAGGGCAGGGCTAGGACCAAATGGTTAGAAGTCAGTGTTCTGCTTATGTAGAGAACACTTGATAAAATATTGTTGAATTTAATTGAAGTTACAGTCAGATTTTGGCTCAGTGAAGGAAAATCTTTCCTAAAAATTAAAAAAAGGAAAGGTCTATCAGGAATCTCTGGAAATTTTCTGGAGAATCCTGTATGACTACTTGTCATTCCAGAGAGGGTCCTTGCTCAGATATGAGATGGATGAGCCAGACTCAGAAGCTCCCTGCAACTCAGATCTAATCGTGTAAAAGTCACATTTATAGTATAATTAATGTCTCACAGCTAAATGGCATTTGAGAACGCAAAGAGCTTGGCCATTCCCAAAATTCCTCAGAGATCAAGGAACTAGATTCCATGAGAAATAACAATCTATTATTATCCCTGCCAGAGCTAAAATAGCCTTTTCTTTTCTTTTTTTTTAAAGAAAAAGTTTGATTTTCTTGTCCTAAACAAATGATAGATGTAAGGGCAGTTGAGCATTTATATATATATAGCTTGTGAGTATCAACAGACAGGCCTGATTTGACAAGGCACATATGCATTTATATTTCATTTCTCTCATTCTGCTCTCATTCATGGGCAGCTGTCACATTATGGCTTTTTATGCATCAGTTCACACCATAACTACAACTTCCTGATTTAACAGCAAAGCTATATGCTGCAATCCCCACCTTGCTATACTCGTCAGTGCATCTAATTTAGACCTACCCTAGCTGGGACTGCCATCACCTGGAGGAGTTAAAGGCAGGGTCCCCACATATTTGCTGGCAGGCAATGTCACCATCTGTGGGCTTGAACAATCATACAACCTTATCTTATGGTATACCACAGGCACTAGACGGGGTGAGGGGGAGGATGCTGAATTTAAAACTAGAGTAAAACATGTTATTTCTAGGAAGAAAAAATCCTTAGAAAAGGAAGAATACCAGCCTAGAAGGAACAAGGGGGATTAGCTGACAACTTTGACAAGCTATGAAATAATAATACAATTTACAATCATTGATAATTTCAGTAGAATTACTTATATCACTAGATTTCCCTAATGGACCTCAGACATTGGTCCAGTAGCCCGCTTCCATCCAATTTACTCAGCAAGATCCAGAGGACCTTTGCATGATAGACCTCAGAGAATAAAATTGCTTCAAGGCTAATTGGTATTGAGACTGTGAGACTGGGAGTTTTAACAGAAAGAAGAGAAAATTTTCATGCCATAGTGTACCAATCAGTATGAGATGAGGTTTCCAAAGTAAAAGAGAGTTCTGAAATTTCTCCAGAGCCAAAAACGGAAATGAAATCCCAGTTTCCCCAGTGGAAAGAGGTTTGTGGGAGAAGATAAATTACTTTCATTACATGGAAACTTTAAAAAAAGCGTTTCATTTAACAAGAGGCCTGAAGTGATCATTCAGTGGAACTGCTTGTATGTCTATTTGGCTGAGTCTGATCATCTTGGAAGTAGGCTTTCAAACTGTCCTGGAAAAAACAGAGCCCAAAACCAACCAGTGAATTGCAACACTAATGTATTATTGGTGGAGTTGTGAATTGATCCAAACATTCTGGAGAATAATTTGAAACTAATTAAAGAGCTATAAAATTGTGCTTTTTCTTTGACCCAGTAACACTGGGTCTCTACTAAGTCTCACTCTCAAAGAGATCAAAGGAAAAGGAGAAGGACCTATGTGTATAAAAAATATTTATAAGAACTCTTTTTGTGGTGGTGAAGAATTGGAAATAGAGGGGATACCCATCATTTCGGGAATAGTTGAAAAAGTTGTGATATATGGTTGTGAATGGATACTATTATGCTATAATATGTATAATAGATATAATAATAATAAGTATGCTATACTTCTTATGCTATAAGAAATGGTAAGAGAGATGGTTTCAGAAAAACCTAGGAGAATTTATATGAACTGATGCAAAATGAAATGAGCAGATAACAATATAGTAAGCATGATCAACTATGAATGACAATTACTTTGATCAATGCAATGATCCAAGACAATTCCAATGCTTTTTCTTTTTGCAACATGGTTAATATAGAAATATGTTTTGTATAATTTCACATGTATGATTGATATCACATTTCTTGTCTTCTCAATGGATGGAGGAGAGGCAGGAGGGAGACAGAAAATTTGCAACCCAAAAATTTTTAATAAATGCTTAAAAATAAATAACAAATTGAGATGCAAACAACAACAACAACAACAAAAACCTAGTGACAGCTATGGATGATACCAGATATAACACATATTGAGATCACCATTAATAGTAAGAATACACCTGTATGTTCCACCATCCAATGAATGTTGTGTTCATTTTGCAAGTTTGCTATTGCCCAAGCACCAGCGTTTCCATGTGTCTTCACAAAAGGAACTGACATCAAACTTTAATACTCTCCCTTTGAAAAACCCAAATTAGAAACTGAAAACTAATTTAAAATTTTGACCAAGAATCAAACGAGCTAGGTTCCATTGCATTTTCTTCCCCTAGTTTCTTGAATGACCCTAGAGAAGTCTTTTGTCTGGAACTCACCTTCCTCATCTATAAAATGAAGGCAATTGAACTAGGTTCCTTCTCCAATGAGTTTTTTAAGTTTTTAAAATTTTATTTTTTTACTTTTCAACATTTACTCTTATAAGATTTTGATTTCCATTTTTTTTCTCCCTCTCTCCTTTCCTCCCCAAGATGGGAGTCTGATATATATTATCCATGTATTATCATATTCAACATATTTCCACATCAGTCAAGTTGTGAAAAAAGAATCAGAACATAAAGGAAAAACCATGAGGAAAAAACAAAACAAAAAATGAAAATATGTTTCAATCTGCATTCAGATTCCAGTTCTTTCTCTAGATGTGGATAATATTTTCTATCATTAGTCTTTTTGGAATTGTCTTGAATCACTGATTGCTGAGAAGAGCTAAGTCTACCTCTGATTGTTACTCATCTGTCCATGTCAGACTCACTCCCTCTCCTTCTCCTTGATCTCCCAAGAGAAAAGACATAACTCTCAGAAGAAACTGAGCCTTGGATATTCTTTGAATGAGGTAAAGCTTAATGCCTAACAAGTTGCTCTAGCACATCAGCAAAATTCTTTTAAACAGGGAGAAAGATGGATGATGGTCCATGGGGACTAGAGACTATTTTGTGAGCATCAAAGAATCAATGTCATGTCCTGAACCACTCATTTCAATATTCCTTTTACCCTTTAAAAATAAAGCCATGAAATAAAGTAATGTTTTAATGCCCTGAGCCTGTCAGCTCAAGAAGTTCCCTGTATGTCTTTTGATTTTGAGGGAAGTCAGACTGATATCTGAGTAAATGAATACCTCCTGTTAACATTAGAGCAGGTTAGGAGGGGATAGTTGTGATCAAATAGGAAAAACTCAGCCTAAAACAGCATTGCCAGGAGCCCATGGATCTAGACCAGAGCTTCTTAGTCATTTCTGTCTCATGGATACCTTTGGCAATCTAATGAAGTCTGTGAACCCTTTCTCAAAATGGTTTTAAATGCATAAAATAAGAAATATAGGAAGACAAAGAAAACACTGTGATAAGATAGTTTTATATTTATATATATAAAATTATATAAATAACAGTAGTAAATTCATAAACCCTAAGTTAAGAAGCTCTAATAGCAGAGCATTTATGAGGAAAACAACAAAGGAGTACAATGTCATTGTAAGAGACACAAATCTCTATTCTAATAATCTACTTGGGACATATCTCTGATCTCATAGCAAATTACTCTTTACATATGTGTATTCTTAGGTGTAGTATGACTGATGCTGTTGTCAGAGATGGAACATGCGTATTTATCTTTGTGCAAAATTCTGTTAGGATCCCAATCCAATCCCTAGTCATACTAAGATAAACTAGATAAGGTTATCTATCTTCCTTCTTGGAGTTTATAATCTGAGAACGAAAAACCAATGAAAGTCACTGAAGATCCTGCTCTCTGGGCAAAACTTGTGTTTTGTAGAATGGGGGCAAAGGAAATTAATTTGGAGGAAAAATTTAATTAAAACAATTAATGAAAGAATAGAATATTACCATGAGGGGCCAAACCTATTCAACATAACTTTGATTGTGTCATTTATTAACAAGTTACCCCCAGCCTAGGCTAATCTATTCAAAGAATTTATCTGCACCCAAACCTGAGTAGAGCACAAAGGCTTCCCTGCCTGGGTGGGGTCTGAACAAAAATGTTAAGAAAGTTAGTGCAATCTCAGTATCAATAATGTTCTTCAAAAGACTGAGCTTTTGAAAGCAGAACTTTGAAAAAGGGGGAATTCTGAATATCCCCAAATCCTTGGTTATTGATAATCATTTCTCTCAAATTTATCTTCTAGTTAGTGCTATACATCCACATTTTAAGGTGGAGAGCATTCGCAGAAGGGCAACGAGGATCTGAGACCATGATGTAAGAGATTTGGTTGAATAATTAGAGATGTTTAACTTGAAGAAGAGAAGGTTTGAAGGACAGTCATGTGAAAGAGGGATTATTAATACTCCTTAAGAATTTGATAGAACAGTCATTGCCATTGAATTTGCTGTGTGACCATCATCAAAGTATTTTGCTTCTGCAACTCAATTTCCTTACCTGTAAGTGGGAAAAACACTACCTATACTATCTCTCTTTCCCCCAAATCCTTTGCATTTTGTAATAAATTATAATTACATACATCATATATTACATATAATACACATAATAATTATAATTGGACTTAATCTTTTAGGACCATCTGAGAGATTCCACTAGCAACTAGAGGGAGAGATCAGGAAAGGTTTTGTGTGGATGGGACCTGAGTTTTGTTTTGTTTTGTTTTGTTTTTAAGAACTGGAATTGATTTTATTTATTTATTTATTTATTTATTTATTTATTTTTTTATTTAATAGCCTTTTATTTACAGGATATATACATGGGTAACTTTACAGCATTAACAATTGCCAAACCTCTTGTTCCAATTTTTCACCTCTTACCCCCCCCACCCCCTCCCCTAGATGGCAGGATGACCAGTAGATGTTAAATATATTAAAATATAAATTAGATATACAATAAGTATACATGACCAAAACGTTATTTTGCTGTAGAAAAAGAATCAGACTCTGAAATATTGTACAATTAGCTTGTGAAGGAAATCCAAAATGCAGGTGTGCATAAATATAGGGATTGGGAATTCAATGTAATGGTTTTTAGTCATCTCCCAGAGTTCTTTTTCTGGGCATAGCTAGTTCAGTTCATTACTGCTCCATTAGAAATGATTTGGTTGATCTCGTTGCTGAGGAGGGCCTGATCCATCAGAACTGGTCATCATCTAGTATTGTTGTTGAAGTATATAATGATCTCCTGGTCCTGCTCATTTCACTCAGCATCAGTTCGTGTAAGTCTCTCCAGGCCTTTCTGAAATCATTGTTGGTCATTTCTTACAGAACAGTAATATTCCATAATATTCATATACCACAATTTATTCAGCCATTCTCCAACTGATGGACATCCATTCAGTTTCCAGTTTCTAGCTACTACAAAAAGGGCTGCCACAAACATTCGTGCACATACAGGTCCCATTCCCTTCTTTATAATCTCTTTGGGATATAATCCCAGTAGTAACACTGCTGGATCAAAGGGTATGCACAGTTTGATAACTTTTTGAGCATAGTTCCAAACTACTCTCCAAAATGGTTGGATTCGTTCACAACTCCACCAACAATGCATCAATGGGACCTGAGTTTTGAAGGAAACTTGGGATTCTGAGAATCAGGGTGAGAAAGGAGTGCATTCAAGGCAAAGGAGAAAGCTACAGTAAAGACAGAGATGAGAAAGGCAGTGCCTTGTGTGAGGAACAGCAGTCAGTTCAGTTTGCCGAGATCACAGACAATGTGAAGGAGAGGAAAGGATTATTAGCACAAATAAACAAGTTGGAGCCAAGCTATGAAGGGCTTTAAATGTCAAATGTAGGAGTTGGTGTTTGATCCTAGAAGTAATAGGGAGTCATCTGAGTTTATTGAGAACTCTGGCATAGACAAGCTTGTGTTTTGGGAAAATCCCTTTGAGAATTACTTGTTTCAAGTTTTGCAAAGGTGAATGTTGAAAACTATCTTTGTGTATTTGGAAAAATATTAATAAAAATTTTAAAATTATATATTCTCCCCCCTAAAAAAAAGGGGAGGGGGGAATTACCTGTTTCTTTAGGTGTTTATAATGGAATTTTTTTCTCCAATGGCAGTCTCTATTACAGATTAAAAACTAACAAAAACATGTAACTCAATACAACTATTTTGGAAAACAATTTAGAATTAAGCAAATAAAGTGACTAAAATGTAATCCTTTGGTTCAAAAAGGTCATTGACAAGAATAAAGGCCCCATATACATCATGGTGACATTTGTTGCGGTGGCAAAAATTGGGAATAAAATAGATGACCACTGAATGGAGAATGACTAAACAAATTGTGAGACTTCATCTAGACAGCAACCTTTCAGCTGCTGCTAACTGCAATGGGTTCCTACAAAACTGGTGTCAGTAACTAAAGGGAGGGAGATGCCCCGTCATTCATTATTGTCAAGTGTTCACTCACTCTTAGTTGTTTTCCTTCCTAACTACCATCCCCACTCCTATTCCAAAATGCCTTTGGAAAACTTGGATTTTAATATTTCTATAAAAGGGGGTCCATTTAATTTTTCCAGAAATTAATTTTTGATCTATTTTGTATGAAAGCCCTAAGAATTCTCTGCCTGTCTATAGTTCTCTTAAAGACTATGCTAGGAAAATAAATACTAATAAAAGCTTAATAGCTTTTTAGCATCCAAAGTTCTTGATAATGACCTATTTCTTGGATTGTGGGTCAAAAATTTACATGCATCTGCAACACACACAAGACTTTAAGTTTTATTTTACACAAATTTTATTTCATTAAAGTATTGATCCAAATGCTGTTTTAAAATCTATTATAATCCTTTATCATTTGGATCTAATATGAATACTGAATCCCTTAGGCGTACCTTCTCAGGCTGTGGTCCCTGACCACGACACATGAAGAGCATATGTAAATCTCAGACCAGATAACAAGACAGGAGCAAAAAGTTTTGTATATGTTTTTAAATTCTCATTCTGAGAGAAGATCATTTTGAAAACTACTTATTTTAACATTTTTAAAACTATACTATTTTAGAACAGGCTGAGTCATTTGAACAAGACAGTTTGAAATTCGATACAAAAAAATACCAAGATACATTTACTAGCTGTAATAGTAATTTGTCAGTATGCAAAAGTCTTGTCTTGAGCATAGCCCAGTTTTTCCAGGTTGGGTTGACAGGCAAACTGGATCATTGGAGGAGGACCACACATCAAAATGAGGGTATCATCTCCTGGTGGTGGTAGATGGTCCTTGATCATGTCTGCATTAATAAATCCAGAGCTATACTTCCAATCTGAAATGGCATTAGAGGAAACAGTGGTGAGTTTAACTAGAAATTATCTTAAAAACCTGAAGCTATCAAAGAGGCTCAACTCCTTTCTGGAGGGTTGGATCAGAGAAGAAGTATCCCTCCAGCCAATAATTTGAGACCTTGGTGCTACTAATAACTGCTTGCCAATAATGCACATTACTGACTATTCTTCTAAAGGAGATTTCACTAAAGCTGTTGCTAAATCTATCTTTAATGTGGAGCTAATTGGCAAGAGCTTAGATTGAGCCTACATTACTACTATCCAAATAGCTGGAAGACATCTGTCCATCAGCAGGCTTGGAAAAATACTAAGGAAGTAACCTTGGACCAAGCAGTTAAGAATCTTAGGCCAGTAAGGGCTGTTTGCATTTTTGGATCAGCCTTGAGCTATAGCAGAATGGCACTGATCACAAAAGTGTTGATGAACTAGCCTTTCCAGTCTTTTGAACTACTTTTCCTACCTTCCCCTATGAAGTACTCCCATTTCACCCTGCCAAGGTTTATGATACCAGACATAGAGAAGAGGCAATGGATTAAAGACTGAACCTGTTATATCCTGCTAAATGACCTGAAATATTATTCTCTCTGACACTGAGCCAAAGCTCTACAATGTAGGTCAAAAGCCAGTAAGACCTGGCCCTGGGAAAGTACAAACAGTGACTGAAGTGAGAAGAGAGACAGAGAAAAGTTAAAGGATCATGGCATTTAGAGGTGAGAGGGACTTCAGTAATCACTGAATCCACAACCTTCATTTTACAGATAAGGAAAGTGACATCAGAGCCTCGAGATACCCAAGCCTTCAGATCTGCTATCTGGGAAGAGTGCCATGATCCCTAGTCTAGCTGAGGGAATCAAACAAGGATTACCATTAGGAGGCCTGTCCAGAGTGTACCACAGTCTAAACTGGTTCGGATGACTCTTCACCACTTCCTCTAGTTCTGCTCTCAGTAGGATATCTTCTTCAGTCTAGAAGATAAAAAAGAGACACAGTGAAGAATTATCCCAAGGATTCTTCCTGGGCTCTCTTCTTGATTATTCAGGTAGGAATAGAGACATCTAAGAGGAAGAATATCAGCTGATAAGTGTCAAATCGGCTCTGTTGCTCTGCCCAGGCTCAGATCCGGTCATAGTCCCTGAGCAAGGAGCACTAGCACACCAGAGCTTTGGGGCACAGTGGAGTGAGTGCCCTCATGTACTAAGGCAGAAAGAGAGTGCTAGTGGTCCCTCACAGACCAGAGCCCAGGCCAGGAGAGCAGGAAACACAAATCTCCCTAGATCATACTGTCATGGAAAACTTACAAACCCCCAGAACTAACTCTGAAAACAGCTGCACAAAACTTGGGAAAGTGTACCCTCCAGTGTGGAAAGAGCCCCCACTTTAGCATGGAATTAAAAGTCAAGAAACAGGCTGGGAAAATGAGCAAACAGCAGGAAAAAAGAATTAACAGCTTGGTAAAGGAAGCCCAGAAAGATCCTGAAGAAAATAACATTAAAAAACAATAGGTCAAATGATAAAAGAGTTATAAAAATCCAGTGAGGAGAAGAATGCCTTGAAAAGCAAAATTGGCTAAATGGAAAAGGATTTATAAAAATTCACTAAAGAGAAGAATTCCTTAAAAAGCATAATTAATCAAATGGGAAAATGTACAAAAATTCACTGAAGAAAAGAACTCCTTAGCCAAATGAAAAGGAAATACTGAAAATAATTCCTTGAAAATCACAATTGGGCAAATGGAAGTTATTGACTATGAGAAATCAAGAAATAATAAAAGCAAAGAATGGAAAAAAATAGAAGAAAATGTGAAATATTTCATTAAAGAAAAAAATAACTGCCCTAGAAAAGAGATACAGGAGAAATAATTTCAAAATTATTGAATTACCTTGCCAATTTATTGAATTACCAATAACTGAATAACTGAGTCAAAAAAAAAAAAAAGAGAAATTCTAGATGTCATTTTTCAAGAAATAATCAAAAACAAAACAAAACAAAACAAAATTAAATTGTCCTGATATTCTAGAACTGGGGGATAAACTAGAAATTGAAAGAATCTACAGATTACCTTATGAAAGAGATCCCAAAATGAAAATTCTCAAGAATATTATAGCCCAAATTTGATGCCCCTAAGTCAAGAAGGAAATATGGCAAGTAACCAGAAAGAGTTAAGAATAAACTACCCTTCGGTTACCAGGAAAGGGGAGGATCAAGTTTTAACAAATATTCTCCTGCATCACCACCACCAATATGTTATAACTTAGGCCCAGCCAGGACCTAAGCCTTCTGAACTGAACTAAAAAACTGAAAGACCTTTGTCACAATAGAAATACCTCTAAAAAATCTCTAATAATTGTAGTTATGGTATTATGAGATCTCCAAAAATGTTCCCAGAGGAAATGCTTGATCTCACTTGAATTTATTTTCTAACTCATTTTAAAATGCAAATCTGAGTGTAAATTTCCTTTTCTTCCTAGGAAGAAGGATAGGAAAGGCAAGGAAAAGGATATAGTTGGCAAAACACCAATAGTAATACAAAATCAAATACTGACTAGAGTCAATCCAACATAGAAATAGACACATTCTCATTACCTATACAGAAAGATCAAGTGATTCACAAAGATCCATATTTCAAATGAGAAAAATCAGATAAAGTTTTAGCAGGTTCCGTGAAAGGCTTTGGAGGTTTGAAAAAATAAAGAATAGAAGGTAATGTGGCAAAAGCCAATGTGGGGAAAGGGTAGGCAAGTTGGGAGAAGTGAAACTGAGTGAACCATAGAAGCTGGAACACAATTTGAAAAATAGAGATAAAAGTCAGATGGGCTCATAGATACTGTCATATCATGGATGCCCATCAATTGGAGAATGGTTGAGTAAACTGTGGTGTATGAATGTTATGGAATATTATTGTTCTGTAAGAAATGACCAACAGGATGAATACAGAGAGGCTTGGTGAGACTTACATGAACTGATGCTGAGTGAAATGAGCAGAACCAGGAGATCATTATATACCTCAACAACGATACTGTATGAGGATGTGTTCTGATGGAAGTGGATTTCTTCGACAAAGAGAAGATCTAGCTCAGTTTCAATTGATCAGTGATGGACAGAAGCAGCTACACCCAGAAAAAGACCACTGGGAAATGAATGTAAATTGCTTGCATTTTTGTTTTTCTTCCCAGGTTATTTTTACCTTCTGAATCCAATTCTTCCTGTGCAACAAGAGAACTGTTCAGTTCTGCACACATATATTGTATCTAGGATATACTATGACATAGTATACTTGCCATCTGGGGGAGGGGGTGGAGGAAAGAAAGGGAAAAGTTGGAACAGAAGTGAGTGCAAGAGATAATGTTGTAAAAAATTACCTAGGCATGGGTTCTGTCAATAAAAAGTTATAATTAAAAAAAAAAAAAAAAGATACTGTCATATCCCTCAGGACTTAAAAGGTACAGTAGGGGGAGGGGAGGAAGAGTCACATGTGGGTATATTTTTAAGTCTTTAATATACAATGAATCAACAAGCATTTATTGAAAACTACTGTATGCCAGGCCCTAATAAATGCTAGGAATATAGGGAAAGGCAGCGTAAAGTGTTAAGAAGATTAGAAAGTTAGGAAGGGACCAAGTTGAAAGCTAAATAGAGGATTTTAGAGTTGATCCTGGATAGAGTGGGGAACTGCTGGAATATATTAAATAACGGGATAGCATGGTCACATTTCCCACTTGGGAAGAATGAAAAATGTGACTGAAGTATGAAGAAATTTAAAACAGGGAGACCAATTAATAGTTTAAGCCAAAGATGATCTGAACCTACGCCAGGGTGGTAAATGCATGACTGGACAGAAGGGGATGTCGGGTAAGGTTGTGAGTCTGGAGGACCAGAAACACTGGCAGTGCTTGCAATTGTAAGGGGGCAGTAAAGGTAGATCAGGCAGGATGAGGGAATAAAGGTGATAAGTTCCACTTGGGAGATGTCGAGTTTGAGATGCCTGTAAGACATCTAGTTCAAGATGTATAGGAGGCAGGTGATAATGCACTTGAAGAGAGAGGTTAGGGCTAAATGTATGATCTGAGAAACACCTGCATGAATTAGCAAAGGAGCAGGCTAGAGAGAGAAGAGAGGACCCACAACAGAGACTTAGAGGATTTCCCGTGTCAATGAATGTGACCAGAATGAAGAAGTACCAATACCCGGATAATAAGAAGCAATCAAACTGGAGGAGCAGAAGAAAACGTTACAAAAAACTTGAGAGGAAAGAGAACCCAAAAGAGGGTAGTTAACAGTGTCAAAAGTAGCAAAGAGGTGAAGGATGAGAACGCCAATCTGGACATTTAAAGATCATTGTTGATTTTGAAAAGAAATTTTTTTTTGCCATTGAATGATTAGGTGAGAAATCAGTGTTCAGAGGACTTAGAATTAAGGGAGTCAGGAGGAGGTTGTAGGCAGTTGTATTTTATGTATTTTTCACAAAAAGCTAATGGTACCTTTCTCCCTTCTGATCCCATCTTCTTCAAAATAGCTTCTCTTTTGATGTTTGTTAAATGAGTGAAGATACCCCTAAACTAAAATATTTTCATACAGAAATTCCAAAGCACAGAGTCTGTTAAAAAAAGAAGAATTCTGCCCTACTTAAAGCTTAATGTTCATGATTTCCAAGGGCAGAGAGAGCGGACAGAGAATGAACTGTTACCTAACCTGATTAGCAAAGATAAGGGAGCACTTGGTACCATCTGCAGGATCCTTGGTAATGTGCCGAATCAGCTGTAGCATTGGTGTTATTCCTAGAACATATCCAAGAAAATATTTTCTTTCATTTCTTGATTCAGTGAAATCAGTATATGGATGGGAGCTATTTAATAATCAAACATGAGGAAATTTGGGTCCCGTTGCTTCTCTGTACATTATCTATTAACCTTCATTTACATCTCTCCAAAGTTAGAGGGGTGAAAAATCTACTCATCGCAGTACTGATGCAAAGAACAATCCAGAATCTTTTCCTTTTTCTGGGGTGCAATTCCAGGTACCACAGCATTATGTGGGCGGGCCCACTCAGTCTGCCCCTCTGAATAACTATGTGATGATAGCTGCCACACCTGTAGGAAAGGCTATGTGGCTGACATGGAAAAGAGTTCTGCGGGCCCATCACTTAAACTTAAATCCTGAGTCAATGACTTAGGGAACAACCCTAAAATCTGGATATCTTGTGAGACAAGATCTGCAGACAGATTTATGCAGATCTCAAAACACTAAGTTAAAAAATGCTCTCCATAGCACTGTGCCACCTCATGTACAGTTTTACCTGTCCCACCAGCAATCATTCCCAAATTCTTGGCAAACTTCATCTTTGGTTCACTCTTCTTATCTGGTCTGATGGACAGCTTACCTGCAAAAAAGGTAATACAACACACTTTCCCAACTTTCCTCAGAGTATCTTATAAAATACTTCCTTTTCCCACTGCTCTAGAAGGGTAAACCAGCAAAGAGATGGACTATTCCCAATTAAATCCTCAACCTCTCTCACTTGCCCACCTTAGGGAGCATGGCAGTACAGGAGCAGTTAACAGAAAGGCCTTCTCTGACAACAACATACACATCACAACCATTAAGGAAATCTAGTAATTACAAAACCAAGCACAGAATTAGTCATGCATTTAGCAGGTACACACAATCCAAATTTAAGTTATTTCTGTCTTCTGAAAAGTATATTTTTAAAATGATGAAAATCTCTTAATACATGTTCCATTTCCCTCCCTCCCCTTCTCCCCCAAAAAAAAGACCTTGGAAAACAAAAGAACCTTTTCTGAGGCATGAGCAAGAGTACCTGATCCATTATAAACCAGGAGCCCGTTTGGCCCTCGGAAATCAATGGTATCCCCTATCTTCATGTTATCCAGGTACTGAGACATCTTTCCCCCCTCAGGAAACTTAGGGTGCACATTTTTGTAGTAAATCTGGAAACAAAGGTTTTAATGTCTCCAAGCAATAGTCATAGTAGCTATTATAACTCTTCCATATTTACTCATAGAAATACTGCCCAGACAAGTTAGTCTATTAAAGATTTTGGTATATGCCAGTGTACTTTTATAAGTCAATTTATGATCATTTTACTGTTAGATAAGACTCGACTATTAAAAGGACAAGAATTCATGACCAAATAAGGGATAGAGAAAATTTAAGAAGATAAAATGGAGCAAGTTTTTTTACATAAAATTAAAAAGGTTTTGCATAAATAAAAATAGAAATTAAAACTATATGCTAAGAAAATAAAGCTAGGCAAAAATTATGAAGCAAGTTTTATATGAAAATGGTCTCATCACCCAAGAAATATAAGATTTTATAAGAATAACATCAATTCTCCAGGAGATAAATAATCAAAGGATATAAACAGGCAGTTTTCAAAAGAAAAAAAATTAAGGCTACTAACAGTTATAAGAAAAAAGGCTTTAAATAGCTAACCATTAGAGAAAAACAAATTAAAACAACTCAGTGATTGTATTTTATACCTATGAGATTGGCAAAGATGTCAAAAATGAGAAATGACAATTGTTTTCTGGGAAACAGGCACACTAATACTCTGCTAGTGGAACTATTAAGTGGTCCTATCATTGTAAAGCAAAATGGAATTATTCTCAGTCTCTAAATTGTGCATATTTATTGCACAATTGATCCAATTGCGCAATCCATAACTGGATCCAAAGATACCACTACTAAGGCTATACTCCAAAGAGATCAAAGAAAGAGAAAATGGGCTCATGTGTGCGATACTTAGTTCTTTTTGCTCTAGCAAAGAATTGGAACCTAAAGGGATGCACACCAATAGGAAAACAGCTGGAATATAATATGGTATATACCATAATAATTATATATATAAATGCTATATTGTTGTGAAATAAGAAAAAGACAAAAGAGATTGTGAAAGATCTGAATGAGTTAATGCAGGCTGAAGTAAGCGGAACCACAAAAAATTTACTCAATAAAATCATAAAGACAAAAGGCTTTGAAAGCCTGAAGAATTCTAATCAATGCAATGACTAACCATGATAACAGAACTCCTGACAAGAGGTAATGGATTCAAGATGCAGAAGCAGACAAGTAAAACAAATTCCTATATTGGCCACTTCAAATCAATATTTTCAAAGTCTTCACTGAAGCATTTTCCAAAAAATATACAGAATATAAGTACAAATAAGCAGAACAGTTTGGGAAATTATATTTTGAATTTAAATTGTAAAAGAAAAGAAATTTTATTTTTCTTCTTTTTCTTTTTTGGAGGCATTGGTGATTAAGTGACTTGCTAGGATCTTAAAGCTAATAAGTATCTGTCTGAGGTCAAATTTGAATGTGGGTCCTCCCAACTCAAAGGCCCGTGCTCTATCCACTGTACCACCTACATGCAGCAAAAAAAATAATAATAATAATAACTTTTAAGGCCCATTTTATTTTCATGTGTACATTCAGAATATATGTTTACATTGTTTTACAAATGCATATACATACATATACACAAATATATACGATGAGTTCTAGCAGATTCTGAATGACAGCATGCTTCCGCTATTAGATTATTAAATCCTCAGACTAGGTTCCTATATCTTTCATTTAGACACTCGCAGTTTATATGACTCAGGTGAATAATATCCCAGTTGTACATTCTTGTCAGGTTCACCAAAATATAACATTTCAAACTTCTCATGCCTTTTCACACCTAGGCTGAAATGTAACTCTTGCATTTACCTTAACAACAAGGTCCACATAGCCTTTTACTTCATCACTAGAAACAGGAGTATAAGCCCGGATCACTAGATTGCCATTGACTTTGGCAGAGAGATAAACATGTTGACCTAAAAGAGAAAAATAATAAAAAGTGAGTTTTGTGGAGAATCATCCTTATTTTTTTCTTTTTAAAATTAACATGAACTCCATTAACAGGAAAAACTCCAAAATTGATGGAAAGGTTAAAAAAAATATTTCACAGAATCAAAGAATGTCAGCTTTGGAAGGAATTTCAGGGGCCATCTTTCCCAATGATTTTTCCATTTGTTGCTTTTGGACTTGCTCAGAGTCTCACAGCTCATAACTATCAAGAGCCTGAGATCTTATTTGAACTCAAGGCCTCATTCCAGGACCAATGCTCTTTCCACTATACCACCAAACCAACCCCCAATTATATTTGAACAAGGATCATACCTATAACATTTCCAACAAACAGTCAACTAAGTTTTTCTTGAAGAGCTCTAGGGAGGGGAAACCCACTCCTTCCTAAGGCATCCCATTCCACTGATTATTAGGCAGTTTTTCTTTGCAGCAAGCCACAATCTATCTTTTCGCAAATTCTGTCCCAATATTCTTAGTTCTCCCCTCTGGGGTCAAGGAGAAATAGTCTTATCTATAACTTTTAACAATTTCTCTGTTAAAAAGATAAAACTCTTCCAACAACTGAAAGTTGCTATTTGCCTGAAAAGACTTGGGTTCCTGCTGTACTATTCACTAGTTGTGTGACCTTAACCAAGTGCTTCCCCTGTCAAAGCCTCAGTATCCTTCTCTATAAAATAAAGTAAGAGTAGATAATCTCTACAAGGCTCCTGTCAGGTCTGTGCCTTTGTTTAAGCAGACACATACAAGATACTAAAGCCTAGTGGATCAGTGAAAGCATCACTGTCCTGGAACTCAGAAGATCCTCAAGGTTCAACTTCATCTCTGCCCTTTGATAGTCATATCAGAACAAATCAAACTTATCTCAGTCAAATCGACTCAAGTCAATGAACAACAGTTTCCCCACCTGTGAAATGGAAATCATTGTCCCCATCCAGTCCTATCTGGGATATTTCGAGAATAAGATATAGATATGAAAAATTCATATTAAGCACCTACTATGTATAAGATCATTTTAACTTCAAAGTATTGTTCAAAAGTTAAGTTTTAATTAGTTATCATGGCTGATGTAGAGCTGGAAAAATGAGATATGTGTTTGTAGCATCCATAGCCATTACAAAACTTGCAACCTTATCTATATTGGTGACATGCATGTATTCTGGGGATTGCTATCACAGAATAAATGACCCAGCATTTGAACTCACTAACTTCAGCCTCAAACTATTCCTGTAACTTGATTTAAGATTTCATAACCAGTTTCCTAATTCCCCCTCCCCATTAAGTCTCTGTAGTTTGAATAGTTATTAGCATTAACCTGTAGTAATTAGTCAAAAAGTAAACTGCATTTTCCCCAGGCCCAACCAAACAACCTTATACAGAGGATCCTTGTAGTTCTGCAACTGCACTACAAAAAGCTCTCAGAATCCTTGGCTTTGGGCCCTCCTAATCTGTGGGAGCTGAGGGGAGGGAAATGATTAGGAATCTGGCCAGTGTCAGGATGTAATCCATCTCCCAACCTAAGGTTGAGGTCTTTCCCTGCCCACATTACAAAACAAAGCTGATGTAAATTAGAACTGAGATTTGCCAGCTGTGTGAACGGCTTGCATAACCACTTATCTGTGTCTCTGAGGGCTTGGAGTCCTGGCTGTCCTTTTCCTAGTGCCCAACCCACATGTTAAATACAAAATGTAGGGTGTTTTTTTTTTTTTTAAAACCCAATTCTTAATTATTCTGATGATTACATAAGCTTTCAACATGCTTTCTGCTTCTCTGCAAGTCTTGCTTCTCGACATTTTAGTGCCCTTTAGTTCCACTACCAAAAGAGGACAAGATACTTGACATCCTTTTGTTCCTGGAAGGTAGTAGTTCTAAGAAGATTTGAGGATAGAGAGGAAGTGGAACCACAGAGTGCAATAAATCCCAGGGAGTTATCTTTGGATTAAATCGGTTAATGAAACTTTTCCATTCCATTCAATGAATTAATGAATGAATCTCAATTCAAATCTCATCCAAAAAAGCTATGAACAAATAAAGCACCTTTCTACTCTCTTTCTGGCTTTTCTTTACACCAATTCACATTCATATACTTTATCTCAACCAAATAAGCTTAAAAAAAAAAACAGTAATAATCATCATCTATTTAGATGATGCTTTTATTTACAAAACACTTTACATCTATTGCTTTATTTGATACTCAAGATTCTGGGAGGTGAACAGGAAAACATTACTTCCATTTTACATGTAAGGAAACTCAAGTCCAGAGAAAGCAAGTGCTTTGCCTCCTATCACGTGGCTCTGAAGTGACAACTAGGACTAGAAGCCAGGCTGCCAGGTACCAAGGCAACCTAGAATTGTAAGGAGGGATGAGAGAGATCTAAATCCTCCCTTTGATACTCACTGGCAACATGGGCAACTCACTTAAGCTTTCTGAGCCTATTTTAACATATGAAAAATGAGGATAATAAAACTTGTATCTATTTCAGGTTCGAAATGAGGCTCTTATGAAAATGAATCAAGCACTTTAGAAACTTTAAAGTACTATATAAATATCAGTTAAGGATATCCTGTCCTGCTTCTAATAAAACATTTTCAGATCAACTGATGAACAAAAATTTGAAATGGATTATGCCAAGTGATAGTGACTAGAAGACAAGAGACGTAGGTTTGGTGATTGATCACTGTGCTACCAATTCACTGGTGTGACCCTGGGCAAAGCAATTCTCAAACTCTGTACTTCTGTTTTCTCTCATCTGTAAAATAAGGGGATACGAAAGGAAATTTGCAGGAAAAACAACACTCATATATCCCACTGAAAATTAAATACAAATGACTTGGATAGGCCACAGTTTTAGAATATCTGAGCTGCCACACTTCCTTGTCCCCACTGCTAGCATGTAGCAACATCTGCTATCTATGCAGTCTTTCCATCTCAGAGGTGCTATGAGAACCACATTAAATCAAACCCTTGAAAACATTGAGCTTGATGGTGGAGGAACCAGATCAGAATTCTGACTCTGCTATTAACTTGCCATGTAATTTTGGACAAGCACTAATCTTTCTGAATCTTAGTCTGAGTCTTCTCTGAAAAGAAAAGAGCTGAACTGGATAATTCTTAAGGTGCCTTTTGGCTGTAATCCTGTGCTTTGACAAATAAAGCACTACAGAGAGTGTCTGAAGTTTTGCATAGTAGACTCTTAATAAATGCTGAATTATTATTACCTATAGGGAGCCCTAAAACGTGGTCTGATGTAGGAAGTCCAAACCGGAACATCTTGGTGTCATGGCTGAGTTCCTAATAAAACAGAAAATACAAGAACACTCAATCATTCTCAGGGTTTATAGTGTCCTATTCGCCTACTTGGAACACTAAAGAAAAATTCCAATGGCCTCAGAAAGTATACATTTCCATATATATATATATATATATATGTATGTATGTATATGGAAAGTTAGCTGGCAGGGAGCCATGCAAACTTGTCAGAGGATCAACTTCCTTGCTACCCAAATAAAGAAGAAAATCTGGCCTTAAAGTTCCTACATCTTCAGAATGCTTAGCTGACTATTTTAAATGAGCTCATTACAATGAATACACTAGTACAGGTGATTTGAGACTATGATTATAAGTATTTCTAAGAGGTATTATATCCTAAAGATTGCTGAAACCAAGGAGAGAAATCATTGTTGAGGCCAAGGAGAGCAATCATGTTTGCTACCTCATTCCAGATGCAATTCAATCCCTCTGGAAGACATTATTAAGAAAGAAATTAAATAGACACACACCTTAGAACACCCATGGCCTAGAGCCAAAAGGAGATAAGAATCTTCATAAGAAGCGTAAATCCAGTCTCCAGCTCGGTTCTTTTTTTTGGTTTGTTTTTTGTTTTTACTTTATTTTATAACTCTCTGGAACATTGTTAACCTTGTATACTATATATTAAAGCAATCCAAATTGATATCTTACATTCACATTAGATTGAAAGCTCCATGAGGGTGGGAACCACTCCTTATTTCAACTTTTTCTCTCTTCCATAACTAAGCATAGTTCTCTGCACACAAGAGATTATTAAAAGTAGGGTTTTTTTTTTTTAAATAGCTTTTTATTTACAAGTTATATGCACGGGTAATTTTACAGCATTGACAATTGCCAAACCTTTTGTTCCAATTTTTCTCCTCCTCCTCCCCACCCCCTCCCCCAGATGGCAGGTTGACCAATACATGTTAAATATGTTAAAGTATAAATTAAATACAATATAAGTATACATGTCCAAACAGTTATTTTTCCACTCTGTTCTGATATAATCTTGAGACTTACAGTAGGGAGGAAAATTCTGTTATATTTCATAGGTAGCAAAAACTCCTTACTGTTAAGTCAACAAAAATTCAAAGGGTACTACTAACATCTTCTAGACCAGAGGTTCTTAAGCTTTTGTTTATCAGGAAGCCCTTTGGCAATCTGGTGAAACCTATGGATGAATCTCTACATTATATAATAAAATTACAAAGGAAATCAATTATACTGAAATAATTATCAAAATATTTTTAAAATCCCACAATTCAGGTGTAAGAAAACCCAGTTCTCTAAATTCAAATCCCCTTTTCCTGGTTTGAACTACGTCAGCTCTTCCAAATATAGAGAGCCCTTTATCTTGGGATGAGGAGGGGGCAGAATTGAGAAGTTTTGATGATTATAGGATAGATTCAAAGAGATTCTACATTCCCAGGAAAACATTGGAAAACATTTTCAATCGCAGACTCTCCTTCCAAAGAACAACAATCAGAAAATTTAAGAGTGACCATAGTTTGATGCATACACACATTCAAAAAAAAAAAAAATGCCTTCTGTAACACACCCAACAAATGCTCTCTTATTTCCAGAACCATTCCCATAAATTATAGTCAAAAAGAACAGTCCTCTATTTCCAAATGTTCTAGCAGAGGGAACATTTCGTTAACTTCAAGGACATAGAAAGTTACCTGTTTTTCAATCAGGGGCAGTGGATATTTTGTATTTGGATCCAGTAACGTGATAAGTTCTTTCTTCTTCGGAGATCCCAAGTTCCTTAAAGACAGCAGTAATATTGATGCACCAATTACCAAGATCGCAATCAAGAGCGAAGCACCCTAAATAAATACAATGGCAGATCAGATATATACCAAGCAGTCTCCAAACCTAACATACAAAAGAAGTTTTGTCTATGCCCAAATGGAAATGAGCTAGGCACAATATTTGGAATAAATGTCGAATGGCAACAAATATGTGCTACAGAAATACTTTCATATAAAATTGTAATTTTGTAACACTGACTAGGGAGTTACAGGTACAAATCAGAATTAGGATTAGAAGTGTTCCTCTGTATCACTTGCTGTCTAGGGGAGGGGAGGGAGGGAAGAAAGGGAGAAAAACAATTTGGAACACAAGGTTTTGCAAGGGTGAATGTTGAAAACTATATATGCACATAAAATAAATATGTGCAAAAATTGAAAAGGAAAAACTTTAAGTTAAAAAAAAAAGTGCGTGTTCCACAGTTCCCAAGTTACACCAAGCACATAGTGAAGGGCGCTTTAGCATTTCTTCCATAAATGCACATTTTAAATGGAAAAAAAAATATCCGAGGCACGGTCTGCGGGCATTTATTTGGTGATACTAAGGCGTACCATGTCACCCCGGAATTAATGTATTCAAGCCTCGTCTATGGCATGTAATGTTCTTATTGGGGCACCAGTGCTGAAGGAATAGTTCTTCCCAGACTACGGGAGACGCTGCAGTCCTCTGAGGGCTCCCTGGACAGGTTTGCCCCAAGACAAGGTCGCTGCAGGAGGGCAGAGGGCAAAGGGCACAGACTCCAGCCTGGGGGTGGGGGGCCGACGCTAAAGCTCTTCCCGGGAGAAGGCTCCCTCATCCCGCGGCTCGTCGCGGGCAGAGCCCGGCGGCCGGACCGAAGAAGCGAAGGCGGGGCGCGGGCAGAAGCCCCGTCCCCGCGCGCCCGCCGAGGGGATGAAGGCGTGGGGTCCGCGGGAAGGGGCTGGGAGGCCCGGCCACGAGGCGGGGCAGTAGATTTTACCAGGCCTGAAGACAAATCCATGACGGCAGCGGTTCAGGACACACCGACAGGTCAACAAAGGGCGGGCGGACAGACCGAGGGGGGACCGAGCCCCGAGAGCCGCCGATCTCGACCCCGCCTCCCGGGCGCTCAGCCTCGGCCTCGGCCTCTGCTTGCGAGGCTTCGCGCCCCGCCCCCCAAGCCTGGGCCCCGCCCCTTAGCTGTCTAATGGCGTGACCCCGTCCCACCCTTCTCGGCTCTCAGACTCCGCCGCTCTCCCATCTTCTGTTAAAGGAGGGCCTCCCGGCCCCGCCCAAGCGCTCAGACCACGCGGCCCTCCCCCGCTCCGACTTCCAACCCCCTCCCTTTCTCCCGCTTACAGACACGCCCCCAAAGCCCCGCCCCGCTCTCCGGCGCCCATACAGCCCCTCTCAGCCCGCCCCTTGCCCTGGGCCTACCCCAGTCTCCCCCTCCGCGCTCGGGCACGTCCTCCTCCCCGCCCACTCCGCCTCGCTCTCGGACACGCCCCTTTTAACCCACGTGGGCGCTGTTCCGGCAGTCGGTAGTCTCGGGGCGGAAGAACCCTCCTCGCCAAGCGGAGACCCCAGAACCTCCCCAGTGCTGGCTTTTCCGCCCCGTCCCGCTCGTCTGACCTCGGGCCATAATCCTAACTGGCCTTTATGGGACACCAAATGGTTTGCAAATATTATTATTCCTCTTTATTCTCACAATTACGGGAGGCAAATGCTGTTATTAATCCTCATTTTGCGGTTTAGGAAACTGAGGGAGGTAGAGGTTAAGAATGATCCCATTCAATGTCAATAACTTCTGCTTTAAATAATCACCATTGCAGTTGGGGGGCTGCAAAATTGGGGCTAGAAGAGGCGTCTCAAAAGAAGTTGTAGGCTGAGACCGTTTCCAAATCAAGAGGCAAAGATTTTATGATGCCTTAGGGCTAAATTTTCTTGTAAAACTAACAATTTGCAGGGGGAAAGAGGAGAACTTTTTATAGGAAAGGACTCAATGTAAGGTATGTTATCTGTGTTAATTGTTGCCTTGGAAAGTCAACTGGTCATTAAGTAATGTCTATACACAATAATCTTTGGGGTTGACATCTATAGCTTGACCTCCCAATTAATATTATTTAACATTAATAGTAAGCATCAGTTCAAGATAACTCTATTTGTTCATGATATGCTGTCAATGCAAGAAATTCAAGAAGGACCCATGTAAGGACAAGATAATCCTTTCCCCTGGGGCTGGCCTAGACAATGGGGTACTACCAAGGGGTCTTTTACTGGGGTCTGCTCACCCCATCATCACAAGGGCTCTTTGCTTTTCTTTGCAATTTTTCTAGGATTTTGTTCTAACAGAAGAAATACCAAGCAGTCTCCAAACCTAACATACAAAAGAAGTTTGCCTATGCCCAAATGGAAATGAGCTAGGCACAATATTTGGAATAAATGTCGAATGGCAACAAATATATGCTACAGAAATACTTTGGTATAAAATTGTAATTTTGTAACACTGAACTAGGGAGTTTACAGGTACAAATCAGAATTAGGATTAGAAGTGTTCCTCTGTATCACTTGCCGTCTAGGGGAGAGGAGGGAGTGAAGGAAGGGAGAAAAACAATTTGGAACACAAGGTTTTGCAAGGGTGAATGTTGAAAACTATCTATGCATATTGAAATATGCACATGGAAAATAAAATAAAAATTGAAAATAAAAAGCTTTAAAAATAAACTTAAAAAAAGTTTTTTAAAAATGCGTGTTCCACAGTTACACCAAGCACATAGTGAAGGGCGCTTTAGCATTTCTTCCATAAATGCACATTTTAAATGGAAAAAAAATATCGGAGGCAGGGTTTGCCTCGGACAGACCTTTCTATTATTTCTGATGGGATTATTGCTGTATACTTATGTTAATAATAGCAACAATAATACAAAAGCTCATTTATGTTTCTCTCTTCCTTTCTGCCTAAGTCAGTGATCATCTGATGATTCAATGATGAGGAGAAAGGTTGTGCAAACGATAAGTGCAGGCAAGCAGGTCTCAGCTCAGGTGTGGAAAGGCAGGGGCAAGATAAGTTCAACATGATTTTTTTGGTGAACCTGACGGGCATAAACAGGACATTCTCTACTTGTGGACACAAGCTGTTGGTGCTTTGCTGGGATGACTGGGCTGGAGGAAGAAGCCTAGATGCTACTGAATGAATAAGAAACGCAGGTTACTATCCCATCACAGCATTAACAACTAATCCTGTAAGGGATTTGGATATGACAGTAGTTGCCATAAAATCAGGCAGGGTATCCTAGCCAAAGAACCACATAGTTTGCAGCCATATATTGAATTAAATTGAGTAGAATATCACTTCACAGACGAAAGACACACTGGTAGAAAACTAACATTATGAAAAGATAAATAATCATACTCTAGACTCACTCCATTGTATCAGCATTCTTAAAAAGATGACATTTTAAAAATGTTATCCTATTAAATTTAAAGGTTTAAGATTTATTGCCATATTTATTCTGAAGGAAAACTTGGAGTTGGGGAGGGGCTTTATTTGAGGCAGTATTACTTTCAAATTTTTGAAAGGTTGTTAAATGGAAGAGGGATGTGATTTATTCTGTTTGGCCACAGGCAGCAGAAATAGAACCAAGTTGTGAAAGCTTCAAGGAAGAAAATCTAGGTTTGATTCCAGGAAAAACTACTAATTAAAGACATTCCAAACTGCTGCCTCAGGAGGTAGTAGGCTCCCTATGTGGCAGGTCTTCAAAGAAATGTTCTTGTTTACTATATTATCTTGGTGAGTCCTTTTAGGTATAAGACTAGACAGCCACAGAGATCTCTTCCAGCTTTTGAATTCTGTAGTTCCATCTACATTTGCTTTCAAACAGAATCTTTCATAAGTTGAATTTATCAGTAAAGTTATTTATCATGGGTTTTAAGAACCATATTGGCTGACACCACAGAATTTTGAAAGGATAATCTTTTCTGAGTAGTTTTCTACTAGAAAATGTCAAGTTAGACTAGGAAACTACTTTAAATTCTAATCTGGCATTTGCTGTTTGGTAGAAAACATCCATCTGAATGACAAAGTTGACGAAAAAGGGAAATGACATATTAAAGAGATTTCAGGAAAAGAGGTACATTGATACTGTGAATCAGCCACAAATCACAAGGTCTTTCCACATTAAAAACCTTTGGTTTAGTAATGGAAAGAGCAAGACATCAAGCAAGACATGGGAAGTTGGACAGCTAATCCTTTGCTTCCTCACTCTATCAATTATCATACAAATCTCTTGGCAGGGCAAAATGGGAATTTTTAGTAGGAAAACAAATTCAGAGAGATTGGAAAGACCAGTTCACACTTGATGATCAGTGCCAGTCTGCTTCAGAGCAAGGAATGAATATATTCCAGTAATACAAAGAGCCCCACCCCCACTGATGTTTGTGTCAGGCTTTTCCCATACTTACTCATGGACAAACTAAGTAATAGAATCCATTTGGGGCTACAGGTTTTCACCAATAAATTCACCAATAAAACCAAGGAACAACTGATAATCACTATTTCCTGGGATGGGATTACTATTAGTTCTGCATCCAATCCTTTATCCTTTGGCAATTTCAATAGTCACATGATGATCTAACAGTCACTTCCCAGTTCATCAGCTCTTATAATCTCTGTTTTTATGAAACTTCAATCACTCCTGGGGAATATGATAGATAAATATCTCATCATTGGAAAAAAAAAACTGTTGGACTACCAACCTATACTTGAAAGGAATCTGCAAGTGGGCATGCAGCTAAACCATAGACAGGCACATATTCTCTCTTAGTCCAATGGTATAGGTTAGGAGAATTGATATCTCTTTGGGACAATTCCAGATTTTATGGATTATTTTTAGCTAATTTGACTGCTATTTCATTTTGGAAATTTAACTCAAGATTTATTGATATAGACATGATCAATAAGCATCTTCTCTTACTAGAGAATGTCACTGAGCCACCTTTCCTCACAATGACTCAGTTTATAATTTCAACTTTGAAAAGTTGGGCCATATTCAAAGATGTTTTGGTCTACTAACACATTTCTGTTCATATTGCCAAATATATTTTGGCATCTTTTGAATTGAATCTGAGAGTACTTTCTTCAAATGATTTATCCTACTGTACAATAGAAAGTGTACTTGATATTGAGTCAAAAGGACTTATATTCAAATCCCAGCTCTACTCCTTACTGCCTTGAGTGATTATAGGCAAATCATTTCACTTTTCTGGGCTTCACTATTTTTGTCTAAAAATGGGAAGACATCAATTTAGGTATAACCAAAGGATAAAAAGTTGCCAGTCCTATCATTTCCCTACTATTACCCTCTACTCATCCTTTCCACTCTGCCCTCCAAATACCCACTCAATTGTTAAACCAGTGGGAGTTGGTTTTATCTCCAAGCACTTCCTCTTACACGCCTTTCATCTTCTGGTATTAGTTGAAGTTTTCCTGATGGAATTATATTCCAGGCTATCCTTTCTAAGACCATCTGTCCCTTTTTTCAGTCATTTCTCATACATAAAGTGAGGAAGGGTTATCAGACTTCCTACTCTCCACTGTCACACCATGTTCTATCCCTGTGTCACCATCATTCAGTATCCCCTTCTCATATGAAATTTACACTAACCAATTCTGTCTCACAGGTCAGATTTTTTGTTGTCATCTTCTATAGAGATTCTATGGGTTATCCATTCTCCTTCCTCAGTAAACTCAGACTCTGGCTTGCAGTTTTCTGCATCCAACCCCCTGCCTTTGTCCTTGGCAATTTCAGTATTCACACTGATGATCCAGTAATTGCTTCTCAATTCATCAACTCTTAGAATCTCTATTTCTATAAAACTTCAGCTACTCCTGGGGAATATTATATAGAAATATCTTATCATTATTTAAAAAACTGTTGGACTACAAACTCATACATGAAAGAAACAAAGTTGTTTTGTCCCCTTGCAGTCTTCTCCAGGCTTATCAGTATCCTTCTTGAACCTTGGTGTCCAGAACTGCTGAACACAATATACTGGATGTACCTTTTCTTATTTGCATCACAATCATTTCAACACCAGTTCCCTTCAAACTGCACCATCCACTGAAATAAAAACATTAAGACCTGATACCGTAACTACATTGTATATATAACAATTTGTTCCAGAGGTCCTTCACTTTCCCTATCTTAAAGAAGAAGTATAACATTATCTATCTTTTGGAACTTTCACTGATTTTTTTCCATTAATTCATTCTTTGTCTTCTTTTCAATATTCCCATTTACATTGTTATAGTCATTGGATTAAATTTTTATGTACATATAAAGCACAGCTTCAAAAAGAAATTAATGTACTTGAAAACCACTTGAAAAAGAAACACTCCCTCTAGTGGTAGTAAATGTTTGACAGATGGTTTCTGGGGGAAGCAAGGGAAATGTATGTGTACACTCTTTTCAAGGACTCTTTTTTAGTCTAAACAATCAACAAAATAACAAATATAACTTGGATTTAAAGTCATCATTAATTTCTGAGGTACAAGTATTTACAAGGAATACTGAATAATCAACTCTTGCAAGCTTGGATGTGGCTCTAGAACATCCCTTAGGTAAGAAATACTGCCTTCACTGCCTAGGGTCTTTCTAACCTTCAGGCTAACCTTCCACTTAACTCTGGAGTCAAATTGCAGTTACTCATAGTTATAGAAAGTGTGGATCAAGAGGTTAAAATACTTGTCCCAGGGTCACATAGCTAATGTCAGAGACAGGATTCATCTCCAGTCTCAGATACTTCTACCTGAGTGCTTTTTTATTTTCTTTGAAATGTATTAAAAAAAAAAAAAGACATCTATTTATGTCTTTTATGCTGTTTTTCTCATCAATCATTTCCCTGTTTTGTTCTACAGGGCCATCTCCAGTCATTCTGAACTGTATCTGGCCACTTGACCCCGCTGGCTCTGGAGAGGAAAAGTGAGGCTGGTGACCTTGAACAACCCTCCCTCCCTGAAATCCATTGTATAATCCATTGTATCATCTCCCTGATGTTATAATCTTCTTCGAGAATAAAGGACAAATAACTAATTCAGCAGAGTGAAATTCCAGGATAATGTACGTGATTCTGTACTAGGGTAATTTATTCATCCCAGCTCAAATATCAATCAACTTTGGAGAAGTTCCTAGTGAGAATATTGAAAAGCACTTCTTGAAAACATCACTGTGTGTGAATGTGGTTCAGATTCTCACACACAAACACACATACCCCAAAAAACAATTTGAAGCAGCCCTAAGGTTATAAGCTAGTCTTCACCCACCTACTCCCCATTTTTTTTTTAAAGCTGTGGACACTCTTGTTGGGAAAGGAGCAATCAAGCTGTAATTCATCAGCAATGTATTAGCCCAAGCAACCTAGTAGAAAAGTAGCAGATGAAACTTGGCTACAAAAGCACCTAACAGAAGACATCAGTATGCCATAGCTCTGGAGAAAGCAACCTAATAAATGGCATCATCAAAACTGCTGGAATACAATGATAGCTTTGGAGGTGAGGAGGTGGTGTAGCACTTGGGATGCACCCCTGGAAACTTGATTTGTCTGAGCTTTGTGTGTTCCTATGTAGGAGTCTGTGAGCCTGTGTGTGTGTGTGTGTGTGTGTGTGTGTGTGTGTGAGAAAGAGAGAGAGAGAGAGAATAGTGATAGGAAAGGAGGGATCCTTTAGTTACCTTACTATTCTGTCTAGTTAAATGCTTTTTGTGTTAAATGTTTTTGTGTCAGTGTTTTCTCTGATAAAGAGAAAAAAAGAAAAATATTGGCTAGGAGCTTGTGTTGTTGATGTAAATGACTTTCAGTGTTTCAAATCTTCAACTCACATTCAGAACACTTAATATAAAAGTAGTTTTGAAAAATGAGAGCATAAAAAGTTTTTCATTATTTTCTGTGTAGAGATTATACTCCATTCCACTAGTCTTCAGGAAAACTGGTAAAAATAAATAAATAAATAAAAGTTTTAGAAGGGATTTAAAACATAAGCAGGACAAAGAGTAGTTTCTAGAAAATTGAAGTAGATTTTTTTTTTAAAAAAGCACATTTTATTGATTACTTTTGTTTTTACATCACAATCATTTCCCACACACTCTCTGCAGACTGAACTCTTCCTTGTGAAAAAGAAAAAAAATACAACCATCTAATATTGAGATTGTATTTGACAATGCACAGTAATCCAAATGTTGTCCCCATAATCCTGCTGTCAGCTCAACCTGGAAAACTAAACTGTGGGATTGAGAAAAGCAGGAAATACAGGAAGATTTGAAGGAAAACCTGGTACTCAGCTGGGAACTAAATTGCAGACTCCTAGAATTTGCAGTAGGAGAGACAACACAGAACTTCATGAAGAAGAACCCTCAGTCACTTGGTAGTAGGTACTAGGATTTTAAGTCAATTGAACTCAAAGAGCATTTAATTGTCTACTTTTTGTCTAAAGGACTCTATTAGATGCAGGGGATACAAAGACAAAAAAAATAAAATTTACCCTTAAGGATCTTAACAAACCACTGATATATAGGGAGACTTTCAAAGAGATAAGTACATATAATTTGCAGGAGGAAAAAGACATTAACAACTGAGGGGAAAAGTCTTATGTAGAAGCTGGCCTTGAAGAAAATTAGTGATTGAGGCAAAGGTGAGGTGGGATAACATCCAAATATGAGGAACATCATTTTATGCAAAGTTATGTTGAGCTCTGAAACAGCACACAGACCAGTTTTGGCTGGAACAGATTAATGTGAAGGAGAATAATATACAATCAGTCTAAAAAAGTTGGCTGGAGTCAGAGTGTTAGGGGTTTTAAATGCCAAATGGGAAAATTTGTAGATTTTCCCTATATTTTCCTAAAAACAATATGCAGAGAAATGATATGGTGAGACCCATGCTTCAGAAATAACACTTTGGCAGCTGTGGTGATGGATTGGAGAAGAAAAAAGGCTGAGACAGGGAAAACAAGTTGACAAAAGGAAAAGACAACTATTGGTGGGGTTATAAGAAAACAGGCACTTTTTTTTGGTGGAGCTACAAATTGGTATATCCATTCTGGAAAGCAATTTGGAACTTGTGCCCATAATCCTACTTTTAACTCAGCAATACTGCTATGAGAACTTTATCACAGAGATTTTTTTTTTTTAAATGTGTACATAGAACAATATAGCAGCTCTAAAAAGTGGCAAAGAATCAGAAATTTGGGGCTGGAGGTTGTTAATCAACAAGGGAATAACTGAAAAAATATAAGAATGGAATGGAAGATGATGATGTAAGAAATGAAGACATTGTTTCAAAGCCTGAAGATGCTCATATGAACTAATGAAGTTAATGCTCCTAAATGAGCAGAGCCAAGAAAATAACTTGTACTCTTAACGTCAACATTATAAATACAGACAATATTCAGTTTGGAAAGACTAAGGATCAATGCAATGATTAACCATGTCCTGACAGGGATGATAGACTAACAAATTGAAGATAGTCATTCTTTGATATGAGAATCTGGCTTGCTTAACTATGCATACTTGTTATTTAAAAAACATTTTTTTTTGCTTTGTTTTGTTTTCCATTTAGGAAGGGGAAGAGATGGAAAGAAGGGAAAAAAATGCAGACTTTTACCACACAGTAACAGCAACATTATATAATGATCAATTATGATAGAGTTAGCTCTTCTCGGCAATATAATGATCCAAGACAACTCCAAAAGACTCATGATGGAAAATGTTATCCACATCCAAATAAAGAACTATATACGGCATCTGAATGCACATCAAAACATGCTATTTTTACTTTTTTTTTGCTTTTTGTTTTTTGTGGCTTTTCCTTTTCATTCTGATTCCTCTTTCACGACATGTCTAATGTGGAAATATCTTTAACATCATTGTACATATATAATTTATATCAGGCTGCTTGCTACCTTGGGGAGGAAAGAGGAAAAGGAGGAGTGGAGAAAAATTTGGAAGTAAATCTGAAAAAATGAATGCTGAAAACTATTTTTACATGTAATTGAAAAAAAATTTAAAACCACTAAATGCAAAAAAGGAAAAATCACAAATATGTTGACTTTTGAAGGAAAAAAGTATATATATGGATTCTCCTCCCAAAAAAATTTAGTTAAAAATTAAATACTTTTGTGAATGATACAGAGTAAAATATACAGAACCAGGAGAACAATTTATACAAGGGCAACAGCATTTTAAAGACAACTTTGAAGGACTTAAAACACAATTAACAAAATATAATTTCAGAGAATTGATGCAGTGTACTACCTACCTCCCAACAGAGAGGCAAAGTACTCAAGATGAAGAATGATATATCTGGAGATGACCAGGAATTTGTTTTGCTTGACTATATATATTCTTAAGAGTTTTTTCCCCATTTCTTCAACCGGAAAGAGGTATTAGATAGGGGAAAAAATAACTGCCTATTAATTGGAAGGAGGAAAAAAGCCATCCCACAATAAATGAAAATCAAGCAATCTTTACAGTACCTACCTCTGCACAACTGTTGCGTTACTTTCCCCATTATTCCCTGGGTGGTAGTCAAGTTTTCTGAGTGCAAAAGATTAACATGTTCCACATCCAGAGTTTCTTGCAGAGCTTAACTAGTTCTTGTTTTCAGGGAGCTAAGGATTCTTGAAAATGAACCAACTGAATTACAATATTTAGTATATGCAATTTTTGTTTCAGTGCACAGGCTGGCTCCAGTGTTTTGAGGTTCTTGTAACTGGTAGGAATAATAATCATGTGGTGAGCCCTCTCTAGGTCAGAGTTTCTTAAACATTTTCCATTCACAACTGCTTTTTGTCCAAGAAATTTTTACATAACCTGGGCATATAGGCATACAAAAATAGGTATAAATTTACTGATAAGTCATAATTTCATAATCCCCACATTTAGTTACATGACCCCATATGGGGTTGCAACCCACAGTTTTAGCTTTGCTTTAGATAATGGTACCAAGTCTTGAATGCCAGTATTAAAGAGCCTCTTTTACACTTGTATGTATGTGTATATGTATGTGGGGGTCCTACACAAATCAATGAAACAGGATAGATTTGTGGTTCATTTAGGAGAAAATGACTTCTGCTACAAATTAGAAAACATCTTTTTTCACAATGAATGGTTGGTGAAGTTTGGAGTATCTGAAAATGGAGGTACATATCTGTAAATGTGTTTGTTTCTTAAAGATGTTTTTGGCCATGGAAGACTTTTGGATTTTAGAACAGTTTAGTGAAGAACTCTCTCAAGAACAATTCAGATATGAAGTGGTAGTAGTAACCCATGAAACTACACAACTTCTGTATGGCGTCCACTTTGCGTGGCCCCATCCTTACTCTGCTAGCTCATGAAGTACCCCAGGAATTTCATATCCTGGTTGAACTAGCATTTTCCAGATTCACATAGAGCTGGTATTTGTGGATACAGGCCAGTATACTGCAGGCTAGCTGGTTGTGCTGGTTGTGTTCCTGGAAGCACTAGGATGTCATCCAGGTCAGCCATAACCTCAAAGCCCAGTAATCGTTGAAAAATGATATTTTTGAAACTGGAATATCACCAGGATGTTACATGGTTTGAATGGCATGAAAGTGTACTCTAGCTAGTCATATGGAATTTGGAAAGTACTGTTGTTTTTTTCATTAATTAGCTTCTCATATACACATCAGAGTATAATAAACAGCACTGTCCAGAATAATTAGTCCAGGACTAACACGAGATGGTATCAGTTCTAGACAGTGAGGGCAAAAGAACATATTCTTCACAAAGCATCAGAGTCTCGCTGGGATAAGTGGACTGCTGAACTCTTCAAATTTATCTCCAAAGATTCCTAACGGACAGGGATTTCTGATTCTTTCAAGAAGTACAGGAAGGGTAGCAGTGAACCTTTGTATCACTTAATACAGTGATGGATTTCCCCATCTTTGCTAAGCGCTCCAAAGTAGTGGAGTTGTTTAGATTTAATTCCAGGTACATAAGTAGGAGTCAGTGACAATCTTTAGTGGATTTCATGTGAGTGGGTACATATATGGCACCATCTAAAATATACCTACAACATCCCACCTTCTGTTCTTGGGAAGTACACATGGGTGATATTCAGTATTAAAAGTTCATTATTATTTTCCAACTAGGCTTCAAAAGACAAGTCTCATGGAAAACAAGACCCGAGAAGAATGAACGCCAATCCATGATTTATGTCACTACTAGTATGATTTGGAGATATAACAGAACTTCTTTTTGGCCAGGATTATAGCCATCAAGTTTCTAGATACCTTTGACTTAATGAAAAGCCTATGACTGGAGCACCTAAAAGCTGTAGAATTCAAGGTTTAGTTACAACTAGCTTGAAGGATAGATTTCAGGGGACAGAAACTTAGCAAAAGGTATTTTCACTGGTTTTCTACCTACCTGACAAATACAAATAAAGGCCTTCTGTTTGCAACCCTAAATGCTATGCATCTAATGGGGACAGTTAGTAAACTAGTAGATGCTGAGCTTCCTGGTATTAAAGGATCATACATTCAGAGATAGAAAATATCAATAATCATCAAATCCATTTTCCTTGTTTTATAATTGAGATAAAAAGATAACTGATGCCCAGAGAGATTATGTGATTTGCCCAAGATTACACAGCTAATAATCATCTGACCTGGGACTTGAACCTAGAACTTCATAACTCCAAGACAAGTGCTGTATTCACTATAACTTACCACCCTGGGGAACAGGCTCTGTGAGAAGGAAGGTGAAAGAAAAGGGGGCACTTTGGGCACAAGTGGATCTGACAGAAGGTGAGTAAATCTTCAGGAACAACCACTAAACTCTATGAAAAGTTAGTTCACAGAGAATGAAGGACTGGATATAGAATATGGATATGGAATGTCACCTATGCTACAGACCATGACTTGTGTTATATGCAAAAGAAACAAACTTGATCTTGTATGTATTGATATCTCTTGCATGTTTTTTCCTTTACTTCTTCTGAATGAAAAGGACAGCTGTCAACTGTGGGGGAAAATCTGTGCATTTACCATCTTATTTAAATCTTACAATAACTCTGAGTGAAGCAATGCAAGTCTTTTTCTCCTTGCTTTACAGATGGGGAAACTGAGGCTCAAAGGAGATAAATGGTCCATAGTCAGTTGTGGGGTTTGAACTCAGGTCTTTCTGACTGCAAGTCAATTACCATATCCACTATGGCAAATAGTTATGCCAAAACATACTCTATGTTTGTATGAAATGATTTCTAGATGCTGTGTTTGAATCAAATTCTGCATGCACATCAATAATTTTGTTAAGAGTTCTATATTTTGATTCCCAACAACAAAAAACTATCCTGATCTAAAAAAGTTGTGTACTGTAGCAAACAATAAATATATCTTATATTTTCAAAGTGATATGTGTGATAATTATTGGGAACAATCTATCAACATGTAGGGAGCAATCTTAAGATTGTAGTATTTCCTGGGGGGGGGGGGAAGGGAGAGGGAGATATGTTTGTACTTCTTCCAATGTCTGTGTGCATTCTAATGAGTTTAGATGAAATTAGCCATAACTTCCATTTGCACAAACTCCTCCCAATTAAGTGGTATTGAAATAGTGAGATCCAATAGCAGAGGAATCTCTCAGTACTGGAGTGCAAAAAAGACAATTTTAAGGGAATAAATGCCATACCCACCAGGTCAGGCTACTTTATTTCAAAGGCAAGCTACCAGTACCAATCATGAATTAATTTGATACAGTTGTACCAACTCATTCCAAAATAAATTTTGTTTCTAAAATTGAAACAACCTGGCACATCTGTTCATTGACTCCTTAGCTTTCTGGAATTGCCTTATATTTCAACAGACCCACTAGAGCTTTTGCTTTTGTTTTTTGCTTTTGGTTTTTGCTTTTGTTTTACCTTAAAAAGCCAGGTCTATATAGAAATGGGGAGCCATGTGCATTTATCCAGCATCAGCAAAGCAATAATTACCTGCTGAGCTGCTAGCAGTTGAAAATAACTTCATTGCATGATGAAAGTGTGAACTAAAAGCAGAGTCAGCCAAACAGTGTCAGTGAGAAAGCCAGGAGTCAAAATGGAACATTAGAAAAAAGTGTTATCTGTTCAGAACAAGTTAGATACATAGACTCAAGAAAAGACAAACCAGAAAAAGGAATAAGGAAAAAAATACCACAGTTAAAAGCAAGTTAGGAACAGAATGACAGTTTGGAGTCCTCAGCTTCTGTTTTTGACACTAGATCAGTTCTTGCTAGTTCTTGCTTTTGTGCTATAAAATTGATCCACCCACAGCTGAAAGCTGTTAAACTCCAAAGATTTTATAATCTCCAGCATGAATTCTCTGATGCCGAATAAGATCTGAACTTCAGCTGAAGGCTTTCTCACATTCATGACATTTAAAGGGCTTTTCTCCAGTATGTATCATCTGGTGTTTAATAAGGGATGCTCTTATCACTAAATCCTTTCCCACATTCATGACACTCATAGGGTTTCTCACCAGTATGAATTCTCTGATGTCGAACAAGGGCTGGACTCTGACTGAAGGCTTTTTCACATTCGTTACATTTATAGGGTTTCTCTTCAGTATGAACTCTCTGGTGTTGAGAAAGATTTGTACTCAATCTGAAGGCTTTCCCACATTGGTTACATTCATAGGGTTTTTCTCCAGTATGAATTCTCTTGTGTCCAGTAAGGTGTGCATGCTGGCTGAAAGCTTTATCACATTCATGACATTCATAGGGTTTTTCTCCAGTATGAATTCTCTGATGTTTAGTGAGGATTTCACTTTTCCTGAAACTTTTCCCACAAATATTACATTTGTAGGGTTTCTCTCCAGTATGAATTCTTTGATGGTTACTAAGATTTGTACTTCTGTTAAAGGCTTTCCCACATTCCTTACATACATAAGGTTTCTCTCCAGTATGAATTTTCTGATGCTGAATAAGGTTTGTACACTGGCTGAAAACTCTCTCACATTCATTACATTCATAGGGTTTCTCTCCAGTACGAATTCTCTGATATTGAATAAGAATTGTATTCAATCTGAAGGCTTTCTCACATTCACTACATTCATAAGGTTTCTCAACTGTATGGATTCTCTGATGTTGTGTTCTCCAACCAAAGGCTCTCCCACAATCATTACATTCATAAAGTTTTTCTCTACTATAAACTCTCTCATGTTTAATAAGGTATGAATGCTTATTGAAAACTTTTTCACATTTATGACATTTATAGGGTTTCTCACCAGTATGGATTCTCTGATGTTCAATAAGATGTGTATTTCTACTAAATTCTTTCCCATATTCATTGCATTCATGAAACTTTATCTTTAAAAACAGTCTTTCATTTTTAATTAGTTTGGAATCATGTTTGATCATTTCTCCATATTTATCTGCTTTATGGGACTGGTTTCCTATCAGACCATTCTGCTGCTTAATAAGGTCTGAATTTAGTCTAAAGAATACCCCAAGTTCATTACATTCAAGATTTCTCTTCCCTGTGATGGTGTTTTTACAGCTGATGAGTATTTCTTTCAAATATTTTTCTTGGATTCCCTGATGTTTAATCAAGTGGCCATCACATTCTCTGGCTTTTCCTAACTTGAAGTACAAGAATCCACTCCTTATAAATCTTTCCATTTCTGTTTCCTTTAACAATGGTTCCTCAGAAATAGTTTCCTGTGGAGATGGCATCTTGCTTTTCTTTATACTCTCCAAGCCTGAAAGAAATAAAAATTGCAATGTCTCCTCTTCTATGTTGAAAGAAAGGAAGGGGTTATAATGGAGAAGCAAGAATTAAATTGATAATAAGTACAACTTGTGCATTTGCTAATTTCATTTGAGCAAAGAGTGAAAAAGGAGTGAAGATATAGTCAGAAAGGGCCACAGGGACTTCTAGTGGGGAAGGGAGGAAGAAAGTTGGTTGATCCAGTAGGCAAGGTGAGAACAGAAAACCTTGTTGGGTTAACAAGAAGAACGGAAGGTTAAGAATAATTACACAAATTAGATACGTTCAGGGGATATGGCCAAGGGAAGTGCATTGAATTTGGAATTATAAGGCCTTGGTCTGACTTCCAACTATGTTACTAGCTGTGTGATTCTGATTAAGTCACTTTCTCCTAATCCCATAAAAATGAAAAAGTTGGTACAGATCAAGGAATATTTACCTGAGGTCTAAGAATTGTTTGTTTGTTTGTTTAATATTCTGAAGACAGAGACTAAACATTGTATATTAAGATATACTCATGTGAGGAAATCTTAGGAAGCAGAGGGGGTTAGCATGAGGAAAACATCCAAGTGATCTATATCTATCTATATATTATATCTATATACTATAGACTATCTGGAAACAGATGATAAGGAGTTTGAAAAACAGACTCCATGTCAGCCCCCAGGGTTTTGTATAGTAGTGGTGGACTTTATCCAGACTTCTGCTAGAGATCTCTGTCAAAAGCAGAGCAAGTGGTTGAAATTTCTCAAATTGCCTTAATAATCTCATTATTCAAAGTATTGCCAATGATATAACTTCTGTCCAAGAATTTGATTCTTATCAATAAGGATAAAGTGGTAACTGGAATGAAAAGGATATAAAGAATAAATGACTACTTCATTATAGGATTTAAAAGAGAAGAGGAAAAAACTGAGCAAAATCTAAAATGCACTCTAGATTTTGGAAGAATCAATTTCGAGAATGGTTTAGGGGAAGGACAGGTAGGACCCCATGATCTAAAACTGTTACAGGGGTTAGTCACCTGAGGACAGATGGAATCTCAAGAATAAAATCCTCAGGCAATCCTCATTTTAATGAAAAAGAAAAGACGAGTTGATTAAAGAGACTGATGTGGATGTATAAGGAATTCACTAACCCTCTTAGATTTTAAAAAGACATGTACAAAAGACAGAATTGAAGGCAGTTAAAAGAGTGGATTTAAAAGTATGACAGAATCCTAAAATAGTATCAAGAATGCTTAAACTCAGCATTAGCTCAGCTTGCCAAAAAAAGAAAAAAGCTCATCAGAAAAGTTTTGGTTTATTTTTATAAAAATATTGGGGAAAAGAGAAGCTCAAAGACGGGATAGCACAGCTGCTTAGATAGATGGGATTATAGTAAGCAACAGAAAGAAGGCAGACTTGCTTAGCTTTCATTTTGCTTTTTTCTGTCAGAGAGAACAATTTTGGATTGGGAAAAAAATGGCTACTAGGGCCTTGGTTATAAATTCCTTATAATAAGAAATAGCAAGAGAATATCTGGCTGCCTTTGATGAGTTCCTATCACCAGGCCCAGACAAACTAAATTCATCTCAAAAATATCTTTTAAAAAGTCACTGTCATAGATTACAAGTCAATACTATGATATAGCTGACAAAAAAGTACTGCATTCTCAAACAGCATTCAGGAGCATAGTGTCCAACACTACAAAGATAATATAAGGTCCTACAATGTTCTGCTTTAGTCAGAATGTATCTAAAGTATCTAATGTATTCAGTTCTAGGTACCACATAGTAGGAAAAACACTGATGAACTTGAGTTTCCAGTTCAGGGTTATCACTCAGAACAATGAAGTACCTCAAGACTTTTCCATTTGAAGATCATTTGAAGGAAATAGAAATGTTTAGCCTTGGAAAAGAAGACTTGGGAGAGCAGGAGGAGCACTAAGGAAGAAGGATATGTGGTATCTATGTTCAAAGAGAACACAGATTAGAAGAGAGATTAAATCTATAATGCTTTGTCCCCAGAGAAATGGAACCATGTGTATAAAATACAGAGATGTGGATTTTGACTTGATGTAAAAGGAAACTTCCAAACAGTTAGATCTGTCCCAAAGTGAGACTGTTGCCAAATGAGGTTAGTAGATTCCACTCTTAATATACATCATAAACTGGTTAACCATTTGATGGGTATGTGGTAGAGGGAAATTCTCTACAGATATAGGTTGGACTAAATATCCTTTGATCTCTCTCCAAACTGTTAGATTCCATGATTGATTTATTAATTTTTAAATCAATATTAATTAAGTTTTTGATAATCACTGCTTAATAGTATATCATCTGACTATTCAAGTTCCTTTTCAAGTTCCTCTTTAGGGGGAAGGACAGAGAGGACATTATTCCTGCTAAATTCTGCCAAATGAGTATATTATACTCATTTCAGAATCCCTGCCTTTGTTCATGTTTTTCTTGTCTGAAATTCTCTTCTGTTTCTTGTCCTAGTTTCCCACACAAATCTTTTCTTGAACTTCCTGGCCCATATTGGTCACAGAAAAATCACAGAATTTTAGAGACAAAAAGAGTCTTAGAAATTGTATTTCTTTACGTCTGAGGGAAGTAAAGAGATTCATCTCGAGTCATACATTATACTTTCATTAACTTTCAATTTGTATTATATTTATTTGTGTAAATATCTAATCTATCCTATGAGAGAATAAGGATGGCAGAGAAGATGTCTTATTTTTGGTTGTATCCCCCATAGTATGCATTTAGTCCTTTAATCATTTATTTAAAGGTTCATAGATTGAACAGAGTTCAAAGGGACCTTAAAAACTATCAAGTCCACACCTTCCTTACATTTTAGAAAAGAGGAAAACTGCAGTGAAAAGGGTTTAAGAGATTTGAGCCTATTTCCAGACCCAAGTCCAGTGCCCTATCTACTATACTTTTATCATATTGCCTTGAATTGTTCCTTAAGTGTATTTTTGTCTTAAAATATGGTATTTAAATATTTCACAAATGTGTCTTGTATTTTCAATTAGATGTTGTCCTATTGAAGAGAAATATGATTTCTATAAACTTTATATCCTCTTTAGAAGGTATTTGGAATTCAACAAATTCCTGCTAAACAGACAAATTTAAAAAGGAGACTTTCTTTTTTCTTGATGCCAGAATATCAACTCAATAATTTCCTGAATGCTAACATTGCCCTTGACACTGGAGATAACAAGGAAAGTATAAGAAAATAATAATGAAAATGCCATATATTTTTACAGAGCTTTAAGGTTTACAGAATGTTTTCCTCACAACAGTTCTAAGAGATTAGAAATGCTAAGAAATTAGAAAAACAGGTTAAGTAATTTGCCAGTGATCACACAGCTAGTGTCTGAGGTAGAATTTAAACCCAGGTCTCCATACTCCAAATCCAATGCTATATCCACTACATCATGGTGCCCTTCCCTTTAGTATCTCAGAATCTAGGTAAGAGGACAAAACAAACACACATGAAACAATTACAGAAAAATAAAAGTAAAAAAAAAAGAGCATATATTCAAGCAATACATTATGAGGTTTAGCTATTAAGTGGTCTTGAAGTTCAAGGAAGAAAAAGATTAAAAGAAGACGGAAAATCCAAAGAAGGTCTCAAAGAAAAGGTAGAATCTGAAAGACCTTAAAGACCCACAAGTATCTGGAAGAGGATGAAGGGATGCAATATTAGTATGATACAGAATATGTAGAAGGGCAGATTTGGAGGAAAAAACATGGAGTGCATGGAGCATGGAGTCTAACTGGAGGAGAAGCCCTGTTTAGGTGTAATTCAGCAGAATACAGTTTTTGAAGATGGTCAAGGTTTTTCCCTATTCATTACCTCTGTTCTCAACTATAAAAAGCCAAAGGGCTTTTTACATATTTCACTAAGTTTCAGCACAAGGTTCAGAAACCAGAAATTTCTTTAAGTCAAAGAGCTAGGTATTTCCACCCCTTCTTTTTACATGAAAAGTCTTTATTTGTACAATTGAAAATCATTCTTCCCTATTCTATTCCTACTACAGTAATAAATAAGATAGATTGAAGATATGAAGGAGCCACTCATTACAAAGAACAATTATCAATTATAGTGATATGAACTTAGACCAGAATTATGGCAGAAGAAATGAAGAGAAAGGGAAGAATCCTAGAATTATTTTAGATGAATAACAATAGGACATGGTGATAGACTGGACAAAGAAAATGAAGGAAGAAAAATATTCATTGTGACCCCATGGTTTCTGGAGTAAGAAAGTAGAATAATAGAGTCATCACTGACAGAAATAGACAAGTTAGGAAGGAAAGTTGGATTGGTGAGAGAGATTCAGTTTTTTACATGTTGAATTTTAAGCAATACTGGTACATCCAAATGGAGGTACAAACACATGAGACACCTGGGCTAGAGTGGTGGAGGTGGGAGTCATCTGCAAAGAAGGGATATTTTGAGTTTTTGTAATGAATTATTAGAAAACAGAAAAAAGGAGGAAGGCAGGTACAGCTCTTAGGGATATTTGAGTTAGGAAAATGGAAAGAGAATCTGGTGAAACAGATGGAAAAAAAGACCAGAACAGAGAAGTGTCATAAAAGCAATGGGAGGAAAGATTTACACGAAGAGGTGTTCAACAGAATCAAATATATGAAAGTTTAGGTAGAGAGAAAAAAACTTGATGGTTTGCTTGATAGAGGTTCTGTTAGAGAAAGCAGGAGTAATATTCAAGAGGGACATGCTAGTAAAGAGTATGTGCAACAGGTATGTGCAACAGGTAGAAATGAAATGGTAGAAAATGAGGCAAAAAACAGATGAAATAGGTAGTGGGCCTGTGTATTTAAAGAGCTTGACAATGGAAGTGATGGGAGAAAAATGGGGCAACATACAACAAATAAAATAATAAAACATAATTTTTTAAAATTCTGTTTTGCTTTTTAATAGAGGAGGCCTATTTGTGTTTGGATGGATAAAGAAAGGAATGTGTGGATAGGAAGAAATTGAAGATGTTACAGAAGGAAGAAATAATTATAAGATTATTATATTCATTATAATTCCAGAAAAGAAGAAATGAAAGAGATCTAGGATTTGGGAAATAGCCTGGTTGAGGATGAGAGACATCTATTTCACCAAACTGGAAGTGTGAAGATAGACAAATGGACAAAATTTGAGAGATAGTATTTCCAAGGCATTGGTTAAGAAGAAATTATAGAAACCAAATTTCACCTCAGTCTAAATGAAGAACTCTCAGAGAAGAAGGGCAGACCCAAATGTGAACGGACTGGTTCACAGAACAGTTAGGTCTTTATCACTAGCAGTTTTCAAGCAAAAGCCAGCTGGCCATCTACTGGATATATTACAAAGGAGATTCCCTGTAATGAATGGGAAATTTCATTAGACTCTATGATATGTTAAGGGAGAAAGGTAAGATCAACATGGGATTTTTTGCAAGTCAATCTTATCCATTTCTATAGCCCAAGGATTTCTGAGAACTATCCAACCAAAATTTCCAATCCTCTACTCAAGTAATCAACAAGTATTTGCTAGATGATTATGTGCCAGGAATTGTGCCATTACTTCCTTTTCACTCTTATTCCCAGTGAAGCCCTTTCTATCTAGTTTTCACTCACCCGAGCAGATGTCTCTTGAAAGTTTTCTCTCCACCTCGCAGGGTTTTTTCCCTTGCTCCAAATGAGAGATCATATCTGGTTTGGAAACTTGATAACCTGCTCATAAGGAGAGGCACAGAACTTGGGGATTTGTTCTGGGGACAAAGAGTCATTGCAGAATTCAATTATGGTCCCACATACTTTAAGATGCTTTGAACTAAAAAGACTAACATCATAAAACCACGATAATTCTGCTCATTTTCAGGGTACACAAAGGGTAGACACTGCACCTACAAAGAAGCATGATCACTCCACATCTATTTCCCAAAAAGGGTTAAGCCTATTCAAGAAGCATAGGAAGATGGAAAGAATACTGGACTTAGAATTCTATGTCCTCTATCTGGATCCTTGAACTATCACTGAATTCTATGGATTATTTGATATTGACTTCTTAGAGCCCTACTTTCTTTATCTGAAAAATGGGAATAATGCTGGAACTAAATCCCTCACAGAACTATGAAGAGAGAAGTTTACAAAATGCAAAGTTTAAGTGTTTTTTTTTTTAAACACCTGCAAAAACAATGGCACTTCAGTGGATAAACTGAATCATAGGAGAAGTCATCCTTACCCAATGAGACCAGGTTTCCATAATTCTCTAGCATCATGTCCCTGTACAGAATTCTCTGAGCAGGATCCAGCTGCTTCTAGTCCTCCTGGGTGGAGTCCACAGCCACATCCTTGAATGTTAATGATCTCTGAAATGATAACCACACTTCTTTTGAATCAGGAACCATTCCTTTATATGACCCCTGGACCTTGGGCAAGAAGAGGTGAAGAGGATTTAAGGGAAGTGTTTCTGATAGTGTTCTGGGCTGCAAGTAACCCCATTGTCAAGTATTCATTTATTTCTCACATGTTTAGCAGTATACTAAATTCTATGTAATATGAAATAATATGGAAAATGATATATGCATTTAAACAATAGTTTTGCTCAGGAGGAAAACAAACATTAATAATTAATGAACAAAAAAAAAAAGAAAAAAAAGGAATAATTAGTGAACAATGTAAAGCATTTCTTCAAATTCTCCTAAAATTTATATATATATATGTAGCTTATACTGTGTCTGGTATTTCCTTAATAAATTTTAAGATGACCTGGTCTGTTACTTCCAAGAATCCTTTATTTTTATTTAAAAAATTAGTTCTTCCATTATGGTCAGCATTATGTGCAAAATGGCAGCTCCCCTCATCACTACCCTTCATCACCTGTTGACAGAAAGCAAAACAATTCTGAGCCATATGTTCTCCATCATGCTTGTCTCCTCTAGTTTGTGAATTTCTACAAGTATATACTTTGATATATATAATGATAACTCATCACATCCATCTAATTTCTCTTTGAGTCAAAAATAGCCTTCCATCATTATATTTCAATGCTATATTAAGTCTCAGTGATACCAGTGATTACATTTCATGAAAGAACTCCGAGACTTATCTTGCTTATTATTTGTATTTTGAGAATTTGCATATTGCGATTGGAAGATGTGATTTTCATTACTGCCCTATTCCTGCATACTATATCTATTAGGTTTTTGAATAATTTCATTGCTACTTTTAGACTACAGGAGCTAGAATTGGAAGAGAGCATGGGTATCATAGGAACACTGATAGAAAGTCAGAAGACTATATAGTCCAACACCATCTTTTCTTTTTTTTTTTAAATAATAGCTTTTCATTTTAAAAAATATATGCAAAGATAATTTTCAACATTCACCCTTGCAAAACCTTGTGTTCCAAATTTTTCTCCCTCCCCCCCACTTTTCCCCTCCCCTAGACAGCAAGTAATCCAATATAGGTTAAACATGTACAATTCTTCTAAATATATTCCCATCTTTATCATGCTACACAAGAAAAATGAGATCAACAGCAGGATGATTTCAGAGTCCTAGAGAGACTTACATGAACTGATGCTAAGTGAAGTGAATGGAACCAGAAGAACATTATACACAGCGACAAGATTATACAATGGTCAATTTTGACGGATGTGGCTCTTTTCAATAGTGAAGTGATTCAGGCCAGTTCCAATGGTCTTGTGATGAAGAGAGCTATCTGCACCTAGAGAGAGGACATGAGGACTGAGTATGGATCACAACATAGTATTTTCACTATTTTTTGTTATTTGCTTGCATTTTGTTTTCTTTTTCTTTTTTTCCCTTTTTTGATCTGATTTTTCTTGTGCAGCATGATGATTGTAGAAATATGTATAGAAGAATTGCACACGTTTAAGATTTACTGGATTACTTGCTATCTAGGGCCTCCATGGGGGGGAAGGAAGGGAAAAAATTTAGAACACAAGGTTTTGTAAGGGTAAATGTTGAAAATTATCTATGCACACGTTTTTTATTAAAGATTTTTATTTTTCAAAACATATGTGTGGACAATTCTTTAACATTAGCTCTTGTAAAACCTTGTGTTCCAATTTTCCCTCCCTTCCCCCATGCCCTCCCCTAGATGGCAAGTAGTCCAATATATGTTAATCATGGTAAAAATATGTTAAATCTAATGTAGGCATACATATTTATATAATTGTTTTGCATGTTTTGAAAATAAAAAGCTTTAATAAAAAAATCAGATCAAAAGGGGAAAAATGAGAAAAAAAACAAGCAAACAGGCTAAAAAATTGGCCTGAATCAGTTCATTGTTGAAAAGAGCCAAGTCCATTACAGTTGATTATTACATAATGTTGTTGTTTCTGCCAACACCACCTTTTCATAAATAAAGAAACTGAGGCCTTCTTCTGATTCAATTAGAGCACAGATCCATTAATGTATGATGACCCATTTTCTTCAGTAATGACAGCAATCATCAAGTGTGACTCTATGAACTCAGTGCCTGATGAACTATTTGAACAAAATAGTGATGGGTATTAAAAGAACAGAGAAATCAAAAGACTTGCTTGAAGTAATAGATGGCAGAGTTTGGATTTGGATCCTGTCCTTTGTCTCTACATTCAGTGACCTCTACACTACACCAAAATGCCTGCCAAAAATGTACACATTGTTTATTCCCTGTAACACCAGGTTTAGTAGACATCAATGGGGATTTTCTCCTTTCTCCATTTTCAATTTAAAGCCCTCTTATTGGACCTGCAAATTTTCAAGCAAATATATTCTGCACTATATTTTTAGATACTTTCTAATCTTGACCCTGGTCCAGAAATCCAAATTCCCTCCATACTTCAAACAATTAGAAAACAAATATCATAATTCCAATCAGGCACTGAATTGGATTCATCTGTGCACAATAAGGTGCACAAATCCTTTAAAGACCCCAAGTTTCTCATGAAAGTAAATAGTCTTTTTTTTTTTTTTTTTTTTTTTTTTTTTTTACCAACATTCTACCAGTATTTCTACAAGGCAATTAGAAACGAAATACAATAGACTCTAACGAAGTTAAAATGATTATCATACAGAGAGCAATGGAGAGGTACATAGTAGGTGTAAGCAGGTTACATCACAGCCAATGACAAACTTTGAATAAAAAAAGAATAAAAGAAATGGTGTCAAGAATAAGATAGGAAGAGAAGACAGGCTGCTCATGTGTCAGAGGTGAAGGATGACCAGAGTATTGCACTGTTACTTTCCCAATGTCCAAAAAAAAAAAAAAAAAAAAAAAAAGCAAGAGAGATTTCTAAGAACACTGATGAAACCCCCTCTGGCAAGGGGAGGAGACAGAAAGAAGTCAACCCAGATGGAGAGGCAAGGATGGGTTGTGAGTTGTTATCACTGACAGGAACTTCTGATTCAATGAAAGCATAGATCCATTGAAGTGTAATGAACGGTTTTCATCAATAATAATAGCAGTCATCAAGTTTGACTATATCAACTCATTAGCTGATGAACTATTTGAAGAAATAGCAGTGTGTTAGACCTGACTAAATTCATTCTGAAACACACACACACACACACACACACACACACACACACACGGCAAAACAATTGGAAAAAAATTTTAAGATATCTCAAAGAAAAAGTTACAAAAGGATGAAAAATATCACATATGTGATCTTTGGGGAGAGGGGGTTCAGGGAGAAAGTATGGATCTGTGATTTCAGTAGTATAGGGAAAGAGAACTTGCTGCCTCTGTTAGGAGTTTATGAAAACATAAAAAGTCTCTTAGTTTTGCTGATTGTATGAAGCTGTTCCCTTTTCTCTCTAAAAATTCTCTAGATTTACTTTTGCAACTCTCTAAGTTACTCCATTAATATAAAAAAGTAGCCATTAATAGTTTCTTCCTGGCTCAGTTAAATTACTAAAATAATTTCTGACTGATAAATGTTCAATGTTTTCTTCACTGGCCAATGGAGGTAACAAAGTACTTGAAGGAAAGCAAATAAGGGACCTTGGGGTTGCTGTCATGGCTGAAACATGATAGTAAAACTCCTTATCTTGGCAGGATTTTATCAGGTGAGTGATCTATAGGGCATTTCAAGGCAATAAGAGAAAAAGTAATTGAACCAGGGATTATAAAAGTAGCTCAAGGGGTTGGAAAAGCAAATACCTGTGAGCAGTTCAACAACTATTCTTCAGCTTGCCATCTAAAGGAGTAACTTGGAGCCCTGAAATATCAAGTGCTCAGGATGAGCCAGCTGGTGTATGCATAGAATCGGGTCTGGAACCAGGGCTAATCACTATGCAGCACTGACTCTAATCACAGATAGTACATCTATCAAAAAATGAAAATTCATTAACAACTACTAAAACATATATCTGCTTTCTTATTTTTATAAGATCCATCTGAGAATGATCTATGGTTTATCAAAAGGAAGCTGAAAAACAAACCTGCTTTTGAGATGATTTTTAAAAATTTCTTTTCTTTTCTTTTTTTGTGTGAGGCAATCAGAGTTATCAAGTGACTTGCCTAGGATCACACAGTAAGTGTCAAGGGCCTGAGGTCAGACTTGAATTCAGGTTCTTCTGATTCCAGGACCAGTACTCTATTCACTACACTATTTTGCTGCCCTCAGATGATTTTTTAATGCAAATCACAATTTTATGGTACCACATCTGAGAGGTGTAAAGAATACAAGATCCCATTGTGTCTCTTAGTGAATTTTTAAAATGTCTGATTCAGTAGAACAAAAAGCAGCCTTGAAAGGTTTCCCTCAATGTGTCTAATATGCATATATTAAATTATAAACATTTTGGCAGAGATAATTTCATTCAATGATCTGTTGATTATTGAAATTAAATAAGAAACATAATATTTGAGGTGCTCACCATTATTATGGAAATCATTCTGCTTAAAACCCAGACAAAAGGATTCTAAACTAATGAAGAGGTTCTCCAAATGTGTTTTCTTTGATGGCATTTTTTACTTACTGTATTGACTCATGAAATACTACAAAATCCCCTCAGTGAAACCCACAATAATACAAAAATCAATATTACCATCCACATTGGAGAAATGAAATGGATGAAAAATACAAACTGCACAGACTATAACATGTAGCTATATGGATAGCTTGTAAGATTGTTCCCATGTATTCATATACACTTAAGTGTATATGAATGTATATGTGTGTGTGTATGTGTGTGTGTATCTTGAATAGTTGCTGAAATTGGAAGAGGAATTGGGTCCAAAATTAAGTAGAAACTTGTCATGCTGAATTACATTTGGGAAGCTATTCAACACTTTCCATGTTAACTTACACTAAAGTCCATCTCTTTAATGTTGATATTCTGTGAGTTATATTTATATATACCATACTTTCAGAGAATTAAGATTTCAAGTAATCTCAGAACATGATGGGCACAGGTAACTTACAGCCTATATCAACCACAACTAATGTCTATAATGAGAAGTGATGCTCACCAAGAGCGTGGATGACTAGAAAAGGAGGTAGATTATCAGAAGAGACAAGAGATCATAAGATTTGGAGCTGGAAGGGGCTTTAGTGATCATTTAGTTCAATCTTTCATTGGGTCAGAGGAAACTGAGGGTCAAGGAAGTAAATTTACCCAAATCCCACAGGTAGGAGGAAGCAGAATCAGAATTCAACCCAGGTCTTCTGATCCTAAATCTAGTAGTGTTCCATTATAATAGATCCTAAATGCTATATTGGTATCTCTAAGATGGTAAAATAACCAGAGGAAGGGCTTCTGCACTTTAGGTAGATTTTCTATGGATATTTATAGAAAGATGTACTTAAGAGATCTAGAAAGAGGAAGGCTGGAATCTGCACTAATGGAAGGAGTATACACACCAACAACATCACAGCTATTTCAAGATAAGTGGCTCCCTAATGGGATTGAGCTCTTTGATGTTACAAGGATTGTACCCTTTGCTTATAAGCTCTAATTCAGAATGCATAGCACGCAGGAAGTCTAAATAACAAGCTGGATGAATTAGGGATATAGAGTGAAATCTGGGCAATATTCTCAGCAAGTCCTTTATAAACCATAAAAGATTTTAGTCTCTTGAAGGAGAACAATTGGAACCCTGGACTTTGGATGAGTCTTTGCCAGGCAGGGAAGCTCCTAGATAAGAGAAAAAACTATTTTGACTCAATAAAAGCCAAGATGGTTTTTCAGGAGAGATAGAAGAAACTCCAACTCACCTGAGACCTGGTCATCAGAATCCCCAAGTCCTTCTCCTCTATGTCTCCCTCATGGGGAAGGGCAGAATCCTGCAAAGGCAAAACTAGGAAGAGAAAAGGGCCATGACTTGTAAAACCATCCATGGCCTTGAAATTCCCATATTCATCAAGTGCAAATTTCTTATTTTGTTGAGTATGACCAGCACACTCTTGCAAGAAGGATGTAAAAGAGAGTCCTAACCCGCCCATTCAAAAGAACAGATCTATGAGTATGGCTGTTCAGGATCTTGACTCTGTCTAAAGAATCCTAGAAGTTTTCAGGAAACGAATTCCTAGTTTAGGAATCAGAAAATGAATCCTGAATTCATATGTCAGACCCCATATGGGGTATGATTTTAAGTAGTATCTGTCCCTTCTTATTTATTGAAGAAAAAAAAAATCTCTATTTTCCTTCCTTGGCTCACAGCATATGTGAGTCTTCCTACTTATGTCCTGACTTTGGTATGTCCATGTATGGCTGCTGACATAATGGGTGAGAGAAATTATTTTACTATTATAGTGATAATCTATTAATTTGGAATCCAGGCTATCTTCTTTATTTCTTCATTTAAAAGTAAAATCAGTGTCTATAAAAAAAGTCAGTCTCTAAAGAACATAATTGATTGATGAGTTCAATCAAGACCTTTTATTAAGAGTATAGAATCCAGTCAGGATGAGTTCTCATCTCAGAGAAAAAGGAGCCCTGTCCTTGTACTTCATGAGAGTTCAGGATGACCCTGTTCATGAAGGAGAAAAGCAACCACAGTGTTCTGGATGGAGATGGATTGCTGGCAGCAGCTGAGTCTCATAATCAAACCATGTTTTCAGTGGAAAATTACTAGTCCATCTCCTCGCTAAAAGTCCCACCAATCAGGGTTGATTTTCACTTGTCAGGGGCATTTTCTTTTACAAAGATATTTAAGGCATTCAGTGTCTCCAAGGTTCAAATCGCTGTTTCCTTAAGTGTAAACCAGAAACAATAACATAGATCCTAATAAGCTATGATAAGGCTCAAATAAGAAAAATCTTGTGACTCAAATAAGATAAGTAAAGCACTTTTTTGGTTATCAAAAAAAAAAAAAACAAAAACAAACCACTGACCATCTATTTATTATTAGTCTAATCAGTAATTGATTATTAATTACCCAGAAACCATGTCTCTCAGGATTTTTTATTCATAACCCAGAGGAGAATAGAGAGGAAGATAAGTGTAAGCCAGGAATGTTCACAGGACCAGAACCACAGGAGCTGAGGCAGATGGGAGTGTGAAGAGAAACATTAAGAAGGTATTGGAGAGAAAGGGAAAGCTTGGGATCATCATGTAAGGGTGTTGATCTCTTCCCACCTAGACATCATTCTTCCACCTTAATATATCCTCCTCTGAAGTGCCTCTTTCCCATCATGCAGAGTCCCCCAACCCCTTCTATCCCATACTTCTGAATCCCTTTTTCTGAACTTACCTTTCTCTTCAAATATCTGGATCAAATCCTCCATGGTTACCTCCTCCTCAACTTTATCCTGTCTTGTTTCCACAAGTAGGAAGGTCAGGAATTACTCTAAAACCAACAGTTCTAAGACCTGCTCCATCATCTCAGTATCCAGGCTCTGCCACAAAACCCTGGTCTCGTGTTGGTTGAGTGTCTTCCCCAATGGATTTCCACTGTTTAAGATGTTTTATCTTCACTAGAGCATGGGGACCCAGGAACAAGTTCACATTAGCTGGAAACTCCACTCTGGAACTCAGATCTCTGTTTCCAAGTAGACCATTACTTTAACACTCCAGGATGGACCCTTGCAGACCATACTCAGGGATACTGGGAACAAAGATGGGTTAAAATTAGCAGAAGAGAAGCAGTAGCCTTATGTCTATGGTTTGAAATCAAGAACTAGCCTCACATGTTGAGTTTCAATCATTTAACCAACAATTAATGAGGCAGTATGACTTAGAGAACTGAAGGTTGAGTCATGTGATAAACAAGATTCAAATCTCTCAGTTTCCTTAATTATAAACCAGAAACAATAACATAGGCCCTAATAAGCTATGATGAGGCTCAAATAAGGAAAGTCTTGTGGCTCAAATAAGATAAGTAAAACACTTAAAACATTTATAAATGGGCACCCAATTCTGCAAGGAGCTATGTGGGATAGAAAACAGAAAAAAAAATATGGATATATATATTGCTATAAGAAACTCTGGGGCATGCTTGGCTTCTAGGGGAGGGACTGGGGGGAAGGAGGGGAAGATCTGAAATACAAGGCTACACAAGGATCAATATTGAAAAATTATCCGTGCATATGTTTTGAAAATAAAAAGCTTAAAACAAAAAGTTATTAAGATAGGCTTTTATGAAGTCAGAGAGAGAGAGAGAGAGAGAGAGAGAGAGAGAGAGAGAGAGAGAGAGAGAGAGAGAGAGAGAGAGAGAGAGAGAGAGAGAGAGAGAGAGAAAAGAGAAACACTAGCACTAAATGGATGTATACAGGTGGTCAGGGCTTTACACTAATTGAGAGACACCATTACCTAGGCCCCTGACAGACACATCTAACCAGGCACCCAAGACTCTTGGTAGACACACATGCAGACATAAGTGATAGGGAGAGAGGCAGTTCTTGTCACACTCATACCTTGGTTTGTATGTCCAGCACTTAGCCCAGTGCCTTAAAAGAAGTGCTATCTGACTTGATCTGATCCACAAGGCTCTTGATTGACAAACTTAAGACACATGAAGCAAAGCTCAGGGCACACCTAGGGATTCTGGTGGGCACCCTAGGGCACACACACAAACCCAGGTACCCGGAGCTTCCGGCTCGCACTCATACATACTCATGAACAGCTTGTTGTCCTTTGTTTTTGAAGTGAACCAAAATGACCTTACTGTATTAGTCAAGTCACAGTGAATCCAGCTGTGGCTGATCAAACTAATATGAGCTTGGAGTGCTCTGCCACAGGTCGGACACAAACGGTCCCTGCAAATGTTTGGGGAAGCTTTTCTAATTTTGCACATCTCCTGGCTCCCTTGGGCTAATTCAATTCAGCTTTGCCCACAGAGCACAGCCCCTTCTCTGATGAGGGCATGCCGCTGGACCAGTCCTGGGCTTGTGTCATACAATCAATTCTAAAATTCTGGAGATAATTTGAGTCCTTGTTTTGCCTTTTCTGACCATCTTGTAAGCACTCGCCCCGTGTGAGGTCTCCATAAAATAATTTTTTTGCAATTATAGAAATGGTAAAATAATATGATGATGTCTTTGGATTACCGTGTAAGTTGGATTTAACTGAGGTAGAGTTGCACAAAGTTGTCAGCCTCTCTAAAGCCACCATTGTCCGGTGGTCGGACATGCACAGGTACAGACACACAAGATACTCGGACTTCTAGCTCGCACAGACGCACACATGCATGGTTACCAAGGCTTCTGGCTCGCACACGTACACGTTCACATCCAAGTACTCGGGCTTCTGGCTCGCACATGTACGAGACTCCCCGCATGGCTTGGAGCGCGGGCTCCTGGTCAGGCCCATCCTGACTGCCCACGTAGGACGGCTCGGGATCAATGTCCCCCGCTCTTACCCCCTTCTACCCCCACTCCTTCCCCTCCCGGGCCGGAGGAACTTCAGATCCTCTCCATCCTATCCCCACCCCTTTTCGGCCTCCCCATTCAGGCCAAGTCAGTCCGCTGGTGCGCCGCGTGTGGCAGGGCACAGGAGGGCCTGTTCAGGGCCGCATGCTTGGGTCGGTCAGTACCTGGAGACTGGTTCTGCGAGCTGACTGACCAGCCGCGAAGCTACCACCATACAGCCCAAGCTGGGGCAGGAGTGCGCCTGCGCCTGAGAGAAATATAACTACAATTCCCAGAATGCGGCTGGCTGCTCTGTTTCTATTTTCCCGCGGTTCCACCATTCCTAATTCCCCCCAAAAAATCTTTAATGGTTAGCATTGGTCTGGTCTATCCCTTCCAGGCACTAAGAGATCAACTGGTCCCACCCACAATGACGTCAATGTCTAAACAGACTCTGCCTGAGATGCTCCTTACTGTCTCCATGGCAACCCTTGAAGAGACTGTTCGGTTCTTTGCTCCTACTCAGATGTCACTGAGTGGGACAGGGAAGGGTTATTTCATTTTAAAATCCTAACGTAGACTTGGAATAAAGCTAGGGACTCTTTCTCCCTAAGGAAGTATACAGTGTAATGGAAAGAGCTCCGGAAGAATCGAGCAAATGACATGTATATAAATATATCCATCACTACAATGATGCAAATGAAAATAATAAAAGGCAGTTGCACTCAATCTCAGGTTATTTGCAATAAACAATCATGATTGTGGAGAACAATGGCACAGCATTCTGAATTCTAATTGGCCTCTGACACTTACTAGCAGTGATCCTGGATAAGTTACTCAATCTTTGCCTTCCTTTCCTCATCTACCAAATGGAGTCTGGCATAATCATAGCACTTACCCCCAGGGCTATTTTGAAGACAACATGAGATAATGTTCATTAATGCCTTGAAACCTTAAAGAGCTGCATATAAATGTCAGCTATTATTATTAAAATAGATTATGAAACACATACTCCTCCTTGAAGTAGAGGGAACTTGAGGGGAAATGGGTTCAGAAAAATGCAACAACAACAAAAAATAAGGACTAGTTTTTGCCTAGATGTATTTCTTTGTGTCCCTGGGAGGATTTTTACATTTGTTATGAAAGGATTCATTAGAAGTAAGGGATCAGTACGATGTTATCATAGTTGCTTTTCCTTCATTCTTGTAGAGGACCATGACATCAGGGAGATGATGCTATTCAATGCAAGTGAATTGGACTGAGGTGAGGGAAGGCTGGGCAAGGTCACCAGCCTCACTTTCTCTTCCAGAGTCATCTGGGTCCAATGGTCAGATACAGACCAGGACAACTGGAGATAGCCCTGCAGAACATAATAGGGAAATGAATAATATGAAAAACAGCACAAAAGCCTTCAATACAAATAATAAATTTCAAAGAAAATAAAAAGCACTGAATTTGGATGCTCTAAAGACTGCGTATGAATCTTGTCTCTAACATTAGCTGTGTGACCCTAGAGCAAGTATTTTAACCTCATTGATCCACAGTTTCTATAAATGCGAGTTTTTGCAATTTGTTTCCAGAGTTAAGTGGGTGCCTGAAGGTTAGAAAGGTTCTTGGGGAAGGCAGTGTTCCTTACTCAGAAATGTGTTAGAGTCAGGTTTTCTTGTAAACAATTACATCTCAGAAATCGGTGATGACTTTGACTCCAAGTTAGAATTATTGTCTTGTTGATTGTTTAAACAAAAAAGTCCTAATAAACTTAAAAGAGTATGTGCATACATTTTCCTTCCTTTCCTCAGAAATCAACTATTAAACATTTACTAACACCAGTGGAACTGTTTCTTTGAAGATTGTTGAAAAGTGGTCTTCAAATTCATTCATTTCTTTTGAAGCTGTGTTTTATATGTGCATAAAAATTTAATCTGTGGAAAAGAAAACCGTAAACACAGTGACTATAACAATAATAACTATATAAATGGGAACATTTGAAGGGAAGACAAAGACTGAATAACAGAAAAAATCAGTGAAAGTTCCAAAAAATAGGTAATGTTATACTTTTTTTCCTCAAGGCAGAGAAGTGGAGGACCTCTGGGACAGGTTATTATATATAGTTAGATATAGTTTCTGTATTAGGTCTTAATAATTTTCTTTATTTCAATGGATGGTGCAGCTTGGAGGGGATTGGTGTTGAAATGATTGTAATGTAAATGAGAAAAGGCACTTCTGGTACATTATGTTCAGCAGTTCTGGACACCAACGTTCAAGAAGGATATTGATAAGCCTGGAAAAGACTGCAAAGGGTCATGATAACTTTATTCAGGACTCTGAAGGGTCATTATATGAAGAAAGTACTAGCTTGTTCCATTTGGTCTCAGAGGTCAGAGCCAGGTAGAAGATGGAAAGGGATCAATTTAGACAAAGTCAAAAAAACATTTCCTAAGAATTAGAGCTATCCAAAAGAATGATGGGCTGCCTCAAGAAGTAGTGGCTTCTGTGGCAGCCCTTTTCATAGTGGCTAGAAACTGGAAACTGCATAGATACCCATCAATTGGAGAATGGCTGAATAAATTGTGGTATATGAATATTATCAAATATTATTGTTCTGTAAGAAATAACCAGCAGGATGATTTCAGAAAGGCCTGGAGAGACTTACATGAACTGATGCTGAATGAAATGAGCAGAATAAGGAAATCATTATACATGGCAATCAATAAAACTAGATGATGATCAATGATGGTCAATTGTGATGAACGAGTGTTTCTTCAACAGTGAGATGATTCAAACCAGTTCCAATTGTCCAGTAATGAAAAGAGCCATCTACATCCAGAGAGGACTGTGGGAACTAAGTGTGGAGCACAATATAGCATTCTAACTCTTTCTGTTATTGTTTGCTTGCATTTTTGTTTTCCTTCTCAGGCTTTTTTTTTTTTTCTTTCTAGATCCGATTTTTCTTGTGCAGCAAGATAACTATATAAATATGTATACGTATATTGGATTTAACATATAATTTAACATGTTTAACATGTATTGGACTACGTGCCATCTAGGGGAGGGGGTGGGGGGAAGGAGAGGAAAATTTGGAACAGAAGGTTTTGCAACTGTCAATGCTGAAAAATCACCCATGCATATGTTTTGTAAATAAAAAGATAGAATAATAAAAAAAAGAAGTAATGGCTTCTTCTACTTTGGAGAATTTCAAGTGGTCCACTTGCCATAGTGGAGAACCAGGCTGCATGTTCATGTGCCACAGTACAGATTCCTTTCATGTATGGATTTGTGGTCCAACAGTTTTTGTGATAATGGTAAGATATTTCTATATCATATTCCCTAGTTGTGGCTGAAATTTCACAGAAACAAAGTTCATAAGATTTGATGAACTGGTAAGTGATTATTGGATCATCAGTGTGAATTTTGAAATTATCAAAGATAAAGGCAGGGGGTTGGAGGCAAAACTGCAAGCCAGAGTCTGAGATTGATGGGGGTGAACTCTGAAACTGTGTCCCCTTTAATCTGTAAAAGAATCACTCTGAAACTGTTACCTTTGATTTGTCAAAGAAGGGAGATTTGCCGTCTCAGATTCCAAAGAGTCTGGGAGAGAGCATACTTTCCAGATGGGCCTTTTCTAAGGTAAGCAGTGCCATTCAGTTGGAGATCTTGAGCAATTCACCCTCCCCATTGATCTTTTGGGGATAGTTGGATCCCTGAAAGGGAAATTCCAGGCTCTGGGAGTTCTGGGAGATGTGAAATAGACATTCCTATTGAGTGGCTTCAAACTCCAAGATAAGTATCGCGGCCTGGGGGCATTGACTCTCTTTTCAACTGGAACCAAGCCTCAGACTTCTTACAAAAAGACAATTTTGAACTCCAAATCTCTGCAGAAGTCCAAAGTAGAATTATCCTTTGCCAAGGGACCTCTCTTCTTGACACAACTGCTTACCAGGACTCTTGCCTGCTGTGACGATATTCTCTTCTCGATGATAATCTTTATTTCCTTAACAGGACTCTTGCCCTTAAGATGTCTGTCCTCCTAGCAAAACTGGCTTGTCGGTCCCAATAAAAATCCCTCGCCATTCAGACTTTTTGGGTTTGTGAATTCTTTCACGTTGGACCTGCGCCTCCAACTAAAGAGGGGATTCTCACATCAATTCTCTACCATTAGACCCACATCAAGATTACTGAGGAAGGAGAGATGACCTATAGAAGATGACAACAAAAAGATCTGATCTGTGAGACATACTGGTTAGTGTAAATTTCATAAGAGGATACTGAATGATAGTGGGATAGGATTAGAACATGGAGTGACAGTGGGGAGTTGGAAGTTTGATTACCCTTCCTCACTTTATATATGAGCAATGACTGAAAAAAGGAACAGATGGCCTCAGAAAGGGTGGCCTAGAATACAGTTCAGGAGAAAATTAGGCTTCTGCTGGCACCAGAAGATGAAAGGATTGCAAGAGGAAATACTTGAAGATAAAAGGGAGTTGGTTAACAACTGAGTGGGTATTCCAAAGGGCATAGTGGAAAGAGTGAGTAGAGAATAGTGGCTTGGGAGGGGGAGGGATAAAGTAACTAGGGATTTAAGTTCTTGAAAAAATAATGAGTAAAGTGAATTTCCCCAGGGTAACCAGAAGTTTTGAATCATAAGGAATTAAAGGAGTAGGAAGTCGGCTTCTTTGAGTTGGAGTTTCAATGAGCAGGGAAAAACATGTGGACAAAATTGGCCCCAAGATATTAATTAGAATGTTCATGTGATGTTGCCTCTATGGAATCTTTTGATTGTAGTGGGGAAGAGAAATTAGACTTGTTCTACTTGGTCCCAGAGGACAGAAGTTGGCGCAAGGGGTAGAAGTAACATAAGTCAATAATTACTAATTATAAGGAAAAAACTTCCTTATAATTAGAGTTATTAAAAAGGCAATGATCTGCTTTAAGGGCTCCTAAGTAGTGTACAGTCTAAAGGATACAATCTCTGGGCTGGGAGGAAAGATCTGGTCCTATAGATGATAATGGATTTCCGGAAGAGTCCTTAGTTGAATACCTTTTTAGGCTTTTTCCTTTCTCTCTCTCTCTCTCTCTCTCTCTCTCTCTCTCTCTCTCTCTCTCTATGTCTGTCTGTCTTTCCCCTTTCTTCAATTTTTTCTTTGTATTGAGTACTTCCCATCATTTTCTGTATAAAAGTCCAGCAGCTCCTGGGAGGGGAACCAAAAGAGTTGGGATGGAGAGGGCCTGCTCAGTCTTGGCTACAAGGTTTCATGAGAACAATGAAGTCATTTTGAATTTACTTTTCTGTAATTGAGGAGATTGAAACAAGGACAGGTGACCTAGTTGTATCCATATATGTTCATACCAATATTTAGAAAGGGCTGTAGGCCTTCAATAAAATAAGGATAAAAATCGGAGCACTTTAGTTACGGTTCTGAGTCAGTTATTAGCATACTATTTTTCAGAAGGCAGGGGCTGCCATTTTTATATTTGTATTCCTTGCATGATGGGCTGAACAGATTAGATACTTAAAATGAATTGAATTTTCTGTGAGTAAGTTTAGCTTGTTGCTAGGCCATGTATTATTGCCTGGGCCTCTGAGGTACCAGTTGATATCAACTATTAGAATGAATTTTTTGAAAAACAAAAAACAGAGGGCATTTCACACAGAGATGGGCTGATAGGGGAATGATGTCCTCTCTCAAGGGTCTTAGCATGGGAGATCACTACTCTTTTGGCTTTATTCTTGACTTTTGGAGTTTATCCACTCTTTCTCACCACCAGTCTCTTTGTGGGCTTTCTTACCTTTTCCCCTCCTTCCTGGCTTCCTTGTATGTGTCATTTTCCTCTTTAGAATGTAAACATTGAGGCTAGAGACTGTCTTTCTGCTTGTAAGTGTTCAGTTAATGCTTGTTGACTTAAAATATTCTAGAATCAACAGAATACTTAAGTAACTTTTCCAAAGAGCATGAGTTGTGAGAACCCAAGGAGCAAGGGTTGTTAAATTTAATAATTCAATTCAACAAGTATTCATAAAGCAGTTACTATTTACAAGGCACTGGAAGTAGAAAGACAAATATAAAACTGTATTGCCCTCAAGAAGCTTATATTCTACTAATGGAAACAATACATACATAGATGTAGCCCATGGCTCAGGGCCTCTCAAAGACTCTGCTTACAAGGATCAGTTCAGTTGTGGGGGCTGATTCCACAGGGTCATCTTCTCTTTTTTGACCTTTCCCTAATTTGGAATTCTCTGGGAAAATCTTTAAAACAAAGCTTTAGTGGGAGTGGCATCTAGGTTTCTCCAAATGTGGAACACAAAGTTCTCAACTCTACAAATAACTCAAATTACATTATGGGTATTGGGTATGTGACAGCTTTTATTATACTCAACACCAAAAATCCATAATAGGCAAAGGAGGCACAGAACTATAAAATTTTCAACTTACCCATTAAATTCATTAGAATTTCCAGGAAATTAGATATTTTGGAGGACTGCTGAACACCCACCCCATTAATTCAAGGCTCTGTCATTTAGGCAAGTCTTAGGAATGATATATCTTGTCCATTCCCCAGGTCAGTTTTCCTAGTGTTCCTTCACTCTTAAACATCCTGTAAGTCCCTCAAATACAGGGAACTTGTTTTCTATTCACACAACTTGTCACATACACAATAAAACTTAGTAAATATTTCTCAAATTAATGGTACTTCTTGAATGGTTAGTTATTTAACGTCTATGACATTATCTCTTCATTCATCTTCTATCTCTTAGACGACTTCTCTATTTCCCCCTACCAGCTCTTCTGCATCCTCCTATTCCCTAAGCATAAATGTTCCACAAAGCCTTCATTCCTTCTCTTATCTACAGTCTCTCCCCTTTCGAAGTCTACAACTCCCATGATTTCAGCTATCCCCACTTAGGAAATGACTCCTAAATCTATATTTCCTACCCTTACTTCTCTCCAGGATTCCAGGTTTACTTCACTTGATTGAATTCTTAGCCCTCAAATTTCCCAAGTCTAAAATGAACTCATCATTCTCACAATATGAATAAATCACATTTATGTATTGCCTTAAGTTTTGGAATACACTCTATACACATTACATATGATCATCTTCAGCCCAAAATATGTTCTCCTTCTCCATTTGCCTATTTCAATGGCCTCATCATTCTTCTATCTCAGCCATCTATGCTAAAAACTTGAGTTATCTTTTATTCCTTCTTTCCCTTCATTACTCTATTAACCATTAAATTCTATTGCTCAAATTGCCCCCATCAATTTAATCTATCCATTTTATTTCCACTACCATAACCTTAGTGTAAACCTGCCTCACTTCTAAAGTGGATTACTTCAATGGCTTCATTGCCTCTAGTCTCTCATCCCATTCCTATTCACTCTAATCCTATTCATTCTCACAAAGTAATCTTCTTAGAGCATGATTCAATCATGTTATTCTCCTATTGTAAGAGTCAATGGCTCTCCATTGACCAAGCAAAGAAAATTCAATTTCCTTTGTCTAAGCATTGAATCCCATCATAATTGAGTGCCAATCTACATTTACAGATTCCTCTCATATTTTTTTCTGTACATACTCAATGTTCTATCAAAATTACACTCTCATGGACACATTTAAAACATTCCCAGCTCCATGCACCATTCTCTTTTCCTAGAGTGCCCTCCTACCTTCTCAGTATGTTAAATCCAATTCATTCTTCAAGGTCCATCTGAATTGTTCCCTTCTCCAAGAAGCCACCTTTCTTGAAATGCCTCTCACCTCATAGTCACTTCCTTTCCTCCTTCCATTAACCTTTCAAAGAATTTCAAAATCTCTTATGCACTTAGAATCTAATATGTGGGCAAGTCATATCTCCACTAGACTGTGAGCTCTTTGAGGGCAGGAACATGTCATATATATATATATATTTTTTTTGTTCATTTACTTCTTTTTTTTTTTTTATTTAATAGCCTTTTATTTACAGGATATATGCATGGGTAACTTTACAGCATTAACAATTGCCAAACCTCTTGTTCCAATTTTTCACCTCTTACCCCCCCACCCCCTCCCCTAGATGGCAGGATGACCAGTAGATGTTAAATATATTAAAATATAAATTAGATACACAATAAGTATACACATGTCATATATTTTTGTATCTTCTTTACAGTAAAGAATGGTATGCATATCAAGTATTAAATAATTATATGTTAGAATATTTCCTAAGTTGCATAAATAAGTGGTTAATTATTGATTTACTTATTAATGGGTTTAGATGAATCAATAAATTGTTAAATGTTACATAAATTAATTCATTGGTAAAACAAATTAATGAAAGTATGAATAATCAGACTGTGGCACAGAATAAGAATATCTAAGAGTCAAGTGATATAAGTTGAATGAGATAATTTTAAATGCTATTCAGAAGCACATACTGCTTTAAGACCTGCTCTCAGAAGGTCCCCTTTGGAAGGCTATCATCAAGTTTTAGATGCTATTACTACTGCTGCTGCTGCTGCAATACTTGATCACTAATACTACTATTACTATTGATAATATTAATAACCAATATTTAAAGCCATTTAAAATTTGCAAAACTCTTTTTTTTAATGGTTTAAGTTGTCATTTCTTTTTAAAAATTATTATAGCTTTTTATTTATAAGATATATGCATGGGTAATTTTTCAGCATTGACAGTTGCAAATCCTTTTGTTCCACCTTTTTCCCTCCTTCCCCCCACCCCTTCCCCAAGATGGCAGGTTGACAAATACATGTTAAATATGTTAAGGTATAAATTAAATACAATATATGTATATATGTCCAAACTGTTATTTTGCTGTAAAAAAAAGAGCTGCACTTTGAAATAGTGTACAATTAGCCTGTGAAGGAAATAAAAAATGCAGGTGGACAAAAATAGAGGGATTGGGAATTCTATGTAGTGGTTCATAGTCATCTCCCAAAGTTCTTTTGCTGGGTGTAGCTGGTTCAGTTCATTACTGCTCTATTGGAACTTATTTGGTTCATCTCATTGTTGAAAAGGGCCACATCCATCAGAAGTGATCATCATATGGTATTGTTGTTGAAGTATATAATGATCTTCTGGTCCTGCTTATTTCACTCAGCATCAGTTCGTGTAAGTCTCTCCAGGCCTCTCTGAAATCATCCTGTTGGTCATTTCTTACAGAGCAATAGTATTCCATTATATTCATATACCACAATTTATTCAGCCATTCTCTAATAGATGGGCATCCACTCAGTTTCCAGTTGCAAAAATATATATATTATCTCACTTGATCCTCACAACCCTGGGAAGTAAGTATTCTTATTATCCCCATTTTATAATTAAGAAAATGGAGGCAAACTGAGATTCTAAAGTCAAACAGCTACTATGTATCTAAGGCTAGATTTAAACTCAAATCTACATTCTATGCCTAGCATTCTATCCAATGTCCCATTTAGCTGCCTTTGAGTTACTAGTTTACATCAGCTAGCATGACTTTAACTGGCCTCATAAAGAATGGGGGGAAGGGAGAAGGTAGCACTGACTGTCCCTCAGTCAGGTCTGCAGGGTTCCCTGCAATGGTAAGAGATGAGTGAAATGAAGAGTTACTTATAAATGCATCTATCCTGGCCTGTGACTTTCTCTAGCTGAATCTGTCCATGGTGCTAAAGACTTCTTTAGTCCTCAGGGGAACTGCATTCCAACATCAGTACAAGACATCCTAAAACTAGTGTCATTTTTTAAGCTATTCAGACTTTTATGATTTGAAAGGCACTAAGACTTTTGGAACACCCAGCATGTGTATTACTAAAGCAAACAACCTCAAATAAAATTCCTTGGGGGATGATGCATCCAACTCTTCTTGATCTCCTGAACTAGGATTTAAGAATAGGATTCTACTTGGAGATACAGGCAACTCTCCTGTTTTCTAATCTGCCCCTAAAACATAAAATATGGAAGCTCAGCTCCCTTAGGAATTTAAGAGGTTGCTGAGCATCTGAAGCTCAGAATGATAGATAGCAGAATCCCAGGTACTGATGATGCTTATGAAGTGATGGGATCATATTTCTTAAGAGCTTTGAATGACTCAATAAAAATGACCTTCTATATAATCCATGCAATAAGATCTGGATAACTGACATCAGATCCAAAGATGAATTCTTGGGGTTGAAATATCTTTGAATAAAAAAAAACAAAACCTCATGTTTATGATCTGGTTCCAGTCTGAGAGCGCTTAGATCCTGCTTTTCATTGTTACTACTCTGAAATACTTTAAGTGACAATAGTTAAGTGCAAGTGGTAGTTAAGACAATTATATCTATTGATCCATCTCAGGATGTGAAAGGAGTGGACATGTGGTCTTGGTTTTTGTTGTTTCATAACTTACATCCAAACAAAGGGTTTAGAAATAACTTTGAGGAAATTACAAAACAAGTATTTATTTTGGGTCAAGTACTATTACATTTCAGATAACCACGAGGTGGCACTCCACTGGAGCTGTTTCCTTCTGATGTGGACAAGAGGGAAAGGGAACAAATATTTATTAATCACTTCCAGTGTACTAAGTATTTTACAAATATTATCACATTTTTCTTCCCCAAAACTCTATGAGGGAGGTGTTATTATTATCCTCATTTACAGTTGAGGGAAATGAGGCAGAAAGAAGTTTACTGAATTGTTCAAGGTCACAAAGCTTAGGAAATATCTGAGGCTGAATTTGAATTCAGATCTTCCTTCCTCCAGGATGAGTGCTCTATCCACTGTGTCACTCAGATATTACTCAGATACCAGGGCTATCACAATCTTAATAGGCTGCAAATATGTTTTCTGGCCAATGAAGTAGTGCCTTCAAAGTCTGAAAAGATCTAACTATGCCTTTCCCCAGCTCTTTCCCCAACTCTGTCTTCTCTTCACCTCTGACAACTCCCTATTTTTGCCTTTTTTGACAGCTATCCAGCAAGAGGATTTACCTCCTCATAAAAGCTACCAATTCCCAAGTCCTAGTATAGAAGATAATATGTTCTGAATATTAATTGCTAAAAATATCTGAATCTGGCCTCCAAGCCTTAGCAGAATCATCTGTCTCAGCATCTCTTCCCTCTGTACCTATTAAATTAGACACACAACAAATAGATTGCTATAGTTTTAATAAACATGGAATGAAAGTTATTAGGAAAACAAGTAAATTATTCTCCATTGTATAGCGATTGTTCCCCAAGTCTTCTTTTTCTTTGCTTTGTATCCCAATCTTTTATGTAGAGCTCCCTCACATAAATGAGACTAGGGGCAGGGATACTTGGGACGAGAGACTTTTACCCAATCCTTCAGAAACAAAAAAACCTCACCAATTTTAAAAATTCTTCCTGGCTCACCCATTTAATCTCGAAACCTCAGAAGACTCTGGATTGTAGATAAGCATGGCAAAGCATCTTCTGCTCATAGAATCCCTTGATGGACTCACTATTCTGGTGTGTGATGTCTCAACCCCAGAAGTTACAAAAGGGTGTGTGAAAAAGAAATGAAATGCAGTCACTGTCCTTTTATTAAAGTCCTCTGTCACCAAAAAGTTGGTATGACTTCAGGATAGCCAGATTTATAGTAAAAAGTCTCAGAATTTGTCCCCTTCACCACCTTCCAAATCATTCCAGGACCCAGTAAAAATAACTCCCAATTTATCTTGATGAATTCACAAACAATTTTGATGCAAAAGGTCTTAGTATCTTCTATTTAACTAGCTTTCCTTCTTTCAGGAGAAGGATTCCTAGAGTTTTTGCACCGAGATTACACAGGTCAGTCACACAGGTTTAGGACACATCTTTTTTTTCTATTCTGCTCCTCTTATTTTTTCCTCCATGAAATACTAGTCCATGGACAATATGAAGAATACTTCAAATAGGAAAGGAGGTGGATGATTCTCTATTAGGCATATACATCAATGTATATATACATATCTAAGTTTTAAAAATAATTATTTAAACAACACATAAATCTTATTTCTTGTTTTTAACATGCTCTAGGAGGAGAGTCCATGTTCTCCTTAGCAAATGTGAGTGACTTCTGTGGAACCCACAGGTTGTAAAAGGAGGTGACATGGGTCTCCATAGATAACCTAATATTAGATGCTTCCTTCTTCTTAATAACCTGAATCCATCTCTGACTCAGGACCATTGATCAATGTAGTTCATAACTACAGGGGATAGATTCAGAGAGTTTATTACCAGTTTCTGATTTTCCATCTTAACTAGTTTATTAATTGAACTCAGAACATAGTGAATTTAGATTCATCAGGGAGCAGAATCAGACATTCATAGGAAAGCAATGTTCATTAAACAATTTAGTTCATTGAAAGTGATCAATTTTTTTGTGGTATATGAATATTATGGAATATTATTGTTCTGTAAGAAATGACCAACAGGATGATTTCAGAAAGGCCTGGAGAGACTTACACGAACTGATGCTGAGTGAAATGAGCAGGACCAGGAGATCATTATATACTTCAACAACAATACTATATGATGACCAGTTCTGATGGACCAGGCCATCCTCAGCAACGAGATCAACCAAATCATTTCCAATGGAGCAGTAATGAACTGAACTAGCTATGCCCAGAAAAAGAACTCTGGGAGATGACTAAAAACCATTACATTGAATTCCTAATCCCTATATTTATGCACATCTGCATTTTTGATTTCCTTCACAAGCTAATTGTACAATATTTCAGAGTCTGATTCTTTTTGTACAGCAAAATAACGTTTTGGTCATGTATACTTATTGTGTATCTAAGTTATATTTTAATATATTTAACATCTACTGGTCATCCTGCCATCTAGGGGAGGGGGTGGGGGGGTAAGAGGTGAAAAATTGGAACAAGAGGTTTGGCAATTGTTAATGCTGTAAAGTTACCCATGTATATATCCTGTAAATAAAAGGCTATTAAATAAAAATAAATAAATAAATAAATAAAATAAAAAAATTAAAAAAAAGATTAAAAAAAAAAAAAGAAAGTGATCAATTTTTGTTAGAGGTTTTGGATGGAAGCAGGAGGTTAGATATTTATAATTAATCTACAAAACCACCAGTCTACCTTAAGAGATGATTGGTTTGTAGTTCATGAGTCCCTTCCAAAGTCTTTTCCTTGTCAGTCATCCAAAAAGACTATTTTATGGAGGGCTCAGACATGATAAGGGCTCACTTGGTAGTCAGAAAAAGTGGTTCAAGAACACTCTCAAAATCTCTTTTAAGAACTTTAAAATTGATGGCACAACATTGGAGACACTGATATGGGACTGCCCAGCTATGGCATGCCCTCATCAGAGAAGGCTCAGAGCTCTGTTACCAAAACAGAACTGAAACAGCTCAGAAGAAATGTGAGGTACACAAAGTTAGAGAATCCATTCCAAATGCTCTTCTGGATTTTTTGTGCCCAATCCGTGGCACAGCATTTTGAGCTCATTTTAGTCTGATTATTCACAGTCATATACAACATAATGATATCATTTTGGTCCTCTTCAAGAACGAGGGACAACAACCAACCAAAACACAAGGAATTTTATGAAATGGTTTCAATGTTGAAATACATAAACGTATCGGTGATGTCATCCATATGGGAGTCCTGTCCAGTGATGCAGATTATAACCAATCTGTGTCTGTCCATTCAATACTACTCTTGTTGATGTTCTTCCAAAAGTTCTCTACGGGGGCTCCCCCATTTAACAAAATATCATAGTAATAGAAATATAATAGCCCCTTCTTCCAAGAAACCTGATGAACACTCTTAACACTCTTCTACAAATATATATCATCAAGAGAAAGATTGGCCAAAGGTAGACATACATATGGGCAAAATATATGATCAAGATATCCACTTGAAGTATACACAGGGAGGAAAAATGTCATGGCTAAGATATATACATGGGGAATACATGTGGCCAGGACACACATATGAAAGAATAACTCAAGCCTCTGACACTGAAGAATTGTTGACAGCTTCTAACAATATTGTTATACTTTCAGAAGCAGTTAGATTGATAGAGTACATACAGAGCATGGAGTCAGCAATACTTGGTTCAAATATAGCTTCAGTCACTTACTAGCTGTGTGACCCTGAGCAAATCACATAATCCTTTCTCTAAGTTTCCTCATTTGTTAAATGGGGGTAATAATAGCACCTACTTCCTTGGGTTGCCATAAGGACCAAATGAAATAACAATTATAAAATTTATATGGCATATGGTAAGCACTAAATACATATTAGCTATTATTATTGTTATCCTTATTATTCCTTTAAAGAGGGGGCAATGGTAGAACATGTCAGCAGTCTAATGTGAGGCAAAAAAAATTAATCAATGTAATCAGGCTTCATTAAGAAAAGTAGAAATCTTCAGAAGTAGACATGTGAATTCCATCAGATACTAATTAGATTTTTGGAGCTAGAAGAATCATGGATTCTTTATTTTACAGATAAGAAAATTTCTTATAAGGAAATGGAAAAACAAGAAAAGTAAAAGATTCAACCAAGTTAATGCTAAAATTGTGGCAGGGACATAGCTAAAACTCAAGTCTACTGATTCCCTGAACTTGGCTCCTTCTAAATGATAATGTAATGATTACATGTCCCAATGGTGAATCCATCATATATTGTTATTGTTAGTCCTTCCTTTCAGAAGAGGACCAATGACATCACAGGTTGATAACTATGCTTGTGCAAGAATTGGATTTAAATGAGGCAGAGTTGCACAAAGCCATCAGTGTCTCTTTCTCTTCCAGAGTCATTTAAGTCCAATGGTAAAACAAAAGTCAAGATCACTGGCAATAGTCTGCTTTGCTGTGGATGACTTTGGTGTCTTTGATGCCTGACCAGGGTCTAAGTAGGTGTCCCACAGCACCTGCCTTCATGGCCATTGGAATAAACTGTTTTGACCTGGCTATTCCACAGGGAAAAGTCTTCACTAAAGGATCTGAAGCTTATCTATTACCCTTAGGGTATCTATAATTACCCTAGAATTTCACATAGAATTGGAAATCACATAGAATTTCATAGTTCAGCATCCTCACCCTAGCTTCAGAATCAGTGGCTAGGTTTAAGAGCTGTGAGCATTTGTGATTTTAAAAAATTAATAATCTACATTGTAAATCTTATAACTTTGTAAAGAACTATGTATAGTGGGCAGAAATTGCCTCTGAGCTAAAACAAAAAGTTTATCTCTGTCTGCAGGAAGCCAGAGCCCTTGTAAATAGTTGCCTGAGGATAGATAATCTCCATTTTCTGAAAGAAAGTAGAGGGAATCTGAAGTCTAAAGCCAAGGGTCAAGGACAAAGAAAGGCTGGGGGTGGGGAAAGTCTGGGCAATGGGGGGGGCCTTGCCCCTTTCTTTTGATGGTTCAACGGCTTGAAGTCAGGATTCCTGCGTTCAAATCTGACCTCAGACACTAATCTTTATGTGAATCTAAGCAAACCATTTAACTTTACTGAAAGTAACTGAACAACAAATACAGTGACTAGGAAAAGCTTTCTGGAACAGTATTTCTGAGTCCCAAAGGGCAGCTATAAATGTTGGCACTGTGTAGGAAGCATAACATAGCAGATTCCCAAAAGGGGAAATTGGATAATTATTGTTTGTCATTAACAAGTTTCTATGGGACTTGGCTCCCAAGGAACCAGGAAAAAGAAAAAGATGGAGAATTATGCAAAGATCAGAGGAAAGAAAGTAGGCTCTTAGAAAAAGGCCTGGAGCTCCATGCAGACCAAATATGTAAGCAGGCATGGTGGATGGACAAGGATAAGGGATGGATCTATAAGGTTTACGTCAATCATGGATTCTATAGCTATTGTCCACTGAATCGCCCTATTGTGTCTTCTCTTTTACTGGTCTCCTTTGGCCAAGTCTATCAGTGGCTTGGAATAACATTGTATTGATGAAGTGAAAATGATGAGATTAATGGTAGTGAAAAGGTGTGAGAAATGGGGTGGGGAATCCCCTCTGGTCAGGGTCCAATGAGAAAGAATTTGCAAACCCTAAATCTATGTGGCAAAAGGGATTTTTATTGGCACTGAGAAGCCAGCCTGTTAGGAAGAGACTTCTCAGTGGCCAAAAGGTCCTGTTAGGAAGGCAACAAGGGTTAACACTGAGAAGAGAATATCTTCACAGTGGGCAAAAGTCCTGGCAGGCAGCTTTGCCAAGGAGAGAGCTTCCTTGGCGAGCATAATCCTGTTTAGGACTTCTGCAAAGATTCTGGGTTCGGATTTGTATTTTATTAGCAGTCAGAGGCTCAAGCTTCTATTCAAAATTGAATGAGATTTCTTCAATGTTGTCAACGCCCGGGGCTTAGATCTCTAATGGAAAAGAGATCACTTATCTTAGGAGTTTGAGCTACTGGGGGTGGTTCAACTCAATAGAGGGTGGGACCATATCTCTGGCCAGATCTCCAACTGAATGAGACCACTTAACTTGGGGAGAAAAGTGTTGTCTGGGAAAGGTAGAATGTATGAAGTATGAGAATATTGGAAAGGAAAGAAATGACCAGATTGTAAAGAGCTTTAAATGCCAGAGGACTTTGTATTTGATTCTGAGAATAATTAAAGTTACAGAGTAGAAAAAATGATGTGATAGTAACCACTAGGTGACTTGATCTAGGAAATAATGAAGTCCAGATCCCAACATATTTTACCTTGAAAATGCATCCTTTGCAGATGATATGGTGCAGGCTCTAAATTGTCTTATGTTAGGAAAGCTGTATCTCTGCCTTTACATTATCTTGTCCTAGTTTACATTTAATGGAGCATCTGAAGTGAGATGCCTAACTTAACCACTTCCCAACTCCATCTCTAAGGTCAGTGACATGAAGTACCTGCTTTTCTCTCATTTTCCCTTTAAAAATAACTCTATGTTCCTTGCTTATTCACTGATTCCCTTTTGGAATTTAGCCTGCTATCAACAACCTTATAACAATAAAAACTTTGCCTTTTGACTTGGAGATGGTCTATGCCTACAATACTTTTGAAATACCTGTAACATGTTCTGGAATATTTTTGAGGTTCCCAACAGAACCCCAATAGAATGACATAAGCAGATTTATACTTCTGGAAAAATCACTTTAGCTGCATGGAGGATTGAAGCAGGGAGATTAATACTTCAGGCAAGAAATAATGAAGGCCTGTGAGAGAAGAGAGTAGGGGATGCATTCGAAAGAGATGTTGTAAAGGTAAATGTGACAAAATTTGGCAACATACGTTGAGTGAGTGAGAGTTAAGGAATCAGGAACAACATTCAGCTTTCTAGTCTAGGTAATTGAAGGAATCATGAGAAGATGGGAAGAAAAAATTTAGGGGGAAAGTTAATGTTATGTTTTGGACATATTGAGTTTGAGATACCCGTAGGGCATTCAATTCAAAATGTCTAAAAGAGTAGTTGGTGGTGCAGGGCTAAGTGTTGAAGAGAGATTGAGGATTGAGATATAGTTCTGAGAATCACCTGCCCATGGGAGCTGAGATGATCAATTTTGACCTCCATACCTTTAGGTAAGTCTTAGTGATGCTCTCCTTCACAAGTTACCTTTCACCAGAGGCTCCAAGAAGCTGGTAAACGAGTACAGATCCAGACAGAACATTCTTCCTGTTGAGAATGTCAAATAATTACTTTTTACTTCTCTTCAATACACCAGAAGAGTTTTCCCCGGAGGTAATGAATTATGATTGTGACACAACCACTTGCTATATACTCTACTATATCACAGCCATGAGCCCTGGGCTCTGTATCCTACTAGTATCTATAAGTTGGGTTGTTAAGGTTCCTCACTTCCTCTTACATATGTTTTTCATGAATAAACTGTCATTCTCTGCCAATAATAAAATCTTTCACTTCTGCAATAAAAGTAGCTACTATTTCTCTAGAATCTCTTATATTGCCCGGCACTGTGCTAAGCACTTTACAAATATTATCTCATTTGATTCTCATAACAACTCTGTAAGATAGATGCTATTATTGTCTCCACTTTTCAGTTGAGGAAAGTGAGACAAACAGAACCTAAGTGACTTGCCCAAAGTCACACAGCTACTGGGTGAATCTGGATTTGAATTTAGGTCCTGCTGACTTCATGCCCAATGTTCTATCCACTTGTACCATCTCACTGCATTAATTTTTTCTTTGCAGAAGATTTTCAGTTTCATGGAATCAACTATCTCTTCTATTTTTTGTAATTCCTCTATCTATTATTTGGCTAAGAATACATCTCCTAGCCATAACTGAGAGGTTTTCTAGTTTCATTCTGCTGAAGTAGTACCCATTTTTAAATATTCACTAAAATTTTATGTCCTTCATAAAAGCCTCTTAGTATTTTTTTCAGCTTTAAAAAACAATGTAAATATTTATTGTCATTATTATTATCACATATACCCCCTTGGTAAGAAATGACTTTTCTGTCCCTTGAACTACCTCTTTTTTACAACTGACATAATCTAATGTATGTTTATATACATACATTATATATATATATATATATATATATATATATATATATATTTCTTTTTTTAATTCTTCTTCCTTGTATAGTGTTCCTTACATATGTCATGAGTAAAATTCCAACAAAGGTAAACTGAGGAACATTTTCTCCAAGTATAGACTGAGGCATATTTTCTCCAAGTAATATAAGTTTATTAGCAGGACATGAACTGTTAAAAGGGGCAATGAATAGCTCAGTTAAGCCAATACTCCAAGATGTAAATACAGCTCTTTTTTCTAAACATAGAACAAAGAACAGGTAGGTGAAGAAATAATACAATTCTAGGTTTGGTAGATGGGGCTGAGGAATTATGATTGGTTACATCAAGGAATGTGGGCCTATAACTTTCTATAACATATTTACCCACTCCAGTACCTCTGGATCCTTCTCTTTTTTCTCCATTCTTCTCTGCTATATTAATTTCTCCTCTCTTCAGTATCTCTTCCTAAGATATTATAATACTGCAGTATCATAAAGTTAGGATCCAGGGACATAGGAGTTAGATTAGAGATACTAATATTGGTACTCTCCTTGGCTTATAACCCCCAGTTTCCAGTCAATCAATTTTTAGGTTGATAAGTTATTTAAAATGAAATTTTAATGGTAAATTCAGAGATCTTAAGAAATCATTTAGTTTATATAATGACTAATTTTATTGTGTGGATTTTTTGGACAAAGGGTTTTACAATATGTCTGAGAAAAATAATAGTCACAACTTTTAAATGTCCCTGACTATTATAGTCAGTTGGATAATTATAAAATCATTAAATAAAACCTTATAATTCTTGAATTATGCCATCAAAAATATTCAAATGGACTCCAAGAAATTATAAACCTGTAAAATCCTATATTGAATCCACCAAACTTTGGAGGAAGTACAAGAATTAAAGGTTCACAGTATAATAGCAAGGAAAAGGCAAGTAGCATAGTCTAATCTCTTGACTTTTTACAAGCACAAAAGGTAGAAAAGACTTGCCTGAGTTAACAAACTTTTACAGCAATAACGAGACAGTGGTAACAATAACTTACATTTACACACCACTTTGTTTTACAAAAGCCTTTCCTAACAACTTTTGACATAGTGTAATGCCGCTGAAACTGAGGCAGGAGAGAGAGTAGAGAGTTTTCAATATTTTATTAATTGGAGAGTATAATTGACCGGACAGGACTCTCGTCTCAAATTATCAAGTCAGATAAAGATATACTGGGACCAAGGAATCCATGTTGGTCCCAGGGCTGGGGGAGACTGTCATCTCAAAGAATCCAGCAATCAATAGAAGAAAACCAGCTTCTTAAATACCCCCTCTAGAAACAAAGAACCAAGAAGCTCGGGAAGACTTCTGTCAGGATGGGGGGAGACCATAAATCCTAAAAGCCCAAAGACAGGATGTCTGAATACCCAGAGATAAAGATGTCAGTGAGGTATCTTGGAATATTTTAAAGGGATATTGTAAATTCTTGAGGACAGGGAAGGGTCAGGAGTTCTGCTCTTCTTGTTTATCTTGCTAGCAATTTATAACCTTAGAGTAAACGGTTCCCAATCTTAATGGACCAGAGTGGGTTTTTATGACTAAGGATTGACAGAACAGTTAAGGAAACTGAGACAAAGGAAACTAGTTCAGAGAAACCGAGTCAGAACAGTTAAAAAGAACTGTGGCATAACAATAGGTGGTACAAGTATAATGACCTTCATTCTACAGTTGAAGAAATTAAGGCTCAGAGGGTTTATGACTTCCCCCAAATTACACAGATAAAAAGTGACAAAAACCAAAACTCAAACCCAAGATTTCTGAAACAAATCTATTACTCTCCTCTTAGTCACACTTTATCTGATTGACTAGAGGATGTAACATTGGTGGAGAATTGACTAAAGTAATAAGACTGAAGAAGGTAAATTTTACAAAATCATAGAATTGGAGAGATAGAATGTTATCTGGGAAGTCAGTTTGTTCATATCCATACCCAGAACACATATTCCACACTGAAGATCTCTAATGATGAAGAATTAATTAACTTAATGGAAATCTATTTTATTTTAAAATGTCTTTCTCCAGCATTTTTGCACAGCATTTTAATATAAGACCAAACTTCATATTAAATAATGAAATATTGAGCATTTATTAAGTCAAAATCTGACTCTTTGGAACTTAGGATCATAAGATTGTAGTTTATTGGTCTTAGTTCTGTCCTTTGGGCCCAAATTAAATAAGTTTAATACCTCTTCTACATGAGAACAATTTATATTTAAGGCAGCTTGGTGTCATAATGGATAGAGTGCCCAACTTGGAATCAAGAAAACTCATCTTCTTTTTTTTTTTTTTTTTTTTTTAATTTAATAGCCTTTTATTTACAGGATATATACATGGGTAACTTTACAGCATTAACAATTGCCAAACCTCTTGTTCCAATTTTTCACCTCTTACCCCCCCACCCCCTCCCCCTAAATGGCAGGATGACCAGTAGATGTTAAATATATTAAAATATAACTTAGATACACAATAAGTATACATGACCAAAACATTATTTTGCTGTACAAAAAGAATCAGACTCTGAATTATTGTACAATTAGCTTGTGAAGGAAATCAAAAATGCAGGTGTGCATAAATATAGGGATTGGGAATTCAATGTAATGGTTTTTAGTCATCTCCCAGAGTTCTTTTTCTGGGCATAGCTAGTTCAGTTCATTACTGCTCCATTAGAAATGATTTGGTTGATCTCGTTGCTGAGGATGGCCTGATCCATCAGAACTGGTCATCATCTAGTATTGTTGTTGAAGTATATAATGATCTCCTGGTCCTGCTCATTTCACTCAGCATCAGTTCGTGTAAGTCTCTCCAGGCCTTTCTGAAATCATCCTGTTGGTCATTTCTTACAGAACAGTAATATTCCATAATTTTCATATACCACAATTTATTCAGCCATTCTCCAACTGATGGACATCCATTCAGTTTCCAGTTTCTAGCCACTACAAAAAGGGCTGCCACAAACATTCGTGCACATACAGGTCCCTTTCCCTTCTTTATAATCTTTGGGATATAATCCCAGTAGTAACACTGCTGGATCAAAGGATATGCACAGTTTGATAACTTTTTGAGCATAGTTCCAAACTACTCTCCAAAATGGTTGGATTCGTTCACAACTCCACCAACAATGAATCAATGTCCCAGTTTTCCCACATCCCCTCCAACAATCATCATTATTTTTTCCTGTCATCTTAGCCAATCTGACAGGTGTGTAGTGGTATCTTAGAGTTGTCTTAATTTGCATTTCTCTGATTAATAATGACTTGGAGCATCTTTTCATATGACTAGAAATAGTTTCAATTTCTTCATCTGAGAATTGTCTGTTCATATCCTTTGACCATTTTTCAATTGGAGAATGGCTTGATTTTTTATAAATTAGAGTTAATTCTCTATATATTTTGGAAATGAGGCCTTTATCAGAACCTTTGACTGTAAAAATATTTTCCCAGTTTATTGCTTCCCTTCTAATCTTGTCTGCATTAAAAACTCATCTTCTTAAATTCAAATCTGGCCTTAGATACTAGTTGTGTGACCCTGGGGGCAAGTCACTTAATTCTGTTTGTCTCAGTTGTCTTAATTGTAAACTAAGCTAGAGAAGGAAATGGCAAATCACTCCAGTATCTTTGTCTTTCTTTTTTTTTTGGCTGAGGCAATTAGGGTTAAGTGACTTGCCCAGAGTCACACTGGTCCCAGAGTTCACTCAGGTCCTCCTGATTTCGGGGCTCATGCTCTATCCACTGCGCCACCTAACTACCCCTCCAGTATCTTTATCAAGAAAACCTCAATGGAATTATAAAGAGTTGGATACACTGGAAAAAATGACTGAATGATAATCATGGCTTCATTAAATCTTTCCTATATATATTCCCTACTCTTTAACCTATCCTTATTTGACAGTTTCCAATTTTCTGTCACATGAAATTGTTGATACATATCAAACCTGTTTGCAGCTCTCTAAAACTCCCTGATATTTTTCACATAAAAGCCCTTTTCATCTTATACAATTGATTTTTTTTGGTCCACTGGTAGAACTCATTTTAACATATTAATTGAAATCATTGTTCAACCCGACAAGATCATTTTCAATTCCAATAATTATCTTTTTCAGCTTTGGATCATTTGCAGATTTGATAAGCATGACTTCCATACCTTCATTCAAATAACTGAATAAATGAACTCCATTAGAAACATCTCTTCCTGTTGAAATTAATAAGACCTCTTTAGGTCAAGTTCTTTAATTCTTCCAAATACAATTAAATATGCCATCATCTAGCCTATATCTGAACATCTTGTTCACAAGATTATTGTGTTGTCAAATCAGTATGGAAAACCTATAATAGGAGAAACATTGGAAAAAGACTATGAAACTATTTTGACCTTATGATAATTATGAATCCCTAATGGCTCATATTAGTCACTGTTGTCATTCCTAAGTATTTGTAAATCTCCCTTTTAAGAATCTGATCTATAATTTTATAGGAACAGATTTGCAGAATCTCAGAGTTAAGTGAGAAGGAACCTCAAAAATCAACTAATTGAAACCACAGTTGAACAAGAATTCCTTCTAAAATACCTGACAAATGGGCATTTGACTATTAAGACATAGAAGATTTCATAGATTAAGATTATGTGAAGGAATTCTGTTCATTTAAACCCCCATCTCTTCCCATACATGTTTGAGATAAATTCTAGATGTTAGACTGGTTTTTCTTATCCCAAGCTAAAAATTTCCATTCTGTAATTTCCAACCACTGGTCCTAATTCTATCCTAAATAGTTAAACAGAACTGGTGTATTCCCTATTTCTTATAAGGATCCTACAAGTGCTTTAGGGCAACTATCATATCCCCATTAAGTCTTATCTAGTCCCTTCAACCTCTCTAAGTATAGCATAGTTTTCAGTCCTCTCACCATCCCAGTTTTCTTCTGAGCACAATTCCTCTCCTTAACTGTGTCAAACATAATTGAACATCAAAGTATAAATATGGTCTGGCCCAGGACATGACTATTACTTCCCTTATTCTGGATACTATTTCTATCAATGCACTTTAAGATCGCATGATGTTTATTGACCCACAATGAGTTTTAAAGATCTGTGAAAACTCCCAGATCTTCTTTCTTATTCTAATGAAGTGGTACCTAGTTATTTCTCAACAATTCTGTTCTTATAGGATTTTATATCTGTCTTTATTAAATTTCATCTTATTAGATTTGACCCTTTGTTTTAACCTATTGAGATCTTTCTGAGACCTCATTATGTCACATACCGTGTTGGCTATTCTTACCTTTGGTCATCCACAAGTTTCTAAATGTCAATTAAAAATTCTTTTAATAATCAATTCTAGAATTTTGCAATGAAATATTGTTGGAAGAACTGTCCTTAAACTTTTTTGAAAATTAGGACAACATTTATCCATCTGCTGTCAAGATATATTAAAGGATCATTGAGTTGAAGGATAGAAGATAACTTAGACATCATCTAGTCTAACACTCATCTTATGAATGAGGAAATAGAGACCTAGAAAGATAAAAAACAATTTATCTAAATTTACCCAATTAAAGAGTTGCAGAGATAAGATTTGAACATGGGTTCTTTTATGCTAACTGTCACATCACAACTCCAAGTACTTTGTGCTAAGTCTTATATTACTTTTACCATCCTCTATAATCTTTCAGAGATCAGTAACAGTTAAGTAGCATAGTAATAGTGTCTATGATTCTTTCAATATCTTGAAATATAAGTTTTCTGGGTTTTTTTTTTTTGACAACTTCATTAAACAAAGTCAGATGTACTAGGATTCAATTCCCTATTTTTTCCCCTACTCTTCCAAGTTTGAATCTTGGTTTTCTTGGTAGAGAACTCAAAGAAAATTTAAGTTAAGTTCTGACTTCCCATTCACTGTTATCATTGGCCCATCTATCTTATGTAACCGTCATTTTTTTCCTTTCATTTTTCTTTTATCCACAAAATAGTTTTGCAAAACTGATTTCACAGGCCTTAATATTGCCTATTAACTGAGTTTTATTGCTTCTGGCATTATTCTTAGATGATTTGCTATATCTTGAAAAATAAAAGTCTAAGCAATAACTCTAGAAACATGATATGTTTAATATCTTTATATTTCCTTCCTTAATAATTGATCTTCTGTTTTCTCAAAGAGCATATTTTGCAAAGGACTTTATTTGATGTTTCTTGGCAATATTTGTTATGTCAAAACAAAATACATCAGTAAATTTTTAAAATATTAAATTTGAAATTTTAAAAGAATCAAAAAATTTAGGAAATAGCAAGCTGGCTTCTATTTGCATGGGTGCTTTGCCAAAGGAAGTCTGCAATTCATGTAACAAAGATGCTACATAACTCATAAGTTTGTAAACTTTATAGATTTGACAATGTTATACGCTGGTGATAATCACTTTCAATAAAAAAGGAGACTGTATTAAGGACTATCCCTGACCATTCGTAGATTTTTCTTCCTCTTTATCTCTGCCTCCTTGCCTTCCTTTCTTCATTCAAGTCTCATATAAAACCCCATCATGAAAGAAGTCTTTCCTAGCACCCTTATAGCTAGTACCTCCCTTTAAGGACTCTACATCCTTCCCTTTCTTTTTCAAATACTGTCAGTGTCTCTTTTTCTGCAACTGTACCACTACTATTAATTAACCAATGGGGGAAAAAAAGAAAAAGAAACTCTTGTTATACATATGTATAGTCAAGCAAAACAAACCTCCATATTAACCATGTCCAATAATTTATGTTTCATAATGAGCTGGAGTCAATAATCTTTCTCTAAAGAGTTGGAGCATGCTTCATCATTGGTCCTTTGGAACTGTGGTTGGTAATTGGGATGATCAGATAGAGTTCTTCAGTCTTTTAAAATTTTTCTTTATGATGTTGAATGTATTTCACAAATTGTTTTTTGTTTTTTTTTCCTCTTCTCTCTGTAGTAGTCCCTTGAAAAAAGTCAGAAAGGGGAAGAGAAAGAGAAGATGAGTGGAAGGAGACATGGCAGGGTGGAAAGGGGAGGGGAGGGAAATGTCAAAGTTTGATTAATCAGGATTCTTCCCCCACTCCCAATCAATCTGGATCTGTGTATAGTGCTGAATTTCATGTAAAGACTGAATAAATTTTTCTTGGTGAAGAATTCAGATTTCCCTAAGAAATTAACTTTATATCCTAAAAAGAAGCTTAAGACTCTCTGGTTCCACTAGAGTTATGGGAAACTCTGTTTCTCTCTTTGTTAAGTTCCCAAAGGCATAACATTTGGAAATTCATCTTTTGGGGATTTAAAATGGAAGGGAGTACAATCTATACTATAAGAGGTAGGTAAAGTCTTAGATACTAAAGATGGTGATAAAGGGATGAGATTATATTTTCCCAAGGAATTTGAGTGACTATGTAAAAGTGACCCATCATTATATAAGAAATAAAATGGGTATGGAATTGATATCTAGGCAACTGACATCAGATACAAAAAAAAAAAACCAAAAAAAAAACCAATCAAGATGCCAGAAGAGAAAACAGCTGTGGGATCCTGATTTAATCCCAGTCTAAGAGCTCTCAGTGTCTGAATTTCAGAACTACTACTATTACTCAATCTCTCATTTTTAAATAACGTAAAAAAATGGCAATGAAGACAATAATTGACATTGATAAATTTCAATTTGTTAAAAGAAATTACACATCTTTTTTATACTATTCACAGACTACATCGATATTTTCTACTCATTCCCAATGCTCAAATTTCTTCCATTCAGCGAAAAATGAGAAACAGCACAATTAATTGTATGTGAGATAGCAAAGAAAGTTATGGAAGTTGTTGCATGTTATATACATAGATTTCTACATTTTCTCTTCTCTTTTCTTTTTGCCTTTGTTCCATGTTAAATATAAAATATCTCATATAACATAGGGATTAGAAAAACCTGGCTCAGATATATACACAGATATATACCCATAGCTTTAAGTTATTTTGGTAACCTGATTTCAAGGTACACATCTCCTTTCTGTCTTTAAAATACCTTGAGGGTGGAAGGTGGGAGTGGTGAATAATTTTTATTTTCCTTTGCAAAAGAGTTTTTCTTACATAAATCCAAAGACTATGCAAGTGTCTAGGAGAGGGGGAAGTGAGGAAGGAAGAAAGAAAAATTTGAAACACAAGGTTTTGCAAGGATGAATGTTGAAAAGCTATTATGTATGTATATATATATATATATATATATATATATATATGTCTGTATCATCTTATAGTGATAGATTAAAAGCTAGAAAAGAAACTAGAAAATGAGAATTACTTAAAAGGATATGGTAAATTCAATAGCAATTGTATTTGGCTTCTCAAAAAAATAAATAATTTCCATTCCCATTACTGTATGCACTTAGGGAAAACCACAATTAAGAAATGGTAGTTTTTCTGACTGAAATTTTTTTAAATCTTTTTTTTTTTTATTATTATAGCTTTTTATTTACAAAACATATGCATGGGTAATTTTTTAACATTGACCTTTGCAAAACCTTCTGTTCCCAATTTTCCTCTCCTTCCCCCCACCCCCTCCCCTAGATGGCAGGTAATCCAATACATGTTAAATATGTTAAAGTGTATGTTAAATCCAATATATGTATACATATTTATACATTTATCTTGCTGCACAAGAAAAATCAGATCTAGAAAGAAAGAAACAACCTATGAAAGAAAACAAAAATGTAAGCAAATAATAACAGAAAGAGTGGAATTGCTATGTTGTAGTCCACAATCAGTTCCCATAGTCCTCTCTCTAGATGTAGGTGATTCTCTTCATTACTGAACAATTGGAACTGGTTTGAATCATCTCACTGTTGAAGAGAGCCACGTCCATCTGAATTGAGCATCGTATAATCTGTTGCTCATTTCACTTAGTATCAATTCATGTAAGTCTCTCCAGGCCTCTCTGAAATCATCCTGTTGGTCATTTCTTACAGAACAATAATATTTCTGACTGAAATTTAAAGCAAACCATATAACTCAGAATACATTGTGTCCATTATTTTAGTCTGAAATCTTTTGGGGTAAATTATTGATTTTGATTTTTAAAAGTTTATCAACCTGGTGGCTTAGCTGTACCAGATCTAAAATTATATTATAGAGCAGCAGTTACCAAAACTATTTGGTATTGGCTAAGGAATAGATTAGTTGATCAGTGGAATAGATTAGGTTCAAGGGACAAAACAGTCAACAAATATAGCAACCTAGTCTTTGACAAACCCAAAGATCCCAGCTTTTGGGATAAGAACTTACTGTTTGATAAAATTGCTGGGAAAATTGGAAACTAATATGGCAGAAACTAGGCATTGATCCACACTTAACACCGTACACCAAGATAAGGTCAAAATGGGTTCATGACCTAGGCATAAAGAATGAAATTATTAATAAATTAGAGGAACATAGGATAGTATACCTCTCAGACCTGTGGAAGGGAAGGTCTTTATGACCAAAGCAGAACTAGAGATCATTACTGATCACAAAATAGAAAATTTCGATTATACCAAACTGAAAAGTTTTTGTACAAACAAAACTAATGCAGACAAGATTAGAAGGAAGCAATAAACTGGGAAAATATTTTTACAGTCAAAGGTTCTGATAAAGGCCTCATTTCCAAAATATATAGAGAATTAACTCTAATTTATAAAAATCAAGCCATTCTCCAATTGAAAAATGGTCAAAGGATATGAACAGACAATTCTCAGATGAAGAAATTGAAACTATTTCTAGTCATATGAAAAGATGCTCCAAGTCATTATTAATCAGAGAAATGCAAATTAAGACAACTCTAAGATACCACTACACACCTGTCAGATTGGCTAAGATGACAGGAAAAATAATGATGATTGTTGAGGGGATGCGAGGAAAACTGGGACATTGATGCATTGTTGGTGGAGTTGTGAACGAATCCAACCATTTTGGAGAGTAGTTTGGAACTATGCTCAAAAGTTATCAAACTGTGCATACCCTTTGATCCAGCAGTGTTACTACTGGGATTATATCCCAAAGAGATTATAAAGAAGGGAAAGGGACCTGTATGTGCACGAATGTTTGTGGCAGCCCTTTTGTAGTGGCTAGAAACTGGAAACTGAATGGATGTCCATCAGTTGGAGAATGGCTGAATAAATTGTGGTATATGAAAATTATGGAATATTACTGTTCTGTAAGAAATGACCAACAGGATGATTTCAGAAAGGCCTGGAGAGACTTACACGAACTGATGCTGAGTGAAATGAGCAGGACCAGGAGATCATTATATACTTCAACAACAATACTAGATGATGACCAGTTCTGATGGATCAGGCCATCCTCAGCAACGAGATCAACCAAATCATTTCTAATGGAGCAGTAATGAACTGAACTAGCTATGCCCAGAAAAATAACTCTGGGAGAGGACTAAAAACCATTACATTAAATTCCCAATCCCTATATTTATGCACACATGCATTTTTGATTTCCTTCACAAGCTAATTGTACAATAATTCAGTGTCTGATTCTTTTTGTACAGCAAAATAATGTTTTGGTCATGTATACTTATTGTGTATCTAAGTTATATTTTAATATATTTAACATCTACTGGTCATCCTGCCATCTAGGGAGGGGTGGGGGGTAAGAGGTGAAAAATTGGAACAAGAGGTTTAGCAATTGTTAATGCTGTAAAGTTACCCATGTATATATCCTGTAAATAAAAGGCTATTAAATAAAAAAAAAGTTTATCAACCACTTAAATATAATTACTATATTAGTCTTAAAACTGATCTAAAAGCAGCTATATCTATTTGAAATTTCAATTTAAAAATATATGATCACACAAATGGTTAAAGGACATGAACAGACAATTTTCAGACAAATTAAAGCCACTTCTAGTCACTTGGAAAAATGTTCTAAATCACTATTAATTAGAGAAATGATAATTAAGATGATTCTGATGCATCACTATACTGGCCAAGATGACAGGAAAATATAATGATAAATGTTGGAGGGGATGTGGGAAAACTGGAACACAAATTCATTTTTGGTGAACTGATCCAACCATTCAGGAAAGCAATTTGGAACTATGCCCAAAGGGCTATAAAACTTTGCCTACCCTTTGATTCAGCAAAATCTAATGGATCTGTATTCTGAAGAAAAACCTAAAAAAAAGAAACGGACCCCTCCATGTGAAAAAAAATGTTTGTAGCAGCCCTTTTTATAATGACAAGGAACTTGAAATTGAGTGAATTTCCATCAGTTGTGGAATGGCTGAAGAAATTATGGTATGTGAAAGTAATGGGAATATTATTGTTCTATATTGTTCTATAAGAAATGATGAGCAGGCTGATTTCAGAAAAACCTGGAAAAACTCACCTGAATTCTGAATAAAGTGAGTAGAACCAAGAGAACATTGTACACAGCAACAAGATTGTGTTGATCAACTGTGATGGACTTGGTTCTTTTAAATAGTGGGATGATTCAAGATAATTTCAGTAGACTTGGAATGGAAAGAACATTCTGCATCCAGAGAAAGAATGGAGACTGAGTGCGGATCACATCATAGATTTTTCACCTTTTCTTGATAGTAGTGTTGTTTGCTTGTTTGTTGTTTTATTTCTTGTCTTTTTTTTCCCCCTTTTGATCTGATTTTTCTTGGGCAGCATGATCAATAGGAAAATATGCATAAATTTAACCTATAGTGGATTAATTGTTGGCTAGGGGATGAGGGAGTAGGGAGAAAAATTTGGAACACAAGATTTTGCAAAAGTGAATGTTGAACCCTATCTTTGCATGCATTTGAAAAAATAAAAAGCTATTATTAAATATATATGTGTGCATATATAATCATAGCTAGTCAAAAGAAAATTTAGGAATCATTGAGTGAAATCCTCTCATTTTATAAATGAGGAAACTAAGGTCCTGGAAAAGTTGTAAAATATCTAAGGTCACCCTGAGACTTAGTGGTAGGGGCAGGATTTGATTCTAGGTCCTTTGACTCCAGATCTAGAACTTTTTTCACTGCTCTGTGTTGTCTCTTTCCTAAGTCAGCACAAGGCTTGGGAGGGAGGGAGAAAAGGGGACAGAAAAAGGAATCAGACATAGGAGTCCTAATTAATTGGAGAAATGAATAAAAAATCACATATCAATACACGATTACCATTTCCTAGAGAGATCTAAACAATTATCATAAAGCGGAGACCAAAAGAGCTTAGACTCTTCCTCTGCCACCAAATACTTATTATCCATGCCAAGAAAAGAGATAAAACAAACCTAGGACAACACTGGGTCAAAACTTAAATAAATATTTTCAAGGAGATTGGTGGAAAATCATGAGTAGTACAACCTCACAAAAGAGCAATAATCAGTGGAGGAAAAAAATAAATATACAGAAATCTTGACAAGAAAATAAAACAACTAAAAAAGGAGAACAAAACAACATTTAAAAAATAAAAGTGGAAAAAGAACAGATTAAAATTGGAAGGAATATGTAGAAACTTTTATAAATTTTTTCTCCATCAATTGCCCCCTTTGGATTAATATATGACTTACTGAAAGATGCAATAGTAGAGATAACTCTAACAATTCTGTGATTGCTAATATGAAGTCGTACATAAAATAGAGTTGTTTACTTACCAAAGATGTTTGCTACAGAAGATATTCAGTGAAGACTTCAAATGAAAGAGGGATTTCATATGTGTGTGTGTGTGTGTGTGTGTGTGTTTGTGTGTGTGTGTGAGTGTGTGTATATGAAATCCCTCTTTTATTTGAAGTGCATTTGGAGGAGACAGATATAGATATATAGATATACATATCTATGCATCTACTTGTGGGTGGCACTATGTTGATTACATGAAGCCCAAGAGGTTCCTAAGACTTCTTTTTATTATTATTATTATTAATTAATTATTTACAAAACATATGCACAGGTAATTTTTTCCAACATTGACCCTTGCAAAAACTTTTGTTGCAGTTTCCCCTCCTGCCCCTCCCCCCATCTCCTCCCCTAGCTGGCAGATAGTCTGTTAAATACGTTGAAATACATGTTAAATCTAATATATGTATATATATTTATACAGTTATCTTGCTGCACAAGAAAAATCAGATCAAAAAGGAAGAAAAAGAAAAACTGAGAAAAGAAAACAAAATACAAGCAAATAACAACAGAGAGAGTGAGAATGCTATGTTGTGTTCCACACTCTGTTCCCATGATTCTCTCTCTGGGTGTAGCTGATTCTCTTTATCACTGAACAAGTAGAACTGGTTTGAATCATTTCATTGTAGAAGAGAGCCATGTCCATCAGAACTGATCGTTGTATAGTTTTGTTGTTGCCGTGTATAATGATCTCCTGCTTCTGCTCATTTCACTCAGCATCAGTTCATGCAAGTCTCACCAAGCCTCTCTGAAATCATCCTGCTGGTTGTTTCTTACAGAAAAATAATATTCATATGCCACAATTTATTCAGCCATTCTCCAATTGATGGACATTCACTCAGTTTCCAGTTTCTGGCCACTACAAAGAGGGCTGCCACAAACATTTTGGCACATACAGGTCCCTTTCCCTTCTTTAAGATCTCATTGGGATATAAGTCCAGTAGGAAACTGTTGGATCAAAGAGTATGCACAGTTTGATAACTTTTTGAACATAGTTCCAAATTAGTCTCCAAAATGGTTGGATCCGTTCACAGTTCCATCAACGATATATCAGTGTCCCAGTTTTCCCACCTCCCCTCCAACATTCATCATTATTTTTTCTGTCATTTTAGTCAATCTGAGAGGTATGTAGTGGTATCTCAGAGTTGTCTTAATTTGCATTTCTCTGATTAATAGTGATTTGGAGCACCTTTTCATGTGATTACATATAGTTTTAATTTCTTCATCTGAAAATTGTCTGTTCATATCTTTTGACCATTTATCAGTTGGAGAATGACTTGAATTATTATAAATTTGAGCCAATTCTCTATATATTTTAGAAATGAAGCCTTTATCAGATTCTTTGGATATAAAAGTGTCTTCCCAGTTTATTGTTTTCCTTCTATTCTTGTCTGCATTAGTTTTGTTTGTACAAAAACTTTTAAACTTAATATAATCAAAATTATCTATTTTGTGATCAATAATGGTCTCTAGTTCTTCTTTGGTCACAAATTCCTTCCTCCTCCACTAATCTGAGAGGTAAACTATCCTATGTTCTTCTAATTTGTTTATATCATGCTTTATGTCAGATCACGGAACCATTTCAACCTTATCTTGGTATATAGTGTTAGGTGTGGGTCTATGCCTACTTTCTGCCATACTAGTTTCCAATTTTCCCAGTTTTGTCAAATAGTGAATTCTTATCCCAAAACCTGGGGACTTTAGGTTTGTCAAATACTAGATTGCTATAGTCATTGACTATTTTGTTCTGTGAACCTAACCTATTCTACTGATCAACTTCTCTGTTTCTTAGCCAGTACCAAATGTTTTTGATGACCGCTGCTTTATAATATAGTTTTAGATCTATATTCTATTTAGATCTATATTAGATCTATATAAGATAGTTTTAGACAGCTAAGCCATCTTCATTTGCTTTTTTCTTCATTAATTCTTTTGAAATTCTTGACTTTTTGTTCTTCCAGTTATTTTTCCTAGGTCAATAAAATAGTTTCTTGGGAGTTTGATTGGTATAGCACTAAATAAATAGAAAAGTTTAGGGAGTATTGTCATCTTTTTTATATTTGCTCAACCTATCCAAGATATTTTTGGATATTTTTCGAATTGCTTTGTGTGGAAAGTGTTTTGTATTGCTCATATAGCCCTGACATCCCCTTGGCAGATGGATTCCTGAATATTTTATAATATCGACAGTTATTTTAAATGGAATTTCTCTTTGCATCTCTAGCTATTGAATTTGTTAGTGATATTTAAAAATGCTGATGATTTCTGTGGATTTATTTTGTATCCTGCAACTTTGCTAAAGTTGTGGATTATTTCTAATAGTTTTTAAATTGATTCTCCAGGGCTAAGATTTCTTATCATTCATAATCACTCAAAATAATTTTGTCTAAAGATTCAGAGAAAATACCAAGTGCATGAAAATTGCCTATGTAAGTTAGATAGGCTACCCAAAGAGCTCATCTTTCAATAGATGTATCTTGAACAAATACCTTGAATGGGCACTGAACTGGGCCTAAAATTAAGAGGAAGAGGATGGACAGCATTGAATTTGGGGAATTGTTTAGTCCTTTAAATGATACAAATGAATCAAAAGTCCATTGTTTTAACAATAATATTCATCCAGTGATGACATACAGCTATGTATGATGGAATTCAAGAGTCACAGTAAATGGCAGAGTGTAGATAATTTCACTTACCTTGGCAGTATACTTTCTACACTGATAATGGGACTGACATGCACATTGCCAGAGCCAGCTCAATGTTTGGGAGGTTCCAAAGGAAAGTTTGGGAAAGAAGGATTAGACTGAGTACCAAGCAAGGTTTACAGAGCTGTTGTGCTGACCTCATTGCTGAATGCCTGTGAAACCTGGACAGTACCAGCACCATGCCAGAAACCTGAGTCACATCCATTTGAATTGTTTTAGGAAGATTCTGAAGATCACCCAGCAGGAAAACATACGAGGCACTGAGATTCTTTCTCAAACTAAACTATGAAGCATTCCAATTCTATTGCAAGAGAGCACAACTCCACTGGGCTGGCCACATTCTTTGAATGCCAAATGTACACTTGCCAAAAAAATGATTTTATGGAGAAACACAGGGCAGGTGCTCACGAGGTATATGGTACAAAGACACTCTCAAGGTATCTCTTAAGGACTTTAGAAAGGATTTATGATATGGGAGACATTGACACAGTATGGTCTAGCATGGCGTGCCCTCATCAGAGAAGAGGCTGTGCTATGAGCAAAGCAGAATGGAATTAGCCCAAAGGAAACATGTGATGCACAAAATTAGAAAAGCTACCTTAAATGCTCATATGGATTATTTGTGTCTGACCTGTGGCAGAACTTTCTGAGCTCATATTGGTCTGTGGGACACACTGTAACTTGATTCTAACATAGTGATATCATTTTGGTCCTCTTTAAGAACAAGGACAACAACTAAGCTCAACCTCCAAATGCCTAAGGGCCTCTTCAATGAGATACCATAGCTATCCAAAAGAGAATGGCTTAATCGGACACATCTGAAAAACAAAGTGAATGAAAAACACTGTTGGATGTAATTGGTTGTGTAGTTCATTGAATTAGTATTTGTGTTTTGCATCTTTAACAGATACTGCAAAGTCATAATAATTTGAGGCAAGAATTGGATAGAAAGAGATCAGGTTTGGTCACTTTAAGGAAATAGTTCCATAATTTTAGTAATCTCAAACTGTAATCTTCTGTAAAAGTTCACTTTTTAAATGTCAATAATTCTTCTGGTGATATTCATCACTGTGAATCAGGGAATGTCATTATCTTAAAATAATTAAAATTACAGGTGACAAAAATATAAAATGAGTATAAGTAAGTTCTAGCAAGATATTAAATAGTATTTGTGTGTATAGTGTTATAGAAGACATCCTCATGGATCTTTATGATAAAAAAAGATGAACTAAGAATGTTCTAAGAATGAAGATAATATAGGCAGGTCAAATATTACACTGATATCCACCAAATATTGAAAAAAAAATGAAGAAGGCATTCAGAATGATAGAGAATTTATGAAACTATATGGACAAAAATAATATAAGAGAATTACTTATGCCAATGAGGTCATAGTCATTTAAGTATTAATGAAGCATGTATCCTCCATGCTCAATAAGTAATAGTTAAATGAATGAGTGGCTGGGATCTTACAGACTATCTAGGTGAACCTCCTGAAATTCCATATGGAAAAACTAAATCCCGAAAAGTTAAGGTGACTCCATGTCACACTCGTTGTAAGAGAAATTCATTGCTAGATGTCTTTGACTTTTTAATAGAGAATGAGTCAAAGTAATGTTGCTGAGAACGGGAATTTCAATTATCTCATTCTTCAATTGAAATACTTTTATTCATTTCCAGGGATTCAGCGCCAAAGTTATTTATGCATTCAATTATGTTGTTCATGAAAACTTTCTGCTAATAGGCCCATGAGATGGCCAACATTTCTAAATTCCTCCTCTTGGAATTCTCTAAGGAACTAGTAGCATCAATAACTTTTGTTTTGTTTTGTTTTGTCCTTGTATTTAGTTATCATGCTTGGGAAGTAATTTGGTGGCAGAGAACTCCGAACTTAAGCTACATGAAGTTCTTCATACTCTATGTTAGATAGATTGTTTCAGAAAGTATCCAATCTATCAACAAGAGAGTCTCTGCCCTTAAGGAGTTTATATTCTAACAAAGATTGTGGAGAGCATGTATAGAGAGGATGGCTAACACGGATCTGGCATAGTTTCACAATGGTTAGGAAGTAGCTGTTGGTGCTCTGGTCCTGCACAAAATAAAGCCCAAACTTCACCATCTGAGGTGAGAGTCCTGAGGCAGAGTACAAGTACAAGGAGGAGGAGGAAAAGGAGAAGGATAGCCAGAGAGACATGGTTTGGAAAGTGTTTACCTTTTAAAAAGCATAAAAGATTTCATCACCAGTTGGATTCCTCAGAATGGGGTTACTGGACTTCAATTTTGGGAAAGATTAAAGGCAAAAAGGCAAAGGGGATGGCAGAGGATGAGATGGATAAATAGCGTCATGGAAATAATAAATATGAAATAGGACAGACATCAAAAAATAGTGAAGGACAGAAGGCTTTGGAATACTTGGTCCATGGAATCATGAAAAGCTAGACATGACTGAATGGCTGAATAGTGACAAAGAATTTCTCACAGGAATGAATTCTAAAAAGCCACAATGGGAATGGAAATCTCATTATCATAGATATTTTATTAGAGATGCATTAACTAGAATGTATGAATGAAAACCCTACGGAACAAAACATGAAAAATTATAAAGCACTGAGTCCATTCATTATATAGAACAAAAATATCAAGGAACAGGTCAGATTTGTTTTTTTCTTTATGGCTATTTTCTATGATGAAAATATCTTTTCTTGGTAAGTTCCCTAGAAGGATGATGAAGAGGAGTGTGGTTCCAAGAGAAGACATATCACTGTGTTTGACAGGATTGATTATTGTAAATTTAATGTGTTAAATTTGTGTGATATATTTGCTCTTTATAGGCTAAAAGGCTAAGGTTCTGCCCATCAGATCTCTGCCAATATGAAAAAGAAAAGGATTAAGCATTCAATCAGTTTATTTTCTGACTTAACCAAAAATTAGGAGGGAACCTAGAAGGCTTCTAATCTGGACCAGTTCCACTGCTCATAATCACTTTTAAGTGAGAGGGAATTAGAACTTTCAGGAGTAGGACAAGGGAGCTAGAAAATGAGCATCAAGAGGTTTGCAGCTCAGGAAAAATCATTATAGTTGCTTATTATAAATTTGGAAGTCGTTAAGAGAAATGCAACAATTACAATCCTTACCTTTTCCCATTTCTATACTCTTCATTAGTGTCTCATCAAAGCTTCAGTCTATAAGAAGGATGTGAAACAATTTTTCCTAAATCTCATAGGTGGCAGTCAAGATTCAATGCCCATTAAGATTCAAACTCAAGAATGATAAATGTTTATAGAACAAAAATGCAATATAATTAACACAGGATCAGAGCATACATCAACAGAAGGCAGCATATTCTAGAAAGATTCTAACAACAACAATAGTTCACATTTACATGTGCTTTAAGCTTTCCAAAATCCTGTACTTATATTAATGGATTTACTGAATCTAATAGGGATACCAACCCAAACCCAAACTCTGAGACAGAGACTAGGAATGGAGGAATGCATGTTATCCTATTGAAATATTCCCAAATGGTAGTATTCATGAAAAAACTTGTGGGTTGGACAGAAAACAGAGAAGAGGTTAAAAGGAAGAGACAGTTCAAGGATATTCCTACTGACAAAATCCCAGAGAATAAGGTTTCAATATGAAATCCTTTTCATGTTGAATTAGAAAAAAGATCTTCCATAATACCCAGTTGTAAAGGGCAGGAACTCATTCAGTGAAAGATAAATTAAGTGGTCTCTACAATCATCAGAAGCTTTTATTTCTAATCAATGAAGTCACAAAATTTGTGGTGTATCCTTGAAAATGTAAGTATATTTTATTCATACTAAAGGTACTCATAAGGCTTTAGACAATTTATCATTGTGAATCAGGATTCTAAGTCCTGTTCTTAATAAAAATCTCAACCAAGAAACAAACTGAAAATGGATCATGACATGAGAATATCTCATTTAAAACTATACCAAGAGTATAATAACAAGGAATATAATCAAGAGACTGCTTATTTGATTCTGTTTAGCTACCTTATCCTACTTCTCAAAGTTTAGCAATGTTATGATAAATTGATAAATCTATTTCCTTTTATATTAAATTTTATATTAAATAAATTAATATTTATATTAAATAGGGGGTATACAGTTTACTGAAATAAAACCCTAAATAGGGTTAAAAGCTAAAGTTTTAAAGCCTAAAGTTCTGCTTTGTATTCTTTAATCCATCAGAAGGTAGCTGCCTCTTAGAAGGGAGGGAGTGGTCAAAAGCAAAACACACTTTTGCTGATGGACAGAGTGAAAAGAGAGAAGAAAAAAGAATTAACAAGGAAAATAAGGTGGAGAGAAATACAGTTAATAACCATAACTGTGAATGTGAATGGGATGAATTCACCCATAAAATGGAAGTGGTAGTGGAATAAATTAAAAACCAGAATCCAACAAATGTAGTTTACAAGAAACACACAGAGTAAAAATAATGAGTGGAACAGAATCTATTATGGTTCAGCTGAAGTTTAAAAAAAAAAGTAAGGGAAGTAATCATGATTTTAGACAAAGTAAAAGCAAAAATTGGACTAATTAAAAGAGATACATAGGGAAATTACATTTTATTAAAAGGTATCATAGACAATATCAATACTAAACACATATGTACTAAGTAACATAGCATCCAAATTCTCAAAGGAAAAGTTATATGAGTTATGGAAGTAAATAAAGGTAATTACAAAATAAATATAAAGAAATTAAGGAAACGAATAGATTAGGGCATAAAAAGCTCACAACCAAATGCAGAAAAGCAGGCATATTGAATGTTTCCTTTTCAAACCACAATGCAATAAAAATTACATTCAATAAAGAGCCATAGAGAGATAGTTTAAAAATTGGAAACTAGATAATCTAATCCTAAAAAACAAGGCAAAGACCAAATCATAGAAATAAATAATTTCATTAAAGAGAATGATAGCAATAAGACAGCATACCAAAACCTTTTAGGAATTAGCCAAAGCAGTAATTGATGAATATTTACCAACTTATCAATTGTCCAGATTAACAAAAGAGGAAATAGAATATTTAAATAACTGCTTATTAGAAGAAATTGAACAAGCCATCAATGAGTTCCCTAAGTAAATAGCATTAAATGGAAAGAATAATTAATTCCATTGTCATAAAAACTATTTGGAAAAATAGACAAATTAGAAATCTTTCCAAATTTTTTTGAAGACACAAATATGGACCTATACCCAAAAAGACTATAAAACAGCAATATAGTGACTACTTCTGTGTTCCAAAGAGAGCAAAGAAAAAGAAAAAAGATTTATTTGTACAAAAATATTTATAACAGTTCTTTTTGTGGTGGAAAAGGATTGGAAGTTGAATAGAACTTCCAACAATTGGGGAATGGCTCAACAAATGGTAGTATATAATTGTGATGAATACTGTTGTAGTATAAGAAATGAGAATCAGGATGCTCTCAGAAAAACTTGGAAAGGCCTACATGAACTGATAATACAAATTAAAGGGAATAGAATCAAGAAAACACTGGTACACAGTAACAATAATATTATATGATGGTAAATTGTAAATGAGTAGTTATTCTCTTTTTAAAAAATCTTTATTTTTATTAAAGCTTTTTATTTTCAAAACACATGCATAATTTTCGACATTTATTTTTGCAAAACCTTATATTCCAATTTTTTTCTTCCTCTCTTCCTTCCTACTCCCTTCCCAAACAGCAAGTAATCCAATATGTTAAACATGTACATATTTCCACAATTATGGTGTACAAGAAAAATCAGATCAAAAAGAAAAAAAACCAAAACAAAATGCAAGCAGACAACAACAAAAAGAGTAAAAATACTATGTTGTGGTTCACACTCAGTTCTCAGAATCCTCTCTCTGGATGCAGATAGCTCTCTCTACTACAAGACCATTGGAACTGGCCTGAATCACCTTGTTGAAGCAGTTGATCACATAATCTTATTGCTTTATACAGTGTTCTCTTAGTTCTACTCACTTCATTCAATATCAGTTCATGTGAGTCTCTCCAGCTCTTACTGAAATCATTTCTTATAGAACAATAATATTTCATAACATTCATATACCATAACTTATTTAGCCATTCTCCAACTGATGGGCATCCACTTAAAGTTTCCAGTTCCTTGTACTACAATGAGTAATTATGCTGGACTATACAGTATTCTAAGACAATTCTGAAGGATTTAGGAGGAAAAATCCTTTCCACATCCCCATAAAACATATTTTAGAGTTTAAACGCAGATCCAAGAATACTTTTTAAAAAAAAACTTTATTTTTTAACTTTTCTTTTGATTTGTTTTTAATAATAAAGGTTTTGCATGAATGCACGGGTATAATCTATATCGCCTTCCTTTCTTCTCCTTTTAATTTTAGAATTTCCAATTTAGTATTTGATTGGGGGTTTTTAATTTGGTCTTTTTTTAGTTTTTTTAGTTGCAAGCCCAATTCATTAATCTTTTCTTTCTCTGTTTTTATTCAAGTAAGCCTCTAAGGATATAAAATTCCCTCTTATTACCGCTTTGGCTGCATCCCACAAATTTTGGTATGACGTCTCATCATTGTCATTATCTTGAGTGAAATTATTAATTGTATCTATAATTTGCTGCTTCACCCAATCATTCTTTAAGATGAGATTGTTTAGTTTCCAATTACTTTTTGGTCTATTTCCCCCTAACTTTTTGTTGAATGTAGTTTTTATTGCATCATGATCTGAAAAGAAAGCATTTACTATTTCTGCTTTCTTGCATTTAATTTTGAGGTCTTTATGTCCTAATATATGGTCAATTTTTGAATAGGTTCCATGAACTGCTGAGAAGAAAGTATATTCCTTTCTATCTCCATTCAATTTTCTCCAAAGATCTAACATACCTAATTTTTCTAATATTCTATTTACTTCTTTAATTTCTTTCTTATTTGTTTTGTGGTTTGATTTGTCTAATTCTGACAGTGCAAGGTTGAGATCTCCCACTATTACAGTTTTGTTGTCTATTTCTTCTTGCAACTCTCTTAACTTCTCCTTTAGGAAGCTGAGTGCCATACCACTTGGTGCATATATGTTTAATATTGATATTGCTTCGTTGTTTATGCTACCCTTTAGCAGGATGTAGTTACCTTCCTTATCTCTTTTAATTAGATCAATTTTTGCTTTTGCTTGATCTGAGATAAGGATGGCTACCCCTGCTTTTTTGACTTCACCTGAAGCATAGTAGATTTTGCTCCAGCCTTTTACCTTTACTCTATATGTATCTCCCTGCTTTAAATGTGTTTCTTGTAAACAACATATTGCAGGGTTTTGACTTTTGATCCAGTCTGCTATCTGCCTCCTCTTTATGGGGGAGTTCATCCCATTCACATTTACGGTTAGAATTACTAAATCTGTATTTCCTGCCATCCCAATAACCCCAGATTATGCTTTACTTATTCTTTCGGCTTCCTTTCTTAAGGAAAGAGGGGAAGGAGAAAAAAAAATTGGAATTCAAAATTAAAAAAAAAGAATGTTAAAATTTCTTACATATGAGAAAAAAATAAGACATTTAAAAAAAAAGTGGCTGCCTGTTAAAAAAGATGATTCAGTAAACCGTGACAAGTGCATAGAATGATTAGATCCACAGTGAGGACTCTTCATCTAATTCTTTGCAGCTACAAACAAAAACCTTACAGAAAAAAAAAAAATAAAAGAATATTAAATGTTCTTTCAAGAACAGCCCAATATTGGAACTGCTGGGCTCCGCAAAGAGGAGGGACACAAACTTTAGAGGTAGCAAAGAGAATTAATTGGTGGCTTGCGAGATCCTCAGAAGAACTTTAATAAGTTTATAGCCATAAGCTTTCTAGAAGCAGTTATCTAGTTTTTTTTTTTTTTTTTTTCTTTTTAAAGGGAGTTTCTGGAGTCCCGGGCCTGAAAGCCCACAGGTGGAGGGGAGACAATTGCGCATGTGCGACACCTGCCCAGAAAGGCCGCAAACGTCAAATTACTCCGGCCGCGCCGTCAAGGGACGGATCTGAGCTTGAATAGCTTCCTTCTCCGGGGCGGGGGAGGAGGGGACACCTCGGCTCGAGAAAGGCGTTCTACGTTCTACGCCGACAATACGGAAATTAGCCACTACAGAGTCTAGAACGAGAAAAGGACCAGGCGGAAGTAGTGGCGAACTTACTTCCGGTAGGATGTAAAGCTCCGCCTCCGTCAGCCAAGCACCAATCCCAGGGACTCCCGGGAACCCGCTCACGTAGGGGTTGGGTGCAAAGTACGCATGCTCGTTGTAGGTTGTTGGCGTACCGGCTTGCAGGTGCTTGGTCCCTGGCGGGGGCCGGGCTCGCGCTCCAGCCCGGCCTGCCCCGGGGTCTCGGGGCCGGCGGCACACGCGGCGCCATGCGGCTGGGCTCCGGGGCCTTCGCAGCCAGCTGCGTGGTGATTGAGCTGCTCGGGGTCGCCGTCTTTCTCCGGGGTTTCTTCCCGGTGTCGGTGCGCTCTGCGTCCCGGGCCCGTCTCCTGCCCCCTGCGCCGGAGCCTGCGGCAGGTACGGAGGCTGGGCCTCCCCTTCCTCGGTCCTGTCCTTTCCCCGCCCGTTCTCCCTTCCCCGGAGCCCCCTCCCCTCGGGTCGGAGAGGGCGCGCTCCCCCCGCGCCCCTTCCCCGGAGCCCCCTCCCCTCGGGTCGGAGAGGGCGCGCTCCCCCCGCGCCCCTTCCCCGGAGCCCCCTCCCCTCGGGTCGGAGAGGGCGCGCTCCTTCCCCGGAGCCCCCTCCCCTCGGGTCGGAGAGGGCGCGCTCCCCCCGCGCCCCTTCCCCGGAGCCCCCTCCCCTCGGGTCGGAGAGGGCGCGCTCCCCCCGCGCCCCTTTCCGGTAACTTCCTGGTTTTGACCTCCAGTACCCCTGGGGGGGGAGGTGCTCCTTCCCTTGATACACGTTGCTTCCTAAGATCCCTTTTGCCTTCCCCCTGGGCGTACATCTTAGATGAGGAAGGGTCTCTCCCTGCCAGCCTTCCTATACTATGCTTCCATTCATACTTTTCCTCCCCCGCAATACACTCAGGTTAGAAGGGGTGCGTTCCCTGCGTGCCCTGTTCCTGGAGCCTCTTTCTTGTGTCTCATAATACAGCTCACGTTGGTGTGGGGACATCCCCTCCGTGTCTCTCTCCTAGCGCTTGCGTCCCTCAATACACTCAGGTTAGAGGGGCAGTGTCTCCTCCACGTCCCTTTCCTGGAGCTTGGATTCTCCATACACTCAGTGGGGCGCTCCTCCCCTTGTTACTCTTTCCTTCTTAAGCCCCACTCTGTTCTCCCCCTGGACTCCCAAACGTCTTAGATGAGGAGGGGTCCTCTCTTCCCGTTCATTCCTCAAGATCTTTCCCTTATTCCCTTCTAAGGCATGGAGGGGTCCTTGGAGGTTCCGTTCCTCTATCCTCCCTCCTGGGTCCCCCTCTTAGACTTCATGTAAAGGGTGGGGGGGAGGGGTCCTCCTTGCTCTACCCTCCTGATAAGGGCTCTCCCCCTGGATGGAAATCACCCATTTGGCAGAAGATCAGCCCCCCATTAGCAGGACTTTGGGGCTCCTCTGCCCTTTTGGGGTCCTTGCCCTCAACTTGCAACCTTCTCATCCTTGAGATTCCTCCAGAAAGGGCCAGCATCTGGCTTCTTTGATCTTCCTAAAGATGCCTTCAGTTCCTCTTGTGTTCTGATCTTCAGTTCAGCTAATGAACATTTATAAAAGCCCTACAAGGCATTGTGTTTCCAACTTCCTTGTATTCCATTGATTTATAAAGATAAATTTTTAGTTTGTGTTATAAATTGGGGGTCGTTCAAGGCTGCAAGGAGACAAGAACCCTTAGACCCTTCCTCCTATTTTAAATAAAGCTAAGACCATGTCTTTGTCTTTATTTCTGCATGAATTGGATTTAAGTTACAATTGCACAAAGTTGGCACTGGGGGAAATGAAATTGTTTTATAGACACATTTTACAACTTGACAGACCTAAGTTACTCCCTGGAGTCCCAACGATGTGGTTTGTGAACCTGTGTAAGGGGCACAAGTGGTAGTGTTGAGGTCTTAGTGCAGCTTTCCCTTCCCCCTGAGGTTCTGGGCCACAGACCCCTGATTTGTAACTTGCTCAATTTCCTTTCTATACCCTGAAGAACAAGTTCCTCTGGTCTTGGATTTTAATCATCCTCAGAACCCCGCCCACAATGGGGGAAAAGGTCTTTGCATGCTACTGTGCTGGTTAATTTTTTCCCCCCCTTCCATCCTTGCTAAGCAGAATGTAAAAACTTGGGAAAGTAAGCCTCAGTGGTTTGAGAGCTATTCCTCCCATAAAGAAAGTATTAACATGTTTTCCAGATTTGAATGTATAGATTCTTTTTTTTTTTTTTTAATAGCCTTTTATTTACAGCTTCTATGTATGGGTAACTTTACAGCATTGACAATTGCCAAACTTCTTGTTCCAATTTTTCCCCTCCTTCCCCCCACCTCCTTCCCCAGATGGCAGGATGACCAGTAGATGTTAAATATATTAAAATATAAATTAAATACACAATAAGTGAATGTATAGATTCTTAAAAGGATGATACTTCAAAACTTTAAATGACCTATTTTAGATACTGTATACTTAGCTTTACTGGAATTCTACTGACCCTTTTGAAAATGCCTCTAAGTGCAGTTTTGTTTTTTTTTAATAGCATCTGGGAGGTACACAAACATTTTCCCCTCCCTGTTAACATCTACCCTATTATCCTTCCCTGTAGTGGGGAGAGGGGAGAAGAAGGAAGAGTCATGAAGTTTTCTTCCTGCTAGGCTTTGGTATTAAAATATCTTCCACCAATATGGAAGTAAATTGTCCCTTTTATGGGTGATGCTTCTGATGATACCCTGAGAGTTTCCTGGAATTTGGAGCATATAACACACCATGATATTGCTGTACACTTATTTCTCCTTGGTTTCCTGCAGAGTTGAATGACTTTCTAAACATTTCTCCCCTAATTCCCTCAAACAGCCCCCCTTCAATTTCTGTCCCTCTTCTCCCCATACACATTTTAATCTTTCAGTCATCTAATCCACAGTAACATTCTGTGGTGAATGATGCAAAATAAAAAAAATAAATAAACCTATCTTTAATTTCTGATTCAGACATTTCATAAATGGAGAGTCCTGGTCTTAGACTCAGAAGACTTGGTCTTAAGTCTTTACTCTGATATATTATTACTGTAATGGTGGATTTATTTAACCACCTTAATATTCCAATGTTAAGGAGAAGTGAAAAGTATTTTATGAACTCTAAAGTACGTACAAGTGTAAGTAATCATTATTGGGTTTGGCATTCCTTAGCCGGGTATCAGTGATTGTTCAGGATTATCCAAGTACTCCCAGAGCAAAAGTATTAAGCATAAGGCCTGGTGAACTCCAGAGAGCCCTGAACCAGATTAAAATGTATTTGGGAAATAATTTAACAAAAGAAATGAAAATGCAACTGAACAGAACTTAATATTATATTTTAAAACTAAGCCCTTTTGCGGCCTGTGGGGATTCTTATGTCTGGATTAGTGGCCCTCATTTCTGTTTGATTTTTACACCACTGCTTGAGGACTGAATACCTTCCATATCTCTCCTCATTCCCCCAGTTCTTGACCTCCTGTAGTCCACCTTCAGTATGGTTCTTATTATTTCCTTATCTGCCTTCCTTAGCTTGCTGTAGCTCATTTAGCCTTGAGAACCAGGCTGATTGACTCTCCACTTGTGTTGAGCTCTTCCCCAACTTCCATCCGCCCTCTGCTGCATGCTGCCTGTTCCTAAATTTATTCTTCCACCGCCAGTATTGAATTTGGGTTAACTTCAGCATCAGTACTTTGGATAGCCCATATATATTGGAGTTTGATACCTTTTTGATAGTAGAAGTCCCGAGTTGCAGTTACTCAAAGCCCAGCTCTGCTGAATTCTTTTTTGTTTACTGTCGTCCATAGGAACCGGCTTTCTTGTTCTTTATCAGCTATTACTAGTAGTTATTTTTGACTAGGGTCTTTCCTCCTGTATCCTGTCCCTGAGTAGGTAGGCAGATAGTCCTCTTGAGAGTCCCTCTAGTTTTCTTTTTGTTTTTTTACTTGAGAAATTATATGCCAACTTTTCCAATAGTTACTTATTTGTATTGACAAAGTTTTAAAATAATTTCCTAGCTTTTTTCTTGTACAAATTTTTGTATTGGTTTGGATAAATTATGGCCATTTCCTGCATCCCTAATGGATTTTTCTTCCTCTTGGTCTCTTGTAACACCATCTTCCTACCTGATCCTCCACTAGAGTAAGATCCATCATAAACATAAATGGAGACTATGGCTCACTATCTTTTTGTTTCCTCCAGGAAAGCCTTTTCATCATTTCCAGAAGTTACATGTTCTAGTTTCCTTATTAGAATTTTTTGCTTGCTATGCTCTTTCATTTCCTTTTGTGAGTTATATTGATTTCTGTTGCTCTTCTGCTATGTTTACTTTATGGCTATTCTTCATGTCTGTAATGATTTCCTTGCTTTACCTCTGCATCTAAGAATCCCATTTCTTTCAAAATTCAACTCAAACACTACCTTTTACACATGATTTTTAACTTCCTTTATTTTTCCAGTGCATAGCACATTGCCTGGCACAAAATAGAAACTTAATAAATGCTGTGACTTGATCCCTTCCACCTTCAGCTTCTAATACTTTCCTAACCCTAAAAAAACCCCTTGAATTTGTTATCCCTCCAATGTAATATAAGCTTCTTAAAGCAAATATTGCCTTTTTGTTTTTGATTCATAAAAGAGCACATTGCCGGACATATAGAAGACCAAAAACCATCCTTAGTGATAGATTATGTACATTAAATAGGCTTATATAATATATGTATTGATCACATGCATTTCATTTCTTGCCAGTAGAAGGTCTAGAGAGTTTATATTGCTATCTGGAAAAGCTATTTGAGAAAGAAATGGAGTTCACAGACAGAATGAAGTTCAAAAGCAGAACATATTTACAGATCAGTAGCAGAGCATATTTATAGCAAAGTTTTTTTGTTTATATAAACATACTAATAGATTAAAGACTTTTGAACCACTCTTGATTCAAACATACATAATTATATAAATATGTGTAATATATAGCATATATTATAATAATATTTAGTAAATATCCCATCATTTTGCAATAGACCTTTGTGTATTTTTAATATTGTGTTTAATAATTTTGTGTCAAAGGAATTAAAATTCTTTTCCTCTTTTTAAATTCTTTGTAGGAACAAGTTCCAACTGGACCCAGCTTCCACCTCCTCTCTTCAGGAAAGTTGTTATAATGCTAGTAGATGGCTTGAGGGGCGATTTTGTATTTGGATCAAAGGGTGTGGAATTCATGCCTTATACAACTTATCTTATAGAAAAAGGATTCACTCATAGTTTTATAGCAGAAGCAAAACCACCCACTGTCACTCTGCCTCGAATCAAGGTAAACAGTCTTGACATAGTGTTCTAAAACTTCCTGGTTTAATTTTGTTGGTGACTGTATATTCTTTTGCTTAGAATCTGCTCTTAATGCCTTTATTCTTTACACTGTAAATTAACTTAGAGTTTAGTAGTAATGCAGGAAACGGTCTGAAAATGCCACCAATAACATGATATTGGACCTTGGTACTGTCTTCTATTAGCAATGAAAATCAGTATTTTGGAATCACAGAAGGTATTTTGGTCACAGAAGGGATCTAGAGGAAATCATCTTTTTTTTTGATTTAATGGAGGAAGGAGATGTAGCTTTCTTATTCAACAAGATTTCCCTTATGGTTTTCTATGCATGATTGTATTTAATTATCACAATCCAAAAACTTTAAAAAAAAATCACAAAACGTCAGAACCAGACGAGATCTAGGAGGAGACTTTGTATAAATATACAAAGTGTTATCTCAATATCTGAGGGAATACACCTCTGGAGAGCTACTTCAAAGAACTACTTCATAGAAAAGCTTGAACCAGAAGAAATTCTTTTCTTCATCTAAAGTTTAGCTAGAACTGTCTGGAAGGTTAGAAGGGGATAAGACATGAACAGATAACTGTGAGAAAGAAAACACAGCATATCCCCAGAATCTTAGTACTGCATTAACCCTTTTTAACTGGCACTTCATCCTCCTCTTCTTAAACTTTAATAGCTTAAAAAGGCACTAAGAGTTCTGGGTCATGCTATTTAAGTGCATTAGAAATGTGTAAACAATGTGTTAGTGACCTGTTGAGGATTAAACGTGATCATTAATGAAGTAGGTAGTATTTTAAATTTACAGACTAGGTAGGAGTTCAGCCAGTAAAGAAAGAGAGGAAGATGTTCCACAAATAAAGTTTAGTATGGCACCAAAGTGAAAGGGTAAATGCATGCTAGCTGGGCAGGGGGGATATACTATGGGGAGGGAGGGATGGAAAATCAGTAATACCATGAGATAAGGTAGGAGAGATGTGGAGGAGAAATTGGATTGGGCAAGCAAAGAAGTTATTTATTTGACTGATAACAGGGAACCACTGAAAATGATTGAGACTAGGAGTAACATGACCAACTGTGAGTTTTTGGGTACTGCCACTCATTCCTCCTTTTACCACCCCTTAGATCTGTGATTCCACTGGTACAGTTAATTCCTAATGGGGAGACTCCTTCAGCTCATGCAGATGCACGACTTTGCTGCTCAGAGGGCACTGCCAAGTTAGAGGACTTTGCCAGAGTTAGGCAGCCTGACAGTTGAACCCAGGTGTTTCTGATTGATTGAAATGACCTTGGAAACAGAAAAAGGAATGGGTGAAGAACTTGTGGGATGAACAAGACTTGGGAGTCTGGGAAGGGTGAGGAAAGAGTCATCCCAGGGTTTCAGGTTTGGAAGACGAATTTGGTGGAGCAATAGAATAGAAATAAAATAGAAAGAGCCAGAAGGAGGGCCATGATTGGGAGCAAGAAGAAAAAAAAGCTTTGCTTAGTACATTTTGATTTTGAAGTATGGTTGGCCCCTGTGACACATAGGCAGCTGGAGGTGAGATTTGAGCTCAACATCTGGAGAGGTAGATTTGGAAATTATAGAAAGGAAGGAGCTTAGTGAGAGAGACCGAGAGAAGGGAGAGAACAGGCAATGTAGCTACAGTGGGAAAAGCTAAAGATTTAGAATTTGAAGATGATGCAGAATCTCAGCTCTGTTTAATAAATGTTGCCCGATTGGAATGTTTTCAGTCTTTGGATAAATATTTAACCTCTTGATAGCTCCATTTCTTCATGTATAAAAGTAACGGATTGTAGTAGATGGATGTTTTTCAAGAAATCCTACAAGTGTCAGCAACTAAATTTTGTGGAACACTTAAAGAGTAGTTAGCAAGATAACTGGAGTGTCTCCTTGGTGAAGCCATGGAAGGAGGGAATGTTCATTGTGAATATTCAGCTGGTCTGCTGGGTGAAAAGCAGCAGAGAAGTCTAGAGTCTCCAGCTGGGCAGACGTTATTACGTTTGACCACAAGGAGATTGTTGTTGACTTTAAACAGAAAAGTTTCAATAGACCGAGTAGGTAGTTGAGAAATGGAAGCACTGGGTACAGACTATTTCCAGCAAACGCTCCTACTTTTGTGAGAAAGTTACTTTCTTGAAATTTAGTTGAGAGAGAAACAGCTGAAGAGATAACTATCGCTAATATTTGTATCATGCCTGTGGAGCAGTCCTCAGGATTTTTGCTGGTTTAGAAAGAATATTGATGATGCTAGGGGGCACTTATGTAGAGCTTAAATTTTGGAGAGTGCTTTATTTGCATGTTATCTAGAACCTAGAGAGGAAAATACTCTTCAGACCATTGGGACAAAATGTTGAGAATGAGGGTTATTTAGCTGTATATGTATGTTCATATTTACGTTCCTGCTTGACGCTTATCTCTTCTCCTCTGAGACTTCTTTTAAAATAAGATTTTCTATTCATAGCATTTCTTGTACCCGACCACTAAGAAGCACCTTTACCCTTTTCCCCAAACTGTTATCTTCTCTGTCGCAATAGGACAATGCTCTTCTTTCTCCAGGCTGTCCTTGTTTGGAAGGCAATGCCTTCTGAATTTTTTGCCGTCCAGACTAACCTTGACCTCCTGCCTTGGCTTTCCATGATCTTCCCTCCCCTTTTGTGGGCATCTGTTTTTCTTGCTGGGTTCCATTTTGCTCTGGCTGAACATTCTCACTCTGTCAGCACCAAGGACAGGCTCCACACCTAGCCCCAGCTGCCTCAGCATCATCTCGTTTTCTGCCCTCCCAGCTTCTACTGCCTCTCCTTCCATGACATCTTTTCTCTTATTTGTCTGAATCTCATATACACACACTCGTGTTAGTGTGATCTCCTTCGCTGCAGGGTATTTACTTTTTTGTGAGGTGGTCGGGGTTAGGTGACTGGCCTCAGCTCATGTAGCTAGTAAGGATCTGGTATCTGAGGTGGGTTCGAGCTTAGGTCCCTGACGCCAGTGCAGGGGTTCTGTCTAATCTGCCAGCTAGCTGCCCCTTATAAGGTATATTTCTGGAGGCCACAGTTCCTGGCTTAGTGCTTAATGAAGACTAATTGGTTGGCTGAGAATTGAGAAGATGGATATGATGGTGGCCAAGTGGAAAGAGAAACCCCTCATTGCCTATCAGCCTGGAGGGACCTTAGAGACAATCTAGTCCAAACTTAGTTTTACAGATATGGAAGGAGGGTCAGACTGTCGGCACTGTTGTTCTCTAAGCCCTTATAACCCTCAGCATTTATGTAGCTATTATAGCTTAAAACTATACTAAGACTTTTGGGTTACCTTGTAAAACATTTTGGAATTTCCAAAGCACTTATATGTGGATTCTTTTGGATTCTCATTGGATAGGAACAGGTTTTATGGTTTTTTAAAAAGAAAGATCAATCAGATCATTTTGAATCCCTTTGTTTGCTACAAGGGATTTATTGAGATAGCAGGGCTTCTCTGGACAGCATTTTAAAAGAAATTATAGGCCTTCCAGATCAGCTCATCAAATTCCTTAGAATGATAAGCAAAATAATTTAAATATTCAGTGTTGGTTTTTATCAGGCGTATTCTTTTTAGTTCAAATCTATGACAATTATATTGTGTACTGGGCATATGCTTTGATAATACTTTGAAGGGATGAGTGTAATTGGGTATCAACTGTGCACTTGTAAATATTTTATAGGTCTTTTAAAGGGAACCAATATGGTTTAGTAGAAATAACAATGGATTAGGCATTAAAAGATTTGGATTCTAGTTCTCTTTGCCTCTAAAACTTAATGGGTGACTTTCAACAATGAATAACCTCCACTTCTTCTGAGTTATTTAAAAAAAATATGTATAGTAAAATAAGATGGCAACACTAGATAGTTTCTAAACTTCCTCTCATTCCTAATACTCTATAATGCTGTGACTTAGAGTGCTTACAAATGTTTTATACAATTTTAGAGGTTTATAGTTGTGATTTGTTTTTATGACTTTTAATAATTTCTGTAATTCTCAGTTCTATAATTTAGTGCAGCAAACAAATGTTTAAATGCTTTCTGTGGTTAGAGTGGTACATTAAGCCCTTCAAGGGAGCTTTATATTAATGTTTTTATTATCATTAATACTATTATTAATTAATAATATTAATATTGTTAATATATTTTCTGTCCTCAGATTATATTCTGGTAGGGGGAGAAGATATATACAGAGTTGTAATGTATAATAATTTATTATGAGTACATCAAAGAGCCTCAAAATGAAGTGCTTACATGAAGAAGCCTGGGATGATGAGGTCATTAAAGGATAAATCAGGAAAAGCTCTCAGTGGGAAATGGCTTTTGAGTTAAGATTTAAATGATGGGTAAGAATTCATCAGATAAAGGGCTGAGGTGGGGGAAAGAGAGGGAAAGTTGGGTTAGTATATAAGTATGCTGAATGTCATTAGTAGAGACAGATATGTGAATCAAAGAGTAGAATATTTATCTAGAGCAGGAGAGTCTTTAAAATTTTGACTTCATGGAGCCCTTGGGTAGTTAGGCTTGGGAAGCCTAGGAGCCCTTCTTGGAATTATGTTTTTAAATGTATAAAATAAAAGATATAGAATTATAGAGGAAGTCCATGTGTTGAAATATAGTTATGAACTTACGTAAAGTACAAGTTCATGGAGATCAGATTAAGAAAGCTTAGTGTAGATTGTTGAGTACATAGTTGAAGATATGCTAACTGGAAAAATAAGATGGTATCCCCTAATCATGGAAAGATTAGAGGGCTGGGCCATCAGTAAGGAACCAGGGGTAGTTCTTGAGTCATATGATTAGGCTTTGATCAAGTACTTGGTCAAGAATGCAGCTCCCAATTTAATATTATTTCCAGGGCAAAAGTAGGTCTCACTCTAAAACAATCTGCTGTGTGTGTGTGTGTGTGTGTGTGTGTGTGTGTGTGTAACTTACTGAAACATTTTAAAATGTTTTATTTTTTAAATAATATTTTTCTCTAATTACATATAAAAACAATTTTTAACATTTGGATTTTTTGTAAGCTTTGAGTTTCAAACTCTGTTCCTTTCTTCTTATTCTCTTCCCACCCCAAGACAGTAAGTATAGCAATAGAGGTAGTACATGTGCAATCATATTTTCATATTTTTCATGTTAGTCATTTTTTGCAAGAAAATAAAAAAAGAAAATGAAAATAGTAATAAGACCATTTGCAATCAAAATTAGAAGGAAAGCAGAAAACTGGGGGGGAAATTTACAGCAAGTATCTCTGGTAAAGGCTTCATTTTTCAAATATTTAGAGAACTGGCTCAAATTTATAAAAATACTAAACTCATTCCCCAAAGGATATGAGCAGTCAGTTTTCAGATGAAGAAATTTAATCATGAAAAATAATTTAAATTGCTACTGATTAGAGAAATTAAAACAACTCTGAGATAACACTTCATAACCATCAGATTGCCTAATATGACAAAAAAGGAAAACTGATAAATGTTAGAGTGATGTGGAAAAATAGGAATGTTAATGCATTTTGGTGGAGTTGGGATAGATCCAACCATCCTTGGAGATCAATTTGGAACTGTGCCTGAAGGACTATAAAGCTATGTTTAATCCTTTGATCCAGCATTGCCACTACTGAGTCTGTATCCCAGAGAGGTACAATTTGTTTTTAAATACTTACTCTCTGCCAGCCCCAACCCTCTTCCCTGAGGCTTCCCCTACACCTGTTTTTTTTTTTTTTCCAAGTCTAGCAAACTGACAGAGTGGTTGGGACAGCCTGGGCAGCAATCTGTACCACTGGTTTCCCACTTCTCTAGCACACTGTTGTCTAGATACATTGGATGAAATGTGGAGACTCCGCACCGCTGGCTTTCCCTCTAGTTTTGATCCTGTGGGCCACTCTAATTATTACAAGGGCTTCTCTGCCAGGTGACTGTTGCTTGTACCTCTTGGATGGAGAGCTGTTGCCCAGGACAAGAGCAAGTCTGCCCTTGTGTGTCTGCCTGTCAGGCCCTTTGGCTCTGCTGTCCTTGGGGACCTGCACAAGAAAGCAGAAAAGGATGGCATGAGAGGCAAGACAAAGCTCCCAGGCCCATGACTTTGCTGTGGGGCTTTTGGCAAAGCATATCCCTGCTGTGAAACTTAGTTTACTTCTTTGTGAAGGGTAGTCTTTTTTTTTTTTTTTGGTCAGCAATATGATGAATATTATAAAAATCGTAGGTCAGTTAACTTCTTGGGACCTCATTTTCCTCATCTATAAAATGAGAATGATATTTTCCTACCCACCTCTGGGTGGTTGTAAGAAAAGCTGACTGAACCTTCAATTGTTTTAGAAGTGTTACCTAATACTATCTGTCTGAGTCCATGGTTTTATGAGCTCATTTGTCAATGTTTCCTCCTACACAGGCTCTAATGACAGGAAGCATCCCTGGCTTTATTGATGCTGTTAGGAACTTTAATTCTCCTGTATTGCTGGAAGACAACCTCATTGGGCAAGCAAAAACCGCTGGGAAAAGAATCATTTTTTATGGAGATGATACATGGATTAAGTTATTCCCAAAGCATTTTGTAGAGTATGATGGAACAACCTCCTTTTTTGTGTCAGATTTTAGAGAGGTGAGTGATTTAATAAAGCAAGTTAGTATATATATATCAAGTATAGTATGTTAAGGACCTGTGGTTTCTTCATTTTTTGCACTCCTTACACTCAAGCAGATCTCTCAAGATCTTTACAACTTAATGGATGTTTTCCTTGACCAAAAACTGTTAGTCAATGACTAGCCTACTGATGAGCCTCTGAATTAGCTCCGTGGATCTTTGGACAACAAACAGCCTCGGACACTTACTAGCTATGTGACTTGTGCAAGACACTTAAACCTTTATCTGCCTCAGTTTCCTCATCTGTAAAATTGGGATGATAATAATAGCATCTACCTCCTAGGATTGTTATGAGAATCAAATGAGATGATATTTGTAAAGTCCTCAGCACAGTGCCTGGTACATAGTAGGTATTATGTGAAAAAGTTTTCAGTACAGTGCCTAGTAGGTGTTATGCTAATACTAGTATTATTTTTATCATCATCACTAATAATAATAATAAATCATTGTTCCCTTTCCTCTATGTAATTAACAATTTGGGAACTATTTATTTTCTGCCTTATAGCCTATGAAATTAATGATAATTATAATAATTTTTTATAATGCTTTCAGGTTTGCAGAGAACTTTATATGTGATTTCCTTTGATCCTTGTATTATCCTCATCTTTCCAGATGAAGCAACTAAGACTGTGAGAAACTAAGTGACTTGCTCAGAGTTCAAACTCAGATGTTCTTGACTCTAGGTCAGGTTTGCTGAATACAAATTGCCCATCTTGGTTAAAATTCCGCCTCTCATAAAATTATTGCATTGATTGTGAAGAAAAAGCCTTCATTGCAGAGATGGTTTTGCTTTCACTTAGGACCCAAGGGCTCTCTACTGGCATTTTCTGCCTTGAAACAGCTGGGGTCTTTGTAGAAAGGTTATTCCTTTCCCTGGTTCAGGTTGCAACTGTACCTTCCTCTCAGTGCAGTTCTTACCCATAAACAAGTTATACAAAGCCTATTAAGTTCACTGAAGGTATTTCTCTTGTTTTTTTTTTTTTTTTTAATAATAACTTTTTATTTTTCAAAATATATGTAGAGATGCTTTTCAACATTCACTCTTGGTAAACATTGTATTCCAGTTTTTTCTTTCTCCCTCTTCACATCCCCCTGTCCCTTAAATAGCAAATAATCTAGTATAGGTTAAACACGTGCAATTCTTCTAGACATATTTCCACATTTATCATGCTGCACAAGAAAAATCAGGTTAAAAAGGAAAAAAAAAGTTTCTTTTGGTTTTGGAAAAATAAGTTGAGAGCTAGGAAGGGTTCTTAGAGGTCATCGAGTCTAATGGCCCCAAGAGGGGCCTAGTGACTAACCTCAGGTTCCATAGGTCATAAATGGCTGGCCAGATCTCCCAGCACAAGCCTCATACTGTCCATCCTTAGGTATCACCATATGACCAACCCACTTACTTTTCTGGTCATCCTTTTTTATATAACTTCTTATATGTGAGCCATTGCCAATAGTGGGCTGCACACAGCTTGCATATTTTTATCCTCTCTGTGTTTCTCTGTTACCCTTTGGGTCATTCACAGTTTTGATTTTTTTGGCAATGATGATTCTCATGATTTATAGTCCTGAGTTATAATCCTATAGCATCACCTGAACATTGTTGGCATTGATAAGACTGGTGTTAGTCTTGGCTTTTATGAGCAAACCATGTCACTTGAACTTTAAAAGCTACAAAGACTTGGAAGTTTATTATTCTTTTGGCCTAATATATTACAATGGTGTTATTGTATTAGAAGAAAAAAGCCTGCTTTAACTGTATAATTCAGCCCATTATTTCATTTTCACTCACTGGGGAAAAGGAAAAGGAAAATGAGATAAGCTTCTAAAGGTATTTTTTTCCTTCCTTCTAAAGGTTGATGATAATATTACAAGGCATTTGGATAATGTATTAAAAAGGGAAGACTGGGATATGCTAATTCTTCACTACCTAGGATTGGATCATATAGGTCATGTGACTGGGCCACATAGCCCTCTCGTAGGACCAAAACTTAAAGAGATGGATTACATCCTAAAGAAGATCCATATTTCGTTGTTGTCCAAGGTAAGCTACTTTGGGGGCATTACTCTAGTGCAGTAGATTTTTTTTTTCGATTGCTGTTTGTTTTTTAGAAGAAAGAGAACAAATAAGAAATCTCTACTTTCACATTTTTGCCTATTCAAGCCTATACTCATTTAGGTAAACATTAATATCAGAATTTGTGCCTTGAATATCATAGGTGTTCAAAAACCATTTGGCAAAGAGATGGCATGAATTAAGACTTTCCAGTTATCTGAAATTACTTACAGTCTTATTTCCTTGGCATTGGATCTTGCCTTCAAGCTTTCCTAATGTATTAGGAGTGCTGTGGAATCATAAGGGTTGTTTTTCTTCCACAAGTGCTTTTATTTTGAAGACCTTTTTAGAAACATCTGCATTATAATAACATGGAAACTTATCATAACCTTAATTATGTCTGATTTCTGGGCATACTTCTGATTCATTTAGAGGTGAATTGGGGAGTTCAAACAATAAATCTCTTTAGAGTTCATCTGCTATTAGAATCTCTATATATCGAAATGGCAAAACATTTTATTGGAGTAAATTTGTTGTAGTTGGGGAAATGAAAGATATTTTCAGTGAAGTGATGAGGTCAGCTTTGCATATGTGAGAGAATGCTTTTCCCCCAACACAGAGAAGCCCCATAGCATGGCTCCTTACTTCGTTAATATATGGTCACCAGACTGCTCTTCTATGCCTATTTAGGAGTACTGTCTTTTCGACACCAATGCCCATGTTATAAATTATTGCTTTCCTATTTATTAATACTTTCATTACTCCTATGGAATCATCGATCCACCTAGGACATAATTTCTCATAATCATGACTCTTCTATAGTGTTTCAGCAGCTATTAATCAGGAGCTTTATAGGGCTGATGAAGATCAGAGTTGAACTCTAACTATGAATGATGGGGAATTCCTAAAGACTTTAGGACCTTCAGGAGCTAGTGCAGCCAGATTCCTTTAGTTCCTAAGCCTTATCCATCTCCTATCCCAGTGTTTCGTGTATATTACAGTGCTGGAAAGCACTCCAAGGACTTTAGAGCTTATGACAGCCCTTCAATTTGTAATGCAGTTGAGAAGTTTGTCCTTTTAATTGTAGGAGAGAGAGGCTTCTTTGCCCCATTTATTGGTCCTTTGTGGAGATCATGGGATGTCTGAAACAGGAGGCCATGGAGCCTCTTCTGTAGAGGAAGTGAGCACACCTCTGGTCTTGATCAGCTCTGCATTTCAAAGGAAAAGCGGTATGACTTTTGAAGTTTTGTTTTGTTTTGTTTTGTTTTTTTGGTTAAATTTATTGTACTGCATTTATATTCATGGTTTGTACTATAGTCTCCATTTTTCAAGAAAATTTTTCTTAAAAGGGTTAACCATTTTGTCTCTGCCATCTCTTGACTTCTGTCCAGTACCATCATCCTATATAGCATGGACTGTTGCAGCCATCCTTCTCTTTGACTGATTCCTGTTCTGTATGCATAGCCCTGATTATGTGGGTACTATTCCCCATACCCGTTAGCAGTTCCTTGTTGCTTACTAGGGAGACTTTAGCCTGGCATTCTAGGCTCTTAACGATATGGAGCCTTCCTACCCTCTCCATTACTTTTTTTCTTCCTGTTCCCCTCTATATACTCTACGTTCCAGACAAAATAGATATTTACTGCCCTTACAAGCTCCATTTGCCCTTCACCCCTCAGGTTCCTGCTTACCTTAGCCCTTACATGTGGAATCCTCGATTCAACTCGGGTGCTTTTTCTCCTCACTGTTGCTGTTTACCTGCCTTGATCTTCACCTTTGTGGGCCTCTCATTCATTTAACATGTGTTTGCAGCAAAGGTCTTTGTGTATTTAATGTAAGCTACATGAAAATGGAGATAATCCTTATCTGAACATTGTGTCTCCCTAAGTGGCTTCCACAGTGCTGTGCCCAGGTTAAATTCTTGCTGAACTGAGTTTCTGGGCAGTTTGGCCCTTAGGATTAGGGTTTGGGATCGCTTGCCTACTTCTGCAGTGTGTTTCTTGTACCGGAAATGCTACTGCGGGAAGAACCCTGGCTCAGGAGCCTGTGACTCTGGGTTCCAGTCCCACCTCGGATTCTAGCTGGCTAACTGATCCAGACACTTGGCTTCTGTGGGCCTGTAAAATTGAGAGGGTTGGTTTAGGGCTGTGAAGTCCCTGCTGGCTCTTGATCTGTGAGTCTGTGAAGCCGAGTTGTAAAATCTGAAAATGATTGCCACAGTATCTGGCAATAAATGTGGATGAGCATTGCTCAGCCAAGGCCGCCCTGGCGGGTTGGTGATCAGCCCCGTCAGAAGGAGTTGTCCCATCTCTGCAGGCACTGATCCATTGAAGTAGTGAGAGTTATTCATATGTATTGTGGGAGACTGAGGATTTCTAAGCAGCTTATTTAGATTAGGAGAAAAGAATATTTCATTTTATGAGAAAGTTTTCATCTTCTAAAGCTGAATTTTTAAAAATAATATTAGCTGGCCCTAACTAGGTCACCGGAGATCACAGGCGGCCCCTGAGGACTCTCTTGAATGTAGGAGTCCTTTGTAGTCTCCTAGCTGGTGAGGATTGGTACAGGCAGGCACCTTCATTCTCCTGGAGGGTTCTTAGAGAGTTTATATTCCAATTTATTTTCCAGCTGTGGTCTTAGCAGGGATATGACTCACCTAATTAAGAGAGGTTGTAGGTAAAGTGACACCCTCTGAGAAGGGTGAGAATTTTTTTAAAGTTAAGACTAAGAGTTATCTGAACCTTCAGACAAAGGGGATATGGGATTAAAAAAAAATCAGCACCAGTTGCTTGTGATAAAATGATCTTTCTCTTACTGTTGATGGAAAGATGAGAAAGATTTATTTTAGAAATTGGTTTAAATTTTGGATCGTGTAATTAGTAAAGAAGATCCTCTGCAGAAAGCTCTCTCTGATACCTCACTTTGGCATGGAGGGAGCCTGAGCCGGCAGAGATGTTCCCTGTCGCATACTGGCTCCTACAAGCTTGGCTAAGACAGGAAGGCCTGAGTTGTGGTCCTGGCATCAGACTGCCCGCTGATGGTGGGTCAGTCACCCCTCCCCCCACAGCTTCACTATTGGGGAACGGGAAGTCTTTGGCCTTAGCAGGCTGTGAAGCAAAGACTATAGAGTAGTCTGCTGTGCCTCTCACTGCCACGGTGACTATCGTGGGAAAGCATGTGGTAAGCGCTAAAGATTCCTTTTTCTTTTTTTCCACATATTTTATTGATGCTTTTAAAAAAGTATCCTATTACTTCCCAGTGGTTCCCCCAAACCACCTTCTCCCTCATAAGAAATGAGATAGTCAGGCAAAACAATTCAATACATTGGCCATATGTGAAAATATGTGTCATTCTATTCACTCAGTAAGTATTTCTGAAATGCCTACTATGTGGTAGGGCCTAGAAATACACATACAAAAATGAAGCTATCCCTTCTCACAAGAAGCCTGCATTCTTTTTTTTTTTTTTTTTAATAGCTTTTTATTGACAGATCATATGCATGGGCAATTTTTCAACATTGACCCTTGCAAAAACTTCTGTTCCAACTTTTCCCCTCCTTCCCTCCACCCCCTCCCCTAGATGTCAGGTAGTCCCATACATGTTAAATATGTTAGAGTATATGTTAAATATGATATGTATACATATTTATACAGTTATCTTACTACATAAGAAAAATTGGATTTAGAAAGAAGGTAAAATAACCTGGGAAGAAAAACAAAAATGCAAGCAAACAATAACAGAAAGAGTGCAAATGCTATGTTGTGGTCCATACTCATTTCCCAGTGTTCTTTCACTGGGTGTAGCTGGTTCTCTTCATTACTAATCAATTGGAACTAAATTGGATCCTCTCATTGCCAAAGATTTCCACTTCCATCAGAATACATCCTCATACAGTATTGTTGTTGAAGTGTATAATGATCTCCTGGTTCTGCTTGTTTCACTGAGCATCAGTTCATGTAAGTCTCTCCAAGCCTCTTTGTATTCATCCTGCTGGTCATTTCTTTTCTTTTTTTTTTTTTTTATGGTATATGAATTTTTTTTAATGTTTATTTCATTTTTTTATTATGGGTTTTTATTCAAGATATATGCATGGGTAATTTTTCATCATTGACCCTTGCAAAACTTCTGTTCCAGCTTTTCCCCTCCTTCCCCCCCACCCCCTCCTCTAGATGGCAGGTAGATCCATACATGTTAAATATGTTAAAGTATATGTTAAATACAATATATGTATACATATCCATACAGTTATTTTGTTGCACAAGAAAAATTGAACTTAGACATAAGGTAAAAAGCAACCTGAGAAGGAAATCAAAAATGTAAGCAGACAAAAACAGGGAGTGGAAATGCTATGTTGTGGTTCATACTCATTTCCCAGAGTTCTTTCGCTGGGTGTAGTTGATTCTATTCATTATTGAATAAATGGAACTGATTTGTTTCATCTCATTGTTGAAGAGAGCCATGTCCATCAGAATTGGTCATCATATAATATTGTTGTTGAAATATATAATGATCTCCTGGCCCTGCTCATTTCATTCAGCATCAGTTCGTGTAAGTCTCTCCAGGCCTTTCTGAAATCATCCTGCTGGTCATTTCTTACAGAACAATAATATTCTATAACATTCATATATCATAACTTATTCAGCCATTCTCTAACTGATGGGCATCCACTCATTTTCCAGTTTCTAGCCACTACAAAAAGGGCTGCCACAAACATTTTTGTACATACAGGTCCCTTTCCCTTCTTTAAGGTCTCTTTGGGGTATAAGCCCAGTAGTAACACTGCTGGATCAAAGGGTATGCACAATTAGATAACTCTTTGGGCATAGTTCCAAACTGCTCTCCAGAATGGCTGAATCCATTCACAACTCCACCAACAATGTATCAGTGTCCCACTTTTCCCACATTCCCTCCAACATTCATCATTATCTTTTCTTGTCATCTTTGCCAATCTGAGAGGTATGTTGTGGTATCTCAGAGTTGTCTTAATTTGCATTTCTCTGATCAATAATGATTTGGAACACCTTTCATATGGGTAGAAATAGTTTTAATTTCATTATCTGAAAATTGTCTATTCATATCCTTTGACCATTTATCAATTAGAGAATGGCTTGATAAGGAGCCTACAATATGCAGGAAATACAATATGTACACATAAAATATATACAATGTCTTGTTCGAATTTTAACAGAAGGATAAACTGAGGCAGATGTCTAAGCAAGATAACATTTATTGGGCCATTGGCTTGACTCCCTAGCAAAAGAACAGTTCTCTTTATCTAAGTTTTGGGAAGTACAAAACAAAGAACAGAGCAAGATAGATAACATCATCGGATTAAGGGCTATATGATTGGTCACAAAGCTGAGGTGTTTGGAAGTTGTAATAGGGTACTAGCAATGACCTGTCTTCTCTCATTAGACAAAGAAATGCTTTTTGTTTGGTTTGAGGTGTGAAATAGTGACCCACATAGCTTGGTGTGGAATAAAGATATTAGGTTTGACTCCCTTTCTTTTCACATGTATTCTCAAAGATCAGTCAAGGAGAGATGGATTTTTAACCTTTAGCCATTACAGGCCATTTGTACTAAGTTCAAAGACAAAGAGCCATGATTTTAGCAATTTTAGGACAAAATAAATTAATTGAAAGTACAATTAATAAGAAAATGATATAGAATCAATCTTAATCTTTTCTACAGCATTCATATAAAGTTAATAAATACAGTTATATACAGAGGAGTTAAGTATAAAAGAGGACACTAGTAATTCTGAAAGTGGGGATCAGGAAAATGTTTTAGCTATATCCTAAAGAAAAAGATGTACTCTACAGCCAAGGTGAGGAAGGAGTACTTCTCGGCTTTTAGAATGGCTGATGCAAAGGCATGCAGATAAGAGATGGAGTACCACTTGTGAGGAATAAAAAGAAGATGGAGTACCCCTTGTGAGGAATAGAAAGAAGACTAGTTTAGATCAATGACTACGGTTAGAAGGTAGAATAATATTTAGTGAAGCTAGAAAGACAGGCTGGAGCCAAATTTTCCAGGACTTTTTTTCTTTTTTTTTTTTTTTTTTTTTTTTTTTATTACTTAATTTATTTTTAATACACAATACTTTATGAATCATGTTGGGAGAGAAAACACAGAACAAAAGGAAAAACCATGGGAGAGAAAAACAAAACACGTTTTGTTGTTTTTTGTACTGCCTCTGTTGATTTACATTCAGTCTCTATAGTTCTTTTTCCAGAGGCAAATGGCATTTTCTATCCAAAGTCTATTGAGATTGCCTTGGATTACTGAACTGCTGAGAAGAACCAAGTCTTTCATGTTGATCGTCGCACAATTTTGCTGTTACTATGTAGAATATATTCCTGATTCTGCTTGATTCATTCAGCATCAGTTTGTGTAAATCTTTTCAGGCCTTTCTAGAATCAGCTTGTTCATTATTTTTTATAAAACAATAATATTCCATTACCTTCATGTACTACAACTTGTTCAGCCATTCCCCATTTGATGGGCATCTACTTATTTTCCATTTCTTTGCTACCACAAAAGCACCTGTGGGTCCTTTTCCCTCCTTTATGATTTCCTTGGGACACTGACCCAATAGTGACACTACTAGGTCAAAAGGTAAGCACAGATAGATAGCCCTTGGGGCATAGTTCCAAATTGCTCTCCAGAATGTTTGAATCATTTTGCAACCCCACCAACAAAGTATTAGTGTCCCAGTTTTCCCATATCCCCTCCAATATTTATCACTATCTTTTCCTGTCATCTTAGTCAATCTGAGAGGTGTCAACAATCTTCAGAGTTGTTTTAATTTGCATTTTTCTAATCAGTAGTGATTTAGAGCATTTTTTCCATATTACTGTAGATGACTTTAATTTCATCACCTAAAAATTGTCTGTTCATATCCTTTGACCATTTATCAATTGGGGAATGACTGTATTCTTATAAATTTGACATAGGTCTTTATATATTTTAGAAATGAGAACTTTATCAGAAACACTGGCTATAAAATTTTTTTCCCCAGCTTTGTACTTCCTTTTTAATTTTGTTTTGTTGGTTTTGTTTGTGCAAAACCTTTTTAATTTAATGTAATCAGAATTATCCGTTTAGCCTTTCATAATGTTCTCTAGTTCTTCTTTGGTCATAAATTCCTTCCTTCTCCAAAAGTCTGATAGATAAGTTATCCCTTACTCTCCTGATTTGCTTATGGTATCAGCCTTTATGCCCAAATCATGTACTTATTTTGCTTTATTTTGGTATGGGGAACTTGTTCAGGATTTTATAGCTCAACAGAGTTGTTTGTGTTTGATCTCAGAGGCAGTACAACCTTTAGGGTTAATTGATTGGGGAGTCACAGAATCACCTCTCCAAGGGCTCATTTCTCATAAGTCATGATCAGACATGGCCTTGAACTGAGTTCTGAAACCTTCTGGTGATGTTTTTCTTTGTTATTGGGTGACATAGTTTTTATACCATCTATAAAAATAACTACTAGGATTTTATATATAAGATCTCTGCCTACTGACAAACAGGTTAATATATTATGCATATTAATATTCTCCTAAATGAAATCCCGACATTATAAAGTTGCAGCTAAATACAATAATGGTTCACATATTTACCTTGGAGAGGCAAATCGTGGAATCAATAGCATTGGCTTTGTCATGCTCCCAAAACAATAAGAAATGTTATTTTATGGGGTGCTTATTCACATTGCCTTGCAGTTCTCACTGTGGGCAAGGACTACAGTGACAATTGTAGCTTTTGTGTCAACATACATTACAGAGGATGAAATGGCAGAGAAATTCTTAAATTGTAAAGATCCTTCAAATTAAAGTGTATTTTGAAACTTAGTGAAAATAGGTCTGAAGAAGGCAGGAAAAAATAGAGTGAAAAACGTGGTTGAGGGGGAAGAAATGAAAAAAAAAAAGGCCAAAGCCTAAAGATTATGGAGTAAGTTGAGCTCAAGATGACCTTAGAGGTCACCTTAGCCCAATCCTCTCATTTTACATTTGAGGCAACTAAAGCAAGAGAAGTTTAAATACTTGGGCATTTAAGATCTTAACTATCTGGTACCATCTCATCTTTGTAGTCTTTTTTTCTTACTACATTACCTGGCAAATACCCTACGATCCAAACAGTTATTTGCCGTTCCACTTATATTTCCTCTACTTTCCTGCCTCAAAGTCTTTGTTCACACTTGCTCTGTATCTGGAGTTTCTTTCAACTTCTCACATACTGAATTATTTGCCTATTTTTTTAAAAATTAATTTTTTTTCAATGAACAAAAATCCATTTTTCTGCTTTCTTCCAGTCCCACCCTAATTGAACAAAGAAAAGAAAAGCAGAACTTTTCCAATAACTGTGCATAGCCAAGCACACTCACAGTATAATATATCATTTTCTTTATCCTGACAATCACCTCTCAACCAGGAGGTGGGTAGATTATTTCATTAGTACTATAGAATCATGGCTAATCATTGTATTGATCAGGATTCTTTATCTTTCAAAGTTTGTTTTTAAAATATGCTTGTTCTTTAAATTATTCTCTTGTTCTGCTCTCTTCATTCTCCATCAGTTAATGTAAATATTTCTAGATTTTTCAGAAACTGTTCCTTTCATCATTTCTTTAGCACAATAGTATTCTATTTATTTATATAACAGTTTTTCAAACATTTCCCAATTGATTTTGGTTCCAGTTCTTTGGCACTACAAAAAGGCCACTATAAATTTTCTTTTGGTACATATGGGTCCTTTTCTTCTTTGATTTCTTTAGGCCTTGTTGTCTTACTTATCTCTCCAAACCTTAATTAATATGTTACCTTTCCCAGAAGTTCTTCCCTCAGGTAGCAGTTCTTCTCTATGTTTTTAAGACAGTTTTACTGTGGTTATTTAGCTTTGCGTCATATTTCCTTGCTAAACTTCATTCCATGAGCACAACAACCAGATCTTACATTTCCTCATTACCTACCATAAAGCTCCTTATCTAGCAGGCACCTGAATAGTATTTGTTTAATTTATTCATTCAAAGAATCATTCCGAAAAATACCAAGACAAAATTTAATCACATTGATTTCACCCTCAGTGACATGAGGATGTTCTTTTTTGTTAGTGAAGAAAGAATTATTACCAGGTTCTCAGAGAGAATGCTGGTGTTCATGATATTGCAAAAGAAGATCAAAGGGAACAAGCTCCAAGGACTCTTCCGTACAGACTGCTCCACAGGAGCTTGTAGGCCTCAGGTCAGGAGCAGAGAACACTGGCAGTAATGATCACGCTGGCTGCTTCACAGGCTGCCGCCATGCAAGAGCATTCCGCCAGCACACGGAGCCTGCATGAGTGCAGCAGTAAAGTGGAACCCAAGAGGGGAGGTAGGCTGCCTCAAAAGGGGGAAGGAGCATTCCTGAGGGTCCAGGCCCCAGATCAGGGTCAGACTGCACAGCAGAGAGTTCAGAAGGCTTTGCCTCCTGAATGAAGAGAAACCGCCTAGAGAAGGGAGGAGAACATTGTCCCTATTACAGCAGAGAAGGTTGGTCATGTTGAAAGGTGAAAACACTTAGTGCTCTGTGGTGCTCAAAGCAATGAATGTCATTTGCAGACAGATTCTATAGTACTCTGTCTTGAATCATAGTTAGGTCTCAAGCACTGCTGATACGTAGTGACATAGTAGCAGCAATAGAGTGAATCCTGTCAAAAGGCAATCATAACATCATGAGATAAGACTACTCCCCATGGGGAAGAGCTAAGTAATGGCAAAACCCACATTCTTTTCCCTTGGGAACAGCTGGACTATGAAGATGGGAAGGTCTACTTAGAGAAGCACAAGCACTTTCCCAGCTTGGCACAGATTGGTTAGCATCTGTCTTGCCTTCCAAGGACACACAGTGAGTCCAGCTTGGGGTATAACAACAATTTATGTCATTTCATATGTGTCCTTGACACATTCTCAGACTTCTACATGCTCTAGGTCAAGTGTTTCTGGAAAATATGGCAGTAGACTTAAATCCACGGAGTAAAAATGGCTAACAAATGATGAAATTCTTCATGCATGTGTCAAAAAGGACTTTATTCAAGATATCTACAGATGTGGTTCTCCTTACTTCTCACATGTTCAGATTCCTTTGGCACAGAAACTATCAATGTTTAAAAGGTGACCTGGAAAGTCTCAGATTTACAAAAAGCCTTGGACAAAACCTGCACAGGACAGGAAGGTTTAGAAGAGTATGTTGTGAATATTTTCTTAACAAAAAGAGTTAAAAGGTCCTGCATGTGGTAGACTGAGCATTGTTTCAAAAAACAAAATTGATTTCATCTTGGAAATTAACAGGTTACCAATGGAATCATTTCAGAATTGGATAGTTAGACCACTTAGAGCAAAAATGAAAATCAACATTAAAAAAGAGGTAGATGAGAAGACAATAGTTACAGTTATAATAATCCCCAAGAAACCTTATTTAAATAAGATGTTGAATATATTAAATTAGAATTGGGTAAAAGGATCCATTTACTCTGAAGGTAATCATTGACTCTTGATTATCATCATGCCTTGAGAAGATGATCATTTGAAGCAACCAGGGATATTGCACCTTCCATTTCCAGCCGTCTCTCACTTTATTTTCCTTTACATATTCAACGTTAAAGCTAATCTCTCCACTTGATATGTTTCTTCCTTCCATTTGTGCTGTTCATTCTCCTTGTCTCCCTCCTCATCTACCCTTTCAGAATCCTTCAAGGCTTAGCTCAATTGCTCTCTCTTCCATTTATTCTTCCCTGATCCCTCTGCTACCACAGAGCAGGGATTTGAGTGGGTGTTCAATAAATGTTAATTGAACTGAATTAAGTAAGATCATTTTGCCTCCATTCAAATCAACAGACCTTTATTAAGCACTCACTGTGTGCAGTGTACTGTGTTAGAATTGATGCCTGCGGGGTGGGAAAACAGAGGATGAATGCAAGGTTTAATTAGTTAAGTCCTAAATTATAAGGGGATAGAATTTTGCATTGTTCAAGCTACTAGTATTCAGTTAGTAAAATGATTGGTTAAAAAAGTTTTTTAAAAATTTGTATTGATACCTTTTTTACATCCCCAAATTTCCCATAATATCCTTCCTCTTCTCCATTCCCAGAGAGCCATTCCATAAAACACATAATATTTTAAAGGAAAAAAACAAAGAGAAAAAAATAACAAAACAAATTAAATTAATGTATTGGAAAAAGTGAAAATAATGTGCAATGTGTTATACCCTGGGTCTTTCACTTTTGCAAAGGAATAGACTTAGGGTGTCTTTCTTTTTCTTTTTGGTAAATGTGCTTGAAAATTGATTACTTTTAGAAGGCTGTAGAAAATCCTAAATTGGTAGAGTTTTAGAGATATGTTAGACATCTGCTCCCTCAGTCCCTTTCTGTTACATGTTTGGTACCTGATGCCCTAAAGCTTCAGGGAGGAGCCCAAATATATGTAATTAATTAATACAAGAGATGGGATTAGGATTTCAGGTTCAGGGCTCACCTTCTGATTTCACGTTACCTTAAGTAAGAAGCTTTATTTTTCTCATGTTTTCAGGTAACTTCCAACCTCCAAAGCATGTCCAGCAGACTGACTTGGCTGCCACGCTAGCAGTGGGCCTTGGTTTGCCAATTCCAAAAAATAGTGTGGGGAGCCTGCTATTTCCAGTTGTAGAAGGAGCAACAATGAGAGAACAGCTGAGGTTCCTGCACTTAAATTCAGTTCAGCTCAGCAGACTTCTGCAAGAGAATGTGCCGATGTTTGAGAAAGGCAAGTCACGGGCTTTTCCTCTTAGGAGCTGTTCTTCCCTTTGAGCACACACATTTTTTCTAACTTTTTTTTTTTTTATGAGGTCTAGGGAATAGAAAGGAAGCAGCACAGTCATTTGTTTTCCTGTATGCAAATGCTGCTGTTGCCTTCTTTTTGTTAAACTGCCATGCTCGGATCAGCAAAATTTGTGCATGAGATTATCTCCATCAGGGTTACTTCTGGGAAGATTTGGCCAGGACTCCTTTTTTTACTTATGGCACTTAATGTGAGTTGTCTGGCAGTATTTAGGGAAGAACCAATGGGAAGATGAATTTTTATTTGTCTGTTAAAGTTATTTGCTAATGTCAGAGTGGGTCAGGCATAATGTAGTAATTTTTAAACTTTATTACTGTTGAGTACCAAGTAAAGAAAAGGAAAGAGAAAAAGCAATAGAAATTCATTGGGGAGGGGATGACAAAGATGGGGAGGAAGGGAACTCATCTGCACAGAAGAATGAGTCAATTGGGAGAAAAGAAGATAGCTCCTATATTATAGTCATTGTTTTTGTTTTTAAGTGTCTAGAACCATTTGAGTCTTGTCAGTAACTTATGATCTGACAGATGAAGAGATAGTGGAGAGAATTTTTTTAAAAAAGCATATAATTGAACTTCTAAAGGTAAAAATTATCAATATTAAAAAAAATTATCAATATAGGTAAATGTGGTATTTTTTGTTAGCTATAACAGATTTGTTTTAAAACACTGGGACTGATTTGGACTCAAGAGTCTAAAGGAAAAGTCCATAGTTACTCTCTCTGGGACATATTTAAGGTTAATACATACTACGTTAGCCCATGGTCCTTGAGATTAGGTCTGCTCCTTTGCTTCCTGCAAAAATGAGCCTTGAATTCCTATGTCTTAGTGTAATTTTAGATTATTAAAACCTAAGACTTCACTAAGGCTTTGGGGACAATAAGTGCCCCCAGTTCTTGAAGTAGTAAAGCACAAGTTTTACCTTGAGAACTCTGCAGCCTGGCTCCCATGTGACAGGCTAGCTAAGTTGAAAGTGGAACTTCAGTAGGTTGGCTGAAAAGTGATGAAATTTTTAGCCACAGTAACTCTTGAGGATGTACTGAGTCATGGATGAGTAGCAACTCTATCTTTGTACCTATAAGAGTACATATACTAATGAAACCATAGGTTATTGAAATAATCAGTGTAGATAATAAATTCAAATATACTTGAGTTCATATTAGTAAATACGTAAGTACAAGGTTGTCAAGATATGATTGGGTACCAGTTGATGTGAAAAAGAGCTGAAATTTTTATTGAATGACCCATAAGATAAATATGAATCATTGTATTTCTGATACAGCAGCCAAACCTCCTAAGAAATTAGGCCACATTAATTAAAAGTATCATGTCAATCACAGGGGAGGTGATTGCACATTGTCTTTGTAAGACTACAGCTGAAGCATGGTGTTCAGGTTTGGTGTCATATTTTAGGAATATGAGACAAAATGAAGCAAGCCCAAACGGTGAGACCAAGATGGTAAAGGAACTTAAAATTATACCATGTGAGTATTCATTGTAGAAAATGGAAAAATCTAACCGAGAAAAACAGACATGATTATTGCCCTCAAATATTTGAAAGGTTTGCCTAGAAAAGGTGGGTTGTTGATCTGGTTTTTCTTAGTGAGTAGAACTAGGACCAAAGGGATCTTATTTCAGTCATTTCACTCCTAACCATTAAACATATCCAACATGGTATTGGAATATAATGGAATTGTTCAAGTGGAGGCTGATTAATCAGTTGCTAAGAATGTTTTAAAAGAAATTGGCACTTTAGGTGGGATCCTGAGTTCCCTTTCATCTAAAATGTGATTTCTCCTTGGAGTGGCAGAATCAGGAATCAGAAAGGTCTTAAAAAGTTAGAACAAATAATAGGCAGATGCGAATAGAATTACATTTAATGGCAGCCCACGTCAAATCCTCAGTTTGGGTTCAGAGTTTCTGTACAAGTACAGGATAGGGAAAGACATGACTTGACAATATTTCAAGGGGAAAACACCTGACTTTTTATCACTACAATCTTTAGATAAGCCAGCAGTTTGACAGCTTTCAGAGAAGTTAATATATTTTAGACTGCATTAAAAGAGGCTGAAATATTGTGTCCATTGCTGGGAACCACATTTTAAGAGGAATGTTGACAAACTAGTGGATTGAAAGGAAAGTGATCCCTATAGTGGCAGAGACTGAAAACCAAACAGTGAAGATTAGTTGAAAGAACTTGAAATTTTTGTCCTAGTAAAGGTGTGACAGAAGACAAGCTATAAGAACTATCTACAGGTGTTTGAACTCCACCACATGTGGGGTTGAATAAATTTGTTTTTTTAGGCTCTAGCTGAGGAAAGTCAGAATCAATAGGTAGAAGTTCCCTGGTACTGATTTCAGCCTACTCTTGGGAAGCTGTTTTTTTATTCATTGCCCCTTAGTGGCCTTTGTTCATATGGTACTACATTGTCCATCATTTAACTGATTAAGATGTAGCTAGACGTCAAATTATTGGGGATTTCTATTTAGAAAGCAGATTGAATTGGATCGGATGCCTTTGTGTCATTTCAAACAGATTTTTATCAGGTTCAGTAGTACTTAATAGAGCATCAGCATTCTTTTTACACTAGAGAAACTAAAATATTTCCAATTTCCAAAGGTGTAAAAAGTCTTATTACAGCATATGGAAACCTGTCTTCTGAATAATAAATTTATAGAGGGTACCCACCAAAAAGGAGATAAGAAGCAGTATAAATTTACAGTATAAAATGAGGATAATAGCATGTACTACATAAGGTTGCTATGAAGATCAGTTGAGAGATTTATAAAAGTACTTAATAAGTGCCATATTCCTTTTGCCTTCTTCCCTTTTTTTTTTTTTTTTTTTGTCAGAAGTTATGAAAATATGTTCCTTCATTTGTGTGGGTTATTTTTTTTTGAGATTAACACACATAGCTCTGGATTAGTATGGCAGTTACTGAGCTCCCTGTCATTGGGTGTACTCCTCAAGGGACTGGATAAATATTTATTGAGGATGTTGTAGGAAAGTATTGATACTAGATTCTGTGACCCAGTCTAAGGTTTCTTTCAGCTCTAAGATTCTTTGGAGGTTTCTACTATTTAAGGGCTTTATATATATATATATTGGCTAGAAAAGCATTCACAACAAAAATATTAAAACAGATGTGATTAAAAATGAAAGTGTTTACCAGTTTTGGCTATTTTTTTGCAGAAATGTCTTAGGTTTTTTTTTTTTTTTTTAAGCAGTTTTCATTAAACTACACAAAATATCACTTTTCAAAATGACTTCCATTTATCAGATATAAGAATTTGAAGATAAGTGAAAAATTTTCTTCTTATAATTTGCTGTTTTCAAACTTTTTTTCTTCTCATATTAGATCCTGGATATCAGCAGTTTAAAGAATCAGAGAAGTTGCATGGGAATTGGATCAAGCTCTACTTGGAGGGAAATAATTCAGAAGTCCTTTTAAACCTTGGCAGAAAAGTTCTTAAGCAGTATTTAAATGCTTTGAAGACTCTGAGTATGTCACTGAGCAAACAAGTAGCCCAATATGATATGTACTCAATGATGGTCGGGACTGTCATCGTCTTGGAGGTATGGTTTGTTATTTGTAAATACTGTGGTCACAGACCAGCACCACAGAGCTCAGCTGTGTTCATCAAAGTGGAGGAGTGCTTTGGGTTTCCCCAGATCCTCTGTCTTCCAGTCCAGCGCTTCTCCATCCTAGAATGGCAAGGGGCCAGCTTTGTCGGAGGGCACATGCCTTCCCTGACAGCTTCTTCTGCCACAGCTGTGCTGCTCTCTCCCAGCCAGCCTTGTAAGCTTGGGAAGAACCTTAGCCTCAGAAGGTTGGCCATAAGGTGATTAAACACCTTGAGATGGACAGTAGCTGTGGGTATGAAATCCCTTACTGATGACATATTAGTAATCCTTGCCTGGCCTCTACAATATGGGAGACCAGCATTTTTCTAGTTGTGGGCCTTGCCTTCACTTTCCTGAGCTCTATGGGCATGTGGGTCAGGTGCCAGATGATTCCTTTTGACTTGGTTACTTGGTGAGGGAGAGGAGGAGGCTCGGAGACTGCTGCTCCCGACTCACCGCCCTCATTAACTTTCCAGCACTGGTGCTTACTGATGCTGGGAAAAACAAGTCAAGCTTCATTACAGTTGGTTGTAAACCAAATTTGAGAAATTTCCCTGCATTCAGTCCTGGGTGTACTTACTGGAATAAATGGAGGCAAAGAAGCACATTGTCTATTTTAAGTATAAATTTCTTTAAGAGAAAAAACCCAAAAAAGTAGGAATTAGTTCATGAGAATACTTTTGCAATTTTCTATTCTAGGTTCTGATTCTCCTTTTACTCAGCACCCCGAAAGCCTTATGCCAGAAGGCTGAGTTTGAGATTCCGCTGTCGACTTCCTTGCTTTCTTTGCTGTTCTTCTTGATGCTCCTCATTCTCTCTGCGGTCCATGTCATCATATGTACCTCAGCTGAGAGGTCATGCTACTTCTGTAGCATCTCCTGGCTGATGGCTGTTGGAGTGATGATGCTGATTTCTGCACTCCTCTGTGTGATCTTGTCTTTTCTCACCAATACCTTTGAGAATGTCAGACCTCCAGCTAAGGTGAGACGTTTTCCCTTTTTGGTTTTGTTAGTAAAGTTGTAGTGATGTTCTTGGTTCTTGAATCACAGTCACTGCTGGTGGTACTAGCCCTTAGCTCCCTTTGCCCTCCTGCAGCCTTACCAATGAAGCAAATTGGGTCAGCTCAGAACCCCATCTGGTGGCACATGAAACATTTCTCACTCATACTTGCCTACCTAAGAAACAGAAGGAAGTGTGTTTCCTTCCTTCTCCAGGACCAAAATTGGTCAAGATATTTAACCAGTATTGAATTTTCTTTTAGTATTTATTCAGTTATATTATTTTCATCATCTTGTTTATTGTTTCTTTCATTCTGCTTACTACTTTCTATATGTGTTTATCAAAGTCAGTTCCTCATATTGGTTGCTTTTTTCTCTTTTTTTCCTTTTATTTTTAATCAAGGACTTAAGTATTAACGAAACAAAAAAGACAATTGTATATCAACCTGGAGGGGACTCCAGAAATTACCTTTTCCCAGTGCAGGATAGGGTTCTCTTTGCAACTTAATATTCGAGAATCACCTCTGGCATTAATTATCCAGGGTCATAGATGTGGGACTTTAACCAGGGCTCTCCTTAATGAGCTGAGAAATGTTACCTCCTCTTTTCATTCTCTGTACTCATGAAATCGCAGGTTCAGTCCCTGCCTTAACCCCTGTCCTGTATAGAAGAAACCTGTATATAAGAAACTATAAATTTCTGTTTTATTTTTTAAAAACATATATTAAATTTAGCAAAGTAGTAATGAAGTGGCCCAGTGCATGTCCCCTTTAAATTTATTTTTCCTGTGTGTTTTTTGTTTTGTTGATTTTTTTAAAGTCTCATTTCTGACTTACTTCCCCATTCCTAAATAGAATCCCTATCTAATAATAAATAAATTTCATCAGGCAAAATATATTAGTAAATTGGTATTGTTAGAAAATGCAAGTGTAGTGTCTAGTCCTAAGTTCCCTGCCAGGAAGCAAGAAGCATGTGCTTCCATCATCCACTTAAGTTATTATTGTTCATGGCATTGATTATAGTTTTGAAGTCTGCCCAAGTTGTTTGCCTTTATTGTGGTCATTATGCAAATTATTATCCAACCTCTAATTATTTCATTACATCAATTCATACAAATCTTCCCAAGTTTCCTAGAATTCCTTATGTTATATTTGTTATTTCTCATGGTGCAATAATTTTTTATTACATTCATGTACCATGACTTGTTCAGCAATTCCACAGTTGATCAGTATCCATTTTGTTTTCAGTTTTTTCCTTCTACATAAAATGCTTCTATAAATATGGGGACTTTCTGCCTTTAAGGTTATATGTCCAAAGATACAGTCATTAAGATATATAGTCATAAGAAGTTCATGCCTGCCTTTCTTTGTGGCCTGTGCCTTAAAGCTGTATTTTGCTTTTGTTGTTTTGGAGTAACCTCAGGTTCAGGAATGTGGAATAATATCAAATTGAATGCTTTTTGTTACCTATTGTAATTATGCTGAAAATTATAGATCACTGGGTTTTTTTTTAAAAAATAAGCGTTTTTGAGTACATTTGTTTTTATATTTTCTGTTCTATTCTTTCCCTAATCCTCTCTCAGGGAGCCATTTAAAAAAAAAAAGGAATTTAAACTTTTGTAAAGAAGTTGGGGGATTTATTCTTTCACATTCCTTCTTTAGAGCCAAGCTTGATTACTATAATTTCAGAGGACCATTGACTTCCTTACAGAAATCCAAATACCTAGTTAGTGCAATTTTAAAATTATTTTTCGTGGGTGTGTGTGTGTGTGTGTGTGTGAAGCAATTGGAGTTAAGTGACTTGTTTAGAGTCACATAGCTAGTAAGTGTTAAAGTGTCTGAGGTCATATTTCAACTCAAGTCTTTCTGACCCCAGGGCTGTTTCTCTATCAACTGTCCACCATCTAGTTGCCTCTTATTTAAAATTTATTTGGCCTGTCAATCACCATTTAAGTTTTTGCCAAGTGCATGTTAAGTGCTAGTCATTGAGAATAGTATAGAAGTGGAAATGGTTCCTGGACCCAAGGAGTTTATAATTTAATTCGTTGGATGATACTAAAATATTTGAAATGATAGTAAACAATGTGGCATAAACTTCTTATTATAGGAATTCAAAGTAGAGAGGTTGGAGTACTTGGTAAACCTTAAGGAAGTGGGATTTGAGCTGGGCCTTTGAGGATAAGTGGGTAGGATCTGGTCACTGGTAAGAAGAGGAAAACAAGTTAATTCATGTAAGGAAAAAAGGATGCATGGAGACAGAAACGAACAGCATAGGTTTATAAGTGATACTACTAAGAGGATGATAGTATTTACAAACATTTAGGGGATAGAAACTGATTTAAGGAAACAGATGATGAGTTTAATTTTGATGTGTTGAATTTGAGGCAACAGTGAGATAGCCAAGCTGAAATGTCTAGTAAAGAGTTGTAAACATGATCTTTAAAACTTAGAGAATGAATGAAAAAAAAAAAAGGATAAACAGAGATAAACCTTGGAGAAAATCTACCTTTATTGATTAAAAAAAAAAAAAAATGCCAGACTCTGACAACCTTGTTATATATACATTAATGTACAAAAGTGTGACTGAAATTATGTCCACAAAGGATTTTAAATGGAACATACCTTAGTCTGGATTCAAGTTCCACAGATAAAAGATTATGAAAGGAGAACCGGCCTGGAGGCTACTAATCTCTGCTTAACCACCTGAAAACTAGGTTTGACCAAGATCACGTCACTTAACTGTTCTTGGGCCTTAATTTCCTCCTTTATAAAATATGGGGATTGGTTAAGGTGACCTCTAACATTTCTTCCAGCTCTGACATTTCAGTGATTTTATATTCGATCACCTTTCCTGATTTATAGAGGACTGACACAGGGCTCTCTCCATCCCAAGTCTATTGGAATTGGCCCGAGTTACTTTGGCTATGTTCAGATAGACTTGGAAGAACTCCTGTTTTGTCTATAAGCAGTGAGAGAGCCAGGAGGTGTGGTAGAAGGACCCCAGGATTCAAGCAGCAAGAATTCTTGAATATAGAATGCTTTAGGTTTGCAAAAGACTGAAGTAGTTAGTGCAGATTTTATTATGTCTATTTTAGACATTAGGAAAGAGGTTCAAGAGGTGGACTGTCTTACCTGTGATCACATAATGAATCTGTAGACTTCTTGACTGCAGGCTGAGCACTTAAACCCCTACACCATCCTGCCTCCCTGCCTTGGAGCCTGGTTGCAGATCCCACTTCTAGTGCATAATAACTCTTTGACAATATTCAGCTCATATTCTCTGAGCTTGTTTCCATATCTGTTATGTCTATAGAATCTTTCTCAAAGGTTTACTCAGAGAACCAATTGACATGTTGTATGTAGAGTGGTTTGTAAACCTTAAAATGCTACATAAATGTCAACCATTGTTATTTCTCTTTGTATCCCTATTAATAAGCTTCCTTCTCTCATGCCCTAGCGGAAATTGTGTTACTATGAATACTGGAGAAGGAACATCTTCCACATTCTCTTAGTCTAGCCTCATTATCCCCAACCTTTTCAGGAAAATGGGAAAATCTCTTGATAGCTCCCTAGACACACTCTGACTGTGCAGCCCTAGGAGATGCCATCATTTTGCTCCCTTTTAAAGACACAGAGACCAAGCAGCAGCTCTCTTGAACTTAGTGAAGACATATAATGTACAACCATATCCCTTTTCCTCTCTGATAACCCCAGGCCTTACCTGATTTCACCAGCGTGGTCAGGGCTGTCTAAGGATGAGAGGTTCGTTGTATTATCTCTCTGGATGTAGGAGAGAAGGGACTGATCTGCTGCCATTAATTCAGGTTCTGCATAGACTGGAGAATTGAACTTTGTTCCAGGTGACATGACATTTAACATTTTCTGAAGTGGAGTTATTTTATATATTATAAGACAGTGCTGATTTTTATGTTCCTTTTCAGTGGAATATGTTATTCTAATATCATGGCACGCATTCCATTGTTGGCTTTTAATAAGTTCTGGGCAAAGTGTTATTTTCCTCTGCCCCGAATGTGGTTTGATATGTTCTTATAGCACCCTAGGTAATCCACAAAGGTCTCTAAATTGTATGGAGGCCTCAGATATAAATTTGGAAAGGGCACCCAAACTGCAAGGCAGAGAACATAGTCTGCAAGACTGTGGAACTACTCACATTGATTTGATCGCCTTCTTTTCTAGGATCTACATTATGATACAATTCCATTTAAAAGTTGCTCATTTGATGTCAGAATTGCAATAATAATTTCTGCTAATTGATGAGTATTTTCATATGTATTTTGAACCCAGATGTAAGACTTGGGCTCAAAAAATACCTTTACAGGTATGGTTAGACACTCATCTGGAAAAGGTATGGGTTCCATATTAGTGAACATATGTGACAGAGCAGCCTGCAACACCAAGATAAGAAGCAAAGCATCTTGGTCAAGATTAGAGATGTGATAGACATGGCAGCCCTTCACTGTTCTTGTCTTGGTAATACCACGTCAGAGACGTCTATGTTGAGTTCTGGTTGCCATGTTTTAGAAGGGAGGCTGTTCAGCTGAACAGGATCCGTAGGACAGTCAGAGGGTTCAGAGCCTCCCACATGATGCTTCATGAGGATTGGTTGAGGAAACATGAGGTGTTTGGTGAACTGAGAGAAGAAAAGTTGGGAGAAACATGATAGCTGAGAGGAAGTTACATGGAAGCAGGATTGGACTTGGCAGTATTAGGAGCAGAATGGCAACTGGTACTGTAGATGTACTGCTGAATGTGGAGTCAGACGACCCAGCTTTGTAATCCTTGTTCTTCCACTTATTGCCTCTGCAAATCTGGGGCAAATTACATAAATTCTCTGAACCTCATCTATAAAGTTGGGGGCAGACTGGATGACTTGTGTAGTCCCTTTCGATCCTAAGTTGCAGAGAGTTAGATTTAGACTTGATGTAAGGAAAAAGCTTCCTGATTATTAAAGCTTTCCAAAATTCAATTGGGCTACCCCAGGAGGTGGTGACTTCTCTATGACTGGAGATCATTTAAAAAAAAAAAAAAAGACTATGACCACTTGTTAGGGATGTTAATAAGGGAATTATTGTGCAAGGATGGTCTTTAAATTCCCTTCCAACCCTGAAATTGTGAGTCCATGATTTCTGAAAATTAGGTGGCATTGACAGTCAGTAGAGAATTAGAAACATTGGGTATTCTGACTTTTTTTTTTTTTTTTAACACTACTGGACTCCTTTTTTCCCCCTCCTTTTATAAACGAAGGGAAAGGGCCAGTTCTTATCTTTTGTTTCTAAACAAAATTAGTAAAGGAAAACCTCAAGTCTCTAATATCAGATGTTAAATGAAGTAGAGAATTGAGGCAATTATCTGAATATTTCAGACTCTGTCCAAATTACTTTCATCTGAGATAGCTGAATAATTCATGCTTTCTATGTTTTAACCACACTGGACCACCAGTTGTGCTTGCCTCTGATCATTTGCACAAGCTGCCTTCATGCCTAGAATGTTTTTCCAGAATTCTTCAGGATTAGGTCCTTGAAAGGTCCTGAAAAGTCCTTCAGGATTAGGCTCACTTGCCACTTTTTTGGTGAATAAAGCAGTCCTCTTCCATTAGTGCACTCTCCTTCAAATTACCTTGTATTTACTTACCTCTGTGCATGTTGTCCCTCTGTCTTTTACCTTACTTTTTCTTGATCCTCTCCATTCAATGTAAAGGACTTCAGAGTGAGAACTGTTTGATCTTTGTTGTTGAATTCATTGTCTTTCCCCTTTTAGACACTGAATAAATATTTGTGGGATTGAACAGAAAATTTCAGGTAAAAGTGAAGATTTGCTCCTATCTCCCAAATGGTTTTCACTTTACTTTCGTCATGTAATAAACCTTACTTAAAGGTATTTATGGTTGAAGTAATTTTTGAAAAACATTTTTCTTAATCTCTTTTGTCTTTATATCAGTTTCCATTCCAAATACAGACGTTTCCTTTTCTTCCCCAGAGGAAACTGAGCCCTTGAGTGAATCTTAACAGTATATTCAGTGTTCTTTCACCTTTGCTCAATTATATATTTTCTCTCTCTCTCTCTCTCTCTCTCTCTCTCTCTCTTTCCCTCTTTTCCTCTTTCCCTCCCCTCTCCCTCCCTCCCTCTCTTCCTTCTTTTCTTCCTTCCTTCTTTGCTTCCTCCATCCCTCCCTTTCTCCCTTCCTCCCTCCCTCTCTCCCTGATTTGGAGTGAAGTGATTTGCCTAGGGTCACATAGCTAGTAGTAAGTGTTAAATGTCTGAAACCAGATTTGAACTTTGTCCTTCTTCTCCAGGGCTGGTGCTTTATCCACTGCGCAATCTAGTTTCCCCACTCAGTTATGTTTTCAACAGCAAATATAAGATAACTTGAGTTCAACATCACTAAAGATACAGCTGAACTGACTCAACAATAAAATTAACTTTCTTTGAGTAAAATGCTGGAAAATCCAAAGAGAATTATGACCATTGTTTTCCTGGTTTTTTTAAGGGTCTTTTTGGGGGAAAGAGTAGGCAAATGTTTTAAGACTGCATGAAATAGTTTTAGTGTGATTCTCAGGTGATTGTTTACATTGGCCCATTTCTTTTCACAGAATCAAGCTGCCTCAAGTTCCAGCTGGTCGGGATTAGATCTGCTTATTTTATTTGGAACTCTGGGTCACGTTCTAAGTTTAGGTGCAAGCAGCTTTATAGAGGAAGAACACCAAACCTGGTATTTTCTTATTAATACACTCTGCCTGGCTCTGGGCCATGAAATGTGTAGAAACCATTTTCTTGGGAAAGACTTTGATCATAATTTAACTATGGAAGGGGATTTTCAAAAAGACACTGAGAAGATTTTACAATACAAAAATGACCATGTGGATGTTCCAGAGTACAATAAAACACATAAGTTACCTTCTTCTTTAGAACTCCCAGAAGGCTATGAAAAGTGGTTGGGATTGGCCAGTCCATGGCTTATACTGATTTGCTGTAGACTGCTCCGCTCATTAAATCAGACAGGAGTACAGTGGGCTCATCGACCAGACTTTGGCCATTGGCTGACCAGGTAAGAATGTCAAGTGTTTTTTTCCTGTGCTCTTGAATTATTGTGTTTTTTAAAATGAAAAGTTCATTCATATTTTTAATATTCTTAGCTTCACACTGATATACAAAGTGTTTAAAATTAGAGGAGGCAGAAGAATATCCATTAGTCTGTAATGTTAAGGGAGAAATGCATCTTGAGTGCTACACAATTAGTACTAGCTTTGCTAGTACTGGATTTATCATTACTTCCCCCCCCCCCCCCAATTTTTTAATGTTAGTTTTAAGTAAGATACATTCTTTCCCATAGTCCCCAGTAACTAATTTTGAATAAAGATTTCTTTCTCTTTCTTTCCTCTTTTCTTTTCTTTTCTTTTCTTTTCTTTTCTTTTCTTTTCTTTTCTTTTCTTTTCTTTTCTTTTCTTTTCTTTTCTTTTCTTTTCTTTTCTTTTTTTTTCTTTTCTTTTCTTTTCTTTTCTTTTCTTTTCTTTTCTTTTTCTTTTCTTTTCTTTTCTTTTCTTTTCTTTTCTTTTCTTTTCTTTTCTTTTCTTTTCTTTTCTTTTCTTTTCTTTTCTTTTCTTTTCTTTTCTTTTCTTTTCTTTTCTTTTCTTTTCTTTTCTTTTCTTTTCTTTTCTTTTCTTTTCTTTTCTTTTCTTTTCTTTTCTTTTCTTTTCTTTTCTTTCCTGAGGCAATTGGGGTTAAGTGACTTGCCCAGGGTCACATAGCCAGGAATTGTTAAGTGTCTGAGGTCAGATTTGAACTTGAGTCCTCCTGACTTCAGGGCTGGTGCTCTATCCACTGCACCACCTTGATTCCCTGGATAAAGATTTCTAATGATTAGTCATTAAACATTTCTGTACTAGACAGTGGGGCAAATATAAAAACAGTCCCGGCCCTCAAAGGGCTTACATTCTAAAAGAATAAACAGTGTGTGTGTGTATGTGTATGTAGATATAGATATATTTATAGGTATGTCTACATATCTACACATATATCCAAATATCTCTCTTTCTCTTTCTTTCTCTCTCTCTCTCTCTTACTTTCTCTCTCTCTCTCTTTCTCTCTCTCTCTCTTACTTTCTCTCTCTCTCTCTCTCTCTCTCTCTCATCTGTATTTAAAGGAAGAGAGCACACATTTACATAGTGCTTTGAAATTTGCAAAAGCTTTACACATATTGTCTCATTTGACCCTGACAACGTCTCTGTCAGGTGGATAGTATATTATACTCATTTTAGAAATAAAGCAGCTGAGACTTTGAGAAGCTCAGTGATTTGTCTGGTCACTCAGCTACTCAGTATTGGGGTCAGGAAGTGACTATAGGTTTTCATATCAGTTCTGTCTGTCATGCCATAATGCCTCAGTGCTGCTCTAGGGGAGACCCCCACAGAGAGAGCAGCAGCCTGGGACCCAGGAAGGCCTGACAAACTGGGATGACTAGGCACGATGTCCTGTGAAAAGTGGCGTTTGAATTGGGGATTAAGGAAATCGGGCATTCTGAGGGCTGCCCTGTGGCAGAGGAGCATTCTCAGCATGGAGGCAGGCAGCGGGGGGATTATGTGGGAGACTGACCACCAGATGGGCAAGTGGGAGAGTCGTGGGGAAGACCGAAGGCCCCAGATGGTGCTGAGCAAGAACATTTGGATCTAATCTTAGAGGGAAAAGGCAGCTTCATGGCCATGTCCATTTGACTCTTAGCCTGCATCCTTGTTGGCCTCTCTGCTTGGCATTTTGGTCACTTCCTTCCCCTGGAGATGCTTTCTCTTCCCCAGTCCGCTTCTTGCATGTCCACCCTCTATCCAGTCTCTTTTGTTGGCTCTTCATCCATAGCCCTCCTTATTAGTGCACATTTGGCTGTGTTGGGGTCTTTGGGTTCTCTTTTCTTGGTGACCTCTTCCATTCCTCTGGATTCAGTTATCCTCTCTATAGGTACAGCGGGCAGCTTGATGGTACAGTGGATAGGGTATGAGACCTAGAGCTAGGAAGACTGCTCTGAGTTCACAGGTGGCCTGGATGCTCACTACCTCTGTGGCCCTCAGTGTCCTTATTTGTAAAACAGGATGGAGAATTACTCCCAGGTCTGTGCCAAAAAAAACCAAAATGGGGTCAGAGTCAGACATGACCGTAAAACTGTTGAACAACAACAACAAAAGTACAGATCTGTACAGACACAGCCTCAGCTTCTCTGCTGAGCTGCAGCCTTGTATCAGGAATTATCTGTTAGACATTTCCAGCCAGATGTCCTAGAGGCACCCTAAATCCTTCATGTTCAAAACGGAGCCATGGTTTTCCCTCAATCCCCCAACTCTTTCTTCTTCTGGGTTACACTATTGCTGTTCATCTGGTTGTCCAAGATCGAACCTCACATTCATCCTTATGTTTCCCCTTCACTTCTCTTCCTCTCTCCCTCCTCCCTGCCATTTGCAATTTGTTACCCCATTTCTTTAATTTTACCTCCACAACATCTCTCAAATCCATTCCTTTTTTTTTTTGGTTCATAGAGCCATCATTTTAGTTTCTTCATCATTTCTCATGTAGACTCCTGCAATGGCCTTCTATTTGTTCTTCCTGTCCCCATTCTCTTATCTCTTCAATCAGTCCTCCACACAGCTGTTAGATAAATATTTTTAAAGCCTAAGTCTGACCATGTCATTTACCTGTTGAGGAAGGTCTAGTGGTTTTCATTTGAATAGAACACATAAATTCCTTTTAATCGCTAATGGCATAGCTCTTGCTATATAGCAGGCATTCTGCTAAGCACACTTATCTCATTTGATCCTCACAATAACCTTGGGAGGTAGGTGCTGTTATCTCCATTTTACAGGTAAAGAAACTGAGGCAAATAGTTTTAAGTGTCTTGCTCAAGATTACACAGTTAATAAATATCTGAAGCTAGATTTTGAACTTGAGTCTTGGCTCTGGCATGGTCTGTGCACTGTGCTACTTTACTGACCCAGCACCCCAAATGTTTAGCATATAAATTCCTTGATAATTTGACTCCAGCCAGCCTTTCCCCTTATACACTATTCTCCTTGCATTTTGCATTACATTCAAGCTGGCCTATTGCTGTTCCTATGGGTGACTTTGGTCCCCTCTCTGCGTTTTTACTTAGGGCTACCCCCGGGCATAGAGCTCACTCTCACTCTTCTCACCTCTGCCAGTTCAGATCCCAGGTTTTCTTCAAAGTTCAACTCATTTTGCTGCCTCCGTAAAACTTGCTCTTATTTGTTCCCCTTTACTATATACCTCTACTTTTGAAATAGTTTTGTATTTGCTTTGCACACATTTGCATATGAACAATGTACACACACACACACACACACACAGAGTATTTGGTGTTCTATACTCATATTATTTCCTTCCAGAGCAAGAACTCATATTTTTGTCTTTGTATTCTTAGCACCCACTACAGCATCTAGTAATATATGAGGTGCTTGATAATTGCTTGTTGAATGAATATAGACTAAATTTCCAATAATAGCAGTATTCAATTTGCTGAGACTTACTTGAATTCCTTGTGACCATCTGAGTTGTCTGCCTGGGCCATTTGGATCCATAAATGGACATGGTTTTCATAGCCTTTATAGGGCATGTATTTGTTGGATAATTGACTCTGGGATAATGAAGATTTTTTATTTCTTTTAAGTCATTAATGAAAACTTAGAGCACAAATGGAGATAATTACACTATTGGTTGTGGAAAATGTAAGGATGTATTTGGCAACTTATGCAGCATAAGGGTTTCTTCAGTGAGGGAAAGGCTACCCTAGGGAGCTGGGCAGGAACAAGAAGTCAAGGAGAGGGGATTCTTGACTGATTCTGATTCTTAATCCAGTTCTCCTATTTCTAAGTATGAACAAGTTTCTCTGGACTACCCTTCCTCTAATGGGTTTCTCTTTCTCTTCCTTTTCCTTTTTTCTCTCTCTTCATCAGAAGATATTGATCAGTTAGGAATGAGAATAGTATCTAGAGCTGATGATAATCTGATTATTCCATTGTCTCCATCTACCTTCTTATGTAAGAGAGAGAGAGACAAGGAAGTGGTGAGGGTTAAGAGTGTGTAGATGTGCATGGTGTTTGTGGAATGATTTTCACTTTGTAGTGTCCTGAACAAATTAATGTAGATCCTCCAATAGACTCAGAGACCGGACAATCCAGATTTTCAAAATTTCATACCAATGGTATCTCATGATTGTAAAACCATAGGAAACTACAAACCACTCAACTGTGATTTACAGAATAATTTTATTTGATAATACTTAACAAGATATTATAATTGGCAAAATAAGTAGTGATAATTTATTTGTATGTAGTGTAGTGAAATTTAGAATAAATGACTTATTTTCTTGAATTCTTTCTATTTATGATAATTACATATAAGTAAAATAAAACAAAATTTTTCATACATACAGAGGTTTTCATTCTTTTTGGAGCCTGACTTTTCCATAAAGGTTGGGGATGCTATTGTTAAGTTTCTGCTAAGCCCATAAAAGCTCTGAAGATCATTATCTCAAGACCTATTCTTAAAGACCAGTGCCAAGTCTTGAGAGCAAGACTGTATCTCCCCCTCTGGGTTCTAGGAGTGCTCCTGAACCTCTGGCCTAGGAGAATACTAGAAAGATGGGAAGATGATAGATAGGTCCAAAATACCCTGGACCTTCAAAATGTGCAAGGTTCTTTTCCAGTCTATGCCGAGGTTGGAGCTGGTATCTTTCTTCCCTCATCCCCACTTGGTTCTATTTCAGGGTTTAATGAATGAAAGAAACTCTTGCTCCAGTTTTTGAAATTTTTTCCAAAGAAAACAATGTCTCTTATTTTTTTATTATTTAATGTGATACACAAATATAACCTTTTTATTTAGGAAATAGTAAACAAAACATAATAGTTCTGAATATTATTGTTTAAATAGAAAATCTAAATAGTTTTATTCTGAAAAATTTGAAAACATTTTAAATTAAATGCACCTTAGCCATTAACACATTCTTAGAAATGCAGTAATTAGATTATAGTTGGCAATAATTTGTGGAATTTTCTGTTTTCTTACAGTTCTGATCATAAAGCTGCACTCTCTGTTCTGGCATTTCTCTCCCTTGTTATGATCTTTATTCTGGTTCAGAGAAGATGCTCCCCTGTTTCAAAAGTGGCAATGGCACTAGGGCTCTTGGGAATCTATTGCTACCGAGCAGCATTTGGAAATGTCTTTTTGCCATGGCAACGAGACAACAAAGATATTTCTAAGTAAGTTCATAAACAGATATGTAAATCTTGTTTTAGATTTTTTTAATGACTTATGTACTAAAAGGATATGCTGTTGCTTATAATGTCAATTTAGTTCTTAAAAGTCATGTGTTATGTTTTTCACCAATTGTAATATGATAAAATTTTAATTAACTGCAACCCAACTAACCATTTTGCTTTTAGGAGGAAGAGAAAAGCTTATGAAGATATATTTTAAAAACAAACATGCAAAGAGTCTCCCAGTTTATTGGGCATGTCATAGAATCAATTTTAAAAAGTCATAAAAATCTTTTAAATCTTTTTTTTTTAACTCCTCCTTTATGTTTCCCAAGTTCTATGTTGATTTTGTGTTAAAGTTGTGTTTTCTCTGAAGCTTTGCTTATAGATGTTTTGGTTTCATTCTCTATTCTGTATCTTGAGCTTCTCTGCCATCCTAACATTTCTTTCTGGTAAGATTTCTGTTTGTTTGTTTGTCTAATCTTCCTGTCTTCACTCAAGAAGTATTCTTACTTTGAACTTGATATTGGAGCTGGGCTCCGTTGCACTTATAGTAAGAAGGCCTGGGCTGGTCTTGTTGCAGCTTTCTTGGGACTACTGAGTATTGTGCTATTCTAGAAGTTCTGGGACATCCTGGAAAATTCCAAGTTTTCAGTGGTTTGATCTAGAGCAAAGTCTGCTATCCCCCTGGTCTGAGAAGGAGCATGCGTAGTTTAAAAAAAAAAAAAAAACTCTATTTAAAGTATATTGAATTTTAGGTGTCATCAGGGTATTCATACAGTGATGTTCTGTAGATGTACATCCAGATGTACATTTGGAGATATAGGTGTGGAGCTTTGGAAAGAGGTGAGACTAGAAACACAGATTTGAAAGTCATCTGTATGGTGCTGAGAGTTAAAATCATGAAGGTGAATAGGGTTGCCAAGGGAGAGAACATGTTGAGAGGGAAGAGAACCAAGGACAAAATTCTGGGGAATCACTAGTAGAATGAAAACTCCTGGAGAGCAGTGACTCTTGTTTCTGATTTTGTATTACTTAATAAACACCTTGTAAAAACTTTCAATAAACATTTATTGAACTGAACATCCATTCTGAGGAATTTAGAAAAGGACAAGGATCAAGAAAAAGAGACAGAGAAGTGGTTACAGTTGAGACTGCTTGGAACACAAAAGTTCAGCAATCTAAATGGAGAAATTTAAGGGAAATAATTTACCTTTTTCTTAGATATTAATTCATTTATGGACAGGATTGTCAGCAAAGTAGCCAGTCACCAGAAGTGGGGAAAGGCAGTTTGGAATTTTTCCATCCAGAAAGCTGCTGATTGCCTTAAAGAAAGCACTATAGCAATTAAGGCACAAGTAGAAGTTTGCTAATTACTGATTGCTCTCATATCTAAGAATATTAGCACCAGATAAACAAAGGAAGTCCATAAAAATACTACTCTAGGGAGCTATAATCACTTACTTGGTTAGGGGCCAGGAAACTGGATAGTTAGAGCAAACTCCCTGAAAGTTATAAGTACATGAAATGAGGGAAGCTATACAGAACCAAGGACCCAGGTTTTGGAAGGTGTGGAAAACAATTCCAGTAAATTATAGAGATTATACAAAGATTATGAACCATTTGGGCTTCTTGTGGAAATAAAGACCAAATTACCCTGCTAGAAGAGAAAGTATTTCTTGATAGAATAAAAATTATCTGAGAAAGAAATCCTGGAAGAAAAGGCTCTGAGGACATGGAGCAAGTTTAAAAAAAATACTCATTGCCTTCTGCCTGGCTTATTCTAATAGGTCTTTGCATCTCTACTTTCTGTTTCCTTTATACCTTTAATGCTGCTCTTAAGCATAGATGAAGGTCACATCATTCTTCTTTTCATAAACCAGTCTAAACTTTTTTTTAATAAGGAGATAAGGAAATTCAGAACACCCACAGTTCAGGTGAACGAGGCAACGGGAAAAGGTGACTTAATATACTCTGATGGTGTCTTAGTCTTCCTAACTAAAATAAAAGCAAATGTTTTTCACCTCAGTTTCTTCATCTTTTAAGATGGGGATCCTCTGTCCCACATACTTCATACGGTCACCTTGGAGAAACAAAAGCAAAACCTTGGCTCACCTCAAAGTGGTTGGTATTGATGGCCACACTTTTATCAGCAGCTGCTAATGGATGGAACAAACTCATTTTTCTGACCTCATCTCAATTTCTACTTCTAGGTCTATCCCCATTTTCTTTCTCTCCCTCCCCTTTTTCTCCTTCCCCCCCCCTCTCTTTCTCTCTCTATCTCTCTTTCTTTCTTTCTGTCTCTTTCTTTTTGTCTCTGTCTCTCTTTTTCTGTCTTTTCACTCCTTTCTTTCTCTGTCTTTCTCTCTCTATCTCTTTGTCTCTTGCTCTGTCTCTGTTTCTCTGTCTCTCTGTTTCTGTCTCTATCTCCTCTCACTCTTTGTGTGTCTGTCTCTGTCTGTCTCTGTCTATTTCTGTCCTCTCTTGCTGTCTCTGTCTCTCTCTCTGTCTCTGTTTCTCTGTCTCCTCTCTCTCTCTCTCTGTCTCTTTTTTCTGTCTCTGTCCCTCTCTCTGTCTCTCTCTCTGTGTCTCTGTCTCTCTGTCTCTCTCTGTTTCTCTTTGTCTTTCTGTCTCCTCTCTCTCTGTCTCTCTGTTTTTGTCTCTTTCTGTCTCTCTGTCTCTCTCTCTGTCTGTTTCTGTCTCTCTTTCTCTCTGTCTCTGTGTCTCTGCAGTGCTCTCTGGCTAAGCCTTTTGGAAGACAGTTGCTACCTCCTTGTGCTCATACCATTCCCCTGGGGACCAAGGGGCAGAACAGGGCACCACATGCGGGCTGCTTTCCCAGCCAGGCACACAACAGGAAGCCTTAGCCCGCGCCCTGGTGGGGTTCTCTCCGGTCTCAGCTCAGCGCAGGCCCAGCCCATCTAATGGCTGCCAGGAGAGGTTCCCCAGCTCTCCATCCCTTGGGGCCAGGTAGCACAGAATGCAGCGCTCTCCTGCTCATCCTTGGCTTTTTCTAAGTGAGGCTTGCGGGTGTCCTCGGGGCTGGCAGGGCGGACTTTGCAGGTGAAGAACTGAGCGCCCTTGGCCCTAGGGAGGGCTCCCAGAGAGATGGGGGCCGGCAGGGTGGGGCTGCCGAGACCTGCAGGGGTCCCCAGGACCAGCAGGGGGCAGCAGCGGCCCAGCTTCTGACTGCACACTGGCTATGGAAGGAAAGCTGTTGCTTGGGGGGCATCTGGTTCCCAGATAGATGCCGTTCAGCGGAGGAGGGGCCAGAGCGAGGGTGGGTCAACCTGGCTGGGATGGCAGGTGCAGAAGCGGGGTCTCCTGCCCAGCAGCAGGCCGGGCTCGGCCGCAGCGCCGGCAGGGGCCGGTTAACCAGTTCTGGGCTCTGGGAGAGGGTCCCTTTGAGGAGCCTGGAGCCACAACTCTTAGGGTTTCTTTCTTCAGACTGCGCCGCTTCTTCCAGGAAGCCTTCCGGCAGTGCTCTCATTAAAGGGATCTGTCTTTTTTTTTTTTTTTTTAAACTTCACTTCCCTATTTAGCTTCTCCTCTGCTTTTATCACATAACTAACTCAAGTTATTACTGTAGGTGTAAAAGAGGGATTAAATTTGTTCTTGTTACCTGAGGCAGAACTACAGCCCAGGATGGGATTGCAGAAAGACAGATGTCATTTCCTTATGAAAAAAGATTAATGGAAAAACTGGAGCAATCCAAAAGTAGGATGGGCTGCACTACGAAATGCTGAGTTCCCCATCTCAGGAAGATCCCGTTTTGGGGAAGTTAAGAAGCTTCCTGCTTGGGTAAAGGTTGGACCAGACAACCTCTGAGGACCTTTCAACTCTTCAGTTCAGCAAACTTTAAGCAATTTTGTATGTAGAACCCCGTGCTAAGTAAGGGAGTCTCAATATTTAGATAAGGCTCAATTCCTACTCCTTGCAGCTTACAGAGAGACGATAATGGCTGACATTTATATACAACTTCTTGTGTACTGGTACAATGCAAAATGCTCTGCAGTTATCTCATTTGATCCTTATAACCACTCTGGGAGTTGGTGCTATTATTACCCCCATTTTACAGATAAGGAAACTGAGGCAAGAAGTTACGTGGCTTATCCAGGGTCTCACTCACATACACATACATACATGTATATACACGTCTGAGGGTCTATCTAAACTCATGTCTTTCCAACTCTTGTCCAGTGTTCCGTTCACCATACTCCCTGGCCTTCCCCTCTATAAGATGCTACAGACATACCTCATCTTATTGTGCTTTGCAGATATGATAGGGATTTTTTTTTTTTTTTTTTTTGCTTTTTGTTTTTACAAATTAAAGGTTTGTAGAAACCCTGCAATGAGCAAGTCTTGTTAGTGCCGTTGTTTCAGTGGCTTGTGCTCACATCAGGTCTCTGTGACATTTTGGTAATTCTCACAATATTCCAGACTTTTTCATGGTTATATTTGTTATCGTTTATCTTTGATGCTATTTTCAAAATTGTTTTGAGGCTCCACAAACTGCACCCATATAAAAGCTCTATCAATAAATTTTGCATGTGTTCTGACTGCTCCACAGACAGGCTATAGCCCACCTCTCTCTCTTTTTTCTCAGGCCTTTTCTGTGAGGCACAGCATGGAAATTAAGGCCAGTTAATAACCCTACACTGTCCTTTTAAGTGGTCAAGTGAAAGAAGAGTCGATCAGTGCAGCAAACTCCATCAATGTCCTATTTACCTTCAGCAATCCCACTTTAGTCAGCAGCCATCAACATTGAGGCAAGAGCCAGCACCAATTAAAAAATATATAATTCACTGAAGGTTCAGATGATAGCTTTTTTAAGAAATAAATTATTTTAAATTAAGGTACATACATTTACAAAATATTGTTGCACACTTTGTAAACTACAGTATAATGTAAATATAACTTTTATAAACACTGGGAAATAAAAGATTTGTGTGACTTGCATCATTGCAATATTTGCTTTATTGTAGTAGTCCAGAACAAGACTCACAATATCTTGGAGGTATATCTGCAATATTATAATTTGTTTGTAGTTAATGTACTTTAGAGAATGGCAAAACAGTAATTCTGCATTAGTAATTTATGTCTCAACCAAGGGCCCAATAATGCATCATTTATTAAAATTTTGTTAAAGTTGTTTATTTAAAGCATCTTGTTAGAACTGAATCTTTGGTAATGGAATCACCATAGTGATTTTCAAACTATTTGGGGCAAACTAGTGAAGCATTTTTTTGGTTTGCTGTGATCATGTAGATTTTGCCTTGAATCTTATGATCCAGGTTCCCCCCTCCTTTCTCAAACCTCTAAATACAGGTTATTGTCAGATATTGGCATATAAATGGATGTCATTGTTCTTTTTGACTTGTATATAAAGATTGTTCTCAGTGTCCCCTGGCAGTGGGACAGTACAGTTGATTTTGTGAGAGTTTTAGCTGGCAGAACAAGCTTGTGATAAATGTTTCCTTTGATGCAATTAGAATTATATGCTACACACAAAAGTACTTGGATTCTGTGGAAAGATGCTAATAAGTCTAATTTGTTCTCTTTTTTAGGGGAATTATTGAAGCTCGCTTTGTGTATGTCTTTGTTCTGGGTATTCTTTTTACTGGAACCAAAGACTTGCTTAAGTCTCAAGTCATTTCTACAGATGTCAGTATCAAGAGTCGAGGTCTGTGGGAAATATATAGTGGATTAGTTCTTCTAGCAGCCTTGTTGCTTCGACCTCACAATCTTCCTATTTTGGTGTTTAGTCTGTTGATTCAGGCTGTGATGGCGAAATGCATCTGGAAGCCCTTGAAACATGATGCAGCTCAGATTACCATAATGCATTACTGGTTTGGCCAAGCATTCTTTTATTTTCAGGTATGTTACTGTCACTAAGGAAAGGCTATTTATTTACTTTTACATGCTACAGTTTCTATTTTCTTTAATGTGGGGAAAATTATTAACAGCATTACAGGTTTTGAAGACCTTGCTGAAAGAAATAATTGGTTGCAATATGGCATTATGGATTATATGTATTATAAAAATACTTTATTAATATATTTTTCATGTCACCTTCATTTCCAAATATACACCTATCCAGTGAACTGTGCCACGTGACAAATAGTAAAAAGAAAGGGGAGAAAATTTTTTCAGCAAAACCAACTAACATAACCATCTGACACAGTAGCCATTATTCTAGGTGCACACTTTGTCGCTGGACCCAGATGGGTCTGGAGGACAAAGTGAGGCTGGGAACTTGCCTATCCTTCCCTCTCTTAAATTCAGTTTACTTGCATGTCATGGCATCCCCTCCCTGATGTCTTGGTCCTCTTTTAGAACAAAGGATAAACAACCAATCCCTCACCTCTGCAAATAAGGGAGGAAAATACATTTTGTCATCTTTTCTCCTAGGTCAAATTTATTCATTATAATTATATAGGGATCACTTTTTTTGTTGTTGTTCTTTCCAGTTACTTTGTAAATTGTTTTCTTGGTTTTGCTTACTTCATTCTTTATCACTTTATATGTCTTCTGTTTCTCTGCATCCTTTATATTCATTGTTTTCTTATTGTGTGCTAATATTCCACTAATGACAGTTCCTTTGTTTCTAGTCTTTGCTTTTCTAGAAGGGGATACTCCGAATAGATGAATAGTTTGGTATATATCGGAGCTTTCTTTTCTGTTGTAGACTTCCTGGAGCCAGGGGAGGGGGGAGGAGAAGATGGTGTGTGTGTGTCTGTCTGTCTGTGTACACAATTTCCTGGATGAGAGGTGGAACAATAACTATTCAACAGAATTCAATTCAGTCAGTTTTTTTTTTTTTAATAAATGCCAACTTGGGCATGGCAATAACTGTATAAAGATAAAAAACTGTAGTCCTTGCCCTCAAGGACGTTAGTCTAATTGGGAGGCTATCTCAGGTACATAGATAAGTATGACACAGGTAGAATAGCATAAGGACAAAAGAGAGCCCCAAAGTGATAAAAAAAAAAAAATGTGAAGAGAGAAGTCCCTTTGAACTGGAGTGGGAGGTTTATGGAAATCCTTATGGTGAAGGTGGTACTTGAACTAGACCTTGGAGAAAAAAGAGGATTATCTATAGGGAGGGAGCACATTCTAGGGATGAGGTTATACTGTATCAGAGGGAAAGACTAGATTATGAAATAACTAAAGTTCAGTTTGACTGGCAATCAGAGTGTGAGAAGGGAAATAGTGTAGAAATAAGGCTGGAAATAGTGTAGAAATAGTCAGATTATAGAAGGCCTTTAAAAACTCCAGCCTAAGGAATTCATGTTGTATCTTGTGGACACAAAGCACAGGATTTTCGAGCAGAAGAGCGTGTTCATTAGGAAGATGAATTTGGCAATTACGTGAAGGATAAATTAGATTGCAGTCAAGGAGACCAGAATCATAAACTTTAGGACTGGAAAGGGCCTTGGAGAACAATCCAGTCCAATCTCCTTATTTTACTAGTGAGGAGACATTGGAAAAAGTCAAACAAGTTAAGTGAATTTCCTAGAACCTGTTCGGTATTTTATCAGATCAAGACATAAACACCATAGATAAAGACTTGGGCAACATTCTTATAATAGATAATCCTAGACAATTGATAAGCATAGGTAACATAAAGCTGAGAAGGAGGGATAATTAGCATATTGAATAATAGATTTTTTTCAGTTGGAGGAGGGAAAGGGGTTTCTAAAAACCTTCTTATTTCATCAATGTTTTCTTGGTTTTGTTTGTGGGATTTTGTGATAAAGAAATTCACTGTTCTGTAATTGATAATCTTAGAGAGTTACCTGATGTATCAGTGAAAGATTTAGGAATATGCATAAGGTCACACAGCCAGAATATGTCATAACTAGAGCTTTCTGATTCTGAACATTGATTTTGCCTTTTGGGCTGTGCTCCCTCTCAAAATTAAGAGACAAAAGAGTTCAAGAATTAGAACAGATTATGAGCTAAGACGAATTGCAGATTAAATTGAATTAGGATCAATGCAAAATCCTAAAATTTAGAACTAGAAAAGAAGGACCTCAGGCCCAGAAAGACTCGGGGGTCACCCAAATTCTCAGAGTAAATACCACCCTCAGGTTTCAAGCCTTGGTTCTCAAACAGGGAATTAAATGCTCTTTCTATTATACCTACGCTGTTTTTTTGGGTGGTTGTTTTTTGTTTCGTTTTGGGTTTTTTTGAAAAATCAATTGTACAAGTGAACTCTGTTGGAAGATAGCAAATAATTCCTGTGAAAAGGTCTTAGTGCATTGGAAGCTCAATGTGAATCAACAGTTTGAGCCAGAAAATGAAGAACATTTTAGAGTCCTTAGGGAGAAACAGAGAGTCCAGGAACAGGTTATTGAAGGTCTGTTGTCCTCTAGTCAGGTAGCATCTGGAGGATTATTTATGTTTAGTTCTGGGAGTCAAGTGTCTAGAGTCTGGCAGCCAGGATGGGGGAAGGAATTCAATACCTAGCTAAGATGAGAACACTTGGAAGACTGGGGACATTTTCCTAGAGAAGAGTGAACTTTGGGGGACACATTCTGACTGTCTTCATATAGTATGTGAAGGGCCTGCATGGATAATCTCATCTATTGAGACAACATACGTGAAGTGCTTTGTAAACCTTAAAACACCAGCTTTTATTATGGTTGAAGGATTCGACTTATTCTGCTTGGTCCAAAGAGAGAAGTGGATAGACAGTGGACTTGAAATTCCAGAACCTGATTTTGAATTCCCTTCTGCCACCTTCTTTGTGACTGTCCAAGCATTCTGGACTTCAGTTTCCTCCTCTGTAAAAATGGGGTTTTTGGAATGGGCTGCCTCAGGAGGTGGTAGATTCCCTGTCACCAAAGATTATTTTTTTAAGTAGTAGCTGGAGAGATGTCATAGAAAAGATTCCTTTTTAGCTACAAAAAGCTAAGAGTCTTCCAACTGTCACGTTATTTTTGTGTGTTTCTGGCTAGAACTAGAGTAATGGGAGTAGCAAGGAGGGGTTGTATATAAGAACATTTGCAAAGATGGAATCTGTAGGAGTTGGCAGTTATTAGAGAATGAAGAAGAGAGGAAGGTGATCGAGGTTTTGAGCTATGGTATCTAGGATCATCAACAAAATAGTGAAATTAGAATGAGAAGAAGATAATTCAGTTTAATGCATATTGAGTTTCAGTGACAGTGATGGCCATCTAGGTGAATATAGAAGTCAATAACTTAGAGATAATCCTTGGAGTTGGGAGAGCAGATGTGATAATCCATGATGTAGAGAGAAAAGAGAAAGAGGGCCAAGATGATTTCTAATAATCTTCTTGCAACTGAAATGCTTTTTTTTTTGGGGGGGGGGAGGAGAAGTGGTGAGAGGCAGATAGAATCCAGTACAAAATTTTCTACTTGAAAATGGAACTCTCCCTTCATGTTGACCCATTAATCCATATTCTTTGTTTAGATATGATCCACCTCTTGTGCTATCCAATCCACATTTCTCCATCTTGTTCAGAAAGATAGATTGAGAGACTTTTTCCAAGGTTTCCTAAGTTTACTATGTGGTCAACTGAAATCTTGCTTATAAAAATCAAGCTCTTTAATTAGTAAGAGACAATGTACTTGCATTTCATGAGCATGTGTGAATTAATTATACACAATCTGGTACGTTCTATCGTGGTTCCAGCCTTAACATTTTTAGAGAATACTGTAAATACTCAAGGATACTCAAGAAAAAGCTAATACATGATGATCCTTCCCAGTAGAACTACATATGGGATGTAAGGTAACAAATGTGTTCTTGGTTTTAAGCCTCAATGATTCATTCTAGTGAATTAAGGAAAATAATGGCAAAGATTATTTCAGCCTCTAATCCCCATATCATCTGTATTAAGTTTATCAAGATATCAATTTATCAAGGGATTAAAATTTAAAAAACAAAAACTATTAAATATGGGTAATCTAAAAGTCTAGGAATTCACTAAATTATACTGTGAAGAGCTTTAGATAGAATTTTTCAGCTGCCCAACTTCCCTAAATCACCACTTGTTTCCTCTATGCTAGAGATAGATTTCCTTCTAGATTTGTATGCAGCCTTCTGACTTCAAATGCAATTTCAGATGACAAGGAGAAGGAAGATAATTAAAAATTCTTCTTTAAGAAACAATGGCTATTAATATGAAAAGTTTCTAAAGTGATTGGAAACCATAAATGACCATTTGAGTACCTGCTCCACATTAAAATGCTGGTTTTACCCAACACCCTACAAAATGGTAAAGATGGGAAAAAATGGAAAACCATATTGGAGGGCTATGGAAATATAGGCACACTAATATGCTGAGGGTGATGTGAGTTAGAGCAACCATTTGGATAACAATTTGAAATTATGCAAGAAAGTGATTAAACTGTTCATACTTTTTGATTCAGAGATCCCATTACTAGGCAGTCTAATAAGAAATAAGAATTTCAATATAAATCAGAATATTTATAACACTATTTGGATATTTAATGGTATGTATGAACTGGAAACAAAGTGAGCACCTATTTGGAGAATGGCTTAATAAATTTTGTATATATGAATGTAATGTAATATTATTCTGCAGATAGAAATGAAGAATGTAGGGGATTCAGAAGAATGGGAAGATTTATATAAATTGATGCAAAATGAAACAAGCATGGGATCATAGATGTAGAGTTGAGAGAAATCTTGAAGACCATCTAGTTCAACACTCTCATTTTAAAAATGTTATTTTATTGAGCTCTTTTTCTTTTACATCACTTTTCTTTCTGAATATGCTATCCCCTCTCCCCTGCCTTTCAAAGCACTACTTATAACAAAGATATAAACAGAAAGAGGGGGGGAGAAATTTAGAAGAGGCATCAATAAACCAGTTGTATTTGATAGTATATGTAATATTACATTGCTGTAACCCACCCCCCCCATCTCTGTAAAGAAAAAAAGAAATTCATTTTCTCAACTCTTCTATTGAACCAATCATAACTATTATAATTATATATGGTTCAGTTTAAATTATTTATTCTTTCTGTTTATATTGCCATAGTCATTACATACAATTTTCCTGGTTCTTCTTTCTTCAGTTTTTTTTTTTTTTTTTTTTTTTTTTATCACTTCAAATAAGCCTTCTTATGCTTCTCTGACCACAGAAAAATACTTTAGAAATGATTGTGGTATAATGACAAAAGGCATCAATGAAACTTGCTTTTTAAGAAATAGCTGAGCTGAAGTAGACTGTACACCACTTCTTAAGGGCATGTAGGGCTTCATATAAAGCAGGGCTTCTTAAACTTTTTCCACTTGCAACCCCTTTTTGCCCTAGAAATTTTTACATTACTCTGGGTTTATAGCATATAAAATAGATATATAAAATCAAACATTTGCCGATTACAAAACATAATTTCTCCAACCCCACATTCAATCACGATACCCCATATAGAGTTGCAACTCCTAGTTTAAAGAAGCTGGGAATTCTGAGGAATAAGACATTGGGGAATTTAGAGGCAATAGCAAAATTCTTATTATACAATCCAGGAAGTGGAGGAGTCCTAAAAGGTATTTAGTTTCCAAGTGTCACACTAAAGTGAGAATTCCCTTCAGCTTAATGTGATCATCTCATTTCTGCTTAGATACCATCAGTGATGGGAAGGTCACTGCCTAGTGCAACAATCTATTGGATTTTCACCAGGTTAGAAAGTCCTTCCTTATTTGACGCTGAAGCTGGTTCCCCTGTAACTTCTTCCCATTGAGTACAGCTCTGTCCTGGACATGTGTTAGCTGAGCCTTGTCCTTCCTTCATCCTCAGAGGCACTCACATACTTGAAGTTGGTGATCAAGTCCCTCTAAGTCTAAAAAGCCTAAAACTTCCAAAATTTGATTGAAAAGTAAGCAGTGTTCCCCTTGTTTCCCTATAACGATTCATATTTTTTGTGCTTTCTTAAAAGTTTTTTGAAAGATTTTTCTCACAACCACCCTGTGAAGTCGTGATTACAGGTGTCCCTCCCTTTTTGTTGTTGAGTTGTTTCAGCTATGTCTACCTTCATGACTATGCTTGAGTTTTCTTGGCAAAGATACAGGAGCAGTTGGCCATTTCCTTCTCCTGCTCATTTTACAGACGAGGAAACTCAGGCAAACAGGGTGAAGTGATTTGCCCAGGGTCACATAGCTTTGTGTCTGAAAGTGTCTGAGTCTGGATTTGAACTCAGTTTCTCTGTACTCCAGGGACTTTTCTGATGTGCACATCATAGTCTATTTTATATTATGATTATGTGAGTTATACATCTGATTTCCCTTGCCAGACTATACTTGACAATAGGAACTTTGTGTCTTTGTACTTCTGGCAGTACTTAGCATGGTGTCATGTTTGTCTTAATAAAAAGTTTAATGAATAAATATATAATTAAGCTTTGACTATTGGCATTAAACCCTCTAAGCATTATATAATCTTTTAAAATGTTTTAATAAATTTAATAGGTAACTAGACTCAAAAATTGGAACAAGAGTTTTGGCAATTGTTAATGCTGTAAAGTTACCCATGCATATAACCTGTAAATAAAAGGCTATTAAATTTTAAAAAAAAATAGGTAACTAGACTCATCTGCCTTTCTTATCTTCTATTTTCAGGGCAATTCCAATAACCTTGCCACACTGGATGTTTCAGCAGGCTTTGTTGGCCTAGACCACTATGTAGAACTACCAGCCATGTTCCTCACAGCCTTTGCAACATACATAGGACCTATCCTTTGGGCTGTTCACTTACTGAGTTTTTTGAGTTCAGAAAACACCAGGTAATGACTTATTTTAACTACAAATCTAGTGAGTAAGTAGATAGAATTAAGAATAAGACTTGCATTCATAGAATCATATATAAGACTTTATTTTAGGCATTAAAAAAAAAAACCTCTTAGAAGGGATCCATAGGCTTCAGATCCATAACACACACAAAAAAAGGTTAGGACTTCTGATTTAGACAAACTTTATTGTATGGTTGAGGGAAATAAAGCCCTGAGAGAAGAATTAAATTGCTCAGGGTGGGCATAGGCCAGGATGGTTACCCAGGTCCAAGTCCAATATTCTTCCTCCATGCTGTGCCTCCTTTGCCTTAATGGTAGCACCAGGCAGCCCAAAGGATTCCTTCTCCCCCCTCCCGCCCCCCCCCCCCAAATTAGTTATTTGTGTCCGTTGTTCCTGACTGTTTTATGTAACAAGAAAGAACTATTAAGCAGCAAGAACTTGGCAGATGTCCTCGTTTGAGACAGTCAGGAGTTGTAGGGGCAGGTACCCTGATACCTTCAGTGTTGGATTGTCTTCCCCCGAAAGAGCTTTCCATGAGAGCTCTTGGCAACATCCTAATCTGTCTGTTAGTTCTTTGGACTCAACTTTAGTCAGCTGGCTTCCAGGTGCAGGGGAAACAACACGTACTCCCCTGTCCTCAGAGATTTTGTCCTTGACATTTGACTTGGTGGCAAGATTTATTCTTTGCCTTTCTGGAGCCTATGGATAGAGTGATAGCTACAAAACCCCTGGAGAATCCTATAGACCATCTTCTTAGCTTCCTGTTAAGACCTGCCCCAGAGTTCTGCAATGTGCCAGAGTCTTGGAGTAGATTTGTTGAATAAATAGAGTGTCTGTGAGGAAACAAACTTGATTATGCCTTGGATTGTGTTTTTTAAAAGGGGTATATAAAACTGTATAGTTTTTATAAGTTTATTAATTTTTTTTAATATCACTTTATGACTCTTCATCCCTTCCTTCAAAATAAGCATAATCAAATCATATCTACATTTGACCCTGTCTGAAAATGTTTGCCTTCTTCTGCATCTCTAGTTCACAAACTCTTCCAAGAGGTGAGAAGTGTACTTTGCTCAGTCCTCTGCAGCCATGACTGTTTATGGCAGTAATTGGAGTACTGAAGTCATTTTGTATTGTTTTCCCTGTGATATTGTGGTTACCATGTACATTGTTCTCTTAATTATATTTACTTTACTCTGCCTTGTTCTTTCTGAGTTTCTTGTAATTCTTCACAGTCATTTCTTTTTATGGAAGAATAATATTTCTTTACATTAACATACTATAATTTGTTCAACCATTGGGTATTTGCTTTTTTTCCCCCACTTCTTGGCTAATACAAATATTTTTGTATATTCGACATCCTTCCCTCTGTCTTTGACTTCCTTGAGATATATACTTAATAACTTTGCCTCTTGTGTTAAATGTCAACAAAGAAAAAGCCATTGAATGACTGTCATATGCAAGGCCCTGTGAAACTGGTCATGGGGAATTCCAGAGTAGTATGAGACACAGTCCTTCCCATTAATAACTAATAATCTAGCCAGAAAGACAAGATACTTTTCAAAAATTAAATAACTGTGCTAAGCCAAATAGGTCTTAGCCACTGTACTAGATGAGTTCATAAGAAAAGGAAATCATTGGGTAGAGAATTGATCAGGGATATTCCCTTGGAGTAGCAGCATTTCATAGCTAGGAAAATTTGAATAGGCTGAAAGAAAGAGAATATATTTCAAGCAAGAGAACATAAATTTCTACATTTGGGTCTTTGCTTAGACCCAGTTGTGTTTAGGGCTCAGTAACCATACCATTCTGTGGAGCAGAGGATAGAAATTGAGAAAAAGACAATAAAGTTAGAACAGTGGCTTACAACCATATTTTAGAAGACAGGCTAAACAGTTTAATGATGCAAACATTTGTTAAACATTTATTTGCCTAAGGCATTGTTCTAGGGGTTAAAAAATTTTTTAAATGACATAGTCTATACCTTCAAAGAGCATATCACCTAAGAGGTGAATTTCTGGTATTAAGGCATTAAGAAAACATCTAAGTTTGTCAGAGAACTAACATGACAGCATCAGCATCTTGGAAAAATCCTGTTTAACAAACATTTATATGCTGGACATTCTGCTAGCTTGTGGAATAGACAGGCAAAATGAAGTAGTTTTAAACCTTCAAGGGTTAAGAGCCATTTGTGTGGTTCAGGGAATGCAATGTATATACTGTATCTTAATACATATTATTAATTTCCTTAGTTATTTCAGGAGGGAGAGAGAGTGCTAACACCTGGGGAGACAAGCTGGTACCATTATGGATGCCAGTCTTTTCTGCCTTGGGGAGGGAGAAGCAGATTTCCTTAGGAGAAACATAAGCAAAGACTGAGGGAGATAGCACTGGTTCCTCTAAACAGAATAATCCTAACAGGGTTATATCATTCTTGGCTTCCCTTGAAAAGGAACTTCTAATGGATTTCCTAGAAATCTCTTATTTCCTTTACAACTATATAGTACAGGTAGATATAGTAATGCCTTATGGTGACAGTATATTCTGAGTAGAAGAAATACAGAATTCACACATTGTCCCCTGTGCAGTCGGGGGGTCTGATTTTGATTCTTCATGAGGACTAGAACCCAAGGAAACTTTCACAAGTTCTGCCTGTATTCTCTTCCATATTGGTGTTTAGAGAAAACTCATTGTGGTTGAGTTAGATAGTCTTGTTATATTCCATACTTGATTCTCATAGGCTTTATTACAGTGTCCTTAGAAAAACTGGCTAGTAATCCCAATTCTCATTTCTTTTTTTTTTAATTTGCAGTAGTATTCTATTTTTCCAAATACCTATAAAGATAGTTTTCAAAGTTCATTTTTGTAAGACTCTTACAAATTTTTCTCTCTTCCTCCCTTACTTTCCCTTTCCCCAAGACAATAAGTAATCTGATATAGGTTAAATATATGCAGTTCTTTTTAAATATATTTCCATGTTTGTCATATTGTGCAAGAAAAATCAGACTAAAAGGGAAAAAGCATCAGAAAGGAAAAAAAAAAACAAAAAACTATGCTTTGATCCACATTCAGTCTCTCCATAGTTCTCTCTATATATATGGATGGCATTTTCCATCCCAGATCTATTGGAATGAACTGAATCACCACATTTTGAGAAAGAAGAACCAAGTCCATCACAGTTGATTATCACATAATCTTCTTGTTGCTATCTACAATGTTCTCTTGGCTCTGCTCACTTCACTCAACATTCTTTTATGTAAATCTTTCTAGATTTTTCTGAAATCAGCCTGCTCATCATTTCTTATAATTACTTTACTTGTATTTACTTTATTATATTACTTATAATCACATTACATTCATGTACCATAACTTATTCAGCCAGTCCCCAATTTATGGGCATCCATTCAATTTCCAATTTCTTGCCACTACAAGGCACTACAAAAAGGAATGCTAAAAACATTTTTCCCTATGTAAGTCCTTTTCCCTCTTTTATGATCTCTTTGGGATACAGACCCAGTAGAGACACTGCTGAATCAAAATACCAAATGTATAGTTTTTAGCCCTTTGGGCATAGTTCCAAATTGTTCTCCAGAATGGTTGGTTTATTTCACAACTCCACCAACAATGTATTAGAGTCCCAATTTTCCCAAATCCCCTCCAAGATTTATCATTGTCTTTTCCTTTCATCTTAACAAATCGGTGAGATGTGAAATGATACCTTGGAATTGTCTTAATTTGTATTTCTCTAATTAATAATGATTTGAATTTTTTTTATATGATTAGAAATGGCTTTAATTTTTTCATGTGAAAATTGACTATTCATATCCTTTAACCATTTATCTTTTGGGGAATGACTTGTGTTCTCAGAAATTTGACACAGTTCTATGTATATTTTAAAAATGAGGCCTTTATCAGAAACATGGCTATAAAAACTTCCCTCTGTCTTTCTGCTTCCTTTCTGATCTTGACTGCATTGATTTTGTTTGTGCAAAACCTTTTTAATGTAATGAGAATGATCATTTTGCATTTCACAATGTTTCCTGGTTCTTCTTTGGCCAATAAAGTCTTCCCTTCTCCATATATCTGACAGGTAGACTATTCCGTGCTGTCCTAATTTGCTTATAGAATCACCCTTTGCACGTAAATCATGAACCCATTTCAAACTTATCTTGATATAGAATATTAGATGCTGGTTAATACATAGTATCTGCTATATTATTTTCCAAATTTTTTGGTAATTTTTGTCAAATAGCAAGTTCTTAGCCCAGAAGTTGGAGTCTTTGGGTTTATCAGACACTGGATTACTGTAGTCATTGACTATTGTGTCTTGGGTACCTAACCTATTCCACTGATCCACTATTCTGTTTCTTGGGCAATACCAAATGGTTCTGATGAGAGCTGCTTTATAATATAGTTTTAAATCTGTAGTGGCTAGGCCACCTTCCTTTGCATTTTTTTTCCATTAATTCCCTTGATATTCTTGATCTTTTGTTATTCCAGATGAATTTTGTTATTATTTTTCCTAGCTCTATAAAGTACTTTTTTTTGGTAGTTTGAGTGGTATGGCACTGAATAAAGAGATTCTAATTCAAGAAAATGACAGATTTTAGGTTAATTAAGTAAATGACACATTTTAGGTTAATTAGGTAAATTAGGTTAATGGCAGATGAATTTAGGTAGAATTGTCATTTTTATTATATTCAGCCAACCCATGAACAATTGATATTCTTCCAATTGTTTAAATCTAACTTTGTGTGAAAAGTATTTTGTGATTGTGTTCATATAGTTCCTGGCTTTGTCTTGGCAGATAGACTCCTAAATATTTTATGTTACCTACAGTTACTTTAAATGGGATTTATTTTCCTAGCTCTTACTGCTGGACTTTATTGATAATATCTGGAAATTCTGATTTATATTGGTTTATTTTATATCCTGCCATTTTGCTAAAATTGTTAATTGTTTTTAATACCTTTTTAGTTGGTTCTCTAGGATTTTCTAAATATACCATTATATCATCTGCAAAGAGTGATAGTTTTGTTTTCTTGTTACCTACTCTGATTAGCTGCTGATTAGTGGCATAGGATACTGTCACTAAGCATTTTCCCATTCATATTGTGACCATTTGGGCTGGGAATTGGAGAAAAGGCCAAGGGAGAGCTTTTCCTCTGTAGCTTCAGATGATTTAGTTTTAGCTTTCTCAGATCTGCAATAGAGAAATTAGCAGAATGACTCATAGGGTCTCAGAGTTGAAAGGGACCATAAAGAGTACCTAGGCTAGTCTCTTCTTAAAGCCAAATTCCTTTCACAATATTCTTGACTGATATTCAGTCCAGCTTCTATTTAAATATATTTGGAAACCAAGAACTCCTGACCTTTCAAGGCAATCCATTCCAAAGATTTCTGAATAGTTGGCAAAGGACCAAATGTTTTTAATTTGAAGAGAAACTTAATTGACAAACCTAGACCTGCCCTATCATATACTGGCTTATATACCTCCTTTGTGGAGAGAAGTGGGAAACTTGAGGGTAGGGGGAGCGGGGTTGATAAGAAAAAGTCTAGATGGATGGACATGGTTCTTCTCAACAATGGGGTAATTCAGGACAATTCCAATGGACTTGTGATGGAGAGAGCCATTTGCATCCAGAGAGAGGACTGTGGGGGTTGAATGTGAATCACAACATAGTATTTTCTCTTTTTTTGTTTGCTTGCTTTTTTTCTTTCTCATTTTCCCCCTCTTTTGATTTGATTTTTTTCTTGTGCAGCATGACAAATGTGGAAATATATATAGAAGAATTGCACGTGTTTAACATATATTAGACTACTTGCCATCCAGGAGGTGGGAGAAAGGGAGGGAAAAAATTTTGGAGCACAAGTTTTGGAAGGGTGAATGTTGAAAATTATCTTTGCATATATTTTGAAAATAAAAGATCTATCTTAAAAAAAAGAGAGAGAAACAAAAAGTCTAGATGAAACAAAACTGGGAGAAAACACACACCAGATGACAGAGTGAGGATCCCAATGTTTTGTCACATGAGGCCATTGGGCTGAATCTACTAAAATGCCTTTCAAGTTTGGATAAATAAAAATTAAGAGAATCAAGTACAAGTCAGAGGGGGTGTGGTTAAACATAAGAAAGGGTGCAGAGGGTTTCTGTGGACGTCAAGTTCTGATGGAGCTGGCAGTGGGATGAGGCAGCCCCTAAGGGCTGCGGATCTGGGGCTGCCTGAGGTTAGCTAGTTTCCAGTGGGTCAGACGCGTTTCCAGAATTTGGTTCCATTGTGAGCATTGTTGTTTCAGAAGGACACCGGTGGACAGACAAAATTAGAAAATCTCAGCACAGGAGGGCTTTGGGTCCAGTTAAGCCTCTGACTCTGACTGCTGGGGGATGCTGAGAAGGTCCTTGAACCCCTTGGGTCCCAGTAACCCTTTGGCCGCCCTGTTTTTATGGAAGAAGTAAGATCCTTCCTCACTTGTGGTCAGAAGTCCAGTCCAAAAGGGGAGGGGGGGGGCAGTGGGAACACTATTAAACTAAAGAGAATTCAGAGGATGGAAGGACCAGCTAAAGTGATTGGGGATCTTTAGTCTTGAGTGGAGGAGATTTAAAGTACATGAGAGGTGTCTCCAGATCATTGGAGACCATCATGTAGTAATGTGAAAGGCAGGCAAGGCTTCTCTTGGCCTCAAAAGGCAAAAGCAGGAGCCTGGGTTGGGGAAGGTTAAACTGAGGCCTGAGATTAGGGGGAAGCTCTTTGCATAGAGTGCTGTGCAAACAGACTAGGGCAGTGCCTTGGGAAGGGGTTATTGGATGCTTGTGGGGTACATAGGGGGGAGAATTCCTCTTAGCTAGAAATTGGACTAGAGTGACCCAGAAGTCCCTGTGAAGGACACAAGATGCTTGGGATGGGGCACCTGAAAGGGAAAGGGAAACATCAGATGGTCCCCAGAGGTCACAGGACGACCTGGGCTTTCTATCTATGGGACTGTTTAGGAATATCAGCCGGCAGTGTCAGGATGAATGTTAGCTTGAAGGTTGAAACCTTGGACTGGAAGCAGTGGTCCAGGGAGCGTGGAAAGGCCAGAGCTTGTGAGGCAGCGGTTCTGGTTATAGGGCGCACTGAGAGTCGTTTTGGTGTGAGGGGTTTCAGTGGATTGTGGAGAAGAGTGAGTTTTACCCAAGTAAAAGAACAGTTTGAGAGCTCATCTGTGTATGCAGACTTGGTGGAGAAAGACAGGTTAGGCTGACTTGTTCATCTGTTCCCTTTCTCCTCACAGTATATACCAGCAAGGTATGAGTAAGAGGCACTAGCAGGGTGTGACAAAGGCCTAAAAATGGTAATAGTGGTGTCAAATGGAGATGACAGAAGTGAATTATGGAGTTAGATTCGACAGAACATGGCAGGCAGCAGGTTAGAAAAATCTCTAGTCAGATTCTGTTTTATCATTCTGCATAACAGAATCCTTAGTTTCTGAGTTCTTCCTGGCCCAAGGCTGGGGGCAAGGTTTTGGCTTCCTCAGACTTGGGGCATTTTGATTGTTTTGTGACACAGGTATAGATAATTTTAAAACTCAGACATCTGGATGGGACATTTAACATGGCAAGGGATTCATTCCCCACTTTTTAGGAATTCATTGACCAGTCTACATGGGCAGAGACTAGAATCCATTTCAGGGGTCAGAGCCCAAGAAAACTTCCTTCCACTGCCTCCCCCTGTTGTCTTAGATGGTTTTCTACCAGCTTTTGTTTTCTCAAAGTAGAATTTTGCTTCATCTGTCGCTTTTTTAAAAAAGCCTTTTTTTCTTCTTTAATGGACAATTTGAATCAGTTGTGTTGTATTCTCTGACTGATCATACAGGTCATGTGCAAAATCACCCCTAAAATCTGAGAATCATCTGCCTGTAATTGGAACAGACCAGAATTAAGTCAGTAGACAGGGAACAAATGCTTTCTTAACAGAACCATCAAGTGCCTACTGTGTGCAAGACCCTGTGCTATGCCCTAAGGACACAGATCTTGCCCTCAAAGAGCTTGTGTGCCAACAAAGGACATATATATGCCAGATAGGAAAATAAAATAGAGGACAAAAAAAAAAAACAAGGTAGTTTAAATAAGGAGAGAGCACTGATAAATAAAAAAATAGAAAAGCAGGTGAGGCTTTGAGTAGAAAGCCTTGAACAAAGCTCAGGAATCCAGAATGATGAGGATATTCTGGGTGACGAATGCTGAGTTTGGGAACAGTTTGGTCGGGACCTTAGAGCTTAAGAGGGTTAATTTAGAATGTCTTGAAAGGCAGGTGGCAGGTAGACTGAGGAGTTTGTATTTCATCCTAGAGGCATTTGGAGTTAGCTGAAGTGATATCTAACTGGAATGTGATTCTGTTAAGATTTTTGTGCAAGGGAATGGCACTGTGAGGTAGTGCTGAGGAATGTTATTTTGGCAGCCATGTGGAAGATGGGTTGGAAAGGAGAAGATTGCACAAGGAAAACAATGAGGAGAGCTCACGGAGAGAGATGATGAGGGCCTGAAATAGAGTAATGGTGGCATAAATAAAAGGAGACATTATCAAAGTAGAAGTGACAAATTATGACATTATGGGGAAGGGCACTAGGGGAGAAGGAAGAAAAGAGTGGTGTCCTCAAGAGAAATAGGGAAATGGAAAAAAAGGATGGTGGGTCTAACAGTGACTTCTCTTTAGGAAATGTTGAATTTTGAGGTGCCAGTCAAACATCTTGGTAGAAATGGTCCAGCAGGCAATTGTTGATGTTCAGCAGAGAAATGAAAAGAGTTGTTGGGGCAGCCCCATAAGTGTAAGCACTTAGGAACTACTAAGGACTTAGCCACTTTTCTATGTGATTTCATGACATGAGACTGACATTAGCTTTTTGAGCAGTAAATTTGTAGCTAGAAGGGTTCCTTGGAAGGGGCTCATGTGGATACTAACTCTCACTAGCTGATAATGGCTCTTCTATGCTTTACTGCTGCTGTTGTATGTACTCATGTCATTGCATACTGTTTGAAATGAGAAATTGGAATGAGAACTTCTTTGGTTCATATCATACAGGAGAAAACTTTGAGTTGATACAGAAGGAACCCAGTTGCTATTTCTCTCTTTCTCTTCCCCAGCCTGGCAAAAGAACTATAGAAAAGGAGGGGAGGCAATCTCTCTGCATGTACTGATGGAGCAAGGAGCCCCTGTAACATTGCAGAGTTCACCTTTCTACCTAATCAGTGCAATTCAGCAAAAAAGATTAAGCAGCTACTTTATGCTAGGTATTGGGGGAAATAAAAAAATAATTAAGTGTATGAAAAAGATTACTGACCAACATTATGCTCAGTCACAAAGCAGAGATAGAGTTATTCTCTGAAAGAGTTAGAATGTTGTAGAAAGCCACAACCATCTTTATGATATATTAAATTAGAATATAACCCTGAAATTCTGTAGCTGTAGCTCAGAGAGGACAGGCAGCTGGTACTTTAAATATCTGAGATTCATATATGTATAATCAGTCTGCCTGTATTGTCAGTGAAAAAGTACAGGTCTATCATTTTGCTTTCCAGACAGTGCTATTTGTGGTCCTTATGTGACTAGCTGGAAAAACTAGATCTATTCTTATAATAATTTCTGTGTAAATATAGCATTTTACAGTTTACAAAATATTTTCCTGACAGCCTTATGAGATAGGTGATGCAAGTATCATTATCCTGATTTTATAGATTTTTTATGCTTGAGATCCGGAGAGGCTGATGTATGCATGGTTAAATAACTAGTAAGTATGGATTATCTTTCCCATGGAGGAAGTATCCCAAACTAAGATTTTAGCAAAGGTCAAAGAGAGCGACTCAGCAGGAAATTGGGGTGCAGTCTCCAGAAAACAACTTTAGGAAAATCCTTTTGGGAGAAATCAGCTCAAGGAAGCATCCTTTTTAGGACTGTAGTGTACTAGTTCATCCTTGTCAGTTAGCTGGAACTTGAACTGAACCCCTGCTGGTAATCAGCAGAGCCGGGACTCCTGATTCCCAGGTCCACCATGTCAGTGTTCAGAGGCGGAAGCCCCAAGGACTCCCAGCTGATTGGGCTGAAAAACATATCATTGCTTGTTGGGGTTGCAGGCAATGGTGCGTGACTTCAGTGAGATTGCTCTCGTTTCTGCTCATCCTCGCTTGGTTCATGGCTTGGGGGTTTGCCTGGAGCGTGGATTTCATCTTTGATCTAACTGACTGCCCAATGGCTCCCCCACTCCTGCCGTCCCAGGCTCTCATTTTCACTGGCCCACTCTCAGCCAAGGCGTGGCTTCACACTCCAGCCCACTGACAGCCTGGCCTGGCTGCGGCTTTATCTTCAGCCCCCTTGGAGGCAGCTGGCCAGCATGGGTCCTCATGGACCCTGAGGGACCACTGCACCTCCATGTTGGACACAAAGTCAGAGGCTCCCTTTGCTCCCAGAGAAGACAGATGGGGCAGACACACTCTGAGCAGGCCCAGCCTCGGACCAGATGGGATTCCAAGGGTGAGGTGGGCCGCGGTGCGCCAAGCTTGGAATCAGCAGGACCCCAAAGTGGCCCTCCGGGGCAGTCGCCTCTATTGCCACTGACTTTCCCAGTAGAACAGTTGAGGGACCCACCCACTCCTCCATGGGAGCGTCCCTCCCTTCTGATTCCAGAGATCCCAGTGAGGGGCTCCTCTGCGGGGCTGCCTTCCTATGGGGCAGCTCCAGCCACTGGGAGGCACTACAGTCCAGACACTGCCCCCATCTCCAGAAACCATACTCAGTCTTGTCCTTCCTGCAGGACATTCTGCGGCTCCTCAGGGTTCTACAGTGGGCCACATCCTGGCCTCAAAGTCCGCAGAGGGTCGGCCCGGTTAGCTGGATGGCAGGGCCACTGAACCCTCAGCTGTGTTCTGTCCTTATTTTCTTCCTCTGCACCTGCTGGGGATCATCAGACCTGCAGTCTTTGCCTAAAGGGGCTTTTGTCAGGGTCAGGAGATGGCGACACTGAAGCTTCTTACCGTTCTTACACTGTCACCCAGAACTAAACGGTGGGATGGGAGTGGGACTGTCAGTGGGATAACTGACGGAGTTGTCAGCTCCCTCCTTGTGGCCAAGGTCAGCTCAACTTCCTGACTCCTTTGGTCACTTGTAGTGACCTGGCAAGCCACTAAAAAGCCTATGTTTCTCCCCCCACCAGAAACTGCCATCATCACTACCTTATCCTATCTTTGTGAAGCTGATTTTTTGAAGCCAAGTGTAATACTGTGTGTTTAGCCTTCTAAAACTAGTTAGGGGGGAGGGTAGAAGGGATAGAGAGGAGACATTGTTCACAAATCTGGATTCTTTATTTCATGAAAGATTCCTTTCAAAATAGGAAAGTCCCTTAGTAAATTTGAATTACGATTTGATTTATATGGACCTTTTCAGTAACACTTCAGTTATAAAAAGTGAGGTGATCTGGTATCATGGAGTTTTCTTAAGGAAGCAACATAATGTGTCAATAATATATAATATCCTCCAATAAATGGTCATGCTTTTCTTTTCTTTTTTTTAAAATGTTTCACATGCTTAAGGCAGCATGCCAGGGTTAGTTTTCATTATTTTCTGGAGAATCAGGAAAACTAGAAAAGGAAGAATGATGGTCCTCCCTAGCCCCCCACTCCTCTCCTGATTCATTATGGTCAAATCTTTTAACTGTTTTCTGTTTTAGTATCCTCCTCTGTAAGACTGGGAGATAGCTGAGACATTCTCTAAGACCCTATAAAGAAAATTGTAGAATTCTTTAAGAGAATAAGAAAAATTATGACTCTCCTCTAGAGAATTCTAAATAAGTAAGCGGATCTGATTGTAATGGACACCTGCTGTTGTCCAGTTCTGAAGCAGACTTTGTCGGAATTGACCCTCAGTCACATTTACTTACATATAAGTCATTCGTTTATTAGAATCTGATGTCACTATAATCTCTATACAAAGTAATGTATAGTTTAGGACTTTCTGGGAAAGTATCTTGCAAGAGGAGAGGCTTGAAATGAAAGTTAAAAGGAAAGAGAGAGATGAGACCAAGGGAATGGGATGCGGGGCATTCTAGGCAAGGAGCGTAATAAATAAAAAAGGCTCAGGGGAACTAGATGCCTTCGAGCCTGAGTCTCAGAGTCCATGTGTGGCAGTCAGATGGGCCCAAACAGAACAGAAGAGTGGTGGAACATTGGTTGGGAGCTTTTGAAGGGAGGGACATGTGCAATGCAGTCTTTCATAAAGACTAATTTGGCAGCAGGGTGTATTTCCGAATTAGAAGAGGGAAAACCAATACAGACACAATTTCAGTAGTCCAGGTAAAACTCGAGAAGGTTAATGCTGGACATTGCAAAGGTGTATGGTGTCTGCCTGTATCTTTCCAGGTGAGGACTGACGCAAATGTTCCCTAGAAAGCCTGAGTTTGCCACAAGTTCCCAAAAGACTGAGCTAATTAACAGATCTTAAGCATGGAGACAGCTGTTATCTGGGGAGAGAGTTTCTAGGAAATCTGCCCTGTTAATAGAGAGGATTCCCTCAGAACTAAGTCCCTTGGTTGTCTTAGCCTGGACGCAAGAATTCTCCAGTAGAGCTCATCCACTGGGGAACAAGGGGATTTCCTCAAGCTCTGAAATGCCTTTTTCCCCCCCTTCCTGAGAGTTCTAGCTCCTTTCTTCCACTTTAATGTCTAGTAGAAATTTGCATCCCTTCCACAGAGCGTCCATTTTCTGCAACTCAGCAATAGCCTTGGAAAGAGTTGTATATACTTAATATAGTAATGTTATTGCTCTGGTTAGTCCTCTGTTCATTCCCTCTCTTAGAAAAAGAATAATATCCTAGGGAAAAAATCATTCTACCCTTTTCCTTCCTTCTCTCTCTTTCCCTGATTCCTTAAATTGTACAAGCTATTATTATCTATTGTAACATAATACATAATGCAGTTATGCCTTGCGTTTAACTAAAAATTGGCTTTTTCTAAACATTGTAATCCTTCACTTATAATTACTAATCAGCATTTTTAGTCTGCTTGTGTGTGCAATACTATATGTTCTGCTAATTTTCCAGCATCTACCAATATCTCTTTGACCTTCATCTTTTGTCCATTTGCAGAATTGGATGAATTCCAGGTTTCCTCTTTATTTTGTTATATGGAAGTGCAGCCCTAAACCCCACTTGCTTGTTCATTCCTTATCCATTGCTGGTTCAGATCTTCCTCCTGTCTCTTACTGTTGATAGCACTAATTGCTCGTCCCCCTTCCCTATGCCAGCAAACTAATCATCTGCTTGAAAGGAAGATGTGCTTGCTGCTGCACAGTCCTAGGCCCATAGCATATTCCAAAAACCTGAGTGAACGAAGATTGTACCACTGAGAATGGAAAAGAATAAGTGAGATGTTTGCCAAGAAAGAATTAATAGAACTGGATGATAAATTGGCAGTTGGTAAAGAGGAGAGAAGTAGGAATTTAAAATAACCTAGTGATTTAGAACCTTGAGACTAGTGGATTGACTAAACAGTGACAATTAAAAATTTCAAAAGAGATAGTTTCTGGGTAATTTAATCATTTTATTAAGAAGGCCAGAAGGTTGTTAATAAAAGAATGGTCTCTCTTAGGCCAAAAACCCCTAATGGCAATGGGATCACAGTTTATATCAGCTTTGAAGTAGAGGTATTCCTGAAGGGGATGCCTAATCACTTCTGATTGGTTAGCCAAATGGGAGATAAGCTATCCCGGCATATGTGGCTTAAATCACTCAGATCTTAGGCAATGAGGTGGCAAATTCCATATCACCTCTCTTGATAATAAGGAGAATTAACATTTTCCCAGAATCTGTTTGAGCAAACACAATGAGTAGAAATATACTTATTAGCCAAAAGTTAGGATTTTGACCTGGGCAAATCTTCTAAGAGATATTATCCACATTGGTTGGTTTCTGGATGAGGAAGTAGAAAAGGAAAAACCCCTTGATCTTAATACAGTCATTAGTTACCAAATGTAAGAGAGAAATACTCATTTCTCAATACCATTAACAAAATAAAAGTAGTCAAGGCTAGGATCCTATTTTGGGAGAAAGATGATAGTTGAGTTTCATATGTATTGAGTTTGAGGTGAGGGGTGGGACTTCTTCAATACTTAGATATTATTTTTATATGTGTGAGTCAGTACTCCCTGCATGACTGTATAACACGATCCATCTGTGCTTCTCATCCTATGTAGTTTATATCCTTGGCTTTCTATAAATCCTGCACAATCTGCCCAGTGTGCTGAAGGCCTTCCCCTTGTAGACAGTAGTACATGGGCTGACCACTCCACATCCTGCCCTAATCATTTTGTGATGTCATCTTTGACATTTCTTGTTATTTTTGGTAATATACTATGACCTACCATGTAACTTTTCATTGTCCCCTTTAGTTTACCTGCATTTTGATTATTCTGTGATTATGATTTTTCATGATTCATATCTGTAGTATTACTGAGAGATTGTTATGTTAAAATGATGGATTTCGGTGGAGGGAAGACAGATCATTGAAAATGCTACCAATTATTCATCCAACTGTAATCTGAACTAATCTTTTGTTCCTACTGCTCATTTTTAATGTGTCAGATATAGACATGTATATATTGATAGATTTAGTGAGATGCACCTTCAACTGCATGACAAGGTGAGCTGAACATTCTTTAGCCATTTGGTTTTCCCTTTGTCCAATCCTAAACCCAATCTCATTTTTGATTAGTCATGGATCTGAGGGGATGGTATCATATCCCAGGACTCAGTGCACCTAGCACTATGGCCTCTGCGGCTATCTGAGCATCTGTGTAGGGAAATCTTCTATTTATTTGGTTTTTCAATAAAACTGAACATTTATTAAGCACCATCTGTGTTTAGGGCACTTTATTGAACAAGGAAGGACACTATTAAGAAAAAAATCAAACATTTCCCACCTGTAATAAGCTTATGTTAAACTGGGGTACATACATCACATACATAGAGAAGTATAGAGAACACTAACAGCTTTGTGGGTTAGGAAAGATTTCTTGTAGGAGATTATGTATGAACGAAGGAAGAGGCCAGGAGGGAGTCCAGTACCTTATGGTACTGAGGCACTTATCTCTAGCTGCCAGAATCCTTATCTTCCTCTAAGACTTTCTTTTCCATGCAGCCATTCCTGATCTCCCCTACCTCCACTTAGTGTTCTCTTTTTCTTCAAACGTCTTTGAATATGTTCTATCCCTTCCCAATAGGAAATGATAGAATTATAATCTCTTGAGAGTTAGAACTTGAATTTTTGTCTGTGTATTCTTAATTTAACCAATGGGCCCTTAATATGTGTTTGTTGAATGACATTCACATTTCTTGAAAATAAATCCCTGATTGCAGTAAAATTGTCACTGTCTACATGATTTCACCTAATATGTACTTGATCAGAATGTGCTACCCTTCTGGACTTCATTTTCTTGAATGCCATTTCTGGAATTAATGTATTGATCAGAATAACTAAGTCTTTCATAATTTGAGCATCATTACAGTTTTGAGTGTAATCCAGAATTAAAAGCAATTTGGAATTATGCAAATAGTGACTAAAATGTCCATATCCTTTGAGCCATTATGTGGCTGATGGCCCAAGGAAGCCATTGATAAGAGCACTGAGAACAAAAGGAAACAACTATTTTTTTTTTTTTTTTTTTTGGGCAGAGGCAATTGAGGTTAAGTGACATACATCTAGGAAATGTTAAGTGTCTGAGGCCAGATAATAATAATCTTAAAAGAGCAACAACACCAAAAAAAAAAAAAAAAAAAATGTCTACTTGGTAATGTGGGAATCATTTCAAAATCAGCTGCATTTCAGGTCTTTAAGGTATTAGGTATCTAAGATAAAAAACTGGCTAATTGGAAGCATAAAGATATGGGATAATGCATATCATTTCACTATTTAAATTTAAATCAATTGTTATTTCTAAAAAATGGATAATGTACTTTTTTTTTTTTTTAAGACGCCAAAGGAGTAAACCAAAAGAGTTCAGGCCAACTCAGCCAGCACTTAATCTCTTTGCAGGGAGACTCAATAACCAAAGGTAACAGCAGTTTAGAGCACAATTTCATTTTTAAAAGATTGTGAAGAGAGATAATAGCAGATAATTCTAAAGGATTCTTGATGAAAAATGCTTTCCATTTCAGACAAAACTGATGAACTCTTTGAAGGCAGATTCAAGCATATTTTTTTCACTTTATTTTTCTTACTTTTTTGGGGTCGGAAGGGAGACATAACTATGGAAATCTGTTTTGCATCACTTCACGTGTATAATAGGTATCACATTGCTTGCTTTCTCAGTTAATCGAAGAGGGGCTGAAGAGAGAGGTTTGGGAACTCATAATTTTAAAATGAATGTAAAAATGAATGACTGTACCATTTCACAGCTCCATCAACAATGCACTAGTACAACAATGTACATCAACAAAGCCTCTCATTTCTTACTCCTCCAGCTTTGACCGTTGCTATTTTTGTCATATCTGCTAGTTTACAGGGTGTGAGGTGAAATCTTACTGTTGTTTTCATTTACATTTCTCTTATTATTCACATTCTTGTGGTTATGAATGCTTTGCAATTCTGTCTTTCAGAACTATTTGTTATCTACTGGGGAATAGCTATTAATCTCATAAGCATTTATTAATCACTTATATATCTTGGATACTAAATCCTTAAGAAAAAAAATTTTTTTCTTTCAATTGTTGCTCTTGTCTTAGGTGCATTAATTTTGTCTGTTTCAGGTTTATTTAATCAGTTATTTATTTTTATCTTTTGTAATTGCCTCTTATTTAATTAAGATATATTTCTTATCCAAACCTGGGAGAAGTATGTAATCTGTTTCCCTTCTAATATTTTTATAGTAAATATGGTCATGCATCAATTTAGAATCTATTGTGGAATAAGGTGTTGGTTTAAGACTGATTTCTGTCAGACTGCTTTCCAGGTTTTTCCCCCAGCAGTTTTATTCAAATAAGGAATTTTTTTCTAGATATTTTATGTCTTAAATTTAAAAAAAAAAAAAAAGGTTTTTTTGAATTCCATTATTTTTTTTCCCCTTGACTCTAATCTATTTCACTTATCTGTTTCCCTGTTTTTTAAACTAATACCAGACTATCTTGATGACTACTTCTCAGTCTCTCTTTAAGGAAAGAGTTTATTAAATTGAGTGCAAAACTTCTGACAAGTCTCTTATCTCTGAATTTCTTTATCTGGAACCATCTTTGCCGACATTTTTTGCCTTCCTTTTACTTACTTTCTCATTAATATTGCCATGAATCATGATATAAGTTGCCTTTGTAGTAAGTTGTCAGATTTCCATAAAATATCTCTTTTTCAGTGTTTCCAACAAATGTTGGCACATAAACCCCAGCTATTTCCATTTCTCACAAGGAGTGTTTCAAAGAATGATGACCAGTATCTCTTGAAATATTTTTTCGTTGTCTGTTAGCAAATGATTAATCTGACTGCCAACTGCTTTGTTCATCATCCTAGGATCATCTGTTCATTTAATAACAACTTTGTTGGTTTAATTTCTAGCAGAATGTCAATTTGATTATGATTGTGGTACTAATAGTGTATAAACTTATTAGAAGTTTACCAGAAGCCTCATATTCATTTTACCAATGGCTAAATTATTGTTTTCACATAGGATTTTTAAAAAACTGTATTTCTTACTGCCCTTTACCTTGTTGTTGGTTTTTCTACTAACAGGAGGCTGTCCAGGACTGAGAGCCATTTTGTAATTACAAAAAAGAAAGTTACTTCATTGTCTGCCTTGGCCAAAAAATGAAAGGCTTAATAGCCACTTGCAGTTGATGAGCTTATCCATATTTAACTTATCTGTTCCTCATCCAGGGAACATAGTTTGTCATTGGAACTATATGCAAAGTCTTTCCAGAGTTTGGAAAACTCAGAATGGGTCATCCATCAAGTATGTTCCTAGGGAAAGGTAAAAAAAAGAAAAAAAAAACCTTGAGAGTAGAAGAGCTCTTTAAGGAAGGTAGTGGGGAAGTAGAATAGGCAAGGGGAGAAGATTCTGCTTTTCAAATGCCCATATTTAGACTAGAAAAAGGTGTAGTGGAAGAAAGAAGAATGATCAGAGAACTAGGAAAAACAGGACAGTATTATACTGTTGGAAGCTAGAGTTCAGGAGAATCAAATAAAAAAAATTTTTTTAAATAGAGGAGGTTTTTGTTTTTAATCTGACAACAGAATAGTTCCTCAGTTTTACTAGTTCCTCAATTTAGGCAAAGGTAGTTTCCATAGAAGAGCTGCATGTTGAAGGGTCAGAGGAGGCAATAACATGAAAAAGCACAAAACAGTGAGAAGGCTTACCTGTGGTGCTGGAGTTTTTCCATAATCACTCCCTTTCACTTTCCACTCTTTTTTTGAAAGCTTCTGACCCAGTAGAGAAGATAAAACTAAGCCTTTACTAAAATTAAACCCAGACTTTAATCCAAAGAAAATTTCTTCATTTATCATTTTCAGTCTGTCTTCCCTGCATGGTGAATGTGCCTACTGTCAATTTCTTTCATACTCTCTGTTGAACTCACATTTTAAAAGAATGTGTACAAAAGATAGCATCAAATACAAAGGAATGACATGGGCCTGTAGGATCAATATGAGGACAGCTAAAACCCAATGTGAACTGAGCTGAGGCTGGGGGAAGTGCCAAGGACAACAAAAAAACATTCTGAAGTTTCATTGGTGGCAGGAAAAATAAGGAAAAGGCTGAATCTGTGCTTATGGGAATGTGGCAGTAGATAATAGAACTGTTCAGTTTTGCTTCTGTAGCCCCTGTTAATGAAAATGATTTTCATGTTGAAAAGGAGAGAGAAAATAATTGAGGAAATTGAAACCTGATGTAAGTGAAGGGAGTAAAGAACATTTACCTATTGCTAAATGAATTCGTCAGCTGGTCTGGACAGATTACCTTTCAAGGTAGTGAAAGTGTTAGTAATGTGATTTACTAACTTATTCTTGGTAGCCTTTGAAGGACTGAATAGGAAAGATCCCCAGGACTGCAGATTGGCAAACATCTGTACCAATTTTCAAAAGGAGAAGAAAATTAGATTCTACAAACTTCACTATGTGAATTTGATATTGATGCCAGGGAATGTTCCAGAAATCATTCTTTAAGGGCTAACTTGTAAAAAATTGGAAAGGAAGGTTAACAGCATGGAGTCATTATGAAACATTCAAGTCCAAATAAATTAATTTCCCCTTTTTGACCAGGTTACCTATACTGGTGGATCAAGAAACATGGACATACCTGACACATGGAATTTAGTAAAGCTTTTGACCATATCTTACACTATGTTCTGGTGGAACAAGTGGACAAGATGGAAAACTGGAGCTAGTCAAATGATCAGACCCAAATAGAGTTGAATCTATTGAATTGATTAAATGATTTATATTAGCCAGAAACAGATTGATAGTGGCAAGCCACAGGATTCTGTTCCAAATCATTGTACTCAGCACTTTTATAACTAACTTGAATGATGGTAGTACACTTAATCTAATTTATAGAAAGCATGAAGCTAGAATAGGTAGAATAGAATAAGTGACAAAACAGAGATCCCAGATCTCCATAGACTTGAATAATGAGTGAAATCCTATTTAAATTGAAAATTTATTACAGATAAATTTAAAATCTTATATTTACAAATGCAGGCTAGGGGCAAGATGGTTAAACAGTTTATGTTTAAAAAAAAAAAAAGGTTTGAGTTTTGGTGAACTACAAACTCATTAGGAGTTAATCATTAAAAAAGCTTTACTTTCCACTTCAGAAGAAGCCTTTATTGACAGTCTTCATGAATTGCTGTAGGCAAAAAATTCAACATGTAATATTCAGTGTTCCCATGAGTGGCCATTTATTTAACAGCTGTTATTTAAAGGCCATTTATTAAGCTTCCAGCTTGGGCAACTGTGCTTTGGCCACTGGAGATACAAAGTAAAAATGAAACAATCCCTGCTCTCAGGGAACTTATTTTCTGCAGGAGATGGCAGCAAAATGTAATGTATGCACAAATAAGCATGATAATAGGAAATTAAGGCAGGAAAGAACTCTAATAACTAGGGAGCATCCAGAAAAACGATGAGCTAAGCTTTGAAAGAAAACAAGAATAGGGAGATGAGAAGTAAGGACATTCAAGGCATGGGGATAGCTTGTGCCAGTATATGAAAGTGCAGATGGAGTGTCAAGTTGGGGAACAGCTAGAAGTTCATTTTGGCAGGAATATGGTTTGTGAAATAAATCTGAAAAGGTAGGGAGGAGCCAGATTTTGGAGAGTTTTAAATGCCAGGCTAAGGAGTTTGTTCTTGTAGGCAGTAGGGAGCAGCTGAAGGTTTTTGAGTAGAAGAGTAATATGGTCAGATTAGGAAAAAATTTTGGCAGCTGATTAGAGAGGAGACAGAATAGAAACAGGAAAACCAACTAGGAATGCATTATAGTAGTTTAGGAGAGAGAGGATAAAAGATTGCACTAGAGTAGTAACCTTATGAGAGGAAAGAATGGAAATAGTACAAGAAATGTGGTAGAGTTGGACTTGTTAACTGATTGAGTAACAAGGAAAAGTGAAGATTTAAAAAACTGAAGAGTCAAAGATTATTTCAAGGTTCTAAAACTGGATAACTTTGTGGGTAGTGGTGCTCTCAACAAAAATAGAATAGGGAAATTTAGAGGAAGGACAGATAATAAATTCTATTTTAGATACTGAGTTTGAGTTGCCTATGAGACATTCAGGAGGATATCAACAGACACAGTGCCATCACTGTATTTAAAGCCTTTCCAGGTTGGTGGGACCTGCTAGCATGGGTTTTGGAAAGCCAAGATCACCTCTGTTATATGAGAAGTTCTCTAAACTTTTTTAATGGAAATATCATATTCACAGCAAAATTGTCATATAGAAGAGGGGTTAGGTTTATGTGATTTGGTGGTGAAGCCCTACTGGATAAAACAATGGATAAAATTACAAGATTAATTTTGGTTTAGTTTGAAAGGGAAAAAAATTCCAAGAATCAGGGTTTTTCTAAAATCAGAAATGACTGCCTAATGAATTCACCTACACTGGAGTAGAATTTACATGACTACTTGTCAGGGAAGGTGTAAAAGGATTTTCTGTTTTAGGTAAAAGTTGAGTTACAATGGTTTCTACAGTCTCTTCTAACCCTGAGATTGTTTCTGTCTCTGTTTTTATGTAGAATATGATGAATGAGCTGGATGTAGTCTAAAGCTGGTATATCAGTGGAAAGACAAATTGTAGTAGCATAGCTAATGTATAAAGGAATAGAAAGAAAAATGGAATCTGTTACCAGCGAAAGCCAGAAGATTTCTCATGGCTTATTTCCCTTTCTTCTTCTAATCACCATTTCCAGTCTTATTTCTCATCATATTCTCTCCACTCCCCAACCAAGAGATCTCTGGGCCTTAGGACCTTTTGTTTTTCTGAGTTCAGCAATGACTTAGACTTCTTCCCATTCCCTAATCTATGCATATGTTTAGCTTGGGAGTGGAGGCGGCTGCTGTTTTGTGTGTGGGCCATACTTGAGATAGTCACCTTGTTTACTGGGATGGCTCCATCATGTGCATGTATTTCAGTTGCTACTAAAATTTAGCCTTTTCTTACTGTTGCCAAATCCCTTATACTCTGTTTCATTCTTTCTATCTTGTAGTTCATAAAGCAAATGATCTAACCAGATACTTAACTTGTTCATCTGAAGAACTTTCTCTTTTTCAACCCCTTTGTTTATTTACATGTTGGTAATGTTTCTGTGTCATGTTCTCTTAAGGCTACTGCATTTGGATAGCAAAGTATTGGTAGTTTGGGTGTTGTGCATTGTTATTTGTTGAAACTCATGTTTTATTTGCTTGTAAACTGGAATTATTTGTCCAGGCTTCCAGCATAACTGACTGCCTTCACCCTTGAGCACATTCTGGTTTTGTTTGTTTGTTTAAATTTGTGGGTTTGCTCACTTTTCTTTTATTTACTGTGAAGTTTGGAGCCTTCTGCATCATTCAACTTGGTATTCTCTGGAGCCTAATGATTTTATTGACTTCAGTGGTTTTGGTATGTGAAAACAGTTTCTTTTACAATTCTTTAGATGCTGTTGTGCCTTCTTGAATCTTTGTAATATAGGAGAAGCAGATCTTGGGAAACCTTCCTTATATCATTCTGCAAATGTATTCTGTAGTTCTTTCCAATCTGGTGGTCTTGATGTGTAGTGCTTTATTAGAGTCAATCAGTAAACATTTACCAAGCATCTGTTTTGTGCCTGGCCCAGTGCTAAGTGCACAGAGAACAAAAAAAAAAAGTGTAAAGCCAGTTCTTGCTCTCAAGGAGCTCGCACTCTTAATGAGAGAGATCTATCAATAACTGTACAGACGAGCTGTCTACAGGATAAATTGAAAATAAACCAGCAGAAGAAGGCAGTATCTTTGTGCATGGCTCTGGGTCAGAGGCACCAGACCCTAGGGACGTCTGTCTTGTCTGGCTCGTTACCCCTCTCCTGTGGAACCTGAGGCTCTGAGCATCAGAAAATGGACCACTTTCCCCAAGAGACTTGCCCTATATTCAGCCCAGCAAAGGAGCAGGCAGGATTCCTTTTTCTGTGTCATTGTTTTAGTCTCATGCCAGACTCTTTTCCAATCAGTGTTTCCCCTCATCTTCCCTTCAGTCACTTCAGGGATCATGGGTCCTTTACTCCCACCACTGTGACTGTCCTTCAGAGCCCTTCTAGGCACTTGTGGGTGACTCTTGTGCCTGCCAGCAATTCAGTTTATTTTTCGCATTTTACTGTTATAGGAAAATTGCTCTGAAGGCGAGGCTGGTTGGTTCAGCATGGCTGTTGTGCCTTCAGTCTTTTGAATCCCTTGTCTTACACCTAGGTCACACAGGACTCACCCCCTAACCCTCCCCAACACATAAGCTTTTGGGTTTCTTCAGGTGGCAATATGAATTACTTCTTTTTTGAGCTATCTCTGGAGTCTATGTTCTCCTGGGAGATGCCCTTATCTTGAGCATCTGGGTAAAACTATTCTCTCTCTGCCTGGCCCCTGCCCCCTTTCCTCTCTGGGCAATGTGCCTTTTTTATTGTTGGTCCAGGAGCTCCAGAGGGTGAATCTCTGTCTTTTTACTTTACATCTTCCTCCCAGTCAGTTATTCTGGATTATACAATGTTCCAGATTGCTTCTTGAAAGATCTTCAAAAGGAAGGGGGGGGGGGAGGAAGTAGCTGGCTCCATTACAATTATTTGGTTTGCAGGAAAGGGGATCTCTGTTAGGATAGGGATTTTTAGTCTGTGCTATATGGGTATATGAAAAAACCATTTTCAGAAAAGGAGATTCAACAAAAACCTATCATTGTTTAAAGTGGGCTTCTCTAGATTAAGATCTTTTTATCTTGTGCTGTAATTTAACATTTGCAGATTGGTGGACTCAGCATTGTAACCATGATCTAAGAAAAACAATCTTTAAAAGACTCATCATAGCTTTGTAAGCATTACAAATAAGCATCATGAGTTGTATTCTCCATCTTTTTTTTTTTACTGAGGCACTTGGGGTTAAGTAACTTACCAAGATCACACAATTAGGAAGTGTTAAGTGTCTGAGATCATATTTGAACTCAGGTCCTCCTGACTTCAGGACTGGTGTTCTATTCACTGCACCACCTAGCTACCCCCATCATTTTTTTAGTCTATGTAAACACAAGATTTGGTTCCCATAAAATTATTGGCATGCATATTGTACATGTTAGTGTGGCCTTTGCTTTAGGGAACATGCTTTTACTTGTCTAAATCTCTCATATTCATCCATTAACCCAGTTTCTACTCTGGAAAATACCTTTCTTATAACTGGTTTTTGTGGGATCTGACTCCAAGACTTTTGTACCTAAGTATCATTTGGAATATCAGGATGTTCAGTTAGCATTGGTCTTTGTAGAACATTAGACTGTAGGATGATTAGTCCCTAAATATTTTAAGAATCTTCTTTTTTAATCTGGGATGAATTGGAGAAAGGCTAGTCTGAATTAGTAAAAATTTTAATTACTGAATTTTTAAAGAGGAATACAGCTTAATTATTTTCAAAAAACTAATCATTAACATTGTTAGTAAGTAGAGAGTGTTGGAGAGCCTTTCTTAAATAAGAGTCCTGTGTAATAATCACAATAATTGTTAGTATTCAAATAGATACTGCCAAAGTACTTTAAAAGTCTGTGTTTTTAATCAAGTAAGGCACTTCCCCAAAATTCTCATTTATAATATTATTTGGTTTAGCAGATACTTTTTTTGCAAAAGTGGACAGCTCAAGCTTTTACCATGAATTATCATAAATTAAAGAAGTAAAAATTAATTGCCTTCCTTAAACTCATTTGTGGAAATCAGATTATTGATTACTTTTTAAATAGCTACATTTAAGATGAAGTGTGAGTATGCCATGTGTAATAACATTAACATTTTTTTATGGTTTTTTTCTTTATTAGCAGGAACTCAGCAATGGGTCACGCCTGCTTCTGCTATGCGGTGATATGTTCCATCCCTGTGTCTGCATACATCATCCTGGTGACATCCCTACGTTACCATTTGTTTATATGGAGTGTGTTTTCTCCAAAGCTTCTCTATGAGGGAATGCATCTTTTACTCACGGCTACCATTTGTGTATTTTTCACAGCTATGGACCAAACCAATCTCATAAAACCTTAGTCTATTAAGTATGCCAGAAAAGAACTGTGCTTTTAAAAAAGCTATTAATTGCTGATTGGATTTGAGTAATGGAAGATAAGTTTAATTGCAAAGAAGATCATTCTAGAAAAAGACTAAAAGTTATTTATGGCTTATGAGTTGTACCAGTTGTTTTTAAAAAAAAAAAAAAAAAGAATCTTCAACTTCTTTGACTTCTGTTCTTGAATTTAGATTTACTGTAATAGACTTTTGGTGGTTGAGATGGAGTAAGGGTCTGGGGAGAGAAGGGAGAAGAAAAGGAGAAACTCTTCGAACATTTGAAAAAGTACTAATTTTGTTGCAGAATATTAAATTTGATTACAAACCATGACCATTTTCCCTTAATGAGAATCAGTTTACTTCATATGTGTTTATGAATATGATTCAATAGTGTGGTTTGTTAATGAATGGCAATTTTTAAAAGTTTCCAGTTTTACCCAGGTGCTCATTGTACTTGATGCTGAGGGGCTTAAGTGGAGGGAAAAAATGGATTCTTACCGAGACTACTATGTGAAGCCAGATGTGTCTGTCTAAGATGTTGTTATCCAACACTGCATTGATTATTCATGAAATGGCATGGAGAAAGAAACGGGGACATGAGTATAACTATATGACCATCCATGAGCAATCGCAGGCAGTAAAATTCCTGGATTGTAGTCACAGGACATACTGGACTGAAGTATGAAGTAGAAGGAAACTGAAAGAAAAGAGGATATCTGATTCAATCAAGCCACTGAAGGTACAAAGAGCTAGAGAAGAAATATTAACAAGAATCCCGGCTGGTCAGTGGTCTGGAAGAAGAGAGGATGCTCACTTGTACTTTCCTATTCCCTGGGCTAAGCCTTTGTGTTGGAATCTTTACTAAAGTGTTAAGCCATTTCAAGAAAAACCACCACATTTTGGCTCCCTAATGGCAGTCTTAGTCTCAGTTGAAATAAATAATTACTCCAGTATCTAAGTACTCAATGGAGTTCACTCCTTTGGGAGAGTTCAGGCTTTGCCCATACGAATGAGGAGATAGTAGGTGTCCTATCAACATTTGGAAACTTTCCTTAGAGAGAAACAAGGACAGAACAGTGAGATGTGGCCATTATGAAAAAGTTGGAGGTTGGTCATTCTAAGGTCAATGTGACTTATCAGTGGCAGCTAAAACCCCTAATGTGATCAATAAAAATATCCAGAACTTCAAAGGTCAAAGCCCCTCTGCCTTCTGGCTTGGGTGGCTTAATAGAAGACATGAATTTGGATCCAGCCTCAGACACTTATTAGCTGTGTGTTCCTGAGTAAGTTCCTAGCTTCTCCCCTTCAACTTCCTCATCTGCAAAATGGGGATAATAATAGCACTTCTCTCCTTGGGTGGTTATGAAGATCCAATGAGATGATATTTGTAAAGGGTGTTACATACCTTAAAATTTTGTATAAATGCTAGCTGTTATTATTTTTAACATTGTGTGATTAGCAGGAAGGACATTAAACTAGATCACATGTAGGATAAGATGACCAAGATGGTTGGACACCTCGGGAACTTATTCTGTTAATATTGATTGAAGCTATTTACCTGAGAAAAGGGGAGTTTAGGAGGAAAGAGACATATGTCTTCATATATATTTAAAGGGTTGCTTTATGGAAGGAGTAGAGAAGTACTAATTCAACTTAGTACTAATATAGAATAATCTGTAATGTAGAAGATATTCAACAAGGAACTGATTTTATATTAAAAAATAAAAACAAAATTTTGCAAAACTCATGAAGTTTGATGAAAGCCAACTGAGCATTCCCGAAGAGCTTTGGAAGCAGCTACCTGGCTTTGCCCAGAATTGCCAAAAGTGCTTTCCCTCCTTTGGGTTTTAAGAGAAAACGTCTTCAGAGGAAAAAAAGATCAATAAATAGACAAGAATAGGTGCAATCATATAAAGCACATGAAGTAATATTCTGACTTAAACCTTGATTTAGCATTTCTGATTCTGTGGTCTCTACCACCCTTTTTAGTAGGAGTACTCTCCTTTAGAAATGAGGGAAGAGCAAAGGCACTGGATCTAGGAGTTGAGACCAAAGTGTTTGGTTCTGCCAGTCAAATGGGAACTCCTTAAGGGCAGGACCTGGATTTTTAAAAATATTTGTAATATAAGCTCTAATATCTTAAAATTGCACTAAGGTTTTGGGGGTGTCTTATATCTCCCTGGCATGAAAATAGGTATTTAATGAAACGCATTATGTTGAAATAGTAAATGCAGGTATTTAAATAATTGACCTTAAAACAACTTAAATTTATTTTTAGATTTGAGATTTCATATTGTGTTCCTGAAAAATTGGCATCCAGTCACAGTCAGCAGGGGGATATAGGCTCTGATATTGGTGATTCAAATAATTAGAAAGAAATTGAGCTGGAGAGGCTATTACTTTCAATTCCTGAGAATTACATACGCCTTATTACATAGATCTTTTAGTATATGAGTATCTGTATGTTGTGTGACATGTGCCTGGGACCACTGGCTAATAAGTTGAAAGAGCAAAATCACAGCCCAGAAAAAATATTGACAAGCCAGTATGATAGTGTCAGCATCTCCAGTAAACAAGATTGTTTAGAGACAATTCTAGTCATGCCCCTAGGCAAATGTAACAGTACTGGGAGTTATCAACCCAACCCAGAGTGAGTATGCTAGGATGGCCGGGGCAGAGGCTGAGCAGCCTAAGGGCAGCTACATCAAATTACTCTCCTGTTGCACAGGTAAGAGATTGCTTTGATGCTGGTGATCTGGAAAAGAGCAGCCTCATATTCTAGGAAAGTCAATAAGTTTGTACTATTGTTCTGATATCAAACAAATCTGCCCATAATAATATGGAGTTTCTGGTCTCCTCTGTGTACATTCTTGCCTTTTCCTGCTTCCCTTGCCCTTCCCCTGCTTTCTTTTAGTTCACAGACAACCAGTCCTGGTCTGAATAACATTTCCAAGAGGGTTGGAGATCACTAGGGACATTCCATTGGCCTTCTGGGTAGTAAAAAAGGACCCGAGAAATTATCTGGGGCTACTTTGATAATAGCAGCTCAAATTTTATAGTGCTTTAAAAAGCACTTTCCTCACAGTAGTATCACCATGGGAATTCACCTTTCAAGGCATCTGCGGCCAGACTCTTACTGAATGCATTTCAAAGACTAAGGCTTTCCCTTTCCTCATAGCATAAAACAGGTGGGGGAGGGGGACAGATGGTCCACAACTAACAAGATGACAATTAGCATAATTGTCAAGTTCTCTGAAGTTCAAAGAATAAACTGTACAAGGACAAAGCAGCCTTAGTTCATTAGAAAAAATTCTGGGGATTATCTTGGACTATGTATACTTCCTCATGGTAAATCAGTGTGTGATAATAGTCTCCAAAGTTAATGCAATCTTTGAATTAATAATGGCAGTTTTCTAGGACTAATAGTGGGGTAATATTCTTGTCCCATACCCTGGCCAGCCTGTACCTGGAGTATTGTATTTAGTCTTGTATGCGGTATTTTAGAAAGGATCCCTGAAATGTATGGAGAGGGAGACCAGCATGGTGAATGAATTTGAAATCTTAACATACTAGAGGGACTACGGGCATTTCACATAAAGAAACACTTTTGGCATATAATTGTATGCACCATCAAAAAAAAAAAATGTGAAGGGCCATCATGGAAAAAGAAATAGACTTGTTCTGCATGGCCTAGATGGTAATAGGAGCAAAGGACTAAAGAAAAGCTTGGGGAAGATCAAGGAACCTAAAATTTTGTGACAGTGCAAGAAAACAAGATGTGGTTATGGATGAAATTTTGATTAAAGATTTTGATAGTGAAAAAACGGAGTGGGGTGGGATGGGGCTGAGGGGAGGAGTGGAACGCTTACAGACTATTGTGAATGCATTCAGAAATTGTCCAGCTTAGATTAGGAAAAATAAATGCATAAAGATGGCAGCAAGACCAGACAACTGGAGATGAATACAAAAGAGTGGTATAGTCTTGTGACATTAGTATCAAGAGGATTAAAACTTAGAAGATGCTGAGTGTGGAAATGAATGCTAAGTCAAAGATAAAGAGCCAGAGCTCAGTGGTAGGCAAGAGGAACTTCAAAGAAGAGACAGGATTGGTGCTGGCGGGAGGGAAATGAGGGAAGAAAATTTGGAATAGGATGGGCCCCCAAGGAGGAATGCCAAGATGAAGGACTTTGAGTGGCATTTGCACTTTAAAAAGTGGTAGCCTGACTTTTTAAAACTATAGTGCTGCAAGTACAACAGGGAACATGAAAAAAGAACTATTGAGGGAGAATTCTAGCAAGAGGAGCACTGAAAGGGTACGTTAAGCACAAAGCAGTGAACCTGCAGTGTGGATATATGTTCTGATGAGGACTTCCACGTAGAATGACCAGAAATGACCAGTAAAATTTATCCAGTGGGTATAGGAAAGATGGATAGCAAAGACAGGAGAAGGAGGGTCCTATGTGAACTCTGGAAAATTGAATTGGTCTATCAGTGGACCACAGCAATTTGGTCTTGCCAAAAATACAGAGCTTGAAGGGGCTTTAGAGGTCATTTAGTCCAATCCCCTCATTTTACTGATGAGGAAATTTGAGTCCCAGAGAAATCAGATAATTTGTCAAAGGTAACACAGACAGTCAGTATTCGAACTAGTGGTTTTGTATGGTGAAGCCATTGCAGTTGATACATCACTAAATCAGTAGAAAGGGCAAAACATTTTTGATCTTTGTTATCCTGTAACTACAAACCTCTCTAGCTATGACGAGAATTGAGAGGTAAAGAACATTCAATCTGTATTTTGTTTTTGTTTTAATGATCTGTGATCTGGTGAGGACTTAAACAAAGATTTACAGTTAAAACCCAGTATCATGAGGCAATGGAAAGAGTACCTCACTGCACTAAGTCCAAGTCTTTAGGCCACGATAAACTACATCTTGGGACAGTGAAGTAGCTGGCAGTACAGAATATGATGAGAGGGTCAGTGATCCCAGTTTTGATAGATTTTCAAGGTCAGTAGATCAGGGGAATGCCCGAGTTAAATTTTAGCAAGATATTTAACAAAGTTATGTATGCTGTTATGGAAAAGGTGGTAATAAACTAGATATTACAATTAAGTGGAAAGGGAAGAGAAAACGCTTGTTTATAAAAGCATCTACTATGTGTCAGGCACTGGTAAGTACCTTATAAGTATTGGATTTGATTTAGGTGGATTTAAAATTAGTTGAATGACTGGACCTGAAGAATAATTATTACTGAATCTCTATCATTGGAAGGAAGTGCCCAAGAGTCTGTCCTTGGTCCTGTGCTGTTTAACTCTTTTATCATTGACTTGGACCTAAAGGCATAATTGCCTTTGCAATACTTATCAAATTTGTTGATATCACAAAGCCAAGAGGAATAGTTAAAACTGGCAAAATCAGGTCCAAAAAGATCTTAACAGAATGAATTGTGTTGCTTTTGAAAAGAACCTAAATTCAAATCCTGCCTTTGAAGTTTGCTACCTGCATGAAAATCAACCTCCTTAGATCTTATTTTCTTAATCTGTAAAATAAGTGGTTAGACAAGATGGCCCTTAAAATTCCTTTTAGCTCCAGATCATTGGGTTAAATCTAATAAGATTAAAATTTAATAGGGATAAACAAAGGCTAATCTGGGTTAAAAAAACAAACTTTCACAAGGTAGAAGAAATGTATATAGTTCTCAGTTTTTATGAAAAAGATCTGAGGTGTTTAAAGAACTGAAAACAGCATGATTTAACAATATGATGGCACAGAAAGAAAAACAAAAGTTAATGCTTGAAGAGAGGTATGGTTTCAAGGACTACAAAGATGAGTTGGCCGTCTTTCCTGATCGGACAATATCTGGAGTATTTTGTTTAATTGTAGGAGCCACATTTTAGGAAGGACATCAATAGACCCCAAAGCTTCTAGAGGCCATCAGTGAAGAAGAGTTTATGCTGTAAGAGGATTAGTTGGAGGAATGTGGGAGAGTGATTAACCCAGAGAAGGGATGCTTTGGGGAAGCATAAAAAAGCTGGCTTCCAGTACTTGAAGGGACAACCCCTGGAAGAGCATTGTAACTTTTTCTTCATGACATCAAATGGCAGAAATAGGAGCAGTGGGTAGAGAGTACGGAGAAGTTGATTTTGGCTCATTACAAATAAAAACTTGTAACAACTAGAGGTGGGAACAGGACCTGTGATTTCATTGATATAGGAGATAATACAGGTCAGCTCCTTTTCTGCAATTACAGTCTTGCAGACCACTGAGTGATTGGGATTGGTTTAAGGTTAGTCAGTCATGTGACCCATTTTTGCCAAAAAAATTTTTATATGACCCTGGGCATATCGGTATATAAAATATATAGAGAGAGATTAGACATATGCTGTTAATAAATCATAATTTTGGGACATTCAGTTACACAACCTCATATGGGGTCAAAACTCAGTTTTAACAAGCTTTACTCCAGAGCATTTTCCAGAAAAGCACAGAGTGAAGTGGAAAATTCTGCTAATTAAAACTAACCCCCCAAAATAGAATGGTAGACTAGATAACCACTGAATGCTCTTCCAGCTCAGAGAACTTTGTTTGACTTGTCTCTATATTGTCTGTAAAATGGGTAACAATTATGAAGCCTCCAGGTTTACAAAAGATATTTAATTTCTTCCCAGTAATGAAATGCCTGTGAAAGGCAGGATACACTTGCAGATCCCAAGCTATTTGAGTGGTAGGAAAGAACACAATTTCAACATGGGGAAACAAAGTGAGAAAAAAGTTATCTAAAATATGCTTGAAAAATAGCGGATTCAGTTTGGTGCAAGAATAGGATCTGGGTGTCATTGATTATTCCCTGAAGATATCATCCCAAAAGAGATTTAATTACACACTACTTTTTCTACATGTGAGTCTTATCTTCTCCAAAACAGTGACCTTCCTAAAGAATAAACTTCGGTTTATTTTTTTCTTTCAATGCCCAGACTATAAACTACCTAAGGTTAGGGACCCGATCTGTTTCTATTCTGTCATAACACAGGGCTGAGCAAACAGGTAACTGATAAACGCTGATGATTTGGTTGATAGCAAAGAAGGGCAGAGAAAAATCAGGTAGGATCACAGTTCCAGCAAACTGATGTTTTGACCAACTTGACATTTTATTATCAGGAAAGCCAGTTGCTTCTTTCTCTCAAGGCCAAGTGCTTTTGATTTACTCTGGGTAACCTTATATAGAGTTTATTTGCCTATTCCATAAAGAAATTCAGATGAACTGATTTAGGTCTCATGTGAAAATATTTTGAAATAAATACCAGAAGTTTTTTCACTTAGATAATTAATATGAATATCTTGCATGTCCAGAGTACATTGTCTCAATTACATACATCATTCACTTAAGGGGAGGGAAGGAGCAGGGAAAAGGAAGAATATTCATGATATAGATTTAGAACGGGAAGGAACCTTAAAGGTTATCTAGTCCAATCTAATTATTTTAAAGGTTATCTAGTCCAACCTAATTATTTTACAAATGAAATTGAGAAGGGGTTGAATGACTAAGGTCACTCAAAAATTAAGATAACTTGAACTCAAGCTCTTTAAATGCAAATCCAGCATCTTTCCATGGTACCATGTTGTCTCTTAGTTTCCAATGAAAATAGCCTTTTAGTAAAATGGTGGATTAAGGAGAGGACAACAAGAAACCAGAAAAATGGTATGGGCAGCTAGCAGCTGATTATAGATAAACTGGGGTTTCAGTTGGTTCTGCAGGGCAAGAAGGAGAAGTGGTTTCTTTGGAATACTGTAGGGGAAGGGCTCCACCGAGGCTTCTAGGGTTGAGGGAAGGATCAGATACTCTTGCTCTGACTCCATTACTTTGTTAGTAGATGGAAACTAAAGCAATTTCCTATTCATCTTTTTGTTTGCTCAGCAATTCCCACCCTTGGTGAATCATTGGTTATCATGGGTCATCCCTGAATTATCTATCCAATGGAAACGAAAACCTGTCATCACTCAAATGAGTGTCACTCAGCACTTGAAATGCTCCCTGGAAATTACAGGAAATACAGTAGACCTGCAAGATCAAAAGGTCACTAGGAAGGAGCCAAGGGCATCGGGCTACTTGTATTAGATGCACTGTGCTTTAAAACAGGTTTTATTAATCCTGAAATGACAAAGTATTTATTGACATTATGCTGAGGATCAAAAGTCAGATCAAAAGGCAAAATGGAGACTAGGGCTTCCTTGAATGGTTTTCACATAGGTGTGTGAGAGGTTCCCTCCCAACCCAAAGACCTTAAAAAACCATTTAACATGACAACATTAGATTTGAAACATACAGTTCTGCAATACCAACAGCCAGGCTCTTCTCTCATCAGCACCAGGAAATCCTTCAGAGAAGTCAAACTATATAAAAGAATCATGATCTTTTAATACCATTTTATTCCTGAACAGAATGAAACTCTCCCCACCCCATCCCTGGCTTTATAGGTGTCCTGTCTTGTCAAATACAATACAAAAAAAAAAAAAAAAAACAGAATCAGGTGAATATATTTGGAGTGTATGGGATATCAATTGACAATAGGTGGGAACTTTTCCCCTCATATAAAAAATAGTTACAGAGATATAGAAATGATTTATCCTTATTCACACATCAGAAGTAATTTTCCATTCAAGTCTCTGTGACATATTCATTTCCTCAGGTCTTACTGTATTATAAAATGAAAGAAATAATTTTTTGGCCAACAATAACTGGACAGCACCAAAGGATAGCACTGAAAATGTGCATCCATTAACTAAATCCCTCAAGGAACTGAACAAAAAAGAAAGATGGCATATCAACAAGATTACAGTTATGTCACGGTTATACCCACTCTGGTCAGATTAACCAAAAAGGTAATTGCCAAATCTTAACTCCACTTTATTCTGTGATGAGACTGCTGGACATTGTTAATTCTCATTCTGGCAGCCTGCTTCCAGTTGGGTATGGCAGTTTGTACAGACACTTAGCACAAGTGTTTAACATTTTGGTAATCAGAAGGGTTTCCGAAGACCTGGCCTTGTATTTCATGTATAAAAGCTGCCTTTTGCCCAATTCTACTGCCCTCTTCAAACTAGGGGCTCATTACCCTAAGCTTCTACACAGAAAGAAAGGCCTCTAATATGGACCCCTTTGGAGACTTCCTTAAGACAATATATCCTCCAGTCCACAGGTCAGAAAATTAATGCAACTAAAAAGGAAACGCATTTTGTCTTTATGTTGGAGCCCCTGGTGACCAGAATGTGGTGACAGATAATTTTTGATATTCCTAGAAGTAACAAGAATCACAATCAGGCCTGATAGACCACATTTACCATTTCAAAGCTCAATAAAACATTGAAATACTAATTAATGGGCACAGGACAAGAATCCATTCAGCCAATCTTGTTTGGTGTACATGACACTAAACAAGCAATCACTTTGAATGATTTTTTTAAATGAAATAGTTAATAGTTTAGCTGAATTTTTCACTCAAAAAAAAATCCATTACCTCAGTCAATACTGTTTCAATTTAAGTGGCTCCCCAGTACCTTCAGAGTGTTACTGCATTGCTTGGGGTCTCAGGCCACAGGAGTTTTATTTAACCAATGTTTTATGAAAGCTTGGCTTTTCTGGTAAGTTTACTTTCCTAAGTCTGTATATGACATCACTTGTTCCCCCAATTCAGCTGTTCTATATTTAAATAAACAATGTATGAATTTGAGCTCAGAAATGTCACCACTGCCTCAAACCATAGCATGAAGTTTAAAAATATTAATTTATAAGTGATGAATTATTCAATATATACTTGCTGAGACATATCTAATATACTTCTGTACCTTTCATTGATATAAACTTGTGGGAAAATGACAGGGAAAAATGTCCATTTGAAGAAAAGTAACAATGTCATAGCTGAATGAGCCTAAAGCTGGGATTCTAAATAGCAGATAGAAAAAATACCATAAAATGGAATGGACATGAATAAAAAATAATAAATTCAGCATCCTTAAGAAATCTGAAGCTAGAATTCTAACCAGTGGGAACAATCAGACCTTCCTTTTCCATGGGGTTTCCCTGAGCACTGGTCTTTGGAACAATCTGAGTTTCAGAATATTTGGAATTTTGATTCTCATAGCAAAACCATTAAGAAATAAAATCTTGGTATTCTGATTCTATGTCAACCTCCAAAAAACAGAGTTAAGTGTTTATGGAACTAACCATATTTTGCCTCTAAAATGCTATTTGGCATTATTAGCCCCATGAGCTTGTTTGAACTAAATTTCTCTTGGGCCCAGAGAAGAAAGGGCAACCGAAAAAGCCTCTTAAAACTCCTCTTCCTATATTCTCCCTTCCACCTAGATTTCCATCAGGAAAACTTCAGGTTTTGGCCAGCATGCTTGTGCAATAAAATGACTCTCTGAATTAGAGAACCTGTTCCATAGTGGCTAGACATAAAGCATACTGGCTAGACTTCCAACATTCCATGAGGGCATATGGGAGAATATCTTTTCTCATCTTTAAGTTCTGGAGCAAAGGAGGGGAAAATCAGCCATGTCTAGAGTTTAGGGCCACCAAAAACCAAAAATAAGTGTGTGCTATCCCAAGAAAAGACTAAAAAAAGTTTCGTGTATTTTGATTGCAAATTTGAAAAGACTCATAAGGCAGTTGACAATTTAGATTGTACAAATTGTGCACATCAAAAACATCAGAGAAAACAAAATAATACTATGAGATTTAGTTAATACTGAATGTATCTTTTCTGAGTCATTGGATCCAAATCCAACTCGGCAATCTTTCCAAAAAAGTGCTCCACTTCATACCATTCTTTAATATTAGGAAAAGTCTTACTTTTCCTCAGGAAAAGAGTATAGCTAAATATAAACTCTGTCATGTCTAGCATGGTCTGCAAAGCACAAAATACAAGGGAGTTCTAGCAATCATCCAATGTCTGATCAATATGGCCAGCCAAACAGGGTAATTATGGTGAAGTCATCCATTTGGGGGTCCAACTTACATAGATTAACTGTAAGAATGAACTTGATAATTGCCAGTTCCCTACTGTGCCCCTCCTGGTCTGCCACTTTGTGCTGTATGAATTTGGCTAAGGTAAAGTGGAGAGTTCACACTTGTTTGGTACCTTGGAACTGTAATCCAATTCAATTCAACAAGCATTTATTAAGTGCCTGCTATGTGCCAGGTGCTGTGCAATGAGCTGGGATTACACATGTAAAAAAGAAATAGGTCCTGTCCTCAAGGAGCTTACATTCTATGGCCACTGTTCCCTAAGTTTATGTTACTTAAGTTCCCATGTTACTATCCTTGTGTGATCCATTGATATCCTCATGATGTCAACTGAAATTAATAAAAGTCTTCCCAGAACATTGGTGGGACCCCTCGGGCAGGCCGAAACAGGTTATGAACTTTTTTGTTGGAGGGAATAACCACATCAAGGAAATTTTATATCCATTGGTAGATTTGTGTATTCCCACAGTCGTTACTGCTCTCTACTTCCTCAAATGGTCATTAATATATTTTTAAAATTTATATGTTGAAACCTAAGACCATCAGTGGCAAAAAGATGCTCACTTGCATTGGTGGAATGAGTTTTCTTATCTGTGAGTTCCCTCTACCAACAAAATGAAAGGCTCAATCCTTACCCTTTTCCCTGTGTTATATACACCTAGTAGAAAATAAGTTGCCGGTGGCCAGAGCTTTGTCTTTGTATCCCCAGCACCTAGCACAGTGCATTGTATTTAATAGACACTTTGTAAGTACTTGTTACATTGAATTTTTGTATGCAAGGTAAAACAAATGTGAACAAGAAGGTGGAAGTATATATAAACATGGCTAGAGAAGTCATTTTCCTCTACTGTCTATGCAAGCAAAACGAAGTATAAACTTGAATCTATGTCTATGAATTCCACAAACCAAATACCTCCATCTTTTTTTTGTGTGTGTCTCTAAAATACAAAGCAGATCCTGACCAATTATCAGATAAATTTGATGGTTACTGGCTGGCAGCCAAACGTCAGCTTAATGCTGATTGGTTTGCATTAATATGCTCATCTAGCTATATGATCAAATGAATCAAATAACAAAGCTCTCCTTTCTATTGTAACATATATATATAGATCGCTTTAGAGTAGAAGGGAGTTGATTCAATTTTGTGGTGTTTCCTCAGTTTTCCGTTTGGCTTTGAAACTCTGTGAACTATTTGATTGGCTAGGACCACCTCTACAGTTGTAGAAACAGCACTTCCAAGTTCTGGACAGGGATGGACCATGATGATGCTATAAGGAATGCAATGGAGCAAATGTTATAAGGGGAGGAGGGTATCCAAGCTGACCTAACCTTTAAACAAAGATAGCCCCAGTTTGAGAAGATGGGATTTTAGAGTTGGAAGCAACCTTTAGACATCTTCTGGTCCAACCCTCTAGTATAGATGAGGAAACAGGCCCACAGAGGGATATGATTTGCCCCATGGTCACATAAATAGAAAAAGGCAGAATGAGGATTTGAACCCAGGTCTCTGGCTCCAAATCCATCACTCCTGCTATCCACAGGAAGTATGATCTGATTCCAGGATCCCCAGATTTATAGATTACTTCAATATCCATTCATTTTAAATATTTTTCAAAATTAAAAGTAAACTCCATGCACCACAAAACATAAAATCCCCAACTCTTTCCCCTTTGCTTGCTTAATGTAAATTGCTGCTATTAGTATTGCCCCCATGAGGTCCCAAATGAGAATTCATATTTTCTTTTGGTTTCCTCTGCCATCTCAGCTGTGAGTCGGCCAATTAGCATGGAGGACTAGGGATTAAGCATTCTCTTTGGGGACTAGAGTAAGACCCCTTTGGATAATAGGATCATAGAACTTCGAGCTGAAAAGAACCTTAAAAATTGTCTAGTCTAACCATTTTACAGATGAGGAAACTGGCCCAGGTAGGTGAAGTCACTTGCCCAAGGTCACACGGGTAGTAAGTAGCAGATCTCTGATGAGAGCCCAGGTCCTCTGACTTCAGGTATTTTGATTCCAAATCCAGTGCTCTTCCCATACCATCCTGATTCAGCTCAGATAATGTTTCCTCAAAGCTCATATCATGTCAGTCTGATGTGATAGGGCTTGTCTTTAAGGCCATTAGCCCTGTCTTAGCACACCAATCTTCTAGAGGGGTCCTGTGATGTTTTTAATCTGGTGGCAAGATTAGAATACCAGAGGTTTTATTTATTTATTTTTTTTTTGCCAGCGTGTTCTCTTAGAGTTCATATGTGTGTGTCTGCCTGTATGTATATTGACATGTCATTTGTAATATACATATACATACATTTACATATATATTCTGTTCACTTAAGATTATGAACTTCACAGCAATTAAGGCTATTTAAGGGGTATATTTTAAATCAAGTGCTGTAATATTCAAGATAGTCTTTACAAGAAAGACTGTGACTGCAATTGTCTAAAATAGGATTGAATTGTTCATCTGTGTTAACCAAAAATAAGCTCTGCGTTGCAGTAAAAAACCCAGAACTGGCTTCCAAAAGAGGAATGTATGGGACCTCGTGTCAGTGTCTACACACACAGACACACACACACACACAACAGTCAACTTGAAAAAGAAAAAGGAAAGAAAAGATAGGCTGGATTCAGGCAAATAACCCACTGAACAGACCTGCTTGGTGGCTTTCAAACAATCCTTTCTAATTGAATCCCACCTTCTTTTCCTAAACCGTTTTGTGCGTAGATAGCCTTTGACTCTCTTCTAATTGGAATTCTCCAGTAGCATTTCAAATTTTTTTTTTTTAAGTAAGGAAACCCCTGCTATTAAATTGCAATAAATTTACCAAACATTTTCACCATTCACTGGAAAGCTTTTACAGTAAGAAATTGTCAACAAAAGCAGGCACATTCGTGTACAAAAAAAAAAAAAAAAATGTCGTTCTTCATTTTTCTTTTCTTTTATCTTGGAAAGTGCAGGTTGGCTTGTGTATCTACCTCGAAACAACCAAAGTGTAACTCACGGCACTCTGGGATGAGGGTACATCCAGTCACACAGCAGGCTCTCGCCAGACCGACCAACACAACAGGACCCTCTCTGGCTCTTCCCAGCCGAGGGCCGGCGCTTGTGGAGGCTGCTTGGAGTTCCCCCTACGTCCGCCTCGCTCCTGGCCCTCGGGTAGCTTTGCGCTGCTGCCGGGGCTTTCCCTTGACCAAAACGACTTGCCAAAGAGAAACGTGGCTGGATGAACCAACCTATAAACATTTATTGTAAACTTTAAAACGGAATCCGGATATCGAACAGACACAGAGGAGAGGAGGGAAGTCCCCAGACATAAAAATTGAATACAAATGTACTCCCTTCTGGGTGCCCATCCCAGGCGTCCAGTTCCACCGAAGTGGCCAGCAGCCAGAGCCTCTGCTACTGACAGCGGGATGGGGCTGGGAACCGGAGAAGGGACGGGCTCCAGAAGCCGGCACCGGGGATCCCGGGGACGACCCGAGGAGTGCCAAGCGGGAGGGAAGCGGCTCTCGCTTTCCCCTAAGGCGAGGGCCGCGGCCCCCTACGCCCCTTCCCCCCAGCCTGCCCACGGAAACAGCGAATCTCCGGCACGAATCTGGGCTTGCGGCGGCCGGTCCCTGGGCTGGGCTGCGGGGAGCGTGCCTCAGCTGACCCTGCCCGGTTCCCGGGGATAGACGTCCTCGTGGGGAGGCCGGCAGCAGTACGGGTAGGAGACCTGGAGCTCCGGGTCTGAGGGAGAGTAGCCGGGCAGCTCCACCGAGGGGTGTCCCCCGCAGCGCACCTCCACGCCCGCCTCGTCGAACGCGTGGAAGACGCCCACGTTGATGTAGGAGACGGCGTGGCGCGCCCCGGGGAAGGGGCCGCAGCCGCCGCCGCAGCCGCCCCCACTAAGGCCCGGGGAGGGGAGGTCGGCCTCGTCCGGGGAGAAGAGGGAGCCTTCGCTGGGCCGCTGCAGCAGCCGCCGCCCGCCGCGCTTGCCTCGCCGGCCCCGCCGCTGCTGCCGGGCTGCGGGCGCGTGCTGGCGGGAGCCCGGGCCGCCGCGGGGCCGCCCGCCCCGGCCGCCCCTCCGCCGGCTGCGCCGGCCCCGTCGCGCCTGCGACGACTTGTAGTTCTTGACGAGGAGCAGGTTCACCAAGCCCAGCAGGCATTCGAGCGAGTTGAAGACGGTGGAGATGACGAGGCCTCGCTGGTAGTCCTTCAGCTTCTCACATTGGGCCGACGCGGAGCTGTCCAGGGTGCTGCGGGCGCGAGCGGCGGCCGGGGCCAGGGCCGGGGCCGGGGCCGGAGCCGGGGCCAGTGCTGCCGCCGGGGCATTCTCGGAGCTGTCCGAAGGGCTGCGCGCTCGCGCGGGGGCCGGGGCCGGGGCCGGGCCGAGGGCCCGCGGCTTCAGGCAGTAGTGCGAGTATTTACGCTCCACCAGGGACACGGTGTCGCCGTCGATCACAGCTCCGGCGAAGGCGCTCAGGACCCCGAGCATAAAGACCAGGACTCCGAGCAGGAGGAAGTTCTGGCTGCCGGGGATGGCGGCGACAGCCCTGGCCTCCGCGGCTCCGCTCTCGGGCTCGGCCTCCGGGCCCCCGAGCGCGCCCGGCACAGCCCCGGGCCCGGCACCGGCGCCCGGCACCGCCCCCGCGGGGCTCTCGTCCCTGGGCCGGCAGCAGAGCAGGGCGGAGCCGAGCAGAGACAGGCCGGCGGCCAAGAGCAGCCCGGAGTAGAAGGCGCCGGCGGCGGTGCCCAGGCGGAAGGGCTCCCCGCGGAGCTCGGAGCCCAGAGAGAAGCACTTGAGCCCCACGGCGGCGGCGCTGAGCGCGCAGGCGAGCAGAAGGCCGGAGGAGAGCGCGGCGCAGGCTCCGCGGACGCTCCACTTCATCGTCCGCGCCCGTGCCCGCGCCCGCGCCCGCGCCCGCGCCCCCGCCGGCCCACACCCCGCGCGGCTGCTGCCCCGGGCGCCGCCGCTGCCGCCGCCTCCCTCCGCCTCCCCCGCCTCCTCCCGGCGCCGTGCGGCCGGACCGCCTGCCGGCTCCTCATCCTCCCGCGTCCTCCCGGCCCAGTGCCGCGGCCGCCGCCGCCGGGGACCCCATCCTCCGCCTCCCGCCGCCGCCCAGCACGGCCGCCGCCGCAGCCAGGCTCAGGGAAGCCGACGCGGCGGCGCCGAACGCGGAGAGCTCCCCCCCCCCCCCCGGCCAGCGGCCACAGCCCCGGTCGGGTCCTCATTGACTCCCGGTGCCCCCGCCTCGGTTCCCCAGGCTCCGGGGCCATCCCGAACCTGATCTCCACCCTCCCCTGGGCATCTCATCTCCTCCCCCTCTCCCCACACTCGTGAGGACAGCGCGGAAACTGAGTCCCCCCCTCCCCCTTCCCCCGGTCCCACGGCCCGGGGAGGAGGGGTAGACCTCGTCCTGAAGCTAGAGAAAGAAGGGGTGGTCTCCGGGGATTACTATGCCTGGAGCTCTGGGGCCTCCCTGATACCCCGCCCCCTCCGCGGAGCGGGAGCGGGGAGACCGCTTGGGTCCGCTAGTAGGTTGGGGTGGCACCGCCTGTTAGAAGGGAAAGTTATTTTGATTCAAACGAGGAGGTGTTCGTCTTGGAACAGGACCATGGATCCGTGTTCTTGGCTTAAGCTGCTCTATTAGAAGGAAGCCTGATAGATGGATGTGGATTAATGGGAAATTGCTGTTTCAACTGACTTTCCTTGTGGGGCAGGTTATTTCTTTCGGCTTAATGACATCTTTAGGATCCAAAGAGACAGAACAGGGCATGAGATTGGAAGGGAAATGCTGCTCAGTCCCCAGCCCTTCAGATCTTACGTGCGCTGGGCACACCCAGAGCCAGTAAATATGCTCCACTCAAGCTGGGGGTAGGAACAAGGTTGAGGAAAGGAGATACCTAAAACTCCAGAGGCAGAGACAGTGGCTGAATTCCCTTCTGCCCAGAACCGACGAGGTTTAGTCTGAAAACTAGTCTTGAGACGATTGGAACTGTCCACTCTGCCCTCAGAGATACTGCCAACGTCAGGGAGGATATTTTATTTGACATCCACACAAAAACCACACTGCCAATCCTTGAAATGTTCTTTTTGCAGATGACAGTGAGCCCCGAACAGGACAAAATCTCCTCAGTGAAATAATCACGAATGGGAAAAATGTCTGATATGGCCGTCCACAGGGATAAACTGGATGGAAAAAAAAAAAAAAAAACCCTATTGCCTAGATTATAACAAGTAACCATATGGAGACTACATTGTTTTGGGCAAGGACTGCATATGGATTATGAACTGGGGTTAGCATTAAATAAGAGAAAGGGAATCAGGCTAAATAACATTTGGAGAATGAGTGCTTTAATGATGACTTGCCTCTTATTGCTGCAAAAGTCTCTCTTTTTCTCTCGTTTCCTCTCTCTCTCTCTCTCTCTCTCTCTCTCTCTCTCTCTCTCTCTCTCTCTCTTTCTCTGTCTGTCTCTATCTGTCTTTTTCTCTGTCTCTTTTTCTCTCTCTTGTCTCTCTATGTCTGGCTCTGGCTCTGGCTCTCTGAATCTGTCTTTGTCTCTGTCTCTCGTCTCTCTGTCTCTGTTTCTCTGTCTGTCTCTGTGTCTCTGTCTCCCTCTGCTTGTCTCTGTCTCTCTGTCTCTGCCTTTGTCTTTCTCTGTCTCTCTCTGTCTCTGTCTCTGTCTCTCCTCCCCTCCCCTCTCTCTCTCCTTCTCCCTTCCTCTCTCTTCTCTCCCTCTCCCCCCCTCTCTTTCTTCCCCTCCCCCTGCCAATGATACTCTATCATCTCAGAACAATCAAATTTGTAGTGTGTTGTAAGACAATGAATATCCCCTTCAAGGATATAAGGAGTTTGCTCCATATTAGCAAGAAAACATAGTGCAGAAGTAGCATAAAATTCACTCATCATTAAGGACTTGTAAGACCAGAAAACTTTGTTTGGCAATGTAATAACAGTTAAGGATAATAGATGCAGAGCTTCCATGTTGCACAAGGTCTCAAGTCTGTTGAGTAGAAACTTAAAGGAGGCAGTATATGGAAAGTCATTGATAAGTCAGTATGTGAAGATAGAAAGAAATTGTGATCTGTGCCCATAGAAGGAGGATCCACACCACTGAGATCACAGATCCATTGAGATATGGAAGCATTGTTATGTTAAAAATATGTCATAATCTAATAGTGATGTCATGTATAATATACACCATAATGTTCTGCTTGGGGATTTAATCACTGTAGAGTTTATTGCTCTTTTTTCATCTCAGGAAATAAAAGGAGTAAAGCACCAAAAAAAGTGTTAAGTGGGGAAAAAAATCATGAAATCTGGGGAGAAAAGCCATGTGTGAATCTCAGCCCTCAATCAGAAAAGATCTTAGGAAACCTCTAAAGCACTCCATCCAATCAAGGTCATTTCTAGGGAGGAATTGGTTTGTACACTTAATGAGCTCACGTAACCATCCAGACAAGGAGGATCTTTTTGCCAGCAATTATTAGAATTATAAAATCACATGCATAGGTTGCATGTAATAGTCTCCTCTGTATTTTATATGAGCATAGGACCCCAGAATCTTGAATGAATATGGCTTTTACCCTTTTCCTGACATTGGTGGGGTTTGGTCAGAAGGGTCATCCCTACAGTGGAAACTTGCAAAGTCCACTACATTTTTTGCAGAGGTCCTGGTTGTCTTATCTTATCTTATCTTATCTGCAGATAAGACTCATCTTATTCAGAATCTCTTTGGTCTCCTATGGACATGAATCATTGAGAGAAAAGAAAAATAAACTTTCTTCCACACTATAATTTATTAATCTTAAAAGGAAAAAGTACAAGCCAACTATGTGTAAAATAACTTCTTTGCCACAATCACATTCACATACTGTCATCCATACACTCACATACACATTTGTAACTTTCTCATTGATGTCCATCTCACTGATAAATATTCAAATACTATCACATACATTCTTCACACAAGCACACATTCATGCTTGTATTCTCATATTCACACTCACAAGTAGAATAACTCATATGCATTCATCCACTCACACACACACATGCACACACACACATTCAAACACACAGTTGTCATGCGCTAGCTAACTCTTGGTGATTATTCTGTTTCCGGGGAAACAGCTCCACAAGGAGCAGTAAACGGGGGCTGAGAAAGTGTCTTCCCAGTTGTTTCCCACAATGACTACTGTTCACATTGATTGAGGCTGGGGGAAGGTAGGGGATTTGACCCTGAACAGGATGAAAAAGGCAGAAAGTGCTTCTTGGCATGTGCGCACACACACACACACACACACACACACACACACACCATTCCACCCTTTACTCAGGGCTGAGTCCTTGTCAATTCATGGGAAATTATGTGGGAGTGTACTTGGCCCTCTTCTTGGAAGACCAAGCCAAATCCCTCCTAAACCACCATCTTAAGGACCCCTAAGCCTCTTCATCTGCTTCAGGTACCACAGCCTAAAAAGCTGCAGCAGAGATTCTGAAAGTCTTGACTGTCAGGCAGCCACAGAGCATAAGTTCGGGTCTTCCCAAAGGGTCTCCTTGCTGGACCGAATCCTTACTAACCACAGGAACTAGACTTCTCTCTTCCTGGAGTCAGGACTGATTTTTCAGTCAAGAGCATGAGCTCAGAAAACAAGTTCCCTTGGGAGGGAGATGCTGTGAGGGGCCAGTGTCAAAAGTCGGATTTGAAAGCAGATGATATTGAATTCCAGGAGCTGGACCATCCATGCTGGGCATTGGGGAAATGGGGATCTGCACTCCTCCCAGCTCCTTCTTCCCAGGGGCCAGAATGAAAGGACTTCAGTCAGTGGGTTTATGCTCCCATAGAAGGCACTTGACTGACTGTCAATTCTATTTAACCCATCCTAGGAATTTCCCCAAGAAAACCTATCCCAGTGACTCCCCAGTGTCCTCCCATTGAGGAGCCTTATCAAGGACCTACATCTCCTTCTGTCTTACATTCAGACCTTGTACAACTGCAGCTGTTTGTCTCAGCACAAGGGTCCCTGGAACAGAGTGGAGATAATGATGCTTTATTGCCTCAACCCTTGCTGTTGCTAATCTCCCACACAGCCTGCAGTAAGCTCTGGGGGCAGCCCTCAGATTCTCACTTAAAACCATTGCAGCAGCAAAATCACCCCTTACTTTGAACGAGAATGACAACATTAACACACACACACACACACACACACTCATACAATTACTCTCTGAATGGAAGCACCTAAACCTTAAGATCTTAGCACAAAACCCCCAAATTACACATGATTTCAGAGTTTTCCCTTCCCAATTCCTTTTTTTTTGGGCATGGGGATGGAGAGAAAAGGCAAATATTCAAGCTAACTGGCATACACTGCCAGCATACAGGCAGGTCAGCAGGTCAACACAGCCTGCTCTTTTGGCCTGTATCTCTGACTTCTGTCTACCCACACCCAAATCAGGCTTGCTTTGGGGCATCTCCTTGTTTTCCCATAGTTGCATCTTTATAATCCACTTCTGGGTAATTGCATTCCATTACTAACAGATGCACAGCAAGCCATAATAATAATAACTTGTAATTTATAATTCACATTGAAAGAGTCTGTTAAGGCTTACAAAGCACTTTCCTCATAAGGTAGATAGATTGGTATAGTGGATAGTATATATATATATATATATATATATATATATATAGAGAGAGAGAGAGAGAGAGAGAGAGAGAGAGAGAGAGAGAGAGAGAGAGAGAGAGAGAATGAGAGTGTATAAGTGGATAGTATAGATATAGTCTCCTTTTTAGATGATGTAGCCTGAGGCTCAGGTAGATTAAAAGATTCACTAGGGGTCATATAGCTAGTCTGTTCCAGATCGAGAATTTGAATCCAGCTCTCTTGGCTCCAAATCTGGTGTTCTTTAAATAGTGCTTCTCTCCTCTTATTTTAAGCCAGACCCAGTTCATGTTGGAAGGGCCCCATGTGCTTGATATGGAGGTGTAGGAGGCTCTCAGCAGGAGAAAAGGGCTTAGAACGAGAGAGAAATTTCTGCAACATCAGAATTTTGCAGAGGCTGCAGTCCAGGAAGCAATCACTGGACTAGACGATTTCTAATTCACTTCTTCTCCCTAGCCTCAGTTTCTTTAGCTATAAAATGATAGGGAGGGTGGGTAAAATGATCTCTAAGGACCCTTCCAGCTCTCACATTCTCTGTTCTAAGTCAGTTACTTCTGGGAGTGGTGCCAGAGTATTTGGACAATGTTAGTGAAGGTATCTGTGAGCCGGAATCCAGGAAGGGAGCAGAAATATGGCTGTGAGAGGTATGATGGGCAGAGCATATGTAGCCTAAAGGAAGGGGAATTCATGTGACCGTGTGCAATTGGTCTTTTCTATCTCTTTGTCTATTATATTCTCAGCACAGGGGCTTTGACTTATAGGGGCTGCTCCCTATTTTGAGGACAAGATCTATCCTTAAATGCAAGAACTTTTGCAATCAAGTCTGATGATCCCGAATGAGCTCCTGGACACCGGACTAAAATACCAGTGGCATTGTGTAAAATACAATTAGTGTCACTACCTCCAACCAACATGCATGCACAGTCTTGCCTTCTGACGCCCACAGGCTTGTCACCCTTCTTTGTTAGCTCCTGACTGCTGCCCTCCTGACTACTGCTGCTCTGGTGTTTATGTTCTTGGTTCAGTTAGCCAGGATATGCTTGAAATTATTATATTATTCAGGGGAGGCAGATTAACTTAATGAAGCTATTGTTTGGGACTTTGTATCTCCCAGTGGCAGGCTTCCATGGCCCATTAATACCTTGGTGAGAAGGTTGAGGGCACATCCTGGACCTGAGTACTTGTTGACCCATTCACCACTCTTTGAGGATAAATTATTAAGTTTGATTGACTTCTCTAATCATGGATTGGGTGTCTCTCAGCTTTCCTTTTCTATTGGGTCTATAAAAGAGAGCAGGAAGTCTTTTGTGTAAGACCTGGAAAGTCAAAGAGTCAAAGGAGACTTCAGTAGAGGTAAGAGCAGACTAAGGTCTGGGGATATGATGATGGGAAGCCCATATATCCAGAACAGATTCCTTCAGGAAACCACTAGTGGGACTCTTAAAGAGGCAAGGACAGAGACATTGATATTTGCAAGAGGAGTTATTCAGTCAGTTGTACTGACTCTTTGTGACCCCATTCAGGGTTTTCTTGGCAAAGAAAATGGAGTGTTTGCCATTTTCTTCTCCAGCTCACTTTACAGATGAAGAAACCGAGGCAAACAGATTTAAGTAACTTGCTCAAGAGCACACTATTAGTATGAGGGCAGATCAAACTCGGATTTTTCTGACTCTAAGCCTGGCTCTCTATCCACTGCCTCATGTAATGGTCCAAGAGGAAGTGGTTAATTCAAAAAAAGCAGTGATAGATCCTGTCAAATAAGTAGTTTTGGGAAAGGATGGATAATATGGCTCAGTGATAGAAGTGAGAATTTCTTCAACAATTGAGTCCCAAGACTTTCAGGACTTGCTCCCTTAGGCAGAAGGGCTGGCCAGCTCCAGTCTATTGAAGAGAAAATCCTGGAACCCAGCCTTTAAGAGAGTAAACCAGATGTACCTGGGCAGCACCTGTAATTTAAAATGAAGAGAGTTAAGAACAATTCCCCAGAGGCGGAGAGGGATTGAGGCCATAGTATTAAGGAACAAAAACATGGATTTCATTCTCTGCCACTACTGTGAACTGTTATGATGGCAGAGATGATTGGGGTATATCACTTCACTCACACAGTCATCACCTCTGTTCATCTCCTCTTGCCTAGATTATTACAACACTCCTAATTGGTCTCCTGACCTCACACTGTCCTCAGTCCTGTTCATCCCACACATTGATGCCAAAGTGATTTTCCTTAAGCACAGATCTGATCATGTGACTCCCCCACTCAATCAACACCAGTGCCTTCCTATTGCCTCTAGAATAAAATGTTAACCCTTCTGTTTAGCTTTTAAGGCCCTCACAAACTTGCTCTGAACTCCCTTTCCAACCTCATTAATTATCCCCACGCTCTCACTTCAGTCTCTCCATGTCTATTGGCTCCTTCCCTATTGCCTACAAATATGCCCCATCCTCAAAAATCCCTCACTTGATCCTTTCATTCCAAATAATTACTGTTGCATTTCCCTTCTGCCCTCTGTGGCTAACCCTCTCTAAAAGGCTATCTACAACAGGGTCTTTCACTTTCTCTCCTCTTGTTCTTATTGACACCTAACAATCTGGCTTTTGACCTCATCATTCCACTGAAACTGCTCTTTCTAAAATTACCAATGATTACTTAATTGCCAAATCCAAAAGCATTTTCTCAAATCTCATTCTCCTTAATCTCTCTGCAGCTTTTGACATTATGGATCGTTCTCTTTTCCTTAATACTCTTTTCTTTTAAGTTTTCAGAATAACATTCTTGGTTCTCTTCCTAACCGATCAGTCAGCTTCCTTTTAGTATCCTTTGCTGAATCCTCTTCTAAATAACACCCTCTAACCCTAGGTATCCCTCAGGGTTCTCTCCTGAGCCCTCTTCTCTCCCTCTACTACTTCATTTGGTGATGGTAAATTTAATTATCATTTCTGTGCTGATGATTCTCAAATCTATTTATTCTGCCCTAACCTCCCTGCTGATTGGAGATCTACAAACCATCTTTCAAATATCTCAAACTGGATTTCTAAGGGACATCATAAACTCGACGTGTCCGAAAGCAAGCTCATTTTTCTTCCTCAGTGATCCCCTCTCCTAATTTCCCTATTCTGTAGAGAACAATAACACTTCTAGTCCATCAGGTTTACAATCTAGGGGTCAGCCTGGATTCCTTACTATCTCTCATCTCCCAAATCCAAAGCTGTTGGTCAATTTTATCTTTGCAACATTTCCCTGAAACATCCTTTTCTCTCCTCAGATATTACTACTGCTCTAGAGCAGGCCTTCATCACTTTATGCTCAAACTACTGCTGGTAGGTCTAACTGCCTCCAGTCTCTCCCATTCCACTCTTACCTCTTTCAGTCACCAAACTGATTTTCCTAAAACACAAGTCCAACCATGTCACCCCTCCCCATCCCCCACCAACTGAATACATTCCAGTGGCTTCCTTACCTGTTGATTTATCACATTGGTCCCATATGGCTATAGTAGATGGCATGATTTTTAAAAAATTATTACAACTACCAATTATTATTAACAATTGATATGTGTATAGTACATCAAGGTCCACAAAGTATTTTCATGATTATACTTAAAGGCTTAAGGTTAGACTGAGTTGAACTGATTCTTGAAGTTATCAAAATTTAGCATATTTTGCTCATTATTTCATCCTATGAGACTTGTTCAATGGAAATCTGCATCCCTTTATGCTAGAAGTGAGAACTCTCTTAACTTAGGGTGGAAAAGAAGTTCCTTGGAGATGGAGAAACATGGGGAAAAGCCACGTCCTTGGCTAGGCAGGCTCCTCAGGATGACGTGGATAAATAAGTCCTACCTAATGATTTTTTCTGATATTGATATGAAGCCCATACTCTTGGGATTTGCTTCCAATGTCCCTTATGTTTCTTTGCATTTACACTCAGACTCTTAAAAACTATCTAATTCTTACCTCCTAATCCATACAATTTGACTTTTTCCCCCACAACTCAATGGAAATTTCTCCTTCCTACATAGCAACCATTTTTATTGCTAAAGTCAATGGCCTTTTCTCATACTTTATATTTCTTGACCTCTTCATCATTTAACCATGTTGAATGCCCCCTTTTCATTGGGTTGTTATGGTACTGCTTTGTTGTGGTTCTTTTCCTGCCAAAATGAGCAAATCCTAAATCTCCTATGAAGAATTATCATCTAATGTTCTATGCCCCTCATTCATGGGCATTCTCCAGGGTTCTGTCTATCTGTTCTTTCTTTGTGATCTCTTCATCTCCTATCAATCCAATAAAAATCTCTATCCCAATGACTTCCCAAATCTATCTCTCCAATCAACTACTCTTTTGGAAAAATCTGGTTACAATCTTTTCCACTTAGGTATCACATAGACATCTCAGACTTACCATTTATAGAATAAGACTCCTTATATTTTCCCCTGAAATCACCCTTCTTCTCTACAGTGGTTGTTGGCAATATTATTCTTCCCATAATTCACATTTACAACCTAAGAGTCATCTTCAACTCTTCATTCGTCTCCCTGAGGCCAACCAGTGGCCAAGGCTTACTATTTCACTACCTCAACATCTCTTGAATCTTTGTCATTCTCTATGCACATCCCACTCCACTCTAGCTGAGGCTGTTACCAACTACCTCGTGGAATACTACAATAACTTCAGAACTGGTCTCCTTGTGTCCAATCTCTCCCTCCTCAATTCCATTCTACATTAGTGCCAAAGCCAATTTCCAAAAATACAGGTCTGATCATGTCACTCCCCTGCTCAGAAAGGTTCTTCCTTTCCTTTAGAAAATTAAATGCAAATTCTTCCCTTTGGTATTGAAAGTCCTGTATAATCTGTTTTTCTAAGGCTGAGTAAATATACTCTTCCCCAATTGTTCAATGTTTCAACCAAACTGACCTCAGTGCTGTTTGCCCCATGGGACACCATTTTCTCACCTTTGTCTTTTTATGCAGGGTATTCCTTATAATCTCCCTGAACTGAAAGCTCTGAGTCTCAACTCAAGCTTTGCTTCTTTGAAGAAGCCTTTCTAATTTTGTCTCCTATTTGCAACCTATGCCACTCTCTGAAATCACTTTGTATATATCTTGTACATAATCTACAGTTACAGTTACAATTGAAATATAAGCTCCTAAAGGGCAAAGACCCTCTCACTTTTGTTTTTGTTTTTGTTTTTATTAAAGCTTGTTATTCCAAACATATGCATGGATAATTTTTTACCATTGACCCTTGCAAAACCTTGTGTTCCAATTTCCCTCCCTTCTCCCCACCATCTCCCCTAGATGGCAAATAATCCAATATATGTTAAACATGGTAAAATACATGTTAAATCCAATATATGCATACATATTTATACAATTATCTTGCTGCACAAGAAAAATCAGATCAAAAAGGGAAAAATGAGAAAGAAAATAAAATGCAAACAAACAAACAACAAAAAGAGTGAAATGCTATGCTGGACCCTCTTACTTTTGTATTTATATTTCCAGTGCATTGACCATTACTTAACATATAGTAGACATTTAAGAAATGCTTGATTTTTAAAAAAAAATGATACTTATGACCAAGCCGAAGTATATAAAGTGCCCTATGAGAAAAGTTTTTGATGTAAAAATGAAAATAATCATCATTATAATCAATGAAAGATTTTTGATTCAATAGAAAGATTATTGTTCAATATAATTCAAAGCAAAATGAATTCATTATTACCCTCAGTGGGAGGACTTTATTCAACATAAGAAAAAAAATCTTAGCAATTAGAGTCATCCAAAAAAAGAATCATATTTTCAAAACTGCTGTTGATTGAAAACAGGAATTTCAGAAAAGAAAGGTAAACTGGGAAAAGTTAAAAGATTATGTTTGAGAATGGATTTGAATTTCTGAAGCTTAAAGTATAGGAGTGATATAGACTCTTAGTCAATGATATAGTGCATCTAATGAAAAAAGGGAAAATATATTTGCTCAGAGACTTGGGAATCTGATCAAAAGAAAATGGAAAGAAAAAGAAGAAAACCACCCACACTTATTTATCATGTCAGATACTATTGAGAATAATAGGAACAATATATGAAGATTATCGCAGAAAAGACCATTAATTCACAGAAGAAAATATCTGAGAAAAAATAGCAATAAAATCTGAGATCTCTGGTGCCTATCCATAAATGAGTGCACAAAGTAGGGGTAATAAGACAGCAGAGCTAGAAATTCTTATGAAAAGAGGTAAATTTGACTTCACAAATATCATTGAGACTTGATGGAATGTCATACTACCAAAATATGAATTTTATTTAAAGAACAGAATATGTTCAAAAAAAACCCTGGAGCAATATATTAGTTATATTATTTTATTAATATTTCTGTTATGATGAATTAATGCCAGCATAACAATATAGTATTAATGCATATATTGCATATTAAGAAGCTATCCTAAAAGTATAGAAAACCAATGTTAAAAATTATTTTTACATGTAATTGAGAAAAATTTTTTTAGAAAAGATAATATGCTTATATGAGGAAAACCAGAAAATAGAAGGGGATGGGGAACATGTTGCCAAAAATCATTTGAGTGAAGATCATTTAAAAGAAATGATATCCTGATAGTATATACCAGTCTACTTGGGCAAAGAGAGGAAGTTGAAGAGTTTAGAAAACAGATCATAAAAATATGATGGGGGTATAATGATGAGGAATTTCAGTAGTCTGAATACCTACTAGAACTCATTATCTGACAAGAAAAGAACATCTGATACCTTTTGGACTTGCCTTAATAATCATTTCACTCTTCTAAAGATGGTAGAATAAAGGAAGAGAAGGACATTTGGGACTATATTCTGACCAACAAGGAAAAGCTGACAGCTGATGCAGAAATGACAGTAATCTTAAGGGGAAAGTGAGTGCTTTGTTTTAGAATATGAGCTAGAGAAGAAAAAAAAAATCAGATGGAGCCCAACATGCACCCTGGATTTAGATATAGGCTCAATGGAAGGAAAAGCTTTCTAAATCAGAGCTATCCAAAAATGGAATGGGCTGCCTTTAGAAATGGTGCCTCTTCCTTGATGACAGTCTATAAGCAGAAGTATAATAATCACTAGATTGAGAAGAGGTAGGGGGGAATAAATAATCAAGTAAAGGTTGAACTAGATAATCATAAAGGTTTCTTCCAAATCTCTAAGATGTGATGATTCTGCCATCTCATAAGGTAAAGAGTTCCTTTTCATTGCTAGAAATCTTTAATTATAATAATAATAATGATAAATAACACTTAGTGTTCTTTAGTTGTATCTGACTCTTTGTAACCCCTTTGGGGATTTTCTTGGCAAAGATACTAGAGTAATTTGCCATTTCCTTATCCTGCTCATTTTTACAAATGAGGAAACTGAGGCAAGCAGGGTAAAGTGACTTGCCCAGGGTCACACAGCTTGTAAGTGTCTTGAGGTCGAACTTGTCAGTAAATCAGACAATAAGTATTCATTAGGCACCTACTATATTCTAGGAACTAATAAATACTGGAGTTACAAAGAAAGGCAAAAAATATAATTCTTAATTGCATGGAGCTCTCATTCTAACAGGGAAGAGAACTTATAATTAACTATGTGCATAAATACATACATAAACATGTGTGTATTTATGCACATAGTTAATTGCATACATATGTGTGTGTGTGTGTGTGTGTAGGCAGTATCAGTGAAAGGTAATCTTGTAAGGCAGGCCACTGAATCACTGTATCTTAGTGTAAGATTCCCATGCTCTGTAAGTTTGTCCATTGTCTACCTTCTAGTTTGATTTTAGTTTGCCTCTTAATTTTGGTTTTCAATAAAATCACCACTTCAGTAATGACTTCTCCACCCACCTTGACCTCCTACCCTGATAATACTCAATCATGATTAGCTCTTCCATCTACTTTCTTCTCTCCTCCTGTACCACTGCTGGAAGAAATCATGAAATTGTTCTGGCAGGGTCCAATATAAGTGCATGTTTTTGAACCTCAACTGGGTCCTTCCTGCTGCTCAGCAATCCTTTTATTCATTTTTCTGAACCCAGCCATGACTGTACCAAACCTTTTCTTCCCTAAAGTATCCAACTTTCTCCCTCTCCTTTCTCTTATGCAGCAGACAATCTCAGTTCTTGATTTATTGAGAAGTCTGAGCACATCTGACTCCATTAGTTCTATAAGCCTCTCTATGTTCTCATCCATTCTTCATCCTTCGTGTTTCAAAGGATGGGATGGCCCTCTAGATATCCATTGCCCTTGATAATAATGCACTCATCATGGCACGACATACCTAGCTATGGATATTCTTTTAATTATAGCTTTTTATTGACAGGACATATGCATGGGTAATTTTTCAACATTGACCCTTGTAAAAACTTCTGTTCCAACTTTTCCCCTCCTTCCCTCCACCCCTTCCCCTAGATGGCAGGTAATCTCATACATGTTAAATACAATATATTTATACATGTTTATACAGTTATCTAGCTGTACAAGAAAAATCAGATTTAGAAAGATGGTAAAAATAATCAGGGAAGAAAAACAAAAATGCAAGCAAACAATAACAGAAAGAGTGCAAATGCTATGTTGTGGTGCACACTCAGTTCCCAGTGTTCTTTCACTGGGTGCTATGGATATTTTAGATGGAATTGGAGAGTGAGATCCACTTTACAGTTACAAATAAAAATAATGAGATGCCTCTAAAGAATACCAAACACAGTAAACTTAGGAAACTTTCTGTGGAAGTCAGCTCCATTTTCTTTTCACCCCTATTATTTATGTCAGTATTGAATTCTAGCTGCCCCACTGCACATCTATTTTCACTTATCTCCTCAAGGTTTTTTTGATCTTGGCAATAATGGAACTTTGGCTTCAGATGCCACTCTCCACCTTTGGCCCCTCATCTTAACTATCTAATGAACTCTATCTGACTTTGCAAGTCTTGCCTCCTTCCTTGCACAGGAATCTTTTGGTCAAGGGTGTCTCTTCTCTCTCTAATGAGGGCAATTTCAGCCTGCATCATGCAGCCTTTTCAGCTTTAGCTCATGGTAGGTTTCATTCCTGGTCTTCCCCAGGGAAAGTGCTGGGAGAAATTCTATTTTTTGGGGCAGTTTATTTTTTTTGTCAAAGCTTTTTATTTACAAAACATATGCATGGGTAATTTTTCAACCCTGACTCTTGCAAAACCTTCTGTTCCAAATTTTCCTCTCCTTCCCCTTCCCCCCTCCTCTAGATGGTAGGTAGTCCAATACATTAAATATGTTAAATATATGTTAAATTCAACATATGTGTACCTATTTATACAATTATCTTGCTGCACAAGAAAAATCGGATTTAGAAGGGAAAAAACTGAGTAAGAAAACAAAATGCAAGCAAACAACAACAGAAAGAGTGAAAATGCTATGTTGTGTTCCACACTCAGTGGGAGAAATTCTAAACCTTCTTTCTTGCTGAGACTAATTGCCTTCAACTATGCCATTGACTCCATCTTCTCTATTCTCCTCTGTACTTTTGTTTAATTGTCTCTTTTTTTCTTTCATCATCAATTTTTCCATCTCTATTTGCTCTTTTCTTCTAACTACAGGCAGCCTCAGATTTTCCTTAATCCTGTCCCTTGATCTTTCTTATCTCCTGCCAATCTCACCATCCTTTCTCAGCCCTTCCTTTCAGTTCTAAGTTTCTAGAAAGAGAAATCTTTCAATGCCTCTAATTCTTCACTGCCAATTTCTCCCAAATGTCTTGAAATCTGACTTTTGTACTCACTATCCTATTGAGATTAATTTTCCTTTTTAAAAATTTATTGAATAAAACAAACATTTCTATAGCAGTATAATAAAAAGACAATTGAATATGAAACTGCAAATCCATTCTGTACAACTTACTATTCCTTTTAGCTATATAATAAAGTTATCATATAAATTTCTTTTTTTCTTCCTTTTCTCCTGCCTTAAAGATGACTACCATTAGACACAAATAAGTATAGATTTGTAAAATTATTCTTTACATACTTATATTTGTCGGCTTTTTCTCTGTCCCCAGTGATCTTTTGATTGCTAAATCTGATGACATTTTTCCCCCATTGGCTTCCCCTTTGACCCTTCTGTCATATTTTGCTCCATTGACAATATGCTCCTCCCAGATTCTTTCTCTTACTTTGCCTGGTACTATGATATTATATAGTAACTATACTATACTATTATAGTAACCTTCTACTCCTCTAACTACTCATTTTTAGTTTCCTTTATTGACTCCTTATCTTTGTCCTCTTCCTGACTTTCTCTCTGTATATTTTCTGTCTATATCCAAGGATTTATGAGATTCCCTCCCTTGACCATCTCATCTATTCTATGGTTTTAATGGGAGATGATTCTTACTTTCAAATTTTCCCCAAAATTCTATTCTTACAACTATTCCTGCTTGAATGTCCTATTGCCATCTCAAATTCTGCATGTCTAAAACTGAACTGACCTTCTCCCCCTCAAACCCATTCTTCTTGTTAATAGCATCCTTTTCCTCCCACTAACTCAAGTTGCTGGGAATCACCTTAGATTCTTCCCTCATTCTTGATCCAACATATACCATTAGTTTTCCAGGCTTGTCAGTTCTGCCTCCAAAGTCTCTCACACATCTACCCCCTTCACTCTCTTCTCATTGCTACTCCTCCAATTTATTCTTACTACTTTTTATTTGGACCATTTTATAGTAAAAGACTAAGAGGTCACAGATAGAAAGCAGTATTCAGGTCAGAAGCAAGGGGTCAGTAAAAAGATCAAAAAAGAATTTGAGGAGCAAGTAAAGAAACATATTCCCGGACTGTAGTCTGAAAGGTTTGGTAATCAGTATAAATATAAGTTTGGAAGGTTTATTGAGGGTATTTTTGTCCATGGATGGCTTGGACTCTCAAATCCATTCCAGCCCTGTGATTCTGTGATTTTATTTTTTTCATCCTCTTGAAACTAAAGCCTGAGGGGGAGAGAGGGAGGCAGAGTTCACAGCAGCACCTAGATACATTCTTTTTCCAACTGTAGTTAAGTAGTAATTAGTCACCTGCCGGGATTCAATGATTATAGCAGAGGATCAGGCAACGTTATCTGATAAAGAAATTACTATTAATGAGTGGGTGGGTTCTCCATCACAATCTGCCTGCCTATCCTGGGAGACTCTTGTGCCAGTCCGGTCTTAAGTCCATTATACTGAGTCCCCCTAATGTTCCTTGCTCCAGATCTCTGGAGAGTGAGGGTAATAATATCCCCAAACAAGCAGACTGTGAATCCTTTGGTCTCACCATATAAGCCCACATCTTTGCCTTGTCCTATTTCTCCATTCTTTACACAACCATTTCTCCTGAACAGCTCTTTCTTGGTAGACATGTTTCATCTTCACCATTGCCCATCGGAGGACTACAATTTTAATTCTTTGGAGATTGTAGTGTTCACCGAAAGGAGGCCATTTAGAAGCTGTTAATGACTAACAATGGTTTAATGGATCATACCTGCAGTAGCATTTGCATATTAACAGTGGGTTTATTCATTCACCCAAAGGAATGAAATACCAACAGGGGAATTTCAGCCATTATAACCGGCAGTTGAGGGAGATGTTCAGGGACCTTTCCAGGCTCTCTCAAAATACATCAAGTAGACAGATACCTATTCTGTCTATGCATCCAACTTCCTTAAAAGAAGACCTGCCTCCTGCAGCAGCCAGGACCTATTCCAAAACTAAAAGGGTTTGTAGAGCAATTTGTATATCTCTTCCATTAGAATGTCATCCTTTGAAATACCAAGCTAATTAACAGCCCTTTTGATCTTTTAAATGGATTTATTGTTGTCTAAGAATTTTAATGACCATACATTTTCTTAAAAAAAAAAAAAAAAAAAAAACCTAAAACAAAAACACCCCACAACCCAACCCTCTAATTGCAAAGTAAGAGATGTGGGTTATTTGAGATTTCAAAGTTGCTTAATTACCAAACTTGTCTTCTTCAGCAAAATTTAATTTGAGAAAACAAAGAAGAATATCTTTAGAAGGCATGCTATTTTGCCAGCCTGGGAAATTTTCCATTCACAGGAGGCATGTGTATTATGTCCTTGGACAAAATGGTTGGGCTGGGAAGCATTAGTCTGCAGGCAGCTTGAAGCATCTGTGAGCTGCATGGAAGTAATGGAGGACACAGAAAAGAGACTGAAACTTGGAAGAGCTAGTTTGATGCGGATTTGTATGTGACATTGATTGAGTCCCATCCCTTTATTTCACCTGCCTCCATTTGAGAATAAAATTGGTTGCTTTTTAAAAGCCCTCCAACTCTGATATTCTGAGTCATTGCTAAAGTTTTAATCAGCCAGGGTAGAAAGAAAGAAAAGAAAAGAAAAGAAAAGGAAGAATATCCTCAATATTGGAATGATCTACTGATGGAATGGGCTGCCTGGAATGGTGGTGAACTTTCCACAGTAGATGTTATAGAGGAAATTCCTATATCTGGAGGGAGATGTAGGAGATGACTTCTGAAGACCTTTCTAGATATGTGAATACATGACATTTAGTGCAAAAACAATGAAGAAGGAAGCAGAAAGGCAGGTCCTGTTCTGCTATCTTCTCTCTCCAAAAATGCATATACTATCCAAGTAGCCCATGCTTTGTGTGGGCTAGAGATGAATATCTAAATGTGTCCTCACCCCTTGGAAAACACCAGGCTCATTGTCTCTGGAAATGAAAAGGAACTGAAGAGTAAAGGAGGTGAAAATGCCCTTGGATGACATTTCCAACGTCAAACCTTCAAATCTTACTGACCAGAATCTACAGATAAAAGGGTATGGGCTCAGACATCAACCACCAGAATTCTCTCCGGAGCAGGAAATTGACCAAGCCAGGAAGGAAAGATGCAGCCCCATTTAAGAACAAACAAATCCAGAATAAAAAAAAAAAAAAAAAAAAAAGCCAAACCAGCAAATTAGCTACTGATCTGAAGGCGTTTCAGAAAGCTAGAGGCTGCTGACAGTGCTGACTTTGCTGCCTTAACAAAGCGGAGAGGGCAGTAGTGACAGGGATAGAAACAGGCAGCTTAGGGAGGAGATCAAGCCTATGAGCGAGGCTGTAAATGAGAAAGAAGGATGACAGTGAAATGATGGATGAGCATCCCTTTTAAGGCCCAGAGGCTAACATTTACTGGGAGGAATAGTGATGACAATTCAGTACTCCAGTCACCCAGATTTAAATCCCGTCATCTCTGATGCTTCCCTTGATTTTCTCAGTGTCTCTCCCCAAACCCTATGAAATCCAATGAATTTCCAAGTCTTGATTTTACCCTTTCAGCATCTCTGTCATCCTCTGTTCCCCCTCTGCCTCTTCCTACTGCTCTCAACATCTCTTCTCTGGATTATTAGAATAGCTTCCTAACTGCATTCCTGCTGCCAGTCATCCTCTCTCATTTTTTAAAAATACGTTTTTATTGATGACTTCTGTTTTCTACATCATCACAGTTATCTTAGTATCTTTCTCATCTCCTTCCCCAAGAGTCATCGCATATAACAACAAAAATTTAAAGAGGAAAAAAACCAGCACAACTGATCAACATGTAGAAAAATTCCAGAATCATGGGCAAAGCTCCTACCTCCACAAAGGGGTAGGTTGGGGGTGTTCTTTTATATTTCTTCCTTTCAATCCTCTTTGATTTTGTTATATTTGCTTTTGATTTTTTTGATGTGTGGGTTATTTTCTTTTCCATACAACTCCATAGTTGTAGTCATTGCATATAGTATTTTCTTGGCTCTGCTTACTTACTTCATTCTGCATCAGTTCATGTAGATCTTTCCATGCTTCCCCATATTCATCACATATACAAGTTTTTATGACACTATAATATTCCATTACATTCAAGTACCACAATTTGCTTAACCATTTCCCAAACAAAAAACATTTATTTTGTTACTAATTCCTTGTTATCACAAAAAGTGCCACTATAAATATTTTGGTGTATGTGGGAATTTTCTCCTTATTGATTTCTTCCTTGGGGTATGAGCTCAGTAATGGAGTCTCTGTTTTAGAGGGTATGGAAATTTTAGTCATTTCTTTACATAATTCCACATTGCTTTCCAATATGGTGCTATCATTTCATCAATAAGATATTAGTGTGCCTATTATCCTCCATTCTTCATGCAGCTATGTGAAAGATAGTAGCATTTATATAAGGTTTTAAGGTTTGCAAACAGCTTTATATATAAGAACTCATTTGATCCTGGTAACAACTATATAAGGTAAGAGCTATGTTGCCCATTCTACAGATGAAGAAACTAATGTTTGGAGAAGTTGAATGACATTTATTTGTCCAAAGTCACATAGCTCACTGGAATTCTAACCTAAGTCCTCTGACTCAAAATCCTTCCCTTTTTCCATTATATCACCTTCAGTGGTTTCCCATTGTCTACACAGAATAAAATATAATATCTTAATTTTTCATTTAAAGTCCTATTTAATCTGCTTTGAACCTACTTTTCTGGCATTATTTTCTATTATTTCTTTCACAAGCTCTGTACACCAGCCAAACTTGACTGAGCTTTTCCCTGACTTTTTCTTGCCTTCTTCTGTCTGTATGCATTTATTCAGACAGCGTTTAAAATGCACTCTCTTCATGTTTTCTCATCCCTGAAGTCTTCCTCTTTCATATTCCACCCATGGGAAATTCCCTTCTCAAAGTCCTCATCGCACTTTACCTAGGACTCTCTCCTGCATTTATCATGCCCTTCCTTGGAGCAGGTATTTGTGCATTCATCTCTGCCGCTTCTCCCTTCACAACCCAATTAAATTGTAAGTTCCTTGTGAGCTGAATCTGTGCTGCAGCTGTGTCTATCTTTGTCTCCCCGGGGCTAAGCATAGGGTCTGGCACGTGGTAAGTTCTTAATAAATGTTTGGGTAATGGAATTAGTGACCAAATGGAGCCTAGATGCAGGCTCTCCAAGCTGCAGATGGAGCCTGCCCGTTCCCCGCTCACTGATGCGGGTCTAACATTGTAATCGAGGCAGAAATTTCTGTGCTGAGCTGTTATGGCTCCATCTGGGCACATTCTGATGGAATTGTCCCCGAAGAGAAAGGATGGGGGAGTGTGTGTGTGTCTGTGTGTGTGTGTGCTCATCACAATGAGAGAAGGTTTCTTTGGTGAAAAGGTAGAAAAGACGGATCCTTTCTCTGTCCTCTAAGACAGAAAAAAATGAATCTCTCCCCACATTTTCTTCTTAACTTCCATTTTATTTTATTTTCAAATAGCAAACAATTCTTTCTCTCTCCCCCATCCCAACAATTAGAGAACACAAAACAAACCCAAGTCCTTGGAATATCTTCTCGTGCATGGTACAAGAGTGGACTTTGGACATCGAGATAGACTAATCACAGAGTGAGAGCTTTATTGATCGCCCTCCTGATGTGTTACTAATAATCGCTTCTTCCCTCGCATCTCTTTCCATGCCTGTCCCAAACACATATGGTGGACTAGTGGTTAGCCCATTTCTAAGGATGGGGGGAAAGCTTTAGAGGCAGGAGAACCAATAGAAAAACTAATAAGCTGCTTAACCAAGTCATTCCTGATGGACTCAAGTCTGAATCAGCCTGAAGAGCTTGACTCTACGAAGCCATTTTCAAAACAACTTCCTCATATGAATCCAATTCTATTTTACAATTAGGAAAACTGAGGCAGAGAGGGAACAGTTGATTTTCTGAAGAACAGTCAAGGAAATAACTCAGAATAGACTAAATTCCAGCTCTTTTGCCTCAAGCCATACTTCAAATATATACTGAAGGTATCCCAAAGGGAGTAATGACCAGTCTTTTGGCATGTGGACCTAGCTTCATTCCATTAGCAATTCTAAGGTGTGTGCTAACACATATTCCAAGCCCAGCCCCTACATATTACTCCTTTCTAATTATTTTTACCATCTCTTCCTCTGATACCTTCAACAAAGCTTTTCTTTTAATCTCCCTAGCCCAACACTCCCTTCCCTGAGAGGATTAAAAATCTCTGTGTCCTTAGCTAGATTGTTCTTTGCATAAATATCAGTCTATCTGATGTCTGTTTTGCTTATACCTGGTCTGTCAAATACCCACTGTGGTAACAGATATCCTTAAATATTAGATTCTTCCAACCCACCTCAGCATCTCAAGTTATACTCCAGATAGACTCCAATCTATCCTCCCAACCCAACTGAATCCAATTCCACTTTCACCCTAGCTATCCTCTATTTAATTTAAAGGGCATGTTCTCCACTGGATTTTGAGTTAGGAAAAGCTAGATTCATTTTCTGACTAGTTATAATTCTGAGAAAGTCATAACTCCTAAGTGCTCGGAGCAACTTTTGAAAATGATAAAGTTAGAGATATGTTGATCTGCTTTGGTGGAGTTAATTTCCACACTGGGAGTTCCCAATGAATTGACAGTATGGGACTAGAAAAAAGTTCTCTTCCACTCTTGCTCCAATCAAGCCTTGATAATAGTCCCAGACCGTCACACTAACATTGATCTCTCCCCATTGCCTCTCTGAATTCTCTCTATTCCTTATCACCTCAATCTAGACCATGACTCTTTTACAACTCTGTTGTCAGTTCTATTGCATCCCAGCCCAATCTTAGCCCTACAGTCAGCATTTATACACCCTCTCTATTCTGCCTACTAGGCTAACCCTTGCTTGATGTCTTATGGGATCACCTAAGAGTTTCTGTGGAGCTGTCCTCCGACTTTTAGGATCCCAGTGTTAAGTATTTAAGACCCTTCTATTCATCTTCTTCTGCCTTACACTCAGACCAATTAGTCATTGTCTCCTATTGGCCTAATAAAACTCATTTTCTGAGATGATAATATCTCCATGGGGCTGCCCATTTCCTCAAATCACAAATCTGATGAGGTTCCTGATGAGGAGGGAGCATTATATTTTCTTCTTCCTGCCATTTCTCTTCTCCGGTTAATTTCAATTTCAGGGTATATTGCTCCTGAGATAATTGCATGCTGTCCAACTTTGGGTATGAGAAACTAGAATTCTTTTTCTCTAATAGTTATGTGATAACAAGTTTCTGATGGTAATTGGTTCCCAAGATATACTTTGTTAATGTAAATTCCTAGGTCTCAATGAGACCAACTTAATAGAAGCCAAATGCAAGTGGATTTCCATCTCCCATTAGACCTCTTTAACCTCTGATTCCTCAGGGACACTGGCCATATGTTGCATCTAATGAAACACCTTAGGAAGGGTTCATCATTTTCTGATAAATAGAGCATAGAATATTTGTGTACCTATCCCCCTTTTCCCAAACACAATATCACAGTAAAAATTCAGACTTTTATTACCTCTTGCCTGGATTATTGTAGCAGCCTTTTAGTCTCCTTGCTTCCAATGTCTCCTTTTGGGGCATTTTATTAGGGATACTGATTATCCAAAGGACCTCTAGAAAAGGACAACAATTACAACGAGGAGACTGGAGACCCTATCATATGTTTGGGGTATTTCAGTTAGAAAAAACAGGGCAGGATTTTCTCAACACACTAATACATTTATGAGAGTGAGGAGAGTTGAAGAACTAGTATACAAGGCAGGATGTAATTGCAAAAGAAAAGTCCCCTGGCAAATACTAGGTGAAATCGGGGGACAGAGAGATGACTGAGGGTGTAGGACAGGCCATGGGAACGGCAGCACCAGCAGAGGGCAGTGTGCACGCTGTTTGTGGGGAGCTACACCAGCATTCAATAAAGCACAGGGGATGACCTGAGAGGAATTATGTCTCCCTAGGCTGGTACAGCTCCTGGGTGGGATCATCACTCAGCAGAGTGGAATGAGTGCCCAGTTCCAGGAGAAGGCCCGTGGACAATGTCACGCTCTCTTCCCCAGCAGAAAGCAGTCAACAGACTGTGGGAAAATCGATCCCAGTGCTGAGAAGAGTTTATTGATGAATCTATTCCAGCAGGACTCCAGATGTCTACATCAGCAGATGAAGTGTCCATTCCAGGAGTAGTGGAGATGAGCACAGGATATGGGGGCATTTACACTGTCAGGGGGCAATGAAATAGATAATGGCTTTATACAAAGCCTTTTCCCCCAGGAATGACAAAAGTAGGCTACATATAAGTATCTACACTAGAAGTCAAAGGCTCATTGGACAATGGACCGTGTGTTACTCCCACTGCAAAATAAAAGATCCAGGTTGTTGTTTTTTAATGGATAACATCATTAATTAGGTAACATGGAATTGGAAAATTGAAAGCAAGTTGAACTCAGTAGCTCTAGTATCCAAGTCCAAGATTCAGTTATGTGAAACTATTTTTGATTTGAATTTTATATTATATCCAGCAGCAAGCACAATATTCTGCACACAGTAGGTGCTCAGTTGTTGTTTGTCAATTGAATGAATGAGACTGGAATTGGGGCTGGGGCATATTCTCCCTTAGGAACCTTCTATTCCCCTGACTCTGGACTGACTGACTTCCTCCAGCTCTGTCTGGTACAGATGGTATCTCTCATTGGCATTGCTGTCACATCTCCAGCCGGCTAAAGTGTAATTTGGGCTCATGCATGAGAATTTTGGTTGAGAAAATGAACAGGATCTGTTTTTAGCCATTCACTCTGGAACAGAGATATTGTAAAATGCACGAGCTATAGCTTGGGGCTCTTTGTGGGCAGAGTGATAACAGGCCTTATGGATCCCCATCCAAGATAACCTGTGTTTCTTAGACCCTTGCTTGCAATAACTTGTGTCTCCTGAATCTCTACCTATAACTTTCTTTGTCTCTTGGAACCTTGCCTGTACTTCCTCAGGTCTCCTGGATTTTCCATCTATGACACCTGCCTGTGACAATTTGTATCTCTTCCATCCCTTCTATGATTACCCAGGGCCTCCTGAACTCTGGCACCTGACACCTAGTGACTCTTGGATCCTTTCCCACCATATTTGGTTTTTTCTAACCTTCCATTGATACCCCGTTTCTCTTAAAGTGTTCTCCTTAATGTTTATCAGTAGAAATATGAAAGAAACAGGCAATCAGATTTAAATAAATCTATTTAAAATATATAATAAAATAAAAACACCTTGATAATGTAGTGAGTTGCACAGGCTTGCACCAGGAGAAATATTTTCTCTCTCTCTTTCTTTTTTTACTTAAAGTTTACACTAGATAGGGTCTCACCAAAAAAGAAAATAGAAGGTCATTCACTGTACAGTGTAAATCAGACACAGGACAACCATTTATTTTCCTTCTGTACAAAAGAAATACTTAAAACCACAGGCCCCACAAGCATTGACTTAAAGAAAACATAATAAGCAGCAACAATAACATTACTGTTATGTTCTCATAGGAAGCTGAGACTTAAACAGAATAACACAAAACAGTTTGCGTTACTGCTAAATTGACATTTCATAGTTCAATTCAGCTCTGCCCTGTGCAAACAATTCCTTCCAGGTTCATGTTTTTAGCCAAAAAAAAAAAAGGACAAGCGTTGAACTCCTCCCCATATTGGTCATATCCTTTCTATGCAGAAACTACTTCAGTCAGCTCTAAGGGAGCAAACTCTTTCATCCTCCCCGGACTGCCTCCATAACTGTTTACATTCATCTCAGGATGACTGTTTGCTCAATTATTTTCAGGAAAGAAAATCCATCTATAGTATGTAGGGGCTTAGACTCAGCCATTTTAGTTGTCCTTTCTTTAGCTTTCATGCTATAGGGGGATGGGAAATATATAGCTCCCTGCTCCCCTTTCCCCCCCAAGACTTTAGAGGAAATCTTGTGAAAGAGAGCTACTTGCCACATGGGAGAGTAAAAGGAAGAAAGAGAACCAGTAGCTGTCTGTCTTTTAAACAGACTCAGAGTCTTCTGCCCCTGTCACAGTGCTAAGGCATCAATAAGGGGATTGCTATGGCAAGTCTGTGAGCACTGGGTCAGCACGTGAGGTTGTGAAGAAGCAGGCAGAGCAGCTCTGAGAACGCTCCATGGGACCCCAGTTCATTAACAAGGTGTGAAATTCTCAGGACAAGGTCAATTATTTGACAAGGTTAGAACTCACCTTGTCCTAGGTACCAGTTCCCCCTTGACAGTATGAAGGACAAGATGAAGTTCTCAGTTGGTTCTAATACCAGGACTACATACCCTTGAACTTGGCCTTTAGACAGAATTGGGTAAGATCTGGAAAGAGACAGAGGTCAAACAGAAAGACATAGATTCCATTCCCGCAGAGAATCCTTTGCAACCGATCACCTGAGCCCTCTGGGAAACTCGGTAGCCCCAGGAAGAGCACTAGATGGACAGAGTGGAGTGGACATCAGGGAGAAAACAGGGATCCCACAGCTGTGGGAATGACATCTACCTTCCAGGATTATTGTGAAGATCAAATGATATAATTAATTGTAAAATGCTTTGCACTGTGCCTGGCACATAGGGAGCATGACATAAATATTAGCTATTATTATGACCTTGCAGCTACAGAACAGATAAAGTCATGTGCCAAGAAAGGGATTTTGCTCAAGTCACTTTCAATCTGCCCCTCTTCAAATCTCTCCTAAGACGCTGCCTGCAGCTCTTTTCCATGTCATATTTTCTGCTTGTACTCTGGCTTTTTGTGTTTGTTTCCTCTCCCCAACTCTATTAGGGATAGATTTTTCTAACAAGAAGAGGGAGCCATTTAAAAGAGACTTCATTGACCAGATTAGAGTTTAGAAAGACAGAGGCAGCACAGATGAACACAAAGGAGTGACAGGGGTTTGTAGGAAAGCTATTGGGAGCACTGAAGCTCTTGCTAGGGAAGACAAAACCAGCTTTTAAAGCTATATTGGAAGAAGGGAGGGAAGGAGGGAGTGAGAAAAAATAAGGAAGAGAGGAAGGAAGGAAGGAAGGGAGGGAGGGAGGAAGGAAAGGAAGGAAGGAAGGAAGGAAGGAAGGAAGGAAAGGAAGGAAGGAAAGAAGGAAGGAAGGAAGGAAGGAAGGAAGGAAGGAAGGAAGGAAGGAAAGAAGGAAGGAAGGAAGGAAGGGAGGGAGGGAGGGAGGGAGGAAGGGAAGGAAGGGAGGAAGGAAGGAAGGAAGGGAGGGAGGAAGGAAGGGAAGGAGGAAGGAGGAAGGAAGGAAGGGAGGGGAAGAAGGAAGGAAGGAAGGGAGAGAGGAAGGAAGGAAGGAAAAAAGGGAGGGAGAAAGGAAGGGAAGAAGGGAGAGAGGGGAGGGAGGGAAGAAGGGAGGAAGTTTGACATTTTATGTGAAAAAGGCTTTAATGTTTAAATAGACTCCAAGACCATTGGTCGAGAGTGGAAGAGGGCAACCTGAAAATGCTATTGAGACTTTAGACTGTGTTAAGAGAGACAATGTCTAGAATCAGGAAGATGATGATCTTGCTGCCCCCTGCCCTAATCAGATGAAATCTGGAGCATTGCTGTCAGTTCTCAGGGCTACCTTTTAGGAAAAACAATAACAAGCTGGAGGGCATCCGAGATGCTTCTTGAAGGCAAAGATTATTTTGTTTTATATACTTTAACATATATTGGTCAACCTGTCATCTGGGGGAAGGGGTAGGGAGAAGGAGGGGACAAATTGGAACAAAAGGTTTTGCAATTGTCAATGCTGAAAAATTACCCATGCATATATCTTGTAAATAAAAAGCTATAATAAAAAAAATTTTTTTAAAAAAGGTTATTTTGTTTTGTGTTTGTATCTCCAGTACCTAATACAAGGACCTGTTATATGCTAGGTGCTTAATAAATGCTTGTTGATTGAACGATTTGTCTTAAGCTCCCCCCACCAACTTCTCACCTGATATCCTTTGTAACACTGGTTAGAGGTGGCCTTATGAATGGGACTCTGGGAAATTCTCCTAGGGAACTCCAGCTCCTTCAGTACCCCTGAAGCCCCCAGCCACCTTCTCTTCAAAAAGATGGACTATTTCTGAGAGAGAGAGAAAAAAAGCAAACTATTTTATAAGGACTTTGAGAAGATCCCTGAGAGGAAAATTTCCCTTTCTGTGTCCAAGCTAGAGGCAGGAGACGTCACTGCTCTGTGTGCTGGGTGCCCTCTGACTTAGCCAGCTGGGCCCATTGTCTACCATGGCAGCTGCTACTTCACTCATCCTCTCATTTTCCTCCATCAGCAAGAACACACCCATTCTCAGGACAGCTGGCAGCAGAGCAGGACAGTATCTGCAGCAAGCTGAGAGCACACACAATTTTCCCAGGTCAAGTTCACATTGGAAAAAAAAAATTGGTAGTCCATCATTTTGCCTTCAAAAACTTCCTTAAGGAACTGAGGGCATAACTTTGTACCAAGTATGCACAAATGTGTGTGTATGCACACAGATATGTACCTAGACACAAATCTGCTCACATAAACATATATACAAGTACAAATATACACATGCAGCTCAGAGACAGGTACATACATGCACAAACACAGGCATGTACACATGCATCTTGTGACTGACATACAGTCACAGATGCTCATTCATCCACAGACACATCTAGAGACATTCCCAGAGAGCTAGTGTGATAAAAACCAGGGATACAGACAGACAGACAGACAAACACACAAAACCCTTAGTATGGTTGAATTCAATAAATAAAAGCACAAACCTGCTTCCACAGTGCCTGAATTCAGTCAAGCTATTTTTTTTTTTTATTCCATCAATTATGCTCAACAGCAAACATCACCATCTTGACTCAATTAAATGTTCTGGGAACACTTGCTCCACTTGAGTCTAGCCTTCTAGTCTTCTCAATTCTTAGCCCTCCCTCTCTTCAATATACTCTGTGAAGTCATCACACTGGCTTTCCAGTACACAACAATCCACTTTCAGACTCTTGACATTTTTGCTGAGTCTCCCCATGCCTAAAACTCTATTTCTCCTTCCTCATCTCCGCTCTGTGGTTTCTTTGGTTTTCTTTAGGACTACATTAAATTCTCATCTTTGGCAAGAAGACTTTTTCTATTTTACTTCAATCTTAGTCTCTTCCCATAGAAACTAGTCCCAATTTATATCTATGTATCTAGATACCTAAGATTTAGAAATATAGATATAAATTGGAAATCTGTCTATATCTGTATATGAAGAGAGACAGAGACACACACCCACAGAGAAACAGATAAACAGAGACAGAGAAAGAGATAAAGAGACAGAGACAGAAAAAAAGAAAAAAAGAAAGAGAGAAAAGGAGAGAGAGAGAGAGAGAGAGAGAGAGAGAGAGAGTGAAAGAGAGAGAGTGCACTTAATTCAGACAATTGGTAGAGATTTACTTTTACATTTACTTTCTTTGTATCTTCATACATTTCTTTTGTATCTTTTACATTTTACATTTCTTTGTATCTTCATAGTGCCTGATACACAGTAAGAAACCATTAATGAATGATTTCTATCACATTAGCTTTCTGGGAATGTCTCAGGATGTGTCTGTGTGTGAATGAGCATTCGTGTCTGTGAGTATGTCCGTCACAAGATGTGTGTGTATCTGTCTGTGTGTACATGTTTGTGGCAGTCTATGTGCTGCATATGTATATTTGTCCTTGTCTATATGTTGGTGTGGGAAGATTTGTGTCCAGGTACACACCAGTGTGCCTTTGGTTTTCTTGATGACTTGATTTGATTGTTTAGGTACAGACAAACTTTTTGTACCTTTTAGTGATCTTTTCCATCTTAAGGATTCTTTGTACAAGGAAGACTTTTGTCCTTTAGAAAATATATGACCCATACAGCAATAGGTTTCTGGTCCCTGACCAAAAGACTGGGTTCACTTTGCAGGAGGGCTTCTCTCAATAATAATCTCTATGAATCATTTATACACACCCTGCTGCATTTCCCACCCACCTCAAGCAGAATTTCCCTTGAGGAGCATCAGGTTTATATTGAGATTTAAGATTTATAAAATACTTTGGGAAATCTGGCCTGAAGCTATATGCCCTGAGCAGTCCAAAGGCCATAGCTCAGCTCCTCACTTTGGTTTTTGTTATGGTCTCCAGCCAGTTGTTATCATACGATCTTAGATTCTAAAATGACAAAGATCCTGGAAGTCTTTGGGTCCAGCTCCCTACTTTCATAGGTACTGGCAGTATAATAAATAGAAATTTTCACTTAACCTAGAATCATAAATGTATGAGATAGGATTTGGACTCGGATCAATCTGACTCCAAATGCCATGCCCTATTCATTACACCACATTTCCTGCCTAATCTGGTGCATATTACCCACAGCTTACCATCTAAGACAGGACAATGTCAAGGAAGCTCAGGGAGAAAGGACAATGAAGGAGGGCTGGGCTGAGCTGTTCAATAGTGCAAAACACTGCAGAGAAACCAAAGATGAGAAGGGAGAGGACTGAGAAGAGAGCCTCTTAAACCAAACGGGAAGGAGGTCATTAAGGACCTTGGAGAGAGTACTCTCAATTAGATGGAGTTGGCAATATTCTACCTTCGATGCATCTCTTACTTTACAACTTTCCGCCTGAGTCATCAGGACCCAAGGGACAGGAGAGCTTTGGAAGTTAGCCTGCTCTCAAGTTGCTATACTTTTACACACATAAGCAGTAGGGATCTCCTCTGACAGGAAGCCAATTCTTTGTTCTTAGGGTTGGAAGGAAACCTCCTCTCATTTCCCTGCCCCTTCCTCCCTTTGCAAGAAACTGCAGGTTTTAATGAAAATAAATGAGAGAGGGGAGAAGAAAGGATAGGGGGAGGAAGAATGCAGATGACTTAAAAGTCAAAGATATCAATAAAAATCTATTTTTAAAGATAAATATCATAAAATAAACAACAGATTATCAACTTATCATATAAGTGTATAGAATCTCCAGACTTCCCAAACTGCCCTCAAGTAGTAGGTAAGATTTCTCCAAACCCCAGGGACTAGCAGCACCCTTATCAAAATCCATGACCTTCCATGTCAGATGTGCTGATGACATACAATGTGATCAACAACTTTTGAGGGCAGCTTTCTTTGATCAATTTTTTTTATTGTTCCACAAAATATTTTTTGAGCCTGACTATATGTTTAGAACTGTGCTGAATTCTGGGGATAAAAAGACTAAAAGGATCAGAGTCAACCTCTAATATGGACTATGAATAAATCTCTAGGTCTTGGTTTCCTCATTTGGACTAAATGGACTAGAAAATCTTGAAAATTCTAGATTAGCTTCAAGTCTATGATCTGATAAAGACAAAGTCCTTGTCCTGTAGGAGCTATTATTATTATATGTAGAGACTGGAGGTGGTGAAGATGAGTTATGAAATCAAACAATTGCAGTAAGAGAGGTACAGAGTGTTAAAAAACATTCATAAGAGGGACAAGTTACATAGAAGATCAGGGAAGACTTCACTGGAACTGGGGCTTTAAAGATGAAAAAAAAAAAAAAGCTCTCACGGTAGCAGGGAAGATAGCTCCACTAGTTGAGTTCCCATACTTATTTTCATTGTAGAGTAATTTTATTGGTCCGTATCCAAGTTTCACTTTGTAAATACTTCTGATGACCAGTGGAACCCTATATTATCCCCACATTTTGCCACATGACCTTCGGCTAATCTGTAAAGATCTTGATACTTAAAAAGCAAATGTTTATGAAACCAAGGTCAAGACAGAAGTAGAGCAAGACAGAGAGACCAGACGAGAAATGTAAAGGTGCAAGGAGCCAAGACAGCCATAATGCTTCTATATTACTCAGGACGATCTTGCCCTATTAGACTCTTTCTCATTGATTTCTATCAGTTTTGAAAAGGAAACTTCATGTCATCTCTCTGTCCCCCATTCCTGTGAGAATGTAGTTCCTTCCTACGTACCTTCCCAAATGTCTTACTTAGTATCACAATGGGTTGGATCAGCCAAGAAGGTTTTTCAAATCAATAGGTCTGATCATGAAACTTTTCTTCTTAGGAACCTTGAATGGCTCCCTACTGACTGACTTGATAATAAAAATACTAACACTACCTGGATACTATCTATTTTATTTCACATATTCTATGTTACATTCAGACTATTTTCCAATCTTATTTTTCAGGCTACACATTCCTTAGTATCCCCTGGTCTACACCCTACTATGACTAGAATTCTTTTTTTCCTTAAAGCACTGATTCAGATGCCCCCTCCTCGGTTTTCCTTTTTTTATTAAGGCTTTTTGTTGTCAAAACATATACATGGATAATTTTTCAACATTGATCCTTACAAAACTTTGTGTTCCAAATTTTCTTTCCCTTCCTTCCTGGCTGCTCCAGATATCACCCTTTTTTGACATCCTTTCTTCAGGGCTTTTGTACTTGGAACTCTCTCTGCTCCTAGTCATTTCTTGAAATGTCCTTCCCCATGTAGGGAAGAGAAAGGAGATAAGAATGTAGTCTCATCTTCTCACAAATACCTTTGCTTGTACCCAGCAGCAAAGAAGGGACCCCAAGCAATTCAATATATGCTAAACATGTTAAAATACATGTAAAACCCAATATGTGCATATATGTTTATACAATTACCTTGCTGCACAAGAAAAATTAGATCAAAAAGGAAAAATGAGAAAGAAAACAAAATGGAAGCAAACAACAACAAAAAGAATGAGAATGCTATGTTGTGATCCACACTCAGTTCCCACAGGCCTTTCTCTGGGTGTAGATGGCTCTCTTCGTCACTAAACAAGTGGAACTGGTTTGAATCATTTCAATGTTGAAGAGAGTCACGTCCATCAGAATTGATCATTGTATAGTCTTGTTGTTAAAGTATATAATGATCTCCTGGTCCTGCTCATTTCACTAAGCATCACTTCATGTAGATCCTTTCAAGGCTTTCTGAAATCATCCTGTTGGTCATTTTTTACCAAACAATAATATTCCATAGTATTCATATACCACAATTTATTCAGCCATTCTCCAACTGATGGGCATCCACTCAGTTTCTAGTTTCTTGCCACAAACATTTTTGCCCATGTGGGCCCCTTTCCTGCCTTTAAGATCTCTTTGGGGTATAAGCCCAGTAATAACACTGCTGGATCAAAGGGTATGCACAGTTTGATAACTTTTTGGGCATAGTTCCAAATTACTCTCCAGGCTGGCTGGATCCATTCACACTTCCACCAACAAGGCATCAGTGTCCCAGTTTTCCCACATCCCCTCTAACATTCATCATTATCTTTTCCTGTCATTTTAGCCAATCTGAGAGATGTGCAGTGGTACCTCAGAGTTGTCTTAATTTGCACTTAATAGTGATTTAGAACACCTTTCATGAAGTTTTTCTTGATATGTTTCCTCTCTCAATTGTTAGTGGTCTGTCTCTCTCCTCATCTTTTTTAGACCACTTATCTCTGAATCTCTCTTTTGTCCCTGTCATATTCTACCTTATGTAGCTCATGTTACAAGTTCTTCTTTATTTGTAAGTACACTTTATAGTTTCTACTCAGCTGGAACTTGGGAATTTTAGTACCTAGCATTTCTCAGAGTATAATCACCAGCTTCTCTCATAAGTACTCAGGATCATAAGACTTCAAAACATAGGGCAGTCTTATTTACTCAGTGAAGACAAAAAAATTGTTTTTATCTAAATCCACAGAAAATCACTCTTCTGTTAAGCTTCCCCTTCTCTTCCTTTCATGATCTAAACAAGCTCTGTGATTTACAGTACTACACTGGGTTGATGTAGCTAGGGGGTTAGGACTTGGGATCCAAACACGATCGGGCACCATGTTGTTCTCTTGCTACATTGCTCTTCTACCACGCTGACTTCTTGATTCATTAATTGTTAGTTCTGCTCCAGATATCAGTTTTTTTTTAACATCTTTTCTTCAGGGCTTTTGTACTTGGAACTCTCCCTACTCCTAGTCACTTCTTGAAATGCCCTTCCCCATGTAGGGAAGGGAAAGGAGATAAGAATGTAGTTTCATCTTCTCTCAAGTACCTTTGCTTGTACCCAGCAGCAAAGAAGGGACCTTTTATAAGTCTCCATTACACTTATTTATAATTAATCTATGCAACCATGACACTTAAGCTCTCTGAGGACAGGCAAGATGAGAGTCCTGTATTTAGCAGATATTTAATAAATATTTGCTGAATGGATTTAAATGGATAGTTAGAGCTAATTGCACTATTCTTGACTTCTATGGAAACCTTTAGTTCCAAGAATTTCCCTCAGAAAGTCCAATCCATTAGGAGATGTTTGAAATCTAAGACCCAATTCCTGTTAGAATACATAGTATTTGCAAGCAATTTCCTCACAGACTCTGAGGATTGCCACAGGGCTGCTTGGGAGGAAGCGCTTCCAGGCTGAAGGTGCATGAAGAAGCAGAAACTGGGGAGAATGTAGCAAGTCATCCAAGTTGTATATTATATAAGCTTAAGGACATGGACTATCTTTCCTCTTCATATTTGTATCCATGCTTAGCATAGTGCCTGAGAATGTAGTAGCGATTTAATAAATGTTTATTGATTTTGGAACTATGCTCAGAAATCTATAGAATTATGTGTGTGTGTGTATGTATATATATATATATGTATGTGTGTGTATGTATATATAGTATATACACTATGTGTATGTATGTACATATACATAGTATATACATTATATGTGTGTGTGTATATATATGTATGTATGTATGTATAAATCTTTATAGCACTTATTTTTGTAGTGGCAAAAAATTGGAGACTGAAGGGATGACCAGCAATTGGGGAATGGCTGAATTAGTTGTAGCATATGATTGTGATGTACTGTAAAAAATAATGAAAGGATTGGTTTTGGAAAAACCCAGGAAGATCCATATGAACTAATGATGCGAAGTGAAATGAGCAGAACTAGGACTATAATAAATAATGTAATGATAATCATCAGTGAAAGACCCGGCTACCCTAATCAATACAATAAATTCATAACAATGCTAAAGGACTCAAAATGAAAAATGCTTCTACATCTCCAGAGAACTGATGAACTCTGAGTGCAGATTGAAGTATATTTTTTCACTTTATTTTTCTTTCTTCCCCCCTTCAATATAGTTAATGTGGAAATAGATTTTACATGACTTCATATGTATAATGAATATTGTATATCTTGTCTTCTCAATGGGGGAGGGTGGACAGAGAGAATTTGGAACTAAAAATAATTTTTTAAAAAATTTAAATAAAACTGTAAGGAATCATAAAAAAGTAAATATTTATTGACTAACTAAATGTAGAATAGCAGGATAGATTGAGTAGAATCCTTAAGGGCAAAACAATTTTTCTTATTCTGTCTTTATTTTCCCCAGTAAGTAGCACAGTGCCTTGTATATCATGGGTACTTAATGAATGCTCATTAGTTTGGTTTAGATAAGGCTGGAAAGATGAGTTGCAATCAGATTGTGAAGGGTTTCAAATGCCAGGTAAGTGGCTTGGATTTTATTCTACGGTTTATGAGGAGTCAATGAAGGTTTTTGGGTAAGGAAGTAATATAGCACATCTCTGTACTAGGAAGATGAGTCCAACATGAGTGTAAGATATATTAGGGGGGAGAAAATGGGGGTGGGAAGATCTATAAGGAGGCTATTGTAATGGTTGATGTGGGCCTATACAAGGGTGGTGGCAGATGGAATAGAAAGGAGGAGGCAGAGGAGAGCTATCGTTCAGAGGCATAATTGACAGAAATGAGTAAGTGATTGTATATAAGAGATGAGGGAGTGGGAGAAGTAAAATATCACAAAATGTCGCATTTGACTTTGTTCCTTTATTTTTGTTTGTTTATTTGCTTTGTTGGAGTGGTTTAATTTTTTAAAAATCACTTGATATAGAGGTTACAAGTCTGGTTAAGCCTGGGTAATTATTGTATTTCACCAAATGGAATAGAGAAGATGGGAAGCTTGGGAGGGAAGATGATGAGTTCAGTTTGGAACATGAGTCTAGGGTGCTGATTGGTCTAGATGGAAGAATTGAAAGACATGTGGCAGGAGCTTGGGAAAGAGGTAGAGAGCTGGTGTGGGGGCAGTTGGGTGGTGCAGTGGACAGAGCACTGGCCCTGGAGCCAGGAGATCCTGAGTTTAAATTTGACTTCAGACGCTTTAACACTTACTAGCTATGTGACCCTAGGCAAGTCACTTAACCCCAACTGCCTTCAAAACAAACAAACAAATAAATTACTGGGAATGGGGAGACTCTAAAGGATCAGCTGATGAAATGTTTCACTTTATGGCAAGAAACTGGAAACTGAGTGGATGCCTATCAGTTGGAGAATGGCTGACTAAGTTATGGTATGTGAATATTATGGAATACTATTGTTCTATAAGAAACGATCAGCAGGATGATTTCAGAAAGGCCTGGAGTGTCTTACATGAACTAATGTTAAGTGGAGTGAGCAGAACCAAGAGAATATTGTACAGAGTAACAAGAAGAGTATGTGATGATCAACTGTGATGCACTTGGTGCTTTTCAACAATGAGGTGATTCAAGGCATTCCAATAAATTTGTGGTAAAAATGCCATCCTCATGCAGACAAAGAAGTATGGAGACTGAATGTGAATCAAAGCATGGTATTTTCACCTTATTGTTGTTTGTTTGCTTGTTTGCTTGCTTTTTCTATTTCATGTTTTTTTCCCCCTTTGATCTGATTTTTCTTGTGCAGCATGGTGAATATGGAAATATGTTTAGAAGAATTTCACATATTTAACCTATATTGGATTGCTTGCTGTCTTGGGAAGGGGGAAGGAGAGAAGAGAGGGAAAAAAATTTGGAACATGAGGCTTTGCAAAGGTGACTGTTGAAAACTATCTTTGTATATTTAGAAAACTAGAAAACTATTTAAACAAAAGAAATTAAAACTCAGGGGAGATTGGAAATAAAGTTCTTTGAGAAATCTGCATAGAGATGATCATTCAACCATGGGAGCTGAGAAGATCACCCAGAAAGCAAAGAGTAAAGCCCAGAGCAGAGCCTTGAGGAACACTCCAGTTAGAAGGCATGACAAGGATAAGATGAGAAGGTGTGGGTGGACTGTGATAAGCACAATGGGAGGAATTACTCACATTGGTGAGATCATGGATCCATCAAAACATTGATGATTAAGTAAAGGCATAAATGGGATGCTCGTCACATTTGGAGATGTAAGAAAGCTAGGAAAGCTAGCTAAGGAGAGACAGGCAAGAGATAAGAAGAACTCAGTATGACTAGAATGTCCTGGGGGCAGAGGAAGATTAATCTTAAGAGAGAGCATGTTAGAATGGATAGGTTCAGATTTTATTAGCTGTGTGATCCTGAGCAATTCACTTCTTAACCTCTTTGAGTCTCAGTTTCCACATCTGTAAAATGGCAATCATTGTAGTACCAACCTCACAGGGATGTTATGTGGATCAAATGAGAAAATGTAGATAAAATATTTTGCAAATCTTAAAGCCCTATGTAAATGTCAGCTTAAAATAAGATTAAATTCTGTAGAGATAAATATAAAGGCCTTCCCTTGTTTTAAAAAAAGTCATCTTCACAAGTATAAAATGGAGGAAATGTTGTTAGACAGGAATCTCTACAAACAAAATCTAGTGGACTTCAAGGTCAATATGAGTGAAGCATGTGAGATGGCGGCCCCCCCAAAAAAAAAATTTAGCACAATTCTAAAAAAGCCTTAGGGCTCAAAATGAAGGAGGTGATTGTGCCATTGTTCTCTGCTCTGGTCGGAACACGTCTGGATAATTGTGTTCCATTCTTGGTGCTTCATTTCAGAAAGTCATTGGCAAATTGGAGGCCATCCAGGAAAGGAGAGATGAAGATGGTGAAAGAATTGGAGACATCATCATTGGAGAAGCAGTTAAAGAAACTGCAAGTGTTTATCCTGGAAAATCAAAGATTTACATAGGATATGATGGATCTCTTAAGAGTCTGAAGGATTGTCATGGAAAAGTGGAATCACCCTTGTTCCATCTGGTCTGGGAAAGCAAAAGTAGGAACAGTAAGTGGAAGGTGCTGAGACATTCAATAGAATGACAAAATCCCTTAAAAATACAACTACCTCCGAAGTTGAATGGGCTGTCTTGAGAGGCAATGTGTTCTTTCCTAATCATTGAAGTTCTTCACATAGGAGTTGGATATCATGAAATGACTTCTTATTCAGGTAAGGCCTTAACTAAATGATCTCTAAGACCTCTTTCAACTCTGAGTTCCTAGGATTCCATGACATTTACTGAGACTTTGAGAGCTCTTATGAATCTACTCTTTCTCATGTTTCTAGTTACCAAAAACAAAGACTCCCAGAAAACTCGTGAATTTGTCCATATGTTATAGGGGCAGGAAGCTGGGGGAGGTGGCAGAAGATATCCTTGAAGAGGGTCAGGAAGAGGGGAACTCTGGTACAAAGCAGCATAGTGGCAGAAGATGCATTGGGGACAAGTGGAAGCCTTTAGGAAGGTAGAAATCAAATGGCCAAGGAATCACTTAGAAATATCCATCATCACTGGATTTATGGAAACAGAAAGTCTTCTTTGCAAAGGGTATCACTCTTTGGGGAGGAAGGGAAGAAAAGGAGATATTTTTGTTGAAGGACTGGAGTGTGTGTGTGTGTGTGTGTGTGTGTGTGTGTGTGTAGTTTTTTAAACTAAATGACCATTTGGTTATTTCCCAAACTCTGCAGATGGTTAGCCTAGGCAGCCACCTAATCTATAATTGGCTTTTCATTGTCTCCAGCACTGGAATGTGTGTAGGTATGGAGATGAGGGTGGGGGTAGAAATGGAGGAAGGAGTGTATGTTTTTGTTTAAAATATCAATAAGTTAATTTTAAATGAGTTTGCCTTAAAAATCTTCCTATTTTTTACTCCTTCTCAGCTAGGGAAATTGGGAGATTATGTAATTACATTCATTATTTCAAGAACTCCAAAAAATCTGTGATCTATTCATTATAAGAATTGTGTTTTTTTTTCATTGTGGATAGAGTGAGGGGAGGGCGGAGAAACTATTGATGGTGTTGCCAGAAAAAAAAAAGAAAAGATTAAAGGTTATTGAAGCATTTTTTAAAATTGCACAGAAGAAAACAGAAAAGTTCAAAAGGAAGCACAGACACATAGAATAGTTTTGAAAGTAATATGTTGAATTTCTCATATATTTTTTAGAAGTAAGCTATATGTAACAGAAATTCATGGTTTTACATATAATCTCTTTCTGTTCTACTTTATAAATGGGAATTGGGGAGGGTCATTAAGTGTAGAATAAAAATAAAATAAACTTATAACCTCCTCAGAGTGGCCATTTCTTCTACCAGTGAAGAGTCCAACCACATCATGGGAAATGGTCTTTAGACCCTAAACCCAATTCATCAAGTGCAGGCCACACTTCCAGGGATGAGTCCTTGGTCCTTGGACGAGGAATAAATGGCCTATCACTGGATCTATGCTTTCTAGCTTATGGGGACCTGCCAGAGTTTACACCCTCTAAGTGGAGATGCTGTTGGTAACCCTAGGTCACCTCTTTACCTTTGGAGAAGGATTTAAGTAGAGAAATTAGTACCAAATAGTCATTATGTAATAAAGGGCGTGTCCTTATGTAACTGCTCTGATGGTAACAGAGCTTTCAAGTGTAACTTGGGTATCCCAGGGCTACCTGATAACACAACCATTCTTTCCTTGCCTTGTATTGGCTTAGTGACATTTGCTCAATTTGCTTGTGTGGAGAAAATATGCCCTGGGTAGATCTCCAGTGGCGAAAGCCATTCCCCCCACTTACAGTGACCCCTCTAGGTTACCAAATCCTATCAAGGCTTCAAGGCTTAGCTCACCTCCCACCCCCTCCATCAAATCTTTCCTAGTCCTTCCCATACTTTCCTGATCTCCCGTGGATGTATTGTTCCACACCTTCAGAATGGCTCAGCCACATGCAGGCTGGCCCTTGGTCCTGTCAAGCTGCCTAATTGTTCCATCTCCCGCACAGTGTGAAGGGCTGACCACAGAGCTAGCTACAGAGTGTGGGTCAGGAAAGATATATTGCTTTAACAGGACTTCCATGATGTTGTTTTTTCCAGGTGGAAGTGTTAGGAAGGGGGAAAGGTCATCTTGTTAGCGGAGATTACCACCTGGTCCCCAAGGGATTAGGTTTTAGAGTCTTTGCTTAATTGGGAGGTAAATTTCTTCCTTTAGATGCCCATGAAATCAATCTGAGGCAGGGGGTAAGTGCAGGTTCCCCAAACCTCCATTCCACTCCGGATTGTACACCCTCCAGATCTTGTTTTTATGGCCAGCCCAAGAACAGTTTTTAGGCTCTGAGGGAGAGGCAGGGAGTGGGGGCTGAATTAGCTCTCTCCCTGGTTTAGTGTGAGTCATCCCAATCCGTTCTCCTGAGCAGCTCTGTCCTCCCACGGATTCCCCATAATCATCCCTAAGAAAGACTTTGCTGATTACAGTGTTTACTGAAAGCAGTTGGCCCTGTCTCACCCCCAGTTAGGACAAGGTGCTGCTCGGGTCCATGAACACCCAGGGGAAATAGTGGGAGGGTTTCTGGGGAAGCCCCAGGGGGAATACCCAGGGTCTGTGAGGAACCACGATGGCCCTTGAGCAGGAAGTTGTGGAGAAGTTTCTCAAAGAAAATCCCACCTTCACAGAGAAATACTTTGAAAAGGTTCTGAGCCCAGAGAATGTGATCGGTGCATGTGAGGGCAGGGGCCTGGTGGATTTCTCAACCTTTAAGGAGTTGTGCCAGGTGGAGGAGAGCGAAATGCTTTTTGAGCTTGTTCAGGACATGCAAGAAAATATCAACATGGAGAAGGTGGTCTTCAAAATCCTTAAGAGAATATGCACCATCATCCACGCCGACCGCTGCAGCCTCTTCATGTACCGGCAAAGGAACGGCGTTGCAGAACTGGCCACGAGGCTCTTCAACGTCCAGCCGGACAGCGTCCTGGAAGAGTGCCTGGTGCCCCCCGACTCCGAGATTGTGTTCCCTCTGGACATGGGTGTCATCGGACACGTGGGTCAGACCAAGAAGACCGTCAACATCCAGAACGTCGATGAGGTAGGGTCTCCAGTACTGACTTGAGTCTCTGGAGGTAAGGGCAATGAAAAAGCAGAGAGGGCAGAGTGGACCAATTACCTTCCCAGTACATTAGGGGTCAGAAGTCATCATTGGTTATGGGGTCCCTAATGGCCCTGATCCTTTTGTCTTTCAAGAAATAGCACAGCTCAGGCTTTCTTCTTACAATTCACATGTATGGTCAGGTAAGTTCTTTCATTCCAAATGAGAATATTATGTGGTCAGGTCTGAAATGTCTGTGTCTTTAGGTCTGGAGTCATTCGTCCAAACTGGAGAATTCTGTCTCCCAAACATGTGCCTTTGCTTATGCAAAATTCCCTTTCCCTCTTCAATTGTCCTTACATATGACACCAAATTAAAAAATCATCAAGTCTGCCTTCATTTTCCCAGGCAGTAAGACCTCTTCTTTCCCCTTTAAGCCTCACAAGGAATCTTACTTTCATCTTTTTTAGATTTGTCATATAAGATGATTAAAACGATCATCAATTATATTATGATGTAATATACATTATGTTATGATATAAGGACATGACATACAAAACTGTTATTATAATTGGTTATCTGTCCCGGTATCATTATACTAGATTTTGAGGGCAAGGACTGAATCTTTTTCTGCAATTTGTATCTTCCTTGGAATCAAGCACAGATCTTTGCACACAGAATGTTTATTTAGTAAATATTTAGTTGTGGAATTGAATTATAATGTCTGTGTATACATAGAATCAAAGATTTAGAGTTAAAAGTGACCGAAAGGTCATTTAGTCTAATGTCTCATTCTACAGATGAGAAAACCAAGGCCTAAAGAAATTAAGATGGTTTGCCTGGGATTACATGGGCAGCAAATGGCAGTACTGGGACTGTATTCCCTGACTCCTAATTCAGTATTTTTTTTCCTGTACAGTGCTGTTTTTGAGGTTCAGTCTCTCTCGGTTGCACATCAGAGACTTTATCCCTCACCACCATTCCTTTACTTCCATCTCCCTTCCCTAAAACATTATCCTGAAAGTTGGAGAGCTACTCCATGGGACTGGGCTGGGCTTTCTGGCAGAAGGGCCACTGATCCCCTGGAATGGAGTTTGAGGAGTTCCCACAAGAGTCACTCTTTGCCCAATAAAAGGATGCAAGGCTTTCCCGTGCCCAAGTGAGATCCTGCCCACACCATCCTGAGAGCAGCCGAGAGGTACCTTAGGGTCTCTGTTGATCTCATATACAGAAGTCACTCAGTAAGTCCCTTTTCACTGAGTGATAGGTCACAGAAATCTGGTCCCTTTCTTATAAAACTGGAAAAATTCACTCAAGAAAGATACCAGCCCCTTGTCACTGGACTCTGGTCCAACGTCATGTATAGACAACCTGTGCCTACAAATCCTGATTAGGGCCATAGGTCACGATATATTTAGAACTAGAAAAGATCTTAGAGCTCTTTGAGTCCATGAGCAGGGAACTGAGAGGGAAACTGAAGTCTAAATAAGTTAAATGACTTGTCCAAAGCCACACTGATGCTAAGTGGCAGAGTCAGGTGACTGCAAATCCATTGCTTCTTGCATGGCCCAAATAGGTAAGCAATACACAGAGAAGACATACAAATACACTGTCTTGGAGGGTTTAGATCAGTTCATATAGACAGACCATCATAGGCTACTAAAGGGAATGGCTTTGCTTGGGGACTTAAACTCTGAGGATGACATGAACCTGATGGTCTAAAACTATTTGATTCAATAAGCATTTATTAAGCACTTACTGTATTCCAGGCACTAAACTAGGCACAAGTGTTGCTTCAATACTTCAGTGATTCTGTGATCACCCTGATTTGGGCAGTCACTCCACTGACACACACACACACACACAACACATCCATGCCTTCTCCTCCTGCCCAGTTCTTATATGTGTTCTCCCAGAGGAAGAAAAATCCACTGGGCTGGACCCTTCCTCCGGACAAGCTGTTCTGACCTTTCACAGCGGTACCTGACGGTGAAGTGCCGGAGTTGTTACCTACTATCCGCTGCTCTCACACTGTATTTGTCGGCCCCTTTTCCTGATCACCCGATTCCTCAATGCCCTTTCTCCCCTCTGAGATCCTCCTCATTCTATTTCAAAGTTATCACTGGAAATCCATTGCAAACCATCTGTTCCTAACATGTATTTGTTTTTGACAACTAAGTGATAGAATGGATAGAGTCCTGGATCTGAATTCAAATTCAGCCTCATACCCTTACTTGATACTTGCATGATACTGGGGAAGTACTTTAAACAGTCTGCCTCAGTTTCCTCAGCTGTAAAGTGGGGGATAATAATAGCACCCATATCCCAGGATTGTTTTATGAATCAAACGAGATAATTTTGGAGGAAGAGAGGAAAAGAAAAAGGAGAAGAGAGAGGAGGAGGAGGAGGAGGAGGAAAAACAAGAGATAGAAGTAAAGAAGAATAAGAACACTGAGCAAAGAGAACACATCATTAGTTATGATGGCAATGTTTAAGATGACAACTTTTTTTCCTGAGGCAATTGGGGTCACACAGCTAGGAAGTGTTAAGTATCTGAGGTCAGATATGAATTCAGGTCCTCCTGACTTCAGGCTGGTGCTCTATCCACTGAGCCATCCAGCTGCCCCAAGATGATAACTTTTTAATAAAAAAAAAACCCCACAAAATGCACATTTTCAAATACTTAGATTCTGATGAGATATTTCAAGTTTATCTGGCTACTTTTTTCCCCGGGTATGCATCTTTAAAAGTGGTAGCTAACAGCTGAAGCCTTGAAATGTTATATAAATGCTAGTTATTATTAATATTGTTTTTCCCCTATGGATTATTAAACTGACCTCTTTTGAATAATTATGGATCGCATTGAAGAATGTTTTGGAGCTTGAAGCAATTGGCCCAATGCCATCTTCAAACAAATATATGTGGAAGACTTCATCATCTCTAAGAAATCCCTCTATATAGAACTTCCTCCAGGAGACTGGCAAATACATTTCCCATCTTATGCCTTGCTTGAAATTAATAATCCAAGCTCCTGTCATCAAACAGATTTATTTCTCTTGCTGCATTTGTCAAACAGTCTTGTATAATCTTAAGGAGAAAAACTCTTAAGGTTACCTTTTATTTTTTGCTCTATCAAGCTAAATATATTGTTTTGTGTTTAATAATCAACATAAAATAAACACAGCAGGATCTTGTTTTCTTTACAGTTTTTAGTCTCATGTCGATTGTAAAGATAAAATCTGCTGGGAGAAGGCATTTACATTTTTAGTAAAGATTTCATCGAACATTGTCATCAAGGATTCTCTTATTACATATATAGATGTCTTCATGATGATTTCAAAAGATGAAAAAGTCAGTATGTGGGTCAGCAATTATTGACATCCTCACAGGTGCTTTGTAGGGGTAACGCCATCAGTAATTTTTCCAGTCTTTCAGCATTTTTCCTCTCCCTGAGTTTTTTTTTTTTTAGCCTTAATTTCCCTCCTTCATTCAAGCTGGAAATATTGATGCAAGTAAGTCACCAGCCCAATCCCACTGCTGATAGGTGCAGAGGCTTTGATCCCCTATCTGACCCGGGCAGGTTTATCCCTTCTCAGGCAGCTTTGTGACCCTGACACTCCCTCCCAGATACTCGCCATATTGGTGTTAGACTTTGTGAGAACACCTCATTGGCTTTAACCCTACTTCAGCTCAGAACTCTCAGGTTCAAGCACCAGCTTCAGCTTTCCCAGTAGCAGAGACCACAAGAAAACAGCATTGCACATGGCTCCCTGAGCTATTTTATAAGATAATCATTTATTACTCTCAAGATTGTGTCACTAGAATTCCATGGGTAGTTCTTTGTGTATTTGGTCTAATATAGCAATTCATCTCAAATTCATTTTCTTGAGTGCCATTTCAACTTTGAATAGCATATCTGAGATTGAAATGTTAGATTCCAAGTAGAATGTCTCCCCTTTCCTTAATAATGAGCACTGACAATTTTTTCCTATTTCATTCTACTTTTTTTTTCCTCCCACTTTCATTTGTGAAAGCTCTTGGAGTGATATGGGTTCAGCCGGGCTTCATGCCATCTTGTTGTAATCTTGTTTATGCTGTTTCGTGATGTGGTACTCTGCATCGTCCATCTTCTCCCTCTAAGGTTTTTACACTTTAGTTTGTATTCTACACCAGTGCCATCAAACACATGGCCCTGCCTGTAATACTCCCAAGTGTAGCCCGAGCAGGATTAAAGTGTAATTGGGAAATATTTAACCAAATAAATAAAAATACAGTAGAACATAGAATATTACGTTTTAAAACTAAGTCAATATGCAGCCCCCAGGGGATTACTATGTATGGGTAAGTGGTCTCCATTTATATTTGAGTCTGACACCTCTGTTCTGGACCATCATTACCATTGGCTGCCACATATTTTTGGCTTGTCTAAGACATCAAGTTTGCTGGCTAAGATGATTTCTAGGTTTTTTTGACCTCCTTGTTGTAAAAGCTACTTTACATGAATAAAATTTTGTAGAGAATATGATAATGAATGTAAATATTTTTGCTTTCAGGCATCTAAGTGGTGCATTGGATAGAACACTGGGTTGGAATTAGAAAGTATCTTCATGAGTTCAAATCCATTTTCAGAGACTATTTGTGTTACTCTGGTCAAGTCACTTAACTCTGCTTCAATTTCTCATCTATAAAATGATCAGGAAAATGGGATGGCAAACTACTCCAGAATCATTGCAAGTCCCTATATGGGGGAGGGGGGGGGTTGAAGAGTCAGGACGTGACTGAAATGACTCATATAACAACAACAACAACAACAAATTTTTGTTATTCCTCATTTTCCATTTCTCAGCATCAATGGCATTTTTAATGTGAAAGTGTGTCTTCTTATGTTTAACCTTTTTTCTAAATTGATGTTTTCTTTGCACAAAAACAGCCAGGTCTGAAACAATTCCTACATCAGTAATTAATTATTTCCTGTCAGTTAAAATAGAATTTCATTTATGTGTATATGTGAGATGTTTTATGGAAGCAAATATCTGTAATTCCAAAGCATAAGACTTCCAAGATAGCAGTGAGTCTCTTGTATTCTCATACTTGAGTTTTATTATACAAACTATGTTTTCCATCCTTCCCTGAGCCTTTTACATTAAGGCCACAGAATATCAAATTGTCTGTCAGTTTTGTTCAGAAGACCTTGTTAAGCACTTCACAGGATTTCTCTCTCTTGGTGCTCTGCAATAGGTGTTGGCAATTAGTTGCACTTATTTTCGTGATGCTCATTTTGACCAATACTAGATGACCAAGTGTCCTTCAAAGTGTTTCTTGATGCCTAAAGTCACTATGCATATAATTCTCACAATTCCTTTGTATGTCTTTCCAAAGAGAACTTGTGAGCTTTGATTCCATTTTGTTTTAATTTCCTTTTTGTCTTCTGGTTTTGTTAAGTCATGAAAATATTAATATTGATGCAATTCGTTTTTTCTACTATGTCAATTCATTGTCATTTGGACATTCATTTATCATTGGACAAAGAGTTTACATTTTGAGTGCCAATAGTAAATTATAGATAATTTAAAGATTTTGTGATCATCACCTCACTACAGAACAGTAAGGAGCCACAGACAACTAGGGACCACTTTTATTTTGTTTTCATAACATGGGTCTTCAGAATCAAAGAACCCATCACCAAGTAGCCTAGCCTACTACTAGGACTAAATCTCTTCTCTTTGATGAGGTTAGCCCTCAGCAACAGATATCACTTGTTTCTGGGACCACATTTAAAGTCTTATCAGCAAGGAAAGAAATTTACATTCTCGTGATAGACTTTGAGAATCTAGGGTAACTTCCATGCAATGATGAAACATCAGAGACTCAGGAGATACAAAGATAAATGTTTGACTCCAGGATCTTATGTTCTACTACATTCAGTCACTAGGACAGTGTCTGGAACATTAAATATTTGTTAATTGATTGATCTCTGGGGGAAATTTGACTTATACACAGATAAGGAGTGATGGGGGGCAAAAGAAAGGTATAGACAAATTTTTCTGGAATGTTTGAGGGTAGAGAAAGCACTTTTAGCCAGAGAGAAGCAGAGAAGGCTTCTTGGAAGAGAAGGGATGACTGAGGGAAAATTAGAGGGAATGCTGTTTGATGTTCCTAGGTTTCTATTGATGCCATGAATATAGTCCTCAAGATCTTAGGCTGGGGTTTTTAACCATTTTTGTGTAAAATAGGCCTCTCCGGCAGTCTGATGAAGCCTATGGATCTTCTCAAAATCATGTTTTTAAGTAATTGAAGGAACTACTAAAATTCAGTTAGAAGTTAGTGAAAAATAAAGATGTAATTTTTTTCTCATTCAAATTCATAGACCCTCCTGAAATCTATCCCTAGACACTACCATCCAGGGTAAGAATTCCTGCCCTAGGTCAGATACTCAAGTGGCATTAAAATAGTCCAGTCCAAGTGACCTTAGAGATCATTACATTTCAAACTTCAAGGGGAAGTTTAAACTCTGAGAGAAATGATATCTCAAAGAGTCAAATCATCTCTACAGTCAGAGCTTTTTTGAGCTTCTCAGTAGCTGAGATCAAAACACTGAGCAGATGGGGAAGAAAATGGATATAATCATGAAGAATGCATGACTACTTTCTGGGATCCATGTGACATTTTGAAGGATGGAGGGATGGAGGTCAAGACAAATATCAGGGCATAAAACCAGAGAATCTGTGGTGGATATAAAGCAGGGCTCTTAAACTTTTTCTATTCACAATCCCATTTCACCTGAGAAATTTTTATACAACCCTGGGCATATGGGTATATAAAATAGATGTACAAATCAAACATTTCCTTATAATAAGTCATAATTTTATGACCCCTACATTCAGTTATGAAACCTCATGTGGGGTTTAAGAAGCTTTGGTATAAAGCATTAGGATGGTCTCACACTGATTGTATCAGATTGCCTTCCACCTTTTCTGTATATATACTATATGTGTCTGGTAATTTACATATTCTCTCTCACTAGAATATAAACAACTTGAGGGCAGGGACTGTTTCTGTCTTTCTTTATATCCTTAGCACATAACACAGTTCCTAGTGCTTTCAACTGCTTGTCAACTGACTGACTGGTCTGGCTCATAATGATCAGTATGGGATTTTAGGATGTTATGTCAATTCAGAATATCAGGATGCCCAGACTAGAGGGTTATAGTAAATTCAGGATGTCAGAGGTGTCTTGTCAGACAGGAGAGCAGCAGTGTATGATGCTGGGTGTTCTGGCCATATGGATTAGTGATCAGATAGAGTGATCTGACAGAGAGTCAATGAAAGATGGAAGAGAAAACTGGCTGGAGCATTTGGAGTCAGAGGCTATTGATCTATATTGATGAGCATGCTTGTCTGATGATAGCTTTAAAGTTATTGATATTTGTGTTTCTTGCTGGGCAGTTTTGACCTAGGAGGTAAGAAGAGGGTCGACTGTTAGGCCATTGGGAAAGACTTTTGATTATGACTTGCTTGAGTCAGCTTCAGTTAAGAGTAGAGGCTGAGGATTTAATCTTCATGTAGAGGTGTGCTAGAGTCACTTACAAAGACTAATGAGATCCAATTAATTTTCTACGTGAGCATTTACAGAAATGGGCAAATACTACAAAACCGAGTTTGATTTATTGATTGTTGGGTTTTTTAACTGTCTAGATTTAATAAAATAATGGATAATGTGTTAGATTTAATAAAATGATGAATAAATTGTTAATAATGTAAATTAAATTTCAAAGTGTGTCATCATGTGTACATTTATACATTATATACATTTATACATCATATATACATGTATACATTTGGGTGAGAGAAGAGGTGGTTGTTAAACACTTAACACATGCCCCCTGCTCACATGTCAGAAAAGGGTCAAGAAAAGTGAGAGAGACAAAAGTCACTGGGCAGTTCCTCATTTCACTCTGAGACTCTCACTCAGTCTATGTGAAGAATAGATAATATGGTCCTTCCCTCTCCCTTTCCTACCTAGAGTGAGTCCCATGGTCCATTCACCTATTTTGAGTGAACATATTGACATATTTGTCTATTCAATCCATGTGCTCTGGATCAAACTACTACAGCCATAACATTACTTTATTCTGTCATACATTGTTTATTAAGTATCTACCATGTTTCATGCTCTTTTCTTGGGACTAGAATTATGAAATATATGCATAGTTCTTGCCTTAAGGAACGGATAGTCTATTAGGAAGATAAGATATTTATACAAATACTTATAGTGCAAGTTAGAAGATGGTAATTGTACAAAGTCAAACTGAGTGAACAGAAAGATGCTAGGAGGGAAAAGCCACTTTAGGGAGACAGAGCATGGAGAAGAGAGGCCTAGAGGAAAAGAACTATCACCTGCTTGAATACATGGCAGCAGAGAAGATGAGAAGTGAGAAAATAATAAAGGGGAATATGTAGAATAAGACAGCTGAAAAAAAGAGGTTTGAGCCAGATTGAAAAGAATCTTGAATGTGAGGATGAGAAATTTACATTTCATTAATTTAAGCCAGTGACATGATCAGAATTTTGTATTAGGAAGATTACTGTGGTGGTGTGTGAAAAACGGGTTGGAGAGGGAACAGTCGAGCCTAGGAGACTTATAAGAGTTTAGGAAAGAGTGGATGAGGGCTCAAACTAAGGCAGTTGCTGTGTGAGCAGAGAGATATGAGGAATATTGTGGAGATACAATTGTTTGTGCTCGGCACTGGGACTGAGTATGTGGGGTGAGGAAGGGAGAAAAGTCAAAGACAATTCAGAGGTTTTATGCTCAGGTGACTGGGAAGATGACGGTATCATGAACAAAATATTACAATTTAGAAAGTCTGCCAGGCTTGGGGAGGGAATAAGAGATGATGAAGTTAGTAGCTGACAAAATCACAATGGGCAATCCAAATAAATATCTGCAGCAAGCGGATTGAGAGAGGAGACTGAACATTGGGAGGAATCAGGGCTACAGAGACATATTGGTTGCTCATTGACAGAAAAGGGATCATTGAAGCCAGGAACCCAGGAAAGCATGTAGAGGTAAAAAAGAAGAGGGCTAAGGATAAAGGCTTGGGATGGTGCCTACAATTATGGAGGTGTAGGAGAAAGTGGGAAAAGTACCAGCCAAGACTAGAAAGGAGCAGTTCAAGAGGTAGAAAAAAACTAGTGGCAAAATGATTGTATATATGTAACATATCAGATTGCTTGCTGTCTTGGGAAGGAGATAGGTTAGGAAAAATTTGGAATTCAAAACCTTACAAAAATGAATGTTGAAAACTATCTTTATATGTAATTAGATAAATAAGCTACTATTGAGAGAGAAAAAGAAATCACCGGCAAGCAGGAAAAGTGCTTTAGGAAAATTTGATGATGGAGAGATCACTTTCAGCAGAGATAATCAGGGAAGGCTATGTGAAGAAGGTGACTGAACTCACAGGAAGAAAGAATTCAGAAAGATAAAGATGAAAAAGATTTGAATTCCAAGTCTGGGGAAATGCTTGCATGAATGCTTGAAAGTAGAAGACGCAACGTGAGGTTTGCAGAATGATTGATATTCCATTTTGGCTGAAACAGAGAAAGCCAACGGGAAGGATAATAAATGAAGCCAGAAAGCTAAGTTGGAGGCAGACTGTGGAAGGCTTTAACTGACCAGCTAATTGGTTCATATTTCATTCTAGAGGCAATGGGAAGCTACTGAAGAATTTTGAGTAGGGAAGTGATATGGTTAGACCTATGCTTTAGGAAGATTATGAGGGAGATGGCTTAGAGAGAGTGGAGGCCAGGAAAGAAATTAAGAGGCTCTTGTCCAGGGGAGAAGTGACAAAGACCTAAATTAGAATAGAGCAATAGAAGTGGGGGAGTGGATATAAGGAATGAGGGAAAAAGAAGAGTCAAACGTGATTCTGAGATTTTGAATCTAAGTGAAAAGATATGGGGTAGTGGCTATAGGAAAGTTGGAAAGATGGGAATTTAGGGGGAAAGTTGGTGACGTTTATTGAGTTGAAAATAATAAGACATTTAGGTCCTTTTAGATGATGGAGATGTGTGACTAGAATGATGTTTGGGGAAATAGATTTGGGACTCATCTGTGTAGAAATAAACCATAGTAGCTTATGAGTTCATGAAGAGAAAATATATGTGGAGTTTATATAGAGAATAGAATCCCCCTCTTTGGGAGACAAGAGGCTGATGAAAAGAAATTTAAAAAGAAAGATCGTAAAAGCAGGAGAAAGTAGGGTCATGAAAACCAAGGGAAAAGGGAATATTTCAGAGAAGTAACTGATTAACAGTTTCAAATGCTGCAGAGATGTCAAAAAGCATGAGAACTGGGAAAATGGCAATAAATCTTGATACTTAATGAGCTGAAGGGGAGGTTTCATCAGAGTGGTAAAAACAAGATTGCAAGAGATTAAAGAAACGAGAGGATAGAGAAGTGAAGGAAGCAGGTGTTGACTATTCTTTATTGAAGTTTGACATTAAAAAAGTATGGAGGTATGGGATATATGGGGATGATGGGTTAAAAGAAAGGATTTTTTGTGGGAAGGAGGTTGGAAAGACAGTTTTTAGGCAGAACCTTCCTATTTCTATCAATGGCACCCAGGTCTTCAGCATTCATCCTCAAAGTATTCTCTCTCAAACAATATGTCCAATCAGTTGCAAATTTTTTTTATTATTTCTACCTTTAGAATATCTCTTCTACATTAGACATACATGTATATATATATATATATATATATATATATATATAGTAGCCACAAGAGTGGAAAGAAACATATATATATATATATATATATATGTTTCTTTCCAATATATATATATATATATATATATATATATATATATATATATATGTTTCTTTCCACTCTTGTGGCTACCATATTGGTTAAAGTCCTCATCATTTCTCATCTGGACTATGTCAGTGGTCTCTTAACTGGTCTCATAGTTTATCTCTCTCTATTCCAAACCATTCTCCCACCCAGCTGCCAAAATGATTTTCCTAAAATGTAGACCTGACCATGTCATTATCTACCTTCCTATCCCTATTCCATAAACTCCAGTAGCATCCCATTACCTCTTGTATTCAATTTAGAGTCCTCTACTTAGTATTTAAAGCTCTCTATGATCTGTCCCCTTTCTACCTTTCTGATTTTCTTATACTTTACTTTCTTCACATGCTCCACAGTCCAGATTTACTGGATGACATACTATTCCTAGAACAAGCCAGTCTATCTCTTATCTCTGTGCCTCCATTCTCCCCTTCATCATCCTTGCCTTTTAAACTTTTCTTGTCTTTGTTCAAGATTCAGCTCAAATCCTATTTTCTTCAGAAGGCTTTTCCCAGTCCCTCCAACTGCTAGTACCTTCCTCTCTGAAATTATCTCATATCTATTTTGTATATGCATATGCATGTATATACTTGTATGCAGATAATCATTTACATATCTTCACTTTGAGAGAAGGGACTGTTTTTTGCTACTTCCTCCTTTTTTCTCCTCTTTCTTTTCCTTCTTTTCTTCTTCTCCTCCTCCTCCTCCTTCTTTGTCTTCTTCATCATCTTTGTCGTCTTCATCTTCTTCTTCTTCATCATCCCTAGTGCTCAGCACAATGTTTGTAGTAAATAGTAAACAATTAGGTGGTTAAAAAAATATCAATAAAAGAAAGCGTCAGAAGTAAGAAACTGAAGATGAGAGAGGAAAGCTGAAAAAATATCATAGGATCACAGATTCAGACATCGCAGACTATGTAGTCCAACTCTCTTATTTTACAACAAGGATACTGAGGTATAGAAAGGCTAAGCCCAAGACACACGAGTACTAAGAAAAATATGGACTGAGATTCTCTGGCCCAGATGAAACATTCTTTCCACTACTCTCTATTGTCAGGGGTGTTCAACCTGAGCTCCTAGTGAGGGTCTCTTTGCTGGAGCTCTGTCTTTTCTCTTTCTTCTAACCTTTCATTCCTTACACATTCATCCAATTTCCTTTCCCTCTCTCATTTCCTTGGAGACTTTTCCTCCTGAGGAATTAAAAAAAAAACTGAAGATAGTACAACTTCTTAGACCAGTCTCTTGTCTCTATAAAAGGAAGTTCTAGGTACAAGCATGCTTATAATGCTCCAAACCCTATTTCCCCTGATTCAGTCAGATATGAGTAGGGAATAGCATTGCCATCTCTTCTTCCCTATAAGGCCACAAGGCAGCTTTGTTTGGGAATTCCCCCATCCTCACCCAGGCTCCAGTATTTTTCCTTTTAATAGAGCCCAAAAAAAGAGTAGGGGGGAGAAGAACATGAAGAAACTTCTCATTGAACATCATAGTCTGATCTCAATTGAATATGAAGTAGAATGAGGTGATTACAATCCTCTTATTTTAATCTGTTATAATTAATCTTCAATCCATGTGACCCAAATATAATAATATCTCAGATTATTTCATCTCCTGTTCCTTTTTTTAACAAGTGGGTCACCATGAATCAAACAGTACCAATGAGCACAAATTATCTGAAAGAAAACACTAACAAATCTACAAGACATCTAAGGCTGTGACTCATGAAATCATTTTCCTTTCTTCCTCCCTTCCTTCCTCCCTTTCTTTCCTTCCTTCCTTCTTTCCTTTCTTCCTATTTCCCTCCCTCCCTTCCTTCCTCCCTTCCTATTTTCTTTTATTCCTTCCTTTCCACTCCCTTCTTTCTTTCCTTCCTTCCTACCTTCCTTTATTTCCCTAACTCCATCTTGTTCCTTCCCATTCACTATTAAACTTTAACACAGAATAATCTGTACTAAATGCATCCACTTCCTTTCTACTTACCTATTTGTTAACCTTTTACTATTTGGCTTATCTTTCCAATGATTCTATTCCTTTTACCCAGGTGACCAAAACCTATTGATCAACAAATCCAGTGTTTTCTTCTCAGTCCTCATAATCCTTTATCTCAGCATTTGACCCATCAATAACCTCCTCCCAGATATTCTCCTCCATTGGTTTCCATGACATTCCCTTCTTGCTGTTTCTCAATCCCTTCTTGCTGTTTCTCAAACATCTGGCAAAGATACTTGAATGTACTAGGTGCACAATGAATGTTTGTTGAATCAATGAATAAAACACAACTTTCTTTAGAGAAGATGTAGGTTTTTCTTCCAATGGGAGATCAGTACATATATTTGATCATAGGGTTATAAAATTAGAACTTGAAGGGTTCTTAGAAGCCAATTATGAAAAAGGAGAAGCTATAGCTAGACAAGAGACTGGAATTAGGACTGGTGGGTTTGGGTTTATGTGATGTTTAGTGCATCAGCTGGGGTTAGAGATTATTAATATCTCAGGCAAACCAGTATTCCATTTTAGCCTCTACCTTCAAAATATAGGTGGAACCAGTTTTTCTTAATACTTTCCATCTGTAGCTGGCACCAGGAGCCTGACTTTTCCTTAATCAATGACTGTTCTGCTCCTCACTCAGGGACAGGGCAGCTTTCAAAATAAAAAAGGTGGGGAGGAAGATTGGAGGAGGAATGAACTTGCCTGAAGCACTTACCTCCTGCTCACTCAGACTTCTCCCAGCCAGCAAGCACTGACAACCAAGCTTACTTTAGCCTGCGGGCAGAAAAGAGTGCTTTAGTAGATACCCCTTTGGGAAGTTTATCAAATATTAATAAATCAAAACTCATTGAAATTCTCTAGTAGTTGGTTTGAAAGAATGGTATCAAGGACTGAGGTCCAACCTTCTGTCCTTTTTGTATCTTTGTATACTATAAACCATTCAGTATTTTTTTCTCTCTGCATTCCTACCAATAATAAATTGAACAACCAGGAATAAGTAGGATCAAGCAAATTTTATCTAGCTGGCAAATTCAAACTGCTTAAACAGAAATTTTAGAGGACAGATGTAAGTTTTGGAATTAATCCTGCATTTGGACAGAGAGGGAGGGGAAAGGAATTAGACTATGTCTTTCTCATATCTCCTGAAAGGAAACAGTTCAGTGATGTCTCAGGCCATTCCAGTCAATCTTCTCAATCAGAGAACCAGAAGGTGGAAGCCCCATGGAGCCAAACTGTCATAATGTCCAGTCCTTAGTCCCATGAATCAACTTCTGTTCTCTCATTCACTCGATTCCAATTCTCACAATCAAAGTCTGTCTCTTCCAGACTCAAAGCCACCAGTCCTAATTCCAGTTTCTTGCCTAGCTGTAGCTTCTCCTTGTTCATAATTGACAATAGTCTCAAGTCCTCCCAGGCTGGGAAGCTCAACAGTGTGTTCATCTGGACTATATTCCTGAAAAGCTCTATGAGCTGGTCTTTGAAGTCTTTGCTCTATCTTCAGAGAGCCATCTCAAAAGCCTCCTACATGTCTAAAAGAAATACAGAGGTTGATGCTCATTCTTGGGTTGGCCATTTGGCACCCTCAGTGAGAGGAAATAAATAATGACAAATCATGGAGACTCTATGATCTATGGAGCCAGGGGTTGATTGGAATTGGCAAGAAATGATAATATGTATACTCTTTAGCTTGGAATTTGAAGCCCATCACAATCTGGCTCCAGGCTACTTTTCCAGACTTAGTGCACATCATTTCCCTTCACACAAAATACTTTCCAGCCAGATTGGTTTCCTCATCTGTAAAATGAGCTGGAGGAGAAAGTGGCCAAGAATAATAACTCTGATTTCTTTAATATTTTAAATCTTGCAAAGCACTTTCTTCATGCTCCTCAACTTGTGAAGGATGTGCAAGTACCTCCATTTTTTTTTATCAATATGACATTTGAGATTCAAAAAGATTAAGTGATTTGCAAAAGACTAAATCCCAAATGAAGCTCTGATCTTGATAAAGGGGAAGTATTGGATGTTTTTTTGTTGTTGGTCACTTATTTTTTAGTTGCGCCTGACTTTTTATGAACCCATTTCGGGTTTTCTTGGCAAAGACACTGGAGTGGTTTGCCATTTCCTTCTCCAGATCATTTTACACATGAGTAAACTGAGGGAAGCAGGATTCAGCCCAAGGTCACACAACTAGTAAGTGACAGATTCCAGATTTGAAATCAGGAAGATGAATCTTCCTGATTTCATGCCTGGTGTTCTATCCACTGTGCCATCCATCTATTTGCCCCAAGCTGTGGAAGGTTTAAGTGGAAATGTCCCACAAATATTTGGAAGTGCAATTTTATACCTCAAGAAAGATGTGGGACTGGAAATACAGATTTGGGGGTTAGTTAAATGGAAGAATATAACAATAATTATAATATTTATGTAGTGTGTTAAGATTTACAAAACACTTTACAAATAGTTTCTCATTTGATCCTAACAACCCTGGGAGGTAGCTGCTATTATTCTACCTATCTTACAGATGAAGAAACTGAGACATAAATAGGTTAAATGATTTACCAAGGATCACACAGCTAATAAATATTTGATACAGGATTAGAATTCAGGTTTTCTTGATTCTAGGTTCAGTATTCTATCCACTGAGCTACCTTGTGGTCTAGATATGTTGTTGAAAGGATGAGTAAGCTCCTGTGAGCTAATAAGAGGACCATGGGCTTCAAACTGGGTAGGGAATCCTTAGACACCAGAATAATAAAACTGTGAATGAAAAGGGGGGTCTTTGCAATAAGGCTGAAAAAGTAAAATGGCACCAGATCATGGAATGCCTTGAATGTCAATTTACTAGCTGTGTGGACAACAGGGAACCTCTATCACATTTTGAGTAGGTAAGTGACCGATCAGATTGTTTCAGCTTAAATTATTTCAGCTGCTACATGAAGGATAGACCAGAGAAGGAAGAGACTAAACATAGGGATCTCAGATAGGATGTTACAATAGCTGAAGGCCTGGACTAGGATGTTAGCCACAGGAGTAGAGACTTAGGTTAGCTCGTGAGAAATATTGTGCAAATAGCACATATAAAGCTGGAACTCATTGGATTTGGGGTTTGGGGACGAAAGGAGAGTGAAAGACTACTCAAAAGTATCAAGACTGGGTGACCAGAAAGATGGTGTGCCCTCAACAACAAGAAAAAATGGATTGGGAACACATTTGGGGCAGGGGATGAGAGAGAATTTTATGAGGCTGATTTGGTATACACTAAATGTGGACATTTGGTGACACTGGGCATAATATATAGATTGCTAGATTTGGGTCAGAAAGTACTGGATTCAAATTCTACCTCAGGTATTTATTTACTAGCTCAGGAACTCTGGGTATATCATCAAAATCACCATCATCACAGCTAACATTTATAAAGCCATTTATATAAATGGCCATTTACATAATCATTTATATGTGTCAGGCACTGTGCAAAGTGCTTTTACAGATACCATCTCATTTGATTCTCTACATGGAGGTAGATGCGATTATCACTCCCATTTTACAGATGAAGAAATCAAAGTAGACAGAAGTAAAGTGACTTCCTCAGAATCACACGGCTAGTAAAGCACTGATGCTGATTTTGAACTTGGGGCTCTCTGACTCCAGGTTTGGCAATCTATCCACTGTATCATCATTCATCTTTTCTGAGTCTCAGTTTCCCTATCTATAAAATGGATAGAATAACAGCAACTCATGGGGTTCTTCTAGGTTCAAATGAGATAATACCGGCAAAAGGCTTTATAAACCTGAAAGTGTCATATTATTATTTACTATTAATCCAGAAAGTACCAGGTGATTCAGGATTAGAATTTAGGAAATATAAAGTCAGGATTGAAGATACAAATTGATCAACATCTACAAAAAAAAAAAAGGATACATTTTATTAAGTACCTACTATGTACCAGATGCTGGGGACACCCTTGCCCTCATGGAGCTTACATTCTACTGAGTAAAACTACATGCGTATAGAAAAGCAGATTCTACATGTACAAAGCAGAGACAAAGTGAATACTAGTGGGAGGGTCAGGGAAAGTTTCATTTAGAAGGCGTCTCACTGGATGTTGTCAAATCATAGCATTTAGATTTCAAAATGACCTTAGAGCTCGTCTAGTTCAATCTATTCATTTTACAGATAGAAAAACTGAACTTCAGATCTGAGAGAAAATAGAAGTGACTAAAGAAGAGCTTACACATGTAGCACATAACAGACCCAGGGGCTGAACTCTGATTTTCTGTGTCTCATCCTTAGGATTATGTGGACTACAATGATTGGCCACTGTTACTATTCTAATCTATCAGTATATGTGGATATACCTAATCACATAAGCCGTGGCCTTTTCTTCCTGTGACATTTATAACCTGCTATCTTTCCAAATCTTCCCCCGATTATCTTCCAAAATAAACTCTAAGAAACTAACTCCATCAGGGTCCTCCCTGGCAACCAGCACCCCATTTATGCTTTTTGCTTAGATTTTAGTGCAAGCAATAGATTGATTCCTTTGTACCTATTTCAATTCAACCAGTGTATGGATAGGATCATACTGGCAGTAGCAGATAGGTAGATACATATATACATATACATACATAGACAGAAAAGCAGAAAGAAAGATAGAGAAACAGAGTGAGATACAGAGGTAGAACAGGTAAATAGGGCTAGACACATAAAACATCATATAGATATAAACATACACACACATATATACCTTCATGTATGATATCTATAGACATATAATATGATGTAATGGATAATAGAGATGGCAACGCTGCCTAATTCTTACTTCCTCCAATATTCTCTGACAAGGAGAATGATGTCTGGACTGACAAGGATTGAATACAAATAGCTAACAGGGAGCTACAACCCAAAGCTTTCTATTAGGGACTGGAAATATCATCTTATACTACATTGAATCTGCAATTTTCTCAATGTAGGAATTATATCTAACTCTAAAGATCAAGCCATCCATATCTGCTCTTTTTCAGTGACTCTTATTTTTGAATTCCTCTTAGTCCTCCCCATTAGATATGGGTAATAATGAGTTGTTAATTCATTGGGAAAAAAGAAAGGTATTGCGAAAACAGGGCAAGATACCATCCTTTCTCTTCTGGAGGGCCATCTCACAAAAGACAGTCCTGACTATCAGAGTATACTGAAGTCAGTCTTATTCTCTCCATTTCTCATAGTATCAGTTAATCTCAAAGTTACAGGTACATTAGAAGTCATTTAGTCCAACCCATACCTAAACAGAAATATCTTCTGTCATCCATATTAAATAGCCTTCTAGCATCTGCATGGATAGCTCTAATTATGAAGAACTCATTACTGCCCAAATTTGTTCATTTGGACCTTTTCCTTGTATGAAGCTGAAATCTTCCTCTCTACAATTTCTATCTATATTCCTGATTTTTCCCTCTTAGATAAAATAGAACAGATTAAACTTTCTTCTTTTTCTTTTAAAATATTTTTTCCAGTTGCTTATAAAAGCAATTTTAACATTCATTTTTATATAATTTTAAGTTCCAAATTCTCTCTCTTCTCTCCTCTTTTTTCTCCCCCCCTCATTGAAAAGACAAGTTATTTGATATAGGTTATACAGGTGCAGTCATGCAAAACTCATTTCCATATTACTCATGTTATGAAAGAAAACACAGACCAAAAAAAGAAAAAGAAAGTTTAAAAAATATGCTTTGATCTGCATTAAGATGTCATTAAAAAAGAAAGCTTTTTTTTAAAAAAAAGTATACTTTGATCTGCATTCAAACTCCATCAGCATTTTTTATCATAAATCTTTCCGAATTGTCTTGGATCACTGTATTGCTGAAAATAGCTAAGTCACGTGCAATGTTGCTATTAGTGTGAAAAATGTTCTCCTGGTTTTGCCCCCTTCACTTTGTATCAGTTAATGTAAACCTTTCAACTTTTTTCTGAAAGTATCCTGCTCATATATTCTTATAGCACAGTAGTATTCCATTACAATCACATACTATAATTCATTTAGCCATATTTCCCCATGGGTGGGTATCCCCTCAATTTCTAATTCTTTGCTATAGCAAAGCATATAGCATATAGCAAAGCAGCTATAGAGCTTCTATGAATATTTTTGTATATGAAGCTAACCCTAACCCTAAATGTACTCATTTTCAAAAATCTCTTTGGGATACAGCTCTAAAAATGATATTTATTGCTAGATCAAAGGGTATGCATGGTTTTGTCACCTTTAAGGGCTCCAAATTGCTGTCCAAAATGATTGGATCAGCTGACAACTCTACCAACAGAGCTTTTGTGTCCCAATTTCCCCAAATATCCTCCAATATTTGTCATTTCCTTTTTCTGTCATATTAGCAATCTGATAGGTGAAAGTGAATTAAGGGAATTTTTAATATGACAATAGATAGCTTTAATTTCTTCATCTAAAAAGTGCCTGTTCATATCCTTTGAGCATTTATCAATTAGGGAATGACTCATATTTTTAATAAATTTGACTCAGTTCTATCTCTCTATTTGATAAATGAAGCCTTTAACACAGAAACTTGCTGTAAAAAATTTTCCCACAATTATGTTTACTAACCATGTATTTCCCTCCATCCTATTTCCCCCTCAAACATGTTTTGCTTCTCACTACCACCTCCCCAAATCCACCCTCCCTACTCTCAGCTTCCCTGTTCTCTTAATCCCTTTTCTCTCCTACTTTTCTGTAGAGTAAGATAGATTTCTATGCCCATCCGAGTGTCTATGTTATTCCCTCCTTGAGTCAATTTCAGTGAGAGTAAGGTTCAAACATTTTCTCTCACCACCAAGCCAAACTCCCCTCCACTCTAAAAGCTCTTTCATGCCTCTTTTATGTGAAATAATTTACTTAATTCTACCTCTTCTTCCTGTTTCTTCCAGGACATCACTCTTTCTCACCCCTTAATTTTATTTTTTAGATATCATCCCATTGTAGTCAACTCACCTTGTGCCCTCTGTGCCCTCACATCAAACTGCCTTGATAATGATAAAGTTTTTAGAAATAAATGATCTTTTACATGTCAGTTCTTCAGATTCTTGAGGGACTCAGCTTCTTCTCAGAACTAATACAGGGAAACTGGGACACAAGGATAAGGGATTTCCTTCTCTCATTCCTCAACTCCAACCTGAAGTTTGGAACCTTTTGAAATTCTTAAGGTTTCATATGTGCAAAAATGTTTGTGGCAGCCCTCTTTGTAGTGACAAGGAACTGGAAATTAAGTGGATGTCCATCATTGGGGAATGGCTGAATGAGTTATGGTATATAAATGTAATAGAATATTATCATTCTATAAAAAATTATCAGCAGGTTGATTTCAGAGAGGGCTAGAGAGACTTGCATGAACTGATGCTAAATGAAGTGAGCAGAACCGAAAGAACACTGTACACAGCAACAAGATTATGAGATGATCAACTCTGATAGACTCGGCTCTTTTCAACAATGAAGTGATTCAAGGTTATTCCAATAGTGCCATTCATATCCAGAAAGCAAACTATGGAGATTGGATGTGGATCAAAGCATGGTATTTTCACTTTTTGTTGTTGTGGTTGTTTGTTTCTTTTTTCTTTAATATGGTCTTTTTCTCTTTTTATGAGATTTTTCTTTTTCTTTTTTTGCTGAAGTAATTGGGATTAAGTGACTTGCTCAGGGTCACACAGCCAGGAAGTGTTAAGTGTCTGAGACAGATTTGAATTCAGGTCCTCCTGACTTCAGAGCTGGTGCTCTATCCACTGCACTACCTAGCTGCCCCCTTTTTTCTTTTCAAAACATATGCAAGGATAATTTTTCAACATTGACTCTTGCAAAACCTTGTGTTCCAATTTTACCCCCTTACGTCTCCTCCCCTGGATAGCAAGTAATCCAATATATATTGAACCTGGTTAAAAAAAAAAAAAAACATGTAAATCCAATATGGGCATGCCTATTTAAATAATCATCTTGTTGCACAAGAAAAATCAGATCAAAAAGGAAAAAAAAATGAGAGAGAAAATAAAATTCAAGCAAACAACAACAAATGAAGTGAAAACACTATGTTGTGATCCACACTCAGTTCCCACAGTCCTCTCTCTGGGTGTAGATGGCTCTCCCCATCACAAGATCATTGGGACTGGCCTGAATCATCTCATTGTTGAGAAGAACCACGTCCATCAAAATTTTGATCAGATTTTTCTTGTGCAGCATGACAAACATGAAAAGATGTTTAGAAGAATTGCACATGTTTAATCTATATCAAATTTCTTGCTGTCTAAGGGAAGGGGGAAGGGAGAAAAAATTTGAAAACAGCATTTTCCAGGATGAATGTTAAAAATTATCTTTGCATGTCTTTGGAAAAGTAAAATTCTGTTTAAAAAATACCACAAAAAGAAGAAATGTTTGAGGCTTGAGTTTGCTTGGACCCCAACATCACAGAAATAAAATATCTACCCTATACTTAACAGCTTGCTCCTCTTGTTCTGATGTCACCATCATATCATGGCTCCCATTTCTAGCACCTACTCCCTCCTTCCCTTCTCCCTACAAATGCCATACCTGCTAGAACCCCCGAAGCACAAACCAAGTTTTGTTCTCCTCAAGAACATGTTCGTTAAGAAGCCTGCAGAGAATAATAAGCCCAGATAAAGGACACCTGAAAGATAAAGGGTACTGACTGAAGCCAAAACGCCAGGTGGGCTTGGTCCCGGAGGACAGATGATAAAACATATTAGCCTCCTCTCAGTAGAGATGGGAATGGGTGATAAGCAAGAAATGTTGCACATGCTTTCCGCTGCAGCCATGGTGCCAAGAGGTTTTGTTCCCTGTTTTTCTTTGTTATGAGGGAGAGTTTGGAGGGAGGGGCAGGGGGAATGGAGTGTACGCCAGGAAATGAGTGCTGTAAACAACAAAAAACATCAATAAAGCTTTTGGGAGAAGATCAATGTAGCATCTTTGTGTCTGCAGAAAGAGAAGTAGTAGAGAGAGGTGCAAAGTGGCTAATAGTTGGATTTCTGCTAATGACCATCACACAAAAACAGCCCAAACTGCTTAGGCCAGCTTCTGTTTCCATTAGAGGTTGGCAGGAATCTGCTAATTGCCGATCCAAGGCAGTCGATTAAGCTAGGTCATGTCAGGAGAAAAGACAAAAGCCCACTATAAATAAATAAGGCCTTCTTCAAGAGCTCCCAGTAATTGAGTACCCAGCTCAGCAGAAAGGTGTGGGAAGCAGGCAATTTGCCATTGTGGTTGTCTGATAGGGTCAGCCAGAACAGCTACCAACAAGAATAGCAAAGGACTGACCGAGGTTCTTGTCTTGGAAGAGAGGGGGGATTTCACAATGACCTATAGAGAGAATCCTATGTTTGTATTAAATTGATTATGTGTGCACAAAGTGAAGATTGTTTGATGAAAAAGGAAGGTCTCCCCATTTCCCAGTTTATTAGGAAAAATGAAGAGTTTCTGGAAAGAGGGGAAGAAATGTTTCAGAGAGAAAGCCAAAATGAATAAGAAGCTAGGAATCCTAGCCGTGTCAGGAGGTTGGAGGACAGGAAGATGAAGAACAAGAAGAGAAGGACTATGAAAGGACATAGCTGGAGTAATGGAATAGTTTTGGAGTGATTCCCATGGGGTATCTCCCAAGAAGAAAGTAGAACATAGTTCCTTTTGTTGTAAGCAATGATGATGTAAATCTATAGACACCACTGGGAGACAAATCAGCTATCAATCCATCAATAAGCATTTATTAAGCACCCTGCTGTGTGCTAAGCAGTATACTAGACGCCAGGAATAAAAATACACAAATAAAACAAAAACTGATCCCTACTACTAAGGAGTTTACATTTTAACTAGAAATAATGAGAATGAGAAGAGATGAATAATGGTGGCTGGTAACTTCCTACTGGGGAGCACCAGGGTGATTTGACCTAAACAATCAATAGAGAGGTTTGATTTATTTCTAGAATATATGATAAAAGCCTCCTGAGGCACGTTAAATCTGAAATCCATTTAACTCATTCCTGGTGACTCACATAAAATGATACCCAAAGGAACCTAGGAAATTATTGCAAGGAATTTTGAATCCTAGACTAAACAAACAAAAAAAAGAAACAAAACCCCTGAAGATCGTGGGAGCATGGGTGGTATTTTAATCACTGTTGCCCTTTAAAGGGTATATGCTTCTGGAAGATATAGGTGTGGGAAGTGAATACTTGGTCAAAAAGATCATTTTGGAAGATAGTATTTGGATTTCTGAACCAATGTTTTAAAAATAGGAGCTATGGGCTCATGATCAGCAATGGAATTCCTCGAACAAGGGTGTGTGTGTGTGTGTGTGTGTGTGTGTGTGTGTGTGTGTGTAGAGAAAGATAGACAGACAGACAGTCTTTCAAAGCTGATTAAGAAAAATTTAACCTGAAAATGTAAGGGGAAAGAGAACAGTCCACATATGTCTGCAAAACCATACGCCATGGAGAATAGCAAGTGCGATAATATAGGAAGAAAATTATAAGCAAATAAAACAAAATATGAGAACAAAACTAGCAATAAAACCTGAGGTCTTATATAGCTTTATGAAAATGTACAATGTGTGGGTGATAAAATAAACAAGGATCCTAATGCTAACAGGTAAATTCGGTAGCAAGGATTTGGCAGAATGAGGCTTGCCTGGGATATGGCTGCACTAGGGTCTACCTTCTTCATTAGGAACAGAACACATGAAAATGACAAAGTGGCACTGTGCATGGTTATGTGAGGAAGTCCAGAAATCAGAGAGGGCTAGAGCATCTGGATGAGGATTAATGGAGGGAGGAAGATTGTCATGGGAATATGCTGCTGCCTGCCTAGACAAGAGAAAAATGGAAGGAGTGTTCAGGAAACAGATTGTAAACCTGGTGTGGAGGCATAATGTCATAGTAATGAGGGGATTTAGCCATCCTGAGAGCTGTTGGAACTCACTCTTTGCCAAAAGCAGAACAGCTGAGAAACTCTTAACTTGCCTTAATAATTATTCTATTCTGCAAAAAGAGGAAGCAGTGAGGGGTACAGCTATTCTGGACCTGACTCGAATCAACAAGGAAGAGTTGGATGCTGTAATAGAAACTATGGGAACATCAAGAGGGAACGACTACTTGTGAGAGAGGTGGGAAATTAGACTAGGTCACAAGGCAAGTGCGGTTCAGACATCTCATTCACATCACCTGATAGTTTGAAGCCCCCTTCAAGAAGTCTATGACACTTTTCCTAGTGGGTTTTCCAAGCCTTACATAAGTTGAAGCACATCAGTCCCCAAAGAATGGTTATGAGAGCCACTCTTACCCAGGGTTGTTGAACAAATCATGGAAGATTGTGTAGAATCGTTTTATGGAGGCAACTAGGTGAGGTGATGGACAGAGTGCTGGACTTTGCATCAGGAAATTGCATAACCCTTTAGGTTGAATACAAAACTGAATTCAAAACTAGCCTCAAATACCATATAGTGAGGATGGGCAAGTCATTTAACTTCCCTTAGTGTCAATTTCCTCAACTGATTAAAAAAAGAGGGGAGAGGGATAATAATAGCATCTATCTCAAAGATTTGTTGTAAAGATCAAATGAGATCATACAAATAAAAGGTTCACAATGATAGCTACTACTATAATTGATCCAGATCAGGAAGAGTTTCCATCCATAAAACTCTTCCATCTTAGAATCTGTGATAGAAAAGAGGAGGAAAACCAGAAGAGGTTTCGATTGTACTCTAGATTTGGAAAGTAGACTTCAAAGGGTTCAGAGACAAGGATAACTAGGATTTCATGATCAAAGTCAGTGGTTCTCAAACTTTTGGTCTCAGGACCCTTACATTTAAAAAAAAATTATGGAGCATTTCCCAAAGAGCTTTTGTTTATGTGGATTATATGCATCAATACTTAACACAATAGAAATGAAAATCTCTTAATATTATGAAAATAGTTCTGATGTTGTGGGAACCTCCTGAAAGAGTTTCAGAGTGCCCTAGAGGTCTCCAAACCAAACTTTGCAAACCAATAGTCTACATAAATCCAAGAAAGAAACTTCCCAAGAATGAAATTCTGACATAAACATAAATTCTAAAAGGATGAGTTGTCTAAAGAGACTAATGAGAAAGAACAAAAAACTCTTCAACCAACTTTGATTTTTAAAATAAATATATAGAAGACATAATAGATAATATTTATATAGTACTTTTACATTAATAAAGTATTTTATCTCATTTAATTCCTACAAAAATTTCCTAAGGTAAGTGCTATTATTATTTCTATCCTATAGAGGAAGAAATGAAGACTAAGAGGTTAAGTAACTTGTCCAGGATGTGTGTACATGTGTATGTATGTATACAATCATATGTATGTATGTATATGTACATATGCAGAATACAGAGAGAGACAGAGACCGAGAGAAAAGAGAAGGGGAGAGGAGAAAGTATAAAAGGAAGGCCAGAAACAGGAAGTCCACTAACAAGCAGTCTATTTGTCTTTCATTCTATGACCCATCCAGGAGGTGATGCCATAATGTGTGAGTGAATTGGATTTAAGTGGGGGAGGGCTGTGCAAGGTCATCTGCCTTATTTTCTCTTTTGGAGCTATTTGGGTCAGATAGAGATCAGGATGACTGGAAATGGCCCTGATTGCAGTGGGAGACTGAAGCAATTATAGGTTATATAGGACTATGAATTGAGATTTTATAAAGAGGTGGGAAAGAGAGAATTGAAGGGTTATAGAGGGATAAAGGCAGCTTTGAAAACTCCAGGTTGATTGTTGTGTCCTGCTTTCTAGAGCCCCCGGAGTGATTAAAACATACCCTCTTAATGAAGGAGTGATGAGATGAGACTCCTAAAAATAGTGGGAAAATGGAGTCCATTTATTACAAGGTCTTTCCCCTTTTTATACCCTCATACCCTTAAGTAACAAAAACAACATTGGGCATGGTGCCCATGTGGGACCACCTAACTTGCTATTGTACATAGTTTGCCATCTGGTATCACTCTTCCACCTGTTATCACTCTGCTTCAATCACAGTACAGGTTGTCACCACCCCTTGACTTCTCAGGAAGGCTGAGAGCCCTTAGGGAAGATGGGGAGCCGAACCAGACATTGTTAGCAGGTTCCCTCTGGGCTGAAGGGTTTTATACCTCACCCACAATTTCCCCACTGACTGTGACCCTCTACAGTTGATTTTATGATATTATGTTACTCTTAAAATTCATAATAGAAATCTGAAGTTTTATTCTCTTTTTCTGTTCTGCTGAGTATAGGCAAATGCCTATTTGGTGTCTGCTTAGTTAAGAATAAAAAAATGTATTAAGAAAGAATGAACAATGAGGATATATGGTCTACAGAGTTCTCCTGTGATGAAAGTCATTCTTTGAGACGCACATGATCTTATCAGGTTGTGAGCTCCTTGAGAGCAGGGATTGAGTTTTACCTTTTTTTGTACCCTTAGTATTAACATACTGACATATATTTTAAAAATGCCCAGATACCTAGTCTGAGGATTGATAGCTACAAGATAAATAGTGAAATAAACACCAAATTTCACATCAGAAGACTCAGGTTAAAACTTGGTTTACTTCTTAATACCTGGTTGACTTTGAATTACTCACTTTACTTCTCAAAATCTGTTTTGTCTTCTTTGAAACAAGAGATCTAATCATTTCTAAATATTATGTTATCATAGTATCAACTTATTAAAAAGTGTCTTTGAAGCCAAGCAAATACAGTGTATCAAGAAGTTGTGCCCCATTACCCAGAAAAATTTAGTTTAACTCTGAGTTCACTTCCAAAGCTCATAAATGTAGCTCACAAAATGTACCCAATACTTAGGATGCAATTTAACCAGAGCATTGGATTAGAAGGCTACCATCTTTGTATTCTAAACATTGCCTCTCAAAAGTCTAAGATTACATTGTAAGCTTGAAGTTCACTTAAACTTCAAGTCTTTTTCCCATGGAAAGTCTTAAACCCACCTTGCCCATTTTGCATCTTTTTTTTTATGAGATAGTTGGTATCGATTGCCATCTAACTTAATATCATTTTAGGAGATTTGACCTAATATTCCAACCTATTCAGATCTTATTATTTCATGATATTTTCATCCAACATATTAGCTATCCCCCCAACTTCATGCCTTCTGCAAATTTAATAAGCATGACTTCTATAATTTCATCCAAATCACAGATTTAAAAAATGTTATCTTGATTTTCAATTCCCTAGTAGCCATTTTTCCTCTTTTCTCCCCTGTTTGAGGAACATTCCTCAATGGGCAAAAGTAGGGCAAACTCAAAGTTTAAAAGTTTTACTTTCTAAGTATCATCTCATTGATTCTGAGCAGTAGTAGTTCTAGGATAATACTCCAAAGAGATCAAAGAAAAAGAAAAAGGATCCATGTGGACAGATATATTTATAGCAGCTCAAAAAGACTAGAAGGTAAAGGAGTGCCTACCATTTGGGGAACTGCAGAACAAATTATAATGGAATATAATTGTGCCATAAAAAATGACAAAAGAGAATTTCAGAGAAGCCTGGGAAGACTTATAAGAACTGATACAGAGTTAAATGGAACAGACACAGAATAGTTTACACAATAACAATAAAATTATAAAAACAAAAACAAAACCCCCAGACAACTCTGAAAGACTCAGGAACTCTTATCAACGCAATGATTAACTATGATTACCAGAAAGTAATGATGAAGCATGCTGTCCATCTTTTAAAAGAGAAGTCATAGACTCAAAATGGATAATGAGATATATTTTTGAATGTGGCCATAGTGGAATTTGTTTTGTTCAATTCTGCCCATTTGGTTTTTTTTATTATTATCATAGCTTTTTATTTACAAGATATATGCATAGGTAATTTTTCAGCATTGATTGTTGCAAAACCTTCTGTTCCAACTTTTCCCCTCCTTTTCCCCACCCCCTCCCCCAGATGGCAGGTAAACCAATACATGTTAAATATGTTAAAGAATATGTTAAATACAATATATGTATACATATCCATATAGTTATTTTTCTGCACATTTGTTAGAAGGGTTTTACTTTTTTTCAATTTAAGGAAGGGGTTAAAGTTTGAGGGAGAAAAAAATAAATTCTTATTAATTTTTTTTATAATAACTTTTTATTGACAGAACCCATGCCACGGTAATTTTTTTACAACATTATCCCTTGCACTCACTTCTGTTCCGATTTTTCCCTCCCATCCTCCACTCCCTCTCTTAGATGGCAAGCAGTCCTATATATGTTAAATATGTCGTAGTATATCCTAGATACAATATATGTGTGCAGAATCGAACGGTTCTCTTGTTGCACAGGGAGAATTGGATTCAGAAGGTAAAAATAACCTGGGAAGAAAAACAAAAATGCAAACAGTTTACATTCATTTCCCAGTGTTTTTTCTTTATGTGTAGCTGATTCTGTCCATCCTTGATCAATTGAAACTGTAAATTCTTATTAATTACAAATAAACAAAATTTAAATTTTAAAAAACACCTTATTGCTAAGTAAACTAGATATTCACATTATACTGAATCATTTGTGAAAATCATTACTAGAATTGTGTCCTCCCAAGTTCCCCATTCCTCTTGAATCAACTTTTTGCTTAGAATTTAAGAATTGGGATATTATCCTTCATATCTCTGAAAACTGCAAAATCTACTTTTCAAAATTTGGGGTATTGGAGTAGTTTTTATTTCTCAAGATTCTGGTCATTTCTACTATAGTCTTTTCTTTTTGGTCTGTATCATGTTCAGAATTACAAACCTCTTCATCACTTCCTCACCTCTGCAATTATGATGCAATTAGTACCAAAATTATGATTGAGGAAAGTCACAAATTTGTCAGCTGCTCTCTTTGGGGCAGAGTTCCAATAGAGAGTTGAAGTCCCTCATCACAATTGTCACATCTCTGCTCCTGCTTTGTGTCAAAAACTCATCTTTCATTTTCTCCATTTGATCCACTTATCTGTTGTATGCTCTCACCAAAGCAGCACTGCTGCTTCTCTTCCTTTTTATTTTCATTTAAGTGTTTTTCAACATGCCTTCCACGAAGTGGAATTTTTTTATTTTATTTTATAGCATATATTGAGTGTTACCATGACCACAATAGAAGAGAATCTTTGTGGCAAAATACATTGAAGATGGACTTCTCTTTCCTAGGACCCATCCCCATAAGAGAAAAAACTAGAAAAGTCTCTCTATCCCAAAGCCTATTCATAAAAGGAGGATTCCCTGTGGAGGAGGACCTAGAACATTTCTTTATTTTAGAGTCCACTCATCAGAAGGGATCTCTCTTTGGAAAGGATAATGTTAGACCAGTCTCTTTTGTATGTTCAGGACAATCTTATGTCCTGAATAGCATCTCTCAGAATAGCCTCTCTCAGAAAAAGAGCTCTTTGGGCTAGCTAACTTTATAATACCAGATGGGAATATGTCCCATTTTAGGGTCTACTTTGCTCTTCTTCACTGTAAAAATCCCTCTTTCCAGTATCTTGTTCTGATCAACCTTAGGGCTTAATTAGCAGAAGCTGAAATAGTTCTCTACCTCTAAAGAATGTCATCAATGAAGTACTTTGTTCTCTCAGTTCCACCAGGTGGTTACTGACTCTCCAATGGTTATGTGCACCATCACAAAATCCAAACACATGAACTTTGTGCTTGGAGTCAGGGGTGAGTCCAGGATCAGTTTGTGTATATTTTCAGTCTGTTTCCAGAATCAGAGGCCAGTCTATTGTGAGGAATAAAGTGACTCCAAATAGCCTGTAAAGGAATGGAACCTGTGGTGGGAACTTTGTTGGGTTGGCTCCATTCAATCCATTAGGCTCATATTTTATTCCTGGGCAAGCTGACAGCAGGCTAAGTGAACCTTAAAAAAGAGATGAAGAAAAAGCTTTACAGGGCTTTAACCAAGATCATATTTCAAAAGAACTGTGAATTTTGTTTAATTTTCCATTTCTTTTTTGTCCAGTGTTCCAACTTCAGCTCATTTGTAGATGAGCTCACTGAATATGTGACCAAGAACATACTTGCCACACCCGTCATGAATGGCAAAGATGTTGTTGCTGTAATCATGGCCATAAATAAAACCGATGGCCCATTTTTCACCAGTGAAGATCAAGATGTAAGTATTGGATAAATACACCATGTGTGCATGTATTGGATTTGTATATCTCTGTATATATGTATGTTTTAGAGTGCTGTAAGTCTACTTTCTGTGTACACATCTACATACGTGCTGATATATGAGTATGTATGTGTATGCACATGTCTCTATGGTTTTTGTGTGCCTGTATGTGCACCCCTCTACATATCTGTCTCTATATATTTTTCTTTGTGCATTTCTATACATTTGTATGACTCTGCTTACCTTATTGTCCCAGTGTTGCTGCCTATGTCTACACATATGTTAAAGTAGTCCATTTACACTATTTTCTCTCAATCCTTGTTGGTTATTCTCCCTTTTTTCCAGAGATTTTATTTCCTGGTTTGTGCTATATTCCACTTTCTTTCTGGAACTAAAATATACATATTGATAATTGCTCCTATTTCACAGTAACCTAATTTTACAATTCTTCAGGTCTTAAATGTGATGGTTTCCTTCTCCACGCCAATTTGGTAACCTAGCATCATGATCACAACTTGGACTTGCCCATCTCTTGAAATTTCACCACTCCAAAATTCTGAACATTCATGGAATTATAGCTTAAGTGCTAGAAGGGACTTTGGATGTTATCCTGCCCAACTCTCTCACTTAATAGATGGTAAAACTGACATTCAGAGAAATGAAGAGATTTCTTCAAGATCATATAGCTAATTAGTGGCAGAGCTGGGATTTGAGCCTGTCCTCTAACTTTGAATTCAGTGTGCTTTTCAGTTTCTACATTGAAATTCTCCTCTCTGGTCACAGCCTCACATCTTCCTACTTTTCCCACTATAACTTTCACATTAAACTTACTTTTTGCCTTTATCTGTCTTAATACATTCCTCTATCCCACTAGCTCTTCCACACTCTTCCTTCCCTTGCCTCATTACTTATCCAATCCCATAGTTTATCACTCTACTTTTTTCATTAACTAACAGTCTAAAACATCTCTTGTTCTCCTGATCCTTTGTCACTTCTCAGCTCTGAATCCTGGGTAATTCCATTATCCAATTTCTTCATTTCTATTACCAGACTGCAAAATCATAGAGAAAAGAGAAAGTTATAGAATCAAGTTAATTTTGTCTACTACAAAGGATTCCCCTTCATGCAGCTCAATATTCCTACTCTGATCAGAGAGATCCTCTACACCATTCCCCAGAGTCTCCAATCCTAACTTCTTTTTTCTTTTACCCAACTTCTCCCCTGTGTCCCCAAATTATAGCAGATGACTTCCCCTCCTATTTAAGTGAGAAGATAGACCATCTGACTTGAGTTCCTTCAGCTCCTCCATCCATTCATCAGAATGCTTCAGAATGATCACTATTACTTTCCTGGGACTTCACTGATGGGTCATTCTCCTAGGACAACTCAAACCTCAAGATGTTCCCAGTTGTGCCCATGATTTAAATACACAGCTCTCATCACTGTTCGCTCTCAACATTGTTGGGGAATATTAGCCACCAGGTCACAATCATTACTTTCCTCACCCTGCCAAGAATACTCCCCAACACATCAAGGGGAAAAAGCTTAATAGTAAGCCTCTTGGTGCCAAGAGTTCCCAGCCTCTGCACTCCTCTGCTCTCACACTAAATATTTACCTGGAACACACCTTTCCTGAAGCTTTTGCTTCACCTACTACTCATACTTGCTTTCCTGCAATCCCATATCAGGGGTTGGGCACTTTGTGAAGTGAATATCCAGACCACACATTTGTTCTAACTTCTGTCTTTCCTTCCATTTTACAATCACCACAATACTACATATTTCTTAATGACCCTTAATAACATAAAAAAAAAAACCCAGAGATTCTCAATCTTTTCCCATATCATGGACATCCTTGGGCAATGTGGAAAAGCCTAAAGGCTTTTCTCTGAATAGTGTTTTTAAATGCATAAAATAAAATATGTAGGATTACAAAAGAAACTAATTGTAGTAAAATGCATAGCAATGAAAAAAATTTTAAACAAGTTCATGGAACTCAGGTTAAGAACTTCTACTCTAAAGATAATAATTAGTTGCTGTCCTTTTAGTCTTTGTGAACATGAGAGATGGGGTGGAAACCTTCCCATGTACTTGGCAATATGCGAGTTCTTATCTTGGTTCAGAGACATTTCAATCTCCTGAAAATCACCTACTTCCTCCTTCTCTCTGTTCACAGAAAAGGAATTTTTTTTCTTATTTTCTACCTATGTCCTTTGGAAAGCTTGGAAGCTTATTTAGAGACCATATTTGTGAAAGTTGTTTACATACAATATTCCCATTTCCTCTCCTAAAACTCTGTCCATGTGGGTTCTAAATTCATATCACCAAAGGTACTCTCCAAAAGATTATCAGTAAGTTTCTAATTACTAAATTTAATAGTTTAAAAAAATTTCCCCTTGCTTTAGCTTCTGTGCAACTTCTGACAGCAGAGGAAGACCTCCTTCTTCTGGACTTCCATCTTCTCCTTCCTCTCTTACCCCTATAAGCACTTCTCTAATTTTGTACTGATTCCTCATCCTCTCCCTGCCCCCTTTATATGGAGATTCTCCAAGGAGTCTGTCTTTAGCCATCTTCTCTTCTTTCTGAATAGTCTCTCCCTTTGCAATATTATTTGTGCCTGTAATTTTAGCTGCTGCCTCTAAGAAAATGATTCCCAAATTTATATTTCCAACCTTGACCTCTTTTCTGAGCTACAGATCTGCAGCTTGGAGGGCAGTATGGTGTAACGCACAAAGGACTGAACTTAAAGCCAGAAAATCTAAGCTCAATTCCTGCTTCAGATAATACTAGTTTCATGACCCTGGTCTAACTAATCACTTGACTTCTCTGGACCTCAGTTTCCTTATCTGTAAGATAAGGGGGTTGTACTTGATCTAAGATCTCTACCCATTCTAAATATATGACCTCCTGAATTTCAACTACCTATGACTGGTGATGTCCCATAGATATCTCAAATTCAGCAAGTCCAAAACTGAGCGGATGATTTTTCCTCCTAAACCTGCCCTTCTGATCTCACTTTTTCTGTTGATGACACCACCATTCACTCAATTTCCTATGTTTGAAACCTTGAGATTATCTTTGACCCTTCTATCTTCCTTGCCTTTCTTACAGTAAGTTGCCAAATCCTATTGATTCTATTTGTTGCATGCCTCCCCCCCACACACACACCATATATATATTGATTTCCCTCTACTACCATCCTAGTACAGCATTGTCAAGTCATATTCCTAGGCTTTTCTCATAATACTTTTCTCCAATCATTCTACAGTACAATCAAGCTGGATGACTCTGCTTTCCAAACATGCTCCACATTCTCCTACCTGTTTCTTTGTTTTCACTGCTTGAAACTAACTTCCTTCCCCTTTTTCTCTGTTGAGTTTCTGTACATTCTTGGAAATCCTATTCAAATGCCACCTCCTTATATATAGTCTTCCCTGATCCCTTAGTCTGTAAGAACATGTTTGTCCTCTTGAATTTTTGTTTTTCCCCCAAACCTTCCTAATGAGCATATTATGTAAAATCTGGTATAGTAGCCCTTTGAGCTTATGTTTGATCCCCTGACTAGACCATAATCTCATGTTATTTAAGCTTCACATTTTTTCCACTTCCCAACAGGTGCTTAATATAGATTCTCTATATGTTGAATTAATGATTGGATGGATGGGATATAAGGGTATATTGATATGCATGGACTGCGCCTATGTCTGTCTGGACTTTTACTCTGTTTAACTCTTAGGAGATAAAACTAGAAGTAACAGATGGAAGATGCAGGGAAGCAGATTTCAGCTCAATATAAGGGGGAAAAATATTCTTCATAAATAGAGCTCCCCAGAAGTGTCAACCTATCTCAGGGCATATTGGCTTTCTCATCACTCAATGACCACTTCTAGGATTTAGAGTCTAAAAGGTGGTAAATTGCTGAGGTCTCTTAAGTAGTAAATAGCAAACCTAGGAATTAAACCAGTATCTTTGTATTCCAAATATAGTGGGCTTTCCACTATAACTATATAAAACTATTGGACAATCATGGAGTTCTTTTTTCAATACTGACATCCTTTTAAAGAAAGATTGCTTAAAATATCATGAGCAAAAAGAAAAATCCCTTTTCTGACATCAAATATATCTTAAGTAAGCATGGGATTGAAACCACCCTACTCCATTTCAGTCTCTCCTCATTCAACGTGATCCCATTTGGTGGTTTCTTGGCAAAATTGCTGGAGTAGTTTGTCATTTCCTTCTCCAGCTCATTTTACAAATGAGGAAACTGAGGCAAACATGGTTTAAATGACTTTCTCAGGGCCCCACAGCTAGTAAATGTCTGAGGTCAGATTTGATTCTGGGAAGTTAAATCTTCCTGATTTTAGGCCTGAGACTCTTATCTATTGTACCACTCAGCTGCCTATACCTTAACTAGGTGAGATCATATTTCAAGCAATCAATCAAAAAATTTTAGTATAAAAAGTCTTTGAAAGCCATTAGAGGATGTGAAATAATGCCAGATGAGATCTATTCCAATTGGCGGTGATTGTATTATGTCATCTGGATCCTATATAAAAGCATTAAGTTAGCTGGAATAGGAAGGAATTCTAGAAATTGAGACATGTGACTTTCCAAAGCACTTCTGAGGAGCAAAAGACTGAAATGTGACAAAAGAAGAAAGATTGAGGAGGGTCATCAACTCTGTAGGCATTTTTAGAGCAGAACATCTGAGAGAAATGTGGCTTTTCCCCCAACTTCTCTATATTTATCCTCAGACACTGTAATATAATATGCTGTTTCATTACCCAAACATTTCCAGTAAACTAAATTTTATCTCATTCATAAAAAGGCCAAGGGGTTACCTAGAGACAGCCATAAATGTAAAATTAGGCAAAAAGCCCAACCTCTGCCTAAATGTTAGGAATATTCCTAACTGGAGACTCAAAGTGATTGTGACTGAACTTACTAATTTTTTGTCGTAAAAAACTTCTTAAAGCTGAAGAAGGCACCATATGGACCTTGTAGTCATTCAGCAATTTTAGTCATGTCTGACTCTTTGTGACCCCTTTTAGGGTTTTCTTGACAAAAATCCTGAAGTGGTTTCCTTTTTCAATTATTTTACAGATGAAGAAACTGAGGCAAATAGGATTAAGGGATTTTCCCAGGGTCACAGAGTAGTAACTCTAACCATATTTGAGCTCAGGCTCATGAGTTTTCCTGACTTCAGGAGGCATCTTCTACCCACAGCACCACTTAGCTGCCTCATATAGACCTTAAAAACTATTTTATATATATAGTCCCCAGATATTAAATCAGCTAATCACTATAAGAGAATGTTACCAAAGTAAACAATAGGAACTCAGAATCACAAAGATAACATTTCCCTTACAAATATTATGTTTTGTTGGACATATGGGATGTTTTTAAGGCCAACCAATGCTTCATAATGGCCCTTTGAACCATGAGATGTTGTTCATATTTGAATTTAGTCTGATCCCTGTGAGCTAAATCACTTGGGTAAAATGGATCTTCCTTTTGGGTAAGTACAATAGATTTTTATAAAATCATCTGTAAAGATCTAGTGAAATATCTTTTATAACTTTCAAATTTTTAAAAATCGTTCTTTCAGGTCTTCTTGAAGTATCTGAATTTTGCCTCCTTAAGCCTAAAAATCTATCATTTGAACTATCTACACAACTGTGAGACTCGAAGAGGCCAGGTAATGAAATTATTGAGGGGACTCAGATCCCGCCCATCCCCTCACTTCCTTCTAGCCAACTCAGGAAAAGGAACAGCTACTCCTTCAACTATTCTAAGAGAGTATTCTCTGTGTCCCTTTTCCTCTCCCTCTTCTCTATAATCTATTTCTGTCTCTGAATTTCTATCTCTATGAGTATCTCTCTCTCTGGCTCTGTTTCTCTGACTCTGTCTCTTCTCCTGTTTCTCCTTCTCCTTATCCTTTTCTCCCTCCCCACCCTGACTCTTATAGGACCCTCCTTCAGTTCTGCTCTCCCACATTTCCCATAGTGGGAAGAGAAGCATTTTATCAACTCATCCATCATGTTGGCATTTAGTGAACACTGAACCTAGTGGGGTAAAGTTCTCTTGTTAAAGGATCAAGTCCCAAGCCTAGCTGGCTAAGGTTTAGAGGAAAGGAAGAGAAAAATTCAACATACAGAGAATTTTTTGACGTATCCTTTATATTGCTGGGTGTAAACTTTTTGAGAACAGAGTCTGAATTTGCTTCTCTCTCTCCCAGATTCGAAGCTCTCCATAAGTCTAGTCTGGTTTTGCTACTGGTTCATTCCCTTCCATTTGTAACCACATAAGAGGCTAGGCACAAATGCTTTGTGAAAGTAAACTAGATCATTCAATGCATTTTCCAGCATGGATCCCTTTTCTTCTTTCTTTTTTTTTTTAATTTTTTTTATAACTTTTTATTAACAGATTCTTCTTTCTTTAGAGACATTTCTCATCACTTCCCATCTTCCCTCTCTTGCCAACAGCCCTGTCCCATAATTGAGTAGCTAACAAAAGTATGGGTAACTGGAGAGCATCATGGGGCACAACTGGGATGTTTTTGTCCTCAGGTACTGCTTTGGTCTGCCAATAAGGTGTTTGAGGAGCTTACAGATATTGAAAGACAGTTTCACAAGGCCTTCTACACAGTTCGAGCCTATCTAAACTGTGACCGCTACTCTGTGGGCCTCCTGGATATGACTAAGGAGAAGGTGAGTGACATAGGACTGATGAAGCCATGACTTTCTCCAGAGCTAAGCCATATACCCTGCTGTCTCCCAGTCAGGCTCTTTCCCCACATACAAATCTGTCCTATATTAATGCCTTCCTCTTCCCCATAGGAATTCTTTGATGTGTGGCCAGTGCTTATGGGAGAAGCGCAACCCTACTCAGGACCCCGAACTCCTGATGGCAGAGTGAGTAACTGGGGTATTTCTGGGGTCATTTGTAGCTCTGATCTCTTTTAGGCTTAGGATAACCCTTTGTAGAGGAAAGGGAAGAAAGAAGTGAGCCAGCCAAGGGGAGAAGCTGAGAGGGGTGACCCTCACCCTATGGGGACATGGGAAATCTAAGGTTGGGTCTAATGATACAGATCAGCTGTGTTGATATTCACAATTTTGAGAAGGAAGATGTGCCTGGATTCATGTGACTGAGTATGTCAGAATATGAGTGCATAAGTACGAGAGGATCTTTATGTGATTATAAATATATATGTGTATGTGTGTTGTGAATATGAATGTGTGTCGAACTGATGCTGAGTGAAATGAGCAGGACCAGGAGATCATTATATACTTCAACAACAATACTATATGATGACCAGTTCTGATGGACCAGGCCATCCTCAGCAACGAGATCAACTAAATCATTTCCAGTGGAGCAGTAATGAACTGAACCAGCTATGCCCAGAAAAAGAACTCTGGGAGATGACTAAAAACCATTACATTGAATTCCCAATCCCTATATTTATGCCCACCTGCATTTTTGATTTCCTTCACAAGCTAATTGTACAATATTTCAGAGTCTGATTCTTTTTGTACAGCAAAATAACGTTTTGGTCATGTATACTTATTGTGTATCTAATTTATATTTTAATATATTTAACATCTACTGGTCATCCTGCCATCTAGGGGAAGGGGTGGGGGGGGTAAGAGGTGAAAAATTGGAACAAGAGGTTTGGCAATTGTTAATGCTGTAAAGTTACCCATGCATATATCCTGTAAATAAAAGGCTATTTAAAAAATTAATAAATGATTAGATTCACAAAAAAAAAGAATATGAATGTGTGTATGAAGCCACGTGGATGACTGTAAGATCATTGAATTTGGAGTCCAATTCAAGATGGAAAATGCTGACCACATCCTGAGAAAGGACTACAGAGTCTAAATGCAGATTGAAGCATACTGTTTTCATTGGTTTTTTCCCTTTCTCATGGTTTTCCCCTTTTATTTTGATTCCTCTTTCACAACATGATTAATATGGAGATGTTTAACACAATTGTATACATATAACCTGGATCAGAGTGCTTGCTGTGTTGGAGAGAGGGAAGAGAGAAAAATCTGGAACTCAAAACCTTACAAAGATCATTGTTGAAAATGGTCTTTACATGTAATTGGGGAAAAAATACTATAAATAAAAATATAAATAAATAAATAAATAAAAATAAAATAAATAAAAAAAAGAATTTGGAGTTCAAGGACTTGAGTTAGAATTCCAGCTCAACTACTTAAGCTTAGCCAAGTGATCTTAGCCAAGTGAATTGTCTTTCTGGGCTTTCCAGATCCCTTTGGAGGAAGGGGAACAGTCTGATCAGGCATTACACAGCTGCCCCTGTAAAATGAGAGGACTGGATTAGAGAGGACCTCTACAATTCCTCACAGCTCTATGATCCCTTGGGTGTGTATTGGTGCATGTACATGGGTATGTGGCCTCCATTATGGCTGTGATCTCAAGATATATCTGCAACAGCCTTTGCCACTCAGTGGGGCCCCAAAGAGAGTAGGACCTTGAAAAAAAAATCGTAACAAGTTGGTGTCTTTTTTTTTTTTTAAAGGAAATCCAGTTTTACAAAGTAATTGACTATATCCTTCATGGCAAAGAAGACATTAAAGTTATTCCGTAAGTGAGCACACCCCTAAGGAAGTTGTTGGAGATACAAATGAAGGGGAAATACCATATTAACATACTCACTATAATTTGGTATAACAGCATGGCACCCAGAAACACAATGAAACAGTATAATACACTGTAACATAATGCCTTGTACATTGTAGGTATGTGGTGAATATTTATTTGTGTTAATTAAATCTTATTGAAGCGACATGTAATACAAAGTGACACAAGTAAATACAATGGGAAGGGAGTAGTTTTGCTCAGAAAAAGAATTTGAAGTCCCTTTATTATAGAATCTCTCTCCCTCTCTTCCTCCTTCTTCCTCTCCATCTCTCCCTCTCTTTTCTCTCTTCTCTTCTCTTCTTCTCTCTTCTTCTCTCTTCTCTTCCCTCTTCTTTCTCTTTTCTCTTCTCTTCTTCCTTCCCTTCTCTTCTCTTCTCTTCTTTCTTCTCTTTTCTCTCTTCTCTTCTCTCTTCCCTTCTCTTTTCTTCCTTCTCTTCTCTTCTCTTCTCTTCTCTGTCTCTCTCCTCCCTCCTTGTCTCTGTCTCTCTCTGTGTCTCTGTCTCCCCCTTCCCTTTCTTTCTTTCTCTTTCTCTCTCTCTCTCTCTCTCTCTCTCTCTCTCTCTCTCACACACACACACACACACACACACACACACACACCACCTTGGTCAGCCCAGAACCTCTTGATGAAGGGACTATAGGGAACATTTGGAGAGATGATAGAACAGGGGATTCCCTCCTGATTCTTGTTCCCACAAATCAAAAATGTCCCTGGATTTCCCCTAATTCTCCTTGGTTACCCATTAGAAATCTGCTATTCAGCAACAGTACTCAGTAAAATGAAAAGTGCCCCAAAAAGAGAATGAGATCTGGGTTAATCCCAGCCCTCCCATTCATTATTTGTGTGACTTTTGATAAGTTGCTAATTCAATTAAATAAATATTTATTAAGCACCTGTTCTGTGCAAGACACTTAGGAACAAAAATATAGAAAGTGGCCTGTTTTACTCTTACTTTCTTAAAAGCTCTAGACTTCAGAATTCTCATCTTCTTTACCTCATGCTCAGCTCCTAAGTCCCTTTGTCATCTCCCCCATATATACCAAGACCTCCAGCCTTTATAAAGCCTTTTATCCTAGTTATGCATGTATGTGTAACTCAAGTCCACATGTGTGTATATGTAAATATATATGAACTAGATTCTCCAATCCCATAGTAGCCCCATGACTTTCATAGCCTAGTTCTCATTGCACCATAATTTTTTTTTTGGGGGGCTGAGGCAATTGGGGTTAAGTGACTTGTCCAGGATCATATAGTTGGGAAGTATTAGGTGCCTGAGGCTGAATTTGAACTCAGGTCCTCCTGACTTCAGGGTCAGTGCTCTATCCACTGCACCATATTAATGGCCTCCCTGCTTTTCTCCCCAGGAGTGATTCTGGTAGTGACTTTTAAACAAATTAGCCAATCTGCTCTTTTCAATCTAATAGTTGTAGAAAACAAAAGATTTTACTGGAACTAAATTCATGAGCTTCCCTCATTCTAGTTCTGTTTCATTGTTGTCTCTTGGCCAAGGCTAAATTCATGTCATTAAGATATACAAAGCCAGTCAACTTCTCTTAAAGTTCTAGAGCTTTCATATAAGCATAAATATATATATATATATATATATATATATATATGTGTGTGTGTGTGTGATTTTATGTACAAGTGTTCTAAATACAAGTATTCTGATGATTGCAGTTCCTTGAATGTCTTCATCTCTCTTTTCCCCAGAGCTCCCCCAGAAGATCACTGGGCACTGGTCAGCGGCCTCCCAACCTATGTAGCAGAAAGTGGCTTTGTAAGTCCTTTGGATCATTCTAATGTCATTAGTGGCTTGAGACTAGTGCACTTGATAAGCTGCTGGCATTTATACTCGGTTATTTAAGGACATGGTCATCTTCCCTTATCCTCCCCAACCCACCTAAGGTTTAGTGAATGTGAATATTTTTGTTTATACTCATCCATCCATATAGAGACACGGTTGTTTGTGTATGAGGTTGTGGGTCAAGTAACTCTTCAAAATTCCATCTGATGCTGTAACGGCTCCCAGCAAAATTATTTTTCTGATTCTTCCCCAGATCTGTAACATTATGAATGCCCCTGCAGATGAGATGTTTCAATTTCAGGTAAGTATTTGTCTATTTGTTGATAAGAAGTGCCTTTTGTTTGAGGAAAAAATTGCTTCTGTTCAGAAAAGATGCACAGAAAATTGTCTGTCTGAGTGGCAAGACAGTAACATCAAAGCTTCCTATGTGACAAATTCAAAAAAAAAAAAAAAGGCCCCGAGTACTTAGTCATTCTTTTTTTCTGTCTTCATTTAGAAAGAGCCACTAGATGAATCTGGATGGATTATTAAAAACGTCCTCTCCATGCCTATAGTCAACAAAAAAGAGGAGATTGTTGGAGTTGCTACTTTTTACAACAGGAAAGATGGGAAACCCTTTGATGAGCAAGATGAAGTTCTTATGGAGGTAAAGCAACTTACCTGGATACGAGGGCAGAACATTGCAGACCAAAATGTCCTGAGCACAGGAATAAACTTTCAGGAATAAGAACATTCTGAAAATGGGAACAGAGTGTTATTTTACCAATATGGGATTAGACCTTTGGGAGACAGAGTATTTTGGATGTGAGAACAAAAAATTAAGGATCAAAATATTGAGATTTAGGAGAAGACATTTGGAATTAAAGTGTTTTGGGTATGGGGTAAAATATTGAAGAATTTTGTGTCTGTGATTCTAAGTGCAAGTAATCTAAATACAAGTATTCTGATGGATGGAGTTCCTTGAGGGTTAGGCTGGATAAAACTCTTCTCCATTTCTTGTTCCCCCAAAACTGCCCCAGTTCTGGGCACTGGTTATGGGAATAGAACATCTTTAGGGTTTAGAACTGGAACACTGAAAGAATATGCAATCATTCACTTTAAATCTGGTCAATTAGTCTATTAGGAGTTTCTTATACTTTTTCCATCATCACGTTGCTTGATTTGAGGGAACATGTCACTGTCCTAATGGGAGAAAGAACAAGAGAATATTCCAGAATCTTAGAGTTTGAGGGAAACTAAGAGGTTGACTCTATACTTTAACAGAAACATTCCCGATGTAAATGTTGTGATGGAAAGAGCACTGGATTTAAGATTGGAGAACATTGGGTTCAAATCCAATTTTTACTCTCTGTGGCCTTGGGTTTTCTCATTTTTCTCAACTACAAAAATGAAGAATATATTGACTCTGAAAAAACCTATCCTGTTAGTTTTTGTTATTATTCTCTTGCTAATAATAATATATTACATAGTATATTATATAACCACAAAGGAGATAGTAACAAAATGATTATCCATTTTACAAATGTTAGGAAAATCTTCCATTTATTGGTCCTACTTCTTCTATTTAGGGCCAAGTGGAACCTATTTTTTCCAGCGCTTTTCCCCACATGCCATCCTATCAAGTTTTTGAAGCTAGTGGATATTCACCCTGATCTGAAAAGTTAAAGCTAACCCTTCTATGGAGTGGTTTCTTGTCATTTCACTATTCTCAGAATTAGAGAATTTGGAGGAATTACAGAAACCAAGTTATAGCAAGTAGAACCCCTATGATACACACAGGAAATTGTAATGCTTCAGCATTTCCTTGAAGACTTGAATTGAGCAAGAATCCATCACATTCTGAGACAATCCATTCCACTGTTAGATAGGAAATTTTTCCTTTCACCCTCCCAGAATGTACCGCACTGGTATTGTTATTTGTTGCTTCCACTTCTGCCTTGTAGAACCAAGCAGAACAAATCTAATCTCTCTTCCACATGACAGCCCTTCAGAATGGACAAAGAGCTGGACTTGACATAAATATAAATGGAGTTGAAATCTTGCCTCCAATGCTTACTAGTTGTGTGACCTTGGGAAGATCACTTCATCTTTTAGCTTCAGGCTCCTTCTCTATAAAATGGGTTATTGTATCAAATGAGATATCAGTAAAGCACTTTGAGAATTTTAAAGTATTACCTAAAGCTGATTTATTATTGTTATTATTTTCTTCTCTTATTCCACAGCTTAATTGATTAAGCACATTATGAAAATCTCTATTATGTTATTATTGTCTTTTCCATTCTTGGACCTTTTAACTCACTGTAATTGCTAGCATTTTTTATTCCATAACTTAATTTATTAAGCACATTATGAAAATCTACATTTACAAATATTATCTCATTTGATCCTCATAGCAACTCTGGGAGGTAGGTGCTATTTTATTAATACCCCCAGTTTATGGTGGAGGAAAATGAGGTAAAATGAAATTAAATGACTTGCTCAAAGACATGCAGCTGGTGTCTAAGACTGGATTTACACTTAAGTCTTCTTGACTCCAGACCTAGTGTACTACCTAATGGCATCTAGTGTACCATCTAGCTGTCTCTCATGGCATGATCTCAAAGCTATTCACGATTTTGCAGGCCTCTAGTTTATCAATGGCCTTTCTAAAGTGGGGTAGCTAGAACTGAATAGAGTACTCCAAGTATGGTCTTATAAGAGCAGAAATGTAACTATCACCTCTTTATTTCTAGAAGTTTTGCCTTTTGATGAAATCTAAGATCACAACATGTTTGTGACATCCCATTGTTCACTCATGTTAAATTTGCTAAAACCTCCAGATCTTTTCCAATTTTGTTTTTTGCTTTGGTTGTTGTTTTTAAATGAGCCATGGATTTTATTTCTGTCCTTTTTCTTGAATTTTGACAACTGTGAAATTCTGGAAGCTCTATTGCTAGTCTCTCTAAATTCTAACTTATCTCCATGCTATTTAATCTTGGTGGACATACATAGACACTTTCTTCTTCCTCCTTGCCTTTAAATTTAAAATGTTTTAGATTAAGTTTGTAAGATTTCAAGCAAATGCAAACATTTGTTTAGTTGTTGATTTTTTAACCAAGCCTTTTTATGTGAACTCCATTCCTGACTATATTTTAAGCCATGATCCAGAAATGCAAATCTCATTCTCAAATACTGTCTTCTTATCCAATTATTCACTTCCCAAATCTACCTTTCTCTTCTGAAATCCTTGCTTTTGATTAGCAGCAATGATACAAACATTATCCTTCCTCTCTATAAGCTCCTAATTTCTTGCTAAAAACTCCTCAATCCTTAGAAATTCTTCCTAGATTCCTTCTGGATATTTTCTTCATAGCCCTGTGAATCAGAAGAAGTGGGTAGTATTCATCAAATTTGATAAGACTCCATATGTTCTCCATTCCATTTGAGTTCTCCTAAGGGAAGCATCCTACTTTGATATTATTTTTGTCAGGTATGCCTCATTCTTGGTGAACGAGATGTACCTTATTCTTGCTGAATGAAGTCTATCTCCCTGACCACATTTTTAAATACATAACATTTCTTAGAGAACAAATCAGTGCAAGTTAAGTCCAGTGTGTTTATCTTTTCAGAAGGGACCCTATATCCAAGAGTATACTGGCAAACATTTAACAACTTATTCTTCAGGGAAAAAAATACATAGCACATTTCTAAAGCTTAATTTTCATTATGATCATTTTCTAAGTCTAGATAATCATCAACAACAACCAGAAAAAAAAATCTTGCCCTGATTTGTAGTGGCTATTTTCAAAATGTAAATGCTCACACTAAAAACGTGATCACCATCCCTAGAGAGCCTTTTCAAGACAGCTGCAGTACACCCTTGCTCTTATATCTATTATTCAGTCTCAGGTGCTCAGATGTTTTTCCCTTTCTCTTTAATTATATTCCCTTGTGCCTCTTCAGAACTGCTTTCTTCTTATTCCCACTAAAAGACTGACTTCCTTCTTTCCTTCCTTCCTTCCCTCCTTCCCTCTTTCCTTCCTTCCTTCTTTCCTTCCTTCCTTCTTTCCTTCTTTTCTTCTTTCCTTCCTTCCTTCCTTCCTTCCTTCCTTCCTTCCTTCCTTCCTTCCTTCCTTCCTTCCTTCCTTTCTTCCTCTCTTTCTTTTCCTTTTTTCCTTCCTTCATTTTGTGCTCTCTCTCTCTCTCTCTTTTCTTTTCTTCTTTCTTTTTCTCCAAAAGAAATACTTCCTATAATATAAGGTTAATCACAATTCTGGTCCGTGTAATATAGTGGGGAAAACATAGGCTTCATAATCAGAGAACCTGAGTTCCAATTTTGATTCTTAGTTACTATCTGTGTGAGCATATCCTTTCTGAATCTTGATCTTCTTATCTGTAAAATGTAAGACACTGAATATCCTCAGTACCTTTTCAGATCTAAATCTACAATGTTATGAACAATAGAAACATGTTTCTATACACTTGTATGTCCATCTGTATTGCTAGAATGAAACAATATAGTATATAATGATTTATATATATGTATATTCACATACATACATATATATAATGTTATAAACAATAGTAGGAAAACCATAGGCTTTTCATAAAAAGACCACTAAATAAAAGATAAAAAAACAACAAAAAAAAAACCTTTCTATTCTCTGATAATCTGGAGAGTGAAGAAGTGTTCTTTGAGCTCTTTTTTTTTTTTTTTTTTTTTTTTTGAGGATGGAGATCCCCCTGCACTTTGAATAAAGATAGCAAGTACATATGATAGACATACTACCCTGGCTAACATGATGCTCCTGCCTGCATTTTTTTTAGTCCCTAACACAATTCCTTGGCTGGTCTGTGCTCAACCCTGACACCTATGACAAGATGAATAAACTGGAAAACCGAAAGGACATTGCCCAAGATATGGTGTTATACCACGTGAAATGTGATAAGGATGAAATCCAAGAAGTGCTGGTATTATTTTCCATATAACTTCTTGTGTTTACATATGTGTGTTTTAGTGTGTATCTCTCTACATGCTCAAGCACAAGCGCCTGGGAATTTGTCTGTCTATCCCCGTGAGTAAGTGTACCTCCCTCTCTGAGCAGCTGTGTCTTCTTATACCTACATCTGTTTCTGTACCTTTTGTTTGTACCTCTGAATGCACATGCCCTTGCTCACTCCTTGAAAATTACACATCCAGTCTGGTTCTACTGGAAGTCATTGTTAGCAAACTGCCTTGTGTTCTTGGGCTCTAAATGTGTACCTCCTTCCCTCTGTGTTGTGTTTGTCTGTGTGAAGCTTAAATCTGGAAAATCTGGGCCTGACTGGGATGGTAGTGATGATGGGGAAGCACATTTGTCCCATCAGTCCAAGTAAAATAGTTTTTAAATAATCAGTAGGTTCTAAAAGTCACCATAAGATGCTACTGAACCCCCTGCTCTGTGTACTAACCTATTTTTGATTAGATAGATATTGATTTATGAAGATGTACCTTTACAGAGCACATAGAAATGACATTATGCTACTTGAGCATCAGGTACCTTTTATTACAAGTTTCTCTGGATTTAGTTTCTTGGAGACCAAGTATACCAAAGTTCCCTAAGCAGGGCACCGAAGGACCCAGATTAAGGTCTCAAAAATCATATGGCTGACACATTCCTGATTCACAAGGGAATAGAGGTTCCAGTGGCCCCACAAAATGACATACCAGCAAGTTTAGGAATGCCCAGAAAACCAAATTTATAAACCCAATAAATGAGGGTACTTTGGGGAATAGGGAAAGAGCAGTGAGGAGCTTCATAAAGTGTCTGAAATTATATTTTTTTCTTTAGCCAACAAGAGAACGGTTTGGAAGGGAACCCATGGACTGTGATGAGGATGAACTCAGAATGATCCTGGTAAGGAGTCAATCATGTCAGGCAGATAGAGGGTCAGTAGTCTGATAGAGCAAGGGACAGGAGTTGGAGAGGGGAAGGCAATGAGCAGGTATATCCCGGGGAATGGTTTACCAACCTTCTTCTTTCTTTACCTTTTGTTTTATGACTTCTATCTTTCTCTGTCTTTGTATTAATATTTTATCTGAATCAAATCTCTTTTGTTTTGTCCCTACCTCTTTCATCATTTTATAGAACTAAACTTTCTGGATTTCAGTTTCCTCATTTATAAAATGAGGATGATGGAATATCAGATGGACATTCTTAGCCTGGGTTCCATGAACTTGCTGATTAAAAAAATTTTTTTCAGATAACTGTATTCATTTTAATTGGTTTTCTTTGTAAAGCTGTGTATTTTATTTTATGCATTTGAAAACATGATTCTTAAAAAAGAATCCATGGGTTTCACCAAATTGCCAAAGGGACCCATGATTCAAAAAGATGAAGTACCTCTGAATTAGATATCTTTAAGATACTTTACAGCTCATAATTCTGGGACTTCCTGCTGCCCCTCAGTTGTCTGTGTTCTCATTTTCCTGGGACCGAAGCTTCAGAACCAAACCTTCTTCACATAGGTTTATATGTGTGAACACATACAGACACACATACATATCAACATTCACACAAACGCACACACAAATACATTGATACACAGTAAGGATAGGAAATAGACCCATAATCGCAAATGCCTGGGTGAGCAATCACCCTTGATCAATGATAATCAGTACCTTCTCTTCTATTTCTAGTCTTAGAGAGTTGCCTGGGCACTGAGATAATGAGTGATTTACTTAGGTGATATAGTCAGTATGTATTAGATGCACGATCTAGGTCCTCTTGACTCTGATGTTAGCTTTCTATTCACTATATCATATGACCTCACTGCATTTATAAACATATGTATCTGTATCTATCTATTTGTGTGTGTGTGTATATACACACACACACACACACACACACACACACAAACACATGGCACATACACATTCAAGCATGGTTATACATCATTTCATAGAATATCTCTTTGTAATAAAAGGCCCACTTTCTGACCTTCCAATCATTCTTTTCCTATGTCTCAGACTCCCAGAGTTTATGACCTGGGATTAATTAAGGATAATCACCTTGAGATTTTGATCCAAATCCTGCACTCCCCTTAGAAAGATGAACTGCCAGGACCCAACAAGTTTGACATCTATGAGTTCCACTTCTCAGACCTGGAATGTACGGAGCTGGAGCTGGTGAAATGTGGAATCCAGATGTACTATGAACTGGGTGTTGTCAAGAAATTCCAGATCCCTCAGGAGGTAGGAAGAAAGTGGTGGTCACCTAAAGATCTAGTCTGGGCCTCCCACCAGCTCACTTATTCTTACCTTTCCTTCTGGGGTGACACAGGACAATTGGAACATAAAAGGGTGATGGGAGAAGAAGACCGGAGGGGAGAAAGGAAGGAAAGAGGGTGGGACACAGGATGATGGTTTAATGAGAGGACGGAAGAATAATAAGGACAGAGGGATGATGAGATGATGGAAGGATGTTGGGCATACTAGAATAATGAGAGTCAGAGAGACTTTAGAGTACAAGAGAAAGAATGACATTTCTGGTGGGGAAATCTGAAAACTAGGGATCAGAAAACCAACAGGTTTTCAACTATTTATTAACTACCAACCATGTTTAGGGCCCTGCAATTCATGCAAGGAACATGAAGATAGACATAACTACAGAGCAAATGTATATAGAAATAACAGAGCCTTCATTCAAGGAAGTAACAATCCATGAGACAGATGTGTCCACAAATAATAGCTACACAAGAGAGAGATAAGTACAAAGGTGAGGTCAAAGTGCTCAGAGAAATTTGATGAAGAGGGAAGGATCATTTTTAGCTAAAGGGGTTAGTGAGTTTCATGGAGGAATTAACACAGGTGTGGAGCTTTGAAGGTACATCTGTACCTGGAAATGTGAGGTGAAGAAACAAAGAAATCATTTTAGTTATGGGTGTGACAAGAGCAAAGGTACTTCTAGAGATGAATAAGAAAAGGAAGAGATCAAGGAACATTTGGAAGCCCACTTGGGCTGAACTTTGTCTGAGAAGCTATGGTGTAAGAGAAAGCTAGAAAAGGATAAAGGAAAAAAATTTCAGTAGTCAAACCATGTATAAGCAGAAATCCATTTCACGTCATCCCTAAAAAGTGGCCATCCAACTTTTGCTTCAAACACTAGTAATTTTGTTGGCTTGTGAAATGTACATTTCATTTCTTCCACATGGCCCTTTTTGATCTTCATGGGAACTAGGAGCTTTGTGGGGATAGAAAGTAGGGAGATGAAAGAATTCTCACTCTAGCTCTAACCAGCTCTACAGAAGCTTTAAGTGAAGTTCCAGAGGATAAAGGAAATAAATGGAGCAGAGGTGAGGAAATTTTTTCAGTAGCATTCCCCTAATGTCCCTAGTGGCCATACAAATCAGCTCCATCAGAGCACTGAAAAAAAGCCAAGTAGAATTGTTGGAGCTGGGAAGCCTCTGCCCTAGTTTCCACTAGTAGTCAATATTGCTGTCTTCCCTGCACTTGCACTGAAGTGCAAAATCTTCCCCCTGCCCACTGCCCCACAAGCTCTATCTATTGTTCCTTGTTCTGCTCTTAGGCACCAAGCAGAACCTGTTTAAGCCAGTTTCCCATAATTTCTCCTGCTTAAAGACCTATAATAAATAGAGCTCACTAATGCACGGGGTAGCTTAATGCACTTGTGGACCGCTCTAATAACTAGGAAGCTTTTTCCTTATATCAAACTGAAATAGCTTGAATCAGATTGTGCATGGCCTTGAATACAGGGTAAAGTGTTTCTATCAATTTGAGTAACATGGCCAAAGTGGAGTACTGTAAAAGTTATTCAGGCAGTGGAATGGGAGATGGGCTGGAGGGAGATTAGACTAAAGGCAAGGAGATTAGTTAGAAGGTTGTTATAATAAGCATATAAGGAAACATAAGCTTAAGCACTATTCTTTCTCTCACTCTTTTCTCAGGTCTTAGTTCGGTTCTTGTATTCGGTCAGCAAAGGATACCGAAGAATTACTTACCATAATTGGCGCCATGGCTTTAATGTGGCTCAAACCATGTTCACACTTCTCATGGTATGTGTTTGATTGATTTTCACTCCTAAGGAAGGACCTTTGGGCCCGGGTGAGCTTATCTAGTCCTCAATAAGCTCTGAGAATCATAATAGCAAGGAAGGAAGGAAAAGAAAAGGGAGCAAAAGAGGGAGGGAGGGAGAAAGGAAGGAAGGAAAGAAAGAAGGAAGGAAAGAAAGAAGGAAGCAAGCAAAGAAAGGAAGGAAAGAAGGAAGGAAGGAAGGAAGGAAGGAAGGAAGGAAGGAAGGAAGGAAGGGAGGGAGGGAGGGAGGGAAATAAACATTTAACACAAACCCAAACAAAAAGAAGTACAGTCCCTTCACCAATAGGGGGATGTAGGTTTTTATAGAAGGATATTTCAGGTTGACAAAGTCTCAGGGATATTTATTTCCAGATATATTTATTTGTGAAGGAAACCTCAAATATTGAGACAAGTTCCAGGATTATAAAACAAGTTTGGAGGTCCAAGAGCCAGGCACAAGGATAAGAGGGAAATGAGGGAAAGGACACTTCTTTGACTTTGAATATACTTTGATGTCAGAATGACAACAATCCATTGCAACTTTGAAATAGTTTAGCTTCACTAAAAATGATAGTGAACACAACTGGAGTCCCAAAATACATTAGGGAGCCCAAACAGGGGACTAAATATTGTGAAAATGATAACAAAGGCAAAATGAAAATCTTTCTTTCATATTAAAAAAAAATCAACTCCACAGAATAGAGGTCTTGTGATGTTGGATAATCAGTTGGTATGGGGAAAGATCTGAAGTTTTTAGTGGACTGCAAGTTCAATATGAGAAAGCAATAGAAAGCATAGTAGCCCAAAACACTAATTTAATTTTTGACTCCATTGAGATAAGCATGTTAAGGCGAAGGTAATAGTCTCATTGTACTTTGCCTTCCTCCAAACATATCTACAATATGGGGTATGGGGTCACATTTTAGGGGAAAAATTATATTATCTGGATCACTTCCAGAGGAGAATAACCTAAAGAAAGTAGAGGTATACCATATGAACACCTGAAAGAACTGTGGATACTTGAAGCCTCATAGAAGAACAAAGCTAGGAAGATATGATGATCATCTTCAAGTCATTAAAAGTTAAATCCCTCTTGTCACAGGAAAGAGGGATTTAGCTTGTTCTGCTGGGCCCTAAGAGGGGAGAACTAAGAATATTGGGTGGAAGGAACAGAGAGGCAGATTTTAGCTAAATGTGAAGAAAAGCTTCCTAACAAATAGAGTTGTCCAAATGTGGAATGATGTCTGATTAAGGGATCATGTGATTCAGATTTTCTCCTGCAATAAGTCACTACTTTTAGCTTAATAACACAGTTTAATGGTTTATGAGATAGATTAATGATTAAGTATCTGGGATAAAAGTGGAATAGTACAATTACAACATCAATACAATAGTAATAAGCAAAATATCAAAGAGAAAAAAAAAAGAAGAAAAATATTGAAAGAAAAAACTCCACCAATTCAGGGAAGCACCAACATTTGAATCAAATAATTGGGGAATCCCGGGTCACAGTTTTCAGGATCCTGATTGGGAAGATCCCAGGTGGAACATCTCCATGGGTGAGATTCCAAAGAGACTCTGCCTTAAAGGACTTATATATTACTTTAGATAAAGAAGGCCTAGTGCCGACCAAAAAAGCCATCTGCTGAATTTTCCCAAGTGCCCACATTGGGGAATTAGCCAGCCCCCTCCATGAGGCTCTCATAAAATGTTTATTTTCACCACCCTAGCTAGGTTTCTGCAGATAAATCACTCAAGATTCCTTAAAGAATTAACTAGTTGCCTCAAGGTTATATACTGGCCTTCTCCTGAAGTCTATCACCTTGCCAGAGTTAGGCTCATCTTTAGGGCAAATATGTGCAGAGCTTTCACAGAGACATGGAGGAGCTTCTATCCTATGTATTTACCAATCAAATGAACCACCCTAGGAAGTGATGGATTGAGCCTTACTAGAAATACATCTCTAGTGAGCTTTGAAGCTTAGTGCCCAGGGCATGAGAACAGCTAACATTCCAGAGGGAAGGACTTTATTGTGTAATGACCCTGCTTTGGGAAGGGCTTCATGATCTGGTGAACATGTGACCCGGGATAGAAGAAAATGACAGAGACCAAAAACCCAGTAATTCACTAGAGGCCTAGAAGTGACTTTAAAAGACTTTAGTGAGAGAGAAATGTGCTGAGGCAATTGGTAATTCAAAGCTAGAATTCAGTAGAGAGATTGGGGGATGAATATATAGATCTGTGCATTATTTCCATAGAGATGAAGACTGAACCCACAAGAAAAAAATAGTCATCATGAGAGAAAATACAGATAAAGATGGAGAAAAAAAGTATAGAACAAAGCTACAGGAGAATACCCAATATTAGGGGAAAGGAAATGGATAAAGATCCAGCAAAGGAGATTGCATATTAGTCAGAGAGGAAGAAGGAAGCCAGGAGGGAGAGACCAGTGTAAGGGTTCGCAAGGGAGAAGACAGTTATCCAGGAAAGGAAGGATGATTGACAGCATTAGAAACTGCAAAGGGGCTGAATAACAAGTCTCTCCTTTTCTGCAGACAGGCAAATTGAAGTCCTATTACACAGATCTGGAAGCTTTGGCCATGGTGACAGCTGGCCTGTGCCACGACATTGACCACAGGGGAACCAACAATCTCTACCAGATGAAGTAAGTGCTTTCCTAGAATGATGCTTACCCTCTCAGGGGCCAGAGATGGGGTGGAGAAAGAGGAGGAGAATTATTTCTACTAAGAGGTGGGAGGAAGAGAAAGTAGATTTGGGTTAATTGAAAAAAGTAAAATTTAGCATATTATTAGCATAAAAAAGATATCACTGTTGAGCAAAGTAAGGGTCATATTACCATATATGATAGCTCTACTATTTGCATGATTTTCTAAATCAAACTGTATTTGGAATGCTCTGGGTTTCAGGAGAATTTTGCTATTTATGTTAATCTTGTAGGGAATTCCCTTGCTCTAAAAACCATACTCTAATCTTATTTATGAGATTCTAAGAGTTAAGAGAAATAAAGGAAGGATGTTTTTGATGAAATGGTAATAATCATTGGTACCCAAGGGGTGGGGAAAGGTTAATCATGAGAGAAGAGTGTGAAGCATGAGTGGATTCTCTGAACCAAGAGATGGGATCTCTAGAAAGAGAGAAGACTGAGCTTCTCACTTCATGGCACTTAAGATTCTTCCTTATTCCCAAGGCTAATTTTTTATTCCCAAGGCTAGTCTGCTGTGCTAACTACCATTATTTTTTTTTTAACACAACCCTGTATGAACAGATCCCAGAATCCATTAGCAAAGCTCCATGGCTCATCAATTCTAGAAAGACACCATCTGGAGTTTGGAAAGTTCTTGCTTTCAGAAGAGGTCTGTATCAGTGCTCCATCAGTGTCAAGTTTGGGATTTGCATAGCTGGTGTTAAGGAGGGGTTGGGCAGGGAGCTTTAGCTGTTCTGGGGTACAACCAATTCAAACTCCAGCCCTTTTTAGCCACTTAAAACATGAAGAAACAACCTCACAATCCTTAATCCTTCTGCCAAATGCTCCTGATCCAGGGAAGTCCCTTTCCCCATCTCCATTTCTAAACATCACCCCACTCCATTTCAGAATACACACACACACGCACACACACACACACACACACACACACACACACACACATCCATAGCCATACACACATACATGTGTACATATATACAATGGCTCTGGAGCAGTAACCAAGAAAATGAGATTCTATGAGCAGAGGATTCAAGGGTGTAGGCTGTTAAACTGAAGAAATGCAGAGGGGAAAGTGGTTCACAGGGTTTAAAATATAATAAAAAGAAATTATTTTATTAAAGAAAAGCCCCAAGAGAATAGGCAATTAAGTTAATTAAATTCATTTTTTTAGAATTCACCTATATTGAATTCATAAAAAGCCCATGATTGGTCCCAAGCTGGGGAGGGAAGAGAAAGGAATCTTATCTTGGCTGGAAGCCTAGATGGGGTGATCTCAAGAGGAGGAGTTGCTTCTCAATGCTTCTATTAAAATAATTTCGAGAACCTTTCATTGAGTTCAAATGGAAAGGAGAGTTTTATTAAACCAATTGTTTTTAGTTCATTGTTTGTTTGATCAAACAGTTTCCTAAATTGGAAAGATGCATTATAGGCTTTTTTGAATCTCAGAATCAAACTGTTTTCTGCACTGGGGTAGCACCATCTGCTGGTTTCCTGACTAGATGTTTCTGGCCATATTCTTCTCCTCCCTGTGAACCAAGTCCCTCTTTTCCATTGTATTCAACATTTACAAATATGACCTTCTAACATGGTTCTAACGTGGAATCTTTGCTTCAGAGCCTGAATATCTATCAGAACCTGAATCGTCGTCAACACGAGCACGTAATCCACCTGATGGACATCGCCATTATTGCCACAGATCTGGCCCTCTACTTCAAGTATGGCCAAGCCACAGAACCCTGAGTCTCCAGACTGCAGTCCCCTGGATATAAGATCAGACTTCTCTGTCCCCCATAGGAATGCTGGGTCCCAGCTCTGTGTAAAGGACTTGGGAAGGAGAGACCCCAAGGAAAGGGAGGGGACATTCAATACTATAGAAAGAAGATATGAAATTGGAGTCATCTACTTTAAGAACTAGAGCTTTAAGACTAGGCTTAGGCTGAAGTAGAAAGAGGGAGTGAAATGATATGGGATGGAGGTGGGGATGGAATAATTTCCAAGGAAAATCCTTGAAGCATTTCTAACCGGTTATAAATATCTGCTGTGGAGTTTTAGGGAAGATGGAGTAAAGTTGATCTGGGGCAGATAGGAGGATGGATATCAGCCGGTCCGTAGGGAGTCATTGATCTCTCTCTGTTATATCTGATTCCTACCTTCCTTGTGTCCTAAGAAAAAGAACAATGTTTCAGAAGATTGTGGATGAATCCAAAGGATATGAAGACAAGAAAAGCTGGGTGGAATATCTCTCCCTGGAGACAACAAGGAAAGAGATTGTCATGTGAGTGCCTTCTTTCAGGAGAAAGTGTCCTGATGTCAGGAATAGACCAGGGAAGGCTGTGGGAGAGGCGCATTTGTGATAGAGACCAACTCCTATGGCTAATTGGCTTGGATGGCTCTGTTTTCCCACCTAGAAAGTTATTAGGCCAGCAAGTCAATGCCCACCCTGCTTATTATCCCTATCCCCCAATCAATATCCATTTTGGTTCATTGCTTCCCCCTCAGCCATAAAATGGAAGAGTTGGAAGGGATTCAAAGGGTATTGAATCCTGTCTCCCTAAAGTTTAACTTCTATATCATCCCCAAATTTTTGTACTTTAAAAGTATCATCAAGGAAGTTGAAAGCTGTGACCTGAGCAAAAGATAGGACTAAATTTTGCTTTAATATAAATTGTATTTAAACTTGAATAAGTTTGACTAGCTTAAAACTGCACTTGTTATTAAGGATAGCTTGTGTGTGTGTCATTTTTCCTTTCCCTGGATTCCCTGAATGCTGTGGATACATTTCATCCCTTTCCTATTCAAAAAGGGAAAGAAGGAAGGGAGAGTGTTCTGGAATTAGCTGATTCTGTGATAACTTAGCTTTTCTGAGACTGCCTGGGCTGTGATTCTGATTATTTACTTGCCTGAGTGTCTGGTTCCCCTTAGCCTCAAGGGGTGGCTTGAGAACATCCTAGATCCTTCTCCTCCTCCTTCACCAGTGGAAGTCCTAGAACTGATTATTTATAGTCTCTGGAAACAGCTGGATGTATTAGAGGGAGTTATTGAATAGAGAATGCTGTAGCATGTTGGTGCATTTGTGTTATTAAAGCCATTCCACTCACTCCCCCACCTTCAGCCCTGGACTGCAGCCCTACCCTTACTGAGTCTCATATTGTATTGCCACTCGTCTTGGAGGGGCATCAAGAGCACTCATTAACATTCTAAACCAGTAGCAACTAGCATTTATGATCTGGACCTTAGTAGAAAAATAGGAGTAGGGGTGTGTGGGAGTGTGGGAGTAGGAGTGAGGAACTTTAAAATTACACTATGAACTGAGCAATTGTCCAATGTTGGAGAGTGAAGGTGCTTTGTAATATGAGTTTTTAGCAGTATTCAGATATTTCCTGTTGAAAAAAATGATGCAGTTCCCATAATGTTAAAGCATTTGATGGGGGTATCAATTGCTAGTTGCCTTTATCTCTGTATTTTGGCAGTTATGATCATATATTTCTGCACAAGCAATTCTGGGTAATGGCCCTGGACAAACTTAAGTCTTCTTTAGCTATGGTTTATTCCCATGTGGAAGATAGATGATTTTCCATTGAGTATTTTACCCGGGCATTTACCCAGGAATAATCAGAATGTAGGTAATGAGAAGCTAGTGCATTTGAGTAATATGATAAAGAAAATGATTAAGTAACAGCAAACTAGCAACAGACATTCAATGGATGGAAGGTAGAATAACTGGAGGCAAAGAGATGAATTAGGAGGCTGTTGACTGACTGTTGTAGTAAGTCAAATGTGAAATGATAAGTTCCTGGATGAAAATTGGTCAGAGTGAATGAAGATGTTCAAGTGACTTCAAAAGATGTTTCAAGGCAAGAAGTAATAGGATCTTTATTGATTCTATGGATATAAGGAAAGCAAATGAAAGAAAAGTCCAGAATAACCGAGAGTCTTTAGCTTGATTATCTTTTATAGTAGAGACATCAGCGTTTGGAATAGAAGTGGATTTGTTGGGGGAAGATGAGCTTGAAAAACACAGTGACTTAAGGTATCCACGAGAGATCTCTATAAAGTAACTGACAATGTGGACCTAGAGATTGTGATAAAGGAGGATGAAGATGATGTTGGTGATAACTTTTATTAATAAACCACTTTAAGTTTGGAAGGTATTTTCTTCACAACAATCCTATAAGTTTTCAGTTGTTGAAGTTGCAATTGACTCTTTGTGATTGTGGTTGGGATTTTCTTGGCAAAAATATTGGAGCTGTTTGTCATTTCCTTCTCCAGCTCATTTTGCAAAAGAGGAAATTGAGAAAAACAGGGTAAATGACTTGCTCAGGATCACACAGCTGGTAAATGTCTGAGGCAAGACACTGAACTCTGAAAGGTGAATCTTCCTAACTCCATACCAGGCACTCCATCTACTGCACCATCTAACTGCCTTCCCCCCACCCAAGATAGATAGATAGACTATTATTATCCACACTTAAATTATGTAGAAACTGAGTCTCTGAGAGGATACGTCCATAATAATAATGAGTGTTTGTGGTAGGATTTGGACACAGGTGTCCTGAATCCAGGGCTGACATACTTTCTACTACATTATGCTATTTAAAAATAAACATTTTGAAGTTCTCTTCATGAAAGTGATAGTTGAAGCTAATGATTTAATCACTTGCTAGAGATATTTTGGGGAAATTCCTATACTGGAATGGGTCAGGACTGTATAATAACATTTTTATGATCATCTTATAGATCTCTATAATACATTATCCCTTATTATGGGATTCATTTAATGACTGATAGACTCAGTCTCTATAGAGATGCATCTGAGAAAATATCTTCCCAGCTGCTAATAGGGACATTTCTTTTCTTTCTATTTGTTGCTCCAAGGGTAAGTAAGTTAGACCTTTAATTCTGTACCAAATTCTGCACACATATATTGTATCTAGGATATACTATAACATATTTAACATGTATAAGACTGCTTGCCATGTAGGGGAGGGGGTGGAGGGAAGAAAGGGAAAAGTCGGAACAGAAGTGAGTGCAAGGGATAATGTTGTGATTAAAAAAAACTACCCAGGCATATGTTCTGTGAAGAAAAAGTTACAATTAAAAAAATATTCTGTACCAAACTCTAAATGAAATTATCAGCCATAAATGCTGCCCCATTCTACTAATTTCAGTTATTTTGGCTAGGGGCTTAGGAGTTTGGATCTGTACTAATTGAGATTTAAGAAGGCCTCTAACTTTCTTAGAACTCAGACAGGATATGAACAGCTATTGGCTATTGTATCAGAAAGAACTTCACTAATTAACCCTTGAATATCATCATTGTGGCAAACAATACTTTCTGAAGAAAGTTCCCTTGGATCTCATGTTTCAAACCATCATCCACTGAATCACAGCTCATGCACAATAAATGCTTAAGAATTATATCCTTTGAATCAGACAATATATCTGTGATCCTCCAGTATTTGATTAATGAAGTGTTGATGAATCTTGTAAATATTATAACCCTTGTTCCAAATTCTTATTTTCTTCCAGTGAAAGAAGAACATATGCCATAGGTTTGCATAGTATATACCTTATGCTCTTCTATGGTTTATATTGTAAGCCCAAGAGATACATCAGTCATTAGAGTCAAGTAATCTTTCTAGAGTTTGTGTTTGGTGCAGGAGGGCTAAGAATAGGCCCATGTAATGTAGAAACCAAACAGGAACCAGGTTTTGACAAAGAGCTTATAGTCTAGCATTATTTCTTAGAGACTATGAAGTATTACTGTTAATTCATCCCTGAATATTGAGGACCATTGAACCTTGACATGCTTTTTGAGAGAAAAGTATGTCATAAATAGAGTTCAATGAGAAAAGATCTTCCGAAAATTAAACAAAATTGTCATGGCAATAACCATGCCCCAGGCATCCACTTTTTTTTTTTTTTTTTTTTTTTATAAAGAAAGACATCTTTGAATTTGTTACTGGAACCAATCTTACTTAAAACCTATCAGAAATGGGAAACAGGTCAGAAGCTGAGGCTGTACATCTCTCAGTTATACACTATTCTTGCCAAATGATTTTGGCAGGGGGAAAATTACACCAGGATGCATTGGGAGTCCCAGCTGCCCTAGAGAAATGTCAGTGCTACTTGAAGAGCTCAAAGGACTCATCATAGGCTTAACAACCCCAAAGAATTTAGTTCATTTTAAAAAGCCTGGATCTTCTCAGGTCATCATGCCCTTTTAGAATTCTTACCTTCACCTATTTTTTGTCTGGATAATGTTCTCAAAATGAGAAATATCAATATTAGTGTACTATCTTGAAGTTTGGAATTCAAGGGGAAAGAGACCTGGTTAGGACCATTAGTCACCCCTAAAAATGTCACAGCAACAATAGAGAAACAGAAATGGATCCGGCTATAGTACTTACAAGGGCATTCCATAATACTAATAATATACTGCATAGAAGTGATTTTATTGGCTCATCAAATTTATCCCTCCCCCCCATTTGAAAGGGTCTTTATTTAATTTCAAATATGTTTCTCATTAGAATTCAACATAGCCACTATCTTATGCCATAGGTTATTCCAGTAAATTTTTGAACTTTGTAAAAAGTTTCATCAGCTGCTACTCAATTACTGCATTTGCAATATTATCCTTAAGAGCATTCAAGAAAAGTTTTGACATAGACAAAATAATTTTGATATGACCTTACAAGAAAAGGTCTTACATGAAACAGATCAAATGACCAAGGTGGTCAGGCAAGAGGATCTTTTCTACAAATCCACTGTCATCCAGAAAATTAAATTTCAATTTAAAATGTATTATTCAAAATCCCCAAAACTAAATCAATATAAAAAGAAACTGAATAATCAAACTTTCTCTTTTTTTGTAAGTTCACATTTCTACTTCTAAAGTTATTAATGCTTAAAACTTCACTAAGATTTTGGGGACATGTTGTATATATTTGAAAGACATATCTGAGACCCAGAAAATCCATACTAGAAGAACATGGCACTCCAAAGGAGAATCTAGGTCATATATAAGCACCGGTTTGAGCATAGGAACAAGAAATGCAAAAGAGAGACAAATAGAGTCCGAAGGCCCTTTTATAAGACTGCAGCCATGAAATTAAAAGATTTTGCTATAACACAAAAATCTCCTGTAATAGAGTCTTTCTGGGCCTTAGATAATATATTTCAAGCCTTTTAGTACAATTTTGTGATTGAATTCAATGACATATTAATTTGTATTACCATTGATCTGGAAAATTCACTTTTTAACCTTTCATATTTTGTACTTCAAGTCGATATATTTCCTCAAATACCAATGGCAAGACAAGAATAAATTATCCTCGTGGAGGCTGGGCTTAGAGACAAAGAATCATAGGAGATTTTTGTTGATCAACAGAAATGGATTAGTCATATTATTTGATTAAATCCAACATTGCTTCTGTTTCTCCCTCTGTCATCCTCATTCAGTCCTTTTCACCTTTCTTTTTTTTTGGTTCATATATTCCTTCACCAAAGGACTTATTAATAGACAGTGTATTCCAAGAATCTTAGTGTGTTTAAGCTATTAGACCTTAAAAATGGCACTGACTTTTGACATATTCTTTGGAATGATACTATCCTATTTTAAGTTTTTCCTTTTGAATAAGGCATTTCTTTCTAAAGTTATGTTCCAGTCATGAGTCATATCTGTTGTTGTTCAGTCATTCAGTTGTGTCCAACTCTTCATGATTCCCTGGACCATGGCATGCCCTACCCTTCTATTCTCCACTGTCTGTCCAAGGTCATGTTTGTTATTTATGATATTATCCATCTCATCCTCTGCTATCTCCTTTTCCTTTTGCCTTCAATCTTTCCCAACAGCAGATGTTGGGTCTTTTCTAATAACTCCCTTCTTCTCTCTAAGTGGCCAAAGTATTTAAGCTTCAGCTTCAGTATTTGTCTTTTCGAAGAATAGTCTGAATTAATTTCATTTAGTATTGACTGATTTGATCTCCTTACTGTAAAGTCTTCTCCATCACAACTCAAAAATGTAGATTCTGTGGTGTTCAGCTTTTCTTGCAGTCCAACTCTGAGTCATATACTGTAAAAACTGCAAGTTTGACTATATGGACATTTGTCAGCAAGGTGATGCCTCTGTTTTTTAGTATGCTGTCCATTTTTGCCATAGCTTTTCTTCCGAAGAGCAACATGCTTTAATTTCATGGCTGTAGTCACCATCTGCAATGCTCCTTGGGCCCAAGGATATAAAACCTGAAACTACTTCCATCTCTTCCCCTTTTATTTGCCAGGAAGTGATGGGACCAATTGCCAAGACCTTAATTTTTTTTATATTAAGCTTCAAGCCAACTTTTACATTATTGTCTTTTACCCTCATCAAGAGACTTCTGAATTATTCTTCACTTTCTGCCATCAGATTGACAATATCAATGTATCTGAGATTATTGATCTATCTCCCGACAACCTTCATTCTGGCTTTTGATTCATCCAGCCTGGCACAAATGAGACCAAAGAGCTAATGTATTCTGTCCTGGTCAGACCACATCTACAGCATTGTGTTCAATTCTGTGCATCACATTTTATGAAGGACAACAGCTAAAAGAAGGAAGGTAACCACAGGATAGTAAGGTGACTTGATGCAATAATGATAATAATAAGAGTTAACATTTGCATAGTATTTACTATGAGCCAGGTACTGTGCTAAGTATTTTACATTTATTGTCTCATTTGATCCTCACAACAACCCTCAGAGGTAGGTGCTATGATTATCTCCACTTTACGGATGAGGAAATAGTTGAACAGAAGTGAGATGATGTATCCAGGGTCACACAGATAGTACTTCTTTGTAGCTAGATTTCAGCCCAGGTTTTTCTGACTGTCCTCCAATATTGTAGGTCTTCAGTGAAGACTGGATAATCCCTCTCAGAGATGTAATAGGGATAGATGCCTGTGCAAGAGTGAGCTGTATATGACATCTGGATCCCCTTTCAGCTCGGGCATTCTGGGATTCTGTTACCAAGAGGCAGAAATGGCTTTCTTTCATTGGAACTTCTGGGTTACCTTCTTTAACCACTAAGCTCCGTGCTATGCCCAGATTCATATAATTGGAAGCTGGAAACTCTGCAGCCATACATGAAAGTAATGGCCATTATGAGGTCTTCAACAAATGGTGGGCCATCCTTGGCCTTTGAAGACCTCCAGGAAGCTCCTTTGAGGGCAGCCCATTCTGTTTTCCAACAGGTCTAATTATTAGAAAGCTTTTCCTCTTATCCAGCCTAAATTTGCCCTTTTACAACTTCCACTTATTACTTCTGATTCTGTCCTCTGGGGCAAACCAAGTAGTCTAATCCCTCCTCACAGTAGCTGTTCAAATACTGAGAGGCCACTTTCACCCCAACTCCTTCCTCCCCGCCCCCCCAGTCGTATGTTCCCAGTTTCATCAATCAGTCCTCATGTGACATGGGCTCAGCTCCCTTCAATAGCCTAGTTACCTTCCTCTGGACATTCTTTAACTATCAATGTCCTTTTTAAAAAAAAATTTATTTTTTCCCTAATTACATGTAAAAACAATTTTAATATTTGTGTGGGTTTTTTTAATTTTGAGTTCTAAATTTTCTCTCTTTCTCCTTTCCCATCCCTACCTCACTGAGAAGGCAAACAGTTTGATACAGTTTATACATGTACAGTCATGCAAAACATATTTCCATATTAGTCATGTTGTGAATGAAAACACAGACCAAAAAACACCAAGAAAAATGTCAAAAATAAAAAGTATGCTTCTACTTCTATTGCACTAGACTCCATCAGTTCTTTCTCTGGAGATGAATAACATTTTTTTCATCATAAATCCTTCAGAATTATCATTGACCTTCATGAAGTCTCAAACCGAACACAGTACTACAGATAAAATCTAATGAGAGGCACAGTACAATGGTCCTATGTTCTTGTTCCTGGGAGTTTACACTCCTGGCTGCCATATCCCACTTCTGACAATCATATTGCATTGCAATGCATTTAAATATCCCAGATCTTTTTGAGAACAATTGATGTCTTGCCATGCTTCTGGCATCTTATGCTTGTAAAGTTGGGATCTTTTGTATCCCAGAAAGACATTATCCTGATCCTTATTGAATTTCATCTTATTAGATTCAGCCCAATGCTCTAGCCTATCAAGACCCTTTTAGATCTGTCCTCTATTAGTTATTTATTGATAATAACTTTAAGTCATCTGAAACTTTGATAACCGTCTTCTGAGATTATGATTATTATTACTCCCCTTTTTGGGGAGTCTCAACTCAAATTCTTCTTTCTATATCACATCTACTACTGTTCATATAATCTGGGGCTTGATGGAAAAGATATGAGCCAATTTCCCCTCTTCCTTCATTTTCAGTTCAAAATCTTCTTAATCACAATTATACTGCTAAGGATCTGCCCTTCTTTACAGTCCCCATGTCATATCTAGTCATTGCCTCTGGTTAGTTGGTTTTATTCCTAATTTATACCTCTTCTGTCAGTGTTCTCCTTAAGCAGTATCCCCTTGTCAGTAATTCATTGGTCTGATCCTTGATAGATGCTCCTTTCATAAGAATTTCTCAGTCTTTAGTGTCTTTATCTCTCAGACATGTATATACATGTGTGCATACACATGCATACATACACATGTGTCCAGAGGCTTTGTGTGGCTATATTCAGGGAAGAAACTAACTTGTGACACTCTTACAATAAAGGGACATGCACAGATAATTAAATGGTGTTATTAACTTCATTAATATCATTTTCAAGATAAGAACATATGGAGACCTAAAGAATCACATGAATTAAAGGGATAGTTAGTGTACATCTAGAAAAACAATGGTGATCATTAAGGTTTAATATGGTTTTATCGTGCCAGTGAATGAGTTGAGTGAGGTTTTGCTACACTAAATATATTTCCTTTGGGGAATAGAATTATTAGACAGGTAGAGCAGAAAAATGTTATAGAGTTAACCTAGATATTTACAAAGCATGTTGACATAGTTAGTCATGTTTTATTGTGGAAAATCTGATGAGTAACCATTAGCCATCGGCTTGGAAGAAAGTCTCCAGTAGAGTGATCTAGGAAGCTGTGCTTGACACTGTTCTGTTAAATTTTCTTTTTCACTGACTTTGGATAATGACAAAGATACTGTGCTTATCAAATTCACAGATGACACAAAGCTGGAAGGATTAGCTAACACTGGTTAACCTGATGCTGTCAGCATTAGGATCTCTCTCTGCTTTCTCTACCCCCAAATCTCAACATAATCTAGCTCTGGACTGGATTTGATAAGATAAAATATAGTATTTATTTCTCCCAGGACTTCCTTTCCTTCCTTTCCACAGCTCTTTTTTCCCCTAGGGACTTTAGAAGAAATATAAAATGTCTCTTTGCCCTCCTCAGTTCTCTCTGCTACATGTGGCAGAAACATAGCAAAGGTACCTCTTTCTTCTTATTCCTTTCTTGGACCATATATATGCAGGACAAGTAGGTGGTATAATGGGCAACAAACATTTTAAAAATAAGCATTTAGTAAGCACCTATTATGTAACAATTACTAGGCTAAGTGCTTTCCAAATGTTATCTCATTTGATCTTAACATCAATCCTGGGAACTAAATCCCCATTTTTCAGTTGAAGAAATAGAGTAGGCAAAAGTGACTCGTCCAGTTGGTAAATGTCAGGGGCTGTAGAGAAGAGTCAGGTCTTCTGGAACTTCAGATCCAGTGCTCTATTCACTATATTACCAGCTACCTCTAGTGCTTCACAGCACAGTATGAAGGGCAGTCAAGAGATCTGGATCCAAATTCCAATTTTGCTACAAACTAAATAAGTTACAATTTTCTTGTCTATAAAATGAGGGAGTTGGACTAGATCCCTCCCCATTCGTTTTGCGGCTCGTCCTCTGGGAAATGTGAAGGGCAGTGAGAACTGTGAATGGAGAAGCTAAGTAATGGGTACAGAGGTATATTGAACACAGAATCAGGATAAGTCCTTCCTAAAGATTGAATTGAAGTGAAGTGGGAATGTGAATGAAAGTTGTAAAATGGATTGAGGGGGTGAGTCATAGATGCAGCTGAATACTAGATGAACCAAGGGTACAGGAGTGGTTGATACCTTCTCTAGTGAGACACTGGGAATTTGCCAGCAACTGGTTCTTGTTCCTTACTGAGCTCATGCTTTCTCCTAAGTGGGGGAGATAGAGTAAAAAAATTTAGACATTGCTGGGGGTAGATTCTGATGCTGTCCTTGCTGTCTTGTAGGGCAATGATGATGACTGCATGTGACTTGTCTGCCATCACCAAGCCATGGGAAGTCCAGAGTAAGGTCAGAACCTGATGCCTTATTCTTTGCAAAGTTCTAAGCATTACATTAATATGTTTAAAGTTATAATATCCTGAACACCTCTCTTACCCCCCAAATATTCAGACTGTCCCCCAAGTAGGTGGAAAGCTGTCATAGGGCAGATGACCACTATTCTACAAGATTTCTTTAAAAGAGTTCATTTGAGTAGATGGTAGTGTTGAAATAAACTTGGGACAGTGACTTTGCCTTCTGAATTTAATGTCAATATATCTATACCTATATATGTATATGTGTGTATACAAATTTGCTAATTGGTTGCACTGATACACATACACTAGGTGCACTGCTATATGTATGTGTGTATATATATATATATGTAAACACACACATGTATATATGTATATGTGTATATACACATATATGTATCTAGAGTAGATATATGTGTGAGTATATACATATATTATAGTGTGTGTGTATGTGTGTGTGTACATCAGTGACAACTAGAATTGTCACAGAGAGGTGCTCATGGTGAGTTCCATAGTTGTTTGGCCTCCATGTCCAACATTAGCTAAGGACTAACTCCATTCTGTAGGTCAGGGGAAAGAGTGACTAGGGCAGAAGAGACAAGTGGCCAGGAGCAGAGAAAGTTGCCTGGGCTTGGGGAAAGTTTACAATGATTCTAGGTGAATGATGTCCAATCTGTCAGGATTAAACTTTTTTTCTCTATGATACATAGGTAGCATTGCTAGTGGCTGCTGAGTTCTGGGAACAGGGTGATTTGGAGAGAACAGTGCTTGACCAGCAGCCAATTGTAAGTATTATATCTGCATTACATACACCTAGAGTAAAGAAACAGCCTTCCTATCTATCCCCTGAGGATCATTCAGCATAATTTTTACTGATAGCATCCAAATCTCAGTTATTCATCCTTGCTTTAATGGGGTTAAATGACAGGGATAATCTCTAAAGCTATTCTGTTCAATTTTTTTTGTTCTTATGTAATGAGCACCTATTGTTCACATACCCTTACATTGTGCTATCTCCTGACCAGGGGATATGAGGGAGATGGATAAGGACAAAATCTGTGCCTTCTTCTAAGGGAGCTCATAATCTTGGAGAAATCAAAGGGGCTAATTTGAGACAAGTGCTGAGGGAGGTCACACTATGAGAAAGACAGGAGGACAGACCAAAGAAATTAATGATCTCACCAAGATACACAAAGGTACTTGGTATTAAAATTGGAATCCGAACTGAGGTCTCTTTTGATGGTCAAGTTCGGCTCTCCTTCCATTACACTAGGCTGTCCTTCTAAATACATAATAGTGCACAGGACTTCAGTGAAATAATGACTGGACAAATGGGGAGATCAGCACTGATCACACCACAGCAGATAGAAGGCATATAACACTCACAGCAGGAACAACAGATTCAGCAGACAAAGAAAGAGCAGCACTCCAAAAAGGATCAAGGAGTAGAGTAGGTATAGCCAAGCAAGACAAGTTAAAAGTTTGGCATCTAAAACCACAAGCCAAGAACTGATCAGAGGCAAAACACTGTCTGGGTCAGAACCACGGACAGTTCCTTGGGCCCTCTAATCACACATTCTTTGATTTTCAGCCGCTGTCTAGTGCAACCTGTACATATCACACACCCCAAATCCCCATTATAACGTTCCCAACAAGTCATTATCACAGACTCTTCCTGAAGACCTTCAAGAAAGGGGAAACTACCATCTCTCTTACTAATACAATTCTACTTTTGAGATCCTCAGAGTGGTTTTTAAAGCATAGTTCATAGGCTTTCAGAGGTAGCAGAAATCTTTGAGATCATCTAATATGACTTCCTATTTCCCAGGGGAGCAAATTGATATCCAGAGAAGTTAAGTAACTTGCAGGTGATTACACATGTAATTAGTAGCAGGGCTATGACTTGAAACCAGATCATGTAACTACAAATTCAGGGCTTTAAAATTTTTTTTTTCACTACATCAGTGCTAGTCCCTGAGGTTAATGCAAGATTTTTATGATGACTGATATCGTTGTTGGTTTTGGACCGGTGATTTCATTGCTGTGAACTCCTGGTGTGGAAATTCCCTCCACTGACATAGATTATAAAGTCTTCAGTAATTTACAGTCCAAGTGAATTGCCAAGAACATGAAGATTAAATGACTTGTTTTTGGTTACACAGGTACTTTGTGTCAGAGACACAACTGAATTGCATTCTTCCCAAATCCAAAGTCAGTCCTCTACAGTACCATGTTTGGGGTAGGGGAAAGTGGGTAACATTTAAATAGTGCTTAAAGATTTACAAGGTGTTTGTGCTATTGAATTAGGAAAATAACACCTGTTCCTTGCCTTTAAAGAACTTATGGTCTAGCAGGGGGATAAACACAAATACTGAAAATCATAATATATAATAATAGATAAATGCATCTGGGAGATGCAAAACAAGGTACTGTGTGTTTTCTAATGAAAATAGTTACCACCAAGTCGGGGTTGGGAGATAAGAGTAGTGAGACAATCAATTTAGATAAATGAAATAGAACAGAACAGAATGACCTACAAACGAGTCCTGTCATCTTAATACCCTTGAAACAAGGCTGAATAATTAGGGCTTGAATATTGTCAGCAAAATTATGCCCTCCAGGACAATGCCAGAAAAGAAAATTGCAGGCCAGTTTCTCTTGCAAACACAGATGGAAAAAAATGTAGGTAGACTGTTAGCAGACAGAACACAATAGCACATTCTAACAATTTTCCCCTAGAGCCAAGTAGAGTTGCTCCCTGAAAACTATTATCACATTAACAGGAAAAGTAATGAAAATCTTATAATTGTCTCCATGGAGGCTTAGAGAGCATTAGACAAAATCCAATGTCTGCTCTTGATTAAAAGTCTAAAAATAAATTGATAATGGAAGGTTTCTCTCCTGACATGACAAAGAATATAGGATATTCAAGACCAAGAGTCAACATTACAGAGAATAGAGAAGCACAGAAGTGGTTCCCTTTCAAAACTATAACAAGACCAGGCTGTCCCAGGTCATCCTCCCAATTTATAACATAACCATAAATATATTGGTGCTGATACTACTGATGCTAAAGGAATGAATAAATAATGATAATAAGAATATTTCTTTCAGGAGGACCATTTCTATCTGAACATCAAAAATATAAATGATAACACATTTATATAGTGCTTTAAAGTTTACAAGACACCATAACATGCATGATCTCATTTAGTAACCTTACAAGGCATACACTAAATATTATTGTTATCCCCATTTTACACAGGGATAGCTATAAGAACACTGAGGCTCAGAGAAGTAAAGTGACTTGCCCATGCACACACCAAAGTGGCATTTGAACTTAAGTTTTCCTGAATTTAAATCCAGCACTCGACCCACTATACCTCAAGGAAAACAGAATAGGTAGGAAAAAGAAAAGCCAAATTATCCTGTGTTGCAGGTGATCTGATTGTAGAGCAAGACTATCCCAGGGAATCAACCTCCAAAATGATGAAAGAAAATAATTGAGTTCAACAAAGTTGGGAAGATGAGAAAATCCAGAAAAATCAATTGCACTCCTACACATTCATGACACATGACTTGCAGATACAATGGAGGAGAATTTTTGTTCACATTGGAGGCAAAAAGAATTACATTTTCAAGTATTGATTTAATTCAGTACATTCAAAAAAATCCTATAAAACCCCAATGAAAGAAATCAATGGAGAGATGCCTCTACTTGCTGAAATGATTAAATACAGTAAATGTAACAATATTTTCTAAGCCAATACATAAGTCTAATACAATACCACTGAAGTCTGTGCCACATTTCATATAACTTTATAGTGAAATTTTCTTCCCTAAAGCCAATAGTGTATAGATATATATATATTCTCACACATATATTTATGTCTGTACATATGATAATGGAAGCTAAGTAGCACAGTGGATAGAATGCCAGGCTTGGAATCAGAAGGACTTATCTTCTTGAATTCAAATCTGATCTCAGATATTTACTAGCTATGGGACCCTGGACCAGGCATTTAACTCAGTTTGTCTCAGTTTCCTTATATGAAATGGCAAACCACTCCATTATCTTTGCCAAGAAAATCCCAGTGTGGTCCCAAAGAGTCAGACATCACTTAAAAATGACTCAGCAATACCAACATATAACGATGACAGATTTGCCCACAAAACTCTAAATTCAGATTCTTCTTCAGACTCTCATCCCTCCAAAGTATCTTTTTCCTTTATTGCTTAGTCATTGACCCTTTACCAGCTAGTATGTCAAAATCTCACATAATTAGTCATCTCTGGAATACTGAAGCATCCCCTACCAGACCAGGGCTAAGTGACAGTATGGATAAAAGAAAACATTCCCAAGTTTCCTTTCAATTACTGAGCATGTCATTAGACTTTAAGTCCTTGGATTCAATCTTAGGCATCTTTATTCAGTTAACTCCTTGGCTGTTGCAATGAAAGAAAATTCCCCAGAAAGAGGGAAATAAGTTAACAAGAAAGCGGATAAATCATATCATATAAATCTCTGTCCTTGTGGGAAGGAGAATCATGATGAAGAAAAAACATTAGGATGAAGATAAAAGGGTAGAAATTATGGTGTATTGTAGAGTTCCTTACTACAAGGGAAAATAGATCAAAATTTGCTCACAGGTAAACTATGCTAGTGAAGAGGGACTTCCAACTTTTTACACATTTGCAGAGCAGCAAATAAATTCTTAATTTACTTTCATCTTTCAAAAGGCAGGTAACAATGAGAAGAACTATACCCAAGAAATTAATTGAAATTAATTCATTGAAAGAAATTAATCATGGCATATTAGAATTGGGGATAGTTCATATATGCAGTAGTCTATATATAGGACAATTTATGCATGCTGATTATGACACCATAAAAACATCCATATTAAAATGCCAGAACTCAATAGGAACATCCAAGGATGTGAATAATTTAAAGTAATAATCTCCAAACTTTTTTGATTCCATGCCTTTATTAGAAAAAAAGTTGATAATATATATAAATATATGTTAATTATTTACATGTTATATAATAGTATATAAAATTATATACTGATAATTGTGTATATTATAAAACATATAAAATAAAAAACTTAAAGGATGATATATAGATGAATAAAAGTTTTTATTAATGGTATAAACCCTTTTTGTTTTCAGTAAAAATATCAATGATAATATTTTTAGTGAGAGCAATGTGATTGAATATGCTTCATTGCTTTTGAAAATCTTGATTTAATAATTTGATATAGGCATCTGAGTTTCTCGTTTTAAATGAAGCTTATTTTAATTTTAATGGCTGTCATAGTTAAAAAGAGCACCTCACAAAGATATGTGTCTCTAAATGGAAGATGTTGGCTACATTTAGTAAATCATCATGATCATTTTTCAGTCTCATCCACCAATTTTGCAAAGATTTTTGTTGAAATTTGGCAAGTAAATTTCCATCTTCCCTGAAGTCACTCAGTTTTTCTTGCAAAGTAATTGAAAGATGTTGCTTTTTAAATTTTTGACAAATGGGCTTAGAATCCAATGAAACTATTTATTTGGAAGATTTTTAAACAGGTTTGAATTATTCTAATATTTTAAAATGCTCCAGTATAAGCTTTCTTATTGGTGACCTACTTATGTTGTTTGTAGCAACCTAGAGAGAAGACAGTTATGTATCGAAAGGGCTCTGTAGTATCAAATGATGTAGAGAAATCAGGAAGGAAGGAAGGAAGGAAGGAAGGAAGGAAGGAAGGAAGGAAGGAAGGAAGGAAGGAAGAAAAGAAAGAAAGAAAGAAAGAAAGAAAGAAAGAAAGAAAGAAAGAAAGAAAGAAAGAAAGAAAGAAAGAAAGAAAGAAAGAAAGAAAGAAAGAAAGAAAGAAAGAAAGAAAGAAAGAAAGAAAGAAAGAAAGAAAGAAAGAAAGAAAGAAAGAAAGAAAGAAAGAGGAAGGGAGGGAGGGAAGGAGGGAGTGAGAAGGGAGGGAGGGAGAAGGAGGGAGAGAGGGAGGAAAGGTGGACAATGGTGATCAATAGAGGTATTCAGAAGAAGGATAGTTTGAGGAGAAGAATATAATGAGTTCTTTAGTACAGATCACAACCCATCCAGGTTTGCTTATTCATTGTCTCTGTCCCATTGAAAATGAGAAAAGAGCTCTTACTCCTCAGTCATTAGCCCATAATAAAGCCTACCAAAGGTTCTGACAACAGGCAGATCTTGTCCTTGTATCTACTGGTTCAGAAACCAGTTCAGATATAACCATCCTGAAGGTCTAATGTTCAGTGCAAATGGGGAAAGGTTGGGAAATTATGCAGCCATATCCTTGGAGGCCACCTGTGGAAGTAGGTGGAATATTGTTTGTTAGTGGGTAAAGAAGGCAAGTAATTGAGTTGGAGAAAAGCCTGGAGGAAAGTTGGGATGAGATTTCTCTTACCACATTTTGGTTAGTTGCTTCATAAAGTCACGTCACAACCCCACTTTGGAGACTGAAAAAGTTTAATATTCAGAACTTTTTTTTTGCATAGGTACATTTATAGCATAAATTTTTGACACCATTTTCCCAATCCCAGCCCAACCCCAACTCGAACTAGCAAACTGCATTTCCAGAAAGTGCCTTCTACTTCCTCCCTCAGAGCTGGAGAGATAATCCTGAAAGGTTGGGGGAGGGAATGTTTCCTAATTCTATAACAAAGAAAGCCCCCCCCCAATATGCTTCCCCCATTGATTATTAGGCAATATTAATTACTCAGATAGACTTAATTAGCTTTTAGAGAGGGATGTTTACTAAGGTGATACAGTAAAACCAATTGGCACAGAACTCTATGATCCATTTTCCCACAAGTTACATATGGAGCCCAGAGGAAAGTCAGTTTAAGCTAAAAAAGGACACATAGCAAAGAATAACTCATATCTCCTAAAAGCACTTTTGAGGGAGTGTTCAAGGGGGGTCCTTTTGAGAGATCTGGAGCTACCTTGCCTCAGCGTACCTAATTTATCTTTGGCTCATGCTGCAGATCAGTTTGCAGTTACAAAAACACTTCTAGGCCACCCCTGACCATCCTTACTAGGTCCCTCCCAGAAGTTCAGAAATCTCCTGGGCAAGGGGGCAGGCAGGGAACCAGAAATGTGTTCCTTTTCACTGAGAGATTCCTTCCCAGGGGCTCTAAGTCAGGTGTTTGAATGCCCAGTTCCAACTCGCTGGCTATTTTATGCAAAACCCCACAGGGATGTCACTGAGTTTCTTCACGCAGTCTTAACATACCTCCAATGCATTTTATCCAATGGCTTTCACGGACTTCTCACACCTAGCTTAATGTCCTTGCTCGGTTGGGTGATTCAATAGAGATGTCTAGGCTTTATTCACACCTAGTTTATGCCTCTGATTGATTGGATTGCCACTCTTCCACATTTAAAAATAATAGACAATTCTATTTTATGAGATCCTAAAACTTGTAAATGTAAAAAGTGCATTGATCTTAGCCCAGACAGGCTCCAGGGAAGCAGAAACGTGTGTCTTCAGTAAGCTTAGTGTCAGGACTCTTGGAACTTGCCTTGAAGGGCTGTGCTGCTGTGGGAATAAAAAAGGCTATGCCTTTAACCTGTGTCCTCACTTGAACTTGTTTTCCCTCTTTATCAAGCCCATGATGGACAGAAACAAAGCTGATGAGCTGCCTAAACTGCAAGTGGGGTTCATTGACTTCGTATGTACATTTGTATACAAGGTAAGCACACAATCAGTTCTCCCCAGAGGGGAAAGAAAGCTGCTTTCCATATTTTAAAAAATTGTTATCTTTTTTTTCCTTTTAACATCACTTCTGCTTCCTAATAACTGGTTTCTCTACCCCCAGAGAACCGTCCATTGAAACAAAAAATGCTTTTTGAACAAAACAAACCAAAACATTGCCTGGGTCTGCTGCAATATATGCTGCATTCTGCAATAACAGTTCATCACCTCTCTACTGAGAGAAGGCTAAATATATTTCAGAATCAGCTCTCTTTATTCATATGTTGTCAACATATTCAACTGGATCTTTTTTTCTGCTGTCCTTCCATTAGAGGACTTCAGTGTAAGAGGCAATGAGATAGCAAAGGGAGATGGCAGAGGGATATGACTGAGAAGGACGGGTCAATGAATAGGAAAAGTGAAGGGGAACAGGTCAGTGTTAGGGAAGGACAATGAGAGAGAAGAGAATAGTGATGAAAGTGGGACAATGTGTGATGAAGAGAAGTAAGGTGATGAAGGCAAGACAGAGAGAAAGGAGTATGAGAGGGATGGAAAGAAATCCTAAAGTCCTGTGCCCTTTTGAAAGGGGTGATCATTATTACCATCATACTGGTAAAACCTAATTAATTCCCAAGAATCAAATGATCTTTCAAGCCTTAGTGAGCCTCCTTTCCCCTGCTTTATCCTTTCCCATAGGGAGACAAAGAAGGAGAATATGTGGTCCCTGCCTTTGGAGAAGACATAGTTACACACATTCTGTAGGAGGCATTTGTTGCCTATAATTGATTTTTTGGTGCTAGAGGCTTCTGACCCACAATAAGAAAGCACAAGAATTTTCCTCTTCATGGGTTGCCAAAATTGAATTATGTTCTTTTGTTTCCTGAGGTGCTACACTTAGATAGATAGATAGATAGATGGGTAGATAGATAAATAAGTGATGGATGGATGGATAGATAGAAAGAAAAATAGAAAGATAGATGGAAAAATAGAAAGACTGAAAGAAAGAAAGATACAGAAAGATAGTTAGAAAGATAGAAATAGATAGCAAAATTGAAAGATAGACAAATAGAAAGATAGATACAGATAGAAAGAAATAGAAAGATTGAAAGATAAATAGGAAAAAGAAAAAAGAGAAAAGAAAGAAAGAAGAATAGAGAGAAAGAATAAAGAAAAAGAAAGAAAGAGAAAGGAAGGAAGAAAGGAAGAAAGAAAGGAAGAAAAGAAGGAAGGAAGGAAAGAAGGAAGGAAGGAAGGGAGGGAGGGAGGGAGGGAAGGAAAAAGCTAGAATATAGATTTAAATGATGACTAACATACATTCAGACTATTTTCTTTTCCAGATGAAATCCATGAATATTGAGCTCTCTTTCTGATCCTCTCTCCCATTTAGGAGTTTTCACGTTTCCATGAGGAAATCCAGCCCATGTTTGACAGGCTGCAGAATAACAGGAAGGAATGGAAGGCCCTGGCTGATGAGTATGAGGCTAAAGTGAAGGCTTTAGAGGAAGAAAAGAAGAAAGAAGAGGAGAAACCTGTAGCAAAGAAAGGTATTGCACCATAGCCAAAGTTGACCAATAAATACTTATATCCTGAAGATAAAGTCATTAAGAACCCCAACACTCAGTGCAGATATTCAGAATTAGAATTCAGAATTCAGAATCTAGGTGATCCAGATCACCCTTCCTGTGCAGGAATCCCTCCTAGAACATTCCTGGTAGCTATCCAGCTTCTGTTATCCCATCAGTGATGGGAAGTTCACTACCTGACACAGCAGTTCGTGCTTTAATTTTTAGGGAAAAAGCCTTTCTTCTGCTGAAGCAAAATCTACCTTTCTATAACTTCTATTCCTTGGTCCTAATCCTGTCTCCCAAAGACACAGAATAAGCCCCAAAAGTCTAATCTCTCTTCTCTATGATATGATATGATTTTTTAGTATTAAAAACATCATTCAAATCTCCCATTGGCTAAATACCAAGGGACCTGAAAACCAAATATTATATAGATGGGCTGATATCAAGTCCTTCTTACCCTCCTAGGATGCTCTCTAGACACACTCCTACTGAGCAATGTCCCCCCACCATGTCACAGTGTAGCATAGCTTCCAGCTTCATGCATTTGGATATCCCCCGGGTCCAACCTAGCACTCCCAGCAGCCAATTCCAGCGCCAGGGGCTTAGCCTAGTGTACACGTTAGTCTTGTCCCCAGCACCCATTTTGCAGAAGGCCTTTTGCTTTTATCAAGTTACCAAAGTCCTCTCTCCTATACTCAAATCCCAGCTCTTTTTTCAGAAGCCCGGGATGAAAATTCAGCCTCTAGAGTAGATGTGTGGGGATAAAGTCCTGCATTCAGGGCTCAAGTGACTGGTAGTGCCTCACTGACTGCTTCCCCCACCAAACTCGTCCTCCCAAATGTAGCCTTTCCTCCCAGCACTCCTCGTGCCCCCAACACCAGAGTGGGATACAGCAGTAAAATGTTTCATTCTTCGATGTCTGTTTTGTGAATGTCTGAACCCGAGCTCCATGCAGGAGGGAGGGATGGGAAGTAAGCTCACCAGCTCTGGATGCTTCTGCCCCTGGCCCTCCGGCAGGACCCCATCTCTGTACTGCCTCATCAGACCTCTGGGGGCAGGGAGCCAAGCTCATTCAATCCTTTGTATCCGTGGTTCATTTTTTTAAAAAAATTTAGTCAAAAATATCTAAAATACTATCATCTACCTTTCCTTTTCCCCTTCTTAATTTCTTTTTATTCTCTCTAGGAATATTTTTAATCCTATAAATACTTTCCAGTTCTCATGAAACACAGACTAGTCTAGAAACAAGGGGAAGTCCAGAGGATATTATGTTCCTACTGAGCAATGTCCCTTCACTGTGCTTCAGTGATCTCTCCAAGGTCATACTTAGCATTTTACATTAGGATCACAAGCTCACTTTATTACCCAAACTTTTTATATGGACATCTGGAGCCCCAAAAAATGCTTTCAAACTTTCTTTTTAGTTAATTTTTAATTGTGAATGATCTTGTACCTCTCCTACTCTTGTTTCGCTTTCTCTATCACTCTTGTCCTCTATAGTATAACATGTTCATTTTAAAGCCCTCTCTCTGAAATTGGGAAATCTGACCTTCATTAGAGATTCTCCATCTCTGACCCAGAGTCCAGCATTCCAAAATATTGAACTATAGTCTAGAAAAGACTGTCTAATGTGTAGAAAGGTACTGACTGTGTAGTTGAGGGAATACCTGAGTTCAAATCCCAGCTAAACCATTTAATTCCTATCTCTGAGGTGTTGTAAAATACTTTATAATTCAGGATCTCTTTTCTGTTCAATAAAATGGGAATAATAAATAAATGTATTCCCACCTCATGGATTATATCAAAGAATGTATTTTGTAAACTTTAAAGAGCTATTGAAATGTGATTTCTTATAAATACAATTTTTTTCTTAGATAGGCATTTAGCCAGATGCTCAATTCCTCCTTTGTCTTCCAAAAAAAGGGAATAAGCACTTATTAAGCTCCTATTACGTGCCAGGCAGTGTGCCAAACATTTTACAAATATTATCTCATTTGATCTTCACAGAAACCCTGTGTGGTAGATGCTATTAACCCCATTTTACATTTTGAGAAACTAAGGCAGACAGTAAGAGATTTCCCAGGGTCAAATAGTTAATAAGTATCTATAACTAATTTGAATTCAGATTTTCCTGATTCCAGCTCCAACGCTCTATTCATTGCTCCCCAAATCCCAATTCTAAATTGGAAAGAAAGCTGAAAATATTTCCTTCAGCTTTCTGTCCAGGATGTCATACTATCTAAAAAAGATTTTTCAAGTTTCTTCTGGTGAAACTATTCATTCCCACAGACGTCAGCAAAAGTGGGTAGCTGCCACCAGACTTAATTAGACTCCATAGACTGTCATATTCTAGAAACGAGAACCACAGAAAGACAGCATTCTTCCCACTTGGCTATGCCAGGTTTATCTGCCACCATTTTGCTACTACCTCTCTACTTACTCCTCAGCCGAGTGTTTTCAATCACAAAGATGAATCTCTTTGACCAGAAATCAATAGTAGGTTGGGGGGGGAAAGGAATCACACTTGTTAATAGCTGGGGATCCTCCTTATTGTTCTATGAAGCATGAAAAGTGGCTTATTCAATAATCATCAGTGGACCAGTGATTCAGTTTCCCCCTTTCCATCTTCTCCTTTCCATCACATTCTTCTCTTAGTGAATGGAACTCAATTTTAATGTCTCTCTGCTTCCTTGAGTTTCTTCTTTCTTAGTTTTTCCTCTTAGATTTTTTTCATCTTCACTAAAATCTCTTTGACCCTTCTGATAAACTGAAGATCAGAGAAAACAGCTTTTATTTAATACAGGTAATAATTGCTTCTGATAGGAAAACAAATATAATGCACATCTTCCTCTTCTTCCAAACCTGCTGAATCTCAAGCGAAATTACTGCAGTCAGAAAGAGAAAGTCGTAGAGCGCTGAGCTGAGGAGGGCTCTGCAGATCCAATTTAGATCAACTCTCCCAGTTCCTTATTTTTCTGGGGAGGAAATTAAAGCCCAGAGAGTGGAAATGGCATGATACACTAGTGTCCAGACTAGAATCATCTGGGCTGGTGCACCGCCCTGTCTGCCTTGTGATTCTCCCTAGGTCTTTTCCCAGCTTGCAGGAACACTTAATCAGTAAACATGCATTAAACATTTACTAAGCACCAGGTACTGTGCCAAAAGCTGAAGATACAAAAAAAAGCAAAAGATAGCCCCTGCCCTCAAGGAACTTACAATCTAATGGGAGCTAATGGGAGAATTGCCTGTATATTACACCAGGTCACTCCAGCAACAGGCTTCTAATAAAATTGAAAGTCGGGGGGTACCAATTTTATGCTGCTTTACCTTTCTCCTTCCTGTGCTTTCTGCCAGATCTTGTCAATCTACCTATTTGTGATCAAGATGCAGCTAGAGACACTCAGGAAGACCTGAGTTCAAAGCTAGCTTCAGATACTTACTAGTTGAGTGACACTGGGCAAGTCACTTAATCTCTGCCTGTTTCAGATGCCCCCTCTGTAAAATGGAGGTAATAATAGCACCTATCTCCCAGAGTTGTTCTAAGGATAACATAAGATATTTATAAATACTTTGTAAATCTTAAAGCACTAAATAAATGCTAGCTATTTCTTAGTAGTATTATTGTCTAATAGAATGAGTTTGCAGAGATAATTCAGTGAATCTCATTAAATAGTTAATAGAAACAGTCTACAAATACCCATGATCACAATGTCCAAAAAAAAAAAAAAAAAAATCCCTTGTTTATCACTCCCTACTTCTTTTTACTGGGATTGTTTACCCACCACTAAGTTCCTGGCAGCCAAAAAACTAAACATCATTTCAAGTTAAATTACCCCAAGTTAAAATGTATTAAATGTTAATAGAACAGTCACAGTAGAATGCAGACAAGTATGTGATCAATCCAGCATGGGCAACAACCTTCTTCCCAATAGCAGCCATCAGTGACAAATATTTCATGTTAAAAAAAAAAATTATTTATGTCCTGGTAGAAAGCTCAAAGAGCCAGAGCACTGCTGATTGATTTAGTAACTACCAAGTTATTACAGCCCTATTCTGGCAGAAGTAACAGTGACTCTCCATAATGAAAATGCTGGGATTGTGGGATGCTGACAATCCAGAAGGAGAACTAAGCTGATTTATCATTGAATCCTTGACTATTCATTTATCTTGTCATCAGTTAACATTTCCCGTTCAGCTGCCCCTTAGCCCTGCTCTCAGCAATCACCCAGGTCAGACAAAAAGTACTCGCTTAGACTCCCCAACCACCCACAAAACAAAATCACCAGCCTCAGAGATGCAAAGGTTAGGAGGAGGAAAGGAATGGGAGTGAGATGTTCAGATATTATTCTTCCCTTTGCTGGTTTCAAATCACTTTAAAGTTGTTTCATCCTGCACAGTAGAAATATGATTTAGCCATTACAATCCCATTATAACAAGATAATCTAGATAAAATCAATCATAGAGGCAGCTAGGTGACACTAAAGGGCTGAGCATAGGATCAGGAACACCTGGGTTCAAGTACATTCTCAAACACCTGCTAGCTGTGTTTCAGCAAGCCATTTACTGTCTACCTCAGTTTTCTCAAATGTAAAACAGGCAAAGCAATCACATTCCAGAGTTGTTATGAGGACAAAATGAGATATTTCAAAGGGCTTTGGAAATCTTAGTGCTATCTAAATGCTAGCTATTATTGTTGTTATCTAGAGCTCTTTATAGCAGAATTTATTTATATTTCTTTTTTTTTAGGGGGGGGAGATGGTTTGAGGCAGCAATTGTTGAGTGAAATTTTTATACTTGTTGGGGTGGTTTGGGGCAGCAATTGTTAAGTGAAACTTTTTAAACTTGTTAAGGGATCCTTGGAAGCCCAGCTATTGGGACAAAAATGAAGTTAAGATCTATTTTTAGAAGGCTTAATTCAAGAAGAGATAATCAGCTTTAAGCTCACCATCCATCCTATGTTTGACCCTTTATTGACCATAACAAAGTGACCTCTATTCTGAAGAGCTAATAAGGGCCATGGTTAATCCGATTCTAATGGTAGAGGGAAAAAAAGCAAAAAACACCACCACCAAAAAAAAAATTTAAAAAGCAAGCAAATCTGATTTAAATGTTTTTTCTTTCTCTCTTTCATAGCAGTTGGCACCGAGATTTGCAACGGAGGTCCGCCTCCACAATCTTCCACCTGCTGCATCCTCTAAACACCCCATTACTGATACCCCAAGCTGGGCATCTGAGTCTTCCTATCTCCCAGGCACTTTGCTGAAGATCCTGCAGAACTGATGTTTCATATTACAGTCTGCAAAGATAAGCAGGTTTCTGGAAATCCAAAAGAAAAAAACCCAAAATATTTTTTTAACATTTAAAATGTACTGATTTTACAGCTATTTTTATAAACTACAGAAAAGCCAAGAACTAAAAGTTCAATTTGGCACATTTTAAAAAGGCTTTAAGATTTTGAATAGGAACTACCTCCCCCAAGAATTCTAGGTACTCTGTGTATGTGTAGATTGGCCACACAAACACACACACACACACACAGAAGTGTATTCTAATTTATCTTCTCCTCTACATAAAATTTACATCCAAACCCCTCCAGGTGAAACAAAACATTGAAATCTAATGTGTGGCTAAAGTTGTGAATTCGTTGAAAAATACACTTGTCCTATCTGATCTATTAGCAAAGACCAAAGCAGAAATGGAGCTTGAGTGCTACTTTCTGCATGAAAACCTTTTAATCTATGCAGTTTATAAAACTAAAACCTCATTATCATCACCAATTGAAGTGCTGCCTTAATTCTGTCTCAATGACTCCATGATCTCAACTTTTCCCACAGTGATTTGCAGCCCATCCAGGCTTTCTCATCCCATAGGTGTCCCATCCATATGTTCCCATCAATCCCCTAGAAGACCTTCCTTTAGGTGGGCCTTCTAATATTCCAGATACCAGCACAGCTCAGCTTTCACTGGACAACTACCCATCCTGAATTGTGATTGTACATTTTGACAGCAGACAACTTACCTGAATCAATTCATTCTTTTTTCAACGACACTTTCTACCACTACAGCATCTACAGGTCCTCATAGCTTAGATGTATTTTTTTTGTTTTATTTTTATTTTTTATTAAGTCTTTTTAATTTTCAAAACATATGAATAGATCATTTTTCAACATTAATCCTTGCAAAATTTTGTGTTCCAATTTCTCCCCTCCATTCCTCCTCCCGCCTTCCCTAGATGGCAAATAATCCAATATATGTTAAACATGGTAAAAATATATGTTAAATCCGATATATGCAAATTTATACAATTATCTTACTGCACAAAAATAAAATAAAATAAAAAAGAAAACAATGAGAAAGAAAATAAAATTCAAGCAAACAACAAAGCGTGAAGATGCTATGTTGTGATCCACAATCAGTTCCCACAGTCCTTTCTCTGGATCTAGATGGCTCTCTTCATCATAGGATCACTGGAACTGGCCTGGATCATTTCATTGTTGAAAAGAGCCATGTCCAACAGAACTGATCATTGTATAATCTTGTTGCTGATCTCCTGGTTCTGCTCATTTCACTCAGCATCAGTTCATGTAAGTCTCTCCTAAATCATCCTGATAGTTTTGTATAGAATAATATTCCCTATCATTCATATACTACAACTTATTCAGCCATTCTCCAATTGATGGGCATCCACTCAGTTTCCAGTTCTTTCCCACTACAAAAAGGGCTGCCACAAACATTTTAGCACACGTGGGTACTTTTCCCTTCTTTATGATCTCTTTGGGATACAAGCCCAGTAGAAACATTGCTGGATCAAAGGGTATGCAGTTTGATAGCCCTTTGGACATAGTTCCAAGCTTAAATGTAGTTTTAAAAAACTCTGTCAGAAAGCTGTTCTCCCAACCCATCACAGTGAGTAATACAATAGTGCGAATTCAGCAAGCACTTTGTTCCTCACTAAGCTGATGGAGAGAGGTAAGGGTGCCCGTTTGTGAAAGGGCATTAATTACCTCAAGGGTTTAGTTTGTAACAAGTGCCGCAAAGTTTCTTCCTTCTCATGGTGGGCAAACACCACAACCACAGTTAGTTTAACTAGAACTTTAAGGGATTATATAAACGAGTTCACAACCTACTTATTTAGCATGTTTAACTTTTGGTCTGTCTTCCCAAAGAGGTGAGTTGTGAATATTTGTGTAAGAGATCTTGGGACAAACTTGAGAAGCTGTTGGACCACTGTAAAAGGTCCATATAGCTCTGTGACTTTGGGAACGACTTCTTGACCTGTTTTCTCACCTCTAAAATGGGAATTTTCCTTGTATTACTTATCTCACAGGGTTGTTGTGAGACTTCAATAAAAGATCTATGAAATTACTTTGTAACCATAAAGCAGCATCAATGCAACTACTTCAATAAACATATACTTTGCAGAGAATGATCAGAGGGGCCCCAGGATGGTCTGGAGGAGAAAGGATGCCAAGTCAAACTCAATTTGTAAAGGGGAACAGTCAGTCAGGTTAATGCAGAAGTGCAAGGAAGACCACAGAAGGTGGTGATGGGGCAGAGAAGCAGCCGGTGCTACCTTGGGGACAATGAGGACCTGGGGAAAAGCACAGCCCAGATTGTTCCAACAGAATAGCATCAGAGGTTATCAGAGAAGTGAAAGGATGTGAGGCAGAAGATAGTCCAGAGAACAATGATGTCATTTGGGAAATGGGCATATCCTATCCCAAATAAAGCTCAACAACCAAGGCTTACAAGGGAACTTCACAGAAGGGGGACCAAACAGCATTCTCAACATGACCAGGTATCAGAGACTGACTATAAATTGATTCAAAGATTCATGGATAAAAGATACATAACAGATTACTATGGAAAGAAAATGGAGAATGGCTGACCTCTGGGGTGACAGCAAAAGTAACTACCTTCCTCTCAACCATCCTTCAACCATATCAACAGCCACACAGGAGCTGGGGAAGGGAGAGGGGGAGGGTCTTATGTCAAATTCATCTATAATTGGAGACAGCAGCAAGAAAGATAAACACCGAAAAAGACATCATAGAAAGCTTTATTACACCACAACTCTCGCAGAAGAAAACACAGCAAATCTTATTTCAATATGGTGTCGCCTCGGGCTAGAATGAGGGAGAAAAAGGATAAGTTATTATTATATAAAAACATAACCACATCAATAATGTAACATTAAAAAATATATATATATATATATATATATATATATTAGAGTGCCTGTTCTCCACTTAATTTTAAATCAAATTCAGGAACAGGGCTCATCTATTTTCTATGTCAACTGCTTTCTTTAGGAAGCATTTCCAAATATTCTGATTTCATTTAGTAAGGATGGTAGAAAATACTACAATTCCTTGACATCCCTGGTCATGCTCTTTCAGGGAAACTCTTTAAGCATTTGTTAATTTAATATTATCCTTTGAACTAAATGGGAAAATGAGGATAATTACTGGCAAATCTAAGCAAAAGAGGTCAATGAGTCTCCAGGGAACAAAACCCTCACCAAAACCCTAGAAGGAAACTACAGAGACAGCAGCTGATCCTTCAGGGGAAGGGATGGTCCCTTTGGTTCTCTTCAGGGGGCCAGCAGTCACTATGGCCAATCACCTTGGCCTGTTCCCTCTGAAGGGAAACTTACTTCCAAAGTCCCAATCCCATCCCCTGTCCTGCAGCTCTAGTTTATGCTCCTTATATAAGGGGAGATAGGGAATTCTCTTCAATTATAAAATCACAATATTTGCTTTAGTACCTTCTTCCAATTGCTGCTGAACTTTCCTCATTTCTTCTTCCTTCTTTTTTCTCTCTGCTTCTAGTTTCCGTTCTTTTTCTGCCCGGGGCTTCAGGTAGGCTGTTAAAATAAAAATTCCTTTCAGCCATTTTATCAAACACAATGTTATATTGCTATCAGAGGACCTGAATCCAAACCCAGGTTCTGCAGCTTGGTTTAAGTATTGGTGCTGAACTTGGGAAGACCTGAATGAATCCTCGATATACTTGCTCTGTGACCCCAAGTCTTTTATCTTCTCAAACATGGGTTTCCCCATCTGTAAAGTTAAGATAACAATAGCATCTGTCTTCATAGGGTTCTGGAGAGACACAGACAAGGTATTACTGCAAAGCTTTTGTAAACCTTAAAGTGCTAAATAAATGCTCGCCATTTTCCTTTACTCCTGCTTACTCCCTGTGTGAGCCTAGGCAAGTCACAGCTTCTCAGCCTTCCTTCAAGCAGAAGACTGAGCTAATTAACTTTTAAGTACTTGTATTCTATCCAAAATGATGTCTAGGTAACAGTTTTAACCAACTCATAAAGATAATTTTTAAACTAACTAGAAGCACTTGTCTTTCATTCTATTTTGGTGGGGGAGGAAGTGGGGGAAATCAACACTCATTGGCCACCTCCTTAAAATTTATCAAAAATCCTACAGGGATACAAATATGGAAGAGCAGGAACCCAGTCAACAGATTTCCCCCCACCCCCGCCATTGGCTTATCTCTGGCATAAGGGCAGCTGATCAGACTAGGGATAAAGCCATTTTTACTAGCAAAAATCAAGGATATCTTTGGAGAATATAAAGGGGGTCACATAGAACTCATTTCTCCAGAGGCCTGTCAATGACAGCCCCGTCCCCCACCTCCAGAAATGATCACTCACTAGCTCAGAGGCTATTGCCACCGGAGAGGTGGCTCTGACTGATACACTTTTAGGTTGGCTCCTCTGTGGCTGCTGCACATTTACACATAAACCAAAGTCATGAACTCACGAAGATAAACCTCACTTGCTTGTCATATTTGTAACAGGTGTTTGTCCCAGAGCTATTTCTCTGCAAACTGGCACCAGGCTTTGAAACTTCCAAAACGTCTTATTTCTTAAAATCTAAACACTGAAAACAAGTCTCCCCACTATCATGATCCTGTTAGCCTAGCTCTTGGGCACAAAAGAATGAAATGCTTTGTAAGACCCCTAGAAGTTCATCCTCCTGAACTTTTGAAAAGTGACAGGACAGATTGCAGAGGGTAGAGGAAGGGGGAAAATAAACAAACATACACTCATGTATATACATGTATATATAGCTTTCTTATTTCATGTGTGTGTGTACACACGTGTAGACATAGAAATAATGATTCTAGAGGCTGCAGAAAGACTCAGCATCTCCTGCAGGTAACCCACATTGATACCCTCTACCTTGAGAATAGCCTCTTACCTCATCTTATTCTGAAGAACTACTACTCATCATTTACTTTGCAAGTTTTCTAATCTGTGAATGATTTTAATTGTGCAGGAAAAACAATATTCAGAGAAAGGATTAGGAATCAGAGGACCAGGTCCCAATAGTGACTCTCTTACTTTGGGGGAGAGGGGGAAGAGGGTATGTCACATGTTTGGGGGCCTTTATTTCCCCAACCTTACAAGAATGAATTGGACTGGAGTGTTTTCTCAAGTCCCTTCAGACCAGATTTTGTAATTATATGATCTTAATTCTGAAAGTGAAAATGGAAACGCCTGTCCAAAATGGTCTATTATGTCTGTGTCTTCCTCACAAATCTTTAAACACAGTAAATAAGCAACAGTTTAGAATTTGACAAAAACCACTGTCCCACCCTCCACCACTTTTCCTAGCCAGAGGCTACAAGGATAATTGAGGCAGCTTTATGAAAAGTCTTTATGAAAAGTCCTTCAAATACATGGAATTTTGTACCCAGACATGTTTTTTTCTGGTCTCAGAACAACTATGAAAAATTATCCTGGGGGACATCCAAGTCACCCTGAGGTGGCCCTCCCAGGACAGCTTTAGTTACAGTAACAATCTGCCTTCTTCCCACCTGCGGGAGGGAAGCTGGTCAGTTTCCAAAGTAATTTCCAGTCCAGGACTCATAAAGGAAGTGGTATCAGACCCCAGGGGAATGGGGATGAGGATGTCAAGATCAGGTTGACTGCTCTCATTGAGATCTATGGAATGGGGTTATAGGACCTGGGTTCGAGTCCTGCCTCGGCCACTGATCTGAGTGACCTTGGGTTCCTCGATCTCTTTCTTCAGACCCCAAACCCAACTCCCTAGGCCTGCGCTGGGCCGGTCGCTGCTGACTCCGGGCCAGACTCTTAATGCTTAAGACCCTAGATTCGGGTCCCTTCTGGCCAAGGCTTGGGGTGTTAAGCCCTTGTTCTTCAAAGGAGGAGCTTAGGGAATACTGAATGCGGGGTCAGTGATCAGTGATCATGGACGATAGGGCAGGGTTTTTTAGGGGTATACCTAGGATAAGGGACGCTAGCCACAAGGATGGGAGCAAGGATTTGGGGCGCCCTGGGGGTCACAAATCACTCACCATAGCGGTTCGTTCCGTACACTATGCCCAAGAGCAGGGCCGAATACCGTCCCACCTGCGAAACACAAGAACACACACACGGGGGGGTCAGTGGGAACCGCGCGCATGGACACGACCCCCTTCGGCGCGCGCGGGGCCCGGACACCCGGGGTCAGGGCGGGGAAGCAAGGGCAGGGTGCAAGTATCCCCAAGCGGGGAATAAGGCTGGCTAGGTCCGATCTTCCCAAGCCTCCATCTCCGCCTCCTTACCCTCTCTCCCTCCCTCCTCCCGGAGGCCTGGGGCGAAGCCAAAGTGGAGACTCACCTTGATCAGAGGGGAGACATTCACGGGCGCCACCATTTTTTCCGCTGACACTAGACCCGGAAGCAGAAAGAACAGTTGCTGGGCAGAGGTGGGAGAGAGCAAGGACGGAAGGGGCGTGGCTGAAGAAATGAGGATGAGGACGCAGCAAGCGTGCGCGCCGGGCAGGGGAGCGGGGCCGAATCGGCGTGCACGCCTGAGTTCTGGAGGGCGAGGTTGGGGCAGCGTGCGCGCCGCCGATAAGAACTTGCCCACACGCACGCGCTTCTTCGCGGTGTCTCGGGCAGCTTAGAGGCTGGCCCTAAGGCGGAGCTCCTGTGGGGCGGTACTAGGAATCCCTTGTGAACTCGTGCGTGTGTCCTTTACGTCGCTGACACTGCTTAATCAGGAATCCCTCTCCCCAGCGTCCTACTCTAGAGCTAGGTTTGTGCTGGTAGAGTGTGAGAGGTGACGAACCCGTCCTGTTCCAGATTAAAGGGATGGTCAATGAGCATCTCGAAAAGGCAGCACCGGCCTCATTTCTCTTTTAGAGGGGAGCTGCTAAACGGTATAGATGCTAGCAAAGCATTTGACAGGCTCAGTCTCCTTCTGTATGTCTTTTTTCTCTTCCTCCTCTCCTCCTCTTCCTCCTCTTCCTCCTCTTCCTCCTCCTCCTTCTCCTCTTTCTCCTCTTTTCCTCCTCCTCTTCCTCTTCCTCCTTTTTGTATCTCTCTCTCTCTCTCTCTGTCTTCCCCCTTCTCTTTCTCTATCTGTATGTCTCTTCTCTCTCCTCCTCCTCCTCCTCCTCTTTTTCCTCCTCTCTCTTTCCCTCCCTCCCTCCCTCTCTCTCTTTCTCTCTATGTCCGTCTCTCAAAGGAAGAGAGATGAACTAGATCAGTGGTGTTCAAAATGAAAGTACGGTTGGAAAGACCTGACTCCAAAAGATATGAGAAGTCCGGTAAGCCACCCTACCTGCCAAGTTGGTTGGGATCCGTGCTTTCCACAGTTGCATCCACTCTTATTCTCTAAAATCCTTCACCCACTGGGCAAGCCCTCAACCTACACCTTCACTGACAACTATCCCCTTCTCTCTACGGATTCAGCCATGAAAGGCCCTCATTGAGCCTTATCTGGATTTTAGTAATAGCTTCCTAATTGACCTGCCTGTCTAAAGTACCTCCCCTCTCCAGTCCATCCTTCACATAGTTGCCCAAGTGATTTTTCCTAGAGTCTATATCTGCCCAGGACACTATCTAATCTTTCAAAAATTTCTAATTTTTGTATAAGTTTAATAATATATTGGTGCCTGAATATGATTTATAAATAAATATATATATGGGGGGAGGTCTTAAAAACTTTTTGCTAATGGGGTTATGCAACCAAAAAAAAATCTGGCTAGCACTTGTAAGAGGCAACTAGGTAGCACAGTGAATAGAGCAATGGCCAAACTCAGCCTCAGATATTCCCTAGTAGTGTGAGCCTGTATAAATCATTTTACCCTGTTTGCTTCAATTTTTTATTTGTAAATTGAGTTGGAGGAAGAATAGCAAACCCCTCCAGCATTTTTGCCAAGAAAACCCTAAATGGAATCATGAAGAGTTGGACATTTCTAATTAATTAAACAACAATAAAGTATGACAGTAAAATTAGCTGGGTTTGGATAGTGAAATGTATGAACCCAAAGAGTTAATTGTTAACTGTTCCTTGTAAATATAGAAGAATGTGCCCAGTGTAAGGCCCCAGGGATATGTGCTTGACCTTGACTTTTTTTTAATATTTTTATCAGTGACTTGGAAAAAGGAATCATAATTTTTTTTCACAGTTTCATATGATACAAAGATGGGAAAAATAGCTACCATGTTGGATGATCAATATATGATCTTTTTGGTAGGTCAAATTTAACAAAGATTAATGTGAAGTCATTTTATCAAGTTTATAGTTGTAGAATAAGGGAGGTTTGGCTAGACGATCTCCTTCAAAGAGATAAGTATTTTAGTGAACTCTAAGCTCAGTCTGAGTAACAGTGTAACATAGAAATCAATAAACTAATGCTATTTTAGACTGAATTAAGAAATCATAGAAAAATGGAAGTAATTGTCTCACTCTTCCAGTCAGATCATACTTGTATTATTGTTTTTAGTTTGGGGCATCACATTTTAGAAAGTTCATTGACAAGCTGTAGAATATCCAGAAGTGATTGACCAAGAGAGTTTTATGAGGAACAATTGAAATATCTGGGATAATTACCCTGAAAAAGAGAAAACTTGGAGAAAGAATCTGTTAACTGTCTTCCATTATCTGAAAGACTGTCATGTGAAAGAGGAATTGGACTTAATCTGCTTGCTCTAGAGGACAGAGACAAGGAAAATGGGCAAAACATGGAGAGAGACAAATTTCAGCTTGTTGTACACAGAAAAACTATCCAATAGAACTATCCACAAGTATAATAAAAAGGCAAATAAGAAATATAATAAAAAGACAACCTCAGAGGTTGTCATGTTAATAAAATGAGATAATATTTATAAAGCTCTTTGTAAACCTTAAAATGATAAATAAGTGGTACCAATTATTAATAGAATTCCTGTGTCGAAAGGTATGCAGTTCATTGACTTTTTGGAGTATAGTTCCAAGTTGCTTTCTGTAATAGCTGAACCAATTCATAATTCTGCTGTGCATTATAGCCCCTGTTTTCCCATAGCCCCTCTGACATTTGTCATTTTCTTGTTTTTGTCATCTTTACCAGTCTAATGCATGTGAGGGAGGATCTCAAAGTTATTTTAATTTGCATTTCTCTAATAGTGATTTGGAAATGTTTTCCCTCATTTGACTATTAGTGACATGGATTTTTTCATTTGAGGATTGCCTGTTTATATCTTTTAACTCCCAGAAGACCTGTTCTAATCTTCCTTTTATAACCTTAGTATCCAAATTCTACCTTTGATAATAAACTTACTTTCTGCTTAACTGAGAAATATCCCCTGTGAATTCTTCCTTATCTTTTCCACACTTCAAAATCTGTCTTTATCCATCCTTTCCTCCTTTGCTTCAGGTTCAAAGGATGTGGTAGTACCCCCACTCTCCTTTTTTGAGATTAAGTTGCCCTATCTCACTAGGGCTAGAAGTCTGATCACTGAGAGGCCCAGTCTCACAATTGATTGGCAAAAAAGCTTTTAACCTGTTCCATTTTTCTGACTTAGACCAGTTTGACCCTCATTAGACAGCCTGGTACCCCTGAACTCTCAGAGAATCACCAATAACTTAGAATTTCAAAACTCAAATCAATCCACCAACCTCAGCCTTTCCACCACTAGGGATGACAGGGGTCAACCACATTGCCTGGCCTTCTTTTCCTTCTTATCAAGTCTGATCCCTCCACTCAGGCCCATAATCTCATCTCTTCCTGTCTACTTAGGGACCTCTACTCATTCCTCTTTTGCCTTTTCAAATTTAGGAGTTGGACAAGTGACATACAGTGTGATAGAATCCAACTTGTGAAACTAAAAGCGGTGTATTTCATGTAGATTTATAGATATTCCCCAACCAAACTTTAAATAAAGCAGGCTGGTCAGCAGCTCCGGTATTAGAATAAGCATCTAGGGAAAAGGACAGGCTTTGGATGTAAGAAAAGCCAGACTCCAAATCCCACAGGACACAGGGGAATGGCAGGTGGAGACATATTCCTTTCTCCTGCCTGTTTCATCTGCTCTGATATTCCCGACATGGCCAGACATGACCACAATATTCCCAAGGCACTTTTACTAAAGATAAAAGAGAGCCTGATGGGAGGAGGGTGTAGGGGGTACAGACACTGTCATTTAACTCTATACTCTCCTCTCTCCCCAGCTTGGGAGAAGTGTTTGGAAGCTGTCTGTTGGTTCCCTTCCTCCACGCTCAGTCAGCAGCTCTCCTGCCTGTATTCTGATCATCCCTCTGGACCCAGCCTCTCATCCTAGGTACTATCTTTAGAGCTTGTTCCTCAGATTCTCCATGAACCTGTCAGAGATATCTCCCCCAGAACTGTCATCTCTGACCCTCCAAGGCAACTTAAAGGAGACGCTTGTGTCTCCGGTGAGTCACAGTTGCTGGGGAAGGGTAGCAAGGTCTTTTGGATTCCTTTCATAGTTGCAGGGAAGAAGGTAGCAGACAGAGAGAAAAGGAAAGCACAGAGACCCAAAAGCTTACATGAACTTCTTACAAAGTGAATGTCCTCAAATCAGTGGGATCACAGAGGTCACTCTGTGACCAGGTTCCACTGGGGGTCTGAAGAGGGAGGAGACACAAGACCAGCACAATGGCTAGATGGAAAAAGACATCCTAACCTGCCTCTTCCTTCTAACTCTAAACCAGGACTTGTTTTTTAATATTTTAATTAATAGTATTTTTCCAATTACATGTAATGGCAACTTTCAATATTCATCTTTGTAAGATTTTTGAGCTCCAAATTTTTCTCCCGTCTTCCTTTTCCTCCCACTCCCCAAGAAAGCAAGCAATCTGATACAGTCAACCAAGATTTCTTAATGGGATTTTTAAAATGTTTCAATAACTATTTTAATAGAACTGGTTTCCTTTGTAACCCTGAATCCATTGAATTAATTTAAAAGGATTGTTCTCAAAAGGGATCCTGGGCTACAGCAGACTGCCAAAGAGATTCATGTCATAAAAAGGCCAGAAACCAATTTTTTTGGCCCCAAACTATTAGGCTCCCCAAGATTTACATTTTTTTGTTGTTCTTCCAAGTTTTGGGGGTGGGAGGAGAAAGGGATAGGAGAGTTAACACAGATCTCAATATGCAGAGACAGCTTCTGAGTCTCTTGTTTATAGACCCTTATGGAACCAGATCTCTTCTCAGATAATTTGATTCTTAGATTGACCCATCCTGAAATTCCCCCCCCTCTCTGCTTAAAGTCCTTTTCCCAAAGCTCTGGTATTCTTGCCCTGATATTCACTGCAGGCCTAAGTCTCTTAGCTCAGAAACATCTACCTCCAGGTTTCTCTGACCTGAGACAACCCTATCCCATTATCTCCCTTTTCAGGATGCCCTTCTTCCCCTAAAGGCTTCTCTCTGTTCAGATGTACCCTTCCCCTTAGACCCTGCCTACCATCTTCTCAGAGTGCTCCCCACAAGCTCCCCATACTCAAGATATGCCCTGTTGCCAGGTTTTCCTGCTTGGATCACACCATCCTGCCATCCCCACTAAAAACACACAACAGTTGTTCAGTCCCTGGGGTCTGTGGGTATCTGCAAGCCTGCCCATGTAGGGAGTGGAGCCGAGGTTGAAGCCTGAGCTGTCCTAAGGGACTGCCTGCCCAGGAACTTAAGACCCGTGGTACCCCTTCCCACACAGCAGAGGCGACCTGTAGGGGGACAGGAGAGTAAGAACTGCACCAGGAGAGTCTTGACCCAGAGAAATGGTAAGTGTTATGGTTCCCAGGGCCCAAGGATGATATTAGTACCTTCTATAAGAGGTATTATAGTTAATATATATATATATATTAACTGGTTACCAGCAATATTTTCTGCTTATCTCAATTAGATCTTCTAAAGAAAGAAAGCTTGAAAGGATCAATGCTCACACCAGCCAGCTCTGAGTTTAATCACTGCTAACCCTGAAATCAGAGAAGGTCCCTTGGAGGATGTGGCCTTCGAGATGGTCCATAAAGAAGGGATGAGCTAGAAACTCAATAGTTAAAGAAAAAGAATCCATTTCAGTCAAATCAAATACCCCAAGCAACATTATAGAAGCAGGAGAATACAGGATATGGGGTGTTTATTTTGGGGGAGACGGGAAATTATCCACTTTCCTGAGATATAGAATTCATGAAGTCAAGTTAATTAGATAAGACTAAAAAGATAAAGTACCTGCAGATTGTGGGGACATGCAAGCAGAGGAATCTGACCTTTGCTCAGGTAATAGGGTTTGAACAGTGACATGACCAACTTTATGAATAAAAAAGTTATTATTGTGGCTAGAGTCTAGAAGAGGGAGAGAGCAAGGGCAGGAAAAAAATATTAAGAGTTAGGGGCTATGTAGGCACAGTGGACAGAACCCTGGTCCTAGAGTCAGGAATACCTGAATTCAAATTCTGCCCCAAACTCTTGACATTTATTAGCTATGTGACCTTCTGTAAATTACTTAATCCCATTGCTGTAGGGGAGAAAAATCTATTATACAGGTCCAGATATGTGTTAATGAGAGCCTGTAAGAAGGGGATGACAGGAGGAATACAGGGAAGGAAGTAAAAGCAAGATCATCACAGCAGAATTGAAAAGATTTGGTAATAGATTCTTTAGGAGAAGTGAAGGAGAAGGAATAGTTAAAGATATTCCAAGGTTATAAATAGGGTGACGATGAATGAAGGAAGGCACTACAGACTGAAATAGTAAAGCCAAAATGAGGAGAATGATTGGGGAAGTTAATTAACTCTGCCATTCCTGGAACCTCTCATTAGAGATAGATATCTTCCATGTATTTGGATTTACAGCCCTGGAGCTCAGGATGAAGGATAAAGTTTTAGCCATTGTCTGATAGGACGAGGATAGGAGAAATAAAACTGTAGGAATGAGTGAGATTACCAAGGGAAAGAGTGTGGATAGGGAGGAGGGTCAAAGATACAACCTTGAGGATACAACCTTAAGGAGGCAGACAGGAGGTAAGTAAATAGATAAGATCAGGAGACTGAAGAAAGTATGGTGACTCTGAGCTGAGAGAAGAAAAGAAAAGACTTCAGTATTGGGTGTGCTATAGGGAACCTGAACATAAGAAGGAGGAAGAGGAACAGGAAGAAGAGGAGGAAGAGGAAAAGGAAGAAGAGGAGGACTAAAAAAAAAACCTTTCAGTTTAATAATTAGGTCATTGGTGACCTTAAAGAATGCATCATCAATAGGGGAATGGAGTGGAAACTCAATTACAAGGAGTTGAGAAGAAAATTAGGAGTCAAGCAGTAGAGACATTATCCATTGCTAACTTTTTAAATGAATGCAATGAAAGCAATGAAGGCGGGGAGGGAATGATGAAACTTCAGCCCTATGTTAGGAATTCTTCACTTTTTTTGTGGTATGGACCCTTAGTCATCCTGAGGAAGACCATGGATCCCAGCTCAGAATATATTTTTAAAAGTTATAAAAATATAGGATTACTAAGGAAACTATATTGCAACACAATTATCAAAATATAAAAAAAAAATTCACAGATCTCCATAAAATCTACCGTAGACTCTCAGGGTTTGAATAAGACAGACTATTTTGTAATTGGGGAAAATATACCTAGAGAAGAAAGAATAGTGGTTAGGGAGACATTAAAGTACATAAGAAGAAAGGGATGATTCCCTCAAATAAATTGGAGGGAATTAGATTTAGGATATAGAAAGAATAATTGGTTTGAATTAGTGAACCTTGTAATACTTTTCCTTCTTGGGCTAAAGGGAAGGAGGGGGAAATTGATGATGATACTATTCCCTGAGCCTCCTAGCCTGGATGTGGGAGGGGGAAGGAATCCTCAATGATTTTCAGACATCCCTTGGTTACCTCTGAACTATTTGCTACCATTTTAGGCTAGTAGGAAGACCAAGAAGAAGGAAGGTGGTGCTCTTCGTGCTCAGAGGGCCTCATCCAATGTCTTTTCCAACTTTGAACAGACACAGATTCAGGAATTTAAAGAAGTAAGTTTCCTTCCCATTTTATCTCTACCCTTTCTCTCCTCCTCCTCTGACCAGCCCCAAGTGCTCCTAAGAACTTTTCCTTTCAGGAAACCAAAGAATACCCTCTTGTTCCCCTTATGTTAGCATCTGTGTCAATTTTGATTTCCTTGTTTGGGATTGATTTAAAGTAACACAAGCCTATAACCTTGAGAAGGAATTGGGGTAATACCTGGGTCTATGCAGATTCTTAATTTTATTAAAAAAAAAAAAAAACTTACAACCTAGTTTCTCTCTGTGAACATGAGCATGAGGAATGAGTCAGCACAGCTAGCTAATAGTATATGCCCATCCTGACACTCAACAAGGTCTCTCCTCCCCTTTTCCTTCCATCCCCCTCATCCCTGATTTGCCCCACTTGTTTTTAGGCATTCACACTCATGGATCAGAATAGGGATGGATTTATCGACAAGGAGGACTTGAAAGATACCTACGCCTCCCTAGGTATGTATTCTCAGATGGAAAATCCATCCTAAACTGTTTTTTTTTTAATTATAAGAATGATTTTCAAGAACATTTCATTATCAGGATATCATAAAAATTAATCATATTAATAATCCCGCATGTGCACAGCACTCTACAGTTACAAAGTCCTTTCCCTTCTATCATCTCAACCTTCCAGTGCGGCTGAACAGAGATTTAGAAATGGAGGAGCCCATGGGTCCTGAAGCAAGGCCAGAGTCTTGTTTTACTGCCATACACCTCTTGCCTTTCTGTTCTTTTTGTATAAAAATAAAATGTAACATCATAACATAAACTATGTATTTTGGGACTAACATTTAATTCTTGGGTGTGGGTGTTAAGGGTTATGGGGGAAAATGAGAATTAGAAAGGGGAGGCAGGGGATGAATTCTGGCCAGATTTAGCCAAAGCCTGAAGACAAGTTCACTTGGGTCCTGGACAGAATTTACAGTTCTAGGGAGAAAATCCAGGGCTTTGGCACAAGGTGAAAAAACGAAAGTCCCAATGGGTAAAGAACTGGAAATCTCACAACATAAGGAAGAGGATGGCATGGAGCCTTCCTTTGATCACCATTGGTTAAAAATCTCCATGTCTAATTCTAGGCTCTACAATATAAAAGGGAAAGAGCAGATGAGGTAAAATGGGCAGAGCATGGTCATTGAAACAAGAGTCCAAAAAGGTATTAAAGTAACAGGGAGCCCGAGGTAGAGGCTGCCCAAGAAGGGGCATTTCAGTCCAGATCAGGAAAATGGAGCAGGACAAAGCTTCCCTGATCACCACTATTGAGTTCAGGGCTATAGACTGGCTGCCACATTTTTAGCCTGGTTGCTAAAGAATACCCAGTCCTAAAAACAAACGAGCAAGAACAATAATGATAGCTACTGAATGAGAGGAGATGGGAGATTTGAGAAGGTAATTTTCCCTGCCTTGCTTCTGTCCCATGATTGATGTGAGGATCCAGTGATGTGATTCTGCTCTGGGAAAGGTTCAAAGCACCAAACAAGGGTGAGCTGTTATATTTATGATGATCCTTCTTATTATTGTACCCTCATCCATCAGTGGGTCCATTATCTCATTGATGTGAGCACTCAGCTGGCCTAGAGCTCAATCCATTCACATCTCCTCATCCTATATAATTCTTGCCTTGCCCTCTCATAAATCTGCCAGGGGATCCAGCCTCAAGGCCTTCCTTGAGATCTTTTAGCATTCTGTGAATACCATTAGAGCACCCAGGCCCTTATTTTCACTGCACAACTAGCCCACTTCCATTTATGGACATAAATTTCTTTGATGACATTTTTTACATCACTTTTCCTATAGAAGCCATCAGCGATAATGTGCTGCAACCCACTCACACCCACCATGGAGTTCTTCATCATCCTTTGGGGCTCCTTGAAGTTTGTTTCCTTCCCTTCGTGTGGAATTCCATGATTCATGACCAGTGGGATTCATCACTGGTAGAATAATAATATTTAAAAACAGGCTTTTGTGTCAGGGAAGAGCTCAGGGTCACTAAAAATCCTTTACCATTTTCCAAATCCACTCCATCCTGTTCTGTTCTGCTTATTCACTTCTGGGCTCTGCTCATTGCCCTTCTGCCCAAGATAATTTGTTGAGGGGACAATCATTTACTCAAATACTGGCGGCACCTGTAATAGCCTGTGTGACTTAGAACAAGATCCAGCCAGTGCTTGGGCTCCACAGAAGTTAATTCAGAAAGGCAGATGGCATAATGCACAGACCCCTGGACTGAAGACTTAGCTGACCCAGCCTCCAGACCTGTCTCTGACACTTAATAGCCAAGATGCATGGTCCTGGGCAGGTCTTAATATCTCTCAAGCTCCATTTTCTCATCAGTAAAATGAGGGGCTTAGACTACATGCTCCCTAAGTCATATCTGAATTATGAATTTATGTGATAAATGATTGCCCAGAATTATAGACCTAATAAGTGTCAGGAGTGGGATCTGATCCTGGGCCTTCCTGCTTCCATGCCTAGAATACTGTCTACTACATCATGCTGCTCTTACTAGTTATTGTTACCCAAATAGTCTAGAAGTTTCAGGGATGAGATTTGGCCATTTAAGAGTATGGGGGCTTGGATACAACCTTAGAGGATTCTGATACTAGTGACATTTTTCCCCTTATAATTCACATGCAGGAAGGAAATTTACGTATCTCCACTTCTTTGCCTTTGTCCCTCTCTCAACTTATCTATCTTTGCTTCTCTTTATCCCTGGCTCTGCTCTGCCTCCTCTCTCCTCTCTTTCCCTCCCCATTGCTCCTTTTCCTGGTTTCTGTTTCCTTATTCTGTTTGTCCTGAACTCTCCACTCCAATCCCAAACCACCCCCATTTCACGGTCCCTCCTCCCCTCTTACCTCTTTGTCTCTTCCTGCCTATTTCACTCCCTTCCTCCCTAATCCCTTTTTTCTCTTTTTTTCTCCCTCCCTCTTCTGTCCCCATATCTCCTTTTTTCTTTCTCTTCCCCTCCTCCCCTTTCTTCTTCCTCCCTCTCTTTTCCTTTCTCCTTCACTCCTCTCCCCCTTTCTGTCCTTTCCCCTTCCTCTCTCTCTTTTTTTGTGTGCCCCTGATCCCCTTTCCCCGTGTCTCACAACTTTTCACTTTCTTTCCCTATCTCTATCCTGCCCCACTCACTCCCTCCTTTTCCTCTCTAATAACAGGCAAGACTAATGTTAAAGATGATGAGCTGGATTCTATGCTGAAGGAGGCCTCAGGCCCCATCAACTTCACAATGTTCCTGAACCTGTTTGGAGAGAAGCTGAATGGTGAGTGCCCTAAGCTGTAGCTGAGGTAGAGGGCAGATGGCTTGCTGGCCTCAGGCATGGGCTCTGCTGGAGGTCTCCTTGGCCCCCATCAAGCCATCTTCTTCTGTCTCTTCCACAAAAAAGCAGTAATTAGACAGAATAGCATCAATAATATTTTAATTGATGTTTCTTTATTAACATTTAAAGTTAATGAGCACTTGCTTCACATCCACCCTGTGAGGTAGTGAGTACAAACTTGGTACTCCCATTTTATAAATGAAGGAACTGAGACTCAGAGGGGCTATGGCTTTCCCAGGATCAAGCAAAAAGCTAGAATTTGAAACCAGGTCACCTGGTTTCAAGTCCAGCTGTCTCTCCACTATAGGAAAGTGGACCCCAGTAGCCATGGTTCTCTGGTCCTAAATCTGTGACCATTCTTCTGTGTTCCTTTAAAAAAAAAAAAAAAGTCCCTTCCATTGGGTTTCTTTTTTTAAAATGAGGGGGTTAGATTGGATGCACCTGAGGTCTCAACTCTGGCAGTCTGACTTGTCCCAGACCTGAAGATTCTGGAGGGAAGGAAGGCTCAGTCAGAGTCTTCACAAGGTCTGAGCGAATTTCATCTTTTGGTTGTTCCTGCAGGGACAGATGCAGAGGAGACGATACTGAATGCCTTTAAGATGCTGGACCCAGATGCCAAAGGGAGCATCAACAAGGATTAGTAAATCTCTTCAATTTGTTTCAAGGATGTGGGGATGCAGGGATGGAGGGATAAGGAATGGGGCAGGATGGATTAAGGGATTATGAAAGGTTCCTGGTCACAGAAAATGGAAGGAAAAAAAAAAAAAAAAAAAAAAGGTCAAGAGTGAGGGCCAGAGGAATTAAGAGAGGGACATCAGACTTAAAAAGCCAGGTCCTCAGGAGTGAGGGATGACCCTGCTGAGAGCCAGAGCTGAGCCAAAAGGTTGGAAGGACATGGCGTCTTTCTTCATATGGATTCTGAGCACAGAGTGTGTGTGTGTGTGTGTGTGTGTGTGTGCGTGTGTATGACACATGTAATCTGCTCACTCGTTTGGAAACAATTCTAAAAGAGACTTGATTTCTTAATGGTTTCCTTTCTGTAACTCATGTAAGTGGCTGAAAAATTCTTCCCTTGGAAGCCAAAGTTCTGAGGTTGAATCTGATTGTTCATTGGGATACTGTGATGTTTATCTTAAAAAAAAAAAAAGGTTGCACTAACCAGGATGATTTTCCCTTCTGTTTTCATTAGTATAAAGCGGCTGCTGATGTCCCAGGCTGACAAGATGACTGCAGAAGAGGTTTGCTTTTTCCTGTTGTTTTTGCTCTTATAATCTTTCCTCCAGGGAGCATGCTTAAAGACTGTGTATGTCATCCCTATGTTAGAAAGTAGGGCTGCATTTTGTTTAGCAGAGGCTGAAATCTTAAAGTTTATTTGGAACAGACAAGTCTTTCCAAAGACTTTATTAACATTTAAAGTTAACTGAGCACTTGCTTCACAGCAACCCTGTGAGGTAGTGAGTGCAAACATGGTACTCCCATTTTATAAATGGGAGTTTATACAACTCCCTCAGGAGATTCAGGAGATCTGAGGGGATCTCCTGAATATGGGGTTCCCAAGGAGATATATTGGTCTAACATAAGAGAAGTAGGTAAAGGTCCCAAAAAGGATCACTTTACCCAATTCTAATTCTTAAATGCAACTTTCCCTGGTAGATTAAAGTCATACGATTGTCTCAATAAAACCTACTTTATTTAGTGTTAAGAGAGTTCTTTGGTTACACAGCTACAGTAGCTTCTGGATTACTGTAATGCTCCATTAATCCTCTCCTTGGATTTATTATAACTCTAATAGTTTACTGTGTTTTGAGCGTCAGCTAGATACTATGTCCTGGGCACTCAGGCTGTCTAGTTATTCAGGAGTCCAAAGGTAGTATACACAATGTTCTCTAAGATAAGATCTTGGGTGTGTTACTGATGCCCTTAAGCTATGGCTAATCCCTCCCTCCACTAGAGGGAGACCAAGACTGGTATGAATATGTGTGTCTACAGAGCTAGTCATCCAAGGATGGGGAATGGGAGGAACAGGAGAGCAAATGAATTTCTTATGTAAACTTTCTCCCTTATGCCACTAATGACCAGTTCTTCTTGAGATTACCTGCAGCAGAGGTTTTTAATCTGGAGTCCATAGACTTAAACTTGGGTGAGGAAAAAAAAATTACATTCTTATTTTGACATAATTGGCTTTATTTATAATCCTATATATTTTATAAATTTTAAAATATGATTCCAAGAAGAGGTTCATGGGATTCACCAGATTTTCAAAGGGATCCACAACACAAAAAATATTAAGAAATTCCTATTAATAGCAAGTTCATTAGTATGACTGTAATGATTGTTGTGTGTTGGAGGTTTACTCCAGGCTAATGTAGGATGAAGACAGTCAGGGGTCCTCAAACTTTTTAAATAGGGGGCCAGTTCACTGTCCCTCAGACTGCTGGAGGGCCGGACTATAGTAAAAACAAAAACTTTGTCTTGTGGGCCTTTAAATAAAGAAACTTCATAGCCCTGGATGAGAGGGATAAACGTCCTCAGCTGCTGCATCTGGCCCATGGCCATAGTTTGAGGACCCTGGATGAAGTCATGAGCAGAACATAATCTTGGAACATTAATGGACTAAATATGAGTTAACAAAGTGACATGATAGTAAAAGGTCTAATTTAATGAGAACATAGGAAGAGAGGCATAATAACCAGATTGAAAGAAGTGATAGTTCTATTGTCATCTACCCTGGTTAAGACCAAATTTGGATTATTGTGTTCAATTCAGTGTAATACATTTTAGGAAGGACAGTGACAAGTTCTTCCACAAAATTCCCACTAGAAATACATACTGTGGTGTGACGGTAGCCATGGGTTCTCAAAGGCCTGGTTCAAGCTCACACAGGTTCTACCATGATGTAAAGACTTCAAGTACAATCCTAGCAACAGATATTGCCTGTTTCCCAAAGGATTAGTCTAGGAAGGCTTATCTCTAGCACAATGAGGGGATTAATTCTTTTACTAATACAATTCATGAAACAAAGAAAAATACACTTGGTCCTTCAGATTTATACAGCCCTTCCACTTCTGCCATCATGGTGACTAATTAGAGAATCATGAAGGAACATGGATTTTGAATATAAACTCCTTTGTAAAACCTTATAGAAGATTGGGAGAAGATCCTTAGTTATATCTCCTCATATATAAAACAGTAAGAAGTCATAAAGGGAAAACAGGAGAAAGTTTGGAATGAGATCCATTTAGGCTAGATCATCCCAAGAAATTTATAAATGAAACTAGAATAGGACAACAAACAAACAAAAATTTGGGAAAGATCTGTGAATATTTCTATAATGAATCTTCCCCCAAATCACAGTAGAGCCACTTTACTTGGATTCAAGCATTTCTATTGGCATTATGCTGCAGAAAGAATTTGAAATATCAATAAATCATATAAAGCTAGAAAGGAGCAATTGGAACAAACCAGGTATATACAGAAATATAGTGAAGGCCACACCATTTTGAGGATAGAAGAAAATAAGTCTCATGATAACCAATGGCAGCAAAAATACTAGAAAAATTAGAGGAAAACATAGATATTATTTGCATAGTATTCCTATGGAAAAATGCCATTCAAGAGAAAAGTAGTGTCTATTGAGTTATAGCCCTACTTTGTTATCTCTGAAAAAAAATGTTATGAAGGAAATCTACATAAGTATCAGAGATATATTTGATGAAAATATGAGAAGGAAAAGGAAGACTTTTATAAATAAATTCTAGAGTAGACTGAATTTTGATAAATTACTTTAAGGAAGCAAGATCTCACTACCAAAAAAAAATTATTTGGAAGAACAAAATGAAGTTGTAAAGGCTCTTCTGCAATCAGGTGTTTTCTTTGCCTTCGTTAAAATAATACTAAGTCTGTTGGGGAAAATAACAAGATTTTGCTTGTTTACTTTTGATTATTTGTAACAAATGTGATATAAAACAGAGAGACATGGGCTCACTAAAGATGTCTACAATTATCATGGCAGAAGACATCTAGGACAGAATCCAAATGAAAGAGGAATTCCCTAGAGATAGTGAAATCCTAGTGAGTCTCATTTCAGATGACCTTGTACTGATATAATCAGATCTCTAAATGAGTCAGAGATTTATAAATGATTTTTTAAAAAAGACTTTTATAAGTTTACCCTGACTAGCCTCAGAAATAGAAACAAGTGGATGAAGAATTCCTGTTGTTTAGATTCTTCAAATTCCATCATATGTAAATTATATGATTTTCCAAATTATAGGATTTTACTAAGTTAAAAAAGTTGATGCATAATTTATCTTTAAAACTTTTGAAAATTTTCTTTTAGAAATTCAATTAAGTAGGTAGCCTATTCAGCTGGTTCTTCATTGAGGATACCTAGTGGATAGTGGACTGAGTTCTCTGGTTTCAAGAACCCCTGCATCCAAATCCGGCCTCAGACATTTACCTAGATGTATAGTATTGGGCAAGTCACTCAACTTCTGTCTGCCCCAGTTTCCTTAGCTATAAAATGGAGATGATAATAACGTCTACCTTCCAAGGTTGTGAGAATTAAATAATATCTTTATAAAGCATTTAGCAGAATATTTGGCAATGATTCTTAATAAATATTTATTTGGTTCTTCAGCGCATATATTTTGGACATATGCAATGTGGCCTATAGCCAGAAAAATCGGAGTTCAAATTTGGCCTTAGATACTAGCTGTGTGATGGTGGGCAAGGCATTTCATTTCTTCTCAGTTTCTTCATCAATAAAACAGGGATCACTATGGCATCTACTTCCCAGGATTAGAGGATTCAATGAGAAATAATTGTAAAATGTTTGGCACAGTGCCATGTACTTGATATTGTGAATTTTAGCCTGTTTGAGTCTTACTTTTGATGCCCTCCCACAAATCCTTCATAAAACATCCTCTACTACTACCTTCTCACCAAGCCACTAGTGATCCCAGGCTCTTTTAATATCTTTACGTTATCAGTGTAGCACACAGGTTGTCTCTTGTTCATCTTACTCCCCTATTCATCTGCTATGTGACCATCCGATGAGAGATCATATATGTCCTTGGGAAGGCCTTTTATACCACTTTTATGTTCAAGTTGTTGGTAATATGCTTTAGCCCATACTTATACCCACCAATGCTCTTTCCATTACCTGTAGGATTACTTGTTATTTTGATTTTTCTGAGATCATGATGCTCCATAATTCAGACATGTAACCTTACCAAGAAAATGTTGGTGCTATAAAATGGGTCTCTGTGGTAGCAAGCAGTTTGGGATCACTAACAGTTCTATGTAGTTTCCCAAATGTAATTCATATATATTTTCCTGTTCAATGTTAGGTCCAGCTCATTATCTTTCTATAATGACGATAGATAGATAGATAGATGGATAGGTGGATGAAGAGATGAATAGATAGATGATAGAGGGATAGATAAATGACTAGATAGATGACAGGCAGAGGGATACATCGATGAATATAGGGATAAATGCATAGGTAGATGGGAGATAAATAGGTAAATAGATATTTATAGAGAGAGACAGATAGCAATATGGATATATAGATAGATTTAATGGGTATTCCTTCATCTGGGTAAAAATATGCTTTTTATCAGTTATATTATTCTTGTGGCAACAATTAAGCTAATTTAAGGTAATTTTGCATTACCATGGATTCCACTAAAGAAAATTTGTAATGTTTCAGGAATGTTGTCAGTTAGTTTGATAACATCTAAGAATAGGTGCACCTGTACCACATTGATATCTTAACTCCTTACTATTTTTTGCATTCATTCAACGTGAATAATCAGTGAGTTCTTGAATCAACCAACAAGCAATTATTAGGTGCCTACTATGTGATAGAAACTGTGTTAGGAACAAAGACATCTGTTTCACATTAGAAATTTGTGCAATTTTAACATACAAAGAGGAATCTAAAGTTGCATTTTGTTTTATAAAGTACATTTAAAAAAAAAAAGAAAAAATCAGCAGTTCATGCAGTAGGATCTTTATTATGTACACCTCTCAATCAGTTTAGTGATTGTACAAATGAATTCTTCTACAGAAAATCATATCTGAAACACAATCTCTTCTCTTGTTTTAAAGGACAATTTTATTAAATAGATAAGAGTTTTTATGGTTTAGAAAGGAAGGCAGTATTCTAAGAAATCCAAGTTCATAGTACTAGGCATACAGTAAGCATTTACTAAATGCTTTTTGACTAATTGATCTAACAAGTAGGTTCAGTTATTGAGGATACTGAACAGCTATAAAAATACTGGCAAATTTGTTGTCTTGGTTTTATTTACAGATGTTCTCGTAGTTTTTCTCACCTACCAAATTTTCTGCAGGTTTTTTCCTTCTCAATTGCTTTTCATTGTTTTTTGTGGTAATTTTGCTCACAATAATCATTCCTTTCCCCAGTGTTTTGCAAATTATGAATTTTAAATTGAAGTTGCCTTAGATTGCCCTGTATCTCCACTTAGCAAGAAGACAATTATTTTCTAGGCACTTTCTATATAATTTTATTTTTATATTAGTTAAACTTCTTTAAGAAAAGTCAGGGGGCAGGTAGGTGTAGTAACTTGCCCAGGATCACACAGCTAATAAATGTCAAGTGTCTGAGAACAAATTTGAACTCAGACCTCCTTACTCCAGGGCCCATGCTCTATCTACTACACCATCCAGCTGCCCTTGAATCGTTATTTTTTTTTTTAATATTTTTCATTATCTTGCAACTCTTCACCATTTTTCTCTCATGCCCATTTCTGTACAGAAGCCTCTAAGTATCAAGTAATATAACTTGAAGAATTTTATCAAGTTCTTTATAGCATTTCTCTACTTTATCCTTAGTAATGGATTTTAGCCCATAAATTCCAATTATCTTTTTGGTGGTTATTTGATTATGCTCAGCACAGGCAATGAAAGGCAGGACGACCAAGATGACCATGAAAATGTGTTTTTTTTTTTCTTGGCCAAGGTTATGTAGTGAAACAAGATTAACTGTTATTTGCATTCCTGAGGAGTTTCTATAAGCCATTTTTCCATTTAGCTACAACTTGTTTATGTCCTTTGGTTTCTTTTATAGTGTGAATTCATTATGGATATGGTTCAGCTATTCCAACTGCATATTCATTCATTAGTCATGAAAGATTTCATATTAAAAATACAAAGTTAAACTATTCACAGACAAGTCGAAAACTGTTATTTTTATAATCTGATACTCCCTTTCCCACTTACTGAAACAGAAACAGGAAGTTCTACAGGACTAACAGCTATTTTCTATTTTTATCTGTTTCATGAGTTACCATGGTGGGCAACCTTCTGGTGATAAGCACTTAACAAACTTAGTTAAAGTCCTTAGATATCAACAGGTTATCTCCAGGTCTGTACTCAAGACGCTTTGCAGCTTGGTCTTAGAGCCTTTCAAAGAAATTGTATCATATTGTCATTGCCTCTATAATACAGGATGACCTCTGAAAAACAGGGAGGCATCAAAGCAGGATTTAGTAGAAAAATTTTTGAAGAGTTTCTAAGATTTCTACTTAGCCCTAAAGAGCGGAACTAGAAGAAATGGATGGAAGTTGCAGAGATTTTTGACTTGCTATAAGGAGGAACTTCCTAACAATTATGAGCTGTCCCAAAGTATAATAAATGACCTTGGTAAATAGTAAGTTCTCTTATTGGGAGTGTTTAAGCAGAGGCTCTGGCAATTCATCAAGGGACATGGGGGGAGTCACATAGGATTTGGACTTGATGGCTTCTGAAATTATTTCCAACCCTCATATTCTATGACTTACTCTAAAATTTAAATGGCTGATACTCCTAAATAAACATAGACTTCTGCTATGGAGCCATAGCTCTTTGTCAGTTTCCAGTAAATGGGTCTAGAGCTTGGGGATTGGTCCTTTACTGTGCCACTTTAGGGCTTTGCCTTTTTCTTTGATTTTTTTCCCCTTCAACACTTAATGCCCCCCCCAACCTGAGTGCTCTGTATTCCCCCATCCTCTTCTTTAATTTTCCTTAAAGTTAGATAAAACATGCTTAACAGTCGAAGCTATTTATATAAACACATGCAACCTTATCAGCTTTCTTAGAAAACCATTCACACTTAAAAGAATTAAGGCCACTAAAATACATAAACAGCATTTTTTATTATTAAAAATAACCAGAGTTAATAACTGGGGCAAGGAGGTGAATCTAGAACTTCATCTATTTCTATTCATAGAATATCTAGGGAGAATAGGGGGGTGGAAGGAGATCAAAATCATGGCAAGGAAATCAAACTTATTGTTTTCAAAAAGTGATCCTTTAATAAACCCTGGCTGAAAAATAATCCAGAGTGTGGGCCTGAGTTCAATCTTCCATCTGTCTGTGTGGAAAGTGTTCACTGAGTAAACTAAAGTGTACAAGGCCATATTTCTTGGAAAAGCAAACTTTTTAAGGACTTAAGAAGATCCTGTTTCTTTGCATACAATTAAGGCAAAGATGCGGTTTTCAAAGAGTTTCTGAGAACCTGAGCAAACTAACATTTTGCTAAAACAGATTTAGCCCAATCTCAAGCCTGTATCCTCACTCCCCAGTTCAGGGGTTGTCCTTGGTGGGGACAGATCATGACTATGCCTTTAATTCTGGTGTCTTTATAGGACAAGGATCCCTCCCTCAAATGCTCTGCCTTTTCCCTTATTAATCTGCTGTGGTGTTGCTATACCAGAGCTTGTCTAAATTCTTCTTGAATTGCTTCTATTCTCAGCCTGTTTACTTGTTCAGAGAATAGCAATTACTTGCTTTTTCCTAGTCCTATGTGAGTTAAACAGAGACAACCCAGCCTATTGGATACTGACATTAGGATGAACTGGGTTCAAGCCCTGCCTTTGGCACACTCCCAGCAGTGGGATCCCAACCAAACCTCTGAGACTCTCCAGGCCCCAGGCAAGTCTCTAAAACTGCAAGCTGCAGAGCTCCATCAGTAGAGTGAATTTCTACACAACAACTTCCCATACTGATGAAATCACAGGTCTGGACCCACAAGACAGTGAACAAAGCCTGTGCTTGCATGCTCAGGTTAGTCATTATCAACCACTAGCATTTCTGCCTATCAGTCCTAGTGAGCCTACAAATGACTTTGGAAAATGCTTCCCTTGGGTTTCTACCATCCCAGGAGGCTGCTGGAATGGAGACGGGACTCTGCCTCAGCAGGCCCCTCTCCCTGTTGTTCCCAGCACACTGCGGTGAGCTCTGCTCTATCATGATAGCTAACAGATCTAACTGGACCCAAATGTGCTATCTAATCTACCCCTGCCATCCCTGCTACATCATCACAGAGCTGGTATGACCCTATTTATTACAATGTCCTAACCTGACTCTGTTTTCAAATCTTCCACAGGTTGACCAAATGTTCCAGTTTGCTTCCATTGATGCAGCTGGAAACCTGGACTATAAAGCTTTGAGTTACGTCATCACCCATGGGGAGGAGAAAGAAGAATAGCAAGACTTGGGCCTGGGAATAAACACTGTGCATTCAATAAAAGTTATTCAGTAAACATGGTCTAGACCTAACTGCCCATATCTGACCCCCAAATAAGCCCCACCAGGCCTCCTTCTGAGACATGGTCAGTCTCCTAGCTAGTCCTGGGTGCCCCAAGTCTGGGAAGAAGAGATCGAGCTGCTCCTGAACTTCCCTAAGAATCTTGTCCTAGGGGGTGGGGCTCTCAACAGAGCCTTATCCTTAAGGTCCCTGACTTTAGGAATTCTCTCCAGAGCATGGCAATGCTGAAGATTTCAAAATCCTCCTAATGGTGGAGCAGAGGACTCTGGTTTTATAGATTTTTGGAACTGAAAGGAACATTAGAGATCCTCTATTACAACCCTCTTATTTTACAGATAAGTAAACTGAGGCTCAGAGAAGTTATAAGGCTTGTCTAAGTTTACATAGATAATAATAGCTGAGCCAGAATTTGAACCCACATTCTCTGATCCTAAATCTAATATTCTTTCCACTGTTATTTAGTCGTTTCAGTCATATTCAACTCTTCATTGACTCCATTTGGGGTTTTCTTGGCAGATTTCCTTCTCCAGATCTTTTTCCAGATAAGGAAACTGAGACAGAATTAAGTGACTTGACCAAGGTCACACAGTTGTCTAAAGTGAGATTTGAATTCAGGAAGATGAATCCTTATAACTCCAGGACCATCGCTCAGTGCACTATGGTACCACCTAACTGTCCACTCTTGCCATACTATCACATAAGAAGGGATGGAACACACCTTTGTGATCCAGTCCTAACAAGACAGCTGGGTAGCATTGTAGACAGAGCTCTGGCCTTGAAGTCAGGAAAACCCAAGTTCAAATCTGTTCTGTCTGCCTCAGTATCCCTAATTGTAAAATAAGGATAATAATAGTACCTACCTTGCAGGATTTCAAATGAGAAAATATTTGAAAATACCTAGCCCAGTGGCTAGCATTTAATAGGCACTTTATAAATGCTTGTTCCCGTCCCTCTATGTCTGATACACATCCCTCACATACTGGGATTTACCTAAAACCTGAGGTTCGTGGTCACCAAATGAGGGTTGGTCAAAAACCCTTCAACTTCTTGGTTTACTAGCTGGTCATAGGACCTTCCAGGACAGGACCTTACTTGGGAGAGTTTTACTATATTCCCCAGACCGGGATGAATGTGGTGAAGGGTGTTTCCATGCTGAGATCTTGAACCTGATAGATCTTATCACCAGAGCTGTTTCAGTCTGTCACAGTCAGGTAAAAGCTTGGTCCCAGATTTCTGCAATGGGCTCATTCTATCTACAATTCATTCCTTCACAAACTCTAGCATGGGGCTCCTCCCATGTTTCGAATTTGTCTAGTTCCTGGAATGACATTTTTTCAGGGCTTGGGTGAAGACTCTCCTTAGTACATGAAATGAATTCTCTCTTTTCCTCTTCATTCTCACTCCCTTTTCTCTTCCCTGTCTTCTATATGAAGAAATCCTTCCCCTTTGCCAAAGGTGATGAGTCTTTCCAGTTCTCAGAATGGATTCTCTACCTGCTACTTGTTATAAATTCTCTTCTAGGTGTTTGAACTGAACTCTCCCCATTATCCAGCGTGAAGTCTCTCCGAATAGTTTTTTTAAAAAGTCTGTCCCCCAATTCTCAGTGATGATTTGAGGTCTTTCCCTAAGTGCGTGGCATAGAGGGTCTCCGCAATGCCTTTTGGTATGGAGACCATTCGCTGCTTTGAGATCAAGAATCACATCCTTGGCAATTCCTCTCCAGCTCAGCATCTGCTTTGTCAGAGAATATGAGAGGGTATGGAAAGAAAGAACAAAAAAAGTTTCCAGAAAATGTTTTCTGTCAAAACTTTCTTCTGAGTTGTTGTTGAAAAATAAATTTTAAAATCAGAAGTTTGACACGTGTTGGGAAATGGTAGGAAGTTCAGACTGTGGTATATCTGGGTCACTGAACCGAAGCTCCATCTTCCTCATCCCTTCCGGCCTCGTGGAGCTTGTAGGTAGGGTTAGCTTCTGCCTGAAGCCGCTTGTATGGTGAATGGAAAAAAATAACAAAGATGCAGCTGAAGATACAGAATAGTGCGGCCAGGAACAACATGGAGTCTGAAACCCAAAATAAAAAAGCTATGTCAGGCTCTGAAAACCTACCTTGGATTATAGCATCTAGAATGGGAAGAAATGGTGGAATGAAGCCTTGACCTTGGCTGCCCCATCCCATCTTACCCCCAACCCTTCTTCACAAGCCAACCCAGGGCCCCTGATGGACTAATGGACCAACAGATTCATAGGGGAGTCCACTGAATGAAGCTTCTTCTTATGACTTAGCCAAAGAGTCAAACAGGAGCCCCTTCAATCCCAAACTGTTCCTGAGCTCTGATAATGGCCCGACAATAAAAGACAGTGAAATTGGCTGGAAGAAAAGGAGACAGAATGTGATGGTTTGAAGTAGGATGAAATGGAATGGGATAGGAGAGGATGGGAAAAGGATGGCATTTAGAATGTAAGATTCTTGAAAGCAAGAACTGTATCATTGAATCTCTATATCCCTAATGCCTAACAGAATTCCTTGCACATAGTATGCCCTTTATAAATGTTTGTTCCACTGAAACTGATGTAGTTTGCCATGGGGCAAGCAGGAAAAGATGGAAACCAATAAATGTCTAGTAAATGATAGAATCTAGCCCACCCACAGGCCCAAGTTGCCTGAGCTCCCAGGCTCAGGCTCCCACAGAACCATTTACTCACTTGTCCAGTCCACACTGGTGTCTGTCTGCAGCTGGCACATGGTGGGACCCAGGCCGGGGCCACTGCGCTGTATTGTCAGGGCTTGTAACAGAAGCATGATGATCACACCTTCGATTTGTCTGCGGCACAAATACAGCCAAAGCCTGAGTCCTTGGACTCCTGACACACAGTTCTAAAGGCACTTTCCCATCCCCTGACATCATGGCACAGAACTAGGCCCTCACTTTCTAGGACTCACAAGACCCTCAGTCATGGCTGTTCTTTCTCTCAGCCTTCTGAACTAGCTCTGTTTTAGGGTCCCTCTAGGAGGGGGGAGGGGGGAATTATCAAAGAATCAGGACCAGGAGAGGGATAGTGGGCAGAGATGAGGCACTTGGGAAGGGGACAGCCATGGCTACAGAGGACTGGAAGAGGTCAGGGATTCTTGATATAAGGAGACAACATTTGGGGAGAATGTAGGGCTGGCTATGCAGGATTTGTTAGAAGGAAGGAAAATAGGAGTGAGACATTTGGGCAGTTGTAAAGCTGCCAGGGAAATTGGAAGGCAATAGGGGAGACCAAACAGGGTTGACAGAGAGAAAGACAAGAATGAAGCACCTGGGAAGTTGTGTAATGGTCACACAGGGCAGTAGATGGACGGGAGGCTATAAGGAGAATCATACAGGGTTGGCAGAAAACAGAATATATGGATGACTGAACATGAGCAGAGGCAGGTTTGGAATACTAGGGTAGGATGTATTTACAGGGAGTTAGCAGAGGACCAGGACACTACTTACCCTATGACAAAGATCAAACCCGTGGAGGTAGCTTCTCCCACCGGATAGGAGCATTCAACAGCTAACTCAAAGGAAATTGGGCAAATGGAAAAACCAAAGAATCCAAACAGAGAGCAGACCAAAGCTACCCACACCTTCTGGTCCGGGAGCTGAGACACCTGGAACAAAAAAAGCAGAATTATTGGGAGCACTGCCCTCTCCCCAATCTTCTCCCTACATACACACAAGGTCTATGGCTGTAATGAGCAGCTGAGCCAAGATGGGCAAAATTCCTTTTCAATGGGGGATGTTTCAAGATTTAGCAAGAGAAAAACACCAGATTCACAGAAAGATTCCTTCAACCACTGACTAGCTTCTGTTCCTGGTACAGACTGACCTCTAACCCCAACCTGATCCCCAAATCTGACCATCATCCATAGACACATGTGCCTTTGGATACAGGAGCCTCAGATCAATGGAGAAAGTTTTATACATGTTGCTGGGTATTGCCAATGCTTGCTAAATACTGTTAGATGCTAAATACCATTCACTAAGACTTTCAGTCCAATTGGCCAAATTTTATGCTTTCCCCAAAAGTGGACTGTTGTGCCCATATTCGAAGGAAAGAAAGAAAGAAAGAAAGAAAGAAAGAAAGAAAGAAAGAAAGAAAGAAAGAAAGAAAGAAAGAAAGAAAGAAAGAAAGAAGTGAATGGCTGTTGAAAAAGAAAGAAAGAAAGAAGTAAATGGCTGTTCAAAAAGGTTATATCTCTGGATTGGTCAGAATCTTAGTAAGGAGTGATGTCATTTTGAAATTCATGATACATAAGTTAGGGAACGTTAGCTTGATGTGCATCCTAAACTTTTAGGAGAACAAGTTCCAAAGAATTAAGGAAGAATGTGTAGGCTCAGCTGGCCTAAGATTACAGAAGTAAAGTTGGTTGAAACCACTGTTAGTCCTATAACCAGAAGAGAAAAAGAACTGATGTATACAATAATATTTATAATGTTTTTTTTTAATTAAAGCAAAGAACTGAATGCAAAGTAAATGCTCCTGAATTCAGGAATGGCTGAACAAATTATGACACATGAATGTAAAATATCATTATGCCAAAAGAATTGATTTTAAAAATCCAAAACAACATGATTTCAGAGAAACCTGGGAAAATTTGTCTGAACTGATATAGAGTGAAGTAAGCAAAGCTAGGAGAACAATTTAATGATAAAATAGCATTTAAAGACAAACAATTCTGAACGACATCTAATCAGTGAGAGATGACCAACTATTACTCCAAGGGATTAAAGATAAAACATACTACCCCCATCTCCTGATGGAGAAGTGATAGAATCAAGATGCAGAATGAAACATACATTTTGGTTTATGAAAAATATGGGAATTTGTTTTATTTGACTATACATATTCCTTTCTCTTCCTATCCCTCCCCAACTCAATTTGAAGACTTAAGTGGAGAGAAAAAATAAATACTTTTACTAATTGAAAAAATTAAAAAGTAAAATTTAGATTAAAAAAGAAAAGAGTTAAAGGCACTCTCAAGAATAATGTTGACATCTTGACAAATTCCATATTTTATTATATTCTATAGACTACTCAATTCCTACTTTACTTCTGCTTCATAATTAAGACTACTCTTCATACTGAAATAACTCAAAGATGTGAAAATAAAATGAAGAAATGATAAGGAAACACAGTCAATAAGCATTTATTAGAGGCCTACTATGCGCCCATGGCAATGCACTAAGTTCTGAGGATTCAAAGAACAGAAAAAGATATTCCCTGCTCTTAAGAAGCTTACAGTCTAATGTAAGAGACAACATGTGACAAATATGTACAGAGAAGCTGTCTACAGGATAAATGGGAAATAATCAACAGAGGAGGGTTCTAGAATTAAGAGGGCTTGAGAAAGGCTTCCTATTAGGAAAATCTTAGCTGGGGACTTGAAGGATAGCCCAGAAGCTGAGAAGTGGAGATGATCAACTCACAATGATTCCTACAATGAGTTCCTGTCATCAGATCCATACAAAGTCCACACAAAGTACAAAAAAAGTCTATAAATGCGATTGTTGAGTCATTGTCATTAATAACAATAACAACAATAATGTCCTACAGAATCAAAGATGGGCAAATATTGTCCTGATTTTCAAAAGGGAGAAGATACGGTTTTTAAATGTTATACTAGTGAAACTTACTTATTTCTAGAAAAACTCTAGGATCTATTAGTAAGTAGATAATGATTTCAAACAAATTGGAAAGCAGACATAATAGTTATGAGTATTTTCTCTTTTTTAATTTTTTTATTATTATAGCTTTTCATTGACAAAACATATGCCTGGATAATTTTTCAACATTGGCTATTGCAAACACTTCTGTTCCAACTTTTCCCTTCCTTCCCTCCACTCCCTTTCCTAAATGGCAGGTAGTCCCATATATGTTAAACATGTTAAAGTATATGTTAAATACAATAAATGTAGTGTTTTCTCTTTTTTGAGGAGGTAGTGATAACATTTGTGGGATTTTTTTGCAAGCATCTCGTATATTTCCCCCATCTTCAGATATCTGGAAACTTACTCCCTCTCCTTAGCAATCTTGGAGCAAGGCCCACAGAATATACCACAGGACATTCATTCTTGGTCAGGTTGGACTCACTGATCTTATGATACTTTTTACTGAGATTTTGTGATTCCCATTCTGGGAAAACATGCCACCCCAGACCTAATCTTTTGGCAAAATTATTGGGGTGATAAACCAAAGAAATGTTATGAAGGGGGCATCTAGGTGGTGCAGTGGATAGAGCACCAGCCCTGAAGTCAGGAGGACCTGAGTTCAAATCTAATCTCAGATACTTAATACTTCCTAGCTGTGTGACCTTGGGCAAGTCACTTAACGCCAATTGCTTCAGCCAGAAAAAAGAAAGAGAGAGAGAGAGAAGGAGAAGGAGAAGGAGAAGGAGAAGGAGGCAAAGAAGATGAAGAAGAAGAAAGAAATGTTATGAAGGTAGAAGGCTTTGAAAATAGTAAGTACCTAAGAAATAGTGTTGGTTCTACACATATTTCAGCAAAGCATTTGTTAAAGTGCTTCACTTGTGAACAAGATGGAAAAGTTCGGGCTACATGTTGATACAATTAGATGGCTCAGAGCTGTATCAGTGATGAGACCATAGATGTAGTGAATAATGTCAATCAGGAGGCAGGACAATAGTGCCCCCAGAGATCTATCCTTGGCTCTGTGCTGATCAATATTTTTATCAATGAAGGAATATATGTTGTCCTAAACAAACTGCTGGACAATACAAGGCTACCTCGTATTATCTGATAAGACAAATGAAAGAACTGAGATCCAAAATGATTTCAATGAGATTCTTATAATGAAAGACAATATATGGAATACTACAGAATCTGTGGTAAAACAGGCATGCTATTTCACTACTACAATGCTGTATAGAATTATACAATAAGAATTATTCAAATGTCATACCCTTTGACCTAATAGAATTACTCCTGGGACAATAGAGAAAGGAGATCCCAGATGAAGAAAAAAGAACTAGGGATATAAAAATATTCCTAGCAGCACTATTTGTAATATCTCTCCTAAACTCCCAAAGCTATAAACAAAAACTAAGTATTGTAGATTATTGTGCCATAGAAAATAAATGTCAAGAATTCAAAGAAACATGAGAACATTGCTATAAAAAGAGATGCATATAACTCATATGATGTAATTAACTTATATGAAGGGAAGAAATTAACTAACTACAAATAGGTAATTAATCATGGTAATAACCACAACAAATACACAGTAAATGGGCAAAAAAAAAAAAAAAAAAAAAAAAAGATTTTTTTAAGGATTTCAAAAATGGGAGAGTTGGTGTGGTTTTTACTATGCTAAAGTAAATATATGTATCTTGGAGTTTGGAATAAAGAATCAGCAAATAACAGAAAAGGATAGACATATATACAATTAATCCCTACTTGGTTTTACTTTGCTCTTTTAAAAATCTTTTGTTAGCCTTACAAAAATTAATATTAAGAACTATCTTTACATGTATTTGGAATAATAAAATCCTATTAAAAATCTTTTGTTGCTGTTGATACGTCTAAATGCTTGCACTTCTCAACAGATGCTTCAATAACACTTATTTTATTAGTTTTTAAAAGATCTTGAGACTAAAATGTAAACCTAATTTAATAAAATGAAATTAATAGATAAGTGAAGAGTTCTTTTAAAAAGTGGCATAAATAAGATAATGAGGGAAGTATGGTTAGATGATAATTCAAAAATTAAAGAACCAGGGGCTTTAATGAACTGGATCCTTAATATGTCCAAAGTATGCCACAGTAGCCCATGTCTATTAATAGAGACTCAAAGCAAGCTCTATTAATAGAAGCATGATATCCAGAGTGAAAGGGAAAGAGAGTCAAAAAATTAACCAACAAATATGTATTAAGCATTGTGCTGGATGCTGATGCTGGGGAAACAAAGAGAAATGAAACAATCCTTCCTCTCAAGAAACTTATATCCTGTCTATGCTATCTAATCCCCTGCCAAACTCTTGCTCCCAGCCAGCTAATCTGTGGACTGTTGTCTAATTCTCAGCAAAACATTTTGGTAAGGAGACTGATAAAGTGGGATACATCCAGAGGATGGCAAGGGGACTTGGTTGTGTACCACAGGAATATCAGTTAAAAGAAATGGAGCCTGTAGTTTAGCCTGAAGACATTTCATAGCAACATAATAATTTTTCAAATATTTATGGTCCTATGTACATTGAAGAGGAAAGTAGTAGGGGAAAAGTACCCCTTAAGTAGATTTCTTCTTAATATAATAATGAATGGCCTTTCAGAAGTATGTAAATCAAAGGTCACAGGGGAACCTTCATTGCATCCTCACAATTCCCTTCAAAAATAAAAACAAAAACTCTAAAATGAAACAAAATGGTTAGAGATTCACACAAGACCAAAGGAACAATGAAAAAATCTAAATTTAAAGGATTTTTCTGTTACATTTACAATGCATATTATAGAGTTAATTAAATGAAAGAGAAAGGCCAAGTGGAAATTGCAGAAATAGCTAAAACGGGCAGTTAGGTGGCCCGGTAATCCTGCAGTCAGGAGGACCTGAGTTTAAATTTGGCTTCAGACACTTACTAGCTGTGTAATTCTAAGCAAATCATTTAACCCCTGTTACCTACCAAAAAACAAACAAACAAAAAAAAAAACTCCAGTATAAAACAAAATGTTGCATAGAGTACATGGGCTAGACTCAGGAACATTCATTTATCAGTTCTACCAGTTGAACCAGAGTTCAAGTCCATCCTCAGACACTTATTAGCTGTGTTCCCTAAATAAAGCATTTAACCATTTCCTTATCTGTAAAAGGAACTGGAGAAGGACCACTCCAGTATCTCTGCCAAGAAAATTCCAAAAAAAGAATTAGAAATAATTGAAGGGACTGAACAACTACAATCTTGAGAAACACAATCATGCAACTAATGATAATTTGATTTCTGAAATCCTTATTATGTACCAAACACTGTTAAGCATTGACCGAAGGGATCATAGACACACTTAAGGAATTGAAGGAAGTGCTAAAACCAGCAAATAAAAACCCAGAGAGACATTAAAAGAAGTGAATGTTGTGGCCCCCCCCCCAAAAAAAAAGTCTCAAGAAGAGATTACAAAATTCAGTTACATGGAAAACAGCACAGATAATCTGGGCATTAAAAATAAGATTAATATGGTAGAAGACACAGGGACACAGAAGGAACTTGAAAGACAAAACAAGTTCAGAAAAGCACCTACTTGGAAAAAGATTGGGAAGTGATCTGAAGGCCCTGGAAAGATATAAAAGGGAAAAAAAAGTTTCTAGAAACTTGCACAAGTATGTTTCTCAAAACTATTTTTCCCCCTAAAGCAACACTCTTCAAATCAAATCTATGGCATTCCAACAGAGAAATTCAAAATTCAACCAGCCTAGTCTGTTCATCAACAGACTTCAAAACAATAAAGAAAAAGTCCTTGAAGTTGCCAGAAGGAACAAAAACATTACTTGTGGTCTCAATGGGGTTTTCCTCCAGGAAACAGAAATGTCTAAAACAGTTGGAGCAAAGTATCTAGAAAAGTTATAGGAACTAAATCTTAAATCCCAGAATCAGTTTTCCAGCACATCTAAGCATTGTAGTTGAAAACCACAAGGTCAAAGACCTCATGTTGGGGAAAAAAATGTCATACTTCAAAGTCAGACTTTGGAACTGACCCTGGAGTATACACCAAGGGGTTAATACTATACTACTCTAGTTCAGTAAGATTCTTTCTCATACAGACTCTGGATATTGTTATTGTATCTTCAAGGAGAGAGTTATAGTTTAATCTGGAAAGATTAGACAATCATGGCTGGAGACAGACTATGGGAGGGACAAAAAGAAAGGGCTAAGAGAATTTCTCTCCTGAGAGAATGAATGAATTAACTTTCATCTTTGAGAAAATTTAAGAAAAAACTGAGTTTAATTCTTAACCTGTGGAGAAGATAGAATGTGCATAAGATAAAATTAGGCAAAGAACTGCACAGTGGAAAGAAAATGAGCTGGATAACATTTGAGAAATTATGCAGTATTTTCAATGCTGCATTTTCACTACCATTTTCAATGGTCCTAAGCTATCTCCTGACACATAAACCCTTTCTTTTTTATACCTATATTTTTCAGGACTGACACATGGCTACAAATCATGGAACACCACAATCTCCCAAAAAGTGGAGGTATGCTTGGATGCAGAATCACAGAATTTCTGAGTTGGAAGGGACCTCAGTGGCCACAAAATCCAATCTTTACCTGAAGATAAATGTTTGTTGAGTAGAATGATTGAAAAAGAAAAAAATTCACTTCTTTATAAATCCAAAATGAGCAGCAAAGTAGATGAGCATTGGACTTTAGTCAGGAAGACCCACTTTCAACTCTTGTTTCAGACACTAGCTGAGTGACCCTGGGTAAGCCATTTAAAATAAATAAATATATATATATTTTATATATTTTATTTATATTTTATATTTATAATATGTTTTTATATTTTGTAAATGTATAAAACATATATGTATATATATAAACATATATCTGTGTCTCAGTTTCCTTATCTGTAAAATGGTAATAATAATAATATCTTCCTCCTAGGATTGTTATAAGGACTAAATGTGATGAGAATTGTAAAGGGTTTAGCACAGTGCTTGGTACACAGGAAGTACAGTTCCTGTCATATGCTGGTTATTATTATTAATATCTGTAAAATGGGGATAATAGTAGCAACTCCTTCCCAGAACTGTTGTGAGGATTATGTAAACCTTCATCATCTGGGGAACAGATAGTCTTTTTTCCCTTTTTTTTTTTTGCCCATGTAGAAGGCTGAACCAATCTCTTTGTATGACTCTGGACCTCAAGTTGAAAATCCTCCCTACCCATATTCTGAGACCTCACACAATGAGCATGATGACATCTATGATTATTCTTTCCACTCACAAAGTCGATTTAGTACAATACTAACCATAATACCAATGTATTGCTTTATAGATATAGATAAAATGATAGCAAAATTTATGTGAAAAAACAAAGTTACAGGAAGATAAAAATAAAGCATGAAAAAATTGTAGAAGAGGGAATTGCTCAAGCAGATTTCAAAATAGATTCTAGAGTAAAAATGAAGAAAACTATCAGATAATGAATACTAAAAAGAGAAAAAACAATCATGGAGCTAAATAGAGAATCCAGAAGTAGAACAAAATATAGGAAAAAATTTCAATGTTTGATAAATCCAACATTATAAAACACTGAGGAAAGGAATCAGAACTGATAGCAACTTTTGGAATAACTAGATATTAATATGACAAAAAATAAAGAATTCCCCCTATGCCTTTTCAGCTTCCTTTTGGGTGCTTCTCTTCCCCCATTAGATTTTAAGCTCCTTGAAGGCAGAAATTGTCTTCTTTTTTCATATGTGTATTCCCAGTGCTTAGTACAGTGTCTGGCACATAGTATAATATGTCATATTATGTATCATTGTATAATATAGCATAATATGATACAGTATAAGTGTTTATTGACTGACCTGCCCTTCACAACAATAAATTCCAAATGGATCAATTATTTAAATATTTTTCAAAGTTTAAGAGTTATAAGAAATTAAAAGAAATTAATGATGTGTTGAACCAAGTTCAAAGGAAAAGAAAAAGGTTTACTGAACAGATGGAAGGATTTTATTTTGGAAACAAAATTTATTGTTGATGTTTAGTTGTGTCCAATTTTTTGTGATTCTATTGGGGTTTTCTTGGCAAAGAGCATGGAGGGATTAGCTATTTCCTTCTCCACTTCATTTTACATATGAGGAAACTGAGGCAAATAGGATTAAGTGACTTGCTGATCTCCAGCTAAATGCCTAAGGCTGGATTTGAATTCAGGAGGATGAATCTTCCTGAATCCAGGCCCAACGGTCTGTGTGTGCACTGCACCATCTAACTGCCCTGGAACCAAAATAAATGGACTCAGTTATGTAAATAATTATGTAATATGCTTTACATTTACATAATTAATTGTAATATTAATAACTGACTCAATTATGTAAGAATAAAGGAATTTTGCAAAACAACCACAAAATAAACAAAGATATCCAACATAAAAAAAAGAAAAGAAAACAGATTAGGAAGAAGTTTTTATGGATAGCAAAAGGGGTCGGGGTGGAAGTAAGGAGGAAGAAATGACCTTAAAAGTAGAACACTGAGCGCCAAGGAAGGAAAGCGAGATCCTGAGAAAGGGAGGTGATCAATCTTTTATTTTAACCTTCTAATAGTATTTGATTTTTCCAAATACAAGCAAAGATGGTTTTCAACAAGATGATCAATCTTTTCAAATGTTAGGAGAGGTCAAGAAGGACAAGGACAGAGAAGCAGTCATTACGTCTGCTGATCAAGAGGTCTTTGATCTAACCTTCGAGAGAGCAGTGTCCACAGAGCAGTGAAAAAGATGAATGAGTGGGAGTGTTGCAGGAGATAGAGAAAGAGCCATGGGAAAGTGAATTCAATTTTTTTTAAATACCAAGAAATTAAAAAAAGAAAGAAAGAAAGAAAGAAAAGTCCTTCCTTCTGGTTAAATATCTCTGAGAGAGGTCTAACATATTGACTCAAGATCATATTGTTCTGACACAAATATACCAATGGAATAAACAAATATTCCCTCTTCTTGTCCAGGTACTTTCATGCCTCTCAGTGGACAAATAACCAAACAATATGGATAATTTCTAAAAGAGGAAACACAGACTATTAATCACACTTGAAAAATTAGAATTCAAAATCTTTAATCAATTGGGGAAAAGCAGATTTAAATTAGGAAGAACTTCCTAAAACTGCAGCTACCTAAAATTTATCTAGAGAGGTGGCAAGTCCCCTACCATAACGATAATAATTAATAATAGAATAATAGAAGCAGGTATTTATATCTAGAGAAAATCATGAAAATCTATTACCTTGCTTGATCCCCACAACAGAGTTCCAAATTCTCTCCCTCCCTCTTACCCCATCCTACCCATTGAGAATTCAAGTAATATGGCACCCATTGGACATATGAAATCATGTAAAAGCTATGGGAAGGACTTACCACAGCAAAAGCGATGGCCGCTAACGTGGTCAGACAAAAACCAATCTTTGTGGCTTCAATGAACTGTTTGGTCTTGTCCACATAGAGGCCAAGGACAAGAGCACCGATGATCCCAAACACAATGAAGAGGGCCCCACAGAGGCCAGAAAATTCCTAAAAAAAAGAAAAAAGGTCACATTGTCATTGGGTCATAGGGCAGATTATCACCAGCCATTTGCTGTCAACATGGGGCATGTCATGGCCAAGAAAAACATGGTGGGGATGGTTTTGTCCCTAGGACACATCAACACATCTCTCAATGGAGAACTGCAGGTATCCCTTCTGGGACAATTCAATTCAACAAATATTGATCCAACCTCATCTGGATGATTCTCTATGCAATTATCAGTCAGATGTTTTATGATATCCTCTTTTTTTTTCTTTTTTTGCTGAGGCAGTTGGGGTTAAGTGACTTGCCCAGGGTCACACAGCCAGGAACTGTCTGAGGCCAGATTTGAACTCAAGTCCTCCTGACTCCAGGGCAGGTGCTCTATCCATTGCATCACCTAGCAGATGCCCTCTTTTAAGAAGAGTTTAGAGGATAATTACTACCTATGTGACTTTGGACAAGGTACTTAACTTCAATTGCCTTCCCCTGCTCCCCCCTCCAAAAGAGAATAATCAGAAAAACAGTAATTTCCATATAATTTTCTGTCACTCATGGCACCATCATCATGATGACTATCACCCACTGCTCCCCAGTCCAATAAGAATTTAGTAAGTGCTGACTGTATGCAGGCACTCTGTTAAGGACCAAGAGTACAAAAATAGACTCAGTATCCCCATCACTGTTTCACCTACTTTTAACAGTACCAAGAAACAGACAGAGCATCTGTGAAGAGTGGGAATCTGGACAAAACTCATCTCCTTCTATTGTGGATATTCATTCGGTCGATATCCATTCACCATTATAGAGATGAGGAAAACCGAGGTCTGGAAAAATTAAATTCCTTGCATATATTGACTACTCAGTAGACATTTGTCAAAAACTGAATTAAATGACTAGCTCAGGATTACACAGAAAGTTAGTGGCCAAATCAAATCAAAACATTAAATAAAAGAAGCTTTAGGTAGCTTCTTTTGCCTGAACACATATACATAATATACATATATGTTTATATGTGTATATATGGATACAATTATCAATGCAAAAATTTGCTTTGCTTGACTATATATATTTGTGATTTTTTTTTTCATTCTCAATGATGGGGATGGAAGGAGGAGGGGTAGGGAGAAAAGGTGGATGGACAGGGATGTGATTAGACTACATGAGTAGAGGAAGAACAAATAGAGGAGGAAGAATATATCCACACACAGTTGGGTACAAAAATTCATTTCCCTCAAGAACGGGAAAGATGAAATTAGAAGGAGAATCAGTTAAGGGAGAGATTAAAACTAAAGAAAGCATACTCTTAAGGATGTGCAACAATATTTCTGGCAGCTCTTTTTGAGATGGTGAGGATGTGAAATCCAAGAGGTTGCCCATCAGTTTGGGAATAGCCAAACAAGTTAGGGTTCATGAATGTGACGGAATACTATTGTGCTTTAAGAAATGAAGGGGTCAGTTTCAGAGTGGAGTGAGCAGAACCAGAAGAACAATTTATATGCAATGACAATATTGTAAAGACAATTCAGAATGGCTAATGATGGACTGATGATGACTAATAATGAAACACACTCCTGGTAGGTGAATTATAGAGAAGAATGAAATAGATAATTCTGATTTTATATAACCACATTGTAAATTTGACTTTAGGTAAAGAATTTTGAAAGGGATTCAGATTCCAAAAAAAAATCTAAGTTGTTCTAACAGGTTGTTATTTACAGTACTGTGCTGGGTGGGCCTCCTGAGGTATTCCCCACCCAAAAAAACTCTCAGCAGAAGAATGAGAGACGAGATGTCTACACTTGGCTTGAGACCTCTGCCTATTGGGAGAGGAGGACTTTGCCCTGTTCAGCCTGCCTGTCTGAGTGTCAGTCCTCCATCCATCAGCCCTTGCTTACTGTGTTTGGCTAAATAACTAACATCAGAGGCAGGATCTGAATCCACACCTCTCCTAAATTTAAGCTCAAGGCTCTTTCCATTACATCATGCCATCTTTCCAGTCAAGTGGAACATCAGCAGAGGGTAAGATTATACACAAATGGAAAGATATGGGAAATATCCATAAGAAAACCTATCTGGTTGTTCCTTGGCTCTGATTCAGAAGCAATGAAAAAAAAAAAAACCCCCACCAATTTCTGTAGATTCAGTTTACTATATACCACATTCCTGGACTTTTAGCAAACCTTATTTATTCAGGATCAAGGAGGTATGTGCAAGCTGGAGATAGAGATCTGATTAAATCTCAGACCTCAAAATAGATGTGCAATTCCCTGACCTTCTAGAGCAGCATAATATACTTTAAAATTTTTTTATTTTATTCAATTGCATTGCTATATGTTGTGTGACAAGTTTAAACTATATCAGATTGCTTGCTGTCTTGTGGAGGGGGGAGGGAGAAGAGGGAGAAAAACCTGGAATACAAAATTTTGCAAAGGTGAATTTGTTGCAAACTATTTTTGCATATATTTGAAAAAACAAAATATTATTTTAAATTTTTAAAGAGGTGTTTTAAATAAAACCACAATTGTAAAAAAAAAAAAAAAAAAAAAAAAAGACAACTATTTTTGCTTGAAGCATTTGGATGGTACAGGGGATAAAGCACTGGCTTAGAATCAAGGAGACTCATCTTCCCGAGTTCAAATCTAGCCTCAGACATTTCTTAACTGTGTCTCTGGAGAAGCCACAGTTTCCCCATCTGTAAAATGAGCCGGAGAATGAAATGGCAAACCACTCTAGTATCTTTGCCAAGGAAACCCCAAATCGGGTCACAAAAAGGATAAGGTTTTATCCTTTCCCTTTATCAAGATCAGGGCTTCATTTGGGGTTTAGCCTTCTTTGCACTCTCCTCTCTCTCTTAGTTTGCTGGGGACTTTTTCTCTTTACTATCTTAGATTATCCATTTCTCTGCAACACAATTCTGAACCTTCAATGATTTGGTCTTTTTTTAAGCAACTGCTTTATCTTGATTACTTTAAATGTCTATCTTTTGAGATAGGAAGCTTTAGAGTTCAAAGACCTCTTTGAAGTGGATATTTTTCTATAAACTTTTCAAAGGCTACTTGCTTCTCAAATATTCATTTCTTCTCTTCACTGATCATGCTAAGGTTCGCTGGATAAAGAATTCTGGGTTCAAGGACCATGCTTCTTATCTTTGCAAATACCGTTTTCCACTTTCTGCAAATCTTCCTTATGCTCCTGGAAAAGCCCCCAGAGACCCAATGATTATCTTCTATAAGTACTTCTTGCACTTTCAGAACCCATAGAGGCTGACTTTTCCTGTTCTTCCTACTTCCTTCTTGTCCAACCATCTCTCCCTTTTCCAAGTCATCCTCCTTCATTCATCTCCCAAACCAATATTCTGAAGAGAGAGGTATTGTCATATCACTTGCCTTATTTTAAAAAAATCTTCCTCTTAGTAACCTCTGCTTTAGGTGTTATATGAAGAATGATTGAGAAAGAATCTGAGTTAAGATGTTATGAAGTTCTTATAATAGTCAATTTGAGTTCTGATATGAGTCTTATTGTAAAAGATATGTTTAAGAAAAGATTAATCTTTTTTATGTATTTATTCTGTTTATTATTTTTATTTTCTTTATCCTGTTCAATAACTTACTATCAGATATTCTATAAAAACATTTGTGGACTAATAATATATTTATCCTATAAAAATTTTACCATAAGTACCCCTTAGTACAATTACCTATTATTTTCATTTAAATGTTCTTATAATTTTACTGAGTTATATATAGAAATTAGTATGAATTTTGATTGTGTTTATATTAAGTCCATAAATGATTTTTTTTAAATCTTCCTCTTACTTTCCAAGGTAATATAAAACCACCTTAACCCAATGAATCTAGCTCGTCTACCTTTCGAGGAATTTTATATTAAACAGTCAGCCAACTAGTATTTATTAAGTGCTTTCTCTATGCCACGCAAAGCATCTAGGTAGCATAGTGGAAAGAGTACCATTTTTGATTTCCTTCACAGGCTAATTGTACACTATTTCAAAATCCGATTCTTTTTGTACAGCAAAATAACTTCATGGACATGTATACTTATATTGTATTTAACTTATACTTTAATATATTTAACATGTATTGGTCAACCTGCCATCTGGGGGAGGGGGTGGGGGGAAGGAGGAGAAAAATTGGAACAAAAGGTTTGGCAATTGTCAATGCTGTGAAATTACCCATGCATATAACTTGTAAATAAAAAGCTCTAATAAAAAAAAAGTGGAAAGAGTGCCAGCCTTGGAGTCAGGAGAATCTAGACAAGTCACTTTATCCTGTTTGCCTCAGTTTCCTCATCTGTAAAATGAACTGGAGAAGGAAATGGCAAACCACTCTAGTATCTTTGCCAATAAAATCCTAAATGGAATCATGAGCATGGGTCATGACAGAGACTACAACAACAGTATATTCCAGGAACTATTTTTCCTAAAGTCTACAGTCCCAGCCCAATTTACTTATTAGGTTCATGAAGCTGACACTCCCTGGATTATCTCTGTGTCTCTTCAAAGGCTGTTTGTTCCCCATGCCTGGAATTGACTCTTTATTTCTCATTATCCCTAAAATACTTCAAGGTTCAGAGCAGATGCTACTTCATACAAGAAATCTTCCCTTAAACAGAAAGTTTTGTAAGGGTCAATGCTGAAAAATTACCCATGCATATATCTTGTAAATAAAAAGCTATAATAAAAATAAATTTAAAAAAGAAAAGAAATCTTCCTTTATTCCTAATAGTTCCCTAGAACCTTCTCTCTCCTCATCAGCTGGTACCTGTATACATTCTAAGTCCCATCCACAATGCACCATTCCCAACACTACTACTACCCACACTACAATGGAAGTTTCTTAAAGGCAAGGGATTCTTCATCTTGAGCTTTGAATCCCAAATGCCTTACATATAATAATAGATATTCAATAAATGCATGTTGAATTGGAAATGAAATTTCTTGCTGCCTTATGGCACATAATGGCACAAAACCTGCTCATTTCTTTATTTGCTTCTCCAAAGAGAACTGAGGATCTTTTTTTTTAGCAACTTTCTTATGTTTTCTGGTGTCATTTACGGCAAGAATGTTCCCATAATTGTACAGACACACATCCTAGTCGTTAGACAAGTATCTCATAAGTATTTAGAAAACCAGGATCAAAATTAAAACTGAAATTCTTCACATTTTCTGCCTCTTTTTCTACTAGTCTACCACCATCACTCAAAAAACAGAAGGGATTACACAACACTGAGAGTTATTTTGCCATTTTTGTCTCCATGTCATCCCCCACTCCCACACATCTTCTAGGACTGTTGTAAGGGAGGAAGCTCTGGTATAGAGCTGGGACTGTTTGGATTTATTGCCTATTTCAAAGTTGTCTATTTCAAAGATTTCATCACCAACTTCTAATCCAAAAATAATGTAAGGAAATTATGGTTGACACAAAGAAAAGATAAAAATTGGACCTGTGAAAGGGAGATCTCAGATAAGGAAGGTCCTTCCATCTATACAAGCTGATTCCTTCTCTGCAAAGAATAGTCTCACAAAAAATGACACAGTCTTGGGTACTCAGAAGTGGTCAATAAATATCTGCTGAATTGTATAAAATCTGAAAATAACGGAGCATAAACCCTAGTATGATTGTGACTCAGGGTGGTACACATGCAAACTGAAGTCCACCTTCTTAGCTCTCTTAGCCATCTTTACACTTTCTGCTCTGTATTAGTCAAGTCAGTCCAAATTTCATATGCTCTGTCCCACCCTCACTAGGCCATGAACTCCTGAAACCAGATTTTACAGACCTTTGCAAACAGTAAGTGCCAACTTGATGTTTGTTGAATTGAACTGAATCTTAAAAAGTCTTTTAATTGTGCAAGAGACATGAGGATGCAAAATGGACCCACCCTCCAATGCAGTTCCAGGCAGTGGATTATTGGGGTAGGGAAGTGAGAAGATCTGGGTACCAGGACTGACTAAGAGAATATGAGTCAACAAGTCCAAATCAAAACTCATTGTTTCCTCTAAAACTTTCACCTCTTCTGAACTTCCCTTTTGCCATCTAAAGCATTGTCACCTTCTCTTGTTCACTCCACATATCCAAACAACTGCTATATATTGTCACTTCTTTCTCTCCTTTTCTCTTATTTGTGCCCTTTCCTCCACACCCACAGTCACCACCATGGTGCAGCCCTTCATCCCATCTTCCACGGATGACTACAATAACCTTCTAATTTTTCCTCAAACCTTAAGTTTCTCTCCACTCCAGTTCAATCTCTCATTCAACCCTCAAAGACATTTTCCTAAATATAAGTCTGAGCAAATCAGCCCTCCCACTACCCACATTTGATGAACTCCAAAGGCTCCCAATTACCTCCAGAAGCAAATAGGAAATCCCCTTTCCTCATTTAAAGTTCTTCCTTTCTAAAGTTCTAAAATTCCCTTCCACACACACTCTGATCCAATGACACAGGCCTCCTTGCTTTTCTACATAATATTCTCATTTCTCGTCCCTGCAGCTTTATGGCAGTTCAGTTCAAGTGCCATATCCTTGAGGACGCCTTTCTTGGCTCTTCTCTGCTCCCCCAAACCCAACCTGCTAGTGCCTTCCCTACCTTCCCTACCATCCATTCCTTATTTATCTTGTCTATTCCGAGTTATGTATGTTGGGGACAACATACATTGTCCCCATTCATCCATCCCTTAGAATGTAAACTCCTTGAGGGAAAGGAACTGTTTTTGCTTTTTCTTTCTATCCTCAGGATTTAATATAGATCCTGATACATAATTTAATAAATGTTTGTTGATTGATTCATTGCTATGAGTCCCTATTTTCCCAGCTGAAAAAAGAAAAAATCTAAAAACAACTATCCAATTCCACAACGAAGTCAGTGGTCTACCATGTCCAAATTACATAAAAACACAAAAAGTGAAAAAAATGACATCCTGCTTTCATGTAGCTTAAGTTAAAGTTCAGTTAAAGTTAAAGATCTTTACATAACAAATAAAGAAAATTTGAGATCACTTTTAGCTCTAAGGTCCATTGTTTTCCACTTGGCTGTTCTCCTGGACTTCACGATCTCCAGAAATTTGCCATTCTGCGATATAAACCAACGCTGAAACTCACACTTCCTTAGTACCCCTTGCTCTTAGGGTTCCTCCCTCCTTCTGATCAGAGAGGATGCTATCACACTCCCAGATCTTCCATTTTCTCACTCAGCTTCATCAAGTTCCTTTTCCCCCCCTCCCCAAATCTTCACCCCCAACTCACATTGGAATAGCCTTTCACACACAGGATCTGTTCCAGCAAGGCAGAGAAGGCTGAGAAGGCACCAATTCCACCCCCAAAGCACAGAGCCAGGATGACATACGCCTTGTTCCGAAGGAGCTGAAGGAGACCAAAAGGCAGGGGAGACCTACAGTTAGTGACCAAGGCGCCACAATGAGCATTTTGTCCTAAGACTCTGCACCCAAAAACACCCCTGTTCAGCCTGTGCTGAGCAAGAGACAGTACGGCTCCATTCATGAGGCAGCCCGAAGCTGGCGGTACATTAGCCGTGACGCTCTCTCTGACATGCATGCAACATGCCGTTGGTGATTCGTGTGCAATTCATGACACATGCAAGTCTCACAAATGACTTTTCCAAACCCATGCAGCCTGTACAAAAAAAAGGGGGGCTTCATGGATCATGGTATGTGCGATAGGTAATAATACAAGGACAACTCCCGATGATCCATAATGCTTGATTAATATCTCCCACAGTTCTCATCAAGAACATGACTCATGAAAAAATCCTCACTGACTTCCTGGCATAAGGATAACAGGGAGGGAAGGATGGAAGCAGGGATGGCTTCTGGTTAGGGACCCCACATTCCCCCAACCTACCCCTTGGGTTCCCAGGAACATCTCTCACAGGTTCTGAACCCGGCTCCATGTAGATTTCAGAGGGTCCATGAACTTAGATGAAAACAACAAATTACACCTTTATTTTCATTAACCACTGAAATTTAGCATTTCCTTCTGTTGTGAATGTAGGCTGCAATATGTAGGAATCCATAGGATTCCACGAGACTTCCCAATGAGACCAGGGCACAAAAAAAGCTCTGCATTAGCCCAGGCCCCTCATGTTACAGAGGAGTAAGTTGAGCTATCACTTTAGTGATAGTCTGGTTGTCAGGCTTCCCTCTTACCCACAGGACAACTTTTGGGTGACTAGGGTCCACCTTTTATTCCATTCTAACAACCCAGGGCTGACCAGGGAGAGAGAGAAAATCGAAACCAGTTCATTCTAGTACTTGCCAAGCTCTGCTTAAATATCCCGTAGAAGGAAAGCTGAACCAGTGGGTAAGACAATGCGAGGAGGCTTCTCTCCCCCTATTAACAATCCATTGTCATAAATTAAGAAAGAGGCCCTTTCCATGTAGCTTTTCCTGATTGCTCCAGCATACATTGATATTTTCCTTCCTTGAATTACTAATACAGAACTACAGACTCCAGCTTTGGATGCTATATTTTTTTTCGGCTGAGGCAATTGGGGTTAGGTGACTTGCTCAGGGTCACACAGCCAGGAAGTATTAAGTGTCTGAGACCAAATTTGAACTCAGGTCCTCCTGACTTCGGGCCTGGTGCTCCATCCACTGCCCCACCTAGCTGCCCCTTATATTCTTCTTTGATTAATGATTTTGTAGGAACTTTTTCTCCCCTACAGACCGTGAGTTGTGGCAGGGCTCCAGTCTATTCTTCCTTCTCTAGCCCCTTTCTTCTTACCCCAACTGTGAGCTCCCTAAAGGCAAACCTGGACACATGTCTTCCCCTTTCTCCTCTCTCTGAACCAGGACTGATTCTTTAGTGTCTCCCTGTCCCCCAAATAGGGCCAACATGATTTGATGAACTCCCCAATCGGGAGTTTGGGGATCCTCCCTGAACTGTACATCACAAGAGGGGAAATGATCAGGGTTCTGGCTCTGGGGTTCCAGGTTTATCTCCCCTGTGAAGCACTTACAATCCACATCCCTGAAAAAAAAGGCTCTGAGGTGGACGTGGCAGCTCCTGCAGACGGAGGAGTTGGAGGGACACTTTCCCAAATGAAGGCACTGGAGAGGAAGCAGGCAATCCCAGCCGGGATGATGTAGAATCCAAGCTGGTAAAAAACACACAGAAATGCACACATGGGCTTGATGGAGAGAAGTTCAGAAACATAGAAGGTCACGGTCAGTCAGTCAACTAGCATTTTATCAAGTGTCTCCTATGTGCCAGGTGCTCTACGTGCTGGGTACAATGAAAGCCAAAAGACAATCTTAGTTCTCAAGGAGCTCAGCTAATAAAGAGAGAGAACACATCACTAAGGTTACATGGGTAGGATAAACTGTGGGTAATCTCGGAGAGAAGGCCATAAGATTAGGGAGAACTGGCAAAGGTTCCTGGAAGATCTGATGTTAACTCAAACTGAAAAGAAGCCAAAAAGTTGGAAGAAGAGATGGTGAGGGAGAATGTCCCAGACATGGGGGAGAGCCAGTAGAAGCAGTTAGGACCTGGGAAATGGAACAGGATTGTTCAGTATTGCTGGACAACAGAATCTGAAGACTAGAAAGACAGAAAGGGTCCAGACCATGAAGGGCTTTGAAAGCCAAAGGATTTTCTAATTTGATCCTATAGATAATAGGGAAGTATTGGAGTTTATTGAATGGGGAGGAAGGGGTATGGTATGATCAGACCTATATTTTAGGAGGATCATTTTGATACCTTAATACAGGAGGGTTGGAGTGAGGAGAAATTTGTCCCCAAGGAGTCCAGGGGTAAAAGGGTGATGGACTACATCAAGATGGTGGCAGGTCATAGCAGAGAAAAGGGAAGTTGAAAGAGATATTGTGAAGTTAAAAATGACAGGCGTTGGTAATAAGACTTGACACCAAAGGCTGACTGGGAGATACTCTGGACAGGTAGCTGTAGGGAAGTTAGGAAGAGGAGAGTGTTCTTTTTGTTACTGTTCCCTTGCATTTTGTTTTCTCACTCATTTACTTTCTTTTTTTTTTATCTGATTTTTCTTGTGCATAAGAGAATTGTATAAATATGTATATACATATTGGATTTAACATATATTTTAACATGCTTAACATATATTGGATTGTTTGCCATCTAGGGGAGGAAGGAGGAGGAAAATCTGAAACACAAGACTATGCAAGGGTCAATGTTGTCAAATTATCTGTGCATATGTTTTAAAAATAAAAATCTTTATTAAAAAAAAAAGGAAAAGGAAAATTTTGGGACCTGCTGAGTTTAAGATGCCTTTGAGACAGCCTGTCCCATTGTCTACAATATAGTTGGTGATGTGAGACTGGAGGTCAAGAGAAAGGTTAGAAGAGCTGGACCTAAGTCATCAGCCACAGAGAGTCTGAGACTGAAGGGAGCGGGGCAGGATTCAGCTGCTGTGGTTTACCATTAATGGAATATCTTCCTCTTTTTTCACAAGTGCAGGAGACCCCATATTAGCCAGGAGGACGCCCAGAGGGTTTGCTAGATTAAATACAAAATCAGAAGGAGGGTATTTAGTTCTCTGTTCGGGCCTGAAATACGCCATCATTCCATGCCCACTGGCCACCATGCATCCCCCAGCCTTATATCCTGCCCTGTGTCTCTCATCCCAAGCTGGACAGTGCTAACAAAATTGGGCGATCTGAGACTGACCCAAGCCCTCCCCCAAGACTCTCTGACCAGAGGGAGACAGAAAAGGGACGGACCTGAGTCCTGCTCCAAGGGAATTCAGGGTAGGGAGGAGTAGGACTGAAACCTCAAACAAACGTTCAAAAACATGCAAAACTTTATGCCGGGATCCCACCTGCTTCCCAGCTCTCCTAGTAGCCAAGGAGCCATTTTTACAATTTCCCTGAAGTTATAGCAAGTTGCCCGTGGCTCTCAGAGAATCAGCTGATCAGTGACAGCCCCCAAGGCCCAACCCTGGCTAGGGGCCCTGATGCTGGGGCTCTCAGCCTGGCAACCCCTGAATAGACTTATCTGTCTGTAATAAGGAACCCAGGAGACCAAAGCTAGGCTAAATTCAGATGTCCAGATTCCTGGACCTATAGTCAGGGTGGCTGGAAGGAGGAAAGAATGGATTGAAAAGTAGCTAATTCGGTGCCTGTGTAAACCCCTAAGTACAAATTTGAATTATCTCCTCATACTTCCAGGCTTGTCGGGCCCACAAACTCTCTTCAGGCAGGAAAGATACATGACATACATCTCTACACATATAATGCATATACTTAGGCAGATTGTCCCTCTCCTGAACAAGTCCCAGTTGATATGTAAGCCCCTAAACAACTAATACTTCTAGGCAAATTTGTCAAATGTCTCCCATTCAGCTTTCACCTCCCTCTTGAGTCCCATGCTCTCAGCACCTACTTAATTAAATATTTTGAATTAGATGTCCCATAGACACTTCAGACATCAAAAACAGAATTCCATATATATATATATATATATATATATATATATATATATATATATATACTGAGACAATTGGAATTAAATGACTTGCCCAGGGTCACACAGCTAGGAAGTATTAAGTGTCTGAGGCCACATTAGAACTCAGGTCCTCCTGACTTCAGGGCTGCTGCTCTATCCACTGCACCACCTAGCTGCCCCAAATTCCTTATATTTTGCCTCAAATCCACCCCCTTTCTGTCCAAACTACCACCATCCTTCCAATATTCCAGGACTTTGTGAACTCTGAGCTTTTTCTCCTCACTCTTCCTCACCCTCATATATCCATTCAATGGATTTGGCCATTCAATGGCCAAATATCCATTCAATGGCCAAATCTTATTTCTTCCTCAGTCTTTCCCTGTCCCCTCCTCCCTATTCCCATAGCCACATCCCTTTAGCTCCGAGTTACTATTAGAATAGTCTACTAACTGATCTCTCAGTTCCCTTCTCCAATATAACCCCAAGTGATTTTTCCTTTAGCACAGGTGAAGTGGACCAGGATACTAGTGGAATTAGTTAACTCCTCTCCCAGACCCTGCTAGGACATAAAAGAAAGTTGTGGTGTGAACCTGGGAGAGTTAGGATTAATTTTGCTCTCGGGAGATCCATCTGGGACTCAGCTGTGGCAAGAAGAGTAAAAAGGCACTCTAGGATTCTAACAGAAAGCCCCTGAGAGTCCAGGGAACACTCTTTCTGGCTTTTGTGTTCTTATCCTCTGAACTGCTTTTATATTACTCTAAAATATAAGTTAAGTAAAGGACATTTTAAAAAACCCATCAATCTTTGGGTTTATTATAGGAGACTCAGAATAATGATTTTGAGATTAGAACCAACTATATCACATGCTAATTCAATAAACTCCAGCGATTCCCTATTGCCATTAGAATAACAATATAAATTGATCTGTTTGTCATTTAAAGCCCTTTCCAAATTAGCCACAATCTACATTCTTCAAAGGCATGTTTCCTTGTCAAGATGCTCACTGATTCCTTGCTCTGCAGAAATAATATTCTGTTCTCTTAACAGTCTGCTGCTCTTATAGCTCACAACTTTCTCTCTATACATATATAGATGCCAAATTGACTTCCAGTAATTTCCAAATTCCATTATATAGTCCAATATCAGTTTCTCTACTTTATTCAACTATTCTAAATTAGGTTTTTTTTTATCAAAATTTCTCTTTTTTTAATTATTAAAACTTTTTATTTTCAAAACATATGCATGGATAATTTTCAACATTCATCCTTGCAAAACCTTGTGTTCCAAACTTTTTCCCTCTCTTCCTCTCTTCTCTAGTAATCCAATATATGTTAAACACGTGCAATTCTTCTATACGTTTCCATAAATATCATACTACACAAGAAAAATCAGATCAAAAAGGAAAAAATGATAAAGAAAACAAAATGCAAGCAAACAACAACAAAAAGAGTGAAAATACAATGTTGTGATCCACCCTCAGTTCCTACGATCCTCTCTCTTCATCAGAAAATCATTGGAACTTCCCTGAATTATCTCATTGTTGAAGAGAGCTAAGTCCATCAGAATTGATCATCATATAATCTTATTGCTGTGTACAATGATCTTTTGGTTCTGCTCACTTCACTTAGCATCAGTTCATGTAAGTCTCTGCAAAGCTCTCTGAAATTATCCTATTGATCATTTCTTACAGAACAATAATATTCCATAACGTCCATATATGTCTAAATGGTAGACGAATCCCCAGCTTTTTAAAATTCATTTACCACCCCATATAAGATCTCATAACTGAATGTGGGAATCATGAAATTATGATTTGATTTATAAACCTATCTTACCTATATACCTGGGGTCATATAAAAATTTCCCTGGTGAAAAGGAGTCACAAGTAGAAAAAGTTTAAGAAGCTTTGGACTAATCCCTCAAACCCTTAGTGGTCTAATAGTACCCCCTACTGAAGGAAAAAATCAAAAAGAACAAACTATACAAGAACACAGTAAAACAGATAAGTCTCATCCATTGTGGTTACAATTATTTGTTATACTTGGACAGGTTGTATTATACTTTTTGTCTAAAAGGACTGCTTTCACAATTACAAAAATATTTAGTTATTTTTCCTTGGAAGGAAGAAAGGAAGGAAGGAAATAAAAACACATAAAATTAAGTTCCACATGTATTGGACTGCCTGCCATCTAGGGGAAGGAGTGGGGGGAAGAAGGGGAAAAGTTGGAACAGAAGGGTCAATGTTGAAAAATTACCCATGTATTTGTTTTGTAATTAAAAAGCTATAATAAAAAATTAAGTTCCAATTATATGCCAGAAATCATGCTAAGTTCTTCACAAATATTATTTCACTTAATCCTCCGCAATATTGAGAGGTATATATTATTCGTTCCACTTTACAGTTAAAGAAACTAGACAAACAGAGGTTAAGTCACACAGTTAAATGAGTGTCTGTGGCTGAATCTGAATTTCTTGACTCCAGGTTCAACTATATTTACTATGTCATCTAGGTGCCCCTAAAGCAACTTAACAATTTTCAAAGGTTGCAAATATATGCATTAATTTTTCTATTTTTCCCCATTAGAAGCCAGCAAATATATTTAAGGCAAAAATGACCACATTTTTGAGTCAACAGGACAAGGAGACATGATTCTCTTGACATGGGTTCTCCTTCCAATGGATCAGGGACAGTTTGCAACTTTTTACAACCCAGTGAGAATTGACCTGACTGGGTCAAGTTCAGCTACCTGTGAACAATCTGAACTTCTAAGACAGACTGGTTTTCTTAGGACAGACTATACAGTCTTCCACCCAGTCCATACAGGAAACCTTTCTAGCTTTTGTAAGGCCCATAAGAATTTTATGTTCCACTAACACAGTGTTCTTAAAGCCAGGCTAATCTGAACTCTGTGATGAGGCATGAGGAGGAAGTCTATCCTGGCACGTATTTATACAGACAGAATAAAATATTCACCAACTACGATGTCTAAATCAAAGCTTCTTAAACTATGAGTTCCCACTCCATATGGGGTTATATAACTGAATGTGGAATAAGTCACAAAATTATGATTTATTATCAGTAAATGTTTGATTTGTATACCTATTTTATGTACCTACATACTTAAGATTATGCAAAAATTTCCCAGATGAAAAGGGGTTATAAGTGGGAAGAGGTTAAGAAGTCTTGGTTTATATGTATGTGTATATAGTACATAATATTATAATATAATGCAAAATATCATATTATCATGGGATGTAAATGTATACATATATATATATAACACACAAACAAATACACAAACATTCATGCATCCCTAGAGTCTCACACATAGAAATGGACTAGGAAGCAATCTTACACATAATTTAAATAGAAGGAGTAACAGTCTATAAAAGGAAGCTACTCCTAAAGGTGGAAAATGAGGTCAGCAGATGTCAGCCCTGGAACTATAAAATTAAAAATGGATGAGTTTTATCCTTAGGAGGGCCCCCCAAAAATGAGTGAACCTAGAATTTCCCCTAGCTCTTATCGTGGGACCTTCTTTTGAAAAGAAGCCCCAACTGCATTCAGACAACAAGCAAAACTCAGAGGAAGCCACTGTTAAATACTTATTAAGCATCTTCTAGATGCTAGAAAAGACACAAATTTTAGCTAAGATCTAGTCCCTGTCTTTAATGAATTTAAAATCTAGGGGAATGATAAGTCATCAAAATAGATAACTACAGAATTCAACATACAGACAAACAGCATTAAAATAATGAAAACAGGGGAGCCTGAGATGATTTATGTGACCTGAACCATGAAAACAATCTTCACAGCTACTATGATAATGTCAAAGGAGAAAACAGATAACAGTGACTAAAGTAGAATGCTTGCAAAATTAGAATGACTAAGAAGAGATATGAGAAGGTATCTTCTCCCTGATCCCCAATCTTGGCAGAAGTGAAAGGGTAGGAGTGGAACGCTGCATATAATGTCAGATTTTTTCCGATATGTTGGTTAGTTTTGCTGAACTGGGGTTTTTTTTCCCTTCTCTTTTTGCTTCTTTGGGGATAGTTCTCTAAGAGTAGAAAGGGTGGATTATATTAGGGGAAAATAGATTAAGGTAAAAACTTTTGAAAAGGTAGAAATAACAAAGTGCTTGAACAAAATACCTTGTGAAATCCAAAAGGTAAAACCAAAAAATCATGAGATTTAGAAATAGCAAGATGCTCATAAATCATCTTATCAAGGATTTCTTGACTTTTTTTTTATCACAGACCCCTTGGATAATCTGACAAAATCTGAAGACTAATCTCAAAATAATCTTTTTAGATGCATACAATAAACCACCTAGGAGTGCAAACTGAATGTAGTTATTTTTTTAAATGGGAAAAAAAATTAAAGAAAAAATAAAGTTCCTGTGCTCCAGATTAAGGTCATGTACTGACCTGCTCCAATGATCACATTTTACAGATCTATCTAAGAAGTGAAGTGTCTTGTCTGAAATCATATGGGCAGTAAAGAGCAAAGCCAGGATTTAATTTTTAATCTTCTCACTCTTTTTTTTTTTAAGGTTGGATCTCCCAATCTCATTCACCCTGGATGTAGAGTGCCAGCCTAGAGCCTGATCTCACTACTAATCTGCAGGAAAGTTCCAAATCCCTCTGCTTCTAACATGGCCTGATTCAAAGCCCCTTCTCCTCCTCTCACCCCACGTCCTCCACCTCTGCCCTTAGGTAGCCTGGTGGCCCCTCTCTTATTAATGCTGAACTTCATGTAGATGTCTGATAAACTAACCTCTGCAACTCAGAACTCCCGAGTTCAGCCCTCTTTGTAATGGCCAGAAACTGGAAACTGAGTGGATGCCCATCAATTGGAGAATGGCTGAATAAATTGTGGTATATGAGTGTTATGGAATATTATTGCTCTGTAAGAAATGACCAGCAGGATGATTTCAGAAAGGCCTGGAGTGACTTACATGAACTGATGCTGAGTGAAATGAGCAGGACCAGGAGATCATTATATACTTCAACAACAATACTATATGATGATCAATTCTGATGGACCTGGCCATCTTCAACAATGAAATGAACCAAATCAGCTCCAATAGAGCAGTAATGAACTGAACCAGCTACACCCAGTGAAAGAACTCTGGGAGATGACTATGAACCACTACATAGAATTCCCAATCCCTCTATTTTTGCCCACCTGCATTTTTTATTTCCTTCACAGGCTAATTGTACAATATTTCAGAGTCCAATTCTTTTTGTACAGCAAAATAATGGTTTGGACATGTATACTTATTTTTGTATTTAATTTATACATTAACATATTTAACATGTATTGGTCAACCTGCCATCTGGGGGAAGGGGTGGGAGGAAAGAGGAGAAAAGTTGGAACAAAAGGATTTGCAACTGTCAATGCTGAAAAATTACCCATGTGTATGGCTTGTAAATAAAAAGCTATAATAAAAAAAAGAGCCACCCTCTTTAGCTTCCCAGATGGCTGGAATGACAAATGTGAACCACCAGGAACAGGAATCTAATAATTTTGCTATTCAACATGTATTTTAAAAGCATGCAAAAAATGCATTGAACAAATGAGTGAACTCATTGTTTTCTCCTTTGGATTATAATTATGCTCTGATCATAATCCTTAAGTTTAAAAATCTATAAAATGCCTTAGAGCAAAAATCATGTCTTATTCAACTGAGACCCCTAAAAAGTAGCCCATTCCAAGGTCCTGCACATAGTAGGTATAAAGTAATTCAACTCAAATCAATATCTATTGAATGCCTACTACATGGGAAATTCCTGTGAGGGCTCTGAATGGGAGACAGCAATTAATATGTTTCAAATCAGTTCTTTCGCTGGGTGTAGCTGGTTCAGTTCATTACTGCTCTATTGGAGCTGATTTGGTTCATCTCTTTGTTGAAGAGGGCCACATCCATCAGATGTTGATCAAATGTCCTTAAAGTACTCACAGGGGATAGAAGGTACATACAAGGCAAAACAGCAGAAGTACCATGTGCGGAATATGAAGGATTATGGGTGTTGAGGGCAGGGAGAGAATGGAAAGAATACTGGCTGAATCTGAATTCTTCCACTTAAAACCTGGATCATCTTGGGCCAGTGCCTCCACCTCACTAATATTTTAAGTTGAGGAGGTTGGACTAGAGACATTTGAAGTTCTTTCCAATTGCAGGTACATGATCTAGCTATAAATTCAAGAAATTTAAGAAGGCTTTTGAAGAACAGATGAAATTTTGACCCATGGTGAGATTTGGAGAGTATACAATGAAAAAGTTTTTTATAAAATAATAGCAATCTTGTAAAGACAAAAAGTTTAAAAGACTTAGGAATTCTGAACAACACAATGACCAGCTACAATTGCAGAGAACCCAAGATGAAACATTCTACCCACCTTCTCTTAGATGGACTTGGGGCACCCTGAGTCATTCACTATTAACGTTGTTGTTTTCCTAACGTGGCCAATGTGGGAGATTTGTTTTGTCCAACTACTGCTGTTTGTTTTTTCTTATTTTCTCAATTGGAGATGGGGTAAGAGAAATGAGTAGGTGAACAAATATAGATCTGAACTTTTTCAAAAACAAAAGGATTATTTCTTATGAACACTGAGGGTTACTTGTGAGTCAAGTGGAGTTATTCTATTTGAGGTCCTATTTACTTGTTTGTCTCTTATTAAAGGAGAAAAATTAATTAGCTAAGTGTCTCTAAAGAAAAATTGTTGGAACACCAGGAAGTCCAAATGCCCTCATATTCCTGGATGGGTTGCAACAGAGAAGCCAGACTAGAAAATGAACTTAGCCCAAGAAATCTAGACAGACAAATCCTGAAAGCAATGCAGAGGTATAGTTTGTTATAAAAAAAAAATACTTTTTTCTTGTTTTTTTCATCATTCAGTTATATCCAACTCTTTATTAGTCCATTTGGGATTTTCTTGGCAGAAAATTTGCCATTTCTTTCTCCAGCCTATTTTGTAGATAAGGAAATTGAGGCAGAAAGGATTAAGGGTCTTGCTCAGGGTCACAAGCTAATAAATGTCTGAGGCCGGTTTTGAACTTGAAAGGATAAGTCTTCCTGATTCCAGGACTGGTTCTCTATGTACTATGGCACCACCTGGCTATTTATACTATTTTTCTTAACTGGGACCAATAGCTTTGTAGCTGCCCCCACACTTAATGAACCAAAAGAGAACAGGTTCCACCTGGGGCTTGGCCAGAATATCCACCCAAATGTCGACAACAGATCAGCATCTGATAAACCCAGAAAAAGCAAAACTGGACAAAAGATTCATTATTTCACCAATAGACTTGGAAAACAAGTTAGAGACTTGATAGGCACAAGATTCTGAGTGGCAACTTACACCACATGCCTCCTTGTATTCTAGCCAAATGAGAAACATAAACATTTTAAAATGTTTTAAGTGGAATGAAATATTTATCATAACCATGAAGGAAAGGTTCCATAAAAGGAACTCTCAGGATAAATGTCAATAACTACATGAAAAAGTTTTAAGTTAAATAATAGAAAATAACAGAAAAATAGAAAAGATTCACCACAATAGATAGATAAAATGTTTATATCTAAAACAGATAGGGATAGACACTGGATCTGTGATTTAGGTTTTGTTTTTGTTTTTAAATCAGAATAAGGAATTCCAAATGAAGAAACTTCCTTTAACAATGCAGGTTAACACCCATTCTGCAACTTATAGTTTTAGAGAATTGCCTAAAACACTGAGAGAAGTTATGTGATTTGCCCAGGATCACACTGTCAGGATGTGTCGAACTTGCCTCCAAGTTAAGCTCTGAAGCCACTAACTCTCCTAAGACACCTAAAGAACTCTTGTCAAAGATCCCCATCTGTAACAAATAAATAATCAAAGGATATGAACAGACAATTTTCAAAAGAGGAGTCATTATAATACTTACAAAAATAATCAACCACATCAAAGTTATCAAAGAAATATACATTAAAGTAACTTTATGTTGTAACCCCCTGTCCCTTAAACTAGAAAAAAGATTTTAACATCAAGGATAAAATCATAATTTTAAGAAGCATTCAGTCTGGGAAACAGAAGTTTTCTTTTTTTCTGGCATGTCTAACAGCATGTCACAATCAGATCCACTCTTTTTTTTCCTCTTTGTGGACAAAGTTTAGAAATAAATTCATGGGGCAGCTAGATGGCACCGTGGATAGAGCACTGGCTCTGAAGTCAGAAGGACCTCACTTCAAATCTAGCCTCAGACACTTATTACTTCTTAGCTGTGTGACCCTGGCCAAGTCACTTAACCCCAATTGCCTCAGCACACACACACACACACACACACACACACACACAAAGCTTGAAAAAAAGAAAGAAATTCATTCAGTCTATTGTGTGGAGACAGGGAAAGGGGAAAGAGAGGTGGGGCTAGAAAAAGTCACAAGACATGGTAGCATTAGCAGAGAACGGATTATTGGTAATGGGCTGAAAGTAGAGGATCAATGGAGGCAAAGGGAAAGAGCAGATCTCTTAAATTCAGGTGACCAAGCAAGCTCAGGAGCAAGGAGCAAGAAGTCCCTTCATTTATTTGGAAGAGGAACTGATATTCAGGGAAGCTGTGGTCTAAGGCTCAGGGCTAGAACCTTCACAGGGCATTCTAGACAAAGGGAAGGGAATGTGCTCAGGATATATTTGGAAAATATAATGCAGCCTGGATTTTAAAAAGGGGAAGACGTGAGGGTAAGGGCGGAAGGTAGCTTGGGGCCACAACATCAAAACCAAGGCAAGATGTTTGAACTTAGTTCAGAAGGCAATGGAGAAGTGGAAGGTTTTTGAGTAGAGATATGCAAAGATCAGATTTGTGGAAATTTTCATCAAGCAAATTTATCTGCTAATCATGATGTGTTGATGAATCAGAAAAAAAGATACGTTGTTCCAGACATAGAATAGGATCCAATTGCTGTAGTTCAGATGGAAATCAAAGGACAATTTAGACTAGGGTGACTACTTTGTGAATGATGGCTAACATTTTTCAAATAGCTAGCATTTATAAAGTGCAAAAGTTATCTCACTTGAGCCTCATGAGAAACCTGGGAAGTTATTATTACCCCTATTTTACAGATGGAGAAACTGAGGCAAAAGGTGGTTAAGTTACTCGCCCAGGACCACATAGCTAAAAAGCATATAAAACCAGATTTTAACTCTGGGCAGAGCCAGAGCTCTGTCTACTATGCCACTTGATAGACTAATGAGAAAGAATGGATGATGAATGAAACAATGGACATACATGTATACTTATTGTGTATCTAATTTATATTTTAATATATTTAACATCTACTGGTCATCCTGCCATCTGGGGGAGGAGGTGGGGGGTAAGAGGTGAAAAACTGGAACAAGAGGTTTGGCAATTGTTAATGCTGTAAAGTTACTCATACATATAACCTGTAAATAAAAGGCTATTAAATAAAATAAATAAATAAATAAAATTTAAAATAAACTAAGGATTATGGAAAAAAAGAAACAATGGACATAAACATCTATAAGTGAAAAATAGAATAAAAATTATCATCAGTTCAAGTTTATATGCAACTGTTTTCCTCATGAAAGTAGAGAAAGGACTCCTAAACGAGAGCTTCCCTTCCCAACTTTCCAGCACCAAGACCTCCTTCCTTCCCCCATTACATAAGTCAGATTCTCATTACACTTGTGCTTTCAACCTCAAGACAGAAATGAAACTACTTTATCTCACAGCCACCAGATAAACGCCACTGCAGCACGGGGCAGCCTGCCAGATTGGCTCTCGGGAGGTCTGTCGCCGGCCCATGCGAGTCCCCATCAATCACCCTTCTCTCCCACAACCCTCCGAGACTGGCCACCTACTCCCTTCCAGCTGTTCCACCTACTGTTCCTGAGCAAGGTGTCTCCTCCCACGCCTGCTAAGATACAAGTCCACCATCTGTCAACATCTGCATTTCACTCCTACACAGTTCATGAGATTTTCTAAGACCTTTAAAGGTTCATAACTGCAGCAGAAAAAATAAAATTAAAAATAGAAACCATGAGGAAAATCATAACCATAGGATATCTTAGTTTTTATAATACACAATTGTACAGACAGGTGTGGGGGTTCACCGGTGGAGGGAGCTCCCAGAGGAGGAAACCCCTCTACCAATGTAGTCTGGCTCCTTTTCTTTAACTCGCATTCTTAGAAAGCTGCCTAGAGAGCACTGAGTAGTGCAGTTGTTTGCTCAGAGCCAGGACCCAGAGGCTCATTGATTTCAATGCTATCTCTATCTACTATATCAGGTTGCCTCTCATCATGCACTCTTAGGGTTCTGAGCTCTGCCAGGGTCTCCTCTCCTTTGCACACTCCTTTCTGACGGGAACTGGTCTTGGCCAATCTTGGTCTCTAAGGGTGGGGAGGGCAACACGCTTGCCAAACATTGGTGGAGCACTGAGGGAAGAAATATGACTATAACTATACCTAATTAAGAGTTGGCAGTCAGTCAGTGATAAGCATTTATTAAGCACCTATGTGCCCGGCATTGTGCTAGGTTAGGCCCTGGACTTGACAGAACTCGGAATAGAGGGTACAAAGATATGGTGTTGTTTTCTTGTGTACCAAGAATTTAGAAGGAACTTTTAAGACCATTTAATCCAACAACCTCAGGTTATATAACATAAGTAATGTCAGAGGTCAAATTTGAACCCAAGCCCTCTGATTTCAAATCTTTTCACTAAATCACAGTTGACATCTTTACAATCCCTGAGTAAAGAAAAACCCAAACAGAAAATTCAGGGAGATACATAAAGACAAAAATGAACAGCTCCTGCCCTCAGAAAGCTTACATTCTATGAGTAAAAACAAGAAGTATATCTATGTATTTATTAAAAATATATACAATATAACTGTGTGACCCTGGGCAAGTAACTTAACCCCAATTGCCTCAACAAAAAGAAAAAAAAGTTTAAAAATATATACAATATATACAAATTATATATATATATTTATATATATATTATAATATATACAAAGGTAAGCATAAGATTCAGCTTGTGCAAAAAATTGGGATAAAAGATATAATTTCAACATCAAGGCCTTGTAATGTCCAAAGTAGCTAGGACAGAGACAGACACCAAGAACCTCAACTATAAGTGTTTTTTGAATTTGATGTTCTAGATATTTTCTTCTTGGTGGTGTTAAGGGTAGAACCTCCTATTTAAGAGATCATGAGCCTTCACCCTCTGTGTAGACCTTAAGGAATAGCAATAGCTGGCCCTCATGAAAGTAGAGAAAGGATTCCTAAACGAGAGCTTACCTTCCCAACTTTCCAGCACCAAGACCTTCCTTCCCCTGCTAACTCACCTAGAATGGCACCTTCTACAGGAAGCTTTTCCCCATTCCTCCTAATTCTAGTGCCTTCCCATTTATTTTGTATACAGGATGTCATTTGAACATATTTACTTATTGCTCCCTCTCCCTCCTCCTTCCGTCCCCTAGATTATAGCTCCTCAGGGGAAGGGACTGAATTTTGCCTTCATGGTTAATACAGTCCCTGGCACAAGGTAGGCTCTAAACTGCTCATGCACTGACCGACGTCCCTTCTCGGCCGGGAGCATACTCACACATGGTGGCGATCATGTTGGCCGTAGCTCGCTGATGTTCTGGGAACCACAAGGCTGCAAGTTTGGCTGGAGAGAAGACGACCAAGACCTGGGCCACGGCGCAGAAGCTCTGGCCAACCATAAAGAACGTGAAATAGTAATTGTTCAAAATCTTTAGGCAGGGGAAAATCCGGATGGCACTCCCAATGGTATTCAACCAAGCACACAGGATCGTCTGTGAGGAAAAGAGACAGCATACAACAGGGACCTTCTCTAGTTTGATCTAAGTTCCAGCTAGACTAAGAAGCCCAGGATGCCCTGGACCTAAGCACACGGATCCATCTTTCCCAAGTCTTGTACCATTTAAGGAGAGAACCTGACCCAAGGGATAAAGTGCTGTACATGGAATTAGGAAAACCTGGATTCAAATCACACTTGAGATATTTGCCAGCTACTCGGGGCAAGGCAAGTCATCAAACTACTCCAAGACTGAGTATTCTTACATCTTCCACATACTGGTGAGCTCGTGACTTTGGAAGAGGCCCTGGACTTGGAGAGGGCTTTGAGTGGAGGGAACAAAGACATGGCATTGTTTTCTTAGGAGCCAAGAATTTAAAAGGGACTTAGTTTAGTCCAACAACCTCAGGTTAAATAACACAAATAATATCAGAGTTTAAGTTTGAACCCAAGTCCTCTGATTCCAAATCTTTTCACTAAACCAAGGTTGACATCTTTACAATCCCTGACTAAAGAAAAACCCAAGCAGAAGTTTCAGGGGGATACACAAGTATACCTTATTTATCCAGTTCTCTCCTGGCTCCTCCACCCACTTCTACACTTGACCCTGAAGGAAGGGGAAGAGGAACTATAACAATGGCCCTCGTGCCTAGGAGCTCACAGTGAAAGGGGTCAGAGGGACTCACACATCAGAACCATTAGAATGGAAAATTGTAGAAGGAAAAAGGGGGTACTCACTGAAAACCTGAGTCCAAAACAATCCAGGATCCACGTAGCAACTATGCCAAAGGGGATGGACATCACCAGGTAGATAAGCGACAGCCAATTAATCTCCGAAATGGACAGTTGGAAGTAGTGAGCAATTTTGTCGGCCACTGGGGCAAAACTCAGCCAAAGCTGCAAAGTAGGAGAGAGCCCTCATGAGCCTGGGTGAGGGAGAAATGCAGATTGAGCTCAAGAGCAGGTGTCCATGCCTGTGAGGGACACCCCAAGAAGAACACCAGAATCAAAAAGCAATGTCTACTGCACACTAAACAGCATCCAGGGTTTGGGGGTGCTAGAATCAAACACAACTGCCAAACCAAGGCCAGAAATCATCACTGGCCACTGATCTGGAAAGGTTCTGGGATCACCTGCACTTAGGAAAAGCATCTCCCCCTGGGAGACACTAAAAAAGTCTCAGCCCCCAAGAAGCTCCCAGTCTGGGGATAAAAAAGAAGCAGGGAGGAAAAACAGAAAAGCACCGAGAAGAAGGCCTTCCTGGGCTGGCCTCCAGACTATGTAATTTAGAAGGGCAGAGATTCCCGAGAACAGGCACAGCAGGAAGGCTTCGTGCAATACAGCCATAGTCAGCATCCATCTAGTTCTTTGAGGTCTGCAAAGCACTTTACATACATTATCTCATATGAGATGATACAGGGATAATTATCCCTAGTCCACCATGAAGAAACTAGGGCTCAGAAATTGCCATTCGCCCCTCATTACACAATCAGTGTTAGAGTTAGGATCTGACCCAGGAAATGTTGGAATCCAACTCAATCGGCAGCATGTTATGGCCACCTTCTGTATGGGGCATTCGTGGGTACTGGAGTACGTAAATACAAAAATGAGACAGGTCTCTCAAGGTTCTTAGATTCTGCTGGTGGAAGGGAAGAATAGTAATTCAAAAACAAGCAAATACAGGATACATACAACTGGGAGGCTTCCAGACCTAAACAGCACGGTTATTTTTTGTTTGGTTGGTTTTGGATGGTACAGTAGATAAAACCCCAGCCCTGGAATCAAGAGGACTCCTCTTCCTGAGTTCAAATCTATCCTCAGACACTTATTGGCCATGTAACTCTAGGCAACTCACTTAACCCTGTTTGCCTCGGTTTCCCCAACTGTAAAATGAACTGGAGAAGGAAACGGAAAGCCATTCCAGTATCTTTGCTGAGAAAACCCCAAATGGGGTCACAAAGAGTGGAACACACTGAAAACAACTGGTGTAAGTCCTAAAGAGCTCAAGCTTGGAGATGACAAACCAGCAGGAAAAGCTGATGACTCAGCAGACCCAAAGAGAATTGGTTCATCTCTCAAAGCCTACGCCCTTCCCTCAGGGCTGAGTCACACATGGGGTGTGTGTGTGTGTGTGTAGGACTGAGGGCAGGGGTGCAGGGAAGGGCATACCTAATAAGCACAGTAACTGGGAAAGCCTTTTGAAAGAGCTGGCACTAGAACAAGTGAAGCTTGGGGATTCCAGGGATATAGAGGGACAGGTGGGAGGAGGGCATTCTAGGCAGAGAGAAGGAGATGGGACTGCCCAGAGAAGTTCAGAGAGCCAGATCCCACTGTCCTGCAGACCCAGGGATCAGAACAGAGATCAAATAAATCCATAGGGGAGAAGGGGCTGGCCCTGAGCCCACATTATCACCCTCGATCTGAACTCCTCTCCTCCGGGAGTTATCTTGTTGTCCCTAAAAGCAAGATTTAAATTAAATTAAATTTTAAATTTATTTTAATTTTATTTTTTATTTTAAAATTAATTTTAATTTAATTTAATTTAAAATTTAAATTAAAGATCTTTCGCACATAGGGGTGACTTTATAAATCTCCAAGGCTTTCAGATTCCTTCTCTTCACTGATCATCACAAGATGTGTGATCAGTGATTAGAATCTAAGTATTAGGAAGCTTGGCCAGTCTTCAGCCAAACAAGCAATTGATGAGCAGAGACAGAGAGAGGGATGGTCAGTTCCTGGTCAAAGTTACACAATGGGGCAGCTAGGTGATTCAGTGGATAGAGCACCAGCCCTGAAGTCAGAAGGACCTAAATTCAAATCTGGCCTCAGACACTTAGACCGTCCTGGCTGTGTGACCCTGGGCAAGTCACTTAACCCCAATTGCCTCAGCAAAAAAAAAGTCAAAGTTACACAGTGACTTACTGGCACTAAGAATCCAGGTTTTCAATCTCCCTTTTGCAGGACACGGCTCACCCTACTGCCTTGCCTCAATGAGCTCATTAGGGAAAGGTTAGATTAGAGAAGTAGCAGAGCCATCAGATTTTAGCTCTACAGAAGACCTTAAGTAGAAAGGAAGGAAAAGGTGGAAGAAAGTTACTTCCCTTTTTTTGCTGTTGAGAGATAAGGGGAGCAGGGAAGTGGTGGGGCATGTATTCCTGAGAAGTGAAGTGAAAGGGGGAAGTGTTACTTATTGGCAGCATGTCAAAAATAAACAAAACTCAAAACATCAATTTCTCTCGAGCCCCTTTGGAGGAGATGGCTGCCTCGTAGCTTCCTTCTGCTCTGGGGAATGAAGTCATTTCCTGAGCACTGATCTGAGAGGCAGGAAACCTGGGTATTATCCCAGGGTTACCATTGGGGGGCTACATGACTGTGGGCAAACCAAGTTCCTCTCTAGGGTCAGTTTCCCCATCTATAAAATCAGACGAATGGACTAGATGTCACTAAGGTCCCTTCCCGTTCTGATATTCTGTGATTCTGAGACCAGTCTTGTTGCCTGGTAACATCCCTCGAGGCATGTGACTTCCCCTTTGCAATTAAAAAATACTTGTATAATTACATGAAATTATGTCAATCTACGAGCAAAAGAAAAACATTTAAGACACTCAACAACCTAGCCTTACCTTACCTTTAAGGAGACACTACTATCTAGTGGAAAGAGCTTTGATTTGAAGTCAGGAAGACCTATATTCAAATCCAGCCTTGAACACTTATTAGCTGGGAGCCCATAGAAAATCATTTTACCTCTCTGAACCTGTTTCCTTGTCTTTAATAAAAAGATAATAATACCTTAACTCGGGGCAGTTTTGAGGATCAAATGAGACAGTACCTGTAGCAGACTTTGAAAACCTGAAAGAGTTACGTAAATGTTAGCTGTTCTTCTTAGCTATCCAAACTTGCTTCCCTGTATTCCCCAACATGTTCCCTCCAATCCAGTCTCACTGATTTCACTGCCCACTCATGCTTCAGTGCCCCATCCCGACCTAGAATACAGTCCTCCTCTTTCCTCTGCTCCTGCCCAATCCTATATATCTTTCAACACCTACTTTCATGAATCTTGCCTAAAGTTCTATCCCACTCACTCCAACAATCATTTAGCAAATGTTTACTAGGCGTCAGGTATTATGAAGGCTCTGAAGAAATAAAACCAAAAGGAAAAAATTCCTGCCCTCCGGTAAATAGAGTATCCTCTTTTAATTCCAGTGCCTTCCCCCTTTTAATTATTTCCTTTTTATCCTGTACATCATTCACTCTGTATATATTTGTTTGCATGTAGTCTCCCACCTTATACTTTAGACTCTAAGGGGTCCTCAAACTACGGCCCGTGGGCCAGATGTGGCAGCTGAGGACATTTATCCTCCTCATCCAGGGCTATGAAGTTTCTTTATTTAAAGGCCCACAAAACATAGTTTTTGTTTTTACTATAGTCTGGCCCTCCAACAGTCTGAGGGACAGTGAACTGGTCCCTTATTTAAAAAGTTTGAGGACCCCTGCCTTAGAGTATAAGCTGCTTGCCTTTTGTCTCTGGAATCCCAGTGTTTAGCACAGTTCCTGACACATAGTAGGCACTTAGTAATGTTTATTGGTTGATAGAATCCATCAGAGATAGATAAGTAAATACAAAATTTATACAAAGCAAATATCAAGTTATCTAAAGCAGAGTTTCTTAAACTTTGCCTCTTGTGACCCCTTTTTCCCCAAGAAAATTTTGTGTCCCTGAGTATATAGGCAAATAAAATAGGTATACAACATTAATAGATAATAAATCATAATTTTGAGACCTCATACATTCAATTAAGTGATCCCATATGGGGATTAAGAAGCTGGGATCTAGAAGAAAGAAACCCTAACAATTTGAGAGAGAAAGAGGAATCTAGGAAAGGTCTCTCATAGGAGGCTGCATTTGAGCAGAGTTGGAGGAAGAGAGGCAGCCAATTCAAATTGATCTCTCCTCCTTCACATGACATTTGTCCATACCTAACAGGTAAGCCCATGTTCACAATGGATCCCATCTTTACCATACAAGGAACAGTTAGAGATCCATAAAGGCAAGAATCTAACAAAATGTACTCCTTTTCCTGTTTTCCCCTTAACCTTGCAAAGAGCAGGACATGAAAGAGAGGAACTCAGTAAAAATATGTCAACTGACTAATTTTTTTTAAATAGTTATTCTCTTGTTAGAGACAGAGAGCAACACGGGAACTAGAATTGCACCAGAAAAATCCAAGTGGCCTGAACCCCTCTCCTGTCATTGTGCCTTTCCACTGTTTCCACAGCACAGCTGTGCTGAACAAATGCATACTGGGCTGTGGCTGCAGGGAGGAGAAGCTAGCACACACCTGGTAAGGCCAATAAGCCCTGTGGATGTGAGCACTTGAAGGAGAAGAGAATCTCTGGTTTCAGTTCTGGGCCAGGGAAGACAGCTGTAGTTTCAATCACAGGAGGGACCGCAGGGGCAAGATCATATGCTGGACACTGTGGTTGGGGCTTAGGAGTGGAAAGGAGAGTCCAAAGGTAGGCCCAAGACAGACTTCAGAAAGTAACAGTAAGAAGGACCTGCAGCATGGGGCATTATTCCCCATACCTTGGGACTACAACTTAATTACATTAATATTGGCTAAAAGCAAAATAAAATAATAAGTAAATAAATATGATTAGCAAAGGAGAAAGAACCCAACTACAGACAGTTTCTATGGGGATAGAGAAGTGGGTTCATATTTAGAGAAAGATGATGGAGCTAAAAAAAAAAAAAAAGTCTCCTTTTTCAATAAGAAACACCAAATGGAACCAAGCACAAAAAGAGTTCTTGGAATAATTTAACAAGCACTTTGAAAAGCAAATAAGAGAGACTGAAGGGGAAAAAATAAGAGCAATCCAAGAAAATGAAAATAAATCAAGTGGAAATGGAAAATCAAAAAATCAAGAAGAAAATAATTCCTTGAAAATTGGAATTGGGCAAGGGAATTTAAAAAATGAAAAAATAGAAGAGAAAGTGAAATAAATGTTTCACTTTCTGGACCTAGAAAACAGACCAGAAGAAATAATATAAAAATAATTGGACTACCTGAAAATTATGATTTAAAAAAAAGAATCTTGAAACAATATTATAAAAAAATTATCAAGAAAATTCCCCTAAAGTTCTAGAACAAGAAGACAAAGTAGAAATAAAAAAAAATTACCAATTACCACCTGTAAGAGATTCCTAGAGGAAAAATTACAGGAATATCATAGTCAAGTTTCAAAGTTCTCAGGTTAAAGAGAAAGAACTGGAAACAAAACAACAAAAAAAGAAAATTTTAATTTAATATCATAGCACTACAATAAGAATTATCTACCAGCTACCATGTTGAAGGATCAAAGATTTTAGCATACTATATTCTGCACAGTAAAAGATCTGGGGTTATTATTATACAGCAAAGTTAAGTATAATCCTGAATAAAAAAAAATTCAACAAATTGAAAGATTTATAGGTATTTGTGACACACAATAAAGCAGAACTTAATGGAAAATTCGACATATAACATTCAGGAAAAATATAAGGTAGACATCAAAGACCAGTTATATTGGATTTAATAAGGTCAAATTATTTACTTCATATATGTGACAATATTAGCAGTACTTTTATGATTGTCATCATCATTTGGGTAGTTTGAAAGAAATGCTTAGACTGAACTAAGTATGATAAAGTGAATTTTAAAAAATGTGTAGGGAGAAAACAAAAGGACTACATGTCTCATACAAATGAAGCATAAAAAGAAAAATTGATATAGAAGAAGCTATAGAGGGGAGAGTGGGTAGTGCTGGAACCTTACTTTTATAGGGAATGGGTTAAAGAGGGAACATCATACATATCTAGAAGAGTATATATAAAAGCTTCTAAATTCAGCAAGAAAGAAGATGGCAAGGAGATTGGGGGTGAGAGTAAGGAAGGGCCTCAGGTTAAGGAATAAAAGGGCAAGGCAGGGGCAAGATCATATGCTGCACACTGTGGTTGGGGCTTAGGAGTGGAGAGGAGAGCCCAAAGTGTGGCCCAAGACAGACTTCAGAAAGTAACAGTAAGAAGGACCTGCAGCATGGGGCATTATTCCCCATATCTTGGGACTACAGCTTAATTACATTAATGGAAGTAAAAGCAAAGAAATGAGGAGGGATTGGATAAATAGGGTAATAAATTAGGATGGTGAGGGGGGAAAGGAAGGAAAAAATATACAACATGTAATTGTAGCTTAGAAAGTGAATGTGATGAATTTTCCAATAAAACAGAACTAGATAGATTAAAAAATTTAATTTAACAATATGTTGCTTTCAGGAAATATTTTAAAGTGAAAGATATACACAAAGATAAAATAAAAGGCAGGAGTAGAATTTAGTGTGTAAAAAAGCAAGAATGGTAATCATGATCTCAGACAAAGTTAAATTAGATTTAATCAAAAGTGAAAAATAAAAAAAACTACATTATATCAGCAATATTATTCAATATCATTTCAGACCATTTACTTACCAAATATTTAGACAGTATAAAATACCTGAGCATATGTCTACTAAAATAGAGAGAGGAACTATATGAACATAAACATAAAATATTTTTATACAAATCAACTCAGGTATAAATAATTACATAATATTTACTTCTCATGATTAAGGTAAAACTAATATAATTTTTTGAATGACAACTTTACCTATTTAATCTAATTATTCAAGGCCATTCCAATTATATTACAAAAATTATTTCACTGAGTTAGAAAAAGGTCAAGAACTTCAAAGAAACCAAGGGGAAAAAAAGATATAAAGGAAGAGATTCATCAGTATCAGACTCTAAATTATATTATAAGATTTATATTTTTATATATATATAATTATACATTGTTGAAATATAAAAAGGATAATTTTAATTATTTTAAATTTCAAAATTCTTGTATAAATAAAACCTATGTAGCCAGGAATAAAAGAAATGCAGAAAATTGGTGGCAGGGAACCTTCATAGATAATCTCTCAGATAGATATCTTCTCAGATAAGATGTGATTGGATTGGAATTTTGCTATGATGTAAGAAATGAAATGTTACATGATTTAAAAAAGCATGAAAAGACTTGGACTTATAAAGGGAGATACAATCCACCTTCAAATGATAGGAAGAAATAAGCATTGATCATATATATATATATATATATATATATATATATATATATATATGAGGGTATATACATATATGTATGTACGTATATGTATGTGCATATATTTACACATATACATATATATCTCCAAGCTTAATTGGATGAGAGGAAGGACTAAAAAAAATAAAGTTAAACGTGCACAGAAAAGAACAAAAGAAAAACAACAAGAAAGCAAAGAAAAGCTGGGTAGCTTTGAAAACAAGATATAATATTTATTATATAAGTTTTCTTGAAATGGAAATTCATTGTTTTACATTGAATACTCTTTTATGATCTGCTGTGTACATGGCAATGTTTGTTTTTTCTTTTCTCATTTTGTATTTTAAAATAAAAAAATACAAAAGGAAAATTTAAAAAAAAAAAACATAAAGAGGAAAGGGCCTTAGGAGTTCAATTTTCCAAGAAAACTTTCATCCTGTTTAGGCATGAGGTCCTGTTCTTAGGAGGCAGGACAGGTATTTTGGTGTACATGGGAGTGAGGGAGGGATGGGGGAAATTGGAAAGGAGGCAGGGCCCAGGAAGATTATGAATGGACCAATACTACATCCAGGGTCTGTGTTAAAGACATGTCTTCCTCAAAAAGGGAAAACAACCACAGGCCAGACAAACATGGAATCACATATTTAGATCCAGGTTTTACATCAGAGATCAAAGCCTCCTCATTTTGTAGATGAGGATATTGTGGGCCAGAGAGGGTAACTAACTAAAAGTAAGGTCACACAGAAAACAGAAGAATTCAAATTTGAACACGGGTCCCATGATTTCAAATCCAAAATTCTTGTTACTTGTATAATGTGGTTTATTCCTGTTCCAGTGTCAATGTGGGTCTGAAGCATAGCAAAGGCTTAATGGAAATCAGTGGCAGCTGTTTATGAATTACAGAATAATGCAACCTGACCATTGAAAGGGTCCTTAGCAACCATCTGGTAGTATGCTACCTTAGCCTACCTATTGAGTGGCCAATCGGCCTCTGCTTTTGGGTCAGTGACTGGGCCATGGAAGGCATCGTGGAAATGGTGGGACAATCCGGCTCCTGAAGAATGAACAGGATTCAGAGAGGGAAAGCAGAGGGTGAAGGCAGGAGGAGAAACATAAGGAGAAAAAACAACCCTGGAAGGTAAAGAGAAATGAGGAGCTTAATATGGCTGAAAGGTTTCTGTAGGGAAACAGTGGGAGAGCAGGCTGACAAAGTGGGAGGTTAGAAATAGATCATGAAGGGCTTTGGATGCCAAACTAAATTCTATTCTAGTCAGTGGGAAGCAACTTAAAGGTTTTTGAGAGTGACAGAGAACTGACTGTTCCAACTGGCATCATGAGTGGGAAGGTTTGGAGAGGGAGAGACTAACATGATGACACTGTTGTCCAGATGTGAGGTGATAGGCCTGAAACAGAGCAACTGAGGGGAATGGAAGGGATAGATATGAGATAAATTGTGGTGACGGAAACAACTGGACTTAGAAACCAATAGAGTATGAGAAGAGAGGAAGAAGGAAGAATATATTTTGTATGTGATTTTGAGGCAATGAGCCTGGAAGGTTGGTAGTGCCATCAAAAGAAACAAGGAAGTTAAGAGGACAACTGATTTGGAGAGATAAAAAATTCTGAGCCATTCCCTAAATAGGAATCCTTCCATGACATCCTGAGCAAAGGCCATTCAGCCCTTAAAGGGCTGATGGGAAACTCCCATATTTAGAAACAGCCTATCCCATCGTTTTAGGCAACTCAAAATTGTTAGAAACATTTTCCTTATGTTGAGTCAAAATGTGCCTCCATGCAATTGCCATAACAGCCTTTCAAACATTTGAAAGCTACTGTGTCTTCCCCTCTCCATCCCCAATTAAATCTTCTTTTCTCTAGGTTAAACATTCTCCAGTTCCACCAAACTTTCTTCCATCTGGAACATCCCAACTTTGGAGAACTAGCAGTAAATCAAGATAGAAAACATAAGATAGATTCAGAACTAGAAAGGGTCTTATAGGTAATCTACTCCAAGCCCTTCATTTTATACATGAGAAAACCGAGGTCTAATGAATAACTAACTACTCGTATACACAGTAAGTAGCAAGTAAGGATCACAAGGATCACAAGAATCTTACACTCTTTACATCGTGTAGGAAGACATTCTGAAGGGAACTGGAGATGCAGACTCAGGACTGAGTCATCTGTGACAAAGTGGAGCAAATGAATGAGATTCCCACTGAAGAGAAATGAAGGACAAAGTACTTGACCCAAGACTCAAAGAAGAAAAAAAGAATATCCTAGGGGCAGAATCAAAAGTGTATACAGCTTGCCAGTCATCTAGCATTTATTAAGCACCGACTATGTGTCAGGCAATGGGCAGCGAGGTGGCACTGAGCATGGAATCAGAAAAACCTGGCCTCTGCTTTCTGCCTATGGGATCCTATGCAAGTCATTATGTGCCTCAATTTCCTAATCTATAAATGGGCTGAAGAAAGAAATGGCGAACCACTCCAGTTTCCCTGCCAAGAAAACCTCAAAGGGGGTTATAAAGTGTCAGACATGACTCAAACAAATGAATAACACCATGTGCAAGATATATACTACTTGCATAAGTACATGAAGTTATATCAATCAAGGAGCTTATAATCTCATGGGAAAGGGGCAATATACAAACAACTTTGAATAAATCAGAGATAATCTCAGAGGGAAGGCATTAAGAATTGGGAAAGACTTTGGGCAGGACTTTTGCTAAAACCTAAAAGAAGCCAGAGAAACTAGGAAATGGAAATGTGGAGGAAGAGTTCCAAAAATGGTGAACAACCAATGAAAACATTGCATGACACAACAATATATTTCTGTCCTGAAGACGAGTGGACTCATAGTTCAAGCAGTTTAGCTAGAAGGGACTTTGGAGATCTGAGCCACTTATTTAACAGACGATGAAACTTAGGTCTAGGGTGGTTAAATGACTCAGAAATAAGCAGCAAAGTCAGCATATGAATCCAGGTCCTTTTGCTCCAAAATCAGTCTTAGGAAAAAATAGAAACCTTTTGGGAGAAAAAGTAATGATACATTAACTTGGAGTTTATGCTATCCAAAGAGGAGAAAGCTGGTCACAGTTAGACACATTCTCTGACTCTGAGTAGCCAAACTAACAAAGTCTTAGAAAGAATAGGTAGCATTGCTTTGCCAAACACTCCAGAAGGATTAATGATTCATGAATTCTCAGTGATGAAATTCTGTCCCCACACCCTTGTTATTATCCAGGGAAAAGACACTTGGGCAGCAGGTGGAATGGCCCTAGTTACTCTGGCACCACTCCTATTTGATTAATCCATGTAGAAGCCAAGTTGATGGTATCAGTGAGGGCCAGGTGTGGAGGAAATAAATCTTGGAGAGTTGAATGCCTCTTTGTAAATAATAGCAATGGAATTAGTCAATTCCAGTCTCCCAAATAAGGTGGGAACAGGGAATGGGGGAGGGCAACAGATGTGCCAAGGCCAGGGGGAAAGGTGGGCACAGGGGAGAGCAAGGATTATCTGCTAACACAGAGTGGGTAGAACAGAATTTGGAACAGGAGTCCCAAGGTTTAGAACAGGGGTCCTCAAACTACGGCCCGCGGGCCAGACGCAGCAGCTGAGGATGTTTATCCCCTTCACCCAGGGCTATGAAGTTTCTTTATTTAAAGGCCCACAAAACAAAGTTTTTGTTTTTGCTATAGTCCAGCCCTCCAACAGTCTGAGGGACAGTGAACTGGCCCCCTATTTAAAAAGTTTGAGGACTTCTGGTTTAGAACAAGGGAAGTAACAGTGCATATACTAGATCTACTAATCCATCTCCACCTGGCTATACCATCAGCATCCTAAAGTCAACATGTCCAAAAATTAGCTTATTGTCTTTCCCCGCAATATGCTCTTCTCTCTAACTTCACCCCATTTCTGCCTATGACTCGTTGTCTCCTCACTCTCTCTCTGATATGCAAACCACTTACCAAGAAGCCTGACTATCTAACTGTACATCTCTCTATCATTTCTCTTTGCCAAATGTCAAACCCTAGTAAAAACCTATCTTATCTATGTCAAGTAACTAGTTTAGGGTCACAGAGCTAGGTGACCTGAATTAAAGAATGTCCTCTCTTTTCTTAGTTAATGTATATTGTTCACACACAGATAGAAAACCTCCTGACAATCTAGTCAGTTTATGATTGGGAGATTCTGAGACCAGAGAAGAAGTACTTAAGTAGGAAATGCTAGTATTAATTAGTGGTCTCTCCCCTTATCTTTTTAATTGCAGATTCCTAATAATGGACAATTTCTGACCATCTATTGCACCCCATTCTCCAAGCAAATTTACCATATGGCTTTGTGCTGTGCTTATCCTGTTCCTTAGTCCTACAATTTCTTCTCTTCATCTTTCCCTGACTACTTCCGTTTTATCAGTTCAGTTCTTAATTGCCCCTTTTTTGAGGGGAGTGGGGGAAACCCACAGGTAATTTGGAGTTAAGTGACTTGCTCAGGATCACACAGCTAATAACTGTGACATGTTTGAGGCCATTTGAACTCAGTGTTTTCATTTCAGAGCCAGTGTTCTATCCATTTCTTCTAGCCGCCGCTAGAAGAAAAACCCAGTTTTTTTTAAGATAGTTTTTCTTTTCTTTTTGGATTCTTCTCAACACCCCAACTCCAATTCAATACCTTCCTTTTGGCACTTTTACAGCTCTCTAAGCTGTATGTATACTGAGATGGTGTCTTATCACTCTATTAGTATCTCATCTAAGGGCAACAGCCATATCTCATCTAAACTCCCAATGTGATTTAGCATATCTTTTGCACAGCTGGTATATGATTGATAAAAATGTTGCTCTATTAGTATATTGCATTGCTCTATCCTATAAGAGGAAAGGATCCTTGTCCTAGAGAGAAAAAGTTGAGACCGTCCAAGATATGACAAAGCTCTATTGTAAGGGTGAAATTCCTCTGAAATAGAACATGTGCAAGATCCAGGCACTGACAGTCTTCTGATATACTCCCCAGCATACAATGCCCACAGTGCTCAGAAAAAATCAACATATCCCTTACCCCTCATACACACATCCCCACTGGAAGAAGCCCTGCTGGGTGGATTCTGATGCATTAGATCCTTTTAAAATTTCATCCAATAGAGTTGTGGCAAGACTGGGGAGAGAAGGAAACTTCCCTCACTTGTACTAAGAGACTATAAAGGTTCCACAAGCCCACAACAAATATCCATTAAATGCCTAATATACACCAAACATGGTGCTGGGTGGGTGTATAAATAAGGGTAGGCCTCTAATCTCATGGATTCTGGTAGAAAGACAAGACAAAAGGAGAACTGTCATACTAACTATCACAACACTAGTATATTTTGTGGTTGTTCAGTCATGTCTGACTCCTCATGACCCCATTTCGGGTTTTCTAGGCAACAATACCAGAGTGTTTTGCCATTTCTTTCTTTACATTTTACAGACAAAGAAACTGAGGCAAACAATGTCACAGCTAATAATAAGGCCAAATTTAAACTCAGGAAAATAATAAGTCTTCTTGACTCCAGGCCTGGAGCTCCCCTTTGTACTACAATGTTGTTTTACAAATATTTTCATTTGATCCTCTAAACAACCATAAGGGATAGGCAATCTTATGATTTGACAAACTGACATTTGACAATCAGGGAAACTGAGGCAAACAGGGGTCAAGTGACTAGTTTAGGGTCACATAGCTAGTCTAAGGCCACCAAGCAGCCTCACTTGTACTTGTACTTCTTGTATTGTACTGTCTTGTACTTGTACTTCTCTACTTCTTGTACTTCTCTACAAGACAAAGACCTGTATTAGACCAGAAGTGAAAGGTCATAACCACCAGAGAAACAGGAGGTTTCCTAGATGGCCAATAATCTAAGTTGGGTTTTTAGAAAGAAGAACTGTTGGTTCAGACTACACAAGCCTCATAGTATAGTGGACAGAGAGATGGTTTTGGAGTCGGCAAGACCTGGACTCAAGGCTTGTTTCTGATAGTTGGTGATTACATGACCCTGAGACGGTAGTAGCAGTCTCTCAATATCCTTAGGATAAGGATAAGTTGTCCTTAGGCAACTCAATAAGAGTTTCATTTCTAATTGCAAGATAGTTAGGGGATCAGCAATAGCAGTGGGAGCTTCCTCACAGGTCTAGATTAGATCCAGAAGGAATTTTTTTTTTTCTGAGGCACTTGGGGTTAAATGACTTGCCCAGGGTCACCAGCTAGGAAGTGTTAAGTATTTGAGACCAGACTTCAGGGCTGGTGGTCTATCCACTGCACCAACTAACTAGCTGCCCCTCAGAAGGCAATTTAATAAAGGTACATTCAGGTCCCACATCTAAGCCTTTCTGGGGGCTTCCTGCCCTCTCCCACATCCTAGCATGCTCAGCAGATGACTAGCTCCGCTCCTCCATCCCACAGCTGGAAGACAGAGAGCTGGGATCTCAGTCCTGCAAGCACGTTCCTTCCCCTCTCTGGGCCTCGGTTTCCCCCTCTTCCCCGTCTGGGCCTGACGACTCACTCCAGTTCCTGCTTCTTTGCACAGCCCACAGAACAGCATGAGACAGAAGTGGCTGGTTTCCGATCGGACTAAGTCTCTGGGTGCCTCCGCCCCGCCCGCCGCCCAGCTCTGGGGTTCCCGTGAGGAGAGGCCCGGCCAGCCCGCTCCCGATCCTGGGGTGTCGGCCTCCCCTGCTCCCGCCCCCCCGCGTCCCCGGCTCCGCACCATAGCATTGGAGCAGTTGAGCAAGGAGACGACCACAAGGAAGAACCACCGCCGCTTGTAGGTCTGGTAGTGGGGCAGGCGGCTCAGAGCGCTGGGTTCGGCGCTCCCCACCGCCGGAGGGGTCTCCGGGTTACCAGGGCCGACGTCCGGCATCCCCGCGGGAAGAAGGGACTTGGCAGGAAGACTCCCCCCGGCGCCTTGTGGCTCGAAGTCGGCTGCGGCGCGGGACCGGTGCGGCCGGAGGAGCCCACGTCACAGCCCAGGCGCGGTCTTGGGCTCCACCCGGGGTCCCCGGCTTATCGCTTTGCCAGCGTCCACCTCCCGGCCCCAGCCTCCCGCCTCCATGCCGCACGTGGGTGTCTCCTTCACAGCGTGACGCCACCCGGCCGGCACCGACCCAATCCAGCCCACTCCGAGTGGGGAGGCGGGGATCTGGAAAGAAAGAGCGGGGAAGTGGGTGTGCGTGTGGAAGGGAGAAGGGAGGAGGCGGGACCGGGGGGCAGGAGGGGGTCCGGTGCCAAGAGCCGCAGCACCTGGAGCGCTTCGGAAAAGCCGGTTTGGGGTCTCAGATCTCAGAGCCTTCCAGATATCTGGCTGTGCGTGAACCTCATTTCCTTCTAGGGTCTCTGCCCAGCGATGGGGCGCCCTGGGGAAGGTCATTTTGTAACTAGAGCTCACGGTGAGAGACAGTTTATAAACACCGAGAGGGACACTTTGTAACCACTTGTGATTTGGGACTGAAGTGGTTTATCTGTCAACCAGTATTTATTAAGAGCCTACTATGGATCATGCACGTAGTGTGCTGAGTACTGGGTTTACAACGAAAGGCCAAAAGAAGTCCCTCTTCTCAAAGAGCTCGTAATATAATGGGAAAGACAACATATAAACAAATCTGGATGTTAAAGAATAAACTGTGAATAATCTCCGAGAAAAGGTCAAGGGCTGCGTCTGGTAGAAAATAGGACTTTTAACTGAGACAACAAGTAGGGAGGGAAGCCAGAAGGCGAAGATGAGGAGGAAGAGCATTCCGGGAACTGCAGGCAGCGGGTGGAAACTCGTGGGGTGGGGGGTGTAGAGGGCCGGCCATAGCAAAGGAGGCCAGAGCCACTGGATCGCAGCTCTCGGCTAAGAAGATTGGAAAGGCAGAAAGGAACCAGGTTATGGAAAGCTTTAAAAGGCAAACGGCTGTAACCTCGTCCCAAAGCAGTTTGATTAGTGACAGATTGCTGACTTGAGAAAGAAAGCTACTTGAGGATTCCTATCTGTTCAAATTCAGATCTGTACAACTGAGTGGGTCCAGCACATTAGGCAGACTGCCTTGTAGCCGGACAGTTGAGATTGGTTCCGATCACCTGTGTTTCTGACCCATAAATCACAGAATCAAAATCCTCAAGTTGGAAGGGGCCTTAGAGGCTGTCTAGCCTAATCTATAGTGAAAAAGGAATTCCCTCTGAGCATACCTGGCTATCCATCATCCGACCTCCAGATTTCAAATGTAGGAGGGGAAACCAACTTTTAGAAAACAACCTATTTCACTTTTAGACAATGAGGGAGTTTTCCCTCATGCATCCCAAATTGGCTCCATTGTCATGTATGTCCACTGTTCCCAGTCCTACACTTTGGGAACAAGCAGGAGAAATCTTATTTCTTCTTCCCTGAGATGTCTTCAGAGATATGAAGATAATTATAGTTCCCTCTCCCCTTCCCCCACGCTTTCTCTTCTCCAAGCTAAATACCTCCATGGTGGTGGTGGTGGTGGTAAGCAGGTGGTAATCAATTCCACTGATTGTATACATTATTAAATAATGCCTTTGCCTTTCCCTAGTCTCTTCTCACTCGGTCCCCATGCTGGTGCTTTCCCTCTGAGGTTCCTTGAGTTTACCCTGGAGAGATACAGAGATAGAGACCACATAAAATGCAAACAACAGCTACAGACACAGACAGAGAGAGAGAGAGAGACCTTATACATATGTAGTCATTTGCATTTTGTCTCCCCCAGTAGAATTCAATCTCCTTTCAAGAAGCACTTTTTTTTTTTTTTTTTTTTTTTTGGCCTTTCTTTATAGCCCCAACATTTAGCATTGTACCCAGCAGAGTTAAGTGCTTAGTAAGGGCTGTTGACTTGATTTATTGACTAGTCCCTTACCCCCACCAAGTGTTGAGAAGTGAAACAGTTATAAGCATAATGTTGCAAAAGGTGCAGATTTGGGTGAAAAGGAAGAGCCTAGCAAGTTCCAGAATGGCAGGATGCAGAGAGGAGTGAGTCCAAGTGACCTGCCCCAAGTGATTAATTTACCTGGCCTGGAAGTCAGTTAGGGTTCCTCCCTCCCCACAGTGAGCTCAGACAATGAGCAACCAGAGCAGGTCTTCAGGGGAAAGGCCAAAACATACCAAGAGGTGAAAAGATGGATAGAAATATGGTTAATAAGATTGGACATGTAAAATCTATATCAGATTGTTTTCTGTCCTGGGAAAAGGGTAGGGAGAGAGGGAAGGGGAAAAAAAAGAATTTACAATCTTAAAAAAGTGAATGTTGAAAACTGTTTTAATAATAATAATTTAATTAATAATAATAAGGGGAAAATACTATTAAATGGAAAGATGGATAGTTCTGGCTTCTCACAGATCTGAGCTAAGACCAGTATAAGTCACCTGCAAAGTGCAGAGTTTTTGTAAGAATCCTTCAAGGTCAAATTCAGGTGAAACCATGATCCCACAGGCTTTTTCTAGCAAATACTGTCCCCATCACACAGGTTCATTAAGAAATAGAGTTTTTTTCCTTCTAAAACACCAGCTGGAAATCAGCTTCTGTTCACTTCTGAGTCACTGAGGCTTGAAATTCCAGAGGCACAGGCTCAGGCTCCCAGAGCTGGAAGGCACTTCAGAGCAGGATTCAACAAATGTGGTTTGGCTCAGAAAGCTACCTTTCCATCCCCCAGGCATCAGAACTGGGTTAATATTTCAACTTTCAAAAGAGAAAAAAACAGCATGTAGTTGCAGAGCATTGGTTCCAACTTCAGCTAGTGACCAAATGTCTGGGAATTTAGGGAAAGTTCCTTTGGAAAAGTATATAAACATTTGAGTATAGGAGGGCAAGGAAATTCTTTCATCCTTTCAGGAAGCCCTGGAAGTCAGTAACCCTTCCTTTTATCCCATTGATCCCTGCTACCTCCATCCTAGTTGAAAAGGAATCTCAAGGTTTTGAACTATCCAACCATTCTGGGGAGCAATTTGGAACTATGCCCAAAAGGCTATAAAATTGTGCATACCCTTTAACCCAGCATTGCCAATACTGGGTCTATAATCCAAGGAAATCATAAAGGAGGGAAAAGGACCCACATGTGCAAAAATGTCTGTAGCAGCTTTTTTTGTGGTAGCAAAGAATAGGAAAATGAGTACATGCCCATCAATTGGGGAATGGCTGAATAACTTGTGGTATATGAAGGCAATGGAATATTATTGTTCTATAAAAAATGATGAATAAGTGATTTTAGAAAGGCCTGGAAAGATTTACATAAACTGATGCTGAGTGAAACAAGCAAAACTAGAAATAACATTGTATAACAGCAAGATTATGTAATGATCAACTATGAAAAGACTTGGTTCTTCTCAGTGATTCAGTTATTGAATACTATTCCAATAGTCTTTGGATAGAAAATGCCATGGGCATCCAGAAAAAGAACTATGTAGATTGAATGTAAATCTACACATGTTATATTCACTTTTCTGTTTATTTTTCTCTCCTGTAGTTTTTTTCTTTTATTCTGATTTTTCTCTCTCAACATGATTCATAAAGAAATGTATATTTAAAAAGTTAATATACATGTATAACCAGAAAATAAATAAATGTTAAAAAAAAAAAAGGAAGGAAGGGAGAGAGAGATAAAAAAAGAAAGAAAGAAGGAGGGAGGGAGGAGAGGAGAGAAAGAAAGAAAGAAAGAGAGAGAGAAAGAAAGAAAGAGAGAGAGAAAGAGAAAGGAAGAAAGAAAAGGAACCTCAAGGTCATGTCTTTGAAGCAATGTCATCTAGGACTAAAGATGTCTCAAATTCCTGAAAATGAGAGATGCATGGGGGAGCAAGGAGGGTTTAAAATAAAGGGAATTGCCCTCCCCTCCCCATTCTGGGGAGATGTCTCTGTAAAATCATCAACAATCTACTCACTAAATTCAATGGCTTTTTTTTTTTTTTTTGAGCCATTGTCAATTATTACTCTCCTTAAATTTCCAGATATGGGATCTAGAACTTGAAATTTTGATCCTTCTGAAGTAATTATGTATTTGAAAGGCACTCTTGAAAATTATGCAGATGGGCTCTCCTCCCCAAGACAGCAAGTGATCTGATATAGGTTACATATGTACAATCATTTAAAACATATTTCCATATTAGTCATGTTATGAAAGAAAAATCAGAACAAAAGGAAAAAATCATGAGAAAGAAAAAAAACAACAAAGATGAAAATAGTATACTTCAATCCACATTCAATCCCCATAAATGGCTGTGGATGGCACTTTCCATTCCATCTAATGGAATTGTATTGAATCACTGCTTTGCTAAGAAGAACCAAGTCCATCACAATTGAACATCACATAATCTTGCTGTTACTTTGTATAAAGTTTTCCTGATTCTGTTCACTTAGCATCAGTTCATATAAATCTTTCCAGTCTTTTCTAAAATTAGCCTGCTCGTCATTACTTACAGAAAAAATAACATTACATTACATTCACATACCATAATTTGTTTTTAATTGCTTGTTTTGTTTTTTCTTATTATACATGTATATTAACTTTTTAAATACATATTTCTTTATGAATCATGTTGAGAGAGAAAAATCAGAACAAAAAGGGAAAACTATGACACAGGAAAAACAAAAACAAAAAGATGTGAACATAGCATATATTGATTTTCATTCAATCTCCATAATTCTTCTTCTGGATGTAGATGATCATTTCTATCCAAAATTTATTAACACTGCCTTTGATCACTGAAGCACTGAAAAAAAAAAAACAAATCTTTCTTAGCTGATCATCGTACAATCTTGCTGTTAATGTTTTCCTGGTTCTGCTTGTTTCTCAGAATCAGTTCATGTAAATCCTTCCAGGCTTTCTAAAGTTAACTTTGTTCATCATTTTTAATAGAACAATAATATTCTGTTATCTTTATAAACCACAGCTTATTCAGCCATTCCCCAATTGATGGGCATCTATTAATTTTCGAATTCTTTGCTACCACAAAAAGAGAACTGCTACAAACATTTTTGCACATGTGGATCCTTTTTTCTTTTTTATGATCTCTTTGGGATAAAGACCCAGCAATGATACTGATGGATCAAAAGGTATGTATAATATTATGGCCCTTTAGACATAGTTCCAAATTGCTCTCCAGAATGGTTGGATAAATTAACAACTCCACCAACAATGCATTAGTGTCCCAGTTTTTCCAATCCCCTCCTACATTTATCATTATCTTTCTTGTCCTCTTAGCCAATCTGATAGATATGAAGTGGTATCTCAGAGTTGTTTTAATTTGCAATGAATAACATATATATTTTTAATTTCTTTAATGAATAATGGGTACTGTGTTCAAGGTTATTCTCATATAGCTCAGACATGACAGGAATTACCACTTTCACTCTAGACTGTTTTGCTGACCTAACTACATTTATGCTGGGGTGTCTGGGTTTCCCAAAGAGGAAATCACATTGTTACAGCTTTGAAGGAGAGCAGAGAATGGGGAAAATGGGATACACTTCTATTACTCACCATTATTTCCTGATCTCTCCCTGGTGACGTCATGATTGAACACTATGACACCTAGCTGCATAAGACTTAAAACTATGTTATAAAGCAGCATCCATCAAAACCATTTGGTACTGCCTAAAAAATAGAGTAGTTGATCAGTAGATAATAGATTAGGTTCAGTGGAATAGATTAGGTTCACAAGAGACCATAGTTAATGACTATGGTAATCTAGTGTTTGATAAATCCAAAGATCCCAGCTTCTGGGATAAGAACTCACTATTTGACAAAAATTACAAGAAAAATTGGAAATTTGTCTGGCAGAAACTAGGCAATGACCAACACCTAACACCCTATACCAAGATAAGGTTGAAATGGGTTCATGATGTAGACATAAAAAGTGATACTATAAACAAATTCAAAAAACAAGGGATAGTCTGCCTCTCAGATGTGTGGAGAAGAAAGGAATTTATGGCCAAAAAAGAACTAGAGTCTATTATGAGATGAAAAATGGGTAATTTTGATTATATTAAGTTAAAAAGGTTTTGTACAAACAAAACCAATACAGGCAAGATCAGAAGGGAAGCAGAGAACTGGGGGAAATTTTTTATATCCAAGGATTTTGATAAAGGCCTCATTTCTAAAATATATAAAGAATTGACTCAAATTTATAAGAATACAAGCCATTTTCCAATTGATAAATGGTCAAAGGATATTAAGAGACAATTTTCAGATGAAGAAATTAAAATCACTATTGAACAGAAAAATGCAAATTAAAACAATTCTGAAGCTCCACTATATAGCTCTCAAATTGACTAAGATGACAGGAAAAGATAATGATGAGTGTTAGAGGAGATGTGGGAAAACTGAGATACTAATATATTATTGGTGGAGTTGTGAATTGATCCAACTATTCTGGAGAGCAATATGGAACCATGGCCTAAGGGCTATTAAAATATACGTACCCTTTGATCCAGGGCCTGTATTCCAAAGAGATCATAAAAAAGAGGAAAGAATTCATATGTGAAAAAATGTTTGTAGCAGCCTTTTTTTTAGTGGCAAAGAATTGGAAACTGAATGGATGTCCTTCAGTTGGAGAATGGCTGAATAAGTTATGATATATAAATATAATGGAATATTATTGTTCTATAAGAAATGATCAGCAGGATGATTTCAGAGAGGTCTGGAGAGACTTACATGAACTGATACTAAGTGAAGTGAATGGAACCAAGAGAACATTGCACACAGTAACAAGAAGATTATCCAATAATCAACTCTGATGAATGTGGCTCTCTTCAATAGTAAGGTGATTCAGGCCATTTCCAATGGACTTGTGATGGAAAGAGCCATCTACACCCAGAGAGAGGACTGTGGGAACTGAGTGTGGATTGCAACATGGTTTGTGCACTTTTTGTTGTTGTTTGCTTGCATTTTGTTTTCTTTCTCTTTTTTTTTCCCTTTTTGATCTGATTTTTCTTGTTCAGCATGATAATTGTGGAAATATGTAAAGAAGAATTACACATATCTAACACATATTGGATTACTTGCCATTTAAGGGAGGGGTGGGGAGAAGAGAGAGAAAAAAAAAATTGGTACGCAAGGTTTTTCAAGGATTAATGTTGAAAACTATGCATATATTTTGAAAATAATAAGCATTTAAAAATAAAATACATTCCACAATAATTTTCTTAAATTTTTACATTTTTATTTTTAGTTTCAAATTCTTTCTCTCCTTCCAAACTCTTTCCACCCATTAAGAAGGCAAAAAAAAAAAGAGAGAGAGAGATACGTATAAAGTCATGCGAAATATATTGCCACATTGGTCATGTCACCCCCCCAAAATAAAGAAAGTGAAAAAAAAAAAATGATTCAATCTGCACTCAGAATTCACCAGTTCTCTCTTTGTAGATAAATAGCATTTTTCCTCATACTAAGGACAAATCCTTTGGAATTGTCATTGATCATTGTATTGATCTGAGAAGTTAAGCTTTTCAGAGTTGATTGTCATTATAATATTGCCATTATATGCAATATTCTCTTATTTCTGTCCACTTTGCTTTGCATCAACTCACATAAAACTTCCTAGGTTTTTCTGAAACTATCCCCTTTGTCATTTCTTATAGCACAATAGTATTCTATGACAATCATATACCACAACTTGTTCTTTAGTCATTCCTCAATTGATAGGCATCCCCTCAGTTCCCAATCCTTTGCCACCACAAAAAGAGTTGCTATAATTTTTTTTTTCTACATATGAGGCCCTTTCCTTGTTTTTGATCTAAGGGACAAACCTAATAGCAGTATTCCTGAGTCAGAAATCATGCATGTATGTTTTGTATATAAAAAGCTATAAAAATAAAAATAATTTTTTAAAAATTTTAAAAGATTATTCATAGTTTTACAATCCTTTGGGCATAGTTCCAAAATGTTCTTCAGAATGGTTGAATCAGTTCACAGATCCATCAACAATGCATTAATGTATCTATTATTCCACCTCTCCTCCAATGTTTGTCATTTTCCTTTTCTGTTATGTTAACCAATCTGATAAGTGTGAGATGGAACCTCAAGAGCTGGTTAAATTTCATTTCTCTAATTTTTGTCATGTAGAGCAATTTTTTCACATGACTTGATAATTTTGACATCTTCATCTCACAGCTTTCTGCTCATATTCTTTAACCATTTGTGAATTGGACGGTGACTGATTTCTTTTAGAAAATTGGCTTAGTTCCCTATGTATTTGAGAAATGAAACCTTTATGTAGAAACTTATTGTAAAATTCCCCTCCCCCAGTTTCCTGACTTCCTTTTTGTTTTGTCTCCACTGTTTTTGTTTATGAAAACATCTTTTAATTTACTGTAATAGAAATTATTCATTTTTACATCCTATGATTCTCTCTATCTCTTATTTGGTGATGAACTTCTCCTTTACCCATTACTCTGACAGGTAATTTTTTCCATCCTCCTCAAATCTGCTTATGATATTACCTTTTGTGTCTAAATAATGTACCTATTTTGAGGTTATATGGTGGTATATGATATGAGAAATTGGTCTGTCTAATTTCTGCAAGACTACTTTCCAGTTTCCAAAGCTATTTTTGTCGATTAGTGAATTCTTACCCTAATATCTTGGATCTTTGGGTTTATCAAATACTAAATATAAGTCATTTATTTTGATATATTGTTTGCCTAATCTATTCCATTACTCACCCATTCTATTTCTTATCTGGTACCAGATTGTTTTCATGATTACTGCTTTGTAAAAGAGCTTGAAATATGCTACTGCTAGAATGTCTTTTTTTTCACTCCCCACTAATTTCCTTGATGTTCTTGACCTTTCGTTCCTCCAGATCAATTTTGTTATTATTCCTTGTAGCTTTGTACAATAATTCTTTGGTAGTTTAATTAGTATGTCATTGAATAAGTAAATTAATTTAAATAGTATTGTCATTTTTATTATATTAGCTTGGCTTACCCATGAACACTTAATATTTCTCCATTTATTTAGATCTATCTTTATTTGTGTGAAAAATGTTTTGTAACTGTATTCAACTTGTGTATGAATTGGCAGGTAGCTTTTAAAGTATTTTATACTGTCTGCAATTATTTTAGATGTAATTTTTTTTCTATCTCTTCCAGCTGGATTCTGCTGGAAGAATGCTAAAATTCTGATAATTTGTGTGGATTTATTTTATATCTTGAAGTTTTGTTTCAATTAGTTTTTAGTTGACTTTCTAGTATTCTGTAAATATATATCATCTACAATAGTGATAGTTTTGTTTTCTTTTTGCTGAGGCTTATTCTTTCAGTGTCTTTTCTTGTCTTATTGCTATAGCTAGTATTTGTGGTACAATACTGAATTAGCAGCACTGATATTGTACATCCTTATTTCATTCCTAATCTTATTGAAAAGATTTCTGCTTTCTTTCCATTACAGATAATGCTTGTTCTTGATGTTAGATACAACTTACCATTTTTAGAAAAGCTTTAATTATTCCTATGCTTTCTAGTGGGTTTTTTAAAAAGGAACTGGTGTTACATTTTGTCAAAAGCTATTTCTGCAACTATTGATATAATAATGATTTTTGTTGGGTTTTGTGATTGATATGATAGATTTTTGGAAAATATTCCTCCATTTCATTTTCTTCTACATGCTACTTTGACTAAATTCCAATAATTTGGGGGCATGTTGTTTCACTTTTATCATTATCTTTGATGGGATTCTTGATTGTTTTCTATGATTTGTTCTTTGACCCCATTCATTCTTTCGGTTATATTATTTAGTTTCCAATTAATTTCAAAGGATCTTTATTGAACATAAGGTTTTATTACATTATCATATAAAAAAGTCAATTTTATATTTCTGCTTTTTTGTATTTGTTTAGAATGTTTTTCTGCCCTAAAATATCATCAATTTTTGTGATGGTTCCATATATAGCTGAGAAAAGAGTATATTCCTTTCTATACCATTCACTATTCTCTAGAGATCTATTGTATCTAATTTTTCTAAAATGCTACTCATCTCCTTGACTTCTTTCTTATTTATTTTATTGTTAGATAAATTTAGGTCTGAAAGGGGTAAATTGAGATTCCCCACTGATATAGTTTTACTCTCTATTTCCTTCTGTAAATAATTTAATTTTTCCTTCAAGAATTTGCATGCTATATAGTAGACTGGATTAAAAGTCAGAATCCTACAATATGTTGTTTACAGGAAACACACTTGAAGCAGGGCGATACATACAGAGTAAAGGTAAAAGGTTGGAGCAGAATCTACTATGCTTCAGGTGAAGTCAAAAAAGCAGGGGTAGCCATCCTGATCTCAGATCAAACAAAAGCAAAAAAATTGATCTAATTAAAAGAAATAAGGAAGGACACTATATCTTGCTAAAGGATAGCATAGATAATGAAGCAATATCAATATTAAACATATATGTACCAAGTAGTGTAGCATTAAAATTCTTAAAGGAGAAGTTAAGAGAGCTGCAAGAAGAAATAGACAGCAAAACTATAACAGTGGGAGATCTCAACCTTTCACTCTCAAAACTAGATAAATCAAACTACAAAATAAATAAGAAAGAAGTTAAAGAGGTAAATAGCACACTAGAAAAGTTAGGTATGATAGATCTTCGGAGAAAACCAAATGGAGACAGAAAGGAGTACACTTTCGTTTCGGCAGTTCATGGATCCTATACAAAAATTGACCATATATTAGGACATAAAGACCTCAAATTCAAATGCAGAAAGGCAGAAATTTCAGATCACAAGACAACAAAAATTGGCTTCTATAAAAAGTCAGGGGAAAATAGACCAAAAAGTAATTGGAAACTAAATAATCTCATCCTAAAGAATGATTGAGTGAAACAGCAAATCATAGACACAATTAATAATTTCACCCAAGAGAATGATAGTAAAGAGATGTCATACCAAAATGTGTGGGATGTAGCCAAAGCGGTAATAAGGGGAAATTTTATATGTCTAGAGGCCTACTTGCATAAAATAGAAAAAGAAAAAATTAATGAATCAGGCTTGCAAATAAAAAAGGTAGAAAAAGAGCAAATTAAAAACCCCCAAACACTAAATTTGAAATTCTAAAAATAAAATGAGATATTAATAAAATTGAAAGTAAAAAAAACTATTGAATTAATAAAACTAAGAAAAACCCCAACAAAATAGATAAGCCCTTAGTACATTTGATTAGAAAATGGAAAGAGGAAAATCAAATTGTTAGTCTTAAAAATGAAAAGGGAGAGATTTCCACTAATGAAGAAGAAATTAGAGCAATAATTAGGAGTTACTTTGCCCAACTTTATGCCAATAAATTTGATAACTTAAATGAAATGGATGAAAACCTTCAAAAATATAGCTTGCCCAGATTAACAGAGGAAGAAGTAAATTGGTTAAATAGTCCCATTTTAGAAAAAGAAATAAAACAAGCTATTAATCAACTCCCTAAGAAAAAATCCCAAGGACCAGATAGATTTACATGTGAATTCTACCAAACATTTAAAGAACAAAAGAATTTGTACGGTATGCCATTTGGTGCTTATATGTTCAGTATTAATATTATTTCATTTTCTATATTACATTTAGCAAAATGTAGTTTCTTTGAATAAATTTTTAATTAGGTCTATTTTCGCTTTTGTTTGGTCTGAGATCATGATTGCTACTCCTGCCTTTTTTTTTGCTTCAGCTGAAGCATAATATATTCTCCTTTTTCTTATTTAAAACTGCATTGTGTTTTTCTGTTTTGAGTGTTTCTGTTGTATACAACATATTGCATTTTGCTTTCTAATCCATTCTGCTTCCATTTTACAAATAAATTGATTACATTTACATTCACAATTAGGACTTCTAATTGTGTATTTCCCTCTATCCTATACTCTTGTATTTATGCTCTTTTTTTAAAACCTGTACTTCATCCAAAATTAATTTACCTTTTGATCACTATTTCCCTTAATCTCCTTTCCCTCTTACTAGCCACTGGCTTACTAGCCAGAGAAAACTCCCTGGCCCCTTTCTCTTTGCTTTTCCCCCTCCTAGTTCCCTGTGGGGCAAGATACATTTCTGTATTATGTGTGTATTATGTTTTGTTCTCTCTTTGAACCAGTTCAATGAAAATGAAGTTCAAGTGTTGCTTTCTCTCTTCTCTAATTTTTCCCCTCTGTCATAAAAATTCTTCCATGAGCACCTCTTTTTTGTAAGATAATTGTCCCATTTTTCATCTCTTTTTTTCCTTCTCTCAATGCATCTCCTTTTCTAATTCTTCTATTTAAAAAAAAATCATTTCAACCTAATATCTTCATATCTTCTGTCTAATAGATTCCTAACTGATGATAAAGATTTAGGAGTTACATGTATTATCTTCCCATAGAGGAATGTAAACAGTTTAACTTTATTAAGTCCCTTATGACTTTTTTTATCTTTCTTTTTTATGCTTCTCTTGAGTCTTGTATTTATATGTCAAATTTTCTATTCAGCTCTGTCAGGAGAGTTTGAAAGTCCTCTATTTCATTAAACATTCTTTCTTTTCCCCTTTGAAGAATTTTGCTCAGTGTTGCTGGATTGGTTATTCTAAGAAGTAATCTTAGCTCCTTTGTCTTCCAGAGTATCATATTTCAAGCCTTCCACTTTTTTATAATGGTATATGCTAAATCATATGTGATCCTGACTGTGGCTATAAAATATTTTAATTATTTTTCTCTTCTGGATGTTTTTAATGTTTCCTCTTTGACCTGGGTCCTGTGGAATTCCTGGAAGTTTTCATTTTGGGCTCTCTTTCAAGAAGTGATTAATAAATTCTTTCAATTTCTGTTTGTTCTCCAGTGCTATGATGTCTGGACAGTTTTCCTTAATTTTTTCTTGAGAAATTTTGTCTAGGTTTTTTTATTATGGTTTTCAAGTAGTCTAGTCATTTTTAAATTATATCTCTTTTATCTGTTTTCCAGGAAAATTATTTTTCTAATGAGATATTTCAATTTTCTTCTATCTTTTCAGATTTTTGGCTTTGTTTGATTGCTTCTTGATCAATCATGGAATCATTAGCTTCCATTTGACCGATACCCATTTTTAAAGTTATTTTCTTAAACAAAGTTTTGTACCTTTCTTTTTTTAAAACTAAGGTTGTCATTCTGGAGAGCAATTTGGAACTATGCTCAAAAAGTTATCAAACTGTGCATACCCTTTGATCCAGCAGTGTTGCAACTGGGCTTCTATCCCAAAGAGATCTTAAAGAAGGGAAAGGGACCTGTATGTGCAACAATGTTTGTGGCAGCCCTCTTTGTAGTGGCCAGAAACTAGAAAATGAGTGGATGCCCATCAGTTGGAGAATGGCTGAATAAATTGTGGTATATGAATGTTATGGAATATTATTGTTCTGTAAGAAATGACCAACAGAATGATTTCAGCAAGGCCTGAAGAGACTTACATGAACTGATGCTGAGTGAAATGAGCAGGACCAGGAGATCATTATATACTTCAACAACAATACTATATGATGATCAATTCTGATGGACGTGGCCATCTCCAGCAATGAGATGAACCAAATCATTTCCAATAGAGCAGTAATGAACTGAACCAGCTACACCCAGCAAAAGAATTCTGGGAGATGACTAAGAACCATTACATAAAATTCCCAATCCCTCTATTTTTGCCCGCCTCCATTTTTGATTTCCTTCACAGGCTAATTATACACTATTTCAGGGTCCGATTCTTTTTGTACAGCAAAATAACAGTTTAGACATGTATACTTATTTTGTATTTAATTTATACTTTAACATATTTAACATGTTTTGGTCATCCTGCTATCTAGGGGAGGCGGTAGGGGGAAGAAGGGGAAAAATTGGAACAAAAGGTTTGGCAATTGTCAATGCTGTAAAGTTACCCATGCATATAATTTGTATATAAAAAGCTATTTTTAAAAATAAATTAATTAATTTAATTAAATTAAAATAAAGCTAAGGTTGTAATTCTCTTTTTGTAATATTCTTGCACTGCTCTAATTTCTTTCCCCAATTTTTCTTCTGCCTCTTTTATTTTTAAAATATTTTTTTTTGCCCTTTTAAAAACTGTCTTTAGCTCTCCTAGAAATTCTTGTTATGCTTGCATTCTATTTGTATTTTTTTTCTTTTAGGTTTTGCTTGTAGATATTTTCAAGTCATTGTTTTCTGAGTTTATATATTGAGTTTCTCTATCATCACAGAAATTTTTATTGTCAAATACTTTTATTGTAGCTGTTTGTTCATTTTTTCAGCCTATTTCTTGACTTTGGCCTTTTTACTGAAATTGGTCTCTGCTTACTTCTACCCTAAGCTTCTGTGGCTGACCATGTAGATTTTCAGTGCTTCCAAAGTGATGTGAATCAAGAGAATTCTAGTCCCTATGATGTTAGTCTGTGCTCCAGCCCCTTCTCCAGGTATGGCTTCTGTTCCCTCAGGGCCACAGAATATGACTGCTCTTCCCCCCCCTGGAAGTGTGACCCAGAATTGACTAATTGACAAAAAACTGCTATCATTACCTCTGCTTCTCCTACACCCTACAGCAGGTGTTGATCCTTCACATGATACTCTAAGCCAATTCCTACCCCATTATTTACAGATTTCTCTTTATGTCTTCCAAAGCTGGAAAAACGACATGTGTGACTTTTTTATCATCCCACTCAGAATTTGATTTGAGATTTTTTAAAAGTTGTTTAAAGGGTTGAGCTGAGAGAGCTAAGCAAAAATGCTTAATTCCCACTACAATCTTGGCTCTTCCCCCTCCCCCATTAACTCATATATAAAACATTTGCTAAAGGATCTAACAGAACTAGTAATAATCATAACATTTATTTATGAGAAGATAAAAGCAAAAAAAAAAAAAAAGTCAAAACATCATAGTCTGTGGTTTCCATGGAGAAGAATGAGAACATATCTAGGGAAAATTATTAGGAAATTCATGTTTCTGTCAGAAGGCTGTGTAGAAAGCAGTTTAGAACATTGTTTAAATTACTTGCTCTCTAGGGGAAGAGGGAGAAAGGGAGGAAAGTAGAAAATTTTGGAACATAAGGTTTCACAAGTGTGAATGTTGAAAACGATCTTCACATTTACGCTGTCATTATTTTTTTTTAAAAGAATATTGTTTAAATAAAATTTTAAAAAAGAATATTGTTATTCTATCCAGCAAAATTATCTATAATGTTGAATGAGAAAAAATGGACATTCAATGAACTTGCAGATTTTCAGGACTTTCTATCAATCAAACTAGAACCCAATAGAAAATTTAACATATAAGAGCTTCAAGGAATTTAACATGGATAATTTTTTTTACATAGGAAATTTAAAGCATATGTTTAAGATTAACATCAACAATATGACAGCTCAAAAGAAAGACTGGGGCAGAGTTAAGGTAAAAACTGTAATTATGTCATAGAAACGAGGTGCAGAGGAAGAATAGACACAGAGGCATTAGAAGGAGGAGGAGAGCTTTGTAGTTCTGAAAATCTACTCATCAGGAATGGGTTAAATAGGTAACATTACATATATACTATGAAGGATATAGCACCCTCCAAAATTATTAAAAAAAAAAAAAATAAGGGAGGAGAGATGGGCAGGGACAGGGAAGAAGAAAAGGGAGGAATCCATAGATGGGGGAGATTAAGTAATAACAAGACAAGTTAGTAGCAGAATTAAAGCAAAGGGGCAGCAGGGATAGAAAAGATATGTGTGTGTCTGTGTGGGGGAGAATATGTGAGTGTACGTATGTGTATGTATAAATAAATAAATTTGTATATAAATGTATCCTTTCATAACTATAGCCTGCTTGGGAATTGGGAGGGTGGAGGTTGAAAGGGAGAAAAAAGAATAAAGCTTAAAAAGTTTACAGCAGAGAACAAAAGAACTGTTTACAAGGAAGTAAAGAAAAGATGGACATTTATGAATATGATTTCTTCTACAAATATATATATATATATATATTATTGAACTGGTATTTGTTGCTATATATTTTGAATCCTCCCTGATGTTCTGCTGGACACATGACCATTGTCCAGAACATTGTCCAGAAAATTAATAAATTGTGCATATCCTTTGATCTAGAAACATCACTGCTAAGCTTACTAAACCCAAAAAAATTACTCGTGTAAAAATATTTGTAGCAGTTCTTTTTTTGTATTTGTGAAAACTGTAATCTAAAAAAGTGTCCAACAATTAGAGAATGGCTGAACAAATTATGGTATATGGACTGCGGTTAGGGAACTATTCCCAGAGGGTTATAAAGCTGTTCATACCCTTTGGTCCAGCACTCTCACTACTGGGTCTGTATTCCAAAGATATCATAAAAGAGGAAAAAATACAAAGATGTTTGTATCAGCAATTTTTGTAATGATAAGCAACTGGAAATTGAGTGGATACTGATCAGTTGGGAAATGGCTGAACAAGTTAAGATATATGAATGTGATGGATTATTGTTCTATTAAAAAAAAAATGATGAACAGGCTGATTTTTAGAAAAGCCTGGAAAGACTTATGTGAACTAATGCCAGGTGAAATGAACAGAACCAATAGAACAGCAAGATTATGTGACGTTCAATTGTGATAGACTTGGCTCTTCTCAGCAATGCAATGATTCAAGACAATTCCAATAAACTTGGGATGGAAAGTGCTAGCCACATCCAGGGAACTATGGAGACTGAATGTGGATCAAAGCATAGCATTTTCATTTTTGTTTGTTTGCTTCTTCTTTCTCACATTTTTTTCCTTTTGTTCTGATTTTTCTTGTGTAACATGACAAATGTGGAAATTTGTTTAAAAGGATTGTATATGTTTAACCTATATCAAATTGCTTGCTCTCTTGAGGAAGGTAATGTTAAGGGAGGGAGGGAGAAAAATTTGGAACGCAAAATTTTACAAAAATGGATGTTGAAAACTATTTTCATATGTATTTTTAAAAAACAAAACAAAACAAGAAAAAAAAAAGAATTTGGAACTCTATTGAATGTAGTCACCAATCATAATTCCAGAGGGCTGATGATGAAACATGCTACCCATCTCCTGAGGGGTAAAGTAATATTCAGAATGAGATGCCCATTTCCAGACATGGCAAATACAGGTCATGTTTTGTTTTTGTTATAAAGGTTTACCTTTTATTTTTCTTTTCATAGTGGGACAAGAGAACTATTTTTACTAATTGAAAAAAAATTAAATTAAAACCTATATGCCCAGGACAACTCAAACTCTATACTTCAGGTTGTGATGTCCTTAGTCACTTCAGGACAATCTATATCATTTCTTTGCTAGCTGCTCTTCTTTTAGTCCTCATCACTCTTCCGATGGGCAAAGCAAACTCCTCTGCTGCTTTGTGACTGATGAAGCAATAGAGTATACCATTCTTTTTGCTCACAACAACTCTTAATAGGGCACTGAGAAAAGTATTATGCTTTTTCAGTGACAAACAGTTCCATTAAGCTGGAAAACTATCATATTTCTAAGATCTGCCAACAACAAGGACTTTTGCTTTGACTAATCAGCTCCTATCTTCTTCTCACAGCAAAGCACAATTTACGGCACAACTGCAAAATCTGTCTTTTTTTTTTTTTTTCTCTGATTCTCCTCAAAACAGAGTGGATAGTAGAATCTAACTCAGGAACCCTGAGAGATTTCCCTTCTCTCATACAGGAGATGGCAATATAGAGCAATAAGTTTGAATAGTTCTTCCCTTTTCTTCAAGATCAGCTCTCTTCCAAAAAACTTCCAGCAGCTGCTCTAGCTTTTCACTCAGCTATAAAGCAATGTCTCACTTCCAGTGAGCAGGTTCCCAAAAAAGCAGCTGAGGAGTCAGCTGTCTCAGTTGGAAGCCTTCATTCTCCGTCTTCTGTCCATGTCTTTCTGTGACTCCTCCTGCACTTAGCTCAGATTATTTGCTTGTAGCTTCTTCTACTAGCTTTTTTAACAGTTTCTAGTGCCTTAAATCAGAACCTCCTAATGGTTAATGATTCATCTTTACTTTATGACAAGGGTGCTTGACCTTTTCTGCAACTTCTATCATCTCTTCTCAGAATAATTTTTTTTTAATTCATAATGGAAGGAAAAGCTAAATTTCAGTTAGAGTTAGTAAAAATGAAGGTGTAATTTTTCCCATTCAACTTTAGGAACCTCTAAAATCTGTCAATGAAACCCTGGGTGAGATCTGTAGACCCAGATTAAGAACCCTCTTTCATGAAAAAAAAAAAAAACCCTCAAGAAATTCATTTTTCTGTTAAATAGAAGCCCAATAGTCTTTATGTATAATCTTGCCATAATTCTAAAGCAATTTTGTCATTTATAAACTTCAAAATTCTAAAAAAGCCACATGCAAATAAGCTGACAGGCCACAATACCTTACAGGTAACCATACCTCAGCCATTGCTCTGTCTTCAAATAAGTTTATTCAATACACTCGTATCTGAGGAAAAATCCTCCATCTAATCCTCAAAATAGTCAATGATTCTCTATAATATTTTATTTGAGTAATTATTTATTATTAAGTTAATTTTTATCATTTTTCCCTACACAAATGTTGTTTTCTGCCCTTGCAGCAATGAAGTTGATCATATGGAAAAGGATAATTTCCTACAGTTATATGCAGACATATATATATGTCTCTTTGACAGAAATGTTATTGGTCAATTTGAAAGCCTTTAGTTGATATCTATGCAAGGCATCAATAAGAAGCAATTAACAGGAACAAAGGGAACAAACTTCTTGGGGGAAAAGTACTCATCCAAATACCGAAGGATGATAAATAGAATGTTGTGCCAGTCTAACCAGAGGTCACAAGTAACCAAATCGAAGGAGGTAGGAAAGAGCTGGAGAAGTAATTTCTACCAGCCATAGTCCAAAGTATAGGAACTCAGCACATAGCCATGGAGGACACACTAGGAGGAAAGCATTAGAAATAAGATATCTCTTTCAATAGATTTGGAATAGAAAATGCCTTGCACATCAGAGAGAGAATCATGGAGATTGAATGTGGATTAAGGTATAGTATTTTCACCTTTTAAAAAATTTGTGTTTTTTCTCCTCCTATTTTTTCCCTTTTGTTATGATTTTTTCTTTCACAATGTGACTATGGAAATACATTTAAAATGATGGTACATTTTTATAACCTATATTAGATTGCTTGCTGTCTTTGGGAGAGGTAAGAAGGGAGGGAGAAAAAATTTGGAACTCAAAATCCTACAAAAATGAATGTTGAAAATTATCTTCATGTGTATTTGAAAAAATAAAATACTATTAAGGAAAAAATAGAAGCAGATATTGAAATTTTAAAGATGAATTTTGAAAACTCTCTACATGTAATTAGAAAAATAAAATACTATTGAAATTTAAAAAAAAAAGAAGTGAGAGGTCTCATGGAACTCCCCTACAATAGACAGCATTTTAAAAAATAATATACAGCTTACAAGTCATACTTTCTTATTTCTCTTCACTTGCTTAATATGGCCTATGGTCCCAGATAGTGTGAGCAGGGAAAATCCAAAAAGTCTATATAATTCTACCCTATTGGTCAACTGGCATGAGATTTGATATTTTGAACTATTAAATTTCAGTCAGAATGGAAGAGCATAGGCAAAGCAGAAGATGGAAAATGACTCATTCAAAATTAGATAGAATCAGGTCTTTTGGCTTACTGTGGTAAGTATATTGCAGAAGCAGCTAATCCAAATAATCCTAATGGCTTGCTTTATATCCTGTTTGATCTACAGAAAGATGTGATGGATGAAACACTGACTTGTAGAGTTATGGGCCAGAACTCTGAAACAAGGATTCTTACAAGGTGTTAAGTCAGTGGAATTGATAAAGACAATGGTTATCTAGTTTAGCATGGTGATTAATAGTTCTCTAGTTCAGTACATATATTTAGTATTTAATATAGTTCCACAAGATTCACACCTATGATAATGGAGTATATAACAGCCAGCAAGGACTGGATGAGATTCATTCCATCTTCAGTCAGAATCCTGGTGGCTCTCCTGGGGGACTGAGAGACAGATTCACTCACTTCATCTCACACTACCATGGTTGCCTGTCCTCCTGCATTTTCTCCACTGAAACCAAGTCCCCTCTGAAGGCCACGAGAAAGCTAGCTGAGCACCAGGCGAAGGAGACGATAAAGGATTTGGACTTTCGGAACAGAAGTGAGTGCAAGGGATAATGTTGTAAAAAAAAATTACCCAGACATGGGTTCTGTCAATAGAAAGTTATAATAAAAAAAAAAAAAGAAAGAAAAGAAAAGAAAAAGGTTTTGGACTTTAACACCTGGCTATTCTTGTGGTGATTAACCTGCTGAAAGGAAGGCTGCCCCAAGACCTCCAGAAAACCAACAAGAACACTACATTGTAGTAAGGAAGAAACCTGCACTCACTTCATGAGATTGTTATGAAAATGAATTCACATATGCAACTGCTTTGTAAATCTCAATATGCTATAAAATGCCACTTAATTATTATTGCAATTGTTTTCTGTTTTTAAACAATAGCTTCTCTTAACCTAGAGAAGAAATAAGACATGGTGGAAGGTGGAATCAGAAAGACCCAAGTCTAAGTCTTGAGTTTGACACATACTAGCCATCTAATTTTCTCCCTTAATCTCCCAATTTTTTCAGGCAGTTCTCTAAAAACTAGAAATTATCAATGAGTCGCCAATCTGCATAATTGGATAAAATTTCTACAATGATTAAATTATAGATCCAGAGTAAAAATGAATGAATGAATGACATTCAAAGTTCAAAGGATATCCAATCCTGACTGGTCAATCATTTTCAGCACATTTTCAGCCAGCCAAGGCCCCCCCATAACTTCAGTTCACTAGCCCTAAACTCTGTAAGTCAAGAGATTAATGGGACAAGGGAACTTTCTTCCTAAGGTTTAGGACTAGATTCTAGTCTTCCATCTATCTCTTAGTTTAGTAAAGCAGGGTTTATTCCATTCCTTTCCTCATTAAATTTTCAGATATTCTAATTAATGCCCATATTTGAAGTCCCCCTCGATTATTTCTAACCTAATTAATTTTTTTAAATGCCAGCCTGTAGTTATACTAGATGGTATGGGCTATAAAATTATATTTACTAAAAACAGAGCAAAACATGCCTCTGTGCATGACTTTAAGGGATAGACTAAGATAGACTTCTAGGAAATTTTTGAGAGAGCTTAATGCAAATATCAAGGATGAAAGGAGAACTTAGCTAGGTGGGAATTTAGTGCCTGTTAAGGAGTCACAAGAAATATTCCCAGAATATATTGCAATTATCTACATTTTTGTTTTTCCCCTCAAATAAACTGAGTTCCCTGTGGGCAGGAAAAATCATATCTCATTTAAATATTGTAACTTCCCAATGATTACTATAGTGATCTGTGCACTGCTTCATGGTCAGTCAATAAGCATTTCTTTATTTATTTTATTAAAGCTTTTTATTTTTCAAAACATATGTGTGGACAATTCCTCAACATTAGCCCTTGCAAAAAACTTGTGTTCCAATTTTCCCCCTTTTTCCCATGCCCTCCCCTAGGTGGCAAGTAGTCCAATATATGTTAAACATGGTAAAAATATATTCAACAAGCATTTATTAAATAATCAGGTGAAGTTAATAGAGAATGCTGGAATATGAAAGACCAAAATTCAAATACTATTTGAAATAATTACTAGATATGTGATTTAACCCCTCAGCCTCAGTTTCCTCCTCTGTAAAATAGCATAATAATAGCACTAATCTAATAGTGTTCTGTAAGAAGCAAAAAAATTAAATTTACAAATCCTTTGTAAATAAAGTATGGCACAAGGTAAGATATTCATACTAAGCATTTATTATACACTAGATATTGTTCTAAGTGCTAGGGATTTTAAAAAAGATAGGAAAAAGAGAGAATAAAGTCCTTATCCTTGAAAAAACTAACATTCTAGGATTTATCTTTCAGATATAGATGGGACTCCACAACCTCTGAAGTCCTTTCTATTGATAAGATCCTTCCTATTTTCCCCTTGCTTTAGGAATTTCTTGATTTTTCTCCTATGCCTTCATTATTCTTTCTTAGCCTCCTTCCCCAAGAAACAGGTTCTGACATTTATTATCCTGACCCTGGAAAAGTTGCCACCTTTCTGTTTCCTTATCTGTGACAAGGGATAATATATGTGCCACGCAGGCTACAACTCAGTTGTGGATAAAACATCTTGTTACCTTACAAGAGTTGTAGAATCAGGAGTCATTACTGCATCTTTCTCCTATGCCCTTTACATAAGTGACCTCCTCCTTCTCTGGGAATCCAGGGGAGGGCTGACCCTGTCTGTGTCCCAACAAAGAAGCTGCTTCTCAAATGGACAGAAGCCATCTCTCCTCTCTTGTTAGGGCTTTTATAGCAGTCCCCGTTTCTCTTCAGCATTGCTATCAGTGACAGATTTATACAAGGATCCTCTAGGAGCCATTATACATATGACATTTGTCCGAAGAACTTATCAATTTTCTGAGTCATAGTCACTCCTAGAACTAAGGTACACCTTGCATGCCAAATGGAAGGCATTATGTTATAAATGTGTGCTCTATCTCTAGCCTTCTATTTGCCCAACAGGCCATTCCTTGACCCAGATACTTTAAGGAACCTGTGTTTTGTTGGTATGGATACTTTAAAAGGTTGCAATTGTTCTATGACTTAATCCTTGATTTCATGAGGTAGGATAGGTAGAAACACTTCGCCAATTGGTTACCTAACTTTCTTTATGATGGGCCTCTCTGTGTTCCCTGAACTCCTAGTAAAGAAGGGCAGTAATTTCTCCCTCTTGTCCCTCTCTCCACTGGCAATTCTTTACACAACAGTATTGATCTGTTTGCCTAGATCAGTCTCCAGAGAGGGAACTGATGAACTCTAACTGCAAATTGAAGCATATTTTTCACTTTCTTTATTTTTCTTGGGGAGGATGGGGGTTGTGTATTTTCTTTTCTTTTTTTTTAAGATACCAAAAAAAGTAGCAAATTAGAAAATAATTCTTGGGGCAGCTAGGTGGCGCAGTGGATAGAGCGCCAGTCTTAAAGTTAGAATGACCTGAGTTCAAATCTAGTTTCAAGATACTTAATACTTCCTAGCTGTGGCACCCTGGGCAAATCACTTAATCCCAATTGCCTCAGGAAAGAGAGGAGTGGGGTGGAGAGGAAGGGAGAAAAATTTGAAACGCAAAGTTTTGGAAGGGTGGATGTTGAAAACTATCTTTGCATGTATTTTGAAAAATAACTATTATTTTTAAAAAGAAAATAATATGTTTCAAGCCACATTCAATCTCTATAGTTCTCTCTCTGGATGTGTATGGCATTTTCCATCCCAAATCTATTGGAATTATCTTGAATCACAGCTAAGAGGTAAATCTATAATCATCACATAATCTTGCTGTTACTATGTTCAGTATTCTCCTGGTTCTGCTCACTTCACTCAGCATCAGTTCATGTAAGTCTTTCCAGAGTAACTACAATTCTTTACAATCCAACATTGCTATTATTGTGCACAATGATCTGATTTTTCTTACTTTACTTTGCATCAGTTCACATAGTTCATATTTTTTTTCCTAAAATCAGACCCATCATTTCTTATTACGATATCACTCCACCACAATCATATGCCACAACTTGTTCAGCCATTCCCCACTGATGAGCATTTCTTCAATTTCCAATTTTTGTACCACAAATATTTTTATACATATAGATCATTTTCCTTTTTATTTGATTTCTTTGGGTTATAGACCTAGTATTGCTGGGTCAAAAAATATACACACTTTAATAATTCCTTGGGTATAGTTCCAAATTATTCTCCAGAATGGTTGGACCAATTCACAATTCCATCAAAAGTTTACTAGTTTGTACTGAAAGGGAAGATGGTCTATTAAAATGTTCAGGAAAAATAACATGGGGAAGAAAAGGAGATGAGAAGGCTCTGTTTAATTGGTTCTCTCACCTGACTTTAATTTATATCATATAAATCTTTCCAAGTTTTGCTGAAATTCCTTTGTCCTCTCTTATAGCTCAATGGTATTCCATTACTTTCACATACTATTGTTCAGTTATTCCACAACTGATAGGCATCTCCTCGACTTCCAATTCTTTGCCCCTACAAAAAGAGCTGCTATAAATATTTTTGTATAAATAGGTCTTTCCCCCTTTTTTTATGATCTCTTTGGAATTCAGACCTACTAATGGTAATGTTAGATCAAAAGGTATACAGTTTGTCCTTTGAACATACTTCCAAATTGCTTTCCAAAATGGTTGGATCAGTTCACAAGTCTAGCAATAGTGTGTTAGTGTCCCAATTATTCCACCTCTTCTCTAACCTTTGTTTTTTTTTTTTTTCTTTGCTGTCACATTACTCAGTCTGATGGAGATTAGATAATTCAGAGTTGTTTTAGTATGTATTCTCTAATCAATAGTGATTTATAGCATTTTATATGACTATAGGTAACTGATTTCTCTATCTGAAAACTGCCTTTTCATATTTTTTGACCATTTATCATTTGCTTCCCTCTCTTTTTATTCTTTTCCTCCTCAATAGCCTATTTTGATTATGTCCATAGTCTCTCTTATTTCACCATCCTTTTTAACATCCTTTCCCTTATGATCTATTTCCTTCTTTTCTTTTGGGTAAAATAGATTTCTACATTCAAGTGAGCATTTATATTTATTCTTCCCTTTTTGAAACTAACTGATGAAAACATTGCCCCACCCTTTCCCCCACCACTATAAAAACTTTTAATTTTTCCCATTTTATTTTTTCCTTCCCCCTTATCCCTATGCATCCTTCTTTTTCACTCCTTTTTTTGTTGTATTTTTTTTAGATCATCCCAGCACAATCAACTCACACATGCCCTCTTTCTAAGTGCTTTAGTAATAAGTCTTAAGAATTACATGTATCATCTTCCCATATAAAGGATTGTAGACAGTTTAATATTATTGATTCTCTTATGATTGTTCTTTTGTGTTTACCTTTTTATACTTCTCTTGAATTGTCTTTGAGGGTCAGATTATTTTTTTCTATTCAGCTCCAGTCTTTTCATTAAGAATGGTTGAAAGTCCTTTATTTCATTAAATATTCTGTTTCCCCATGAAGGGTTATATTAGTTTTTGTTGGGTAAGTGATTCTTGGTTGTAATCCTAACTATTAGGCCTTTCAGACTATCATATTCTAAGCTTTCTACTCTATTTCTTTAATGTGGAAGCTGCTAAATCTTATGAGGTCCTGATTGGCTCCATGGTATATGAATTGCTTCTTTCTAACTACTTGCAATATTTTCCCTTTGACCTGTAGGCACTGGAATTTGGCTATAATATTCTTGGGAATTTCCATTTTGGAATCACTTTGAATTTCTTTCTAAATTTCTTTTGTATAATATAGATAATAATTATATATATATATATTATATATATAATAATAATAATATAATAAAATTTTGAGGCAGTTTTCTTTAATAATTTCTTGAAATGTCTAGGTTCTTTCTTTCATCATGGCTTTCAAGTATCTGAATAACTCTTAAATTATCTCTCCTCCTTTTATGTGTAGAAATATTTATAGCAGTTCTCTTCTAGTGGCAGGGAGTTGGAAATTGGGAGGATGCCCATCATTTGGGAAATGTCTGAACAAATTGTGCTATGGATGGAATTGTGATGGAATACTATTGTAGCATAAGAAATAATGAAGACTTGGAATGGAAAATGCTGGCCACATCCAGAGAGAAAAATATGGAGGCTGAATGTGGATCAAAGTATAATATTTTCACCTTTTTGTTTGCTTGCTTGTCTGTTTTTTTTATTGTTTTTTCGCCCTTTTGGACTGATTTTTCTTGTACAACATGACAAATATGGAAATGAGTTTAAAGGATTAAACATATTTAGCCCTATATCAGATTGCTTGCTGTCTTGGGGAGGGAGGAAGTAAAGAAGGAAGAGAAAAAAATTTGGAACACAAGGTCTTACCAAAATGAATGTTGAAAACTATTTTTACATGTATTTGGAAAAATAAAATTCTATTGAGAAAAAAAAAAACAACAAACATCTCAGAAAAATCTGCAAAGGCTTTCATGAACTGATGCAAAGTAAAACATTGTGTGTATAAAGTAACAGTAATATTGTAAGGTGATCAGCTGTGGATGACTTAGTTATTTTCAACAATTATCCAACACTGAAGGACTTATAATGAAGAATTATAGCCATCTCCAGACAAAAAACTGATGGTGTCTCAATACATATCAAAGAATATTTGTAATTTTTTCTTCATTATTCTTGAGTGTCTTTTGTCTTTGTTTTCTTTCACATATGGAAATGTTTTGCATGACTTGACATATATAATTTACATCAAATTTCTTCCCTTCTAAATAGAAAGGCAGGGAAGAGGTAAAAAGGCAATTTAGAACTCAAAGATTTTAAAATTTGTTTTTATATGTAACTAGAGAAATATATAATGCTTAATAATTTTTTAAAATCATCTCTCCTCATTATATTTTCCATGCCAATTGTTTTGTCCAATGAGATATTTCACATTTTCTTTGATTTTTTTCATCTTTAAAAACATTTAAGTTCATTGATGTCTCATAGAGCCTTTAGAGCTTCTACTTAACCAATTCTAACTGTTAAGGAATTATTTTCTTCAGTGAATTTTTGTATCTTCTTTTCCATAGGCCTAATCTGCTTTTTGAAGAGTTCTTTTCTTCAATGGATTTTTTTGTGCCTCATTTACCAAGTTGTTATTCATCTTTTCATAATGTTCTTACATCATTCTTATTTCTTTCCCCAATTTTTCCTCTACCCACTTTTATTGCTTTCGTTAACTCTTTTAGGAATTTTTGTTTGGCTTGGATCCAATTAACATTTTTCTTTGAGGATTTGTTTGAGGATATTTTCACTTTGTTGTCTTCTGATTTTATTTCTTGGTCTTCCCTGTCACTTTATGTGGTAGCTTTTTTGTTAAAATTTTTCTTTGTTGTTGTTGTTGTTTGTTCATTTTCCCAGCATATTTCTTGAATATTGTGTTAAAGTTGGCCTCTGCTCACTTGGGGTGATAAGAAGGGATAAGAAGGTAATGTCCTAAGCTTCAGGCTTTTTCATGCCGCTCTTTTCAATTTCTTCCTTCAAGATGCTTACAATCTACTGAGAAAAAAAAAAAAAAAAAAAATATATATATATATATATATATATATATATATATATATATATATATATATATATATACAAAAGGAAACTGGAAAGAGAAAGAGGACACATGTTTTGTTACATGTAGATACAATGTAAAACAAGTCAAATGCTATCCCTATAAAGGAAAGCTTGGGAGGAGTTTAGTGTTCTACTCTGATCCTCTAATCAGAGAGGAAAGAACTTGAGCTTGAAACATATTGTGGCAAAGAAACAGGAGCATAGAAGCAGACCTTCAGATGGAAACCAAATCAGAATGGGACTGAACAGGACTAAGTGCTGCCAGTGAACTCCAATCAGTGGTGAGAGTGGGCAGGAGATAGATCAAAATCTCTGGTCTTCATTCCTCATCTTTTTTCTCCATCTGTTTTCAGAATCTATCTCTGTGAGTTCCAAACATGGAATTCCTTCTATTTTCTTTTCCCCCATCCACCAGTTTAGGGAAAATTAGTGGTAAAGCCGTTTCTTTACAATTTAAAGTGTTCTTTTAGAGTTATTCACTATGTGATTTGTAAAAGTATAAAACACAGTATGATGCTTTATACATAGTAGGAACTTGTTAAATGCTTACTTACTTTTCTTGACTTATAAAACAGGCTAGTTGATGAGACAAATTTCCCAAAAATGGATTCAAAATAGAGTGAGAATGCATCATCACACCCCTAGATCAATTTTGATCCAGGTTTTCAGTTTCACAAATCTAACACACCCAGTGTACTTGGATAGGAGTGGAGGGTGAAGAGTGGGTAGTCTAAAAATATTAGAAGGGTAACCTCTGGTGGGCAGGGGGGATAATTTAGCTTTTGGGAAAGCCAGCACATGTGCAATAAATATGAAGGTATGGTCGTTTAAGAGTAGTGCCATCTTGTGTTCAAATTTATTCATTACATTTCCTTGAAAGTTAATTGGCAAGATTCCTGGCTGTGGAAGAAATCTATAAAATTGTCAAGTATAGATAGTTATTTCTGTTCTCGAGTCACCAAGTATACAATCAGGCCATTCCACTGTCATAAGAGCAAGGATTATATCGGGGTGTTCTGGTAAATATTAAACAATTAAATGAACAAACTGTGAAATATGATTTGGATGGAATATTATTGAACTTTAAGAAATGACAAACAGGATGGTTTCAGAAAAACCTGGGAAGATTTACATGAACTGTTCTAAAGTGAAATGAGAAGAACCAAGAGAACAGTGTACATAGTAACACCAATACTGTATGATTATCGACTATGAATAACTTAGCTCTTCTCAGCATTACAATCATCTAAGACAATTCCAAAAGACTTATTTATGATGAAAAATGCTATCTATCTCCAGAGAAAGAACTGATGGATTCTGAATGTAGATTGAAGCATACTTTTTTCTCTCTTTCTCTATGGTTTGGAATTTTTGTATGAATTTTCTTTTGCAACATGGCTAATATAGAAAATTTTGCATGGCTGCACATGTATAATCATATCAAATTGCTTGTCTTATCAAGGAAGAGAAAGGGGAGGGAAGAAGAAAATTGTTTAAAATAATTTACATGTTTACTTATAATTAAGAAAAATAGATACAAATTAAATATAAAAAAGATTTCATATCAGTTCTTATTAGTTTTACTTCTAATAATAATAATTATTACTATTTTATTTTAAAAGGTCAATCAATTCAGAAAGGCCTGGAGAGACTTACAGGAACTGATGCTGAGTAAAATGAGCAGGAGATCATTATATACTTCAACAACAATACTATATGATGATCAATTCTGATGGACGTGGCCATCTTCAACAATGAGATGAAGCAAATCAGTTCTAATGGAGCAGTAATGAACTGAACCAGCTACACCCAGCAAAAGAACTCTGGGAGATGACTATGAACCACTACATAGAATTCCCAATCCCTATATTTTTTCCTGCCTGCATTTTTTATTTCCTTCACAGGCTAATTGTACAACATTTCAGAGTCCAATTCTTTTTGTACAGCAAAATAACTGTTTGGACATGTATACTTATTTTGTATTTAATTTATACTTTAACATATTTAACATTTACTGGTCATCCTGCCATCTAGGGGAGGAGGTCAGGGGGAAGGAAGGGAAAAATTGGAACAAAAGGTTTGGCAATTGTCAATGCTGTAAAATTACCCATGCATATAACTTGTAAATAAAAAGCTATTACAAAGTTTTTAAAAAAAGGTCAAACAGTTTTTTTTAAAAACATCTGCTTTGTCCCAGGCACAATATACTATGTACAGTGTATACAAACAAAGGCAAAAAATAGTCCTGCTCAAGAAGAGCTCACAGTCTAGTGGCGAAGGCAACAAACAAAACAATTATTTACAAACCAGATATATAAAATATAAGTATAAAATAATCACAAATGGAAGGCATTAAGATTAAGAAGGCTTAGGGCAACTAAGTGGTGCAGAGGATAGAGCACTAGCCCTGGAATCAGAAGGACCTGAATTCAAATATGGCCTCAGACACTTGATACTACTAGCTGTATGACCCTGGACATGCCATTTAGCCCTGATTACTTTAGGGAAAACATTTTTTAAAAAAAGATTAAGGACACCTAGAAAAGTTTTTGTAAAAGGAGATATGAGATTTGAAGGAAGCCAGGAAAGCCAGAAAGTAGAGGAAAGGAGGGAGAGATTTCTAGGCATCTGGAATAAACAATGGAAATGTTTGATGTGGGGAAATATATGAAGAAAATTGAGGAAGTCAATCTCATGAACTTATAGAGTATATATGGGAAAAGGTAAGATATTGAGGATTTTAAAAGCCAAACAGCAGGTTTTCTATTTGATCCCAAAGGTAATAGGGAGCCATGGGAGTTTTTTGAGTGGAGATGGATTTATGATCAGATTTGAACTTTAGGCAAATCATTTTCAGAGCTGAGTAGAAGGTGGACTACAATGGAGAAAGACTTGAGGAAAGAAACCAACTAGCAGGCTATTGCAATAATCCAGGAATGAGATGACACATCAGAATGGTTATAGTGCCCGAGGAAGGAAGAGACTACATACAGGAGATGTTAGAAGGTAAAAATTGCACAACTTTTTCTCTGGCCAGATATGGGGAAGAGTAGGGAGTAAAACAGAATGAGGAACCATGAATAAAACTTAAGCTGTGAGCCTGAGTGACTAAGAGAATGATAGTACTATCAAAAGTTTAGAGAAGTTTGGAAGAAGAGAAGGTTGGGGGGTGGGATTAATTAGTTCATTTTTGACATGTCTTAAACATGTAACTTTAAGAGTTTGCAGAATTATTTCACTTGAGATGTCTAATAGGCAGTTGGAGGTTAGATGCAAATATGGAGGTTAGGAGAGAGGTTAGAACTGAACAAGTAGATCTGAAAGTCATCTGAATAGAGAAGGAAGCATCTAAGTGATGGAAGATGAATGTAGAGGGAAAAGAGGAAGGAACTCTTAGAAAAGTGGTTTTTTCAGTGAAATGTTAAACAAGGTTCTCAGCTAAGAGGTTGGGGTGGAGGGAACTATGGGAGATTTGAAAAGGGATTAAAAGTTTTGGAAAAACTATAGTGGTGACTGGGAGAATGAATCAGTTAAGGATATATAACAAGATGACCTTGCTGCAGTCCAGTTGAAATCATGTTAAACAAACTTGCAGTGGACCCAATCAGCACACTTTCATAATTTTTTTCTACCTTAGTTCAACAGTATATGAATAGCAGGGTACAGAGTGAAGTAATTCAGAGCTGGAGCTTAGCAGGGCAAGATCTTTGATAGACTAAAGGGGCAAGGGACTCAAGAGAAGAAGATGGAGCAGAGTTAAACTGCTTTATTATGGGGTAAAGATAAGGAAAGGAAAAAAGGATAACCAGTTGAAGAATGATGGACTGGAAAAGACCTAAGGGTTAGGATAAGATACAGGATTTAGAGTTGCAAGGCAGAAAGAGAGATAGAATAACAACAGATTATGATCAGATTATAGGGATTTTATAGTTGATGAACATAAATGTAGAGCATCTTTTGGATAATGAGGAGATCAAAGGCATGACCATTTCTGTGAGCTACTGAGTTGGAACAGAGTATTTAATGGGAAATGAGAAAGGTGAAGAACTTGAAGGTGAAAGTGTTTGAGGGAATATCAAATGTGTGTTGAAGTCCCCTAATATGATGGCAGAAGTTGTTATTGTTTGTTCTTCATTCTTGAAAAGAACCATGACATCAGGGAAGTGATGCCATGACATTCAAGTGAATTATATTTAAGTGAAATAGGTCTGTGTAAAGTCACCAGTCTCATTTTCTCCTTTGGAGCCATCTGGGTTCACTGAATACAAGATACAGATACAAGATACAGATCTGGACCACTGAAGATGGTCCTGGATACATTGGGAGACCTTGGCCTTTTTAAGCTAAGGTCTTTAACAAGTCTCAGTTTGAGTGAGATTAGTTAGTGATTAAAGTTACATAAGAAATGAGGCAGAGAAGAACCTCTTTTCCCTAATCAAAAAACCCAAAATATGCAATCTGGGCAGGGAAGACCCTCAAGGTCTGAAAACAGAAACAATTGCTGTTAATATTCACTCTAAATCAATTAGGGCCCAAACCATGACAAATTGGCATTTGACCTGAGACCTATTGCTGGTCCGTCAATGTGAGCCAGGATTTGGATTTAAAGTATTATGAAAGAAATCTAGCTGTAAAAACTCACCAGCCTTACTTTCTCCTCCAGAGTCATCTGGATCCAATAACAAGATCAGATACATAGATCAGAACAACTGGAGATGACCCTCATAAAACCAGGTGCTAAACTCATAGAGAAAGGAAGGAATGTAAACTGGATATGTGTAGATAGTAGCTACCAGAATCTTGATTTGATTAGGTGATAAAGAGGGATTCATTTAATTTTAAAGGAAGAGAAATTGGTGACAGCTGGTAGGAAAGAGAGTTGGAAGTGTGATTGTGGAGCAAGAAGTAATTCAACTTCATCGCCATAATCAGTGAATCAATCAGAGTTATGGTAAAAATATCACCAGTACTAGAAATTGTAACATTTAGGAACTAGCCTCAACTCAGGGAATATAATGAGGTTGGACATCAAATGAAGTTCAGGTAGCAATTCCTAGGTCAAATTATGAGGCTCAAGATACATGTAAAGAATTCACAATGGTATTTTCTTTGCTAAAAGATACCTTTATTAGGAGAAAAAGGGACCCACATGTACAAAAAATGTTTGTAGCAGTCGTTTTTGTAGTGGCAAAGAACTGGAAATTGCATGGCTGTCCATCAGTTGGAGAATGTCTGAATAAGTTATGGTATATGAATGTTATGGAATATTATTGTTCTATAAGAAACAATCAACAGGATGATTTCAGTTAAGCCTAGAGAGACTTACATGAACTGATGTTAAATGAAATGAGCAGAACCAGGAGATCATTATACACAGCAACAGCAAGAGTATATGATGATCAATTCTGATGGACGTGGCTCTCTTCAACAGTAAGATGATTCAAACTCGTTCCAATTGTTCAATGATGAAGAGAGCCATATACACCCAGGCAGAGGCCTGTGGGAACTGAGTGTAGACTACAACATAGTATTTTTACACTTTCTGTTGATGTTTGCTTGCATTTTGTTTTCCTTCTCAGGTTTTTTTTTTTCTCCGATTTTTCTTGTGCAGCAAGAAAACTATATAAATATGTATACATATATTGAGTTTAATGGGTGAGGTGTATCGGGGTTTATCGATTATAGAACAGGCTCCTCTAGGAGGGTCTAGGGCACTGCCAGGTCCTTTGAATTTTAAGCAGTGGCTAGTAGTTCTCTGGCGAGTAATTTTGTTATTTAATTACCTCAGTTTATGGCTAAGCATGGTGGGGTCTCTAATCCCAGTTTGTACCTTAGCTTTAGTGTCTTCAGCATGGGTAAAGTCACATAAGTTGCGTATTTTAATATCAACTAGGGTGTATTACAGCACAGTTGAGCTTTAACTTTATTTGGTGGATTGAATGCTTAAACACCCTTTATGCCATTCTTCTGTTAATTTGGGTTAATTGTATGACTACGGTGGCTGGCATGAGATTTACCAACCCTTTTTATTATGATTTAGTCAAACTTTCGTTCATAGCTCAATGTTAGTCACTGCTATAACCCGGAGGGGGGTGGGGGTGGGGGGGTTAAACAAGGTGTCATGGGCTACTTTGGGAAGTATGCCTGATACCGGCTCCTTTAAACTCAATGGAAATTAGAAGGGCATACTCACCGGGTTGCAGAAACTTGCATGTGTAGGTCTAATAAAAATTAACAGTAAGGCCAGGACCAAACCTTTGTGCTTGTGAAACTGGTTAAAGCCCATCTAAGCATTTTCAGTGCTTTGCTTTGTGTTAAGCTTACACAAACAATAAATAAAAATTTGATAAAATTTAAGTTTGTATACTATGTCAGTATTAAATTTTTTTGCAAAATTTTTTTGTTTTCTTTTTCTCATGAAGAAGATGAATTTAAGGTTTGGGTTGAAAGACAGGTGTTTGCCTATAATATCCTATATTATCCTATAATAGTTATAGTAGTTTTAACAGTGAGTGATTGTTTGTGGGTTTGAGTTAGACTTAGTTGCTGCTTGCATGTGTTTTAGTACCTATTTCTCCGAGGTATTTAATTACCATACTAAAGGCCTATCATCCGGTTTTGGGGTTTGATGGAAGCGATAAAATTTAGTAAGGGGATAGGGGGATTCAGTGGTAAAAAACTACTGTAAATTATTATAAATATTGTTTGTCTTTGCTTATCGCCTAAACACGCAGGGACACACACATACACACATACACATACACACACACATATACAGAATGTATATTTTAACATATTTAATATGTATTGGACTACCTGCCATCTAGGAGAAAGGGTGGGAGAAAGGAGGAAAAAAATTGGAACAGAAAGGGTCAATGTTGATAAATTACCCATGTATATGTTTTATAAATAAAAAGCTTTAATAAAAAAATAAAGAAATTTTTAAAAATAAAGAAAATTATCCATGCATATGTTTTGAAAATAAGCTTTAATTTTAAAAAAAAGTACCTTTAGTTATGAGAAGTTACAGACAAAATAGACAACAGGAGTGGTAAATATAAATAGTATCAAGAGGGCATATAGATAGCAAGAAAGGGGGTTTTTAACAATTAAGGGAGTTCCCCTCCCTAACTGCAGCAGGGACATGTGAGGCCAGAGGGAGAGAAAGATACTATGCACTATCAGTTAAGTGAAATTTATTATTTGAGATATGATAGCAAAAACAGTTTTATATTGGGAATTTAAAGTTGTGTTTCATTTGATTTTAAGTTAAAACATAGGTTATTAAAACAAATTTCCAGTAAGTCACTTTAGGGGAGGTCATGTTTATATCCCCCAATTAGATGGTACATTGCTTTCTAAAAGTATGTTGGGTAATTTGTAAAATTATGAATTATGCCTTAAAATTTGGTCAGCTCTGCTGAATATATGTATAAGTTTTATGAAATTTGGTCCAAAGTTATTTAATTGTGAATCTTAAAGTTTAAAGTTTTTTTTTTTAAGTGGTTTAAAAACAAGGGACAAGAAAGATTGATTTGCAAAACCAATTAATAGTTTAAATGGAGCATCTAGTTAAAAGGGTTATTGGTTTGGGAGCATGTTAGAGAAAGGGAGAGAGTATATTGTAGAGAGATGGAATGTGTTACAGGGGGCGAGACGGTATGAGAGAGAAAAAGAAAGAGGGAGAGAGAGAAAAGCACAGCATGTTGGAAAAGAGAAGAAAAGTTAGTTAGATTGGACAGAAAGGAGCAAGCTCCTAGTGGAACTGGCCATTTGCCAGGGAAAAGGAGACACCCCATGAGATTGGGGCATGTCTTTTGGCTGGCATACTGAACCCTGGGGGACTTGGTACCCTAAAAAGATTACCTGTAAGAAGTGGGGGTTAGGAAGTGTGGTGGAGAAAGGGATAAGAGGACCTTGTCATGTTAGATTTTCAGGTGACAACCTGACTTCCCCCTCCCTCACTAAGTGCGGCTGCTTTTTAACAAACTGCAGCTCTTTGGAGCTCCTCCCCTTGCAGACTGAAACATTAATTCCTTATATCATTTAAAGGAAGAACCTACATTTACATGATGTTAATAACAATGTTTTATTTTTCTTTTTCAAGTCTATAACTGCTCTAAGAGGTTTGTTGGAACCACAAGTTTTCTGAAAGTGATTTATTTCTACTAAGGTGTCCCATCTGACTTCAGCAAATTATTTAATGCTTATCTAAGTGAATAATGGTCTCCTTGTTTAAGGGTCATAACAAAAACCTAGAGCAGAATTTTAATCTGATTTGTTAAGTTGATAAGGCTATTTCCAAAAAGTTTATCAGGACTCTTCAATTGGAGGAAGTTGACTTAGGATTTTTTTTAAGAACGAAGAAATTGTTAATTCCCATAAGGTTTTTTATGTGAAATTAAGATATTCTATATTTTATATTAGTTTTAATTGGTTGTATTTAGTCATCTTAAAGCTGTATCCATTATTTAAAGGGACTCTGGGAATAATAGTTTTTGCTTTTGTCCCTTTGAACATGACATGTTTCTGCTATGGACAATATGCAATTTAGAGTTTTTCTATGTATTGAACATTTTAAAAACAAAATGATTTGTATAATGTTGAACTTAAATATCTATTTATTTATGAAAAATAAGCTATGAATCTCTTACTGTGATCCTTGAGAGCTAGATTTATTTGAAGCTTTGATTAATGAGAATTGCTATTGGAGATAAAATCTCTTGGGACTGCAGCTGATATTTATTTGGAGTTTTAAATTCAGGTCTAACTGTCTGATTGTCAAGCCAGTGATCCACCATCTGAAAGGAATATGCCACAAGCTACTCAGAAGAAATTGTTACAAGTATAAGTTAGTATCTGGGAACAAATTAGAAGGATGATCTTGGCCTCTGCTTAAGATAGGATCCTTCTGACTCAATTTTCCAGTGGTGTTCTTTGAATGAGAACCCACCTAATTATTCCCAAGTCTGGTTTAAGTGGAATTGTTAAAACTAGGACAGTTACCTGAAGTAAGACTGAGTTAAGGATGTTTTATTCTGTATGTACTCTCAAGTCAAGACTTAAAGGATCAATTTTGATACTATTTAAATCATGTCCCTAATTTTTCTTCTTATTGCAAATTTCTGTAATCAAAGCAAGTGGCCAGTGGAAGACATTGTATGTTGATGGAAGCAGGGATAGGTCTTAGGAGTCTTTGGAACCCTGTCCTAGATCCCTTGCTTATTTATCAAAGATCTATACTGACTTCAAATTCATTTTTCATGTTTTACACAATCATGGGTACTATATGAAAAAGAAGGGGATTTTTGACAGCCAAAAAATCCCCATTAAGTATGCAGATAAAACAGTTACTGCCACTTGTCCATGGACCTAGAGAGGTATCTTTTGTTTCCTAAAGAAGAATTCACTTCAGAGGAAGGGAAACAGGCTTATAGATCACTGCCCATGTTGCTGATTGTTTGCCCCTGACCATGGCAACTTTAATTCCCCAGCTCTGGACTCCAGCATTCCCTCATATAGCTCCCCGGAAAGTAAATTCTGAAAGGACTGTCAAAAAAACCTGCACATGTGCCCCTTGCAGGGGCTTCAAACTGCTTTAGGTTTTGTTAACACCTGTATTAATTAATTGGATAAAAGGCTTCCCTTGTAAGACTCTAGGGTTTTTGCTGGGAAAGATCATACTGAAGGGCACAGTGTTCTACCACTGTACCTACTCCTTTGAGGAAACAAAAGTAAGAATTTGGTGAAAACATTATTTGGTATTTAATCTAGGAAAAGATGTTTGGATGAAGCGTTTATGAGAGCCTCATCTCCCCCCAGCCTTCCTCTGGGTGGGGTTCTTACTGTCCCTATTAACCTCCATATTAACTCCATTTTTGTTTATTCTTTGTCTTTTGCTCATATTTAGTCCTTGTATTTTTAATATACTCGTGAGAGTTGTTTCTTCATTCTTGAAGAATGGATGAACCAGTTGTAATATATGAATGTAATGGAATACTATTGTGCTATGAGAAATGACAAGCAATCAGATTTCAGAAAAACCAGGAAAGACAAGTATTGATTCTGAATGAAATGAGCAGAACCAGGAGAACATTGTACACAGTAACAATAACACTGTATGATGATCAAGTATGACTGACTTAGCTCTCCTCAGCAAGGCCATGATCCAAAAAACTTCCAAAAAACTCATGATGTTCTACATCTAGAGAAAAAAACTATGGAGTTGGAATTACACACCAAAGTCTTATTTTCACTTGTTTATATGTGTGTGTCTGTGTGTATGTGTGGTTTTCCCTTTTTGTTCTGTTTCTTCTTTCACAACATGTGGAAATAACTTTCCACTATTGCACATATATAACCTAATCAGATTGCTTGCTGTATTGAGGAGGAGGAAAGGAGAGAAGAACAAAATTTTGAAACTCAAAATGTTTTAACAATTAATGTTGAAAACTACCTTTACATGTAATTGGAAAAAATAAAACACTATTTACATGAAAAAGGGATTCATCAAAATAAAGCTTGAGTTGATTAAAAAAAAAATGCTGGCATTATTAATAAAATAATTAAATTATTGTATTTGAACCAACTTAAATGCCAGATAGGTTATCATTATCATTATCAAATAGGGGTTTAAATCTTAGTTGAAGTTAACTGAGTTATATATAGCTAAAAGTTGAGATAAGAAAAGTAGGAACATATAGCACACCTGGGCAGGGACAAGCCAAGCCCTGTGGCGTTGTAGGTGAACGGATGCCTAGAGCTCAATGAAAGGTGAGCCCTAGAAGATGACATCTTATGATCCAGATTGTCCCAATGACCTAAAATACCTCCAGTCAAACCTAAGAATAGTTCATACATAACTCATTTCTATAGTTGCTACCTATCTTTTTCTGGTGATAATCAAGCGGATGCATACTGTTGATAAGCCACTGAGGGTACCCAGGATTCTGCTCTACTAATTCCTTGTCTATTTAATATATGAAACATGACTAAGGCAAGCAATTGACAGGTGTATTGTAGCCAAAATATAGTAAAGTACAAGAGTTGCAAGTGTGAGATTTTATTGTTATTATTTCCTCTAGAAAGTGCCTGATATAAAGTGTTTCTTGATGATGTCATACTTCAGTCTTCTTGAAGTGACTTTCCAAATGGGTGATTAGGAGGGTTCTCAATAAAAAGTCTTGGAACAAAAACTGCTTGGAAACTGGAAAATAGACTGGCATCCATTATATAGCTATTAGATATAATTATCATAATAAACAGTTATCATAAACCCATAATCATAATCCCATAGTCATAATTAATACATTATGAGCTCCTAGAAGGCAGGAACTGTCTATTTTTTCTTTTTGATATCCCTAGTATTTAGCATATAGTAAGCACTTAATAAATGTTTGTTGATTAATAAGTTCAAAATCACAAAAGGTCATATCACTTAAAATTATAGGACAATATGAGACCTTTCGGAACTATGTTGAGAGAAAGAACTTTGAACAAAAACAAAGAAAAAAAGGTCATCATAGGAGACAACAAATAATTTTGATTACATGAAATTGAAAGATTTCTTCATAACCCAAATTAATGCAGTTAGCTACAAAATAGTTGTGGGAAGGAGAAGGGACAGCTAGGTGGGGCAATGGATAGAGCACCAACCTTGAAATCAGGAGGATTTCAGTTCAAATGTGACCTGTGTGACCCTGGGCAAGTCACTTAACCCCAATTGCCTTAGCAAAAAAAAAAAAAAAGAAAGAAAATAGTTGGGGGGAAATCTCTACTGCAAATATATCTGAGAAAAGTTTGCTAACCAAAATATGTAGAGAATAGATACTACTAACAAAGTGTACCCAAAAAGTATAGTTTTAATTTAGAAAAGCTAATTTTGTACTACAAACATTAAAACTGTACCAAGACATTTGGGACACTCTGTATATAAAAATAAGTGCCATTTCCCAATAGATCAAGTCAAAGGATATGAAGAAGCAGATTTCAGAAGAAGAAATTGTAATGCTGGAGAAACTGAGGCAAGATAGAGATTAGAGAGTTTTTAATATTTTATTTGAAAGGGAGAGATTTATTGGGATCAAATGGATCCATGGTTTGGCCCCAGTGCTGAATGAGACTGTGGTCTCCAAGAATCCAGCAAACAATGTGAGTTTTCAATGACATACATACATATATATATATGTACATGTGGCTCAGCTACATGGACAGACCGGGTGGAGTCAGAGTGCTGGGAGCAGGAACTGAACTATCATCAATCCAGTTCTGACAGGGTAGGAGGAGACATTCTGATAAATAGGGAAGGGTTGGGGTCATGATGTCTAAGATAGAAGGTCTTTCTCCTTATCTGGATCAACATGATTAGGAGGGAGGAGTAGTTTTGCAGAAGTGACCAAAACAATTAGGAACTGAGGCAGAACAATTCAGGGAAACTGAGGCAGGACAATTTAGGGAAATTGAGTCAGGATAATAAAAGAGAACTGTGGCATAACAAAATGCAAGCTAAAACCAAAACAAAACAAAACCATGCGGAAAATATTCCAAATCACATAATATGAGAAATGCAAATTCAAACAACTCTGAGGTTTCTTTTCAACTTTATTCAGATTGTCAAAGATGACAAAAGAATGAAAATGACTAAATGGTGAAGGGACTGTGGGAGGACAGGCACACCAATGCACCAATGGTAGAGCTGTTCTGAAGCAAACGTTCTAGAAAACAGTTTGGAACTATGCACAAAAAACACACATACTCTTTAACTCAGCAATACCAGTACATGGCATATATCCAAAAGAGAGTAATAAGTTCATTTAAGTTGACTATTAATTGAAAGCAGAGGGAAAGGATCTGTATGTACATATGTGACTCTAACAGATTGTTCATTTATTTTTTTCCAAGTACTTGAAACAAAGTGGGGTTCCATTAATTAGAGAATTGGTTACTAAACTAGAAAATTGGTTAGAGAATTGGTATAATGGTATATTATTTCACTGTAAGAAGAATATGAAGAAATCATAAAAATGGAGAAATCTATATAAACTGAAGTAGACTGAAACAATTATATTATGACTACTCTAATACAAAGAAAAATCAAAAGACTTGATTCCTCAAAAAATATCTGTTCTATTGGGCTAATTAGATACATTCAAGGTTGATATAGAGAATATGAAAGGTGGAGAGAGGGGAAGGGGGAGGAGGAGGAGGAGGGAGGGAAAGCATTGTAGTTTAGAGGGACCTAGAAAAGCCTCCTTCAAAAAGTGTGATTTGAACTTAAAAGAAACCAGTGAAACTAAGTGGTAGAGGTGGAGGGAGGTTATTTTAGTTATAAGAGGTAGCTGTGCAGAGGGACTGAGATAGAGAATGGAGTGTTGTAGTTGAGAAACAGCACATAGGCAAGTATATAGTTAAAAGGTGGAATGTGTGGTGAGAAAATAAAGAGTAACACTTGACAACTCTTTCCTTTTCTTCTTTCCCTTTCCTTTCCTCTGTCTATAGTGTATCATACCATTACCTATGGGTGCTCTACCCAAATGAATGTAAATTTTGATTATTGGACATCTTGGAATTTACCAGCTAGGATCAGCCTTAAATCCAAACCTCTCTGGCTCACATTGATTGATCAACAATAAGTTCCAGACCAAGCCACAATTGGTCATTGTTTGATCTTTGATTGGCTTAGAATGAATGTAAATAGCAATTATTTCTGTTTTATCCAGAAATCCTGAGTGTCTCCCCTTCCAGAATGATTTTTTTTTCCAACTAGGTAAGGGTCCATTCTTTGTCTCAATTCTTATTTAGCTTTAATCAGGAATTGGGTGTTTCAGTCAGACTGAGATGTGTTAAACACTTTAGCTTAAAAAGGCCAAGGTCTTCCACTGCATCCAAAACCATTTCCAGGTGTCCTGATATATATCTTGCCATTGGACCCAGATGGCTCCAGAGGATAAAGGGAGGCTAGTGACTTTCCACAACCTTTCTCACTTCAATCCAATTTACTTTTATGTCATAGTATCACCTTCCTGGTATCATGGTCCCTTTTAAGAATGATGAATAAACAACCAGCAACAGAAAGAGAGAAGGAAGGAGCAAGTTATGAAGAGCTTTAAATGTCAACAGAAGGGTTTACATTTAATCCCTTTATAAGGAGCTACTGCAATTTGAGTATAGGAGTGACAGAACATGAGTAGACGTGCCTTTAGGAAAATCCCAAATCAGGCAGCTGAGTAGAAGATAGGTTGGAGAAGGAAACCAATTAGAAAACTATTGCAAGGTGTCTAGATGAGAGGTGATAAGGATATGAAAGAGAGTGGTAGCCATGTGAATAGAGAAGGGGACATATAGAACAAGGGTTGCAGAGGTAGAAATAGAAAATATGGTTGGCACTATATAGAATTCCCAATCCCTCTATTTTTGTCCACCTGCATTTTGGATTTCCTTCACAGGCTAATTGTCTACTAGTTCAAAGTCTGATTCTTTTTGTACAGCAAAATAACTGTTTGGACATGTATACTTATATTGTATTTAATTTATACTTTAACATATTTAACATGTATTGATCAACCTGCCATCGGGGGGAGGGGATGGGGGGAAGGAGGGAAAAAGTTGGAACAAAAGGTTTTGCAATTGTCAATGCTGAAAAATTACCCATTCATATATCTTGTAAATAAAAAGCTATAATTAAAAAAAAATATGTGGAAATGTTGTTTCTGCAACAGGGGAGAGTAGGATGCATAATAATAAACCATTTGTAAATGCCTAAGTGACAAAGAACATGGGATTGGTTGTAGGAACCTGTGATCAAATAAAGTGAATGCCAATGGGGAGATCAGGGGTGGGGGCTCACACTCACGTGGAGGAATTAGGCATTCCAGGTAGGCTGTAACCTCTGTAGTACAAAATCAAGGGAGGGACTTCTGTTTAGGGACAGGGTACAAAAAGTTATGCTTTAGCACTTGAAGTAGTATGTCTATTCTTTTGTACACTAGTCCTTGCAAAATCATGAATTAAAATCTTTCCCTGGCTTCATGAGCAGATCTACAGAGTTTTTGGTAGGACACTTGTCTCTCTTACAGTAGAACTGATCAAATTTGACAATAATTGAATTGAGAGGGGAAGTGAGGAGTGGATGAGGATGACACATCACATCACAGGTTTCATGCGTGGGTCCCTGGAATGAGAATTAGTAATATGGAAATTAGGAAGAAGAGGGTTTAAGAGAGGAGAAATTTGTCTTCCTTCCATGTGGCATTTTAGATACTTGTAGAATATATAGTTTGAGATACCCAAAAGGCATTTGTTGACATGGCTTTGTAATTCAGGGGAGACTAGAGCTGAATGCATAGACTTTAAAAATAGTTTCATAAAGATGATTACTGAATGCATGAAACTGGTTGAGTTCCCTAAAAGAATATAGAGGTAAAAAATAGAAGGGCTCAGGACAGACAGGTTCTTAGCAGACACCTGTGGTTAGTGGTGCAACATAGTTGCAAAAATATCAAAAGAAATTAATAAGGAATGGTTAAAGACACAAGAAGAAAACAAGTTAGGTCAAATCAACAAGCATTTAAGTGCCTATGTTGTGTCCTGTATCAAATAGTGAGGATACAAAGAAAGTCAAAAACATGGTTCTTTCCCTCAAGCAACTGACAGGGGAGACAACTCTTAAACAACTCTGTACATTTAAGCTATGTAGTATATAAAGTTAATGGGAGGAAGGGCACTAGCAGAGATGGCGCCTGAAAAAAACCTCTAATAGTATATTGTATTTGAGCTGAGTCTTCAGGGAACCAAAAGGCAGAGGGGAAGGAGAAAAAGCATTTTAGGCATGGAAGCAGTTGCTGAAAAAAATGGAGTCCAGGGATAGAGGACCAAGTGCAAAGAATAGCAAGAAAGCATGAGGTTAATGTCAGTACTTAAAAAGAGAAACTGAAAAGGTAAAATTAATAGAAGTTGGCAATACAATTGGAGTAAGGAGTCAAGAAGAACATTTAGGTTGCAATTAAATGATTAATTGGTAATTAATTGGGTGATTGGGAAGAGATACAGTAATAGAAAGGTTGGAAGAAGGATTTTTAGGGAAAGATATGCTGATCTTAAATTGTCTACATCCAGCTCAAAATGTCCAAGGATAGCTAATGTGGTGAGATTAGAAGTCAGGGGAAATTTTAGTAATAGACTAATAGATATGAAAATCTTCACAGAATTTTAGTTGAAACCATTGGAGCTGATGTAATCACCAAGATGATGTAATCATCATATTGAGGTGGAAGAAAAAAGGGCCAAAGACAGAAACTTGGAGAACCCCAGTTAGTGGACATAAAACAGAACCCTAAGAGACACCCATATTTGGTTGGCATGACCTGGATAAAAGTCCAGCAAAGGCAAGTGAGAAGGTCTGATGAAATATGAAGAACTAGGAAAGATCAGTTTCATAAAAACCTAGAGAGATTAGCATATTTAAGGGGAGAAGGTATTAGTAGTGCCAAATGTTACAGAGATGTCAAGAAGAGGACTGAGAAAAGTGTATTGGATTTAGCAATTAAGAAATTTTATAACTTTGGAGAAAGCAAATTGAATGATGAGGTTGAAAGCCAGATTTCCAGATATAAAAGAAATTGAGAGGAAAGTAGTCAATACTTTCATGTTCAATTCTCAATTTGTTTAGTAGAGAATAAATAAATGAATGAAAAAGAAGTTTTTATTAAGCAAAGCACTCTAAGTTCTGGGGATACAAAAAAAAAAAAAAGAGTTGAAAATAGTTTTGCGTGGTTCAGAAATGGTGAGGTGTCACAATTTAATAAAAAAAGCTGGAGAGATCTCTAGAAGCAAAGCAAAGTTTATTATATATTCTTTCCAGAAGGGTGTCCCAAACATCAAGCATGACAATGGACGGGAGGAAGCACCTTCTGGGGCAGGGTCAACATTTTTAATGCCTAATGCAAATGCCCCCTCCATTGACCCTCATCCTCATTGGCTGAGGATCTCCCTAAAAGAGGGAGCTACCCAAGAAATTGAACTTGACCAATAAGTACATAGTTGCCCATATTTGACTGAAATACGGAGAAAATGATGTCACAGGAAGATAGCAGGAAGGGGACTTAAGTATGCCTTTGACTCAATCTTCAAAGTCCTTCAGGCCCACTCAAACTCTGAAGTAGATGAAACCTTACTCGATTTTCACAATTGTCTGGGAAGATCTCCCCTCATCTCGTTCAGTTTCAACTCTCAAGGAGTTCTATTCTACATTCTAATGGAGAGGACAACACGTATAAGAAGTTTCAGCTATAAGTGAGATGGAAAGATTCCATAGACCTTGTAAAGTGCCCCTTGACATAATAGTTTATTTTAAGCCTAGGAAGCAATTTAATGACCTCTAGAGAACTATGTGGTTCCATTCTCTTTAACTTCAGAGTTTATTTTAGATAAAAAATTATGAGTTTAATCATAATATTTCCAATCCTGTTAGGTTAAATTTCTAACATTTAAGCAAAAATTGGGTTCTCTGCCTAAATTTATATTTATATTTATCTCCAGTTATCGCAGGCCTCTTTGTGGTTGAGGCAAAAATCGGGTTTACTGAAAACCTTTACATAATGAAAAGGAAGTTGACAATCTCCATCATGTCCCTATTCCCAAAGTGTTTTCTTCCTTCAGCAACCTGAAATGGGGTTGATATTATTCAACTTCTCTCTCAAAATTGGAAGCCAGAAACACCTGAAGTGCCTGAGAACCTTTAGAGACTGAAAAGACTGTTGTGATCTCTCTCTCGCTCTCACCAATTCCTCTCTGCCTCTCATACAGGTGTAGAGGCATAGTGAAGTTTTAGTGATCAAAATTTACATTTCTTTGGGTGAAACATGGCAGGAAGGGAAAGGAAAAAAAGAAAAGGGAGGAAAGAAGAAAAGAAGGAAGGGAGCAAGCTATGCTACCTAGACCAAAGTCAACAGCTTCATTTTCTCTTCTAGAATCATCTGGGTCCAGTGTCCAGATATGGATCAGGAGATGACCCCAAAAGCATGTGACTTTGGCCTTTTTAAGTCAGTATTTTAAACAGATCTGCTTGATTGAGACAACTGTCTATTTGGTGATAAAGATTAGATGAAAAAAAAATGAAGCAAAGAATGATTGATTTTATTAGTCAACAAAACAAAAATAAAAACCAGTCTGGAATTAGAAGATTCTCAGGATTTCTGAAACAATTGCTACTTATATTTATTTTGAACAAATCAGGCCCAAACAATGACCAACTGGGGCTTGGCCTAGGACCTATTGTTGGCCAATCAAAGAGAATCAGAGTGATTTGAATTTAAGGTGGCCCTTAAAAAAGAAACATAGCCTTGGGGTTGAATCCTTGAGGTTCATTTTTCTTTCATAAGGACCACACCTTTCTTTCTTTCCCTTCCCAAAAGACTTAAAAGATTTGCAGAGCCTTTTATATCCATATAAACATGCATATTTTTTTTTTTTTTTTTTTTTTTTTTGTAGGTATGGTGGTGTCAGCTTGGATCTTCTATTCAGAAATGTCAGTAGAGTTCATGGCCCTATTCCATTTCTCTTTTCTCCACCAAAATTCAATCCTATTTTTTCTTTCTCTTTTTGCTGATTCTTTCTGTATGGTACCTTCCACCTCCACTCCATTTCTTGGCTCAGCTGAGTATGACATCCTCCCTCCCCCCATTTCTAGTTCTATTCTTCTAGCCCCAGGATTCTTTGGGAGATGACCAAATCTTCTCAATGACTTTGATTAATTCAAGGAGGTAGATAAGGTCTGGTTCTTTGTTATTGTTTGACCTTTGTACTCTAATTACATCAAGAGGGTGGTGCTTTGATTAATTTGAGGATTAGACACAGCAGTGAAAAGTCCTTAGTCTCTTTCTTCTCCAGAATCTTTGAAGTCCAGTTGATATAAACGCTAAACAACCTTATTCTCAGGAATTACTTTAAAAAAAAAAAAAAAGCCCTTCCTGTTCCTTTATTATAATCAGGTCAGTTCTCCCAGACTGTTCAGTTTTTATAGAATGATGTGAAGCCAAAATCTATTGTTAATCCAGCTATCTTGTCTTCAACCTTTTAAGACAAACTACAAGAGAACTCAGTTTTCCCAGATGGTCTAATTAGCATCTTTAAAGACAATCACATCTCAATATACAACTATATCACTTTCTACATTCCTCCTTTATTTCTCCCTTCAGCCTCAGAGTTACCAAACTCCTTTCCCCAAATCTAGACCTCAACACTACTATTGCCTTGATCCTGACCTTCTCTTTCCCCACCTCACCTCCTCCAAAAGCAAATTGCTCAATCACCTATGACTTTATACAAAATAAATAGCAAATCTCTTGTTACCTTTGATGGATATTGCTGACATGATTTATGCGAAAACCAAATCTGTTATATTATTTTTATAATTTTTTTTACAATTATACTCTCCCAAATTTACTTCATATTTCTCTTTTATATTGCCACTTCTGGTACCTTTATTACCACTTCATAATAGCAAGGCAGCAGTCAAGGTGACTGGCAATAGTCCAGATTACACCTGGTGATTGTGGTCTTTCTAAATAAAGTCTTTCCCAGATGTTAGTTTATCTGAGGCCACACCCATTCAAGACTAAGTCTAAGTAAGAGCGAGTCAAAAGATGGCTCAATTTACCAAACAAAGAAATCAATCCAAGTGGGGAAGGACCCTCCGAGTTTGTGACCTAAGAGAGAACAATTGCTATTTACATTCTTCAAAACCTAAACAATGAACCACCCAAGGCTTGGGTTGGGGCTATTTTTAGTTATTCAGTGAAAGCTAGAATAATTTGGGTTTAAAAGTGAAGCCAAGTCTCTCCATTTAAAACACAATAGGCGTCTTTAAAAGCCTGTCTTTTCAGAGTTATATTATCATCAAGAAATCCAAAATGAAAATTGAACACTACAAAAAAGAAATTGTTCCAACTTTCTGGGAAAAAATAAATAAAAGAAGGAACGAATTCCAATTAACTGATTCAATCAAGAAATCTTGTGTTTTGACCTTATATTTGGTATATTTAGGAGTATATCTTTTTTACTAATAAAATCATATTCTTCTTTGATACTGAATTATTTGACAATGCCAAGGGTTTTAGTGGCAAAAATGGCTTTTTCTGATTCTTCAATAGCTATGGCTTCAGAGGAGTCAGGGGTTGTAGCACCTGTATAAACAGATACCAAGTTGCATCTCCACAAGAAAGGAGAGACAGGATGGTAGGTAATAGAAGTGGTAGGGATCAAAGTGATGTTTTTTGGGTTTGTTTGTTTTTTTTGTTTTTTAAGTATGGGAGAGACAAGGGAATGTTTGTAGACAGCAGAGACAGTAGATGCAATGAAATTGAAGATAACAAAAGAGAAAAGGGATGATAGCAAAGGCAATCTGCTCAGATCAAAGTTGTCCATAGAGAAGTTTGCCTAAGCAAGAAGGGCCATCTTTTTATCTCAGATCACAGTTCAGGAGGAGATGTGGAGGAAGATGTCTTTATGAGGACATCCTGTGACAAGAGAAAAGCTCTCATTGAATAGCTTCAATTTTCTCAGTTCAGTATGATTTAAGATACTCAGCATAAAGAACAGTGGCAGGGATTTCTGGAGGAAGTTTGTAAAAAGATTAGAGAAGAGAGATTTAGAAAGGTTGTTTTGTTGCTGTAAGGTTCCAGTTGAGATTAGTTAATATAAATTTCTAGTGGAGCCAGTAGAGCCTGGGTTTTGCATTTTGTTTCATCATCGTTGCAAAACAAAAGAATTGAGAATGTTTTGGAGAGGTATGTAGAAAATAGTCACCCGGATATCATTTGGGTAGTAAAAGTAGATTGAATGAACCAGAAAGGCAAAGAGAGATTCCTGAGTGGTTTGTAAATAGCAATGAGGAAAAAGTATTCTGACTCCTCTCCTTTAATCTAAGTATATGTGTGTGGAAGGAGGTGAGAGTAAGGAGGTGGCAAATTCATCTGGTGACTAGAAGGGACTTATTACCAGGCCAGTAAAAGAAGCACTCCACTAGACCAACAAAAAATGACTCAATTCATTTACACTGAATTTTTCAGAAATTTGCATTTCCATCAGATTGTGAATATTGGCTCTATTTAATGGAGAAGGAGTTTGTTCTGAATTTAAACTTCATACATCTAGTGTTGAGGTCTAGATTTGGGGTAGCTAAGTGAAATTAGGGCTTAGTTGAGGTCTAGTGGCAGGTTTGGGGTGCAGGGAGTCAAACAGAACTCCCCTGCAACCCCCTTGGATTCCACGCAAGGATATGGCGGTAAATGAGGTCTAATAGCAGCACGAGTCCCCAATAAAAGCATTTATTGGCCCGAGAGCTAGATTGATAAAAGAGGTTTATTATTGGGTTTGGAAGTAAGGAGATGGGGGAAGGTAGAGCTAAGGAGGGCACCGGACAGAGGGTCGAGTGGACAGAGGGTCCTCACATGGCTAGCATGTTTGGAATCTCTGCAAAGAGGAAGTCCCAGCGTCTCCCTTTTATAATGGGAGATTTAGCTCGAGGGGCTTTTGGGTGTAGCCCCAAAGTTGGCTCAGATATAGGTGGGGCTGGGACAGGTCTGGATCTTCTATTGGAATTCAAAGGGACCAGGATTTGTGAGTCAAAGGGTAATTTACATTATTAACTAGGAGGGGGTGGAATCTAGAAAGGAATCTTTTCCACAGTATACTAGGAAATGTCAGTCAGGATGTGGCACTGACACGGGAAAATTTCAGCTCTAACTCAAATGGTCATCAAATTAAGAAAGGAAGCCAAATTTGGAAAGCTTCAGAAGAAGAAGATGGGGCAACTTACAGGAGAATATTCCATTACAGTTCCTCCCCCTTTTACAACATTTCTTGTATAGGTCTCCTTTTCTACTCACACAAACTACCTGGTGCAGGATCTCATCAATTCTTGCCTGGCCTAGACTTTTGCAGTACATATATATATATACATATATATGTATATACATATATATGTATATATATATGTACTTTTTCCTTATTGCTATTTACAAACCACTCAGCTAACATTCCACTTTTCCAGTCCCTTAGTAAGGGACTAGTGGGAGTGCTTTCTTTCTGAAATTACCTTTTCTCTGTAGATGTATATATAGTTGTTTGGAACTATAAGTTCCTTAAGAGTAGGAATATGTTTTTGTCTCTTTGTCTTCCCCCAGCATTTAGCATGGATGCCTGGCACTTACTAAACAACTAATAAATGCTCAATGATTGATTAACATTTACATAGTGTTTTACCCACAACAACCTGTCATCATCTTCCAGTGGGACTGGTTTGATGTGGATGTTACATGCCAAAGGAATGCATGATACCAAAAGGTTTATTAACTATCATTTGTATCCCCCATCCTCCCACTAGATACAGAGTAGTTTATGAATTTTCTGGAATCCTATGTTGGAAAAAAAGGAGAACAAAGAAGGAAGATTGGATAGATTGGTGATAATGGATGATAGAAAGAAGATAGAACTCCCCAATCCTTATTTTACTTGGTTTTCTTTTTTTTTTTCAGCGGAGGAGAAATAGTGGATAGGGAAATAAAATCTAAGCCGTCCAAAGACATGGTACCATAGCATGATAGATGCTATGATGGGTTCAAATCACTAGACCTATAATCTACACTCAATGTACTGATGATGTGATTTCCGAGTTACTGTCAATGATCTTTGAAAAACAAGAGAATGGGACAAGGACTGGAGGGCGGCAAATGTTCAAGCAGAGAAGAGCAAAGCCTAGAAATCATAGGCAGGTGAGCTTACTTTTAATTCCTAACAAAATTCTGGAATGTATTGTTAAAGATATAGTTTGTGAACATGTAGAAGGGGAAGTGGTTTGTCAAGAACAGGTCATACCAGACAAACCTCATTTCCCCATTTTTTTTTTTTTGACAGGATACCAAACTGGTAGACCAGGGAATGCTGTATCATTGACAAAGTCATGCTGTTTGTGGAAGATGGAGCGATATAGTCTAAAAAATTGTCTTTTAGAAGGATTCAGAATAAATTGAATGTTCAGCTATAAAGAATAGACATTAATGGTTTCATATACACTGGGAGGGTGCTGTATCCCTCAGAGCAAAGGAGCGCTAAACCTGCATTACGTTGTAATGGTAAGTGATAATGCCGGATAATAGCTGGGATGTTATATTCAGTTTTGGGCGCTACATTTTCAGCGGAAGCACTTCCAGAGGAAGGTGGTCTGATGATGCTCAGGAGACCCTGGTGGGAGTAAGACTGTATCCTAGGGGCTGTCATCCGACAAAAGGTGGATATTCTTCCGTGCAGAGGTAGCTTGGGGACGCGCACATGGCCCGGCTGGGCCCCAGGAGTGATGAGTGCGAGTCCTAGCCAGACAGGTGTCACCGTGACGCAGCACCGCGCGCTTCCCAGGGAAAACCAAGGGAGTGGGTTGCGCCTCCTCAGACATCTTCGCGCCCAGACCAGGTGGCCACTTGTTGGGGATGACTGGGGGGAAGCTTCACAGGTGTCAGTTGCCAGCTGATTGTGGCTCTGCAAATTCTCAATCGGTCCCTTCAGGGGCAGACACCCTTTCTATCCTCCGAGGAGTGTGGGTGGGGGTAGTTTCCGTCCCCCCTTCCCAAAGCCCCCCACCCCAATCTGCAAACACCAGGCAGGGGCTTCCGGGCTCGGGCCTCAGACTAGGCGCTGGGGGAGGGCGGACCCCAAAGGACGAGGGTGGCTCCCGAGGGTCCCCAGGCTGCTGGGTGGGGAGGGGAGGCGGCGGTCCCGCCCCCAGAGACAGACTCCACGCCCAGCCAGGTGACCCGACAGCCTCCCGGCCCCAGCCCCGGGACTTCCTGGGCCGCGCCGGCGCCTTCGCCCCCGCCCCCGCCCCCGCCCCCTCCCTCGCGGCAGGCCCTCCTCGGTGCGCTCGGCTCCGTCGTCGCCCCCGCGTGCTGAGGGGCGGGGGGAGCCCCGGGTGCCGGGACGGCGCAGTGCGCATGCTCGGAGCGCGGCGCCCCCGACTCCTCGCTCGGCTGGGCTCGGGCATTTCCGCCTCTTTGTTTTAAACTCCGGACGGATTTTTTTTCCTCCTTTTCGGGGGGACCCGGAGGGAGCGGCGCCCCCTCCCCCTCTCCCCCTCCCCGCGCGGCCCCCGCGCGCGGCCCCGCCGATCGGCGACTCGCAGGTCAGTCAGCGCGCCGGCCCCTCGGGCCCTCCAAACGCGGCCCCCTAGGGCCCCGACCGCCCCCGGCCCGGCTCCCTCCTCGGGGCCACGCTCCCTCAGACCCCGGGCCCGGACGCCCGGCTCCGCCTCCTCCACCTCGGCGGCCGGGGGCTCGGTGCCGCGGGGTCTGGGCGGGGAGGGCCCCGGCGCCCCCCCTCCCCCCCCCCGTGCCCGGGCCCGGGCCCGGCCCTCGTCCCTTTAAATCCCCCGTCGGCGGCCTCGCCGGCCTTCCGGGCCTGCTCGGCCTCCGCCTCCCTCTGCGCCCTAGTCCCGGGGAGACTACCCTGGCCGGGGAGGCCCTGGGGGCCCGAGGGGCCGGCCCGGCCCGGCCCTGCCCGCGCGGCTCAACTTTGTTGGGCTGCAGCTGCAGCTTCTCAAGGACGCCCCGGGGTGGGAGTGTAAGTGTGAGTGTGTGGGGGTGGAGGGCGGGTGTGCGTGAGTGAGGGTGCAGGGGGGCACCTCCGGCCCTCGGCAGGCGTTTTGTCTTTCCCCTGCCCCTGAAACCTACCTGGGGGCAGCAGCCCCTCGGCCTGGGCGGGGGTGTGCCGGGAGGGGGGCGGGGGGAGAGACCCCGCCGTGGGGGGTGGTTAAGGACCTGATGGCTTAGGAACCACATCTGCCTCTTCCGAAGGGAGATGCTGGCCGCCGAGCCGGACCGAGGGGGTGGGGGGTAGACTCATTTTGGGGGTTACCATTTTGGAGTAAAATTTAGCCTGATGGGGGGGGAAGGTGGAGCTCTCCAGGGTATGTGGGAGGATGGGGGGAGCTTTCTTTCTCTCAGCTGCCCCCTTCTTGGGCGGGGGTCGGGGGGTTTGTTTTCATCTTGAATCCCTTCCCCCCCCAAAAAAAAACCCTTAGCATTTAACAGTTCCTAACCCCTTTGTTCAGGATGTTTAGGAAGCAGATAGTGAAATCCTCTTTGGGTGGATGACCCTTATTCGGGGTAATTTTGACCCTTCATTGGTGGAAAAATGAAGACCACAAAGGCAAGGGGTGTCTGTCTCGTGGCTTCATGATGTGGTTTGGAGCTTTTGAGAGACTCTGAAAGTGTCAGGTGTTGGAAGGGTGGGTTATATAGGTGGCAAAAGTCAGGGTGAGGAACTAACTGAGAGCAAAGTCGGGGGTTAATGAGGGCTTTTTGAGAGGAAAGGACAGGGCAGTCCGTAGAATATCGGCAAGATCTGTCCACCAAAAAGTCTTTACATTTGTGGAGAAATAATTATTTCGGATTCTTCAGTTATCTCTCAGCAAGAACAAAACTCGTGAACTGTGTGCCCTGTGGGTATTTAAATAGTTTAGGGAAATTGGTTGTTGTAGCTTGACTGCATAAAATCCAGAACTTTTGCCTATATTTATTTATATTTTAAAATTTGTTTCCAGCATACTTTTAAATTTTATTTTTTGTTTCATGCTTGCTTAATCGCAGTCTGGCAAAAACTTGATTTTTGACAGTGACTATGCCTTTTAATTAAATTGGCCATCATGCCTTAGTACTTTTTTTTTTTTTTTTCCTTCTGATTGTTAGGGGATTATGGTTAAGAATACACTTAAAAAATTTCTGGCTGGTAGAAAATACCTTTTAACCAATTTATTGAATTGACAATGTGTCATAGACCCCATTAAATTTGCCTATAGAATTCCTTTTTTTTTTTTTCCCCACTGTAATATTGGAAGGTTTGACACACTACTTGTGAAGGGAAAGCTTTTTTTCCCCTCCCCTTTGAAGTTAGCAAAGGATCATAGATCTGAATTTAGATGTGGAATGGATCCTAGAGAGATCATCTAGCATATTCCCCTCATGGAGGAGATAGTTCAGACCCAGGGAATGAAATGTTCTTGTTACTAAGTCAGGTGGTACAGTATCCAACTCTGGTGGTCTTAGACAGTTCCTTATTCATTGTACCACGATATCTCTAATGGTGTATACTTTTATTTTGTAATCTTTTAGTGCGTCAGTTTTTAAAAATGTGTAGCAAAACATAAATTGATCAGGTAATTAATTGGCTCCTTGTCAATTTGGTAGGTACTCTATACGGGATGCTGTAACTTTTAAGTTTAGAAACTAGTTGTCACTTTTCCCCATCTCTTATGCTATAAAAGGGAAAAGCATCAGAACTACATAATTAATTTCCATATTAATTAATTACTGTTGCAGCAGCCTTTTTGCTGATCTTTTGCCTCTACTCTTCCTTTTGACCTCCTTCCCAAAACTGAAAAATCATTCACCAGTCTGCTCAGAAATCTTCAGTGATTTAGTGTTATTGCTTTCTCTGTACTGCTTAGGTTCTTCTGTGTTGTTGTCCAAGCTGTCCAAAACCTAATGTCACTCTAACTTAATAACTTTATTTTGTATTGTATTTACCCATCAGTTCCTAGTTTCAAGCCAAATTAGACTACACTGCTTCCAGAACGACTCTGTATTCCTATGCTCAGTGTTTCCTATTTCTGGAATGTTGTCTGTTTTCACCTAGAGTTCCTGCCAATTTGAAGCCTAAGTCAAAAGTCATCTCTTCTATGTAGCCTTCCCTCATTTGTATTATATTATCAACACCTGACCTTCTTAAAATACACTAGGTGATTAAATGCTTGTTGATTAATTATCAATGTGAAGACCTGTACCAGTGAAATCATGGCTTAAACTATTGTCCGTGATCCAAAGATTAGCTTAGTAAAGTTTCAAAAGGTTGCTTACCAGAAGACTGGCACCACTGCTTATCAAGACAAGTTTATTTAAATGTGATAGGATTGAGGTGGCTGATATGTGTTCTTCTAGAGTGTTTTAAAACTTGAAATAATATTTATGATCCTTAGAAAAAAGGTTTGCCTCTGAGAGGAACTTGTTGCCTAGTATTTGAGAACTCCAGTTCTTAAGTAAATACGCTCCAAGAGAACTTTTAAGAATCAGGATTAAACCTCTGATTTCATTGGCATAGGGAACTCCTAGGTTCTTTATTACTGCTGGTCCATACTTTGGACCATACAAATTAAGATCTTAAGAAGAATTGCCTAAAACACAGAGTTGTAGGGGTTTGCTCAGGGTTTTATACAGCTAGTATCTGTTAGATATGGGATTTTAATTCAAGGTTTCCTAGCTTCTGGATTGGCGTGCTGTGGCAGAGCTGCCACACTGCTTATCAGAACCTATACAGAATTTAAATGAAGATTTTTTAGTTTTTTAAAATGTGTTTTATACATAGTCAGAATAAGCTTTTGCTTAAGTGATTTGGACAGACATGCTGTGCCCTATTGAGTTGCCCCTCATGCATGAGAGATTATAGTAACTGATTAGTCTGATTCTTCCCTTTGTAGGCTCTTTTCAGTTTTGATTTGAAGGAGAAATTGCTGTAAATTTTAGGCTTTACTCTTGTTGCTAGAACTCCCTGGCTATTGCAACCCCAGAATTTTCTGGGGCAATTGATTCCAGGGGGAAAAAGTATATATGTTGGACCCTTTTGATTCTTGTCACTTGGAAGATCATTAGTAGACCCCTATCAAGATCCTGAAACACAAGGGAATCTCCTCCCAAGACCATCAAGACTACAGGAGACATTAGAATTACCCAAAGTTTTGTTAAGATAGATTTTTTTTTTTAACAGTATACAAAAGCCTGCAGGTATGATAACTATAAGGAAACACATGATCTCCAAAGTGACAAGAATTCCCTTTTGTCTCATTTTCCTTAAAGAACTGACCAAAACCTTAGCCCTTTTTAAGTACTTTGATTCTCTGATTTAGTGTCAACCTTAAATTATGAGACTGTTGTTCCCTATCCAGTATTTCAAGAATTGAAATTTATTCAATCACTTAAAAAAATTTGGTTTCCCTTATAAAATATGTATTTATTAAGTATGAATAATGTTACAACTCTCATAAGAAACCCCCAAGAAAACCTCACATGGGGTCATGGAGAGTTGGACACGACTGACAACTCAACAACATCACAAAGCTTTGAACATAGTAGACACATAAACACTAATTAATTGACATTGGACTAATTATTTTCTCCATCTGTAAAATGTGGAACATCATAGCACTTTGTCTCTCTTGTAATATCCTTATGACGATTCATTGAGAGAGCTTCAAGTGAAGCAATTTGCTTTGTGCAAATATAAAAGTAATCAAATTGGTCAAAGTACATATTAGTGGCCTACTATGTCAAGCACAGTGCTGGGGTTCCAAAGAAAGTAAAAACAACAACAACAAAAAAACAACAGTCCCTGCCCTCAAGGAGTTCACAGTCTAATGGGGAGGGAGAAAATATGCAATTATATAGAATCATCTGCAGGATCATTTGGAGATCATTTCAGAGGGAAGACATATTAAGGAGAACTGAGAGGTTTCTTGATGGAAGGTGGAATTTTAGTTGAAACTTCAGGAAAATCTAGAAGCAGAGGTTAGAGAGAAAATTTCAGCTATGTGTAACAGGAAAATGCACTAAACTGGGGAACAGAGTCAGTAGATGAGAATATGTGATATAAGAAACCTAGAAAACTTATAAAGCTAAGGGCTTTATAAGACAAACAAAATTTCCTGTTTAATCCTGGAAATAAAATTGAGCCACCAGAGTTTGTTGAGTAGGGAGGTAACATGGACACATTTGTTGGAAGACTGACTGGAGTGGGGAGACTTGATGCAAGAAGGCTAACCAGTAGACTATTGCAATACACCAGTTCAGACATGAGATGAGTAGGGGGCTGGTACCATCATGGTATTGTATCAGGACAGAAGGAACTTTATAGGAGAAATATCCCAAGTTAGAATCAGCACAATTTGCATGTGGAGAGTCAGTGTGAATGGGGAATTGAGGGTGACAGATTGTGAGCCTGGATGACTAGAAGGATGATGTATTCTTGACAGTAACAGTGAAATTTAGGAAGAAGGAAAGGATGAGAATTTTGGACATGGGCTATCCATTTAGAGATGTCTAATAGGCAGTTGGAAATAGGAAATTGAAAATCAGGAGAGAGATTAGGGCTGGATAAATAGATCCAAGAATCATCTGCATAAAGGTGATAAATTGATGGGAGTTGTTGCTGTCACCAAATGACTTTGGATAGAGGAAATAAAGAAGAGAGCCCAGGACAGTACTGGGGAAGTCCATATTTACTGAATGTGACCTGGATGAAGATCTAGCAAAAGAGACTAAGAAGGAATGGTTAGATCAATAGGAGAATGAAGAGAGAAGAATTAGGAGGATTAACAACAGTATGAAAGAGTGTAGAGAAGTCAAAGAAGATGGGAAGAGGCCATTAGACTTGGCACTTAAGAAATTATTAGTATTTTTGGAGAGAGCAACTTCAGCCTAACTAGGAAGCCTGAATCCAGGTTGCAGAGAGTTGAGGGGAAAGGAAATAGAGAAATTAATTGTAAATAGTCTTTTAAAATGAGAGATTTTTGAAGATGGTAGAAACATGGCAGCCTAGAAACTTCCAGTAGATAGGAAGAAACTTTGAAAATAATTGTGAGTGTGTAAATGATTGAGGGGGCAGTGTGTGCTAGAGAAGATGGGATAGAATGAGACCATATAGATTCCATTATGTAGAGAGGTTTGCCTTGGCATTGACAAGGGCTACCTCTTCATCTGAGACAAGGTAAAGAAGTCAATATTGGGGGGAATGCCATCTTAATAATATAAAATAAGATGAGCAGGGAGTGCTAGGAGAAAATGGCTTTTTTCCCCCCAGTGAAATGAGTCAAAGCTTTCAAGATTGTGGAAGGAGGGAGCTATAGAAAAACCGCTCTGGTGAATAGGATAAATAAAAGGATTGCCTTATCATAGTGAGGACCCAGGTAATTGAGATTATGGTGGCCCCAGTCAACATGATTTCCAGTGATTTTCCTCCCGTTTTGACTTAGTAGCATGAGACTAGAATCAAAGGTAGAAGATAGTGGAAAAAAATACAACACTAGCCTTGACATGGCAATATTGGCAATAGAATAAAGAGACAGGAGGACTTAAGAATATAGTGTAGACTTAAAATGGTTCACCAAGGGATCAGCATGGGAAAGGCGATAACCTGGGAAAGATGTTGGTATTGAAATGGAAGAGGTTAGGCAAAAGGAAAGGTGGAATGAGAAAAGATTATGGTCCACTTTTAAAAGGTAAAAGTGATGTTAGTTAGATGGATTTCCTTTGTTTACAGAACCACATTAAGCCATTATTGTCTGTGATTGGCTTCATTCAAATTATTATCTATTTGAAAGCCCAGTTGCAGTTATCCTATGATGGCAAAATTGCCCTCTTCCCCTTAACCCTAGCTGTTATCTTACAATTTATCAGAGTTTTGCTATTAACTTAGTTATAAAGAAATAGCTTTTCTCTGTACATTACAATAGTGAAATTATAGTGGATTAGATATGCACATTGAGGAAGTGGAGCCAAAATGGCAGCCCTAGAAAACAGTAAAGGCAACTCCCTTCCATAAAACTCCAAAGTCAGGGCAGGAGGATCTTTTAGACCCATCTGAGATACCACCAGATCCATACTAGGTAACTGTGAAGGAGACAGTATCAAGTGGCAGCTTTGTTGCCTGCCACCCAGGTCTGGGTCATAAGATTCAGGGTAAATTGAAAAGGTAGTTAGTTTTTTTTTTTGGTATCTTGGCACTTAGCACAGTATGAGGTACATAGCAGACATGTAATTAATGGATATTGATTGAGTCAGAAATAAGTCAGATGACTCTCTGGAATAATAATTCTTTGTAAGTTTGAGTGATGCTGAACTTCTGTAGGAATTGTGGGGAGTGGAGGATTTAAAACAATCTACTTATGTTATGGGGCCAGGAATCAGAAGACCCGCTTTCAAATCCATCCTCATTTACCAGTTTTGTGACTTAGGACAAGTCCCTTAATCCTGTTTGCCTCAACTTCCTCATCTGTAAAATGAACTGGAAAAATAAATAGCAAACCTCTCTATTCTTTTTTGCCAAGAAAGCCCCAGATGTGACCATGAAAAGTGCATGGATGCCACTGAAATGATTGAATAGTATTAAACTGAGAAGGGGACCTGAGCACTTGACAAAGAAAGGAGGAAGTTTGGGAGGAAGCAGCAGCCCAGTGTGGTTCTGACCTCAGGCACAGAGCTGCATCTCAGTTTTAGCACCTAATCCAGCCTGTAGAGGAATAACTAGGTAGGAATCTCATCAAAGAAAGTTCTCTGTTTGAACCAACATAAGTTTCCTAGTTGGCTGATAGAGGGCAAGTCCAACCCAGCTCAGGATTTTTGCCCAGCATAGACTAGGATGGATAGCAAACAAATTTTGCCTCAAAATAGATCACTTTGGGAGCATTGAAAGCTTGCACAGCACGCAAGCATGGCTCCAGGCTGTTCTTGAAATTCAGAAATAGCACAACGCTTAGTACCCCAAGGAAGCAGCAATAAGATAAAATAATAACTTTGCTCCAGAAGAGCTCCAGAGCCAAGCCCTAACATCAAATCTAAAGTCAAGAAATAATCTGGAAAAATGAGCAAACAAAAAAGAATCCTACCAAAAGGAGCAAGGAAGCCCAAGATACAAATTCAGAAGAAAATGACTCCAAAAATACTTATAAGCAGAACATCAGAGAAAGATATAACTTGGGCGGAAATTCGGCTAGAATGCCTAGAAGAAATGAAGCAAGAGTTTTAAAAAATGTATAAATGGAATGAGAGCACTTAGGAAAAATGGAAAAGAAATGAGAACTATGGAAGAAAGAATTAGAAAAGGAATTAACAGCTTGTTACAAGAGATACAAAACTTTGCTTAAAAAATATGAATTGACCAAAGAGAAGACAATGACTCCATGAGGCAACAAAAAAATATTAAAACATACTTCATAACCAATACAATTAACCTGGAAAAATAAACCATTGTTGAATGTTATAATAAATAAAACGTAGATTTTCTATTAAAAGAAAATTTAAAAGAAAACTGTCTGAATTTTTAGAAGAGCAAGAATGCAAAGTGGAAATAGAAAAAAAAATTTCTTCTGAAATCCCAAAATGAAAATTACCAGATTATATCTAATATCCAGAACTTCCAGGTCAAAAGGACACTGAACTTCACTAGCTATAATTTAGCTAGTAAAGGAGAGAACTTGGAATACAGTATTCCAAAAGACAAAAAATATAGGTTTATAGTCATGAATAACTTAAAAGGAAGAACTAAATATAATTCAGCATGGAAAAAATAGATTAATAAAATAGAGAGATTCCAAGCATTCCTGATGAATAGACCAGAGCTACATAGAAACTTGGAAATTAAAACAGCAGTGAAAAGAAGCATAAAAAGGTTAACATGAATTAACAATGATAAAGTATTAAACAAGGACAAATTGTTTACATCCTAATATGGAGAGATAAATATATCTCCTCTGAACCTAATCTTTATCTGGGGTCACTGAGGGAGTCTCTCTCAGTGGACCAAACCTGGAAATGGTTCTTTTATGTCATGTTGATCTTAGAGATGAATGGAAAGAGAGGGGAAGAGGAAAACATTATGTGGTAGGAGTGAGAAAGAAAGGAAAGTTAGAGAAAATTATAGTTGGGGTGTGCAGGTTGATGTGGAGGGGGAACATTTGACATTTGTCTGATCTGAACTCGTCAAAAGAAGGGTGCAGTTGAGTGCAGAAATTTTATTTTATTCAAGAGGGAAATAGGAAAGGGAGGGATTAGTTCTAATCAAACTAAAACTATAAATGTATAAAATTTACGTTTTGAAGTAGCAAAGAATGGGAGTCTTAGGGAATGTCTATAAACTGAGGGATAAACAAATAAGTTATAGTATATATATGTGATGGGATACTGTTATATTAGGGCGTCATCCTTTTCATTAACTCTTCCCCCTTCTACTCCTTCCTCCCCATATTCAATTATTGTCAGTTCTGAGCAGTTCTATCTTTGCCACACTTGCCTTCTCTGGTTAGCACCATTTCGCATCTTCGTCACTTCTCACCTGGACAATTGCTGTTGCTTTCTGGTTTCCTTTCCTCAAGTCTCTCTCCACTCCAACCTAGCCTTCACTCACCTGCCTGAATAGAGATTTTCCTATAAAGTCACATCTGCTCACACTGCTCCTGTATGGACTCAAAGGGCTCCCTATAAAGAGATTAAATGTAAAACCCTCTATAGCATTTAGTACTCAAATCACCTTCACCCTTCATGATCTATGTTTCTTTGACTATCACGACACCATATTCTTTTCATTTTTCTCCTATGGCTTGGTGCCCCTGTTGCCTTTGATATAATCTTTTTGCTTACTCCTCTCCTAATGTTGGTATTCTCCAGTGAGGTGAGAGTTACAGATTCTTGAATAATATGAACTATTTAATTCTTGGCCATATTCTTTTCTCTGTGTTTTATTTTCCACTGAGTGTATTGGACAGGGATTATTTTTGCCTTTCTTTATCCTCTGGTTTAGCACAGTGCTTAGCAAGTAGTAAATATAAATGCTTATTGACCAAGTCCCAAGACTTCCTGTCTCCTCTTTATGTAAATGTCTTCTAAAACAGGGCCTCTTAAACTTTTTGTACTTGTGACCCCTTTTTGCCCAAGAAATTTTTGTGACTCTGGGTATATAGGTATAGGTAGCCCCCACATTGAGTTGCTCAGCCCACAGTATAAGAACCTTGGTTCTAAAAACAAAACACCTGGTTTCACATCTCTTTGGCTCTTTAAGAGGTAGAAGGGGGGAATCATGTCAGTGATATTACTCTTCTCCTGGTTTAAGATCTTGAAGTCATCACTGTTTATTAAGTTGAATTTTTTTTCTCCCATGTCCTACAATTCAACACAGTTTGTACCCGCTGTAAGTGCCCATTGACAGAATGTTGAGTCATTGAACCTAATGGATTCTTTTCCATTTCCACTGCCACTATCTTAGATCAGCTTGTTACTCCCTCATACCTTCTCTTAATTTGTCTTCTAACTTTTCTTTTTTCAATCCATCTTGCATGTAGGATCTTGATCTTCTCATTCTCCTTTTTATCCTGGTGTGCAAGGCCCCTAGAGACTAGTCCCAGATGCTCCTTCTCAGCCCTACCTTCTACTATTTGTACATATTACTTGGATTGCTAAATGGATTCTTTGTTAGATACTTGCCCTTTCCTGGCATTTCGTCGGTGATACCATTCCCTCTGCCTGTATTGACTTCCCGTGTCATCTTCTAGTATTGACTCTAATTTTTGTCATCTTTGAAGAGTTGGTATTTCTCTTCAAATCCTTTGACCACTTGTATTATTAGGGAGTGCTTTCTGTTATGTCACACACATATATGACAATTCCTTAAATATCCTGCTGCCATTTTCTCACTAGAGATAATTAAATTATGTGTGTTGGAAAGCAGCTGTTTCCCAAATTCCTGATCTTGCCATCACTCTTTTTGATTCTCAGTCCTTTCATTAAAGTTAGTGGCAAGATTTTCTGCTGAGGAGAGAGAGACAAATTCAGGGGAGGAAGAGAATAGGTAGTTTGAGAAAATAAAGTTTGAGGAAAGTGAAAGTTGATCTTGGAAGAATGAGCAAAAGAATTGTCATGCATCAGTGAGGGTTCAGTTGTTGAACTGAAGTTCATAAATGGTCTACATATTTGGTGACACAATTTTGTTAAGCCTAGTCTTCTAAGTAAATTCGAAAGGAATTTCCTGTGTTCAGATGTTTTTTGTGGATTTTTTTTTTTGGTGGTGGTTCTCATTCAGAATATTGTCCAACTATGTGTATTTTACCTTTAGGGTTTTTCCATTTCATCATTGTGAATGTTCTCTTCATAACTTTGTAAATGGTTTTGAGAGCGATGACTGAATAAAAGTCATCACCATTTTTCTTTATAAACAATATGATAATGAACTTCCTTGAACTTCTCAGAAAAGAGATACTCATTGCCATATTTAAATGATCCTTTTTAAGGACCTAGGAGGGTTTTCATTCCACTAATGAAGCCTTCAACAATAAAAAATCAGCACCATAATATGTTACCAGATAGGACCTTAATGGAGAGGATGTATGTATGTGTGTAGACATGTTTTGCACACATTTCATAGTTTTTAAACAGTGTGAAGTTCATATTTAGTGGTTTTCCTAAAAGCATCAGTGTAAAATTCCATTTAAAGCAATTACCAATGAAATAGGCTTAAAACAGGTTTTTGAGACAAAGTTGCAGTTACCTTTTGTTGTACCCAGTGAAGGAAGGTAAAGGGAAGCTCTGTTTAGTTGCATCTGACTCATGACCCTTTTAGGATTTTCTTGGCAAAGATACTGGACTGGTTTGCCATTTCCTTCTCTAGCTCATTTTATACATGAGGAAACTGAGGCAGACTGGGTTAAGTGACTTGCCCTGGATCACACTGAGTGACTGAACTTGGATTTGGACTCCAGCCTTGCTGACTCTTGGCCCATGCTCTCTAACCGGGCCCCCTTGCTGCGCAGAGTGAGGTAGGAAAACCAGCCTAACAAGCTGCAGAATTAGAGGAAACTGGTACCATTGCACTTTCCCCCTTAGATTTCTTCTTACCTGCATTATTCTAGTGGAATTAGTCCTTGTCCAAGATCTTCCCTTCAGTCCCTTTTGACTATGAAAAGAATCTTGCTAATGTACAGTTCTGACATGTCCTTTGCCTTCAGTGACATCCCACCATTACCACTGCCTTTTTTTTTTTTTTTTTCATTTTTTTTAACCAGAATTGTGATTTCATAGGTTCAGGGAGCTTTGCTGGAACTAATTCTCACACATGCTAGGGGTTCATAGCTTTTGTGTGTGTCATGGAACCCTTTTGAAATCTGGTTTAATGCTACTAATGTATGCTGTTGATATTCATGACTGAAGAAAATGCTAAATTTCCCTTAGAGATTAGTGAAAAATACAGATGTAATTCCCTCCTTGATTTCCCACTCCCCAACCTAAGTTCATAGATGCTAGGAAATCTATCTGTGGACCTCTTTGTATCTGCATTTGCTGTGTAATTAGGAGTCTTAGTTGTCTTCCTCTGGGAAGGCTAAGTGACATGCCAAGGGTCGTGTAGCCAGTTTGTTTCAGATCCAGGGATACTGACTTAGCTGTTCTTTTATAAAGATACTCCATCTTTAGCTCTGGACAGTTCACTTGCTATGTCCCCTGTTCCAGGAATGCTCTGAGCTGAGTTTCCTTGAAGTCACAACTAAAGTCCTGCATTCTATGAGAAGTTTTTCCTGATCCCCATTTCCCCACTATAGATTATTTCCTTAACTTGTTGTACATAGTTGTTTGCATCTTATCCTCCCCATGAATTTATTGAGTATAGGAACTGTCTTTTTATATCCCTAGAACTTTGAGGAACACTAGGCATATAATGAAATAAATACTCCCATCTCACTGACTGAGGCAGAGCTTTGATTCAGGGCCCCTCTTGGTTCTCCATACACTGTATTGATGGTCAGCAAACTACAGCTAAGAGCCAGATCCAGCTTGTTTGGGTATGAGTGACAAGGTAAGAATGTTTTTTACATTTGTAATACAGTAAAACTTATTTTAAAAATGTAAAAACCATTTTAAAATTAGACTGTAAAAAAAAAAAAGGCAGCAGCAGGACTTGGCCTTCTGATCATAGTTTTCTGACCCTTGCATTACACTTAACTCCTTGTTATTTGTCTATAATATGATCAGAGTGGATTTGATTTAAAGTTAATTGATTTATATCCAGATTTGATTCATAATTTAAATCACTAGTTAGTAAGATTTAATTTAATATTTTTATTACATTAAACAATAAAGTGAATTTCTACTGTCAGATATAGCTTTAGTAATATTTTTGTAATTTAGAACTAGTTTTAGGTTTGATCCCGATTAATGAACTTCTGGGGGAAAAGTTACTTTGTACCTTTTGGGTAAAAAAACCACTTATCCTTAAAAAAAAATAGAGAAAACTATGAAAGTAAAAAGCACATTTTTAAGCAGAAATTTAGTTAGGGTAGTGGTGTTTTGGTGTTTTTTTTTTTTTTTTTTTTTTTTTTTTTGAGAGTCACATTCAAAGTTAAACTAAGTTGCTTTAAAAGTAAAGGACATGGGCAGCTAAGTGGTACAGTGGATAGAGCACCAGTCCTGAAGTCAGGAGGATCTGAGTTCAAATGTAGCCTCAGACACAACACTTTCTAGCTGTGTGACCCTGGGCAAGTCACTTAACTCCAATTGCCTCAGCAAAAAACAGAAAAGAACAAAATACAGCTGGGGTAAAGAAAACGGTGTTCAGGTAAGCAGAGAAAGAAGGAATAGGGCAAGAGAGTAAGAAGAAACATTCTCAGGAAATCTCATGACTTCTCATATCTTTCCCAGGCAATCACCCCTGCACTAGCTACTCTCTTCTCCATTCCCATCATGGCCCCTTGATGAACCATTTAAGTTTTACATGCCCTCCTGAGTTCCTTGCCCCCTATCATTGCATTGCAGAATTTTTACTCAATTGGGCCTTTATTGCTGCAAGGCAGTACTTTACTATCGTAATTAATTCACTCTTACACTTATTACCAGGCTCTTTCAAAACTTTTTAACTCTTTTCAAACCTCCCACAGTTCCCCTTTCTCTTAGTTTGATTTTTATTTTACTGAAAAAATTGAGGCCATTTAATTGAGGACTTCTTTTTCTCCCCTCTTCCTCATTTCATATTGCCCAGATGTATTCTGTTCTTATCTCCTCCTTCACTTCTGTTTCACATGAGGTGGCCTTTCTTTTTGCCAAGGCAAACCCTTTCATGTATGATACCATTTCATTCTGTCTTCTCTGACAATTTGCCCCCTTTCTTGCTTACCTTCAATCTTCATGTGTCCCACTTGCTTTCCCACTGCTTACAAACAAATCTCCCTCATTCCTCAAATACCCTAACTTGATCTATTCATGTAGGCTAAACTCTTTCCCTCAATAGTTTCTGTTTTTACAATTATATGTAAAGATAGTTTTCAGTTTTCATTTTTTGAGTTCTAAATTTTTTCTCCCTTAGCTTTCCTTTTCCTAAGGCAGTAAGCAATCTGATTTCTGGTTATATACATGTACAGTCATTTCAAACTTATTTCCCTATTTGCCATGTTGTGAGAGAAAAATTGAAACAAAAGGAAAAAATATATGAGAAAGAAAAATCAAACAAATGCTTTGATTTGCATGCAGTTTCCATAGTTCACCCTCTGGATCCAGGTGGCATTTTCCATCCCACGTTTATTGGAATTGTCTTGGTTCACAAAACAGCATGGTCTATCACAATTGATCTTTCCATAATCTTGTTGTCACTTTCTCCTGGTTCTGCTTACTTCACTCATCAGTTCATGTAAGTCTAAAATCGGCCTGCTGATCATTTCTTAGTGAACAGGAATATTCCATTGCTTTCAAATTCCCTAACTCATTCAGCCATTCACCAACAGATGGGCATCCAGTGACTGAACTCCTGAAGAAAGCTTTTCTGCACTCCTTTTCACTCTTCTTCCCAGCATCATTCAGCCAAGCCTGTTGCCTCCAACATGACTACTAATGTGATTGTCACTTCTATAGCTTTTTTCCAGTCCTCATCCTTCTTGACCTTTCAGAGGCCTTTTGACACTCGTGACCCCTCCTTGGTTTTCTCCTTGCTTCATTTCCTCCTTGGCTAATCGGCCCTTCTCTGTTGGCTTTATTGAATCTTCATACTGCTCATGGCCGCTCATCATGGATGTTCTGTAGTCTCTGACCCCCTTCTCCCTCTATTACTGTTCCACTTGGAGATCTTACCCCAGAGATGGGCTTTAATGGCCCGAGCTTCTGCCCTGACTGCCAGCCCTGCTGCTGCCCCACTGCCTTTCGGACGCCTCAGCCTGGGCGTCCTGTAGGTGTCTGAAACTCTGCTTGTTCCAAACTGAATGGGTCCTCCTTTCCCCAGGCCCTTTCCTTGTGTTGTGGAGGCTGTCACCATTCTCCTGGTCACTCACTCATAGCCTGGCAGTCCTCCCTGGTCCTGCTCTCTCCTCCCTCCCCCAGCCGTCCTCATCAAGGACTTTTGGATTCACTATCCTGCCCATTGACACTTTCTGCTCTCTCCTGAGACCCATTGCCTGGGTCAGTGTAGTAGCCTGCTCTAGTCCGTCGGAGGCGTCTGCTGCCCGCTACGCAGTCAGCGCCAGCAGCTCATGTCACTCCCCAAAGCTCCCCCCATCCCGGTCAGGCCGACAAGTGTCATCACCTCCCCTGTGCCTGCAGTGCTCTCCCTCATCTCTGCCTCTTGACCTCGCTGGCCTTCCTTGTACCTCAATTAAAATCATACCTTTTTATAGGAAGCTTTTGTGTGTGTGTGTGTGTGTGTGTGTGTGTGTCTGTGTCTGTGCGTATCTAATTTCTAGTGTTTTCCCTCTTGTTTATCCCCAGTTTATCCCCTGTCTTTTTTTGTATATAGTTGTTTTTATGTAGTCACTTCTCTGGCCTTGGAATCAGGAAAGCCCATCCTCATGAATTCAAATCCACTTAGGAGCTGTGTATGATCCTGGGCAAGGCATTTCACCCTGTTTGCCTCAGTTTTCTTTTCTATAAAATGAGCTGAAGAAGGAAATGGCAAAATCACTCAACATTTTTGCCAAGAAAATTCCAAATGCAGTAATGAAGAGTTGGAACTAAACTTTGCATTATTCAGAGAGGACTTTATCTTTGTACCCTCAAAGCTTAGCATGGCACCATAGGCCTGAATACATGTTTATGGGCTATAAACAATAGTCTCTAGTTGAATTTATCATGTGGGTATATCTCAGTTGGTAGACTTCAAAGTATTTTATATAGTCGAGTTATTTTAGATGGAGGTTTTTCTTTCCAATTCTTCCTATTGATTTCACAAAGGGTGTCCCAAAAGGGGCAGTTTTAAGCTATTTTACTTTTTTTTTTCCCCCCAGAGGTATTTAGTTTAAAAAACTGCAATAAGGCTTTTGGGACACCTTTTATAGAATATTTATATAGAAATTTAATAATTTGGGTGGATTTATTTTATATACTCCAAGTTTGCTGAGTTGTTTCAGTTAACCTTTAATTAATTCTGTAGGTGATTAAGTACACTATCATATTATAAGAGACAAGCATCTTTTCAAGAATTCTATAGACCCACTGATGAAACTAGGAAAGGAAAGAATTTTATTTTATATTCTATAAATAGCACTTGTCTAGAAGCACTGCCTTTTTTTCCCCTCCAGTCCTGAAATACAAGTCAATTCCCCATTGAGTGGGTACAGTAAGAGGGTTCTGCTTATCTGGAGAGCCTGATTCCCACCCATGAGTGTGAGCCTCTCCCCTTTGCGGTCACCTTATTTGTATACAGTTTAGTACCTCCCTTGATTGTCCTTTGGTTAGTACTACAGCCCATCCATAGTGTCTGATTCTCCTGCTTGGGTGTGACGCCCCACTCCCTGTTACATCTCATAGCATTTTTCTTATTCTAATTTATGGCTTCCCTCTATAGGTTTTGCAACCTTTTAATTTCATTCTTGGGTTTCAGTTTCTCTTAACTTTTCTAACTCTGGAAATATTTCCATTATCTTTCTCCAAAAAACTAAATAATTTCCCTTTTTCTTTGCCTAATGCTTATTCTCTCAATTTCCCCGTGTCTTATTGCTGTAGTCAGCATTTCTAGTATTTTAAATGGAAGTTGTGACAGTGCTTTCACTCATTTCCCTTCTGATTTTATTGGGAAAGATTCTAGTTTATTACATATTTGTTGTTTGCTTGTTCTTCAATCTTGTCCAACTCTTCATGAATCTGGGATTTGGGGTTTTCTTGGCAGAAATACCTGAGTGGTTTGCCAAGTCCTCCAGCTCATTTTAGATATGAAGAAACTGAGGCAAGCAAAGTTAAGCGACTTATCCAGGGTCACATCTCTAGTGTCTGAGGCTGTTTTTATACTTGGGAAGAGTCTTCTTGATTCTAGACCCAGTACTCTGTCCACAGTGCCACCCAGCTGCCCCATTATTATAGATAGTATCCTTTTTTAAAGTAGCTTTAAATTGCTCTAATACTTTTTGAGATCATCCTCTGAAATGGTAGCTTTTGATTTTAGATATGTACTCTTCTCATTTAAAGAAGACCATTTATTCTTGTACTGTATAGTGCTTTTAATAGAAATGGATGTTGTGTTCATCCAGTGCATATTCTGTATTGATTGAGCATAGGGTTTTTGCTCATTTTATTATTAATATTATCAACCTTCATTCCAGATAGAAATCCAAACTACTAGTCAGTGTATCATTTTTTGTGTATTTTGTTTTAGATTTTTTGGTAATATTTCATTTAAAATTTTTGTGTCACTGTTTATTATGAATATTGATTTATAGCAATAATCCTCAACATTTTGGTTTCAGGACTCTTTTTCATCTTTAAAAATTAGCGGAGACCATGTAAATTTTTTTTTTGTAATTAATAGTTTTTTATTTACAAGTTATATGCATGGGTAATTTTACAGCATTGGCAATTGCCAAACCTTTTGTTCCAATTTTTCCCCTCCCTCCCCCTATCCTCTCCCCTACATGGCAGGATGACTAATACATGTTAAATATGTTAAAGTATAAATTAAATAGAAAATAAGTACACATGTCCAAACCGTTATTTTGTTGTACAAAAAGAATCGGACTCTGAAATTGGGTAGAATTAGCCTGTGAAGGAAATCAAAAATGCAGGCAGACAAAAAAAATAGAGGGATTGGGAATTCTATGTAATGGTTCTTAGTCATCTCCTAGAGTTCTTTCGCTGGGTGTAGCTGGTTCAGTTCATTACTGCTCCATTGGAACTGATTTAGTTCATCTCATTGCTGGGGATGGCCAGGTCCATCAGAACTGGTCATCATATAGTATTGTTTTTGAAGTATATAATGATCTCCTGGTCCTGCTCATTTCACTCAGCATCAGTTCATGTAAGTCTCTTCAGGCCTTTCTAAAATCATTTCGCTGGTCATTTCTTACAGAACAATAATATTCCATAACATTCATATACCACAATTTACCCAACAATTCTCCAACTGATGGGCATCCATTCAGTTTCCAGTTTCTAGGCACTACAAACAGGGCTGCCACAAATATTTTGGCACATACAGGTCCCTTTCCCTTCTGTGTCCGGTGCCCTCCTTATCTCTATCTTCACCTTTTTCCTTAACTATGCTTTAACCTTGCTTCCAAACCCAATAATAAACCTCTTTTATCAATCTAAAAATAAATAAATAACTAAATTAGAGGAACACAGGATAGTTTACCACTCAGACCTGTGGAAGAGGAAGAAATTTATGACCAAAGAAGAACTAGAGATCATTACTGATCACAAAATAGAAAATTTTGATTGTATCAAATTGAAAAGTTTTTGTACAAAAAAAATTAATGCAGGCAAGATTAGAAGGGAAGCAATAAATTGGGAAAACATTTTTACAGGTTCTGATAAAGGCCTCATTTCCAAAATATATGGAGAATTGATTCTAATTTATAAGAAATCAAGCCATTCTCCAGTTGATAAATGGTCAAAGGATATGAACAAAGAAATATGAAAAGATGCTCCAAGTCATTATTAATCAGAGAAATGCAAATTTAAGACAACTCTGAGATACCACTACTCACCTGTCAGATTGGCTAGAATGACAGGGAAAGATGATGTGTAATGTTGGAGCAGATGTAGGAAAATAGGGACCATGTAAATGCTTAAACAATATTGAGGATTCACTTCTTGTTTATGTGGGTTCTATTAATATTTACTTCATTAAAAATTCAAATTGATAAATATTTAATGCATTGAAATTAACACTAAGAACCCATTACATGTCAACAAATGATAATTTTAATGAAAAGTTATTTCCAAAACAAAAAACTGTGAAAAGGATAACATTGTTTTACACATTTTTGCAAATCTTCACTGTCTGGCTTAATTGACTTCTGCTGTACACATGTTGCAATGTGATATTTTGGTTGAAATATGTGAAGAAAATCTGGCCTTACACAGATTTATAGTTGGAAAAAAGCATTTTAATAGACAAATATAATATTTTAGTTGTATTTTTTTAACAAAAAAATTTAGAAATTATTATGAAAATAATTTTGAATTTACAGACCCTTGAAAGGGTTGCCCCTGTGTTACACAGAAAACTTTTTTTTATTTTGTTTTGTTTTAATTCCCCATGGTTTATTTTTCAATTCCATATCTATATCAAAGGAGATATTTGATAAGCTCTCTTTTGCAGCTTTTGAAAATGGTGTTTAATATTGAAATTAATTTTATCACGCGTGTTTGTTAGAATTAACTTGTAAATCTATCTGACCCTGGGGTTTTTTCCTTTGGTGGTTTGATTTCCTCTTCTGAGATTGGGTTGTTTAAATTCCCTATTTCTTGTTCTATTAGCTTGGGTATTTTATACTTTGGCAAATATTTGTTTACTTAAATGTTTTACGTTTTATTGACATGTAGGTAATATATGAGGCAGTATAGTTTCTAATTTTAAATAGCATAATTTCTAAAAAATAAAAATGAAAATAATTTGGATATTGAGGTTTTATTTGGGGAGTACATTGTCGTGGATTAAACTAATTAGGAAGATTTGGGCCAATTTATCAGGTTTGTTGAGAATTCCTTTTTCACTTGCCTCTGGGAATTTCAGTTTTTTAATCAAATTAGGTAATAGTTGATAGTTGATGATCAAATCCATTTTGATTTGATTTGTCAAAACAGCTCTTGGTTTCACTTATCAATACAGTGAGTTTTTTTTCAATTCCATTAAGAGGTTTCTGAAAAAAATGAGAAATGGAGACTAAATAATTTAATCCTAAGGACATGATAGGTCAAAGAAGACATAGAAATGATCATTTTACTAAAGATGACATTAAAAATGTCATCAAAAGGGCAAATAAGATGACATAAAAAATGACAATGCAACAATAAAATTTTTAAAGGTGACCAAAGTAATCCTTAAGGGAAAATTTATCTCTTAAAGCTTATTTTTTTTTTTTTAAGAGAAAAGAAAGAAAAAATCAATTAATGTGGAGTGCAACTAAAAAAACTAGAAAATAAATCTTCCCCCCCCCCCGCCCCCCCAATTTTTTCCCCCTGAGGCAATTGAGTTAAATGACTTGCCCAGGGTCACACAGCTAGGAAGTGTTAAGTGTCTGAGGTCAAATTTGAACTCGGGTCCTCCTCACTTCAGGGCTGGTGCTTTATCCACTGGACCACCTAGCTGCCCCTCCCCCTATTTTTAAAAAAACCTTAATTTTCCAATCTTTTACCTTTGTCCTGTTCTTATTGTCTCATGAAATCATTGATTTTTGTTCTATCTGCTATAGTTTCCAGGGAGTCCATTTATTACGTTAAGGATTCTGGCTTTCTCTGCTAAGCTATATATTCTCTTTCTAATTCTTCCTGCCAGAACTAAATGTTCTTCTACTTCGTTAAATGAAGCTCTAGCTTCATCTTCACCCAAAATCTCCTTTTACTCTTCTGGTTTCTAGATTTCTTAGACCAGCAAATGTTCTCTTTATAGCATTCTATTATACAATTCTATTCCATCTCCTATCCTCTTTAACCTATGTTCTTTAATTTACTTGAAATATATCTACTCACTAATCCTTGTTTCTGTCATATTTTCACTTCATTTTTCACAATCCTGGCCACATAACATAACATTTTGCTTGTGTAACTGCTGTGCTTAAAAACTTTCAAGAGCTGCCCACTTCTTATTGACTGAGTATAAATTCTTGGTACTGACTTTGAAAACTCCTGCTAAACTGGCCCAAACCTTCCTGTCCACTTTTGTCTGCTATAGTGTGCTCCCCAAATATGATCTCAATCCAAATGATTTCCATCTTTAATTTCATTTTAAAGTGCATTTTTAATAAGTCTACTATGTCCCAACACTAATAAATAAACTCACTCTCTGTACCTACTATCAATTTATAGCTTATATTTAATTCCTCTGAAGTCCTCCAGTGCTTCATTGTGTTCTGGTTATCCAGGTTCTAGAAGGATTTTATCTTCTATTGGACTTCCTGCCTCTCATGAGAGCATAAGCCAGTGTAAGTGGAGGCTCACCACTAAGTTAATTGCGGGATGACAAATTTTTGATGAACAAATAGTTGCAGAGAGTTCTCATTCGGGTCAGACGTCCAGGACAAAATGCCTAATTACATTGTAAGACAGATCAGAGCTCAGCTTCGGCTCTCTGGGGCAGCAGAAGCCCTGCTCTGTAGCAGACTAAATCTGGCAGGCCTAAGGCCAACTGCTTTTGTGGGGGGGCATTGGTTCTGGGGATTCAGTGCTCTGACATCCCTCTGCAGTCTTCAGGAGACCTGGTGGTGGGTGCCACTTTATCCACCGCTCTCCATTCTACCACATGAAGACACTGAAATCTGTCACTCCTCATTGCTATGCTTAAGTCAGCGATTGCTAAGGCAGAAGTCCTTTCCTTTTATCTGGCAAGAGGAGTCCCCAGACAGGAGGGGTTCCAGGAACTGGAGAGCCGCATTGGACAGGTCCTCGAGGGCTTGAGTGTTCCTTGAGCAGTCAGATTTTCTGTACTCCAAGAAGATCAGATGCTGAGGGAAGAGATCCAGGGTTTAAGGGGGTGGGATGGGAATTTCCTGCAAAACACAGAGGTGAGGTCAGTCGGGTTTTTCACAACTGTCTTAGGTCATGATCTTGATAAAAGGAACATAATCACAGGTGATTATTGTTTCAGTATTGTTGCTGCCTGTGGACCAAGTTCTATTGGTTCACGAAGGCCCTTGCTTAAGTGTAGGTCTGTCATGTTACCCCATCCTTGAAGGCCTCCCTTGGGATCTAGCCACTTATATATATATATAAAATATGTTTCTACTCATTTCACTCAGCATCAGTTCACAGAAGTTTCTCCAGGCCTTTCTGAAATCATCCTGCTGATCATTTCCATATAGATATTTGATCTATTTCTAAAAAGAAGCTATATGGGGCAGCTAGATGGTGAAGTAGATAGAGCACCAACTCTCAAGTCAGGAGGGACCTGGGTTCAAATTTGATCTTAGTCACTTAACACTTCTGGCTGTGTGACCCTGGGCAAGTCACTTAATCCCAACTGCTTCAGCAAAAAAAAAAAAAAAAAAGAAAGAACATAATGTTCAAAAATGTTTATAGCAGTTCTCTTTGTGATGGTAAAGAATTAGAAATGGCAGGGATAACCATCAATTCGGGAACGACTAAATAAGTTGTGGTATATAATTATGATGGAGAACTGCTGTGCTATAAGAAATGATGAGCTCAAAGATTTTAGAAAAAAATGAGAATAATGAAGAGCTAAATGAGCAAAACCAAGAAAACATTATATATAGTGATAACAATATTGTTTTAAGAATGGCTTTAAGTAAATACATTATTATGACATAATTATAAAGGACATATGAAAAAAGACATTATCTGTATTCAGAGAAAGACCTGATAAAGTAGGTACAGAATAATTCTTACACACACTTTGTCTAGTGGTAGCCATCTCTAACTTTCCCCCAAGAAAAATAAATTTACTTGTTAATTTTTTTTTTTTTTTTGTACATTTAAAATAGCAAGTTATACATAGTAGATATGCAGGTTCATATGTAATCATTTTTATTGTAGTGTTATAGAAATGCTTGTTTTATTCCATAAATTAAAATAAAAATTTAAAAATTGCTCTTGAAACTATTTAGCTGTAGGGATCTTAAAAAAGTTCTTCTGAACCACATTTTCCTTCTCCTCAAATGGTGCAAAGTAACACGGATCTCACAGAATTTTTGAGGGACTCATTTGGGATAATTGTTTTACTTTAGGGTGGTCCATAAATTCAGTAAGTATTAAACTAGAGCCTGCTTTACATAAGACCCTCTAATGGGCATTGGAGAATCAAAGGCAAAGGAAAAACATCCCCTTTCCTCAAAGATTCTATTTGGTAGAAGAAAAGACATTTATAGAGAAATAAGTTCAAAGTAAATTTGATAGAAAAAAGAACACTATCTCCTGGGAGATGGAACTGAGGAAAGATTGGTAAAGGCCTCCCTTGAAGAGGAACCCCTGAACTTAGCTTTGAAGATATCCAGATAGAACTATTTTCTAGGCAGTAAATAAGTAGAAAGCTGCAAGAGAGAATAATGTGAAATGAGCTAGGAAAGCTTGGTTGGAACTAGATTGTAGAAGGCTTTAAATATCAAACTGAAGAGTATATTTTTCCTACAGTGTCAATAGGGATCCACTGAAGCTTCTTGAGTAAGAAAATGACTAAAAAATAAAAAAGCAATTAAAAAAATGATTTCTTAGAGGGAGAAGAGAACCTGTGATTTCGTTGGTATAGGGAATTCCCAGTATGGAAATTCCCCCCGGAGCACAAAGAAGATAGTTGTCCATTGTCACACAGCTCATGTCAGAGAATTTGAACCCAAGTCTTCCTGACGGCAAATACAGTGTTATATGGAATCTTATTGATAAGGGTGTTTTCTTCAGAAATGGTGACGGGTCACCATTTAATAAAAAAAGCTGGAGAGATCTCTAGAAGCAAAGCAAAGTTTATTATACATTCTCCCGAGAAGGGCCTACCATCCATCGAGCAGAGGATGGAAGAGAGGAAGCACCTTCTGGGGCAGGGTCAACACTTTTAATCCCTAATGCAAATACTCCCTCCCACCACTGACCCTCACCCTCATTGGCTGAGGATCTTACATTCTAAATGCTGGAACTACCCAAGAAATTGAACTTGACCAATAAGTACAGAGTTGTCCATATTTGACTGAAATGGGGAGAAAATGATGTTACAGGAGAATAGCAGGAAGGGTACTTGGGTATGCCTTGGATCAATGCTCAAAGTCCTTCAGGCCTCCTCAAACTCTGATTGTAGATGAAGCCTTATTCGATTTTCACAACTGTCTTGAAAGATCTTACCTCATCTCATTCAATACCTGTCTGTCTTGTGTGATTCCTATTCATGTCTTCCCATAAATTCACCTAACATGCCAGAGGCCTTAAACTTTTTTTTAACTCCTTCTGACATATATAAGAAGTACTAAGCAGGGATAAATGGAGAGGCACAGAGTAAAATGAACTTAAAGCTAAAGAAAGAAAGGTCTAATCAATGGACAATCAGGTTTCCAATACTCTATGGATATGAAAGAAATAGGAGGGAAGAGACCCTGAGTAATGCCAGTATTTTGAGTGGATCCCTTGTGATATGTGTGGAAGAATATGAGAAGGATCCCACATGATAAGCAGCAAAAATCAGTTAAGTAAATCAGCTAACATTTGTCAGAAGCTTACTTGCAAGAGGCCCTGTACAAAAACATGCACCCTTTCCTCAAGGAGCATAGTGGGAAATACTATGCAAATTTTATATATACAGTGTAAATTGGAAGATAATCCCAGAAGATGGAGCACAAGCAGTGAAGAAAACTGGGAAAGACTTCTTTTAAAAGGTGGAATTTGAGTATAGAAGAGAAGGAAAGAAGAAGGAAACATTATAGACATGGAGTGTCTAGTGAAAAGGCATGGAGTCCAGAGATGGACTGTTTTCTCCAAGAAAAATAAAGATGTGTAAGGAAACAATTCAAATTCATAAGAAAAAAAAAACTTCAGTTAAAATAAATGGCCTAAGGATATGATGAGGAAATTGTCAAGTGTAGAAACTCAGTCTGTTTATAACCATATTTTTGGTTTTTGTCATTTACTTTTTTACTTTTTATTATTTTTTTATTATAACTTTTTATGGACAGAACCCATGCCTGGGTAATTCATTATCCTTTGCAATCACTTCTGTTCTGACTTTTCCCTTCCCTCCCTCTGCCCCCTCCCCCAGATGGTAATTAGTCCTATACATGTTAAATGTGTCACAGTATATCCTAGGTAGAATATATGTGTGCATAACTGAACAGTTCTCTTGTTGCACAGGAAGAATTGGATTCAGAAGGTAGAAATAACCTGGGAAGAAAAAAATGCATACAGTTTACATTCATTTCCCAGTGTTCTTTCTTTGGGTGTAGCAGCTTCTGTCCTTCCTTGATCAATTGGAACTGAGTTAGATCTCTTTGTTGAAGAATATAACCATATTTTTTTAAAAATTCCAAATCACTAGTAATTAAAAAAAAACAAAAACAAATGAAAGCCGTTCTGAGAATCTACCTTAACCCTCTTCAGAATGGCAAAGTTGACAAAAAAGGAAAATATTAAATGTTTGTGTGGGAAATAGGTATATTGATACATTGTTGGAGGACCTGTGAATGGGTGCAACCATTCTGGAAAGCAATTTGGAATTATTTACAAAAAGTCGATGAAACAGCAGGCCCTTTGATCCAGTTCTAGGTGTACTCCTGTATCCAAAAGATATCACAGACATAGAAAAAGATCCTATTGTACAAAAATTATTGCAGCATTTTTTTGTAGTGGTAAAAACTGGAAACTAAAGGGATACTCATTAATTGAGAAATGCCTGAATAACTTGTATTTGATTGTGATGGAATAATATAGGATTGTAACATTTAAGGAAATAGATAATTTCAAAGAGACATGACATAAAGCTAAGTACTTTACAAATCTCATTTGATAACATCAACATTAAAAATAATTTTGAAGACTTAGACTGAATAATAAGAGGAGACTGAATAATAAGAGGAACTAAGAGAACAATTTATATAATAGTACTGTAAAGACAGCAAGCTGTAAAAACTTGCACCATTCATGATTCCAGAGAACCAGCGAGGAAGTGTGTGTGTGTGTGTGTGGGCGCACGCGTGCTTATGCATATATGTCAATGGAGGAACTTGCATATATGTTAAAAGAAATGTAGTTTTTCTTCCTTTTTTTTTCTTAAATGATGATACATGTAGAAATGAAAAAAATTTCTGTTAAAAATAAACGGACGGTGCTACAGATGTGGAATATTTTATGTACTTAAAGATGAAGCTACTATATTGTTAATTTTGCTTAATTGCTTTACTTTGTTACAAAAAGACCTTATAACACTAAGTGGGGTTAATCTGTGTTTTTAATGTAAAAACAATACGTCAGCAAAGCTTTTGTTAAAAAATAGAAGAAAATGTAAGTTAATTGATCAAAAATAACTAATCTGCAAACCATGTAAAGAAGAGATAACCTTTTCACATTTGCAACTATCAAAACTTAAGAAAAATATGTTGAATGATAGCATCATGGATATCTCAATAGCCTATAACATTGGGCCAATTCTAAAATTTTATTCCATCTTCTGTTGAGGTCTTTTTGAGTTGAAATGAAAATGAAGCTATCACCAAAATAAAGTTAAAATTCTTCAGTAACTGAAACCTTATTATCTAGAAAATAGATAATTACAGCAGTGCCCCTGTTCTGAATAGATAGGTGATAGACTCTGAGAACAAAATATTGGGTACATTTTTTGGGATACTTTTGTTTAGTTAAATAAGTGTGTAAAGTAAGTTAAATGAGTGTAAACAATTATAGATGGGAGATGTGGGTAAACAGTTAATGAAAGAAGAAAGGGGCATTTTAATGGACCCCAGATTTAACTGAGTCAGCATGGTGATATACAGTCTGACAAGTGACCATTCATGAGCAGATAAACCTTAGAGCCTAGGAACCACAGTTTTCTCTAGACCATTGCCCTTGCCTCCAGTTTCGATCTTTCCGCCTCCAGTAAGGAGAGCAACCTTTGTGGGAATGGAACCCAACATCCTTAGTAATATCAGCCATTGCCCAACTAACTGCTTCTAAGAGGCAGATGAACCCAAGAGCTTTGGAAGCAGAGCACCATCTGGACCCACAGCACTGCTGAAGGCTTGTTGTTCTTTGTAGCCATTGTTGTCCTTTAGAGATGTGACTTTATAACTTCTGTAGATGTATGATTCCTGTCTATTCAGTTACTGAAGATCTAGAAAATAAAAGTTTTTGATACCAAAGTCCCTGGTACCTCAGAAATGAAGAGGATTTTATTAATGGTAATAACATTAGAGAAGATTTTGTTACCATTTGTTTTTTTACTACATCACACAAAGAATCCTCTTACTTTAAGCTGAAATATCCAACTTGTGCTATCTTGCTGTATTTAGAATGTGAGTTCTTTGAATATGGAGATTGTTTTATTTTGTGTGTCTCTAGCATCTTGTACAATTCTTTGCACAGAGTAAGCATTTAATGAACACCTTTTGCTTTATTTGGCTCAATTCCTTGTATATAGTAGCCACTAAATATTTCTTGAATTAAATTAGCTCCCTGTAGGTATTTAAACTTGGCAATTCTGACTGATCTAAATGAGAAAGATTAGAAATGCGAACAGGTGCTTCTTTGATATCTTGGCTGTTCTTTTATAATCTAGATCAGTGATATCAGACAAGTAGAAAATCACTATTTAACAAATAATACAATTTAATGGTAAAGCAAATAAAATTACCAAGACTCACAACCTTAACAACTATGTTACATTTTTATGTCTTGCTGAATGTTTCCCAATTACATTTTAATCCCATTTGGCAGTATTATGGCAAGGAGTTTGAACTCTCCCCCTAGACTGTAAACATTTTTCCTCTACTTGGTCTTTTATGAATAGTGCATGCTCACTTGAGTAATTATGGATATCATTTGGGAATCTCTCCTTGTATTCTGAACCTTAAGCATAAATGCATGTTTACTGAGTTATAGACACATGAAATAAAATATATATGATAATTGCTTTCCTGTTTGTCTTAATAGGAAAAATTATTCATAATTTGAAACCACATATACAAGGATTAAAGAATATATTTTCATAGTGTGGGATAGTGTCTTATTTATATTAATGCTATCATTTATAATGATACATTAATCTCTTTCAGCTTGGGAAGCTGCACAAAATCATAAGGCTGAGTGAAGTGGAACACTGTCAGAAGTATTTTTACAAGTAAAATGAAGACTAGTTTTTAAAGTAAGTTTATTTTTCTTTTTTGAAATATTAATTTAAACTTAATTAGAAATTAAATTAGAAATATGTGATGTAGCAGGTACTTGGCAAAGATCCTAGAATCTAGTGCAGCACATTTGTAGTATTGCCACCTACCGTGCAGTCTTTCCCTATCCCAAGCTCCAATCAGAAGGAAGGTAAGTGCCTAATTGGGCAACATGCATTAATTGAGCATTTCCTCTGTGCCAGACCTTCACATACTTGGTACTCAAAGGCACATGTGAGACAGCCTTTTCCTTTTAGGACTTTAGTTCAAATGAGGGAGACAAGGGAGACAACGTCTGCACATACCATTATAGAGAAAGTAAGGACACAGTGAATACAAAGTAGGTGAGGGTGGGGAGGGAAAGACCAGGAAGGGTGTAAGAAGAAAAGTGGCCTTGAGCTGAACAGGGAGATCGGAACGGTCATGTGAGTAAACATGTGTGACTGAATGAAGAGTCAAATGTAAGAGGACAATTTAAAATGTCAAACAGAGGAGTTTCCCCAAGACAGTGGGGCGTTTGTCAGACAAGGAGTCTTAAAATCCCTTTGGTGGCTGCGTGTTGGATGGAGTGGAGTGGGCAGGGTATTGCATCAAATAGGCAATTGCTTCTCCAAGCATGAGACAAGGTCCCAAACTAGGCTGTGTGAGTGGGGAAAGCATGAAGTTCTCAAGATGGGAAGGGCAAGATTCTCTCAATCCTGAGTAACACGGAAGAGGGAGGGTGGAAGCAAGACTGGAAATGGAGTTGGAAAGGGGGGGGGCGGTGTTTCTGACCAATAGAAGGAAGTTTGGCAGTGCTGGAGAGAGAATGGGGCTGAGGACAGAACCACTGGAGTACAGTCACAGTGAATGGGCATAACACGGATGGTGAGTAAGGAAGGCTGAGAAGGAAGGGTGGAGAGAGCTGAAGTGGCTCACAGGTCATGATTAGGAAAGGAAGCAGATAGCTTAGGAGAGGGTGATGGCCTGGCAGAATAAGGACTGGTGAGAGAGGGCAGGATCACTGAGAGCAAAGAATTAAGTCTGGAGAGAGGCTCTGGGAGAAAGGGAATGATGGGATGTCATCATGTGACAAAGGACTTTCATCAGGGAAATGGAATAGCTGTTGGCAAGATCCTCGTGGCGTCATCTGAGCAGGCTCAGAGATGTGGCCATTTCTTTATGAAGCTGAGGCAGAGTGGAAGAATCCATAGGAGTTGAGCAAGTCAGGGAGCTGGGAAATTAGGACATGTCAGTCATCCTCTGTAGGAGAGCACTTGGGATGGTGATGAATGCTGAGCCAAGTACTGAATTCTTTGAGAGAGTTGGGAAAGTGTGCCCAAGTAGTAAATATCAGCTGGGGGATGCAGATTGGGTAAGTGTGGATATTGGGAATCTCACAGTAGGAGCCAGTGCTGAACGATGGTGGCAGACGAAGGGTCTGTCTGCCTTCCCCACTTGGAACTGTGAGCAAAAAGTACTGCCAGTACTAGAGAGGGAGACCTAAGCTAAATCCTCATCCAGGAGGTACCTTAACTCATTAGGACCCGAAAATCGTGAGAATAAGAGTCATAGACTGGGAATTCCAGAGAGTACAGTGGAAGGAATAGGCAGATAATGAACATAGTATGGCAACACTGAGCTCAGTGGGGTTGAGAAAGTGGACAGCAGGGCGGTCGGTTAGCTTCTCTAAATGGATTTCAAAAAAATAGGAAAATAATACCTGATCTCAAGGATTTTATGCTCCAATTTAAGAGAAAAATACCTCAACATATAGAAAAGATCATTCAGGTATTGATTGAAGGGCTGCAGTGTTCCTATGGACTTATAATGGGTCCTCGGGAGAATAGACTTCTCTATCATCAAGAAGATGTCTCCCTGGCTTCTTAGGTGACCCAAATTTTTTATTCTTTGGAGATTGTGGTGTTCTATGATTCCCAGCGATATAGCAACACCTCTCGCCCCCACCCCCCAAATAAAAATCCAACCCTGTAATAGATAGTTAAAATCAAGCTAATATTGCAAATGACTCCCAAGGTGATTATCTTACAATGTATGTTATTTTGCATTTTGAGTCCAGAGATGGATAGCTTTGGTTGAAAAGTTGGTTATTACTTGTCCTATAAATAGTTCTCCTGATTAATCCCTTCACTCTGCAGTAGTTCATATGTGTTTTCTCAGATTTCCATTTATCCTTTTTGTCATATCTTGAAGTGCAATAATATTCCATTACATTCATATACCATCACCTCATCAGCCATTCCTCAATGGCTACCCACTTTATTTTTAATTCTTTGCTAGAATAGAAAGTGCTACTATAAATACTTTTATATGTATGGATCCATTCCCTTTTCTATCTCTTTGGGGTCTATACTTAATCATGCTTATTGTTGAATAAAGTATTCATGATATGCAGGCATGATGAGACTTAACTCTTTTAGTCTTGATCCTATTTTCCTCCTTTTTTTTTTCAAGCCTCAGTTCCTGCCTTTGCATTAAAGTCACTGATTATCAAGATATGTGTAATGTAGATTTAGTTTAAAGATGTTTATTGAGTTACATATATAATGTTTCTATTTCTTCATTCTCTAAAGTCAGTGTAACTGCAGAAACTGCAGTTTTCTTCAAGAATGTTTGTTTGGTTATTATGTACATGTAAAGTGGTAGTAATGATCAAGTAGTCCCCCAAAAAGATGCCTGTTAAAACTTATTTATTCTACTAATTTACTATTTCCATTGCTAAAGAAAACTTGTCACCTTCTGTTTAGTTGCAACTTATTTCTTCATTTAGTTTTTAAAAAGCAAGATTATCATAGACTCCTTTTCATGTACTTTGCAGTCCTTTACAATTCCCTTGCTTTACATGATTGCTTAATCCCATCTCAGTTTTTCTCTTTAGAATTCAGTTTTTTTTTAAGAGATCATCTCAAAACAAATAAACCCTTCTTTTAACACCCTCCCTCAACCTTCCTTAGTACCTTGACTCTAAAATTACCTTCTGTTTATTTTGTATACAGTTTGGAAATCCATATGTACATATTATCTCCCTCCCTAGAATTTAGATCTTTGAGGGCAATGTCTAATTTTTGTCTCCTGCTTATTAAGTAATTGTTGATTTATTAGCCAGAGATCTCATATTTAGTGTCAAAAGTTAAGTTCATCAGTAATATAGCTTCATGACCCATTTTGTGGTGGTTTTTAAATCTGTTTTGTTTTATGGAGTTTGTGACCTAAAAAGTGGTCAGTCTAGTGACCAGCTTGCTAATGAGCATCTTAGCATTCAAATATGCTGGTCCTAAAATAAGAGGCCCAGTCTTTTTTCAAGTCTATTTAAAGTCTTTGCTGGTAGAGCTTTGGAGATCCCGGAGTATCTTCCATCTTGCAAAAAAAAAAAAAAAAAAAAAAACATTGAAATTGGATTTTTGTTTTGAAAAAGACACACTAATAGAATTTTAGAGTTAGAGAAGCTGATGTCAAGATGATGGAGTGTTAACTTGTGATCCATAAACTCATTTTTAAAAAAGTATTTGAATAGTTATTTCCCTAGTTTCCTTTATGTTTCTGCTTAATACGTTTTGTGCATTAAAAACAGTATTCTGAGAAAGGGGTATTAATTTCACTAGACTGACTAAGGGGGATCTATAATATAAGAGGTTAAAGACCCATAATCTAGACCAACTCCATAGCTGATACATGAATCTTCTCCAAAACATCCCCATATTTGAACAATGTTGTGGAATTCCCTGAAGAAGCCCAGTTTATATAAGTGGAGTAGTATCTTGTTTTATTATAGCTTTTTATTTACAAGATATATGCATGGGTAATTTTTCAGCATTGACAATTGCAAAACTTTTGTTTCAGTTTTTCCCCTCCTCCCCCCAGATGGCAGGTTGACCAATACATGTTAAATATATTAAAGTATATGTTAAATACAATATATGTATACATGTCCATACAATTATTTTACTAAACAAAAAGAATTGGACTTTGGAATAGTGTACAATTAAGCTGTGAAGGAAATAAAAAATGCAGGCGGGCAAAAATAGAGGGATTAGGAATTCTTTGTAGTGGTTCACACTCATTTCCCCGAGTTGTTCTGCTGGGTGTAGCTGGTTCAATTCATTACTGTTCAGTTGGAGCTGATTTTTTTCATCTCATTGTTGAAAAGGGCCACGTCCATCAGAATTGATCATCATATAGTATTGTTGATATATGTATCATGTGTATAATGTATATAGTGATCAGCAAAGTAGTATTTTATGGAAAAAAAATAATTGGAGAATTTTAATCGATGCATTGACCAGCCACGTCTTCCAGAGAATGCATGATGAAATATGTTGCTCACCTTCTGACAGAGAGGTGATGGATTCAGGATGCAGGGAAAAAATCCAAAATCATACACATGGTTTTTTTTTTTTTCTTTTGTCTTCATTGGAGGAGGAAGAAAGTTTTGCACTTTAAAATGCACTTTTAAAATGTCCCAAAGACCTTCTTTTATTAAGTGCATGGAGGGAACAGGAAAGTTCAGATGGAAGTATGTGTGGGTATCATGTGCTTACGTATAAAAACAGAAGCAGCTAGATTAGATTAGTGGATGGGGGTTTGGTGTTGGGGAGAAGATGATAATGGTCGTGGTGTAGACCCAGCAGTAGGATGTTACAGTGGCCATGTCAACCACAAGAATTGAGAAAAGTCCATTTGATTTGGCAATTGAGAGCATTGCTATCTTTGAGAAGAGTAGTTTCAATTGACTTAGGAAGGTTGGAAGCCAGATTCCAGAGGACAGGAAGTAGATGCCCTGAATGATGGCTGGTTTTTCAAATGCTAGTCAGAAAAGGGGAGTGTAGATAAAGGATGAGATGGAGGGGCAGTTTGTTAAAGGTGAGGGAGATAGGGTCAAGGTTGAGGAGGCAGTTAGTAGTGGGTTATAGGATAATGGGGAAAAGAATTTGAGAATGGAAGATAGAGCAGAGATGTGGTTCATCAAGGATAGAGATATAAGAAAAGAAGAGAATAGCCAGTGTTTTTTCACCTTTAAGTTGAAAAAGTTTCTTTGCCTTTTTAAAATTCAGTGGCAGGAACTGGACATGGAACACTATTAAACATATATAAATAGTGTAAGATAGTATCATTAACCTGTACTTGTCTATCAAACTGCTTTTAATATATCTTAGTGTCATGTTAGCTTTTTCTAGCATTACCGATTCATATTCAGATTATGGTTGACCATGACCTTTCAGACTGACCACACACACACAAACACACACACACACAGCCTTGATCTTGGCAGTACATTTTAGTGAAAAGAGTCTTGGATTTATAATCAGAAGACCTTGAATAAATTTTTGGCTCTGCACTTAGTAGTTGTGCAAGCCTAGATAAATCATTACCTCCTTGGAACTTTGATTTCTTTATCTGTAAAGTGGGGATAATAATGCTAGTACTACCTGACTCAAATGATGTCAATCACTTCTTAACTACATTTGAGTTGTTGCCTTATGTTTATTTTATGGACTTTCTGTCTCCAAATGGCACTTTTCTGTGTTTAATTCTTAATGATTTATTCTGGTGAGTCTTAGGTTTTGGTAGAGTGATTTTTATTCTTTTATTGGCAGTATTAATAATAATCTAATTAAATATAATTTTGAAATTCATTGGGATGAGTCTCAGTTCCTTTATTCAGCTCTGAAATTTAGATATTAGAAAGAATGAGTCTCACGGCTGCTTTGCTTTTTACTTTGGTGTTGATTGCTTCAGAGACGCCTTACTCTTTGTGATCCTATTTGGGGTTTTCTTGGCAAAGAACGGTTTGCCATTTCTCCAGCTCATCTTACTGAGACCAACAGGACTAATTAGCTTTTTCACACTCTTCGTTCTCTCCCTCTCTCATCACATTTGAACTCTGGTCCTCCTGACTGGAGGGCCAGTGTTTTCTCTACTGCAACACCTGCCTGCTTCTCATCTTATTCTTTTAATTTAATAATCAGTTGCCTTCTCCTCTTGGGATCCTATTTTTTAAACTTCTAGAGACTGTCCAAAGTGATAGTTGAAGCTTTGAAGTCATAATTTCATCTCTTGCTTCTCAGGTGTCTTTAAATTGTAGTTTCACTTAATTTGTTCTTGATTATACCTTATGGCTTTTTTCTTATTGGGCTTTTGAAAGGTGTTTTTTTTGGGGGGAGGGGGTACTCTCGTTGACATAGATCTCTATAAGTTTGAGAATTGCTATGGCTAAAAAATGAATTAGCTTACAAATTATTTGGCTTTACTTTGCTTCCACGTATTAAACTTTATGATTATGATTATGATTATTATTAAACTTTTCCTTTTTTACAAAGTGCTTATGTTCCTTCTATCTTTATTACTTTCTAAAATGATATATTCATTTTTTAAGCACTTTGGTATATGCTACTAGTTTTGCTAATGTGAGTACAACCAGATTTTTAAAAAGTATTTTTTAATTTTTAATGTCTCATAGGTGGGAGCTGGCTCCGGAGTAGACAAAGTGAGATTTGGAGTTAAGAGTCCTTTATGGACTCAAATTTTTATTTTTCTATTGTGTAATTCTGGTCAAGAACCTTTTCTTTGGGTCATCTGTAAAATGAACAAATTGAGCCAGATCTCTGCTTCTCAAAAAGGTGGTCCAGGACCCCTGGGGGTCCTTGAGGTCTTTAGAGAGTCTACTAGGTCAAAACCATCTTCACAAAGAATAAGGCATATATGTAAAAGCTTTTGGAAGGTGTGGTCCTCAGTTTTTAAGTCTCAGTGGTCTTGAGACAAAAAAAGCTTGAGAAATGGTCCTTTTAGCCTTAAATCTGTTACCATCTATTTTCCTTTTCCGGTCATTGTTTAATTTAACTTAATCATTTTTATATAATTTTATTGTTTCTTTATACATATTCATCTTTAGTGATCTGGTGTAATTATCACATTCATTATCTCATTTATCTTTTCATTCTAGAGGCTTGAGGTTAGGTCATATTATGGCATTTGTTCATGTTTAATCTCTTTTATATAAAAGACAGAGATTGTTCCTGAGATTGCAGGATTATGTTCTTGAGCTCCTTTGCTTTCTTCTCCCCTTCAGGCTTTTCTATATTTTCGAATTCACAAACCTGTGAAAATTTCCTAATTTCCATTTGTTTCCATTAATTTACCTAATTGCAAGATCATGGAACCTTTAGAGATCAGGAACTCCAGTTTCTTCATTTCACAGATGAAAGAACTAAGGTCCAGAGAAATTAAGTAACATCTAGCAGTTAGCTGGTCCAGTGGAGAGTTGAACCTGAAATTAGGAATACCAAAGTTCATTACTGTTTGATAAAAATTGCTGGGAAAATTGGAAACTAATATGGCAGAAACTAGGCATTGATCCACACTTAACACCGTACACCAAGATAAGGTCAAAATGGGTTCATGACCTAGGCATAAAGAACGAAATTATTAATAAATTAGAGGAACACAGGATAGTTTACCTCTCAGACCTGTGGAAGGGGAAGAACTTTATGACCAAAGAAGAACTAGAGATCATTACTGATCACAAAATAGAAAATTTCGACTATACCAAACTTAAAAGTTTTTGTACAAACAAAACTAATGCAGACAAGATTAGAAGGGAAGCAATAAACCGGGAAAATATTTTTACAGTCAAAGGTTCTGATAAAGGCCTCATTTCCAAAATATATAGAGAATTAACTCTAATTTATAAAAAATCAAGCCATTCTCCAATTGAAAAATGGTCAAAGGATATGAATAGACAATTCTCAGATGAAGAAATTGAAACTATTTCTAGTCATATGAAAAGATGCTCCAAGTCATTATTAATCAGAGAAATGCAAATTAAGACAACTCTAAGATACCACTACACACCTGTCAGATTGGCTAAGATGACAGGAAAAAATAATGATGATTGTTGGAGGGGATGTGGGAAAACTGGGACATTGATGCATTGTTGGTGGAGTTGTGAACGAATCCAACCATTTTGGAGAGTAGTTTGGAACTATGCTCAAAAAGTTATCAAACTGTGCATACCCTTTGATCCAGCAGTGTTACTACTGGGATTATATCCCAAAGAGATACTAAAGAAGGGAAAGGGACCTGTATGTGCACGAATGTTTGTGGCAGCCCTTTTTGTAGTGGCTAGAAACTGGAAACTGAGTGGATGCCCATCAGTTGGAGAATGGCTGAATAAATTGTGGTATATGAATATTATGGAATATTACTGTTCTGTAAGAAATGACCAACAGGATTATTTCAGAAAGGCCTGGAGAGACTTACACAAACTGATGCTGAGTGAAATGAGCAGGACCAGGAGATCATTATATACTTCAACAACAATACTATATGATGACCAGTTCTGATGGACCTGGCCATCCTCAGCAAGGAGATCAACCAAATCATTTCCAATGGAACAGTAATGAACTGAGCCAGCTACGCCCAGAGAAAGAACTCTGGGTGATGACTAAAAACCATTACATTGAACTCCCAATCCCTATATTTATGCCCACCTGCATTTTTGATTTCCTTCACAAGCTAATTGTACGATATTTCAGAGTCTGATTCTTTTTGTACCGCAAAATAACGTTTTGGTCATGTATACTTATTGTGTATCTAATTTATATTTTAATGTATTTAACATCTACTAGTCATCCTGCCATCTAGGGGAGGGGGTGGGGGTAAGAGGTGAAAAATTGGAACAAGAGGTTTGGCAATTGTTAATGCTGTAAAGTTACTCATGCATATAACCTGTAAATAAAAGGCTATTAAATTAAAAAAAAAAAAAAAAAGGAATACCAAAGTTCAGATCTGACCTTCAATATATAGCTGTGTTAGTTTAGCATCTGCCTGAATAAAATAGTAGGCTTACATGAGGATAAAGTGAACTTTATCAATGAATATCTATGAAGTTTAAAGTGCTAAAAATGCTATTATAATTTTGATTGCACCATCACCATTATCATCACTCATTCCTGTGACTGCACAGTTAATAAGTGATAGGTGGGATTTAAATCCAGCTCCCAAATCCGGTTTCTTTTCCCTCTGACAGTCATATTAACTTTTTTCCTTTTTGCTTTCTTAAGATCTTGAATTTTGATTATTTCTGTGTAGGCTTGCATCAGTTTTTCATTTCCAGTAAATCTTTCCTTTTAGAAGAGTGTCTTTTAGGATTGATTGTTATATTTTCTACTTTTTTTCTCAAAGCAGTGCAAATTTGTCTGATAATCTGGGGATTATGGAATTGCTTTTTTGGCATGTACATTTAAATCCCACAATATCATTATATGCTTTTATTTTTCTATTCTGATTTTAACAAGCATCAAGTAGAATGAACATTTTCATCTACATCTCTGTTTTCTAAATTCATAATTAATTTAACATGTAACTTTCAAAACTGTCCTATTTATAGGACTATCCTAATCTAAGGCATATCAAGCCAACCAGGCCTTCTTCCTGAAGCAAAGGTAACAATCTTTTCAGTAACATTATTCTTCTAGTGATGATGTATAGCTTCAAGTCTTGAGTCTTGAAAAAATTGAAGTTAGGGATCACAGAAAAGTATGGTGAACATAAGATGACTGCAATTAAGTATGTATAAGACATTACTTATATGAAAGTTGGTGAAAGATTTGCAAAACAAACCATTTCACAGCCAGATTGAGCAATCACTGATGATAGTCTGTTTCTTCTAGTGGTATCCATGATATGACAAATACACCGAATGGACTCCTGAAGTGAATTTATGGAGGATTTAGGGAAAGAGTCATTCAGGATAAGCAGGCGGGAATGAGTTATGTTGCCTATCATAGGGAGAAATACATTGTTGAAATCACAGATTTTGTGCTGTATTGTATAACAGGTATTTGGGACCATTTTACTTTTCCATTTTCTTATGCAGTGAAATTTTTGAAACACTAAATTTTCAGTTATATTTTATCTTAACGTAATTCCCAGAACTTTATAAGCACTTAATAAATACCAGCTTTTTATCCACTGCATAGCACTGCTTCTGTTGGTCATATTTTGGAAGGAATGTCTTGAAACTGCTGCTGGAAGTATGCTGATAAATTAGATAAAAGAAGAGGAAAGCTGTAATTTGACCAAGTCTTTAATTGGTAGATTTATAGGTATGAGAGAATTAAATATAACCTTCCACTAATTTTAATAGCAGGCCCTGGTAAAACTTTTAACATGTCATTCTGAGAATGTTGGCCTTGTACCTACATCTACTCTTGGTGACATCTTCCTCACTTGAAATTTTTCAGCCTTCACTGTTAAGAAATTGGTCTAAAATTGTATTTAGGGCTTTAGAATTGGTACATTTCTAATTTTATATTTTTCTGGGGAAGTATGTTGACTCTCTTGCTTTATTTGACAAAACCTAGTTCAGTCACAACAGAAAATCAATAACAACTTTTTGTTTTTTGAAAATTGTAAAACTAATTCCATAGCACACTTGTGTTATACAATGTCTATGAGTGAAGAGCAACAGCAGCTCTTGACTACTCCTCTAGTGAAAGAAAGGAGAATGTAAATCCAAATGATAAATAACTTTTCTCAGACATAGTATAATAAAACTCTGGACTTAGAAGCAAGAGACCTTGGTTTGACTCTGTACTATTTAGTAGGCACTACAAGCAAGTTTACTTACATGGAGAGCCTTGGTTTTTATCAGCTTTATAATGTAGGTAATAAAATATATACACAGAGTGATTGGGAGTAAAATGCTTTAATGGGATATGCAAATATGGGTTTATTTTGAAATTTCTTGCTCTTTGATTTTGTAATGCTTTGTGTCAGTGACAGGGAGAAGAGGGAGGGAGGAGAGAGGGAGAATATGTGTGTGCGCACATGCATTTTCATCAAATCAGAATGCATTTAACAGAAATACATGGAACCCTGTGGTTAGAAAACATAGCACTGTGTTCTCCCACTTAACTCATTTTTAGCACTGATTTAAATAGTGTGGTATAGTGGATAGAGAGCTGTCTTAGAAACTAGGAAGACCCAAATTCAAGTCCCTCCCTTGGCCTATGGCCATAGGCAAATCACTTAATCTAAGTGTTCTAAACAACTCTCTAGATGACTATGTGCCAACTGCATTGATTGAGTTTCCTTATTTAGAAGTTCCCCATATCATTGAAATTACAGATTCATTTCTTATCCATGAATGAAGTGAGATAAGCTCCTGGGATTTCAAAGGTTTGACCTACCACACAGAGGTATTAAAAACTTGGATTCTCCTGTTTACTAGTAGTAAGGAGGTAGAACTGATCAGGGAAGAGCATTGGAATATTCCTTGCCATTGCAATTTTCAGATTATTCTTCTGCCCCTCACACTGAGATTCTGTCCTCTTGAATTCATTCAATCTCTATTCATTTCCCAGTCAGAGTTTTGGTTCCTGTTTACCAACTTCTAGGAACATTCTTCTCTCTCATTGGATCAGTAGCTGGCTTTCAGACTTTCTTGCCTCCTCAAATTTTGCCTGTTGTTACAATCCTAACCTCTCAATTCTTCCATTTATGTATTTCCCATAGTCTATTCCACTCCGCCTCAGCTACACAGACATAGCTTTGATTTTGCTATCATGGACAAATATTCCACATCCGTGTTCATGAATCCTGACATTCCTTTATCCAATCACAATCTGCAGTCATCCCTATCTGCCTTATAACCCCAAACCTGATTTTTCATCCTCAATATGACCTTCATTTCCTCCTCCCTTCCTTTCTTTCCTGGGCCATCACTTCTTCCCTGGTTACACTCTTCTTTTCACCATTTGGATGCCTTGAATACTTCTACATTGTTTAACTCTACATTGCCATCGTCTTTTGTTATCACTTCTATTCACATTCTACTTGAACAAACATGGAGAAAATCGTGAAAGTATTCCTATTTAAAATATATATATATACACACACACACACACACACACACACACACACACAATTTATTTAATATTAAAAGAACCTGTATCTGTAGAGGGCTGAAACTCTTGAGTTGACATACTGAGGTTAGGACAGCCGAGCACTTAAGGCTAATTACTGATTGTACAGTACTCTATGGGCATATGTGGGTAAAACGGCCCTTCCCATTATCTTGTGCTGGCTCGATGATTGGTGTATACATAGAATTGTAGGAGGGACTGGGGGGGTGGTTGTAAAATTAGCCAGGGTCACTTTGGTGGTGGATGAGGAAGAAGGAGGTTACAGAGCTCCTGCTTCCATCCCCTTCACTTCTACCCCTAAAGACCAAGAATAAAGACTAAGGACTTTTGCTTATCCTGACTCTGGCTGATTCTAAGGTATCCTGGATGCTAGCCTGGTCGTCACATATATCCATTAAAAATGTATGTAGCATAAAACCTGTGGGTTTTCTTCCCCTCAGATTCTTAACTTAAGAAGCTTGTTTCATTTAATTAAAAAACTGAGACCATTTAGAGATTACCCTTCTTGCCAAGGCTAACTTTCCTATATGCACAAGTGGTCCCAGTCCATCTCTTTCATGGCAATTGCCCCTGTTATCATCCCCACCCTCAGCAGTCTTCAGTTTTCCCTATTCATTGTCTGCTTCCTTGCTTCCACATCCCATCCCTCCAAAATCTCACTTGATCTAGCCCTCCATGTACGTTCCCATGGATTCAACGCTGATCTCTGATCCAGCCCTAACCTCTACTCCCCTGTCCACAGCTACCTTTCAGACACCTTGAATTTGATGTCCTGTAGGCTGCTGAGTGTTCCCCTCTGTCCCCCACATCCTTCATCATCTTAGCCTCTAAGCTTTCAAGTCTCAACTTGGGGTTCATTCAAGAAAACTTTTCCACTCTTTAATTATAGTGCTTTTTCTTTGAATTTAGCTACAGCTTAACCTGGACTTTTCCTGCTGACCTGTTGGCTTTCCTGCTAGACTTTGAGTTCCTTGAGAGGTTTTACCTTTTGATTCTCCTTTGAGTACTCTCTTCATGCCTGGCAAGTAGTAGGAACTTATTAAATGCTTATTGATTGACCAAAAGTCATTCAATCCTAAAATTCTAAAAGATTTTGAAATAATTTAGTGTTAGTATGTAGGTAACAGAAATTATAAAGGGAAGCTAATTTTTCTAGTTTTAAATTAAATACAGTATAATTTAGTAAAAAGCCTACTATATTAGTTGCTGTCCTCAAGGAGCTTTTATCCTAAGAATCTACATGTATATAAATTAGCTGATTGTGAAGTAAGAAAAGTTTTCATTTGTATTAAAAATGTGTTGCAGGGAGACTTAGTGTGATTTTTGCCTCCTTACTCCCCTTCTGTATATTTTTCTTTTTAATATATAGATGTTAGAGATGGACAGTTTTTTTTTAATACTAGCTTTTTATTTTAAAAATACACAAGATAAACTTTTTAAAATTTTATTTATTTTTATTATAGCTTTTTATTTACAAGATATATACATGGGTAGTTTTTCAGCATTGACCCCTGCAAAACCTTCTGTTCCAATTTTTCCCTTCTTTCCCCCCTCCTCTTCTCCCTCCCCATGACCAATAAATTTTAAATATGTTAAATACAATATATGTATACATATCCATACAGTTATTTTGCTGCACAAGAAAAATCGGACTAAGACATAAGGTAAAAAGGAGGAGGAAGGAAATCAAAAATGCTAGCAGACAAAAACAGAGGGAGTAGAAATGCTATGTTGTGGTTCATACTCATTTCCCAGAATTCTTTTACTGGGTGTAGCTGGATCTCTTCATTATTGAACAAATGGAACTGATTTGGTTCATCTCATTATTGAAGGGAGCCATGTCCAATAGATACATTTTTAACATTCATCCTTGCAAAACCTGTTTCAAATTTTTCTCCCCTTTTCTTTCCCCTCCCCTAGACAACAGGTAATCCAATATATGTTAAACATGTACATTTCTTCTATATATATTTCCACATTTACCATGCTGCACAAGAAAAATCAGATCAAAAAGGTTAAAAAAAATTAGAAAACAAAAAGCAAGCAAAGAACAAAAAAGGTAAAAAATTATGCTGTGATCCACATTGAGTCCTAACAGTCATCTTTTTGGATGCAGATTGTTCTCTCCATCACAAGTCTATTGGAATTGGCCTGAGTGGTGGACAATATTTTTGATAAATCCATTGATAACTACATAATGAATATCAGAACTTGAGGATGGATTTCCCAGCCCATTGGTACAAATCCCCTTGTGGAGAGGCCAGTAAGAGCCATAGAGGACAGGCAATAGATGTTTAATGTAATCTGCATTGTTGAAACAAATAGCTATTTATGACACCATAGATCAGTTTAAAAAAAAAAATTGTATTATTGAGCTGGAAAAGGACTGAATTTCTTTGTAAATGGTTCATTATTCAAACAAAAGAACCTGATTTTTTTTTTCTTTTAATAAAGGAATGTTTTTAGGTAAGCCTGAAAATCTAGGTCCTACATTGGCTGTCTGTATACCTCTTTAAATCAGAAAGTTCTAACTCATTTGTTGATGGAGGCATATAAAGTAATAACTTTGATTCTTACATTTGGGGGTATTATAATCATAATTACCATGTATTCTCCTAAAACTGCCATATAGTATGTGAAGTCTAAAACATATTTTTGTATTGTGCTTCTCTACAGGTTTCCAAAATGTAGCATGAGATTCCAGTCTGTCTGCTAGGTAAATATAGAAAATTAAATAAACTTTGAACATTTCAAGGTTTATTCTTTTAATTGAATGACTATACATGGATTAAACATACTGGAGGGGGGAAGGGTGGGCAGGGAGAAAGGGCCTGATAAAAGATTAAAAAATCTGATAATTAGAGAAAATATGTAAAAGATAAAAAAAATCTGATAATTAGAGAAAATATGTATTTAAAGACTTGAATTATGACAATACATTCCCAGTTTAACAGATAAAAGCAAAATCATATTACTAGCCTTTTGGATTCTACACTAAATAAGTATTTACCAAACTCTGCTCTGCAAGATATGTAAATAAAGGTGTTCTCTGGGGGGGAAATAATTCCCAATATTATTTGTCTCTCAATATTAAATGTGACTTTGTTCATTTGCCAAAAATGGTTATTATGTATGTCTGTGCTGTTTTTTGGTATGGAAATTGACCTACTTTCCTGTTTTATTTCTTAAACTCTTTTTCTTATTTATGGAGCTTGGGAGAATTCCTTGTTTAAGTTAGTTTGAGTCATACTACTTTGGCTTGGTTTTCTCTGAATATTGGAGATGGATCACACTAATCCTATAAAGTAATTGTTGCAGTAAATGCTTTTCAACTAGAGGAAGATAAAACTTTAGAATTGTGATGATAAATGTTAAAACTTAAATGATTTGAGATAAAATAATGGGTAAATGTCTTTGTTAGAAAATGGAAAATAAACAAGGGACTGAGGAAAGGAGCAAGGGTGAAGAGCCAGAATACAAACTAAGACAGACTACCCGGGATAACAGAGTAAAGCCAGTAGCATAAAAACCCAATGAGAAGACAAACTGAAGACAAAGAAAACATCTAGAAGAGGTAAAAAGAAAACCACATGCACATGCAGAAGATAATGGGGGAAAACAAAAAAAGAAGAAATGTTTCTTTTGCTCCTCTTATCAGGAGTGGGAGGGGTGGTTGTTTTGGGAGGGAGGTAAGAAGGATCATACAGTATTTTCTTTTTTTTTTTTTTTTTTTTTTTTTGCTTTTATTTCCATATTAGCTTTGCACCCTTCTTTTTCTCCCTTCCTCTGTCTCTGTTTCTGTCTCTCTCTCACACACATAGTGAAAATTAGGCAGCCAAGTGATACCATGGTTCCCAAAACACTACACCTGTAAGTAGTAAGATCTAAGTTCAAATGTAGCTTCAGATACTAGCTGTTGCAAGTCACTGACTCTGCCTACTTTAGATTTTATTTTCTTCACTTATGAAATGGAGATAATAACATTCACAATGAGATCATTTTTAAAATACTTTGCAAACCTTAAAGCACTTTGTTCAAATCAGTTTGCCACCCTTTATGTGAATATTTATTGCCCAACCTAACTGAAAATGATCTATTCTTCCTTAGATTTCTCACAATCCTTTGCATCTTATAGTATTACTCTTCATAATCTATCTTCTCTTATATTTGTTATCCCATAAGAGAAACAGGTAGGAACTGTTTCATTTTATTTCAGAGGGATCCATATTATAAAGTGGAAGTGGTGTATACTAGGAAATATATCCTTGAGAGAGTGTGTGTGTGTGTGTGATCTTAGTTAAGTCACTCAACCTTGTAAAACTCAGTTTCCCTGATTATAAAATAGAGGCATTCAAACTTGTACTACCTGACTTCAGAGTTCATAAAATGTTAAGTGCTTTATATGTATTGAGTTATCATCATTTTAATAGCATCAACAGAGCAGTGGTCCTAGGACAGCCAAGTTGTCATTCTATGATTTTCAATATTTAGGTAGCTAGATTAATTGAATTTTTTAATTGAATAAAAGTATTGGCATACAAGTTTGTTTTGTATAAGCTCATTGAAGACATCTTTGATAACTGATGAAGAAGAGAAAGTTGTAAGTTTCCAAATGAACATAGAACTCAAACAAGATGTTCTTAAATGGTTCAAAATAGAAATTTGATTTGTGAAAGCACATCACTCTGACTGGCATTCTCCTGTTTTGCTATTGTCTCCTCCCAAGCCTCACCTCCAGAGACACATATATTGGAAATTGGGCTTTGAAAGGGGTTATTATTATTTAATAGTAGCAGCAGCAGCAGCAGTAGCAGTAGTGTCAGTATCCTCAACATCTAGGTTAGTTATTTTCATACACTAGAGATTTACTAATTATTTGTTTTGGAATTGAACATAATTAAAGAATGTTTTATATTTTATAATGAGAAAGAGTGACATAAACCTATAAGATTAATGCAAGAAGAACTAAAACCCAGAATGAGTTGAGTCTGGAGAAAATTGCTGAGAATAATAGACCTTTTAAACTTGGATTAGAACAACTAAAAAGATTAAAAGGACAAAACCATTACTAATGAGATGTTCTAAAGTTAATAGATCAGGGGTGGTGGAGGGAAGCCAAATGATTCATGATAGAAAAACATTGGTCTGGGAGTCGGGAGTTAGTAAATTTGATTGAAGAAATTTACTGTAGAAGGCATTGCTAGAAATTGGGTGAAATAAAGATATATTTGGTAGAAGAGGTAAAGCAATAACAAATACATGTAAAATAGAGCGTGCAAGTACATAGGAAAGTGTTTATAAAGAGATCAAACATTGGATACTTTTTTTTTTTTATGGGAAAAGAGATCAAAATATAAATAAGCCTGACCACCACAGGTATCTGAAGAAGAAGATCAGTACAGCTGAGGAGACAAAAGCAGAAAGGCTTAGTGGGGTCAGTGTAGTGTAAAGATAACCACTAATGCAGTTCAGAAGGGCTGGGCTCCAGTCTACTTTGTAGCTAGCTGTGTGGCCTCCTGGGTCTCAGATTTCTCACTGGAGAGAGCTTACTGGAAGCAGAGACCCCCAGTGAGGATATAATGATGGTCCTGTCACTGATGTGACCTAGACTGACGGAGGCTCTCCGAGTGGACAGAGATGGATCGTGCAAGAAACTATGGAGGTTACATGAGCAGCACTTGGCACCCAATTGGCACAGAGATGACCTAGAAAACAGGATAATGGAAGTCATCAGTAGAAGCATGAAAATTAGTAGGAGAGAGTGAGGTTGGGGAAGGAGGGAGTGGGGAGTGATCAATAACACTTATTTTGAATAAGGAGTTTGAAGTGCTAGCAGCTGGATTTCTAGTTTATGTTCAACAGGCAGTTGGGGGTTTGGGACTGGAGTTCAAGAGTGGGACTGTATCTAGCCTGATAGATTGATAAGGTAGAAGTGATTATAGGCTGTTATTGAGAGGAATTATGATTATTGTTATGATTATGTTTGCAATAGGTTATGGTGTCATTTTCTGTGTAGCATTCAACACTAAATGATTAGCTGTGCATTTAAAAGGGGAAGAGACAAATTGCTATCAATTATTATCAACAGCAATTTCCAGGCCTTTGGTAATGGCCAATATAATTTTTTCTAGTGTTTTGACATGCTAGCTTCTAGTTTCAGTGCTCTACATTTACTTCAGGGGTTCTTCCTGTTCTTGTCCTTTGTATGCAAAACAGGGTTATAGTGCCATCTTCCAGCTACATGTGTAGGCTTTTGTCTGTCTTCTGAAAGGTGCTTAGACTTCCAGACCTCTACAAACATTCCTAAATCCTAGAATAATTGCCCTTACTCCCTTAGAGATAGGTTAAGCCTTCTCTTTTCTTTTTTCAGTCCCCACAAATAGGCCTATAATTCTGGCACAGGTTAAACACTCATTCCTAGAATGCATTTTCCTTTTCTTTTCTCCATTTAATTTTCCCCAAAATGTAGAGTCCCCCAGTTAAAATGTCTGTATATTTCTTTAAATATACTGTTTTTTCCTTGTCTTGGGGAGGCTTACGTTTCTAAACAATTTTCCATTGAGCTCTACAAGCCCCCTATTTTCTATGTGTCCAGATCAGGATTATAGACTTGGGGGTGAAAAACACTTCAGAGGTCATCTAGTCCCACTGATACCCAGGATTCCCTATACATCCTCTCCCAAAAAAATGGTCACTCAGCCTTTGTTTTAATACTTTCATTGGCAGAGTTTTCTCTGCCTCCTGAGTTATATAATTCATAAGTTTTCCTTTAAATTCAGTTGAAATTGATCTCATTATAACCTCTATAGTGTTCTTACTTCTGTCTTCAGGAAGCAAGCAAAGAAATCTTCATTGTTCAATACATTTCTGGAAGGCATGTTTTTACTTCCTTTTCTCTAAGTTGTCTATTCTCCATTCTTAGTTCCTTTATCCAATCTTTACAGTATGCGGTTAAATGTTGTTTGTTTTTTTATCATTCTAGTCTCTCTTCTGGGTTTGTTCCAACTTGTCAGTGTCTTTCCTTCCCCAATTTTTACTTTGTGTCTCCTCACATAAATGTTGGCAGCTAGGTGGTTCAGTGAATAGAGTACAAATGACCTTTAACTTATATACAAATTTAACATGTAAAACAACCAAATGAGAAAAGTAGCACAAACCTAGAACTGAATTAAATGGACATACTTGAAGAGTTTTCTGAATGGCAAGCAAGAGTCAGCTTAATGCAAACTGCCCTCTAGTGGTCAGATATTATTACTGTTTAAGAACTGAAATCTCTGGGTCAGCCTATAAGAAGAATCTTTAGGCTAGACTGGATCTTGGTAGGAAATTTAGACTATTTTTCTGCTTGGACAAGAATGTATATAAACAAATGTAGAAAGCTGTGGTTTTGTTTTATGAAAACTTTTAAAAGATTCACAGTTTTTCTTAATGAGCTTTAGTTTCATGGGAATGGCAGGAAATTTTTGCATAAATCCCTTATGCTGGTGGTTTATATCCTCTTTTTTTTTTTTTTTTTTTTTCAGTAGTTAAGCTTCTTGCAGTAATATATTTTTGTCTTGCCTAAATGGTAGATAGTTCAGAATAGAACCTGAGATTGTGTACTTTCAGGTTTGATAATTTGAAAGGGAGTTTGGTTCTTGATCTCATCCCTTAATCCAGATTGTGTATATTTTTAAACATCCTTAGCAAGTGGTTCCCCTTTGCTTTAAAAACTCAAGTGACAAGGAACTTGACCTCACATAAGGCAATTTGTATCACTTTAGAGAGCTCTACTTGTTGAGACATTTTTTTTTCTTTATATTGAGTTATTCTGGGCCTCCTTTTTCTCGCTGGAGCCAAGTGGAAAAGGCCTAATTTAGGTAGGGATGATATTGGAGAATATGACAGGAGCCGGAAGTTCAGGAAGGAAGTCATAACTGGAGATAAATGTTCAGAAAGTATCTAGAAAGAGAGAGTGGATGCCTTCTAACTTTCTAGGTCTGTTGACTTCCAGGATAGTGAGTTTTGCCACTATATCATATTTTTTTTACAGAGAAAAAAACAAATTTTTATGTTTTTAGACATTATGTGAGATGGATTTAGGGAAAAAGTCAGGTACTAATAGCAGCATATGAATCGTTTGCTTTAAAACTTTTTTAAAAGTCCAGTGAAAAGAACAATGAATTTCTTATAAGTTCACTGAGAAGACTTGCTCCTAGTATGAAGCATGGGTTAAAAATCAGTTTTTCCTGAAGTTTTATTTATTTATTTAATTTTTGATGCAGTGGATAGACATTTGGCCTCAAATCATGGAATCAGTTGGTTGTGTGATCCTCCTGACCAAGTCATACTCGGTGCTTGAGGCTTTTGGTATTGAAGTCAAATAGAAATGGTTAAATTATAAATCCATGTTAAAATCTGTATTATATTATTTATTTTGTTAAATTATTTCCCAGTTACATTTTAGTCTAGTTTGGCTCCAATGGGGAGTTTTGCCTGCTGCAAGGGAGTTTGACACCTCTGCTTGAGGCAACTCTCTAGGAGTCAGTAGCAGAGAAGTTTCCAATCTGCATTGTTAGTAGAGGGGATTTATTCACCAGGGAATTCTCCATACTGGGCACAAGTCATGTCGCTGATGGAGGAATGAAAACGTTGGACTGTCTGCTCTTTAGAGTTTTTGTGAGGAGATTCAGGTGCCAACCTTCCTCCTTCCACCTCTGGATAATTACAGGAGCCTGCTGGTGGGGCCTCCCTGCCTTAGGCCTCTTCCTCAAAGACTCGGCTTCGGATCAGGTCTCTCCCTTCCTTACTCAGTAGATTCTTGTGTCTTCCTGTTACTCTTAGGATCAAATAAGAAGCACTTTGGTTTTTAGAGCCCATGACAACCTGACCCCTTCTTCCTTTTCCAGTCTTGGTCCCTTCTGAGAATTCCATGGTCCGGGGTCACTGACTGTTTGCCAGGAGACTCTGTCCCCTGAGTTATCTGTACCTATTTGGCTATCCCCCAGGTCTGCAGTACCCTTAGTTCTCCCCTCTGCCACCTGGCTTCCTTTTAAGACTTGGCTCATGTCCCACCTTCTGGTGGGAGACTTTCTCTTTGAGATGACTTTTGATTTACCTCGATCTGCCTTATCCTTGTTTTCAACTCTCCCTCACGAGATTCTGGGCTCCTTGAGGCCCAGGACCCCCTTTTTCGCCTCTTTTTATTCTCATCTCTTAGCATGTACCTAACACATAACAAGCACTTCAGTTTGGTGATTGCAGTGGGGGTGGGGATGGTCACAGTAGCAATTTTCTTAATACTCTGGTAGGTTAATAGGAGGTTTCACTTCTAGTCAGCATGGTACCCAATGAACTATCTTGAGTCAGACGGTTCTGAAAGTGGGGAACTCCGAGGGGCGGGAATCAGAAATGATTTTAAAATGGGTGGAACTCAGCAGGACGTGAAAGATTATGGTGTGATGTAAGGAGAATATAGGCTGATGGAGGAAGCTGACAAGTGGGGAGGACAGGGAAGGCAAGCTCTAGAGCATCAGGGAGAAATCCAAAGGAATTCGTGTTGGAGGGAGGGCGCTATCCTCCCCATTCCAGCCCTCATAGTTGTTGGACAGGGACTACAGACGGGGTGTGAGAGCCATGGCAGGTGTGCTCTTGCTGCTTCTCAAGTCCCACAGTGCTGTAGGAAGACAAAGTGTATTTTCTTGTGTGACACTGTATCCTTTAAAGCCTTCCCCAAAGAGTCTCTTCCTTTCTTCACTTTTCCTCATTCAAACCAAAAGAAGGGACCGGTGCACTTTGTGACAGGTAGCATTGTGGCACCGGGCAGCAGAGTAACAAGGACTGACCCGAGGCTCGGGAGTCAAGACCCTTGCTGCCCTGCTGCCTGCCTGAGCAAGTTCCTTAACGTAGCCAGAGTCAGCTTCAGTTTTCTCATCTCTGTAGTGGGGACAATTATAGCTGTTCTGCCCACTTGCATATTTTCTTCATCTCTAATTGTATATGTAGAATTACAATTTATAATATAGTTTTTTGTGTATGGGCATAAAAAAGTAATTAGAAAAAACTGAAACGTGTAATGCAGTCTCAAAGAGCTGCTCAAGGGTAGAATGGCCTTGTCTGACCTGCAAGGAGTGGATCTCTCCCTTGACTCAGAGCTTCAAATGCAATCTGAGAGGGAGTCACTTCTCCAGGCTGTTATATCTGGGATTACAGTCAGATTAGGTGATTTTTGAGGTTTCTTTCAGCTGTAAAATGCTAGAATCAGTACGCCACCCTGTGGTGTCTCCTGCCAGGACTCCTCCATCTTGACAATTACTGCAGCATGGAGTTTGCTCAGCACCTGTCCTCTTCTTTCCTTCCCACAGTTCACCATTCATGTTGGTGACTATCATGTTGCAGGCGAATTTTCGGGAGAGAATAGAGAGGAAAGGGGGTTTCCTTGGAAATGGAGGTGATGTGAAAGAAAAAAATGATTTTTTGATTAAAAAAAAGTCAAAAAAAAAAAAGAAAAGTGAATGACTTGGGAGGCTTTTTAGATGACTGACAACTCAGAATTTCGTTGATTGAGGAGAACCTTAAAGGAGAAATTTTTATTAGATCATAGATGGGCATTATGAAAGGTAGAAGGAAAATGGAGAGGAGGCCGATTTTTTTTTTTTTTTTTTTTTTTGTAGACCACTGTTTTATTTTGTCTCTGGATTTAAATAACTCATTATGATAATAGGTTCAATTTTAAGAGGGCCATCTATCTTCCAACTAAGGGGAAAAAAGGATCAGTTTTATCTTTATTAAATGCCATTGGTTACAAGAGGACTAGGAAAGAGAGGATGTCATTGGTTAAGCAGATGGCTCAACCTAAAAGCCATCTCCACGTTGGAGAAATCACATCTTACTGATGGGCTACAGTCATATTTGTGTATCCAAGAAAGCACACAGGCACATTTCTGGCATATCTCTTAAAGTATTCAATAGCTATAAGTTGGAATTAAGCAAAATTTAGAATTGTAATTGCAATGTTTTTCAAAATGTGAGTGATAAAATGTTCTGAAGTTTATGTAAGAACACATTTTTTTTTTTCTGAATTAATGAAAGAAAAAACTAATATTCTGACAACTGTTGATTTGATTGATTTTTTTTTTTTTTTAAACCAGTTTTGGTGTTCTTTTTTCAGTGTCTCAGATAAGATATCTAGCTCTTTCATACTGCCTAAAGAACTTTGTTCATTTTTGTGTGCACCTAACTAATCTAATGTCTGTTTCTTTGGTTCTTTGTGGTAGAAGACTGGCATGCCGAGGTTGAAATAAGATCAAGTAAAGAATCATTTGAGTCATATTTATTAAGCCAGTTCACATAGATAGAAAGTAAACTTTTATTATTATTAATGCTCGCTAGTTTTTGGTTTTGGTCTTGTCTTTTTTTCAGATTTTAATCTTTTTTCTTTTTTTTTTTTTCCTCTTTCTTCTTACAGACACCAAAGATGTTGACCAGAAAGATTAAGCTTTGGGACATAAATGCCCATATCACATGTCGCCTGTGCAATGGATACCTAATTGATGCTACAACTGTAACGGAGTGTTTGCATACCTGTATGTATAGAAGTTATTTTAGAATGTTAAAAATTATAAAAACTCAAGGTCTCTAATTTCTGGCTGAAGCCAAATATGAAAAAATTACCATTTTACTTCCAAAGTATACCATGGAAAGGAGGGAAGAAGACTAAAATTGGCTTTATAGAATTTTAGTAGTAATTTCTAGTAGTAGTAGCAAATGGAAAAATAAATAATTGAAGCAGTGTATTTAAGAAAGTTGAATTATGTAATAACAAGGTTTGTCTTTATAATCATTACAGAAATTTAGAAATCGGAGAAACTAAGTTGCTTGGGTATAAAATGTGCAAAAACTAATGCATTAAATTTTTAAAAAATTAAACTGTGATATTTAAACAATTTCCATATAAATTACTTATGGGAAAAACCAGCCACAGGCAGTTAGACCAATTAGTTATCTTAGTAGAGAAGGTGCATTCAGAGTTGACACATGGGGGAGATAGCAGAGAGACTTAATTTTTATAGAATTAGTTAATAGACAGCCCTTTATTATGGACTACATCAAATAAGAATCCTGTATCCATTTTTTTTAAAAAGTAGACAAATATGATGTATTAGAAAAAATAGAATGCAGAATATTTTTCAACTGACATGCCCATCAGAATAATTGTTACTCACCACTTTTGATGACTTAAAAGAAAAGATTGAGGGTTTATTGATTCAAATGTTGTGGCAAGTGACCAGTGCGTTAAAAGGACTGGCAATATGATTTTTGTTCATAAGAAAAATTCCAGAGAAGTCCTGGTGAGGGTTCTTTTCATGATAGTCAAAATAAAAACTATAGTAAAGTTAGAGGAACCAAGGATATGCTGTTAAAAAGAGCAGGCTTTCTGGGATTAATAAAATTGTACTCCAGATGCACTGCATTATTAACATTTTGTCCATTACTTTTTAAGTATTGACAGTAAATCAAACCCTGCTTGATAGCATTTGTCAGTTTCTGTTATTTAAATGTATAATTTTACTGCAGATTTTTAACAATTGTTTCTAGCTCTAGCTAGCTCCCACACACTCCTGGTAGGAAGACTTTAGCTTCACATTGAGGAAAAAGAAACATGCTTCTTGCTTTGGAAAGTCAAATTTGAATAACCTTATCTGTTATATTCTTACAGCTATTCTTGTTGTATGAACAAAGGGAATTAGTAGTCATAATTTGATTAGATCCAGGGTCAGCAGATCTGCTCTGGATCATTGTGATAGCACATATTTATGTAGTACTTTACAGTAAACCACTTATAAATCTTATAAAACCCTTATAAAACAAGCAATGCAAGAATTATTTCACTTTTTATTAAAGATTAAATTGAACCATAGCTTCCTTAAATATTTGGAAGAAAGTGACTTGAATAATCAGCGTTGTTTCTTTGATTCTAAGTCCAATGTTCTTCACTCCATATCATATTGCCCCCCAAATTTAGGAACAAAATATATTAAATATATATTTAAAATTGCCTTTTGAACATAAAAAGTGCTTTTCAGATGCTAGATCCAGTTATTTTAAAAACATAAGCTGAGAGATTAGAAGAAAAAATTCAGCTCACAGAAAAATTTGTGAGCTAAAAAAATGACCTCCCAAAAGACTGGGAATTTTTTCCAGTGGAATAGATTTTTTATTTTCCTAAATGCACACATCGAATATTAGATATGCTTTAATACAAGAAAGAGTCAGGTGCTGGGGGGTTTACTCCTCTCTGTTAGCAAATGAGGAGGAAGAAGGGTATAGAGACTCTTTATTAAAACCACAAATAGAGTGCTGGAAAGCTAGGACAAGCATAAGGTTTTTTTTTTTTTTTCCTTACAATTTGTTTTTTTTTAATCATTGTTGGAGCAAGGTTCATGAGTTAAGATAAAGTGTAGTTTGTGGTGAGCATGATGGAGAAATACCATATCATAAAATATTAGAGATAGAAAGGAACTTTAGACTCTTCAAAAAGACTGACAAGATCAGAGGCCAAAAGAAAGTGCCATGAAAAAACTAAGAGAAGAGGTGATCTGATATAAAGAATCCTAGATTCTGGGTTATGGATTCTCAGATCCTAATTGTGTCTCATCTGTTAGTCATGGAATGTAACGAGATGATTTCAAAGTTCTGCTTCAGCTGTGACGTCAGTGGTAGGAGAAATGCAAACAGTGCCATTGTTTGTATAAAATGGTCTCCAGGGGAAATTGAGGGATAGTTTAAAGTTTGCAAATGTGGACAAAAACATGTGAAATGTCACATCAGTAAGATCCATGTAAAATTGTCCAAAGTTCATTCCTTGGATCAAAGATGTCAGCTACCTGTCCACACTACTTCTAGTTTAGGCTAAACTAGCTTAAAATGTAATTGGGAAATTTTTAAAAAACAAAATAAAAGTAGAACAAAACATAGATAAAGTTAGTTTATGTAGTTTTCTAAGTTCCAGAGGGATATATGTAGTAGCCCCTGTTTCTGTTTGGTTTAGACACCACTACTTTATACCGCCCCTCTCTCTGCACTATTTCTTCTGCCCCAATGTCATTTTAATCATAAGTAAACCACAATGGGCCAAAAACTCATTAGAAATAATGCACCCTGCCTTTTCTAGGGTTATAGAAAAAACTTGAGATATGGAAAAAAATAGGCGTCAAGAAATTTTTAGACGGGTAGATTGCATTTATAAGTGGCCATATAGGGACAGTGCTGGAGAGCCTTGAACTTATTTTACTAGCAGCTGGCCTTTTGCCTTGGCTGTTCTGGAGAGCAGCTGCATGATGTAACTTGCCTGTAACTCTTTATTGCCCAGTCTTAATTTGAGTGGATCGCAAAGAACTATCTGTCTCATAGCAGTTCATACTAATACTTCGTATCACTGTGACCCTGATAATTTCATATGAATGTAAAATGGAATATAAATACTCTTTAGCACCATGTTCAAATAAATACTCTTGTCATGTTCACATATGTATTTTAATGCTTAATAAGCCCATTTGTTTTGATCATTTAAAATTTCAGGTTGTCCTGCAATTGAAATTTTTTTTTTGGCGTTATCTTAACTGAAAGATAGATGTCACTGTTTAACTTTAGAATGTAGTTCTATAATCTTCTGTATTCTAAGTGTGGTGTATACACTAAGGATTGTTAACATGCCAATGGGTCATACATCTGAGGATTCTGGGGAACATTGATTTTTAAAAGGAGATTTTAAAATGTGTTGAAAACCCATCTCCCACCCCAACCCTGCAGAAAGTGAAAATGGAAAGAAAAAGTAAATTCGAGTTTTTTTGGGGGGTGTTGGTAATTGTGATAGGGAAAATACAACTCATTCAGTTAGTTATAACTTTTCGTTATATTTTTAGGTGCTGGTGGGGTAGCTTGTTCAAAATTTTTTCAGTTAATTTATACTCAATTTTAACCAGAATATTCTGATACCTGATTATGGAAGGTGAAGCCAGTACTTGTACACACCTTGGCCAGAGCTATTAGGTCTGGTTATACAAAACCAGGACCAGCTGAGCTCCAGCATAAGGTGCTTCCCTGGCAGCCAGGCTACCCAAGTGTGTCAATTGAGCTAGTACCCACACCAGTGGTTCTCAAAGTATGGTCTAGAGAATCCTGGGGATCTCTGAAAACCTTTTAAAGGGTCTACAAATTCAAAAATAGTTTTTATTTCCAATGTGGTAAATGTCTATAAATATAGCCCAGATAAACAAAAACGCTTTGGAGAGATCCTCAATAAATTTAATAGAATAAAGATACTGAAAACAAAAGTTTGAGGACCACTGACCCACACCAATGAAAGAATTCTCTAAGTTAGTTCAAAGGAAAGTCTTGATCTAAGTGAAAAGTGCTTTTTAAAAAATTCTTAAAATGAAAATGTTCAGGTTCTGAAATTTCAGTCCCATTGCCTCATAGCCTTCCTCCTCCTTACACCTGAATCATTTTGCCCTTTCTCCTTTCTACTGCCCAAACCAAAAAAAAAACAATTTGAATGAAAGGAGGAAGAAGAGGGCTTTGCTAGGGATCCAAACTTTCTGTCTACTGTCAGGGATGATGAAGTGAAAAGTCATAGCTTATCTAACTCCAGGAACAAGGTGTGCTTGTGAAAATGTGAAGAATGAATGTTTCAAATCTTAGGCATTTAAAGATAAGAGTTTATATGAGCGCTTTCTGTTTTGGGAATTTAGTTTTCTAACTTTAAGTATGCTTTTGAAAACAGTCTGTAGAAGTTGCCTGGTAAAGTATTTGGAAGAAAATAACACTTGTCCTACGTGTAGAATTGTTATTCATCAGAGTCATCCGCTGCAATACATTGGGTAAGTACACATTATATGAGAGAAAGAAGATAGGAAATTCTCAGTGCATGAAAATTTTCATATTGGTATGGTAACATCATATTGGTGTGGCAAAATTGTTCAGGCTTTTCTTTGTAGGCTAATTATACTTACTGGTGCTATTTTGTCCTGGTGTGGATTAACATAACAGGGCCTCATGCATATGCCAAGTGTCCCTCTTTTGTTCTGCTGCTTTTAGGACATGGCACTGTAGGTTATGAAGACTCTTTGCCAAAAGAACTACACAGTTTATTTCCTTTGAAATGAAATAGTCTCTGTTCACACTCCACAACTATTTGTCCAAATGGAATTACTATATAAATTGGAAAATTGAATTTAGATTTGATATTTTAAAATAAATCAAAAAAAGATTGATTTTTTTCAAAAATTAAATATGGTTAAATTTATTTTTGCTTATAATTTTTATGTTTTCATAATATTTAAAATTTAGTATAAAAGTTACAAGTTTTGAGAGAGTCACTTAGCTCTAGTGCCCAAAGGGTTATTCAGTAACTAGACTCTTGTCTGCAGTTATAGGCAGCTTATTTTTTTATACTCCAAGAAGTGGGAAGTACTTTAAAAACTCTGTCCTTTATTCTTGGTCTCCCATTCTTAGGGGGGAATGACAAAGTATCTTCATACATTTACCTGTTGGGCATAGAATAGCTTATTAGATATTTTATATATTATTTACAATTATTATTTATTTTATATTATTATATATTGTGTAATTATATATTGTTACTTACATTTTTATATATATAATTTATAGACTCCTGCCCTCAATTCCACAGCTATTTACTAAGCGCAAGGGCAAAAACCAAAAGAAAGGGTTCTTGACTTCAAGTAAGTTACGTTCTTTCATGGGGTGCGTGGAGCTAAATAAGACAGCACTGCAAGTAGGGATTTAGAAAGATTGCAGAAAAGATGATGGCTCCTGAACTAGACCTTAAAGAAGAGATCATCTTTGGAGGTCAAGGTGGGCCTGAGCTAGAGTTTATATATGCACATGGAGGGAAAAGACAGAATGGGGAATTATAAAGAGTAGTCCATATTGGATAGACAGAGAATGCCTTAGGGAAGAAGAGTAAGGAATAAAGATGGAAAGGGGTAGGAGCCAGATTGATGAGATCTTTGGATATTGGGCTTGATTTGAATTTTGTGCCACAGGAATAGGAAGCCACTAATGCTTTTTTGAACAAAGTTAAAGCGGTATTATAGTGAATTATAGCTGTAGAGAAGTACTTACAGAAGTGCTATCCAGGTTGGCTGGAATGAAGTAGAGTCCCTGACAGGCAAGAGAGAAAGGAAGGACTAAGGGAAAAAAAGATAGGAAAGAGAGGAGGGAGAGACTTTTGCTGAGGCACTTGGGGTTAAGTGACTTGCCTGGGATTATACAGCTAGGAAGTGTTAAGTGTCTTGAGGCCAGATTTGAATTCAGGGCTGGTGCTCTATCCACTGTACCACCTAGCTGTCCCTGGGGTAGACTAAGAGGGAGCCCTGCCTATTCAAGGTACAAATGAGGCCTTTGATGAAGCCTGCTATCATTGCCTGTAGAAAAAAACTAAACAAATGTTTAGTTACTTGAAGCTCTTCCACGTTAACATTTTTGTTCCTGTTCCTGAATTTATCTTAAGAATTTGCCTGGCTATTAATTACTTTAGAACTGCTGATACTTCTGTCCCAATATGAACTAGATTCAGTAATCTAGATTGCCCAATTTCACCATAGGCTCCACAGGTGAATCTATTGCAGGACTTAGATTATTGACTTATTTATTTATTTAAACCTCCCAGCTGGATGACTGCAATAATAGTAACATCATTGAGGGTAGTAGGAAAAAAAAAAAAAAAACAAATGTGCTTTATTTTTGACCTGTTAAGTTTAAAGCATCTATGAGTTCTTGAAGTGGAGATTTTTTAGGAACAAATGGAAAATTGGAAAATAGATAATATACCAAAACTAAAGGTGGTAAATTTGTAAATCTTCATATAGATTGAATAAAACTGATTTTATTATTTAAGTGTTCCCTCTTTACATAAAATGTTTTTTGGGAAACTATTAAGAAAATCTTGACTCTGCTTCTCTTCCTCACCCTCACTTAGGTTTGTCCACTGGCTGCAGCTGTTAGCTTTAGATGCTGAAAAACAAAATATTTCTACTCTTAAAAGAATCCTCAAATGAGTAGGGCAATACAGAGTAAGGCAATCAAAAGTTGGAATTATCTATGTTTAGAGGGACTAGAATTGTCAGAGAATTTTCCTTTATTTAGACAGTAAAAATGAGTTGCCACTTCTGTCCCATGACTAGCTAGGGTGGTGCAGTAATTAGAGAATAATGGTGCAGATAGTGGTTTTTTAAAAAATCTCTGAAAAAAAGACTATGAGGAACTCGTAATGCTCCTCCAGTACTAAAAACCCAATTCTTTATGTGACATTCTGGTTACCCTACTCTTAATACCTTTTACCTTCTCAATGTTCTGCCCAAGATGTAGCTACCAGGACTGACAGTACTACCAGTGTAGTCTGACTGAGGCAGAATAAAGTAGATAGTCATTTTCCTAATTCAGGACATTATTATTACACTTTGCTTAATACCATCTGACATATTAGCTGCTTTGATTCTTATATTATACTTTTGACCCATTGAAGTTATTCCCCTACTCTTGCATTCTCCCAGGCTTTTTCAGATAAGCCATTAATATCTAGCCATTACCCTTCCATTCTTTGCTTGTAAAGTTAATTTTTCTAACCCAAGGGAGCAGAAATGGGGATTATAATAACAGATTATGGACTTCGGCAGATATCATTTTGGAAAATCTTCACATGTGAATCCAGCAATTAATTATGTGTTTGGCATTGAAGGACTAATTAGATTGCAAAGATTTATCTTTAAAATATTGGTGAAAGTTAAGACTTCAAAATTTCATACATAAATCTTTACCTCTTTGAAAATACAAATTTTGGTGTTATTAAAAAAAGTCAACTAAATAGAACTTTTTATTTGTGTTTAATCTACTCTTCATTCAGCTAAAGATGGACTCCTTTCTGCTCTTCTCTTTATTGCTTTACTTTTTGGAGTATGGCTGCTAAGACTTTTGATTCAAGAGGCAACTCTTATTTTTGAAATCATTATCGGGTTCTCAGGTTGGGTAAAAAACTTTTCTGAAGTTTTTTGCAGTATTTGCAAGGAAGATAGGATTATATTATTGGTTCAGAGTACTTTGTGCATACCTGAATACTAATAGCATTAGATTATTGATAATAACTTGTGCTTGTTGTTGTTATTGTTGTTTTTTCTTGAGGCCACTGGGGTTAAGTGACTTGTCCAGGGGTCACACCGCTAGGAAGTGTTAGGTGTCAGTGTTAAGGGTCTGCGGTCACATTTGAAATCAGGTCCTCTTGACTCCAGGGCAGTTGCTTTATCCACCAAGCCCTCCAACTCACCAATAATAATTTTTTAAAACAGCTTTTAGACATATAATATGGCTTGAATCCATCTTGTCCTAATAACAAAGTTTAGGACTTTTCCTTAACATTATTATGTTTCACAAAACTGTCTAATAAAAAGAAATTTTATTCGGCAGTAGGTCCTTACTAGCACCTGCAGTTAGGTGATGAAGAAGGAGGACCTGGAGTCAAAGGTGGGCTCAGATACTTAGCATCTTGGTGACCCTGGACAAGTCTCTTAACTGATTTGTTTGCCTCCATTCTTCAATTGTAAAATGTGACTAATAACAGTACATACTCCTCATGATTTTTGTGAGAATAAAATTAGATGTTAATTGTAAAGCATTTAGCACATTGTCTAATATAAAATAGACTCTATATAAATGCTTATTTCCTTTCCCTTCCTCTTTTTTTCCTTCATGACAGTCACATTTTGAAATTCCATCTGAAGTCTGACAGGTCATGGTGGTACCCCCTCCATTATTTTTTGTTGTTGCTTTAAAATAAATTTTTGATACCTTATGGTGGTTTTTAAAGCATCATTAAAATTTTACCCAGTATCTCTCCAGCCTTCCCAGTGAACTATCCCATCCATATATATATATAATATTAATTACATTATTACTTAATAATATTTAAATATTATAATAATTATATATAATATAATTATTAAATAATTAAATATTAATATTAATTTTATATATATAACACAAAAACGTAGAATATTTGTAAAGGGGGAAAGAAAAAGAAAATAATCAGCAAAGCTTATCAATTCTTCCAAAAAGTGTGTACATGTGTTCAGTATCCTCTGCCAAAGAGTGACTTTCTAATACTTGTTAGTGAAATGCTAATTGGTGTCTTTAGACATAGATAAATCTACACAAATTTTCCCAAGTAGAAGTGACAGTCATTTCAATCATACAATTATTTGATGACCACGAGTGCTTCATTGCACATGATGTCTTGCCATTACTACTACAAAACTGCATCAACTCAGGGCATGCCTCCTAGGACTTACGCTTTAATATGAGAAATTATGGCAGGGATTTCCAACATATGATTCTCTCTCTATATATATTTTAAAACAATTGTTTTTCCCTTTCAGAACCCAGAATAATTTAGAAATTTAATTAAGATGTTTCATATTTTTATACCTTTCCATAACTTAATAAATTTTCATATGTATGATCCCTAATTTATATAATGAATATAAAGGATATTCTGAACAGATTATAATTTTTAAAAATGTGTTTATGGCTTTTAGTATTTTTAAAAATGAGAAACATGATACATCCCATTCTTTTCAACAGAAAAATTAACAACTCCCAAACATTTGTGATTTTGTATTGCTTAGTACAAGATAGAAAATGAAATTTAAAAGGAACACTTCAAGTGCCATCTTAATGTAATTGCAAATGTTTTTGTAATTTATTTTTTGCTTTTTTTTTTTTTTTTTTTTTTTCTAGTCATGACAGGACAATGCAAGATATTGTTTACAAATTGGTACCAGGCCTCCAAGAAGGTAAGTCTTAGTATGTCAGAATTTAGTTGTAAAATGGATATATAACTAATAGCAGTAATGCAATGACATTTCTTCTGTCACTTATTTTTCCTCTTGTAGCTCTAGTCTTGTAAATCAAATTATTATCAAATCTCTGATAATAAATGAAAAAATTTTAAAGCCTCTTATAATTTGACTTTTGGCCCAAACTTTTTTCCTCCATGATCTGCCTTGTATTCATAACCTCCATTCCTATTCAAAGACGACCTTTTGTATGATCATATATGCAGGAATGTTCTTTTTAGGGTTTCCTTCGGTCAGTCTGACTTCCACCTATCCCCCATACCATCCTGAAGGGTAATCATAGGTCAGCCTCATTATTTTCCCATTCCAACCTAACAAGCACTTGTTTGGTGTTAACTGTCTGCAAAACCTCATGTGAGGGGCTAGAAAGTGGAAGCTCTGGGTCTTACACAATGCAAACAAGCTATGGGCAGGGCCATGTGCAAATAGGTTTGTACCTCATAGTGGAAGAGAAAGCAGATGAGGAAAAACAAGCATAATTGTTGCATGAGAAGTAATGATGTGTCAGCCCTATCATTTGTGAAAAGAAGCAGATGATGGAAATTTCTTTGATCATCCTATATTTGTTTGGTGGGTTTTATGTATCACATCTGGATCCTGTCCCAGAATGTAAGTTCACTTAAAAGTCATACTCTGGATTTCAGCCCCTTTCTTTCAGCTACCTTCTCTCTTTCTCTGTGGCTGCTTTCTCTTCCACTGATGAGCTCTTTGCACAGCCTCCATTTTGAGGAAGGACACTTACCCTTCTTTCATTCTCTGGGTTTCAACTCCACACCAGCACCTCTTCCCTAGCCCACCCCCTGCTTTTCAATTCTTTTTTATATGTTGTCTTCTCCTGAAGTTGAGTTGAGGGTAATCTGAGACTATAATATCTGGTTATAAGCATGACCACACTATTCTTTTGGCATTCCATCTAGACCTACACATCTCTCAGGTTGGAAAAATTTCTCTCACTAGGACAGGAAAGACTCCTTACATAAGTCTTATTCAGAGGAGAAAAAGGACATTTTAGAACAAATTTTCCTTTAATTATAATTTTTTAGAATTTGGGAAGAGAAGAAATGATTACTTTGGTCTTGATTCACTCAAGCCCTCAGGAATACAGAAGCATTTTCAGAAACAGCTTTGAAGTTTTTACTGTTTTCATTTGGAATCAGAGAAGTGTTTTTGCCTTGAATTATTCTACCTTTTTGGTTCTGCTAACTACCAATCTTGTACCCAAAATAGAAATGTAGGAAAATCAAAGGCATCAATACCCAACCAAGTTGACAACATTTCTGTTGTAAATATATTTACTACTTTATGAACTAGGATTTTTCCATTTTATCAAATTCCTTTGAGGCAGATCTGTAAAAGCTCTAACTTTAAGCCATATGCTGGGACAGGAAAATAATTCTGCTCAGTAAAATACATTCTTAAATTGGTGTTCTTTAAATAGGATTTTATCTATATTATTCAGGCAGCTAAGACTAGTGGCGAAGGATTCCATTCTTGTACCTATTGAAGCAGTCTTGGTAATAGTATCTATATCCAGTTCTCTTGGTTTGAAGCCAGTACTCTTGAAATGATAGGAAATACCATTTTGGAAATTTTGCTCTTTTGTTTTATAGCACCTATATTATTTCTTTCTTTTTTTTTTTTTTTTTTGGTCTTGGAGCTATCCTATATAATAAAGTATAAAAAGGAGAAGAAAAACAAACATATTAACCACTTCTAATATTATATGTAGGTAACCACATTAATAGTCCTCTGCAAAGGAAGGAGATGCATTCTCTTCTTTGGGAACAAATTTGCTCAATATCATTTCACAGCATTCAGTTTTTATTTGCTCTGTTTTATTCTGTTTTTTCTGTTTCATATGCTCTCTCCCCATTCCCCCCATTCCAAGAGACTTGTTCTTGGACAGCTGCACATAATTATATTTTAATTTAGGGAGGCTTGCAGGTTATTTATTTGCCTAATCAGAGTTTTATTTTTATTTTTATTTTTAATTTTTTAGCAACTTCTGTTTGTATTTAAAAGTCATAAAATTTTAGAACTGAACCCATTTCCCAATGGCTCATTTATAATATGAGTCAATTGACAGCTCATTTTTTTTTTTTTTTTAAATTTCATTTCTGAGCATTATTCTGACAGAAAGGAACTTATTTGGTAAATGTTAGGATATACTTTAGGGCTTTTTTCCCCTGGTAAATTTTTACTCATTTTGAAATTAAGTACAGAAATATAAAAAAAAATTTGTTTTTTACACACACAGTACAATGTAGAGGATTCTATGTAAAACCATGGATTTCCAATTCACACAGTTTGCTTTTTATTTTGCAAGCTATATAATGAATAATACACATCATTTTCAAAGCTACCCTGCTTTCCTGTGCTTCTTTCTAAATATTCTTTTGTTCTCTGCTGTACATTTTTTTTCCTCCTTTTCTCCCCACATTACCATAGACAAAGTCACCAGTAGACACAAATATGTGTAGATAAGTAAAACTTGACTATATATCTATTTATTAGTCCTTCCTCTGGATGTAGAGGCCATCTTCCTTCATAGTCCTGTGTAATTGATTTGAGAATTCATAATACTCAAAATTAATAAGCAACAAGTCATTCCAAGTTTTATTTTTCATTATGTCATGCAGGTTTTTCTGAAATCAGCCAGCTTGTCATTTCTTATTACACAGTAGTGTTCCATCAGAATCATATACCACAGCTTATTCAGCCATCCCCCAGTTGATGGGCATCCGCTCAGTTTCTTTCTTCTTGTCTCTCACCCCTCCCCCCTTTTCTTTTTCTTTCTTTTTTTTTTTTTTTTTTTTAAGGATCACTTCCTACCTAGATTGAGCATCTAGGTGAGTGTTTCAATTTGATTTCCTAAGTACTTAGTTCTAACCCTTAAGACAAGGAGGCAGATTTTCTAAATTATCAGGGACATTTCTCATGTGCCTCTTTATTTTTGACTGTGACTTGTTCCCTTTCCTTTGATCAACTGAGAAACAGATATGGTTATTGACTATATGCATGAGAGCAAGTTTTTTTTTATTACAAGAGTAAGCTTGTTCAAGTTTCACTGAAATTTACCAGTTGAAAGAAATCTTTACTCATATACCAGTTGATAGAGTAAATTTGCAGAACAGCAAGCAGTAAACATCAAAACAATATAAAGGGAAGAATGAAATGCACGGACACCTTATAATTCACAAGCCATCTGACTAAATAATTGAGAATTGACTGTATATGTACACAAGCTGACATCCTCTGAATTGTCTCTGAATTTTCACTTTTATGAACGTTAGGGGCTCATGTTATAGTAATAGTTTGTGAAAAAAATTAGAACAAATAACTCCTGATTCGCTAGTAAATTACTATTTACAGAGTAGGTGCTTAGTAATCCTGATCGAATGAGTGGCACAGAAGGAGATTGTTTTAACAAACAGTTGTTTATCACTTGTATATCCAATTAGCACTTTTGGAAAACTTTCAATTATCTGAACTGTTAGGCATGCTACATGGGAAGGAAAAGAGGATGTGTTTGTGGACATTAGATTAGATGCATTTAATTTCAGAACTGGAAGATGAATGGATCATCCAGGCCATTCCCCTTGTTTTACAGATGAGAAAAACAGTGGCCCAGAGAGGGGAAGAGGTTTGTAGTAGTCTCATAATAATTTGGATGGCTGCACATAATTCTTTATTTAAAAGGGGCTTATAGGTGATTCATTTATATAATCAATCATTGGTTTCTCAGGCATCACCTGATAAAGGGTTTAACAAATCCAAACTCAATTCAGGAGTGAACTGAATCAAGATTGGAACTCTTAACTTCTGACTTCTCATATAGGGCTCTTCCATAATCAGTCAGAATATTTCTCTATCCCCCTGTCTAAATAATCAGTTTTCTTCAGCTGATATTTCTGTTTTGTTCAAAGATCATATTGTTGATGGGACAAAGTTTTAATATAAAAGCATTCTATTAGCCTTGTTAAAATAAATGATAAATGTTGTTTTCAATAGCGGAAATGAGGAAACAGAGAGAATTCTATCACAAATTAGGCATGGAAGTGCCTGGAGACATCAAAGGAGAGACTTGCTCTGCAAAGCAGCACTTAGACTCACATCGGAATGGTAAGTTTTCTTTCTGACTAGTTCTTGTGGCAGTCAGTAATATTAATAATCTGTCTAAACTCTGTCAAAAGAAACTTTACTTGATGCTTAGATTGTGTATTCTAACATAACTTACATTTTTCTGAACATTGATGGATACCTATGAAGCCTGGTACAGATAATGACGTGAAGATAATATACACATAAGAATGAAGAAACATCATGAAGGGCAGGACAAGTAGAAGTTGAGGATGAACAGGCATTTTCTATTTAGAAAGTGAAAGGAAATGATGCTAACAACTGATATTTTATCAGAATGTATATCACAGGAAGAGGAAATGTACAGAGTTTTGTGAGAGAGGGTCAATGAGGAAGTATGTTCCAGAACAGGTATTTTCAGAGAAGATGATGAGACTTGCCTTCTTTATCTGCTGCCCCTGAAGTTCCTGTATCCTTTATACCTGAGGCAACATAAATCAATACCACCATTTTTTCTAGGAATAAAATCTCTTTTCTGGTCCAGATGATTTAGCCCTTCAGCATTCACCTTTCACTAATCTCATTTACCTCTTATTTCCAATTTGAGGCTTAAGCCCCTTGGGCTTTTCTGATCCTTGAACTGATTTGACTTCTTGGTTTCAGATATCTTTTATATCTTTTGTACCTGAACTCTAATAGACCGTCTAAGGTTACCACCTCACAGTCCCTTCCCTATCTCCATCTCGCCTACACATACCCTTTTCCGTTGGCTGGGTTACTTTAAAGGTCACCTAGTCTGATCTGAATAAAAAACTTTATCTGACAAGTGGAAATCTAGCTCTTGCTTGAAGACTGCAAGTGCGCAGGGGGACCTACTACCTCCCAAGGCAACCCATTCTAATTTGAGATTTTACTTAATTATTGAGAATCTTTTTCTTGCTTCAATTTACCTCATTACAAGTTTTTACTCATTTTTTGTAGCTCTGCCTTCTGAAAACAACTAATTTAATCCTTCCATGTGATAGCATTTGAGGAAACTTCTTTCACCCCCAGTCTTATTTTCGGTAGACTGAACATCCTCAGTTCTTTTAGCTCATAGGAAATCAGCTTGATATCTTTAAACATCTTGGTCTGGAAACACTAAGCTTAAGTCCTCCCTAAAATAAGATGCCACTCACATAGCACATCCCTGTTTAAGACAGAGGCCAATGGAGCCACTTACTGTCACCTCCCTCCTCTTAGGGATGGCACCTCTGTCAGCCATCTTCTGATCAGTAGGTGTTTTCTATGGTTTATAAGGAACAGGAGAACAGACACAATCATTATGGATACTCATGGGGGGAAACACTCTTTTATTTGTGACTGAGCGTCCCTGTAGCTAACTTGATCCTAAAGTTCTCTAAATCTAGCACAATTCATGCTTCTGCTCCATGGCCCCAGTGAGAATAATTGCTTCTCTTTAGAATAAAACTCCCAGTTTCAGGATTTGCCCAGCTACTCTTTGTCATTTCATTGTTCTAGTCCAGTTCAACCTTAGCCAATCAGGATGCCTGATGCTCTGGGAACCTTGTGATGTTTCACTTTGCCATTTGTAATGCTGAGTTAGTTAACATCTCTCCTCCTCTAAAGGGGAAGCCAGGTAAATACAAATCAGCTACCATGTTCCCATCATCTCAGAACAATAGATGATTAAATACATAGAGATGTAAAGATAATTCTGAGATCTCAACAGAGTGGATATGGATTATAAGACTTTACACCTCTTCATCTCACACTATTCTTGTTTCTGGAGAGGATTCACCCCACATCTGGAATCTTTCCTTTGATTCAAAAATGTCTGTGTGGATATATAGTTTTGTTCTTCCAGTTGTGTGTATCAATTTGCTGGTTGTAGATAAAGATTTCACATTAAAATTACTATGACATTCACCTATAACTCACTTGTTCTCCTTGCTTTATGTACTCCCCCCACCCCCCTTTTGCCATCACCTTCCTTGTAGAAGGTAAAGGGCTCATACAGAATCAAGGCTTGTTTTTACCCATTTCATGGACTATTTTGGCCACCAAATTCATTGTTTGACAAATCACTTTCTGGCATTTAGCCTCCCTGCACTTAGCAAGACAGAAACATTCAAAGGAGATAGAATTTTAAAGAGCTTGTGCCAACTCATGCAGCCTTTATATATATATATATATATATATATATATATATATATATATATATATATATATATATATATATTTCATTTCCCAGTGTTCCTTTTTTGAATGTAGCTGCTTCTGTCCATCATTGATCAATTGGAACTGAATTGGATCTTCTCTTTGTCGAAGATAGCCACTTCCATCAGAATACATCCTCATACAGTATTGTTCTTAAAAGTGTATAATGATCTCCTGGTTCTAGTGCAGAACTTTTTAACAGAGGTCATTCAGCCTAGTGGACACAAGAAATCACTTCTGTTTAGAAAGAAGAAAAAAAAGGAGGGAGGGAGGGAGAAATGGAGAAAAAGTTATATGGGCATCTTTGGTTTTATGTCATAAAAACAATATATCATAAAAAAGGTTGTTGTATATCATAAAACTTTTTCCTAGTATCCCTACCTTTCTCCCACCAAGAGAGTTGTCCTATATGACAAATTCTTTTGGTTTGCTTTTTAAATAAAGAGAAAGAAGATGAAAAGAATCAACAAAAATGTGTAAGAATTTTCTATATAATAGGGTGGAGCTTCTAATTCTAAGAATGTGAGTATAAAGGGAAATATGTAGATTTCTTGAGATGAGAGTAATATCCTCTAGGATTTCACCATAATGAGAAAGGAGAACTCTTTTTCAGCCTTCACCATCATATTGGCTACATAGAAAGATTAAGGATCCTGTTTAGTCTGCTTAGGAAGTCTGTCCTTCTTGGGTAGTTTAAACTTTCTTTTACTTTGGCCTTCAGTGAAAGACTAATATCACACATATTCATTACTTTAGTACTGAATACATTGGTAATCTTCATTGATAAATGAAATCGGCTAAATTAGCTAATTTTTAAAAATTAGTGTAGCATTTTTTTCCCCCCTTAATCTTTCTGCCTTTTTTCCCCTGGGTGAACAATGATTGCTTTTGTTAAATATTAACTTCTGGAATGTTTTATTCCTAAAAGTAATACTTTTTTTTTTTTTAATAATAGCTTTTTATTTTTCCAAGTACATGCAAAAATAGTTTTCAACATTCACCTTTGCAAAATCTTGTGTTCCAATGTTTTCTTCTTCTTCCCACCCTCGCAAGACAGCAAACAATCCATTATAGAATTAGACATGCAGTTCTTCTAAACATATTTCCATATTCGTGTAACTTCTTTTTACAGGAAAGGTTTTATTTTATTTTTTAAAAAACAGTAATAAAAATTATCTAACATCTTCTAACACAAAATCAATTTCCTCTTAAACAATCATGTTAAGATATTGTAATAGTTGACAATATAGAAAAGACAATTCATCAAATATTATAGGGTGATATACCTGGGTCTAGTATGTGTAAGCATATCCGCATTTTTAATGTTAGCACATAGTGTTAGCTATTCAGGACATTTTATCTGATTTTAAGTAACTGGGGTTTGGTAAATTATGTACTTTCAAGGAAGTCCATGCTCTTTTAGAATCCACTGTACCTAGTTATCTGCCTTTGACTTTGTATGCATTCCATACTCTGCTTAGTATTTTTTCTAGACTTTTTAAGTGTTTTGATATCACTTTGACTTATACTACATAGACTTGAGTAATGAATTGGGCATTTTGGATTTCATCAGTAAAGTATTTACCTTTGTATTAAAAGGTGAAACAAAAGCCGATGACAATTCCAACAAAGAAACATCAGAAGAAAAACAAGAAGAGGATAATGACTATCACAGAAGTGATGAACAGGTAGTTTATCTTTTCATTAATATTAATGTCTTAAAATGCTTTTGTGCTCATATTTATGTTTCTGGCCATGTAAGTTTTAGCACATTTTAAAAGTTCACCAGCACATTGGGAGCCTGTGGCTTTATCCTGATAAGTTGCATTCTTATTAGATGACATAAAGTCATCTGCACAGACTTCACAAAAACATTCTATTACTAGACTCGGGTAGATTTTAAAGAGAATTAGCTGCTTAGGAAATATCCTAAAAATTTTAAGATTTCTCTACTATGATCTCAAATTTAGGTGTTCTTATGGCATTTGTACTTTAGTAAAGGAAAAAGTAGATACAGATCACTATAATACTGTACATCATACAATCACGTTAGATTGCTCTGTTAGTTCAGAAGAGGATTATCTTTGGGATTAGACAAAACTTCCTTGAAGAGGTAACATCTGAGTTGTGACCTCAAAATAATGAGTAAGAATACAACTGGTGACAAGAGATAAGGAAAGGGCATTCTAGCTGTGCACAAAAGGGAGAACAAAAGTGCAGGAGTTCGATCATATTCTTAACCTTGTTTATCTTATGGACCTCTTTTGGCAGACTATTAAAGTCTATAAACTCCCTATTCAGAGCAGTGTTTTTAAATGAATTTTTAAAAAAGCATAAGGTAACGAGAAATCAGCGTATTGAAATGCCACTTTCGAATTTTAAAATTCTCTCTCTCAGTGAGAACCCCTGGTCCAGAGTAATAGGAACTAAACCTAGAAAGATGAATTATATCGGACATACAGTGCCTGGGGGTTTCGACTTACTTGACAGATTATGGGGAATTACTGAAATTTTTTGACAAAGGATTAACTTAACTACACATTTTTAAAAGCAGGATTACTCTTACATCAATTTAAAGGTTTGGAGCAGGAAGAGGCCTTGCACATAATGAACACTTAATAAATGCTTCTGTTGGAGACAGGAAACCATGTTGGAAAGTTGTTAACATTGTCTGGGTAGGTAGTAAATGAGAATCTGTACCAGGGCAGCTGGAGTGGGAATAGAGAAAGACTGCTTTAATGCAAGGTATGCAGGAAATGTACTAGAACCAACTTGTTAAACTTACTTTTGGGTATAGACATCAAGAGCCAATTGTTATATTTGTAATGTGAGTAATTATATTTTGTAAGTTGACAATTGTTACAAATCAGAATTTGATTTAATGTTTTGTTGATTGTCTAGACTGAAGAATGTGACCCCCCCAAAAGACATTAATGATATTGATCAAACTTGAAGATTTATCATCCACTTATATGTGGCTTTTGGTTTTGGTCATGTGGGGGTTTTGTTTGTTTTTGAGGGCTGATTATTAAACATTTACCAGCACACCCTTGAGGATATGTTATAAAAGTTGAATGAACAGTCCCTTTGATGGGAGTTGAGAAAGGAATTGATGGGGTATGAGAAGGGAATCCTAAAAGATAATACAGAATCAGAATTGCAGATATAGGAAACTGGATGGTACTTTGTAGATAAAAATCAAGAAATAAGAAGGAGGAATAGGTTTAAAGAGAGAAAATAAATTCAGTTTGGTACATGTTGAGTTCCATGAGGCCTAGAATATATAAGGATTTCCCAGAGATACTTTGGGATGAAAATCTAATTTCTGAAGACAATGGGTGATAGTGAGTTGTCTGAATAGAGAAGTCATGGTTAAAAGAAAGATAAAAGAAAGATTGCCAAGGGAGAAAGTATAATGGCAACAAGAAGAGGACTGAAGACAAACCCTTGAAGAACACTTAGTACTTTAAGGAGCCATGAAGAATAGGAAGGGGGATAATGGAGACAAAGAGGAGAGATTGAAAGGACAAGAGAGTGTAGCATCTCTAAACCTGAGGGAGGAGCAGGCTTCCCAAGCACTGACTACTCAGCAGTGTGATAACCATGGGAACAGCCCCAAGGACTGAGAAGGATTAGGTGCAGAGGCCATCTCTAGAGTTGTGGAAATGAGGGCAGGGGGTGGAAAGAGAGAGTGGAGGAAGGAAGGAAAGGAATTAAACATGGGCACGTTTTTCAAGACATCCCCAGTAGAGGAGAGTAATGGAGAGAGTGCTGGAGCCAGGTCTTAAAGAGCAGAAGGAAAGAGACTGGTGGTGGAGTTGGAAGGAGTGAGTCTCAGGAGGAATAGCTTTTAGGCTACTTTTGTGAAAGGTCGAGTAAGGAAGCTAGGAACCAGTGTTGATCCATTGTGATGCTAGATATAATTGTGATTGATAATCCTTTACTTGGAAAAGCCTAGGTTCTAGAGATACTGGCTTGGTGACGTTGGGTGAAGCCATTTAACCCCTTCAAGCCTCAGGTTCCTTATTTGTAAAGTCGGGATCATGTAGCACCTACCTCACAGGGCTGTTGTGAGGGTCCAATGAGATAATGTGTGTAAAGTGCTTTGCAAACTTTAGAGTACTCTAGAAATGTGAGTTATTTCTACCGTCTAGAATATTGTTTCCCAAATTGTTCTATGGTCCCTATTATTTTGCACAGTATGAAAAAGGATTTTATGGGAAAATTTGATAGTAGTGGTACTTACTCCTCAAATCAGATATGAAGTACTCATTTGGTAACTTCTTTTTGGTTATAGCAATAGAATTAATTTTGGTTTTCTCTAAGATTTTTCTAATTTTTTTTATATATCCTGGAGGCATTTCTTACTAAATTTACCTCCTGTATTTGTGGACTCCATCAATATATTTCATTTGGAGCCCTAAAATGTTCAAAAGCCAAATAAAAGAATTGCTGCTCTGGAAAATAGAGATATAATTCGTGTAATTATGAACATAATCAGAGTGTACAGAAATCTATATATTTCCAGATATGCTGATGATACCACACGCATTCAGAAAATAATGGTTTCTTTTGTGAAATAATCGTAGCCCTTTGTATTAATGATCAACTTAAAGAAAGCTAAAGCCATATCAGTCTTCATTAAGAAAAACAAAATAAGTAGAAGCTTATTTTCAGAACCAAAAGGACTCGTTTCTTTTTATCTGGTCATTATCTAGCAATACACAAAAAATAGAAGTCTATATCTAGTAAAGGTTGTGGGTTTGGGTAAGTTGTAAAGCAAAATATTACTCCAAATTAGTCCAAATCTGAGTCTCTATGAAGCATGATATCAAACTCTCGGTTGTAAGTCTTAGAAAGACAGGTACATCTTCTTGAATGCCTTCATCTTCTTCTTTGAGTCTTATTACTTTGATAGATCTATTCTACATGCTGGGGACCTTCCTGCATTGTATATATTTCAGTAGAGCACTTGAGCTGTCTCTACATCAGTTATCTCTTGTCCTTACTGTGTAACCAGTCCATCTGGTGACTTCTTTTTCTCTGCTTCCCTTGCATAATTCTTAGTTAAGAATGTGTTGAAGCCTATTCATGCCAACCATGTACTCCATTGCACTTTGAGTGTCTTTCAACTTCAGTTCTTTGAAGACTGTGATCATCCATAACTTGTGGCCAGTCAGCCTCCCTGTGGTTAACCAGACAGACTTTTGGTCACTTTCCTTTTGTGAGAGAGTTGGGGTACTTGTGGTTGTGGAATGGTATTTATACTGTTAGCCATGATCAATGTCAGCAGTTTTGTTGTTTGTTGCAAAGTAAGGCTCTCTGAGTGGGGATGATGGGAAAGGAAGTGGGTAGATTGAAAAATGAACTTAGTATAAATTTTTTTTTAAATGGACTTTTGTTTTGGAGAGAAGCTTGTGGTCATTACAAGAGCTATGCAGTTTCCTCCTATTAATTCAGTTCCTGGACTCAGCACAATCACAAATCCTGAGACGTATTACTCGATGGACCAACTCAACCACAGACACGATTTGGACAATAAGCATTCTTCAGTGATTTCATTTGTCCAGGGTTCACAATTAGGCCAAGTTCTCTTGTTAAGAGGCTGTGCTGTATTTCTGAGCTTGCCCTCTGTATTGTGTCTGCCATTAACTGCTGCTGGTGTGGCCTGACCCTGCCTCAGCCCACCTGCTGCCTTTCCTCTGGGACCTTCAGTTGCTTGTGTGTGCTTCCAATGCACTCCTTTTTGCTTGCTTTGTCCAGATTGTACCGGTTCTATGATGAGAATTTGAAAAAGAATTTCTGAGCTTGATAGAAGCATCAGGATGTCATATGCATAGGAATATCTGTAAGACCTGAATCATCCATAGGAAATTCTGATTTCTTTTATACTCTGCATTATGGTAGTGACTTTAAAAAAAATCGTCTTTGAACATGTTTCTCCATTCTATGCTATACTTGATACTAATGACCCAAGTCATTGAATGAAGTTATTATTTCTTGATAAAATTTTCAAGGAATATTTTCTAATTTGGGGCATTTTTTTACTTTAAGCCACTACTTGATTCAGTCATAAATTTTTTGTTAAGTCAATGAATAACACAATGGGATTTTGTGTTCTTTATCATATTCAGTTAAGCATGAGACAATAACATGTTCTACTGTAGAATATAGTTAGCAAAAGTTGCTTGTTCCCTCATTTTTTATCACTGTCTCAGTATTCGTAAGTTATTTTTCATAAAAATTTTGTACAAATGGAACAGAAGGCACACACAGATCAAATCACCCTTTTCACATAACAATAAGATGATAAATTTTTGTGAAGTTTTTTTTCTCTCCTTTTTGAGGTACCTTGAAATATTGATATCATAACACCCTCAGTGTAAGTATGGCCCTCCCAGCAGTAAGCTTTTTGGGTATGCTTTGATGATCTAGCTATTCTTCCTTTATTTTCTTTATTAATATTACTATTTTCTTATATGCATCAAAAGTTATACTGTCTAAATGTCATGGCTTTAATGTCACTTTGTAGTGAAAATCATTTGTTTGTAAAAATGCTTTATATCTATTTTGCATTTTTTAAATCTATATCTTAAGCTTCTTTTTAGTTTTATTGATACATGGTCAAGATGATTATATTTAGTTTCTCACCAAACTTTTTGTCTAAAGCTGTTTGCCCCAATAGTAGTTTGCCATTTTATGAAGTCAGTGCTTCTTATAAGCTTAAACCATCCTTCTACAATGTATAATTTAGTCTATTCTGTAAATGAGCATCACCCTTAGTGACTTTATCTTTGCTTTGCAAGAAGAACAGGGTGATTTTTAGGTTTTTTGTTTTTTTGCTTTATCAATTTATTGACATTGTTTTTTTTTTTTTTTAAGGAAATGGTAAATGTCTAGGTCAATGTCTGTTGTTTATCCAGTCCCCATTTTGAGGCATTAGTAATTTGTTTAAATGTATTATGCATTGCCTCAGTTTTGCCATATCTTCATCCTCTTTTTATCCTTTAAATTTTTTTTTGATACTAATTTTGTTGTGATTGAATTGGTAGCCTGACTCTATACAGACAAATGACTTTGAAATAATTCACATCAAGAACTAAGATTAAAAAAATATCTTTTCAAGTGTTATGGTTAGCATGGCAATATCAATAACAATGAAATGTTCAAAACAAAACCACTAGTCTGTTAGTGATGCTTTCTCCATTACACTTTACTGAGTAGAAAATAGATTGATATAAACAAGTGTGAATGATGCGGCATATCTGTGAACTTTTAGGAAAAATCTAGTTGATAGACCAGTGTATCAGAAATGGACTTATTCTCTATAAAAAGAAAAAGAGATTTAACAGCCCATGTTACAGAAGTAGGAAACCACAAAAACAGGTTTGATACTATTTATAGCTTTAAACACTGTTTAAGGGCATTCACCCAAAATTACCTCCTAGTGCTCTTCACCCAGTCTCCTCTGTGAATTAAAATCAACATAATACATACGATATATTTTGAAATGTAAATCTACATTGTATAGAGTTTAAACTGAATTTTTCTCCCTGGTCATAGCACTTAGGCCTGTAGATCCCCCCTCCCCTCCATTCCTGTTTTTACTCATGACTGAAAGCAAATATTTTTTTAAAAGAGAGCCAAGAACAGATAACCCAGAGAGAATTGAAAGGGATACTTAAAGATCATTTACAAGATGATCAATTTAGAGATTCTCATTTGACAAATAAGGAAATTAATCCACAAGGAGTCAGTAGAACCCAAAGCCACTGAAAAGATCACCCTGTGCCAGCTTCTTTGTTTCTCTGTCTCTGTATTTGTGTGCTTTGATGAAACATAACTAAACCAGGGTTGCTTCACTCAACCTATCTCATGAACAACAATCGGACCAAATTTCAAGTTATTGTTTCTATCCAGAAGATCTCTTAAGGTTTCAGAAATGAATTCCTAAAGCCCTGAGCTCATTCTTTTTAATGAGTAATACTAAACATCCTTATGGGAGATGTAAGTATTTTTTTAAAAAATTTTTAGAATTGCTTAATTTTTTAAAAATATGATGCCAAAATGGTGAAGAGCTCATCAGTTTGTGAAAGCACTGTTATTGCCCCATTCAGCTCGAGTGTTTAGAGAAATGCGACAGGAGTCAAACTCAGTACACACATTCATAATCACCTATCTCATAGTTCTAGAATGCTTTTACCCATAATTATGGAAGGATCATAAGGCAGAGGAAGTGTACTACAGTAGGAAGAGCACCAGATTCAGACTTAGAGTTTCAGGCTTCAAACCCCCCAGCTCAACCATTTATTACTTTATCAATTATTTCTTTGTAATCCCAGAGCGTCAGACTTTGGTTTCCTTTCAGTGCTAAGTCTGTGATGTTGGGATCCTCTCCCATGCAGTAGCACTTAGAGAAGCTGATAGGAAACCTCTAAATGTACAAGTGGATAAACCTTGTCAGATTCCATTAAAAGTGAAGTCACAAAGATAGTGAACGACTCTTCCATTTTGGAAAATTTTATATATATATATATATACATACACCTACACCTCACAAGGTGGACTTAGTTCTATATGAAGGGAAAGTAATTACAAACACGTAGAAGTGTTAGGCATTTTGTTCCATTGAACTAATGTTTAGCCACCATTTAATGTACCACAGTATATTCTCTAACTCGTTTATACATTTTCTTTTTGTATACCTTCCAAATCATTCTAATAGAAGAAATTCTGTTAGAATGAGAAGAAATAATTGTACCTCCTCCTCATGTTCCCTCTTTTTACTGATGCTCCTTAAAATTTTATCCTGACACTTATTATACATAAAGATTAGATTCTGACCTCCTACCTGTGAAACCGCATCAGGTGTTAATTTACCCATATCACATCTCATATCTTTCAGCTTAACATAGGTTCATTAATTCGTTTATTCAGTACTCATTAGGGCTTTTTAAGGCTCTACAAGATACCAGGGAAACAAAATGGACCTGTTTTTCTGTCATCCTAAAGATCTTTCCTTAGCTTTATGAAGTGAAAGGCAGGGGGTGGGGGAAGAGAGAGAACCAAATTAGCGTATCCTTTCATATTTCAGCTCTTGAAGCCATCCTCCTCTCACCTGTTGATTGGTTTCCTCTTGTTGCATTTTGCCCTGAACATTATTTCTTTTAGCCCAACCTGAAGTTACCCAGGTGAGAGAAAACACAGGGCAGCCAAAAGAACAAAGTTTTGGAGCGTTCATTACTGGCCAAGACTGTTCCCCTAACACCAAGATGGGAAGGGCCAGTAATGAATGGTCTTAGGGCCATATAGTTATAGAAAGAAGAGAGAGACATCAGAATGTTTTTTGACACATTTGTCATAATAAAAGGAATTTCTACTCTAAACAGGAGGCAAAAGTTATCACTCTAAGGATATCATTCTCAGACAGCAATAAGACAGTATTTCTTTAATTTTATCAAGTCTTAGGTTTTTCAGGACAACACATCTGGGGGGGTAAAAATCTGCATTAGGGCATGAAGAACTAGTAATAAACTTATAACTATACAAAGATTCAAGATTATGTGTCTCACAGTCCCATTTGGGGTGCTTTTCCACTTCAAACCCAGTTGATTAATTCTGATTCCAGAATCATCTTAATTTTTTTCCCTCTTGGTTACTTATTAGCTAACATTGTTCTGTATGGAGAAAGAGTATATGTTTGTTGATAATTTAACTTAGTACTGTATCTGTAGAGGAAATTATTTTTGCCAGAGAAGAGACACATTGAAACACATAAAATTTTTTTTTTGTAGTTGATCTACCTAGTATAATTATATGGGACCCACTCAGAATTTCCATTCCTTGGCCAACATGCACATACTAGATAGATAATGCTGTATATTCTGTGGTTATTTTCATGTTTCAGTCTCTTTACCAAATTCAAAGTACAAACTTGGGCTGAGACAATAGGAAGCAGGTTTAACTTGTATTTTCCTGTGGCTATTTATTCCCTTTTGGTTCCTTTGGTAGTGATTGTAACCCAGGGAGGAATTGTGCTTTAGTATGAAATGGTGAAATACGAGCAAACAGGAAAGTGTTGGATTTTGTTTTTCTGGTTGACAGCCAAATCTCGAGTGCACTAAATGAATACATATAAAATCACCACAGATGGAGTTACTTTGCTTCAGTAATAAGGTAAAGGACAGTTGTAGTGTTCATGGATATCAGAGTTCTTTGGTGTAATTTCATTTATAGATAGCTCAGAAAAGCATTTCCAGGGAGAGCCCAGTGGAATTCCTTTTAATGAGCTCTGCCAACATGTGTGCACTTTCTCTTGAAGGTAAGCATCTGCCTGGAATGCAATAGCAGCAAATTACGTGGATTGAAACGAAAATGGATCCGCTGCTCAGCACAGGCAACAGTCTTGCATCTAAAGAAGTTCATTGCCAAAAAACTTAATCTTTCATCTTTCAATGAGGTAAAATGGGAAATTAAGTAAATGACAACACTTATAAATGCAGATACTTTTTAGAAACAACTTTTTCTTATTTTGTTACAAGTTTCAACTACAAAATTTTAAAACGATGTAAAATAGCTTTTCATACATCTTGCCATTATAACAGGGAATATACACTGGCATTATAACTGCTCCCAACATTGCAGTTATTGGTATGGGACTGGCCTCAGTACATGTGCAAGTACTTTTCAGCAAGAAGCATCTTGAAATAAGGCAGTAGATAAGAAGTAAATACTAGTTGTCTAAGAACTACATGTTTATAAAGAAGCTTTATCTTAAATCCACAACAAAGACTTGAATATATTTTATAGTTAAATGTTATACAGTAAACTATTCCTTCCTTCCAATTTTTTTTTGTTTGTTTTTTTAATTTTCAGACTTATAACAACTTATTCTGAACAAGAGCTAATTGGGACAAAACGGATAGAGCAGTTAGAAAGGATGAAGAGATAATTGGGTGTTTTGGGAAGGTGTTTAATATAGATCCTTACAAAGTTCAGCAAAACTGAAGGGGCTTGAAACCCACCAACGCCCTTCCTCAGTGAACTGCACAATGTGTAACAAAAATGTGCTAAATACTTGTCATAAAGCATTGAAATTATAATGGTGATAGTTCTGGGAACCATGTACTGTATGTAATGAGTGATTGAAGATTATCATGGGTATTTAGCTTAGGAAAAAATCAGACTGAAAGTAGAAGTGTTGTGGATGGGTATAATCACTAATGTAAAATATTGAGGAAAACTGCTATGTGGAAGGATTAGATTTATCATTGGAGGGTCAAAGTAAGACCAAATGAGTGAAAATTACTTGAGAATCCTATTTAGTTCACTAGTTCACTCTTCAGAAGATCTTTCTAACAGCTACAGCTAGCTAATAACAGAGTGAGCTTCCTCAACAATTAGTAAATTTTCTATCACTGGAAGTACAAGCAAAAGTACATTGGTGAGAGATGCAAGTTGGACTAGTAGGAGCTTATCAATCTAGAATTAAAATCATTTAGAAGATAATTGTGAGGCTTTCTGCTCAATATTACAATGGGTAAACTGAGATGTTGAGATTTTTCCACCCAAAATTTCAGAGATAATTGACATCTCTTCAGCTTATCATTAAATAATCTGTACTTTAAAAAATACACACACACACACACACACAATAAAAATTTCTTTCCTGAAACTCTAAAGTGCATCATCAGATAGCATGACAGACTGGATTGTGTGTGTGTGTGTGTGTGTGTGTGTGTGTGTGTGTGTGTGTGTGTGTGTGGTTTGGTTTTTTTTTGTTTGTTTGTTTTTTTGTTTTTTTGTTTTTTTTTTTTTAAACTATTTGGGGAGATTCTTAAAGTACCCTTACAATCAAGTACCCCAAATTTCTCAGATTACTATTTCCTTACATAGGTAAAACATTGAATAATTTTTTTCTTTAATATTTTTACTTACCTACCTCACAGGGTTGTTGTGAGGAAAGCACTTTTTAGACCTTAAAGTGTTATATAAATGTGAGTTACTATTATGTTATTATTTTCTTAACATAGAATGTTACAGCATAGTGTAGTGAAAAAGAATATTTATTGCACATTAGGAAACCTGGATTCTAGTCCTGGTTCTAACACTAACTTGTACTAATATGATTTTGGATAAATCAGCTCCTTTTTCAATGTCTGTTTTTTTCATTTACAAGATGAGGTATTTGAATTAGATGAACTCTAACATCCCTTTCAACTCATCTATGACTGTGGCTCTGTGATTTTACTTAGGTTATTTGCAAGTGTATTCCAAAAGTTTATTTGGTTTATATACAAAGCCTTGTTTATATACAAAGGCCTTGTTTCTGAGAGGAAATCAAAAGTATCCTGAGTTGATGAAAAGGAAGCAGGGACTAAAGGAAATTTATCAGGGAGATGATGAGCTTAAACAGGCCCTGGGGGAAAGCTAGAATATGGTGCCCTTCCAGAAAGCATATCCTGTAAGAGAAGCAGCCATTAATAATGTCGAATATCCACCAAATACAGAACACTATGGGGCTTAGCAAAGAGACAGCATGGGAAAAATGGAAAACAGAGTCTGTGTGAAAGAGATTTGTTTTACTAACAACAATTTAAATATATTCTTTGGATCTTTCTGCTTTCCTGCCCCCTCTAAGTATTACAAAGAGACATTTTACGTGTAGCTCAATTTTCCCTTACATCTATAAAATAGCTGCATATGGTGGTTAGGAGGGGAGATTTCAAGGAAAATTCATATAAGGTTTTGTCATTCCCATAAATATTATTAGTGGCCCCTTTTAAGTGTTAAGGAGATGATAGGAATGGAAAGTCTTCTCACCATACAGGAATGACCCTTTTCTCTGTGGTGTCTCATGGAGTGCATCCAGAGCCAGCCTGTCAGGATAACCAGAGGTCAAGTTCTGCTTCAGATCCAGACTTCCTCTGTGACTCTGGAGAGCCCTGCCTCTCTCAGGCACCTCCCCCCAGTCCCCATCTCTGGCGAGCAACAGACACAGCCACCTGCAGCACCTTCTATGCTTAAGTCACAGGTCTAGACTGGCTGTGGAGAAGCCTGTGGCTGAATTGTCCAGGCCTGTCTCTAGGCATTAGGACAGAGGCCACACTTGCTTTGCTTTACCCGTTGAAAAGAAGGTTGCAATCACCTGATGATGGAGACATGAAATCATGATGTCTCACAAATTATATGATGGAGAAGCCTCAGCATCTCAGTGTTTTGAAGAGTGTTCTTTAGAGTCCACTAACAAAGTTTTTGTCTTTGATAGTTTTAGTCTAACTTATTTACAATAGGTAGTAATGTGTGTTCGTTGACTGGTGTGTTTTGTTATTTACTCCACCCTAAATTAAAGTATTTCTTCCTCTTCTATTAGCTGGATATATTATGCAATGAAGAAATTCTTGGCAAGGACCACACACTCAAGTTTGTAGTTGTTACTAGATGGAGATTTAAGGTATGGCCCGGTTGTTTTGTAACAAGGTGTTTTAATAGTTTCTTCTATGAATAATAGTCATGTGTGTTTATGTAGTCCTTTCCTCTCAGGGATTAAGATTGTCTGCAAGTATTAGAATGATGATTTGAATATACATAAAGGGTCACTTTAAAATAGGAGATTGCACAGCAGCCTTTTAGTGGTTTTCAGAAACCATTATCCACACTTTCCTTGAGCCCCCAAATTAATGCTGTTAGATTTGGGGACTTGAAAGAGATTAGTCAAGGGTTTAATTACAAGATAAATTGATAACAGTTCTTATATCTAGCCCCTTCTCATTCTTTTCATCCTGGTTGGCTGAGTAAACATTAGGGATATGCTTAGAAAGGACAGATAAGAGTTGTAGAAGCTTAGGATTCCCACTGTGGAGGAATGAGGTTTTTTGCAATATGGTACCTCATCATTTTTGAGGACAGAATTTTCCAGTGAGGGAACTGAAGGGTTCAGATAATTTCTATTTTTGGAGTATTAGAAGTTGTAGCTGTCAAGGGTTGGTTACCTCAGGAGAAAAGTACTTTTAGGGTGTGTTATTCCCATGGATCATCAAAGTTAGTCAAGGTTAACTCTGTTTATTGCAGAGATTTAGAGCTTAGGAAAAGGATCCCTGTGTGTGGTAGTCCAGAAGTATTCTGGGGTGTAATTACCACCATTGTGGCAAGGTGTACAAAGAACTGCTCTGAGGGACAATTAGGAATGGCTGCCGGGCACATCAGTGATCAGAAAATTATATCTACTTCCCTTGGACCAATTTGTTTTCAGGAATCTTAGACCCAGAGCAAAACACTTATCAGTAAAGATTCCTGAGTAGCCAAGCTCCTCTGCCTTCGACTACCTCTGCAGGAGCTATGAACATTTGAGGGGCACATCCATTCCTCCCCTTTTACATGAGAACCCCTTCACCCTTCTAAGACTCATCCAGGGGGCAAGTTTGCACCTCATTGACTCACAGCCCAGTTGTCTTTAGAAGCTTCTCCTGGGAAATGAAGTAAAAAGAGGGGCAAAGAGAAGCCGCCCTGCCTTCCTACACCGAGCCCTTCACTTTTCTACTTCCACCTCATGCAGACAGCCATTGTCACTGCTTCCTAGAATCAATTATACCACTATCCTTGAGGAGTTAGAGGGAAAGTATAGGAAGCTGCCAGGTGTAACTTGGGACACCCTAAAAATACTGGAGCAAGAGGGTAGAGAGAAGGAGCTCCTGAGACTGGTGGTGTCCTAAAGTCTGGCTGCCCTCCTGGTGAGCCTGGGCAGAGGGCAGGATGGGCTCCACCACTCAGGAACGCAAGGAGAGTCAGCATGATCTGAAGCAGCCGGTGGATGGGCCAGGGTTCAGATTCTGGCTTTGCCATTTACTCCCCTGTGATCTCGGGCAAGTAATTTCACCTTCAGCCTCAGTTTCTTTATTTGTAAAATGAGTGTTAGATGAGAAGATGAGGTTCCTTCCCACTCTCAGCCTGGGATCTCCCCAGTCCACGGGGAATATGTGGTGAAAGGAAGCTTTATAGAGCTTCACAACTGTAGGGAATCGAGAATGCACATGCCTGCTTAGTCCCAGATTTGATCCTTTATAGCCAAAGCATTTTTAAGCAGAACCCTTTAGTCTGTTCTTTCATTATATAGCAGATAACTACTTTTATTTTGTGTTTTTGTTCTGTTCTCTTTCTCCATTAATAACCTAGCTATTTGGGGGGGTTTGTTTTTACAGAAAGCACCTCTCCTGCTACATTACAGACCCAAAATGGACTTGCTGTAAGAGACCTTTAGTGTCCTTTGGGACAGAGTTTTTTGCAGAGACTATCACCAAGCACCTTCTCAGTGCATCACTTAACTCACATCACATGACCCAGTAGAATTGTTCTGGAGGACCAGTGATCTCACAGCACACCATACTTCAGAATCTTTCTTCTGGGTGACGTGGGAACCCGATTTCTGAAAGAGAATATTTATACCTTTTGTACGAAAAAAGAATTCACAACTCAACAAGACACTACCAGCACTAAGTTTACAGATTATGAAAACACTTCACAGTTTTATGTAGCTGAATAGCATTCGTCTCTTTGCTGCGATTTCACAAGACAGATTAATAAATGTAATAGTGATATAAATGTCACTTTCCTGACACCAAATTACTTTTGCTTGCTTACCATGTCTTGAAAAGTGGAGTTAATTTCAGTATATTTTATGAATTTGATTTCATTGTTTGCCTCAATATTTTGGCTTTCATCCAGTCCTTCCAAAGCCACTGCAAATCCCTTTTGGTGGTGATTGACTATATTTATGTTGCCTTTAACTTCCTGAAGACTTAGAAGATTTTTATTAAAATTTTATTTAATAGCATATCAATAGGGAATTCCATTAATTTTATAATTTAATCATGGCATTAAAGTTTCCATATTAAATAAAAGGAAGATAATAGTTCCCCAAATTTGCCTCTATATTTTACTATATAGCATAAAATATCATCAGATCACTTAACAAAAATAATCACAAGTGCTTAATATGTTACTTGAACTTATTTTAAGGTAGACGTGTCATACAGACTTAGAGCTTGCAGAAATCTATTCTTATTTGGGAGGTAACTTTTGTTTTAAAAATGTATCACTAGTCATGAAGACAGTGCAATAGAAATTTTTTCGTTCTTAGAGCTGAGTGTTATGTATTGCTTTTAGCAGTTTTAACAGTGGCTTACAGAAAAATTCTAATTTTTCTTTAATCATTTCTATGAAAAAAATTATGTAATGTGTTGATATCATTATTGTCCACTTTCCCCTCCCCGTCCCTCCTTCCCCCATTCCCCCCCTTCATTTCACATATGCTTTAGCAATCCAGAGACATGATGGCATTCTTTTTGTTATTTAGAGGCCTGATTTAATTGATAGTGTTTGAGTAGTGACTACAAAGTTGAGGAGTTAAAGCTTCATTGAGGTCTTAGCTTGAGTTAGTAGCTATCATGCTGGAAGAAAGTAAAAACAAAACACCTCCTGAAGGCTGTACCCAGCTACACAAAGGGGAAGTAGAGAAATGAGGCAATTTCTGTCCATTTTAGGCCAAACGAGGCCAAAATTTTAATTTGATTTGCCCACATAATTGCCTTCGTTCTTTGCTTTGTGTTGTATGCCTGTGTGCCCAGCCTATATTCTCTAAGGTAAATGTTAAATCTAGAATGATTTCTGCAAGCTATACAATATAACTGCTGAGTGATATAGAAAGAGATGAAAAGGGACTCAGAATGAATCCTAATCATTCTTGACCCATAGAAGTTGCTTTTCCACTTGTTAAGCTGAGAATCCCAGTCAGCATATGGTTTTGTTAAACCCTTTCTTCTCCAAAATGTGGGTATCTTTGACTTTATACAGAATAGTATCCCCTATTTGCCAACACACATTGTTCTTTGAGACAGTGAATGGGAGTATGATTAAGTAAGAATGAAAATGGAGCCATTTACTGAAGTAATCTAAGCTGAAATTACCAAGTGAGCCCCCCAGATGCAGTTTTGGACACATCCCTCTGTCCTTGCTCCTCCTTTCTGTTATATTATGAACTGGAGAAATCCAAATTTAAAATGAACCATTAATGCCATCAGCTGCAGAGAACCTGGAGAGCTCGTCCGGTTCACCCTTCTCATTCAGTAGTAGCAGACTGAGGCTGGATCCAAGGAGAGCCCGTTTTCCTTGGATGTTTGGTCTAGCAGGTGTCATTGGCAGTGCTGGCACTTGGGAACCTGTAGCTCCCTCGCCATTTATTTCTTTGCTGGCTGAGTTCATGATTTCATTATTGAAGGTAATATGAAATTGGACTCCTTCATATGTCTTTTTTTTTTCCTTCCCATTTCATATTTTATATGCATGAAATGGAAGGAATTAATAGTTAATGCAACTTCATTCTTAGCTACAAGAACAGCTAATTAAATTAATTCAATGCATTTGACCATAAATAAGGCAATTAAAAACCTAAACACAAAAGTATTAATTCAGACTTTTAAAATCAACTTCTTTATATAAACTAGTTAAGTTCACTTGTAGTACAGTTTGAATTGTTGACTTACCCAAGTTCATAGCCTGATACCCCATCCAAATCAGATTTACCATGTGAGGGTTTAATGATTAGATATGTGTATATATAATAAATGTTACCTGTCTACCTCAAAATACATAATCTGCTGAAGCATTCTGCAAGACGAGAAATTACTGCAATGCAATTCTAAGCAAAACATTTAAAACTTGGGTAGTTTCCTGTGTGATGAAACTGAGAAAGGATTAAACAGTATCGACATGCAAATTCAGATGAAAAATAATTCACAGTCAGTTGTAACTTGGCCTCATAACAATCTGCATTATACATACATATTTGTAAGTTTGTAACTATCTTTAAATCACTTGAATTTGCTATGGTGCTATGTCAATATGTTTAAATATAGGTAATCTATGTATAGATATGTAGGTAATATATGGAAGCCAGTATTAACATCTCTAACTGGTTATTGATTATTAATTATTGTGTTTAACTCTGCTTTTGTAAGTGTGTTAACTCGATAAAACCTCAGTGGCAAAAGTACCTATTTTTCTAAAATTGCATCATGTCAAAATCTCTTCGCAACAGGACTATTTTCCCTGGGGAGTTTTCTGCTCCATTTGGCTTAGCTTATTGTACCTTTCTATAGTGAGAGGAGCTGTGCCTAAGTAAATGTCACCGGCAGAGGGAAGCCTCAAAGTCAAATTCGACTTCCCTTCTGAGGATTTTCAAAAAACATTTCATTCAAGCAGGAATTGGTTAAAATGTGCATATTTTCCCCCCAGAATGAAAGCCAGGCTCATTTTGTTTGGATAATCATTCAGATTTGTTCAGTACTTTCATACTGGTGGAGTTACTGTGAAGTAGTTTTCACCACTATTTAGCTGGTTAAACAGTTGCAGCTCAATTATCTTGTTGAATTATCTTCAGCAGCAGTGAGACAGATTCCCCAGGCATTAGTCTCACTAAATAGAGTTTTCGTTGAAAATAGAGAATTCAAATAGAATATATAATATTGAATTTAAGATTTGGGGGGTTTAAAAAAAAAAGAAGAAAACTTAACTTTATAAAATTATTTATTCTATTTTAAGCCTTCTATCATAATTTACCATCCAAATATTTTGTTTTCCGTGGTCCAGCTTTATTTACGGGCATATAAAATGAAATTGTGAGATGTTTTACAAGCTTCTTTTTACCTTGAGTAGCTTTTGATTTGTATGTTTTTGTTTATATGGATGAAGAGCATGACTTCTGCTTCTGTGCAATAGGTTCAAACGTGCATTTATTAGACCTATGTTGAAATGGCAATGTAGCATCTACTCACTGCTGAACTGAAAGGTAATTAATTGTAGGTGGGATTTAAAAGTTTGTACATCCAGCTACTTGGGTTTTTTTTTTTTTTCCCACATTTTATTTCTTTTCTAATTGTAAGAATGATCTTTTGAGATTAAAATTGTGTGTATGTGTGTGCGCGTGTGTGTGCTTGTGTGCATGCGCACGCGCACGTGTGAAAGAACTACCTGTCAGCAATATTTAAAAAATAAATGATTGGGCAAGAAACCTTAATGTGAAGTGTGGACGCGTTCTACGAGACTGGGCCACCTGTCTGACATTGCTTTGTGCCATTGTTATGTCTGGTATCTGTGTACCATCCAACCTGGGAATATTTGTCTTATTGGTTGTGCAATTGTACACAACGCTACAGCCTCTGGGGATATGGGACCATGTAAAATATCAGACTGTAGGATGATGGTGCTATTTTTTCCAGTAGGCAATGAGTCTTTGAAAACTTACCTGGCTCTTGTCTTTATAACAACATGATTAGTCTTTGGAAATTCATTGGATTTTTTTCTAATGGAAGATAAATATAATTGTATTTTACAATAATTTGAAATTTACCATTGAACTAAATGCTATAAAGGATCAAGCCAACCAGTTTATACATCAACATATATGAATATTTGATAAATTTATACTTAAAGTATTTTAAAAGAAACTTAATGCAGACAGCTAAACTGTATATTTTACAGAAAAAAAAATTCCACATTTCTGTATTTCCTCAGGTAACCACATAGTTCCACCACCTCACAGGTGTGACCTTAACATAATATGTTTCTTTGATTTAAAGGAAATTGGGAGTCAAGATTTACAAATCTTCATCCAAATTATGCTTAGATCTTTATATTTAATTTTTTTTTTCCTATTCTATTTATTAAACATGAAATTTAGAGAGCAAGAACACTGAACTATTTAGACATAAGATTGGCGTGGAGTTTTAGTGTGTTTTGGTAAATTCTCATCTCTGAAAAGATTAAGGTTAAAAAAAAGTTGTGGGGAATAACATTTTATTTGTGCTATCATTACATTTAATTCCTTCAATATATAAGCTTACGTTTGAAGAATGAGCTAAAAGTTGAATTTAGCTTAATATGTATGTAGAGCATTGGTGTAAATGAATATCCCAATAATTTATTTGGGCAAAAAAAAAGAAAGGAGTTTCTCAGATGAGACAGTTTTAGAGTTAGAAGACAATAGACATTGCAACCACTAAGCTTTTAACATCATTGTGTGGTGAAAGAAAGACCGGAAACAATTGCAGTATAGAGAAATGAGACTACAGATCTTTTTTGACTGTTTCATTTGAAAGTTTACATTTTTTATGCTTTGTGTTGCTGTGTAATTTTTGTACTCTTGGTGGCTAGTTTTTTTGTCTAAAAATCTTTTTGGAATATTGCTTAATGTTTTGATTTTATGATAGTGAAGCTTGTATTTCAGTGTTTTGCCAATTAATATTATATGCTTGTAATAAAAGCAAAAGAAAAAGCTCACTAAATTTCTGTCAGGCTGGAACTTTATTATCCAAAATTTGTATTATAAAAATGATTCCTAGTATAATACAGTGGTAATATGAAAATGCTTTTTGCTACCAGTGTAAACTATTCCCAGAGCCCTTGTCCTTTAGTTCACTCAGTATTTAATATATCTTCCACACCTCTGTGATCACACATCTCAGCCCGCTTGTCAGTCTTAAGTACCATTGCTGCTCACTCTTACCATTGACATTTTAAAATCTGAAACATCATTTCAGTTAGCCAAATGTTTGTGCCAAATGCTTGGCAGAAATTATACATGAAGTGACAAATATTGTTCATCTGTTACATAGAGAAAAGAGTAGAATTTGGATGCTTTGGTCTTCGGTTTATATACACCACTGAATATAAATTCTCAAAAACAGTAATGGTAGCATTTCTAATTGCTCTTGTGAATATGCTGACCCATTTTGTCACCTGCACTGAACAAAGGAGAAAAAAATACTTAGACCAGATCCTTAATTTTCAAAGTTTAACAAATAATAAAACAACATTATTTGCTTTGGCAGAAAATTGCAAAATAATAAAGTTAGTGGCAAGGGAGAATATCATGGCTAGTTACGCCTTCCTTATTCAAGGTTTAGGGCCATTAACCAGGGTTAAATGTAGACAGCCATATTTCAAGCCAATTCCTTGATGCTATCATTTGGCTGATTTGGCAAATTCTTTACTAGTTCTTAAAGTTATCAATATTTATATCTGGAATTCTGTGTAAAAGAATTTTGATCTAGGATATCACAGTAAACTACAAAGCAGATGTTATGCTGGGTGTGTTTCTTTGCAGTATCTGCATATAGCAATGTAAATTTTCAAAAATATGTATCACTTTTGCTGCTTTTCTTCATTTTGGGAGATTCAAAAGAACTTATTTTCTGCTACTGAGTTGCTATTGTAAAATAAAATGGTCACCGCTGTGGTCTTAAGCCTTTAGACATTCTGTTCCCCTCCCTCAACACACATACATAGATAACATCTACTAAATATTAATACTGATTATGTGTAAAGAGAGAATGAATCTGTTGTTAGACATTTGCCTTTTATTGCTCAAGGTGATGATGGAAACAGGGATGGCCTTGAAAAGATTTTTTTGTTTTGTTGTGAAGAGCAGAAAAGGACACAACTTAAAAGATAGCAACATTGTACAATATTGCATTCTTCCATTCCCCATGTTTTTGTTTTGCAGTCATTAAATTATTGTTCTCCTCTATAGACCAATGCATTTTTGTATGTAGGAAGCCTTTTGTTTGTCCGGCATAATTCTGTGTGTGTATAAGATAGTTAATTGTACATATAAAATAGAACTTGATATAAGAGTACATATTCACAGAATACAACATCTACCCATGGTAAAAGCCTGGTATTGGTGTCAATTCTGAACCTGTATATGCTGACACTGTAAGGAGGGTCATCTCTCTGACTTTCTGTCCCTGTCTCTGACTCTCTCACTCCATATTCTTACAGCTAAGATTCATGATGGCATTTGTTGCCATCCATTTTTGCTTGCTGATTCTCGAGGGAAATTATTGAACTCTGTTATAGTGTCCTTAACATTGACGTTAAGGAGAGCATCTGTCATCAACAGCTCAGTTTACTATTGGACCGTTGATATTGGGCTGTGACCAGAATCATCAGTATAGAAATGTACAAATCTGATTGGTAGACATTAGCTACACCCTCCACACAATACACAAATATACATACGTTATGCATGTGTCATGTATTGAAGTATAACTATGCCATACAAGTCACGTAACTTCTTTTTGTTGCTGGGATGATCAGCTTAAACCCTTTTGCCTATGACCTACAAGCCATTTCCTCAGCAAAAAATAAAATAAAATGTACCTTTAATAATGCATATTGGTTGGCAGTTTTTTCCCATGTCTATATGGCACGAAATCTGCTCAGGTTTATATTAGAAATGATATGCTTATATACCTCACTTCAGGAAGGGATAAAGGATTGTTGTGATTGTGACCTTTGAAATACCCAGTTCAGAAAAACAAAAACACACAAAAAAAAATGTTTTATGAGTTTCATGTTTTGTATTGCTTTGTGTGTAATATATAATGTGGCAATTTAATTGTTTCAGGCTTTAATTTGGACATAAAATAAATTCTTTGACCATTACATTTTATTCCTATGATTTCTATGCTGGTTACAAAATGCAAAAAAGTCTGAATTTGATTTTGGTGTCAAATCATAAAATCATTGCTGCTAAAAAAAAATGTGAATGAACAGTAGTTTCTTTAGGAAAAATTGCTTTGTCCACTTGATATTGAGGAGGAACTGAAGACTTAGGAAAATTTTTATTTAGACTTTAATTGGGAAGAAATCTTTTAAGGGGTCTTGGTCAGGTACAAAATTTTAATAACAAATTGTTATTAAGCATCTTCTCTGTGTGAGACAGTATGCTGAACACCAGGAGATTTGACTTAATGCCAAAAGCATTTATTAAGTGTTAGGCACTGGAGGATAATCAGGACATTTTATTATTCATCAAGGTAGAACTGTACTGCTCTGGTGAATTTATTTGGAAATGGATACAAAGGTGAATGTAAAAGCCTATTGCCACAAGAACCTTATAGTCTAGTGAGGGTGGTGAGGGGTCCATCAAATGGGCTATAATTATAATACAAATTAAATCTTGATATTCTGAGGAGAGAAGCTAGGGTATTTGTTTTAAAGGGGGAGAGAACAGTTCCATTTGGGGCAAGATCTCTATAAAGAGATGGAGAAGAGTACAGGTAGAGATGGGGCAAAGATGGGGGATAGCAAGAATAAAAATGAGGTAGCAACAAATTTAGGGTAGAAAGTATAAAAATTGCAGGGCATTGAATGTCAGGCTAAGGAAATTAGTCTATCATCTAGGTAGTTGGGAAAGTGTCTTTATAGCTTTTCAGAAGAAAGATTACTTTGGCAATGGAGTGTAATGAGGTTCTGAAAATTAAGTAAATTGCTCGCTGCATCATTGCCAAATTATAGGAACTAGGGAATGGTATGATAGTCATACTGCTAATGTTTTAGCTTCCCAGAAAAATGGAATGTTTCATACTCCAAAAGATTTCAAAGAAAGAGCATATAGGGTATCCCTTTGGACTTAAAGAAAAGGCTTTTTACAGATTTCTAGACACAGTTGTTATTGACAGGTAGTGCAACAGTATTTGGAGAAGAGTCTTCAGTATTTTAAGTGTCCCCTGTGTGTTTACTGCTGTACCAGTAGACAAATAGAGAGTCTGGCAGAGATACAGAAGTAATTGCATGTAATAGGTGCTTAGTAGATATTTATTTGAACTGAAATACATGATGATAACTGCTTGCATTACTGTGTAGCACATTGCAGTTTTCAGAGCACTTTCTCCTGAGTACCCCAGTGAAGTAGGTGAAGAGACCAATTGGTAATTGATATTGGCAAGTTTAATTTAGTTCAAATTTTCCTCCATTATAAAAAAAAAATGCTATTGGATCTTCTTAGGTTTATAGCATTTTAAAAGAAATTCTACTTTTCATTTCAGAGAGTATTATATCCATCTAATACAATGATTTTTCCAAGTTTAACCAATTGATTTCAGAAAAAAGTCAGAATCTGTCACTGTGGTAGAGCAATCATTGCTCTTGGTGACACTTTGAATACCCACAGAGAATGGATGGAAGTAATTAACAGTCATTGTCTAATATGTAGCAAATAAAAAAAAAAAAAACAATCGGGAAGGAGTATACAAGTAGCTAAAGAGGAATAAGGGAAAGCTTTATGAAGAAAAAGTGATACTTGAACTGCATCTTAAAAGAAAAAGAATTTCATGGGGCCAATGTAAGGAGGGAATGCATTGCAGACATGGGGGAAGACCTGCTTAAAGACCTGGTGATGGGAGATGGAGAACTTTGTAGAAACAACATTATATTTGAATTTAGTGACAATATAGAGCCACTGGAATTTATTGAGTAGGAAGGATGATGTAAGCCTAGCACTTAAGGAAAGGTACCTTGCAGATATAGGGTGACCATTGCAGTAGTCCAAGTAAGAGGTGGTGAGGGCCTGAAGTTGGTGGCTATATGAGTAGAAATGATGTAAGAGATTTCACAGTAATAGAAATGGCAAGATTTGGCAACCAATTGACTATATGCAGGAGGGGAGAAACAGAATTTTAAGGAGGCATTTAGGAACTGATGAAACTGACCGAATAGTCAAGTTTTCAGCAGAAATAGGGAAATTTAAAGGGAGAAATATAGGAAAACACCATTTTGGACTTGTTTGAAATATCCTCAGGGCGTCTAGTTTAAAATATCTAATGCGCACTTTGTCAAGATTGAAGTTCATGACAGACACTGAGGCTAGTTGTAATAAATTTATATGTTGTCTGCATGAGTGGTTATAAATCCATGGGAGCTGCTGAAGTCATCAAAAGGGTAGAGAGAGAAGATGGCCCAAGACAAGACACATTATATAGATCTCATTTGAGTGTCTCTTCTAGTATCTCCTGGTATCTTCACACTCTAGACTCTGAAATCTGTCAGCAATTTCAGAGTTGAATAGCTTCAATAATCAAGTAGTTTTGTTGTTTGTCTCAGTTTAGGACAGTTGGTCATCTTGGCATTCATTGTTTTGGAAGTATCAGTGGCTAATATAAACATTTTTAAAAATATGCTGAAGCATGTATCTAGAAGGCAGTATGATAAAACTCCAGACTGAGTTTCTAACCCATTAGCTATCTAGTAAGCAAATCAGGTTATATTTGGGGACTTCACTTTCTTTCTATGTTAAGTAAGATTTCATCTAGATCATTTCAAACTCCTTTTTAGCTCAAAAATTATATAATTCTGTGTAGTACTTAGTGCTTGAATATAGATTCTCTTGTTTTTGTTTTTTTTCCCCAATTCAAGTACTGAAGTATTATATATATTCAAGGCACCACTATTCTAGACTCTGTGGACACAGTAATAGTCCCTTGCTTTAGAGATCTTACATTCTAATATAGGTGCTTTTCTAAGAACCTGGAATGAAACCCAGTATAGGCCCTATGAAAATTGCTGGGTTCCTAAATCTAGCTGATGTTACAGCTGAGCTGATAACATGGAGATCTTTTTTTGTTTGTTTTTTGAGGGGAGAAGGAAAGGGTGATAGAAAAATTAGGAGCGGTCAGCATCAGACCAGGGTAAACCAAAACCATGTACATTGCAGGGAAGAATCAGAAAAAGAGTAAGGCGAGTATGTAAGGGATGGAATTGTCTTGTGCCCTTGCTTAAGGCTAGAGATTACTCTAATGTTTGTGCACACCCCAGTGATGGAGGATAAAAAGTGACATAGCAAATGGCCACTAAATAAGTGGAACTTGTCTTTGCTGTATCCTGTGCTTAACACTGTGCCTGGTTCATAGGAGGCACTTTTTGATATACTCCAAACCCTTAGCATGTGTGAAGAAACATTGACAGGGACACCGAGTTGAAATGGTTAACTCCATTTGACTGACCACTGGCATTTCTCCTCTAGTCTGGACTTGGATTTAGGCCATCACTCTGTATTGCTTCTCAAGGCTCTGCTTATGAGTACTGTCATAGTTCCCCAGTTTTCCAGTAACCTTCTATGAAAAACCTCAAGTTTTCCATTATAAGAAACTCAGAGTTTTGCAAAATGTATTACATATATGATCTCATTGGATCTTCCCAACGATCCCATGAGGTAGATAATACAGGTGCTGTCATCTGCATTTACAGATGAGGAAACAGATGGGAAGGGGGGGGAAGGAAGGGAGGCAGGCAGGCAAGCAGATGTCAGGAAATGAGAATTAACTTCTGGTAGGAGGCAAGTCTTGAAGGAAGCTAGAGATTCTGTGAAGGTGTTGGTGTGGAAGGAATGCCTTCCAGGCAAGGAGGACTGCCTGTGCAAAGAGAGGAAGGCTCCAGTGTCTTATGGGGAGAGCATCTAGCAAAAAGTTTGACTTGCATGAATTTCCCAGGACAGGAGCTATGGAGTTACTTCCCATGATCCTTTAGGTTGTAAAAGTCTCTGATTTGGAATGATAACCCATCCTCCTAATCATGTAGCAGCTCTTTGTTTTGTGAGCTTTAGGGTATACAAAATATTTTCCACATTTTATAGTTAGCCACCAGATAGGTCATCATATAAGGTCCTACTGACAATATCCAATAACAGATGATTTTTTTAAAGGGGAACTCCTGTCAACAAGGAGCCATGGTCAAAAGGAATATGCATACTTACAAAATTGGTCTCACAGGGAGGAAAGCTTTTCTTTGTCTTTCCTCATCGTTGATTTTCCAAATATCTATCTACTCCATAAAATGCTTATTCATGTTTCCTATAGCTGTTTAAAAATTTAAAAAATAGCTAACATTTGGAAATGTGGGCTTATTTAGAAAGAACTTCAATTTATTTTCAAAAATTGCATTTTAGGCCTATTTGCGTGTGTCTTTATTTGTTTTTCTACCTTACACGTAGGGATTCAGAGAGCATATGACAAATATATTGAGGTCACAAGCTACCCTGCTATGGCACAAACCTATATCCTATGACTTCCAACTGCTAGAAGCAGAAGAGGGTGGAGAGGGTTCAAAAAGGATGCATTTACCATTGATATAATTACAAGGCATTATTGCCATTCCTCCCTTTTCCCCCCTCAAGGTTATTTGATTTATTTATTCTGTGCCTAAAATTTCAGGTAGCTTATAGTTCACCTTGGTGCATAAGAACTTTTATCCCAGGATACACAAAATGATGCAAAAAAAAAAAAAAAAGATACACAGAAAGCCACTGCATTTATACAATTTAGCTACATCATTTGGTAGCAATAATAATAATAATGCAATTAAAGGTTGGGCTGTTTAGATGTACATAAACAGACTTTCCAGAGCTGCAGATTCTATTGAAAGGAATGTTAAGCTCCCCAAGGACAGGCACCCTATCCTATTTTTCTTTTGTACCGCCAGTATCTACAAATTGCCTGTACAGTGCTTGGCACTTAATAAATGCTTGTTAACTGATGACATCTCATCAACTCTCCTTTTTTGCCAACACGTTAGCTCTGCAATCATAAACTAAGGCCTTGTTTGGGAGCACCAGTTCAGGAACCTGGACTTTCCTTGCTTTTGTGAGTGAGAAAGGCCAATGCAGCAGCAGCTTGCTCCTGGCCTCCCAGAAAAGTCCGTGCTTTCCTCACTGTGGTAGCAGCACAGGTTTTTGCATGCACTCCACGGCTGTTTCCACTGATGCTGCCAAGTGGGGTGTGGATTAAATCATATTCTCTTGGAGAGTGTTGCTCTTCATTTTAATACTCTCAGGCACTCTTCAGAATTAAAGGCTCTGAGCAGCAAATTACTTCTACAGGAATTGGTTGGGGTGTGTAATCTAAGACAAGAAAAAGAACTCGATTCCAGCCAGTCCCAAAGCTGTCACTGCACATCCTAGCTCCATGTTGCCCGGCTTATTAGGATATACTGGGTTTAATCCTCTTCCATTCATACCCTCATTTGCTGCCCTCCTCCATGAGGAAATATGAGCAGGTGGGATCAGAGATCCCTTACAGATCCCCCTTACAGAAATGTAAGACTAGTAATTTATTTGTTACAGCATGTCATTGTGCTGCTGAGCTGCCCTGGTTCTCCCTGGCCCCTTGCCCTTCCTCTTGCCTTAGATGAGGGGAAGATGCTTTGAACATATGTCTGTTCCACCTGCAGGGTGCTCCTGCCTTGACCTTGCTGCTGAATTTGGGATTGGCCACCATGAACTCTGAGGATGCTGAAACCCAAAGAGGTCCTGCTATCACAGTGCTGACAGGCCCCAAGGAACAGAGTGGAATCAAGCACCAGGGACGGGCACAAGCTAAGGCCAACACCAAGAGTCAAAAGCATTCTCATCCAGTGATGGAGCAGAAGTTGGGAACCCAGGCATGGGCAGGATCCCAGACTGTGTAGGGAGCAGGGCCAGCAACTTGTGATGGCTGGAACTCACTGTCCACCACCTCCTCACGGACTCTCGCTACGTGTGGGCCTAAGAGTGTTGTGTCTCAGGCAGCAAGCCAGCAATTGGGTAGCCTGCTAGACAGCCTTGGTCCGAGGCTACTGACCCATGAGTTAATGAACTGACCTTAGGCCAAGTCCAATTTTCTCCATCCCCTCCCCAGTACACACAGGCCAAGGGGCCTGCAAAGAGGCCCCGGGCATGCAGAAGTCACAACTCCTGGACCAGAACCAGGATACATGAGACAGGGAATGAAGGCCCAGACCACCAGACACTGGGGAAGGGGTTCCTCTGACAACCAAATCCCATAAATACTTACTCTCTGCTATCACAGAGGTCCAATTCAATTCCATCCAACAGACTTTTATTAGGTGCCTGCTGTGCCCAATGCACTATACCAACTCCTGGGGGTAGAGATGCAGAAAACCAAGAAGTCCCTGTTATCAAGGAGGGGGTCATCCCAGGGCCTCTGAGCAAACAGCTCTTTACCAGGAGGAGTGGCCAGGGTTAGCACGGCATGGGGCTCTGGTCACCTTGCAGCATCCCTGTGGGCTTAGATGGAGTTACTGTAAGCAGTCCTCCTGTGGTCCCCTCATAGGGCTACCTCTTCACATCCACATACATTACACACACCTCTCCCCTACAATCCATTCTCTAGATTTTCCCCCACTTTGTCACACTTTTTAGGGGAAGCAGGTTTGCTGTTTGACCTCCAATCCCTGTCTGTAATCATAACTCTATACACAGTGGGGTAAAAAGGAGGAACTTGACCCCCAAGTCGGAAAAAGACCCATGAAAAAAACTTCTGGAGCTCTGAAGACCCAAGGGAACCTCCTTAATGACTGCTTTCCCCACCCTACCCCCTTTTTTAACCTTTCATACAGCAGGAGAGCAGGGAGGAAAAGCATAGTTTAGATTGAAAAAAAAAAAAGATGGAACATCCAGGGCCATTATGAAATAGACCAGTTTTCTCACCCATCCTTCCTGGTCTCCCCATCCAGTCTTGGGTTTCCCAATTCCATCTCTGAAGTTGAGGCTTGACCCACTGGGGATTTTAAATGAGGATCCATCCATTTCCCCCTTAGGATGGGGCTGCCTTCTTTCCTTAGACAGCTGTAATTACTTGCTCTTACCAACTCCTCCCACCCCCCAAAATATGGCAGTTTTGCCCTATGGTATTGTGGTTGGGGAATCAGGAAGAGAGGACAGTTGCCCTCAGGGTGTACTCAGTCCTGTAACTTGTATTTTCAAATGTTCTGCATCCACGGTGGGTATTTTGTGTGTTGGTCGGGATTCTCCCTCTACCACTTCCCTCATGCATTCTTTCTAATAGTGGGCCTTGAGAATGAATTGTCTGCCAGGCAACCTTGGCCCAAGGCCACCAACCCACGAGTTGATGAATTAAACCTAGACCTAGTTCAAATTTCTCCATCTCACCCAAGGTGATACTTCTCATTATAGCAGCCTCTTCTGACCAACCCCACACCACCCACTATGCACTGTCAGCTAGGAAACTTCATGATCACAAGGCGTAGAGAAGCTATTGTGGGCTAATGGTCTTGGGCTCAAGAAGAATCAGTTCTAATAGTTGTCAGATGAACCATTAAGTCACCTAACACCTCCAGGTCTTGGTTTCTACATCTGTAAAATGGGGAGTCCAATGACACATGCACCCCTTGCCTCTTATACCTTCAGGGTGATCTTGGGGAAAGTGTTTTGTAAGCCATAAAGCCCGAGACAAATGTTCTTGGGGTTTGTAACATCTTGGCAGGAGTCGGGTTTGGGAAGAGAAGGCTAGAGTTTTAGTTTCCTTGGGTGGGGAAGGCAGAGATGAGCAATAAGTGCCTATCATTACCTGTGTGACTATGGGTCACTCAATTTCCTGGTCTCACTTTCATCATTTATGGAACAAGAGGGTGGAATTCAGTGACCTGAAGGCCCTCCCACCTCCACAGCAGAGAGAATGCTGTAGCTCACCTTGTCTCTGCTCTAACAGGGATAGAACTCTCCTGATAACACCGAGCAGGCCCTTAATTGTATTGTAGATTCTCATTCACAGCAAGAAGTTAACCAGTGAGTCTAATGAGGAAGCCATTCTTAGACCAATGGCTTGAGGAAGGACTCCGGGAACTGAGCAGAGAAAAATAGCAGAGGCAGAGTCTGCACATCAGGGATGCTCACTGACATGGGCTTAGAACACACTCGCACTCCTGGGCCCCCTATAGGAGATACACAAGCATAGGAGTCCAGCTTTATTCCAGTGTATATTAGACTGCACTAATACCCATGGATGGAAATCCAAGCACCTGGGACACAGGCCGGGGATCCATGTCAGTGACACAGGTGATGTAAAGGCCCGTGTACCAGGGATATTTAACAGTGAAACGCACACCCAAAAACCCACGCAGACTGCCAAAGGATCCATGGTGTTATTTAAAAAAACAACAAAAAACCTAATGTGGTCCAATTCATTTTATAGTTGAGTAAAACAGACCCAGAAAAACAAATGGATCGCCTATGGTTCCCCAGCCAGTAGTGACAGAGCTAGTTGACCTAACTCCCCAGAATCCAGGGCTCACTCCACTGTGCTATGGCAAAGTGGGCCACCTCTATCATACAGATGCTGGGTGTGTGGACATTTCCGGGAGGTCACAATTTCCAGCCCCAGGAGCTTCTTGATCCCACTTTTGAGGGATAGTCACTTTCTGAATCTAGCCTCAGTTTCCACTTTTGTGGGGTAGGGTTAATCCCTGACCTTCCTGCCTTGCAGGATTTGAGGCAGCCGGCACCGCCTGAGCAATGTTTGCAGTTGTGCTAGGAACGCTCTCGGGCAAACATTTGCAGGATGTTTTTGGAACTAGCTAATCCCTAGCTTAAGCACACCTGAGCTGGGCAGATGTCAGACTTCATCTACCTGGGGAGATTTTTTTTTTTCCCTTTAGAAAATAAACATTCTGTCCTCTGTTTAATTAGAAAAACAGACATGGATTCCCAACCTCAGCCTCCTTCAGAGACAGGTTATGAGAAGGGGATGGCTCAGTCCCAACAAATCTTTGCTAAACTCTGCCCTGACACTTACCCCAAGATCATCCTCTGCACTGTTCTCCCACAACACAGGTGGGGTCTGTGCTTTGTAATATTCTTCAGGAGATTATGCATTTCTTTTCTGTCTCTTCATGGTTCCCTGGCACCAAATAAACACAAATGAGGGTGACCCATAGATGGGAAAATGGGAAGAAATCCAGACTCTTCCCCCCAGGGAGCTCACATTCTGAAGGGGAGACAGTTAAATGATAAGACAAGAAAATCCACAGGGATGGTCTGCAAGAAGGGTACCAGAAGAAACTTCAAGAACAATAGAAATAGGAGCTATCATTGTTGTTATTACCCTCCAGGGCCAATTTAGTTACTGACTTTTCATCATTAGAGCTTCATTCCTTGGGATAAACATTGCTCTCTCCCACCTCCTTTAAAATGTGACTCCATCTTGCCCTGTTGTGGAAAGCCTTAAAGTGAGTCCCCTATGGTACAGAAGGAATGAGTTTAAGGAGAGGACTTCTTCTAATACAGGAGGGGACTCGCAGAGAGCCAGGGGAATATTGGTGAATTGAGAGATTGGAAAAATACCAGAAAGAGACTGAGAAATAAAGGTGGGGAGAGCTAGAAATAAACACACAGGACTAAGTTTGATGGACATATCCCTGGGTGCTTAAAGAAGTCAAGTTTAGAATCATTCCCTACAGGAGAAGTCATATCTGGTGGAATTGAATACAAATAATCCTAAATTTTTCCAACTGTAAAATTTGAATTTGAGACCCAACTGAGGCATCCAGGGAACCCTTCGAAGTATTTCTCCTGCCTACCTCATTGATATTCCAGCTATGCATCCATCTCTGTGTCCCACAAAATGTCAGCATTAACCCCAGGTCACAGTGGACTCAGTGTAAACAGGTCCAAGCGGTAGTTTGGATAGCTTCAAAAGGTCAAGTTAATGTCATGTTCATGACTGTGAATGTCTGTGAATATTTTAGCTTTTGATATATTTTTTTTTTACATTATGATCTTTAAGGTTACTTTCAAGTACAGAAATCTAGGGGTTTTAGTGAGTTATAAATTACACAGTGTGACAGAGGAGCCAAGGAAAGAAATGAATGAATGAAACGAATGAGTGAGTGAATGAATGAATGAATCAAAATGCATTTAATAAGCACTTACTATGTTCTAGGTGCTGTGCTAATTGTTGGGGGCACAAATTTACAAAATCAAGTAGCCCCTTCCCCTGGGGAGCTTACATTTTAACAGGGGAAGATAATATAGAGTAAGTTGGCCAGGCCAAGAGTATTTTAGTCAGAAAAGTTATAGGGATGGTGAGTGGAGCAATAAGGCAGAACTAACCAGTTCAACTACGTACCATTCTCTACCTTTGGATCTTTTATCCCCTGATTTTTGACCATTTTTGTCTTGCCAATACTCAATAATGGATTACTCCTATCAACAGACCCTCTACAGCAGTGGTTCTCAAACTTTTGTTCTCAGTATCTTCATGTTAAAAAAAAATTATCGAGGATCTGTTCAAAGAGTTTTTGTTCACATGGGTTATATTTATAACTACTTCCTATCTTAGAAATAAAAAAATGATTTTGAATTTGTAGACTCTCTGAAAGGGTTTCAGAGACCCCAACAATTCTTTGGACTACACTTTGAGAACCACTGCTCTACAGGAAAAATGCTTATATTGATATTACAGTTCCTAAATCAGAAGCCCCCAAAACACATGTGTATCAGAATAACCTGTGATCTCCTTGTCATGGGGATACCTCTACCAAATACAGGTCAGCCCCTTCTCTGACTTAAGAGTTGTCTGAGAGCATGGAGAGCTTATTTAAACAGCCGTATATGGGACAAGAAGGGCTGGAACCCAGGTTCTTGCCTCCCTGGCCAGCTCTTTCTACTCTCCCATGCTGCCTCTCAGATATTTAAGTATGTAAAGACTTACAGGATAGTTAAGGGAGGAAGGGCTCTGAAAAGTCTTCATGTAGAAGGTTATACTTGAGATTCAATGAATGGAGTCAGAAGTGAGGAGGGGGATGTGTGTTCCAGACTTTGGGAGACTTTGTGTAGCAAAAAAAGGGCACTTTGGAAGTGAAAAATGGGGAGTTTATATTATATAATACAATGCTGATGCTCATTGACATATCTTCAGACTCTGAGATTCACAATTTCCACAATTTTAAAGACATTTCTATCCTCTGGGCCATGTCCTGAGTGACTCAAGCCTTCTTTGGATTCATCATTTCGATCTATCACTTTTCCATGTTAGACATTTGAACATTACCTTTTATCACCAGGAACGACCTCCACTTGTACAACCCTTGCTTCCCTCTCAACGCCCAGCATGACAGGCAAGCCTGGCTCAATTCCCCCACAGGGCCAGATTTCACCCAGCTGATGCTGCCCTAGCCCCCTCCTTACCTGGTGGCCAGGGTCTTATTTTCCTGGGAATTGGGGCAGCAGCAGGGGTGGGAGGTGTTTGTCACTTGTGTATCCCTGTGTCAGTGCTGGTGGGAAGGAGGGAAGGGGAGAGGGAGGGCGGACAGGAATCGACCCTAGCTGAGTCACAGGGAATTCTCAGCAATGTGCTAATTGTATTTCTCAGCTCCTGGGGAAGCAATTCTGGGGCAGGTTTGTCTCTGAGTGATGGATCAGCATAAGCAGAGTATGAATCATCAGACCTTTCAATTCCTGTTAGAATTCTTAGAGATTTAGCTATTTTCATCATTAAAACATGACACTTTAACCACCCCTTCTATTGAAATGTGCTTAGTACAGGAATTAAGGTGGAAGCCACAGCTACTCCTCTAATGGACAAAGCACTTAATATTCAGTCACGAATGAAGTCCTTCCAGCTGTCTGTCCTTCCTGGGAGAGACAGATGATGGATATCAGAAAGGTCAATTCAAAGTCATGGCTCTAACAGTAGCCTTCTCTGATTTCCTAACCTAGTGAAGGGGAGTATACCTAGGACTAAGACCCAAGAAACAGTGTAGGAAAGTGGAAAGAATCAGTTTTTCAGACTGGGAGACCTAGGTTTAAGTTTTTTCACTGACACATACTGACTGTATGTCCCTGGACAAGTCACAACTATCCAATGCTTCGAACAAAGGTACAGAGCAAATGCTGACCTTCATTGCTGTTATTCATGTGTATCTGATAGCGCTTCAATTTTGTCCTCTTAGCAAAGATGCTGGAGTGTTTGCCTTTGTCTTCCCCAGTAGATTAAGGGAGGAAGGTTAAGTGACTTGCCCAGCATCATGCAGCTAAGTAAATGTCTGAGACTGGATTTGAATTCAGGTTTTCTTGATTCCAGGCCCAGTTCTCTATCCACCAAGCCACCCTCACTGCCAGAGGGGAGGTTATTTTAATGCCAAATTCCCTAAATCAATAGAATCACGGTTCTAGTCCAAAAACTTTCCCCCCAATCCAGATAATTTTGCCTTATAGGCACTTCTTTCTCCATCCCAGGGATAGGAATTGAGGGGAGGAAACAGGTGTAACAGGTAACTAGGAGATGTGTTTGAGAACTGTGGGACCAAATTATGGAATTTAGCTCCTACTCTTGGTCACTTAGCTCCCTAGTTTGAGCTGGCGAGTGGGCTGTTAAAAAATATAAATCTACAACCATGCTGTGTTTGATTCAATGTGTAGAAGGGGGAGACAAATGATCCTTTTAAGAAAAATTTCTAGAAAACAGGACTGGTAATTAGTCCTTTTCCCTTCAAACTGCCCTTCCTTCCAACTTCTGTGTTTCTGTTGATGGTACCACCATTTTCTCTGTTATCCAAGCTCAAAACCAGGGGACCCTCTTAGATTCTAAATTCTAACCTATCACCCCACCTAACACCCAACCAGTTGCCAAATCTCACTGACTCGCTTTCCATAATCTTTCTCCACTATGTTCCCTAGTTCCCATTCGTTGGCCTCCACAACCCTAGCTCAGGCTGCATCTTCAGAACTTCACCCTCTATCCTCACATCATCAGTAAGGTAAGGACCAATACCACCCATGACTGGAAAAGAAAAATCAATAGGATGTGATTTTCTAATTTAAAGGGGCATTCACCGCTACCATTACCAACTTCAGAAATTCCTCTGCTCTTCTGCCCTTCCTTTTCATGTAATCATAATTACAAGTGTCCTTGGGGACCCAATCACCAGGTGATTACTGGTCCAGACATTCCACTTCTCTTCCCTGTCTGTCTGTTCCTGCTCCCATGTTGCCTGTGTTTGTAAAGATTATAGTGAATGAAAACTCCCTAATCCTCCTCCTAACTTTTCTGATCACAAGATTCAAGAGAATAATTGGTCCCCTGAATTAACTTCTTCTGACTTATAGGTATAACTCCTATATTCTTTTCTTCTACTCTTCTGAACTCCATGATTAAGTATCCTTCTGCTGAAATAAAAAATCCCAGAGCTCTCATCTCTGTCTACCTTAATGATATGTACTTCTATCACTTTCTCTTCCTCCGATGCCCTCTAGAGCTCCACATTCGGTCATAAACAAAGCCCCCTTCATCTAAACCCCCTCCTCCGATCTTCTTTCCATTTTCTTGTGCTCAGGGAAACCTGATTATACTCCATCTCTGACTGCCTTTCCTCCCTAACACACACACAAAGAGACACATTTATATATATATATATATATATATATATAAAGAGAGAGAGCTACTAAAAGGAGTCACAGATTTAGAGCTGAATGGAACCTCAGAGGTCATCACATCCAATGCATTTTATAGGTAATGGAACTGAAGCCCAAAGGGTCTGTCCAAATGGCTTTTCCAAGCTCACAAAAATAGCCCTGTAGTTGAGCTAAATTTTGAACCCAGGTCATTGCTTTCCCCCATGTCATACTGGGATCAACTGTTCCTTACTCCCCACTGTCAGTTCCAGATTCTCCCTTGGCTACAACCATCATATAGCATAAATTTAGAGCCAGTCAATTAAGTATTAAGGACCTATTATGTACCACGTTCTGTGCCCAAGCACTAGGAAAGGAGCTCATAGACCCTCTAAAGCTGGAAGGGAATTTATGTGCCCTCAAATTCTACAAAGCTGAAATAACTTGTCCATGGTTACAAGGTAGAAAAATGCTTGCAACCTTTTCTTTTTTGAAACTCAGTACATCTCTATAGCACCAAGGTTCAAATTCTTGTTATTATAATCCACCAGTTTTAAGTTACTTCTCTGTCCTTTCTCAAGGAAGGCACGACCTAACACAATTTTCCTCTTCACTCTCTCATACTTGGATGTTCATTATATACATTGGTGTCCCATCAGTCTAGACTCCCAACTTCCTCAGCAACTCTGATCTATACCTTCACTCCACTTCCACCACCCACCAAAGGAATCACCCAAAACAGTGTTACCTCCGTGATTTTGAACTCTGAAATTCTTCTCTCTGAACATAATCTCTCATATAATTTCCCCTCTGTTTTACTCCTTCTATTATATTTTTCATCTTCACATCAATCTCCTGGGCTTTCCATCCCTCTTTGTCTTCCCAATTCATTATCTCTGTTCAGGTTTCTTTTTTCCTCTTTTTTCCCTTGATTTCCGAATTAATGAGTTCAACTATGTACCACACTCTACCTTTGAATCTCTTGTCTCTTTTCACTAATTTTGTCTTGCCAAAACTTGGTAATCGATCATCCTTGTCATTCATCTTCTGTATTCCCACAATCATGCTGCTGAAACGCACTGGAGAGAATTACTCAGTTGTGCTGAGTGGATTCATTACAAATTCATCTAGCCCATCTCAGCAGCATCTTAGTGATTATGAGACAATCTTTATTCTTTCCTGATTGACTTTAGGTTCTCCCGATGAGCTCTCTTCTTACACTCCCAATTCACATCTGTTATGGAGACTGGGGTTTTTTGTTTGTTTTGTTTTGTTTTCTTGAAAGTTATTGAAACGCTCCTCAAGATTAAGTTGACTCAGGGACCTCAGACTCTGGCCTTTATTGTAGCTTTCTGGTCACCCACATGTAAAACCAAACAGGACTAGGGGGGGACTAAGACTTCAGTGGACCCACCAGCAGCATGGCTTGGGAAGGCAACTGCAACCACAGCAAATATCCTTTCCTCACCTCCATTATCCTTCCTTGCTTTTTCTTTCTCTGAATGACCTTTCCCCGTTGTGGCTAAGTATACCTCCTTTTGTTAACAGACCGCAAGAGTGTCATTTGATTTCAATCATCTCAGACCTTAGCCACCAGATGGGCTTGGTCGACTCTGGCCTATTCCACTTCCACTAAGTCCCTATCTTATCAAATGACCTTGATTCCTATTTTACTAGAAAATTAAGGCATTCTATTGCAAGCTTTCTCTCCTTCTCTACTCCATACTTCAAAATCCTTCTACATCTTTACCAAGGTTTTCCTACTTTATTCCCAGTTCTGAGGAAGATGTGAACATTCAATTTTACCAAGTCAACCCTTCTATTTATACTCTCAATCCTAACTCCAGTCTCCTATAAGCAATTTATATCTTCAAACATCAATATTTCATTATCTGATAATTCTTTCCTCATTGCCTACAAACAAACCCATATCTTCATCCTTAAAAAAAAAAGACCCATCATTAATAGACATTACCATCCCCTTGAGGTACCTTACCATACCTCCTTTTCACTGCCAAACTCCTAGAAAAGGTAACCTATCTCTCCTCATTACTTGAAGTCTCACCCACTGACATCATCATAAGTCCTTGCAATCTGATTGTTGACCTCAGCAATCTATACAAACTCCTTTGTTTTTAGACATTTTCAAATTCTCCCTTTTTCTGGATACTTTCTTCTTCCATACTCCCATGATTCTGCTTTCTCCTGTTTCTCCTTCACCTATCTAGTTCTTAATTGTTCTTTATCACATCATCAACCACATCCTACCTCAAAAGCACAGTGTCTTCAAGTTCTGTCTTGGATCTGTTTTCCTCTGAACTCCATCCTTTAATGATCTTATTGGCTCATAGAGGTTCAATTATCTATACTCAAATGACTCCCAGTCTATATCTTTATCCCACATTTCTTTTTTTAGACTCCACTTTCAAATTGCCAACTAATTGCTGAATGTCTCCATCTGTACATCTCATTGAAATCTCAAATTTCATGCATCCAAAGCAGATTTCATCACCATCTCCACCCACCCCAATCCTCTTCTACAATTTTTTTCATCTCTCATTTGAGTAATAGTAAGAACTTCCTAATAATTCTCCCTGCTTCTGTCACCTATTTGTTCTCCAGACAGCTGCCAAAATAATCTGCCAAAGGCATGAGTCTGCCCATGTCACTCCCCTGCTTATAAACCTTTAGGGTTTCCCTGTCACCTCTAAGAGAAATTAGAAGCTCTTTTCCCTGTTAAGGGAATCTGGATCCAGCCTACCTTCCCAGACTTATTTCATGAATCTTACATTCTAGCTAAACTGGAAAGCTAGCTATTCCCTAAAGTCTATTTCCATATCTAACCAGAAGCTGTCCTCCCTGGTTGGAAAGTATGCCTTCCTCATCTTCACTTCCCAGAGTCCTCATCCCTCAAGGATCACGTCAGGAGCTGCTTTCCCTTAACCTCCACAGTTGTTAGGGATTTCTCTTTCTCCTCAAATTACTTTGTATTTATTCATCTGTGTATGTGTTTTACTCCTAGTAGAATGTAAGCTCCTTGAGGGCAGGGGTGGGCTTATTTTTATCTTTTTTTATTCCCCCAGGCCTAGCACAGTGCCTTGCTTATTTTAGGTGCTTAAATAAACATTTGTTGGGTTGAATTGTTGAATTGCCTCTTGCCTGAACTATTATAAAATCCTTTTAACTAGATTGTTCAGCCAGGTAATGGAGTGGTTAGAGCCTGGTCTTGGAATCAGGAAGACTCATTTTCCTGAATTCAAATGCATCCTTAGACACCCACTAGCTGTGTGACCATGGACAAATTACTTTACCCTGTTTTCCTCGGTTTCCCGTGTATAAAATGAGCTGGAGAAGAAAATGGCAAACCACTTAAGTATCTTTGCCAAGAAAACTCCAAATGGGGTCATGGATTCAGACAACAAAAAATTCACTGTATTCCAGCCAAACCAAACCATTTACCATATCCTTGTTCTTGCCTTCCCTTTCCCACCTCTGCATTAAATATAGTCATTCCTCTTGCTGGAATATGCTCCCTCCTGATTTCTGCCTGCAAGAACCATCTCTTCTTTCAAGATTCAATTCTTCCACAAAGCCTTCTCTTACTGCTCTAGCTGAAAGTGTTCCCTCCCACAAAATTTTCTAGAGCTATCTGAATTAGGGAATTCTACAAAGTAGGAGAGGCAATGGAGAAAAGCTTAAGAGGAAAAAAAGTCTCCACTTTATTAAATAGTAATAATGTTTAATAAACTAAGGACAGAGTTCAGAGCTAACCTATTAATGAGAGGTACTATAATTCTACTAATTAGTAAAGAGATATCAAAACATACTTCATGATTACCTTAGAATCTGGAATTAGAATGAAAAAGGAAATGAACCAGAAGCAAATGAGAGCTGACCACTGTATTCTTATGTGACTGTATGTAAGGATAATCCCCTACTACATTCATATCAAATTTATTTGTATCCAATAAGTTACATTTCTCCATAGACTGTAAGCTTCTTAAGGTTCTTATCCAATCAGTTGCTAAGTCTTATAGTTTCTGCCTCTGTGGTATCTCTCCCCCTACTTACATAGCCATCCCCCTACTTAAGGCCCTCTTTATCTTTCCCACAAACTATTAAAAATATCTCTGAATGGATCTCACTACTTTAAGACTCTGCCCTCTCCATTCAATCCTTCTCACAGCTAATGAGGTGATTTTCCCAAATCTCTCCACTGCTGAATAATCTCCAATGGCATCATTTTACCTCCAGGATCAACAACAAATTCCTCTGTGTGACATTAAAACCCTTCCACAACCTATCTTCCTAGCCTTATTACTTTCCTCCATTTACTCTGTGGTCCAAACTATATTTCCATCCTTATTATATATTACTCCCTTCAAGCTCCCTACTTTCAAACCAAATTGACTTGGTGTCTCACAGAGAGATACTATTCTCGAAAATCCTCACAGTATTCTGAAGAAAAAAAAAAAGCTATGCTAGAAAAAGCACTGAATTTTCACACCTTTAACTCAGCAGTATCACTACTGAGCACATCCCTAAATGCGGTCAGAGATGGAGAGAAAGGTCTCTTATAGACCAAAATAGTCATAGCAATGCCTTTTTGTGTGTGGTAGAAAAACACTGGAAACAAAATTGGCAGCATTGAATGGCTGAATAAATTGTGGCGTGCAGATGTATCTAATTATTTTACTATAAGAAACAACAAAAATGAAGAATAATGAGAAGCCAGGAAAGCTTTGTTTAATCCATTGAAGAAGAAAATAGGCAGAATCAAGAAAGCAAAATGTGCAATGACCCCAATAATATAAAGGAAAACAAGACCCAAAGAATTCAGGTCATCATGATGACTGATCTTGAGTAAGGACATCTTGGGAAAGAGATGGTGTCCTAGGGGCATGGATTGTGGTCAACATGTTAGTTTGTATTTATATACCCCTATATCTTTATAACACAGAGGGTTTTCTTGAAGGAACAGTTTTATTGGGACAAAATAGCAATCAAAAAAAGTATCACTAAATAATTGTTTAAAAAAAAAGAAGGAAAATGTTTTATAAACCTCAAAAAAAAAAAAAAAGTGACTTGATCACAGGACAAAAACCTACAAAAGGGGAATGGAAGACTCCCCAAATGCTCTTCATCTGATTCACTTGTGAATGATGCCAGAGAGGAAGAAGAAGGAAGGAGAGAATCTAAAGAAAATTCTGTGGCTAACAAGAGCTCCCCACTGAGCCCCAACTTTAAAAAGACTCTACAAAGGTAAGACCAGTTCAGTTCAATTCAGCAACCATTTATTTAAGTGCTCACAAGGAGTTGGCTTTCTACTGAACAGATATATCATGATAGTTGATCAAACTAAAGCAATACCATTTGAGGAGGGCTAGAACAGGAAAATCCAGGGTAGTTGGGGAAGGTTTCCACTGGGAAAGGTCACTGGAGTTGCAGCTTGGAGGAAATCCAGTACATGAAGAGGCAGAGGTAAAAAAAACATTCCAAGAAAGGGAGAAAGTCTGTACAAGCTTCTGACAAGGGGATTTGGCTGGAAATCCTATCACTGCAATTCAGTTCAATAAATCTGAGATATATCAGATCCTGAGGCCCTAGAGCAGGGCTATTCAAACTTTTAAAATAGGGGGCCAGTTCACTGTCCCTCAGTCTGTTGGAGGGCTGGACTATAGTAAAAACAAAAACTTTGTTTTGTGGGCCTTAAAATAAAGAAACTTCATAGCCCTGGGTGAGGGGGATAAACATCCTCAGCTGCCGCATCTGGCCTGCTGGCCATAGTTTGAGGACTCCTGCTCTAGAGCTTGAAGACAAAAATTACATAGTCTCTGCCTTCAAAGAGCTTATATTTTCCTGGGGATACCACGTGTGTACAGAATGATATAATTTAAATTCCCAGCCAAGTAGTTTCTGTTTTCCCTCAGAGGCAGTAGGAAATCATCAACGATTTTTGAGTAGGGAGGCAACAATTTCAAGTTTGTCTTTTAAAAATATCAATTTGGCAAACGTGAGGAGACCAAATTAGTGAGGAGGAGAGAATGGTGTCAGGGATTCTGATTAGAGTCATTCTAGTCCAGTGAGAGGTAGTGAGGGACTAAATACTAAGGGTTTAGGTGCATCAAAGGAAGGGATGAGGGTTTAAATACTAAGGGAGGGATGGAGGTCTAAATACTAAGGCTTTGGGGGCATCAAAGGAAGGCAAATGGTGGAAAAGTTACATCTAGAAAAGACATCCAATGGGAAAGAATACATACAGTAATCAGATTTCTGTGAGAAATGTCCCTTTTCTTTCTGGCCTCCATTGCATGTTGGGGAACCCTGACAGTGGCTCTGAGGGCTACTGTGTGTAAGGGCAGGCAGGAAACACAAATCCACAACCAGACTATAAGGAAAAATCATAGAGAGAGAGGAAGGCATGTACTAATGAATGTTATTATGAATTAAGTAACACTTTCAAAAGAATTAATCATATTCTGTGCTATTAACCACAACAGCAAATTTATACATTTGAAAAATAGTGACACCTATATGCACAAGACACATCATTATTCACTCTGAATAATGGATTTATTATTATTATTTTAGTAATTATTATTAATTATTAGATTATGGGTTAACACTTTGTAATAATTACGTACCCATGTTAACACCCTGTCTATGACCCACAGGTTGGTAACAACTGGTTGGAAGGATCAGATTAATGATTGGTGATTGCTTTTATTTTTGGTCAGACCTTGCAGTTACAGAAGTGCTGGGGAACGTCCAGCATGGAAACTCCCTTTACTGGTGCAGAGGCTCCTAAGTGACTTACAGACTTAGCGAATTGCCCATGTTGAGAGGTTAAGTGGCTTGGCAGTCACACAGACTGTACATGAGGTGTTTAGAACAGAGCTACCTACTGATTTGAACCCAGGTTTTCTTGACACCGAATCAGTCTGTTCCACCAAGCTGCCTCTCATCTGGCTTGTAACTCTGCCAAAGAAGTATATCTGGGAGATCAGCCCGTCTGTTTTTCAGTCAAAACTGCCCTGAAGCAATCAGTGTGTACTCTAGTCTTGTGTTCTCGACAAATTTATACTCCTGTTTTCAAGAAGAAATCTGTGGGTGTGTGACTCCTTAGATGCCATCTGCCACAATAGCGCCAACATCTGAAAGACCCGGGGACTTGTGATCTGCTGGAGATTTGGGTGAGAATATCCCTGACACTTCTGACAGAAAATTCAGGAAGCCGTGGTGACAGCCCCTGTGCCAGTGCGAGTGGGCTAGAAGGCCCTGGGCAAAAAATGACCCTTTCCTTGCTTTGCGTGGGTACCATCTGTTGGCATTATTTTCTGTCCCTAGATTTTTTTTTCATCCTTTGCCTGGATCTCTCTATTCCACTTATCTTTCTCCCATGTACCATCTTATTTGTATATGTGACTTTCCATCCATTAGAGTGTAAACTCCCTGAGGGTAGGGAAGATGCCATATCTTATCCTTGGATCCCCAGTGTTTCCAGTTTTTTTTACTACTATAGAATGGCCATTATAAATAATTAGGTATATTCAACATCTTTCTTCCTGTCTTTGATTTATTCTTAAAGAAATAGGAAAATCCCTGGGAGTGGAATGGAAGGAATAGACCTCAGTCAGTTCCATCTAAGGAAACATTTATTTTCAAAGTCACCTCTGGTGATCACTGTTGTAGGGCCCAAGAGATGGGCAAATAAATAGATGCGGTGTTTATTAACTGCTTACCCAAAGTTCTGAGGGTAGGAGTACAAACTTCCATTGTAAATGGAGAAGACAATATATAATGAATAACTGAAAATGTTGGTGAGAGATGGATTCCCATCCAGCTCACCTGTCAAAGCCCAGTGTTCCAACAGGGGAAATCCAAGTGTAGTGAAGACAGCAATGATTTCCAGACCGCAGCCAGCCAGAGATACAGACTGTTAGAAGTGACCCTAATAGGGAATTTTAGTCAGAGAGGAAGTTTAAAGGGTGGCATCCCAGTTGGTGAAGGCAATATCCCTCAGCCACCTACTTTAATGTATGTAACTACCTGGCTTGAAGCTCTTGCCTGGGTCAGTGAAGGTAACAGGTCAGCTCTGGAGAAAGAAAGTGATTCTTCTGAAATTTCTAGCTCCCCAAGGAACCGGGCAAGAAGAGACAAGAAGAGAGAGATTGGTTTTCAATCCAATTTTTCAGCGATAGACTTTAATCATTATTCAAGCTGAGACACTGAAGCTTCTCCACCTCCACTGGGAAGCCAAGGGATTTATTGATTTTTAGAATTTTTTTTGAGATTTGGTCTCATGTAAGCTGAAAGTACAAAAGTCTCTCACAATCTTAATCCCACAACTGATCCACGTGGTATTTTTGACCTGTTCCATTTTTTACCTGAGCCAATTCACCCCTTCTTAGGCAGCCTCACACCCCTTGGAGACTATTGGTATTGGACTTGGCTGTAGACCACTACAGCTCAAAACTCCTAAACTCCAGCAACCAACTTCCCAGCAGAAGGGGTTAGAGACATGTACCATCATGCCCAGAGGGTTTATTTACATTTAAAACAAAAAATTCAATTGGTGGGAAAAGCTATTTGGTCTTGCTCTGAGTTGGCTCATCAGTATTTATAGTCCATCAACTTCCAACATAGATTTTAGAGAGAAATCTGAGCCTAAGGGAGAGATTTTAAAAGTATTTTTATTATTTTCATCTTTATTGGTGAGAGAGTAGCACGTAATTTATCATATATTCAAATGCAGAATCTATATTCCATAATAACCATAGTAGACTCTGAGGCACATTGATTCTTTTTCTTTTCTTTTCTTTCTTTTTTTTTCCCCCTGAGGCAATTGGGATTAAGTGATTTGCCCAGGGTCACACAGACAGGAAGTATTAAGTGTCTGAGATCGGATTTGAACTCAGGTCCTCCTGACTAAAGGGCTAATGCTCCATGGTACACAGTGATTCTTGTACATCCTTGGTATATCTCAAAGTTGTTTCTTTTCTTTTTTTTTTTTTTTTTGAGTGTAAGAAAGGGTATAATTTTGCTTCATATTATTATAATCCTCCCAATATACCCCACATTCTGATGGACTAATCTTTTTATTAGGAGAAATTGCTTGCTATTTTTAATTGCCATTGAGTTTAGTTCAATGAAAGAGTGCTATTTTTGAAGTTAGGTTTAAATCCTATCTGTGCCTCTTGCCATTGGCATGATTTTATGCTACAATTTCCTTATTTGTAAGAGTGTAGGATTGCATTAAATAATCCCAGGAGTCACTACCAGCTCTAAATAAATGATTCTAGCACCCAGGATGCTAATGTAGCTGAGAGTTGACAAACTTATCCAATTTCAAGATTTCATTTCAGAGGATCCTTTTTTTTAAAAAAATAAAGCTTTTTATTTTCAAAATATATGCCTGGATAATTTTTCAACATTAACCCTTGCAAAACCTTGTGTTCCAATTTTCCCTCCCTTCTCCTACCTCCTCCCCTGGATGACAAGTACTTTTTTTTACATTTTAAGATGTAAAGGCAGCCTTGGAAAAGTCTAGCTTATCATCCCTAGAGCTACTACTTAAGAGGAAGACAAGATATGGGGGTCAAGAAATAAGGACCCAATCTGATCCAGACAAGGCTGAGGGTCTCTCTGAATATTAATTGGTCCTCACTCAATTTATCTCCTCCATGTTTCCCCAAATCCCAGATTTTTTCACCACATTGTCTTCAAAATATACATTGCTGTTTCACCAACTCTGTATTCTTTTTTTCTTTTTAATAAAGTGTACCCTTTCATAGCTATTTTAGTCGAGTTCCATCCCATGAAATTTTAGCAGTATCTATAAAGTCATATTTGCCTCCTAGTATTAGATTCTCTGATTCAACTTGAACTTTGTAAAATCTATATTAAACATTTGCTCTGGGTGGCCAGAATTTTTTTGACTCTTGTGATTCCCCCTCCCCTCTCAGTTCAAGGAGCTATTGTAGGAATTTCTGCTTCCAAAAATAAAGCTCTTATTGTTAGTTTATTCTTTCCTCTAAGAGGTCCCTGACATGAGGGAGGTGATGCCATGAAAAGCAAGTGAATTGGATTCAAGTGAGGCTGTACAAGGGCATTTGCCTCATTTTTTCCTCCAGAGACATCTGGGTCCAGTGAAAAGATATATAGATCAGGACGACTGGAGATGACTCTTTTCAACAATGAGGTGATTCAGGATAATTCCAATAGAGTTGTGATGGAGACAGTCATCTGCATATAGAAGGAGGACTATGGGAATTAAATATGGATCACAACATAGTATTTTCACCATTTTCTTGATGTTTGCTTGCTTTTTTCTCATTTTTTCCTTTTTGATCTGATTTTTCTTGTGCATCATGAAAAATGTGGAAATATGTATAGAAGAATTGCATATCTTTAACCTATATTGGATTACTTGCCATCTAGGGGAAGGGGTGGGGAGAAGGAAGGGGAAAAATTTGGAACATGAGGTTTTGCAAGGGTGAATGTTGAAAACTATCTTTGCATGTATTTTGAAAATAAAAAAACTATTATTAAAAAAGAAGAAGGAAAAATAAAGTTAATGACCAATGGAGCAAGTAGTAGATCAATCCCTGACCTGGGATTTGGATTCATTTATCACTTATTAAATACTAGGAATCTAAGTGATTTGGGAGAAACTTCTTTCCTAAAGAAAAGAAACATTGTTATTGAGCATAATTTATCATAATCATTTTTGCTTTCCTTTTTAGAGCTAATAGTTTTCTTTATAATTGTTTGTAACCTCATAATTTGCATGCTTAAATTTTGACAGTTTTTTCTCCTTTTGTATCTCTTTGCAAGCAGTTGGACTTGGCTTTGTCCCAATTCTCACCATTCTAAATTATAGTAGCTTCGGATAGTGAGTTTAGGATATTCTCAGGATAATTATTGGTACCTGAACAGGATCAGCTATTTCCAAAGATCACAGAACGCATGTCATCTTTTGGCTAATTATGAGAAATTGCCCACTCTAGGTGTTCTTCCTGATAAGAGGCAATTATTTTAGGCCCCTGTTGAATTAAAGACTGATTTGCTCTGAAGGCCAATCTGAAATCAGAAAAGTCCGTCTCTGTGTTCCATACCAATTAGTTCTCTCAAAACTTCAATACTATTCAAAAAGCTAGACTTTTTAAAAAAAACAATTTAATTTTTAAGAATTTGAGTTACCCTGGGTCCCAGGTCACAATAGTCACTCATCTGCATTTATACAGGAATTTCCTTATGAAATATATTATTGATTGTATACACTATTGAAACACAGATCTCTGTCAACTTCCTATCATCTGTCTAATTATCTACTGTTATTAATTATCCAACTTCGAATTGCATTCCAGCTGAAGATTCATCGGAAGGCCTTCATATAAAACCCAGTTCTTGTCTTAGTGTGTTTTGTTCTGGGATAAGACCACAAGCTCTATAGGGCTGAAAAAGTCTGATCCACAGCTGGAAGTACCTCAAGGTAGCCTGGGCAGCTTTCATATTCTCTGTACTCTCTATCCATCTAAGTTATGGCCACCTTCGTATCCTATAATTGGCCCCAAAGCTGGAGCATGTGTGAGTTGTGCATTGGGTTGACTTTTGCCTTTTAGCGGGTATGGCAGCAATATTTGCCATTTAACTATCCTTTTAGAGAGCATTTGCTGCTTAATATTGGGGAATGGGCAAGAGAGATTGATCGCCTCTTCCATCTTTAGAATTAGCCCCTTGAATTTAAGCCAGTATCTGAGACCAACCATCTTATTGCTAACTCTCTCCTAAGTTGTTTTTTTGAGCATTATTGGCCTCTATTGCTATTCTTGTTTTTGTTTTACATGCTTTTACTTGTTATATTTATTTATTATACCTTGACAGTATTTGTCTTAGCAGACTTTTTTTCTTTCAAAATGTTTTATTTTCCCAAATACATGTAAAGATAGTTTTCAACTTTTTTTCTTTCAAATACATGTAAAGATAGTTTTCAACATTGATTTTTGTAGAAGTTTGTGTTTTACATCTTTCTCCCTCCCTCTGTCCAAGACCAAGCAATCTGATATAGGTTAAATATGTGCAATCCCTTTAAATATATTTTTGTATTTGTCATGTTGTACAAGAAGAATCAGACAAAAGGGAAGAAAAAACAAACAAAAAAGGTGAAAATACTATGTTTTGATCTACATTCAATCTCCAGAGTTCTCTCTCTGGATGTGATTGGCATTTTCCATCCCAAGTTTATTGGGAATTGCTTGGCGGACCTTTGTGGTTAGTTTCTTCCTTCTTTTTTTAGTTTAAAGTCCTTTTACTCAGATTCTCAGGATTCTCAGACTGTTGTGGTTAGTTTACTCCCTCCTCCTCCCCTTTTAATTTAAAGTCTTTTTAATTGGATTCTTAGAAACAGTAGGGACTCGGGATGTCCAGGAATCTGGACAAATATATTTTTACTCATTAGGTTCACTCTCTTATTAGCTAGCATTCGTAAGTCATCAGCAGAGGTCTTTCCCATTTGTTAGAAATATTGTAGTAGCATTCTTGCTTCCCAAGGGTTGCACTAGATGCCCTCTGAGATTGCAGGATTCCACAGTTCTGTACTTCTGTCAGTATAACCATCCCATTGATCCTTAGTCCTCCTCCTCTCACTACTGCAGGAAGGACCAAGTTTCCCCCATTATTCACCTACCACATGCTACCCTGTTTTCTTCATGGTTAATCCTGTCTCTTAGCCTTGACTTCAGGATTCTGAGTGCATTAATCCATCTCCTCCTTTAGCCTCTGTACCTGTTTTCTGATCCCTTAGATAAAGAAATCCAATTGGATGACACTTAAAATCTATGATCCTCAGCTACCATTCCATGATCCTTAATTTTTGAAAAAGTTTTGAGTTACCCTGGGCCTCAGACAAGTCACTTAAATTTCAGTGTCAGCTTGTAATTACCTAAAACTAAAAATTTCAGAATAGTTGCCCATCTGCATTCACATTTCCTCATGAGATGGCCGTAGCCTGGCCAGGACAGTCAAGCCAGGGGTCTTCAAACTACGGCCCATGGGCCAGATGCAGCATCTGAGGACGTTTATCCCCCTCACCCAGAACTATGAAGTTTCTTTATTTAAAAGCCCACAAAACAAAGTTTTTGTTTTTACTATAGTCCGGCCCTCCAACAGTCTGAGGGACAGTGAACGGCCCCCTATTTAAAAAGTTTGAGGACCCCTGGGACTCTAGACCAAGCACACAAGCAACTTAAGTTGATGGCCTTTCTATCTCCCCCGGCCCCTTCTCTGAGAAAAACAACAAAAGTCACAGGAAGTGAGATCCTATAATTCTTTATTGGCCGCGATTCCATTGGAAAAGAACATCACATTAGTCACCACGTCATGCAAGAAAAGCAGGCAAAGCACCATGGGGTGGACATCCACATGTCTCCACTGTGCACGGGTGGTCCTTGGCCCCCCACCGTGCACGGGAGGGGCTCCATGCATCTGGAAACTGGGAGGACAAGCTCATTGCTATTGGGAAATGCCCCGTCTACTCAGAGTTTGCCGTTGTGAAAACAAGCGTTTTTGGAAAGACATTCCCCTCCCACCCACCCCTCCCACCCCCACTCCCCCCATGATTTATTGACTGACAACATGATGCATTTCATTTTGGGGGACGGGATAAAACGCGCAGAAACACAGGATAGGGACACACAGGATGACAAAGATCACAATCACAACCACGGCCAGTCACAAGAGCAGGTTCCTAAAAACATGACACGCACACAAGGGAGCGGCACAGGGGTCAGCAGCATTCTTATGTCTCTCTCCCCCCTAGAGCTAGAAAGAGGGAGGGGATGGGGGAGATACTTGGCTAAGACACAGAGCTAGAAACACGGACAGAGAAACTCCAAAGTTGAGTTAGCACATGGTCTATTCTCCTGTAATGTAGAGTAGCATTCATAATTAATATTGCAGTCTGATTTATATGGCTTTCTCTAAGGATCGATGTAAGGTCATGAAGGTCAGTGCCAAACGAAACTTTTTGCCCTCCGAGAAGTAGGGATTTGGATAGTGCCTTTATCAGGACAGAGAGGCTGCCCTTGGCCCCATGTCTGGCAGATCACCCGCGGCGGCGGGACCCCGACTGTCTGAATAAAGGCTCACCAAAAACAGAATTCCTCACTTACCTGAGATTCAACATAGTATATGGAAACCAAATGGAAATGGAGGACAAAATTAGGGTCAGAATTCAGCCTGGGAATCCTACACCTGCCTCTAGTCCTGGGGCATAGAAAGCAGAACCAGATTTAGCCAAAGGTCTCTGCAGTTTCAGGAAGGATTTTAAGGGGGTGGGCCAAATTAGTCTTGATTCCTGGTCTTTTGCAGCAGGGATGTCTGGTGATGAATTACCTCATGTGGCCCTGTGACTAAATAAAACAAGACAAAATCCCTTTCCCGTACTCTCATCTCTTTCCATTCTCCAAGAGTGGGGACTGACAGGCCAGAAATTGGCTAGTATTTTTAAGGGAGGAGGTGGACTCCAGATTGGCTTTCTCTGGAAAAGACCCGAGGGAGAAGGGCTTGCAGAGAAACTCCAAAATGACTTAACAGACGGTCAGTTCTTCTGTTGAGAATGTTGAGTAGCATTCTACTAAATTCTAGCAGGGGAGCGTGTGTGTGTGTGTGTGTGTGTGTGTGTGTGTGTGTGTGCGTGTGCATGTAAGAGAGAGAAAAACAGACAGACGAATAGAGTTTGGGAAAAGAATGAAGCTCAAAGAATGTGAAATCCCTCTCTTGAGGGACTCTAATAGATTTCATGATTTATTTTCTGCACAAAGTCCTTTCCAGGTTGTCCCAGAAGGCACAGTGATAATTCAAACCCCAGGAGGCCTGTGATGTGACTTCTGAGTTCAGTATTGTTTGGAGAAAAGATATCCAATACATACTAGGCCATTTACTTTAACCTACTCATCATTCTTGGCCCCAACAATCCAGAACAGAGAGCTTGAATGAAACAGCCTCTCCCCTTCCCCCATTCTTACCCCTCACATGCCCATGATCTGATGTGGGTCTCCTAGGAAGGACAACTCACCCTTCCAATGGCCAGGAGGAGAAATATGGGGTGTAGGAAAAATAGCCCAGAGGAGTAACCTTAGGGCTGGAGCTTGGGTACAGACCTCCGGGATCGATTAGCCCACAAGCCTCCCAGAACAACACTCTTTTCCCCACCTCTTCTCAAACCCAAGACACAGCTTTCTTGCTCCTTTACCATGAGCACTGTTTCAAAGAAATTTGAAAAGATCAACATGTGATCTGGTATAGGTCCCTTACCACTTGCCCATCTCACCCCTTAAAAAATACTTATTTTTCCTGTTTAGTATAGAAGAAATTTGCCATAGTAATCTTTCAAGCTAGAATATCCTAGGGTATGAATGGAGAGAAACTTCTAGGAGAGTGAAAGAGGTATGGATGGGAGAGACGGACAGAAAGACAGAGGGAAACAGAATCAAAGGTATTCAGTAAATGGATGGAGAGATGGTGTACAGATAGATAATGGGTAAACAGAAAGGCAGAGAAGGGAAAGATAGACAGTTTTAGGTCATTTGTTAAAATTGAAAAGTCCATTGAAGAAGAAAAACAAATTGGGAAAGAAGTGATGGCTCCTGGAATGTCAGGTGGAAAATAGGGGTCTTGATAACCATCATGTCCTGAAACTGTCTTGAAGACCATTCCCTGCTCAAAAAGAGGGTCCTGAGCCCTGAATCTACCCTGGAGAGACTGGAGAGCTTACATAGACTTCCTCTCTGAAGGGAGTTTTCTCCGGGGATAGTTTCATCCTTACTTTCCTGAGTTTGGTTACCATGGCAAGGGGGTCTCAGAACAATGAGCTTTAGGCTTCTACTTCTAGTGATAGCTCCATCTTTCATGCAAGGAACATGGTGCATGGAGGAAAGATGTGGTTTTGGAACTTTGGCCTTTCATACTTGTTCTGAGATCCTAATAACTAACACCGGTTGCCCCTGATCTCCATGCCTTCATGTTCTCCATGTATGAGAAAAAAGACAGTCTGTCCTTGTCCCAAGAACTGGGGGATGTCCCACAAGGTACTAATGTTAGTGACAGATAACATCATACGGTCCACAGTGGGAGAGGACAATTCTACAGTCAGTGTCCTAAGGTGTGTGTATGTGTGTGTGAAAATATGGATCAGGGAAGGATAGTCTGACCCTTTTCTAGGATGCTCCAAGCTTTGTACACAAAGCGACTAAACTCCAGGGAACACCCCAGAGCCCCCTTTTCTTCCTCCTCTCAGGTCATTCCCATGCAGATTTTTCTCTCTTCTTAATAATGTGGAATAAGACCCTAGACTGGATTCTGAGACCCGGGTGGCAGTGGTATTAACACAAGAAATACTTGGGAAGGCTTGGCCCTCCTATGGGAAATTTTCATTTCAAATGATTGCCTTTCCAAAGGGTCCCTGCACAGAGAAAAATTCCCCTTTCCCTGGGAGAGGGCAGCGATGGTGAAGACACCTACAGGAGTGGGGGAAACCCCGTTTGACCAAGGCCGGATGGTGGGCCCGTTGGTGGTCATGGCAAATATCCCATGGAGAATTAAAAGAAGCCCCTGCTTGCTCTCTGGGAATGTGGTGCTGCTTATATGGGGGCCAGAAACCACCGGGAGGTCTCCCCTTTTCTCTGTCGAGTGTAGAGGTGCCTGATTAGCTGAGTTTCCTAACACACCTAGTACTATGGCTTATAATTAAAGTTGAGTAGACTGCGGCACTCTGCTCCTGACAAGTGATGGATGGGAGGCATCTACTGGGGAGAGTGGGGAGGGGGCTATGTACAAACAGGCCCGGCCAGGGGGCCCCGGGCAGCCGGGGAGGGACAGGGGCAGGGGCAGGGAGATGGAGTGAGCAGAGGGGGGCATGGTGGGTGGCGAGATTGAGCTCCCACCGAGTGGCGGGAACGGCATTGCTTTGCTGTTCATAGTAGAAACAGTCTGAGAGTTCGTGGGGAATTACTTCTTGAACATATCCTGGAGAGGCCCGGGGAGGTATTTGATGACAGTATCCAGGATGCTCTCTTCCTCCTCCTCTTCTTCATCGCCGCAGCCTGGTGGGATGGCCTTCTTGGGACGCGTAAGGCTGCCTTCGGAGTTAGCTTCCATGGCAGCCTGGGCTTCTGCCTCGCGTTCCTCCTTCTTCTTGATCCCGTACTGTGGGGCAAGGGCAGAAGGAGCAGTTAGGGCCAAGAATGGTATTGCATCAACCCACCCCCCACCTTGAGCTCTCCTTGGGCCCAGGAGCCTCCAGGTGCCCTAAAAATGCTTTGTTATTTGAAGATAAAATAAACCAGAGACACCGCTTCCTCTGGCAGGAGTGGGGACCGTGGTGGGGGGTCCTCCGGTCCTGGGATCAGATCCCACCCTGGGGTGGATATTGCTCTAACCATCATCCCTAGGGCACAGGGAATAACTCCTCATCTCTGGGCTCCTGTCATTGTCCGCTTCAGACCAGAACCTCTGAAACTTTAGGAATTAGAAAAACTATTATTTCAAGAGTGCATGAGGAGGCTATTAACCTTCCATCAGTCAATATACATTTATTAAGTACCTACTCTGTGCCCAGCACTGTGCAAAGCACTGGGTATACAAAGAAAGGTAAAAGACAGGTCCTGCTGCAAGAATAAAAGGTCAAGTATATCAAGGGAATTAAGGGAAAAAAAATACAAAGGATTGTGATCTAGCAGTACTGTCCTAAAACTATTATAGAGCAGCAGCCATCAAAACCGTATGCTGCAGACTAAGAAATAGAGTGGTGTGGATCAGTGGAATGGGTTAGAGACACATGGCACAATAATCAATGACTATAGTTAATCTGTGCTTGAAAACCCCCCAACTCCAGCTTCTGGGATAAGAACTTACTATTTCATGAGACAGATCCTGCTCTTAAGGAGTTCACTGCTTCATGGGAAAGACCACATGCAAACAGACATGTAGGTAGATAGATTAGATGATGTTATATAGGATCTATAATATGCTGTGTATATATACAGATATATATGTATGTATATATGCATATATGTGTGTATATTTATATATATATATATATTTACATGTATGTAAAAGGTAAATTGGAAGTAATCAAATCCACAGAGGGGAGGTTCCAGAATTTTGATAAGGAAACACTTCCCATAGAAGATGGGGTTATAAGCAGGACTCGAAGGAAGCTGGTAAACCAGTGGGCAGAGATGAGGAGAGAGCATTTGATAACCAGAGAAAAAGCCCAGAGTCAGTGAAAAATAGAAGGGAGGTCTGTGTCACTGGATTGAAGAAGAGGTACAAGAGTGTAAGGTATAAGGAGATGGAAATCGGGGAGGGAGGGCAGGTTATGAAAGGCTTTGAACACCAAACACAGGATTTTTATATTTGATCCTGGAGGGGACACGGGATTTATTGAATGGGGAGGATAAGAGGAGACTTACTCTTGATGAAGATCACTTTGTCAGCTTAGTGGGAGGCTTGACTAGAGTGGGCTATTGCAATAGTCAGTGGTGAGGTGACGAAGGGCTGCATGAAATACCTGGCACGTAATGCTGTTTGTTCCTTGGTCTCTACGAGGACCATGTCGCCAGGGAGGTGATGCAGTGACATGCTAATGGGTTTGTGAGGGAGGGCTGAGAAAGGTCACCAGCCTTACTTTGTTCTTCAGACCCATCTGGGTCCCAAAAGACCAAGGTCTCCCATTGCATCAGGACCATCTCTAGTTGTACTGATCTATGTTTTGCTGCTGGACCCAGATGATTCCAGAGGAGAAAATGAGCACAAAAATATAAATTTTGATTTTTGAAATCTTGCAAGATATTTTGGGATTATGGTCTAGGACTATGTCTTAAAACCAAATCACTCTGGTTCTTATAGATTGACCAACAATAGGTCCCAGGCCAAACCCCACTTGGTCATTGTTCGGGCTCTGATAGGCTCAGAGTGAATGTGAATGACCATCCTCTGCCTGATTTCTTACCTGGCCTTCATCCCTGATTGGGCATTGCCTCAGTCAAAATCCTGTTAAAGACCTTACCTTTAAAAGGATCTCTCACCTGGCACATAACAGGCACTATATAAATGCTAGCTATTCTTCTTCTTGTTGTTCCTTCTTCTTCTTCTTCTTGTTCCTTCTTCCTTCTTTGTCTTTCTTCTTCTTCTTCCTTCTTCTTCTTCCTTCTTCTTCTTATTTCTTTTTCTTCCTTCTTTTCCTTCTTCTTCCTTCTTCTCCTTCCTTCTTCTTTTTTCTTTTCATCATCATCATCATTACCATCATCATTATTATTATTACTATTATTAAAGAGTCATATATTTAAACTGGAAGGAACTTTGGAGTCCTCGAAACCTAACTCCCCACATTTTACAGATGAAGAAATTAAGGCACAGAAAGGTTTAAGTGACTTGTCCCAAATCATGTGGCTAATTAGTCCCTGAAGTAAAATTTGAATCCAGGGCTTCCTGATTTCAAGTACAGTTCTCCATCCACCACACCACACTATTCTCATTTTGTAAACTGCAAAGTAGCCTAAAAATGGGATCGACAGGTGACAATATTAATGGCAGAATTAATTAAACTATTGAGAGTATAATGACCATGCTAATTGAGAACATTAAGGAGAGTATTAATGTGAATGTTAATGAAACCATTATAGAGTATGTTAATGAAGCAACAATAAGAATATTAACAAGAACAATAATGAGGGCATTAACAAAAGTATTAATGAGAACATTGATGAGGGCATTATAGAGAGTGATAATTAGAACAGGAATGAGAGTATTGATGGAAAGATCCAAGGAGAGTATTAATGGGGGTATTGATGAGAGCATTAAGGAGAATACTGCTGTGTAAATGGGCAGGAAGGGCTGTTTGTCCTTGGGACAGGTGGCAGCCACAGAGATAGGGGCTCCCTGAGGAATCACCATCCCTCCTTCCCATTGTTTTGTTGGGGGAGGAATCAGACGCCCTTGGCAGAACATTTGGCTGAGCTGTCTCTAAGGCTGGAGCTGTGTGTGGGCGGTGGAGGGGGGGGGGGGGACACCTTGAGGAAACTAGGTCAGGCAAGAGTGAGAGAATTTCTTTCTCACTGGGTAGAGTGTGTGGGGATGAGTTGGTGAGATCAGGGACGGCTTGGTGGTATCATAGGCAGACTGGTGGAATCATGTATGGGCTGGTGGAATCATGTACTGGCTGGCAAGGTCACAAACAGATTGGCCGGGTCTTAAATGAGCTGGTGGAATCCTATATGAACTGGCCGTTAGAACAACATGGGAAAACGGAAACAGAGGGAATCGGTAGAATTGTATATGAGTGGTAAGATCACATATGGGATGGCGGCCAAACATGGGTTGGTGAGAACCTGTATGTTCTGGCAAGATGAGTGAGCTATGTTTGCCTATGGCTGACACTGAATAAATAAAATCTTTGGTCCAGTGGGAACTTATACAAGTGGGTGAGCTCTTATATAGATGGGGTAATGTTTTAGTAAATGACAGGAGCCCTGCTAGCCATCTCCATCATCTCCAACCAATGCTGGTACTACAGAAGAACAAAGCCTATTTTAACATCAGAATCAACTGATCATCCACAATATTGTTTCTATGGCTCACTGACCCCAGAACTGTTCTCTTCCCAAACACTTAGTTTTAATAGAATCAAATTATAATGCTAGATAACGTCTGCCTATGTTTCTGGAATTAAACATGCATATGTTCACAGAATTGTATATGGACCGGTAGAATTCCCTGTGCTATATTAGCAGCCCCATGTATAGTTTAGTGGACTGTAGTTAGTCAATACAAGGAAGAACAAATTTCCCTTTGACTTTAGATTTGTCATATCCTGCTGAGCTGTCCTTCGAGGGTACAGGAGGGTGCCTTCCCACTTAATGATGAACATTCTCAGACCTGGTCACAGCTGTGACACAGTCCAGTGATTCTGAACTCCTGATCACCATTCAAGCTCCATTTCTCACCCCCTCAATGCAGACTGCTGTATTCCCATCCCTCTCAAACCTCCCACCTCAAAGTTTCATCCTAAATCCACCTACCCCTTCCATTATGCCCTCTGTGCTTCTATTATGTGCACTAAACTTTCTTTCAACTTACATCTAGTGCTCTTCTACTCCTTCCATCTACTAACTCTTCTTGAAAGCTGACTCCTCATAATGAAATAGCATCCCTGATCACCCTCACTCACAGATAGAAGCAAGGGAGTTTGCTTTTTTTTTTTTTTTTTTTTTTTTTTGCTTTTCATTGCCACTTTTAGGTTCTCCCTCTTCTATCTTTCTTCCGTTGAAGTTCGTAATATTAGTATCTATCACTCAATCGAAATTCTGGAGGCTGTTGTCTATAGGTAATTCCCCTTACTTCCTCAATAAGTTTGATACCTGACTTACATTTTTTTTTTCACTTTCTTAATTCCTGCCCTCATACTAGGGGAATTCAGCATACATATTGATTATCCCTCAAATACCCTAATATTCAGTTCCTCAACCTATTCACTTCTTCTGAGCAAGTCTTGCACCCCAATTTAGCCACATACAAAGATAGTCATACTCTTGAATTTTGAGCCACAAAAGTAACTACCTCTGTTAAAAAATTCTGAAATCCCTTTATCCAACCACAGTCTTTTAGGTTTTAACCTCTCATCATTCAAGAAAAATAAATAAAGTTAAAAGAAAGTAAGCTTTGTTCTGTATTCAGACTCCATCAGTTTTTTGTTTGTTTTTTTTCTGGGCATTTTTCATCAATAGCTCTTTAGGGTTGTCCTGGATCATTGTATTGCTGAGAATAGCTGAGTCATTCCTAGTTGATCATCTTACAATATTGCTCTTAATGTGTCTCATGTTTACTTGTGTCTGATTCATTTCACTTTGTATCATTTCATGTAAGTATTTCCAGGTTTTACTGAGAGCACTCTGCTCATCATTTTTTATATTCCAATTGTATTTCATCACAATCATATACTACAACTTGCTCAGCTATTCCCCAATTGATAGACATCTCCTCAATTTTCAATTCTTTGCCATCAGAAAAGAGCTCCTGAAAATATTTTTGTACACTTAGGTCCTTTTCCTTTTCCTTTTTTTATCTCTTTTGTGATATAGACCTGGTAGCGGTATTGCCAAGTCAAAGGTAGGCCTTTGGTTTTTACCCTTTGGATATAGTACCAAATTGCTCTTTTTTTAAAATAGCCCTTTGGATACAGTACTAAATTGCTCTACAGAATGGTTGAATCAGTTCACAACTCTATCAACAATGCATTAGTGTCTCAGTTTTCCCACATTCCTCCAACATTTGTCATTTTTCTTTTCTGTCCTATTAGCTAATCTAATAGATATGAAGTAGTACCTCGAAATTGTTGTGATTTTCATTTCTCCAATCCATGGTAATTTAAAGCATTTTTTTTTCATATGACTATAGAAAGCTTTGATTGCTTTATCTGAAAACTGATTGTTCATATCTTTTGTCCATTTATCAATTAGGGAATAGCTCTAATTAAAACATATATTTTTGTTTGTTTTTTAAGTGGCTCTCATTTTTAATAAGTTTAACTCAGTCATCTGTATATTTGAGAAATGAGGCCTTTATCAATGAAACTTGGTTCAAAAATTTTTTCAGTCATGATTGCTGACTGTATTTTCCTTTATACTATTTTCCCCATTTATTCTAATTTCCTTCTCTTTTCACCCTGTAAAAAAAGTTTCCGATTACCTCTATTAGCTATTTTTAATTTCTCCCTTTCTAATTTCCTACTGCCCACAAACGTGTCCAAGATGTTGCCAACGCCTGTCATTTTAACCATTGTGACATCTCCCGACTATGTCCCCTGACCCCTTCTGATGCTGATCCAAGATCACTAGCTTCCTGACTATTTCACAAATAAGACACTTTATCTTTCAGTTGCAAACTGTTCCCTATCCATAAAATATTTTTCCTTCCTCATCTTACTGCCCTCCATGGCTTCCTTTAAGTAAGTCCCAACTAAATTTCCACTTTCTTTAGGAAGCAACCTAACCTCTCAATTCCAGTGCCTTCCCTCTATTTATTTATTTATTATGTCTACTTATTTATACTTATTTATCCCCCCTATTTATCCTGTATATAGCTTGCTTTGAATTTGTTTGCAAGTTGTCATCCCTATTAGATTGTAAGCTTCTTGAGGGCAGAGATTGACTTTTGCCTCTTTTTGTATCCACAGCATTTAACACAGTGCCTGGTACATAGTAGGTACTTAATTAATTCATTATTAATTTATTGATTGATCAATATATATATTAACGGAACTATGCATAATTTGGTGGTAACAAAATCTCCTGAGAAGAGCATTTATGGTTTGATGGAAATGTGTATTTATATAGATTATGCAAGAGGTCCATAAACTTTTTTTTTGGTATACATTTTGATATTGTGTTTAATATAATTAGCTTCCTTTATTCATTTACAAACAATTTGGAGAGGGGGTCCACAGGTTTCACCAGATTGACATAAAGGATTTAACAGAAAAAAAGGATTTGTGCTCAGGTACTTGCTAGTTGTATGACTTCAGAAGAATCAATTAACTTCTCGACTCCTTCAATTTGCTCAATTTTAAAAGAAGGGGGTAGGAATAGGTGACCTCTAAACCTAAAATCTTATGACTTAAAGATGAGTAAAGATCCTCATGAACCCAGAGTAATGACTCTTCTGTCCCTAAGAGCAGCAAAGTGAGCATTTCCTTGTGCTCTGGAAGCCATTGGAAATAACACTCCCCTCTACCAGGAATGAGCAGTGTGAAGACAATTTTTTCTTCTGTCTTCATTTAGACACCCCCGTGCCTTAGGAAAATCACCTTACTTCCCCCAAAAATTTCTTGTTTGGGAATTGGGGGGGGGAGGTCAGTGTGAAGACTTTTCTGTCCTCAAGATGGATGGAATGAACACTCCTCTGTTGTGTCATGAAGATAACCAGAAAAACTCTCCTTTGCCTGGACTGAGCAGTGGGAAGACCCTGGGCAAGCAGAAGGAGTCATGGCTTCCTGCCAGCTTTTTCCTCACCCCCTCCTCAGGTACCCCTCCCCAGAGCGGAGGTGGATTGGCTCTGAAATCAGCCTGGACGGTCCCCAGCGCTGTAACCGTGTCCTCATGGCAAAAGGCCTTTTTCCCAATTAAAGCACACACGAACAGAGGTACATGGTTCCCACTGACTCAACCTCATGGCTTATGAAATCTGGCCAAGCTCACTGTAGGAGGCCTGCAGGAGAAAGGAGACCTGGCCATAGAGGCTGGGAGCTAAAGAAAATGGTTTCTGTAAAGTCTGTGAGGTTTGAATTCTTCTGGTATTTGCTGTCTTTATTTACTTTCTTTCTTTATTGCCTTTTTTTTTCTGGAGAGGGAAATTAGTATTGCGAACAGCAATAACCCATATTTATAGCACTTTATGGTTTATAAAATGACAAAGATTGGGTAGGAATGTTAGTAGAACACCTCAGAACATGCCATATAATTAAGGAATCTCTTGATTAGTGATTAGCACAGTGTCTGGCATATAGTAGGTGCTTAATAAGTGCTTGTTCCCTTTCCCATTTTATAAGTCAATGAAGGCTTTATGTAGAAAGCCTTAGGCTGAAAGCATAGGTACCCTTGGGTTGATGGCTAAGGACCTGATTCCCTGAGATGCTGACCCAAATTAGCAGAAGCATAAAGCCCAAGGCTATATCTTTAACAGGGGGACAGACAAATGTTTCTGGCCATGTACATTGCCTGAGCCAGGTATCAGAAATACATTTCTTCTTTGGCTTAGTCCCAGAAGTTCAGGTCTGAAATTTGCTAAGCCAGAACTGAATGTCGGCCCAAACCATCTGCCTGCCCATTTGTAAACATGGATGTCTTGGAGACCACATGGAGTTGGTCACAATGCCTCAGATGCCCTAGGCCCTAAACTCAAATAACATCACTGAGTCCTGGGCTTCACGACTGCTCATTCTACCTCTTCCCTGTCCTTTTCCCCTACCTCATACTCCATTGGTTTGTTTTAATGTCCTGCCTTTTATATCTCCAACTCTAAGAACTCTATCTATACACTTGAGGGGCAGAGATTGGCTTCTTACCATATTCCAAACTGTTAAATGTACAGGAATCCCTGGATAGGGTAAGAAAGACTCCACGGTGCCCTCCAATTTCTATATTCCATGATTCTGCAATTATAACTCATCCACGGGCTGATAAAATCTCTACTGCCAATTTTGGTCTCAGTCCAGGACGTAGAAATAATGGAAATTTGAGATTTAAGTAAACTAGTATTAGCTGTGACTTCCTGGCCATCTTTTAGCTAAATCCTAGACTAGTTAGAATTTACAAGGAGATAGGGATGGGGCCCAGGAGAAAGACAGGCAGACGTGTTTGGTATCTAAAGAGAGACATTAAGGGACATTGATAACTGAGAGAGAGACAGAGACAGAGAGAGAGGAAGAGGGAGATATTCAGACATGGACAAAGCTGCAGGTAAGTAAGTTATGGAACCTTATGGGCCGAGAAACCTACAGAGATTGATGGGACAGGAGAGAATCAGAGCTAGCTGGGCCAAGCGAGACACAGACAGGAAAGATGCAAAGTCAAGTTAGAATAGGTGGAAATAAGTATAAATAGTTCCTAGTAAACCGAGTCACCCTTTCACCAATGTCCCTTCTCAGCTCAGGCTGACATCCTTTCTCCCGGCACCTGGGGCTGCAGTCCCACATCTGCATGGGCTGGACGCTCTCCTCCTCACCGACCTACTTTAGTGCAAAGCAGGGAGATCTATTTAAAGCTCCCCGGATGTCTCCCTCGGGCGAGAAGGAGAGTGGGCAGGGCTTTCTTTGTGCCAGGAGAGGAAGGGGCAGCAGCTGTAGGGCTGAGGCAACCGAGCCTCCTCCCTCCGCCCCCTACCCCACATACAGCCTTCTCAGGGTTCTGGACAGAAAGGCAGAAACAGCAAGCCAGCCCAGGAAGCAACAGCCACCAGAGCCCCAGAACTAGTTTGTTCTCTAAGCTTCCCATGAGAAGGACTCTCACTTATCCCAGTTTTTAAACCACCCCTTTCTATGCATGACTAAGTAGGAGCAGATTTGGGGAGTCTTAATATTTCTTGGCTCAAGCTGCTACCAGACCCAGATGGTTTTGTCAGAAGGCTTTGGTCCATGTGGTGACCACTCTCTCCTCACATTCATTTGACAAGATGGGCTGCAGTGTGGGCCTTGGGGGGATCTGGATAAAGTCAGAGCAGGATTCCTTAGCATCTCTGAGGCCCCCAGAGAAGCAGGCCTTCAGGGGATATGGTCTTGTCTTCTGGAGACAGAGGCAGTTCCACAGGAAAGTTTTTCAGTTGCTTGAGGAATAACTATCATGTATCCCCTGAATCCAAGTCAGACACCTCCAGTCCCTTGCTATCCCCTTACTATCTTGTAATCAGTCTCTGTCGATGTCCTTCCTAAAATGGATCCTCGGTGACGAACACAATACTCCATTATGGGCAGTGACTTGGGCAGAATGACCACCATGCTTGTTTGGGACACACTCTCTCTTAAAACAGCCTAAAAGACTAAGTTTCTTTGGTTGCCACATTACTACAACCAATTAATATCACATTTAAAGTTCACAGACCTTTTCCACATGAATTGTGTGATCCAATCAAATCTTGCCTGCCCCCACCTATCCCACTCACTTCATGTACTAGAAGGATACAATCATTTCTATTTTATTCCATCATATTAGATTTATTCAATTGTTCTGTTTTAATAGATCCTGATTCTGTCATTCAGAGTACTAGTTGTCCCTTCCAGTTTCTTGCCACACACACTTTCAAAAAGTTTGTCAACTCTGCCTTCATTTAATTTATTAATAAAAACTGTGTGAACAGATCAGGGTTGATGACAGATTCCTAGAGTAATCCCTCCGACAGAAACCTTCCTCCAAACCAACATTGGTCCATTGATCATTATTGTTTGGATCAAATCATTAAACCGATTCCTAATCCATATGATCATCAAATCTGCATCTTTCCATTTTATCCCTAAGAGTATCAGTATAGACTCAGATGCCTTGATAAAATTCAGAGAGATCATGTCTTTTATTTCTCCTATCCACCATTCTAGTTTATATTCCAATACTTAAAGGCACTGTCATTTCGTTAGTGTGAGAATTCTGTCTTCCAATACAAACCGCATCTCCATCTATATTTTTGTAGGAAATCTTTACACATTGCTCTGGCTAACAGAAAAATTCATCACCAGGTGGTCAAGCTATTGTGATGTGTCTCTGAGCCTGGGCAAGCCAGTCCTTAGATCAGTGGCTCTCAAAATTTTGTTCTCAGTATCTTCATGTTGTTAAAAAAAACTTTCAAGGATCTGTTCAAAGAGTTTTTGTTCACATGGGTTATATTTATAGCTATTTACTATATTAGAAATAAAAAATAATTTTGAATTTGTAGACCCTCTGAAAGGGGTTCAGAGACCTCAACAATTCTTTGAACTACACTTTGAGGACCACTCCTTAGATCATAAACACAGAATTGGCTGGAGGGACCATTCCTGAAGTTGTTCCAGCTTGCTAAGACCAGCCAAAGTTCTGGCTTAAGCAGTGAAACCTTTGAGAATGTGGACTTTAAGTAGGACTTGGATAACCTACCAGCCTAGTAAACCTTTCCAAAAAAGGGAATGTGATTTTCTGGATCCAAATGGAAACAGTTTCAAGGAAGAGGTAAATGAGATTTGTTTGAAGAGGCTGGTATGAATGGTCAAGGTATTCGTGAACAAACTTAGATTTTTTTTTTTTTTTTTGGTACAGAAGGTAGAAGCAAGGTCAGGTAACAGAAGATAAATATAACAAATGATATAACTCTGTAAAAATAGTGTATGGAATGCTAAAGTTCAGGATGTAATGAGACTGATGCCAGAAGCTAAGGACAACAAAAATGGTTGGTTTGTTTCTTAAAAGCTATATTGGGGTAATTTCTCCCTCCGAGAAGAATGACCTTTATAATTGAAGGGATAGGACAAAAATGACAAGAGGGAGTTGATATCCAAGATAATTAAGGCGGTAGTAAGAGAGTATCTAATTGTTCTTGATGAATTTAAGACACCTGGTCCAGATGGATTATATCCTGTGGTCTTTGGGAGGGGGGAAGCAGCTATGATTGCTATATCTTTTTTTGTTGTTATATCATTTTTAGTAATGTTTGAAAGATCATGTCAAAAGGAGAAATGCCCCTAGATTGGAGTACAACAAATGACTCAGTTTTTCAAAAGGGAATGAGAAGAAAGTATGAAAACTAGGAGCTTGACTTCAATTCTTGAGAAAATTCTAGAATGGATCATTAAAGATATTTATAGACACTTACTAGCTGAACTGGGCAAGTGACTTAACCCTCTTTGCCTCAGTTTCCTCATCTGTAAAATGAACTGGAGAAGAAAATGGCAAACCGCTAAGAAAACTCCCATTTGGGTTGTAGAAGGTCAGACAATTGAAAAAAAATGACTAAACAACCACAAAAAGAAAAGGAAATATTGATTACAAAGAGGCAACAGCATCATCAAGATCAATTCATGTCAGAGTAACCTTATTTCCTTTATGGGGCAGAGTTACTAAATGAGCTAATCTATTCATTTTGAATTGCCATATTCCACTTATGAGCTGTCTTCCACATTCTCTGTGATACCTTATTTTTAGGTTATTACTAATAGAATCCTCACTTCATATTTCCCTCTTCGCATTCATATCCCCAGCTTCCCTCATTCATTGTCCATACTCTACCCATTGACGTGTGGACATTTGAGACCATAAATATGATTTCTATCCCTCTTCCCAGTTATTGCCTCCCACAAAGCATTAGGTACCTCCACTGTGTCACTATGGTCTCTGATTTGGTAATTGTATCTAGATTTCTTGCTTCTGTATTAGAACAGTTTGTCTCTGGGGAATTCCATTCTTAGATATACTGGTTAGACATACTTCATCCCTGGCCAAGAGCCAGTCATTCCTGTAGATAAAAGCCCTGAAATCAGAAATCCAAACCCATTCTCAAATATTACTTCTTTAATTATACTTAGCAAAAATAAATGTTAGCGCTGGACTGGACTTAGAAATCATCTTATCCACCCCCTATGTTTTACAGAGGAGGAAACCGAGGCTCCAAGAAGTGAACTTGCCCCAAGTTACATAGTTACAGAGCCAAAGCTTGTTTTTTTTTTAAATTCTGAATCTACAACTCTCGCAATCATTCCATGTTCCTTTCTCATTTTCAGAAGCAAATATATTATGGATTTAAAGTCAAAGGTTTGATTTTTAATCCTTTCTTTGTCAGATACTTAATAGTCATATGTCTTGAATGAGTTACTTGACCTCTCAACCCTCAATTTCTTTCTACAAAATGGGAAGTGTGATGTAAGAATCACTTATCTCACAGGCTTGTTGTTGTAAGGAGGGAATTTTGCAGATATTGAATATCAATATAAGATACTGGGATCATGCATCAATCATTATCTTCAATCAGTCAATTGCTGAGTAGAGAGCATTTATGAAGTGCCTACAATGAATCATCAGCAATGATGAAAATATCATCCATGTCCTTCATTCAGTCCAAGTTCCATAAGCATTTATTAAATATCTCCTATATTCCAGACAAGTTCTGTGCTGGACAGAGTACTTTATACCAGCAATTTTTGAAAAAATTGGATTGTTTTGGAGATGAATAGATAGATTAAAATATAGACCTTCCTCACCAGGAATTCAGGAACAGACATACAAACACTCACTTAATTATGACTCCTGGGAAAGTAAAATGGGTACAAGGGAAAGAACAAGGCAAAAAAATGGGAAATAGGAGGAGGGAGAAAATACTTTGAAATCAGGGGTTGGGTTTTTGTTTTTGTTTTGTTTTTTTTTAGTTAGGGTTTTGTTGTTGTTGTTTTGCCCAGGAATTCATCATCACTACCTTGAATATATCTCTTTTTCATACTCTACAAGTCCAAAATTTAACATATCACCCCTTCCCCCCAATGAAGCCTCTGGTCTTAATTTCCATGTTTCTCTTGATGGCAGCACCATCAGGTTCATATTTAATTCGCCTTTCTTCCTCAACCTTTACATCCAATCAGGTGCCAAATTCTGTTTATCCTGCTTTGGCCTGGTAATGCCTTTTGGTTGTTGTTTTTTTTTTTTTTTTTTTACCCTTTTCTCCATTCAACTAATATAATATCCCCACCATGATAGTTCAAGCCAACACCTCTTCTTATACTATATTGACATAACCTCTTAATTAGCCTTCTTGCTTCCAATTTCTCCAAACTGCTCTACAACATTATAGAAAGATTAATCTTTCTACAACACTGATTTGTGTGTGTTACTCCCATGTAAATAAAAACAGAAATAGTCCCTGTGTCCAACTGGATAAAGTTCAAATTCCTTTCAACTTGGCATTTGAAACCCTTCGCAATTTGCCCCAGTTTAAATACATGGGCCATTCCTCCTTGGTTAGGCTTTGCTCTATATGGATTTTTGACTTCTCAGAGGCCCCATAAAAATTTACATAGCCCTAGAGACAGGAAAGAAAAACACTTTCAGTTATTATCAGCCATTAACATTTTAGCAAGAATTAGCTGAGGGTAGTCAGATCCTTTGAGAATAAGACAGATGATGGATCCTGGGATATTCTGACACTCAGAAAAATCCACAGGATGACAAACAAACTGGGCAAACTTGACAAAACTCATCATTTTATAGCTGACACTGTTAGCTACTCTCTTGGGCTTTGGATTTTTCTTTCCCTTGTTAGGACTTTCTCTCCAAAGCTATGATCACAGCTATGACTGTTCTTAGGAAGAAGTCACCATGTAGACGAATTGCCAAGCTACCCTGGCTCAGTCTCCCCTTCAGAGTCATTGATAGATGGCAAGAGAGCTTTCCCAAGCATCCCCGGGAAGGAGACTTTACACTGATCACTCAAGACCTTCAGAGATAACTTTCAGAGAGTTCAACAGACCCAGTTTCACGAAATGAAAAGTGAGAAGTGGTGGGGACGACCCCTAAGTGGGCTATAGGATCATAAATTTAGAAATAGAAGGGACCTTGAAAGTCAGAGTCTTTCTCTGCCAAGATGGCAGAAAAAAGTCAGGAAGTTGCCTAATTTTCCTTGGAAAACACAATAAATTAAACAGCTAAATGAATTTTGGAGTGACAGAACCCACAAAAAGCAATTTCCAGCTTAATATAAGTGAGACGTCTTTAGAAAAGGTTGGTTTAACTTGGATAAAAGGGGAGCACAGCACAGCCCAAATGGTGTCTGGATAATCCAGCAGCAAGCTTTTAGCCACAATACACATAAGCAGCCAAGGTCTCTCATTTCTGCCTTAGCAGGCTAGTGTCACAGTAGACCAGCTGTGAGGCCTCCAGTCTCAATGCAGAAGGCTAATTGATAGCTCTAGAATCCTGGCACAATAGGTATGATTAGGCTGAGCCAGGACAGTGGGCAAGCCCTGGTTTGGAAAGTCAGTGGCCAGGCCCCTGGCCCCCCAGTACAAGAGCTCAACTTTTAAAAATGAATAAAAACCAAAAAGAGCCCTAACCACAGAAAGCTACTGTGGCAACAGGAAAGACCAAAACACAAACTCAGAACAGGTCAACAATGTAAAGTTTCAAAGGGAAATATGAATTGGTCTCAAGTTCAAAAAGTCCATTTGGAAGAGTTCAAAAAGAGTTTTTTAATTAAATAAGAGAGGTAGAAGAAAAAGTGGGAAAAGAATCAACAGCTTGGAAAAGGAAGCACAAAAATTGACCAAAGAACACAATTTCTTCAAAAGTAGAATTGGCCAGATGGAAAAAGAGGTACAACAGTTACCTTAAAAAAATAATTCTTTAAAAATTAGAATTGAGCAAGTGGAAACTAATGACTCTATGGGATATCAAGAATCAGTCAAACAAAATAAAAAAAAAAAACGAACAAAATAGAAGAAAATGTAAAGTACTTCACTGGAAAAACAACCAACCTGGAAAATAGATCTAGGAGAGATCTATGGAGAGAATTATTGAACTACTTGAAAGCCATGATTTTTTTAAAAAAGAGCCTGTACAGCATCTTTCAAGAAATTATCAAGAAAAACTGCTTTGATATCCTAGAAACAGAGGGTAAAATCATCATTGAAAGAATCCACTGATCACCTCCTGGAAAAGATTCCAAAATGAAAACTGTAAGGAATACTATAGCCAAATTCCAGAATAAAATACTGCAAGCATCCAGAAAAAAAGCAATTAAAATATCAATTCAAGAAACCACAGTCAGGATTATATAGGATTTAGCAATTTTGGAATATGATATCCTGGAAGGCAGAATTTGGATTATATGCAAAAATCAACTACCCAGAAAAATTAAGTATAATCTTCCAGGGGGAAATTGAATGAATTAAATGAAATAGGGAACTTTCCAATTTTCCTAAGAAATAGACTAGAGCTGAACAGAAAATTCAATCTTCAAATATAAGACTCAAGAGAAGCATAAGAAAGTAAACAGGAAAAAAATAAACATGTCAGTCGATAAGTTTAAACTGTTTACATTCCAATATGGGAAAATGATACTTGTAACTCTTGAGAACTATGTTTTTGTTAGGGCAGATAGAAGGAATATTCATAGGCAGAGGGTATAGGTTTAAGTTGATTTTGATGTGATGATACAAAAAAATCAAGAGCTGAAAAAAGGGATTGTACTGGGAGAGAAGAGAAACAGAGTAGGAAGAATAGAGTAAGTTACATCACATGATGAGATGCAAAAGATGATAGAGGTGCAAAATTATGGAAGAAAGAAATAAGGGAGGGTGTGAGCATTATTTGAACCTTATTCTCATCAAATTTGGCATAAAAAAGGAATAACATACACATTCAGTTGGGTATAGAAATTTATTTTACTTTATAAGGAAATAGGAAGGGAAAAGGAAAAGAAAAGAGAAAAGAGATTCATAGAAGGAGAGCAGATGAAGGGAGGAAGTGATCAGAGGCAAAACACTGGTGAGGAGAGATAGAGTGAAAGGAGGGAGAAATATAAAAAGGGGATGATATGCAGGAAAATACACAGTAAATGTAAAAGGCTGAAACAGAATAGATTATGCTTCAGCAGAAATTTTTTAAAAAGCAGAGGTAGCAACCCTGATCTCAGAAAAATAAAAAGCAAAAATAGATATAAATAAAAGTTAAAAGACACTATAGACAATGAAGTGATATCAGTACTAAACTTATATGCACCAAGTGATATAATATCCACATTAACTTAACTTAATTCACTTAAGTGAATTACAGGAAGAAATAGACAGCAAAGCTATACTGATAAGGGAACCTCAATTTTCCCCTCTTAGAACTAGATAAAGCTAACCACAAAATAAACAAGAAAAAAGTTAAGGAGGTAAATAGACTTTTTTTTTTTTTGGTAAATAGACTTTTTAAAAAGACCTCTAGAAAAAAACTGAATGGGAATAGAAAGAAATATGTCTTTTGTTAGCCATTCTTAGTAATCTACACAAAATTTGACCATTTATTAGGGCATAAAACTTCAGAATCAAATGCAAAAAGACAGAAATATGAAATGCATTTTTTTCAGATCATAATGCAATAAAAATTGTGTGTAACAAAGGGCCATGGAAAGACAGACTAAAAGTTAACTGGAAACTCAGTAATTTATTCCTACAGAATTTCATAGAAACAGCCAATAATTTCATCAAAGAGAATGACAATAATGAGACAATATATCAAAACTTATAGGATGCAATCTTTCTTAGAGGAAATTTATATCTGTAAATGCTTACATGAGCAAAATACAGAAAAAGGAAATCAATGAATTGGTCATGCAATTAAATAAGCTAGAAAAAGAACAAATTAAAAATCCTCAATTAAATACCAAATTAGAAATTCTGAGAATCAAAGGAAAGATTTGATAAAACAGAAAGTAAGAAAACTACCAAAATAATCAATAAAAGTAAGAGCTGGTTTATAGGGGAGAAACCCCAATAAAATAAATTTTTAGATACTTTTATTTTTTTTTTAAAAAGAAGTAAACCAAACTACTAGTATCAAAAATGAAAAGGATGAATTCACCACCAATGAAGAGGAAATTAAAGCAATAATAAAGAGCTATTTTACCTAACTGTATGCCAATAAATCTGACAATCTAAATAAAATTGATGAATATTTATAAAAGTATAAATTGCCCAGATCAACAGAAGAGGAGATAATATTCTCAAATAATCCCATCTTAGAAAAAGAAATTGAACAAGCCATCAGTGAACTCCATAAGAAAAAAATCTCCAGGGTCAGATGGATTTACAAGTGAATTCTACCAAACATTTAAAGAACAATTAATTCCAATACTTTGTGGACTATTTTTAAAAACAGATAAAGGAATCTTATCAGATTCCTTTTATAACAAAACTATGATGCTGATACCTAAATCAGGAAGGGTCAAAATAGAGAAAGACAATTATAGACCAATTTCTCTGATGGAAATTGATGCAAAAATTTTAAATAAAATATTATCAAAGATATTACAGCAATTTATCATGATGATAATACCCTATGACTAGACAGGATATATTCCAGAAATGCAGGGCTGCTTCAATATTAGAAAAACCATCAGCATAATTAACTGTGTGAGTAAGAAGACTAACAGAAATCTTATGATTATCTCAATAAATGTTGAAAAAGCTTGTGACAAAATACAGAAACCATTCCTATTAAAAACACTAGAGAACATAGCAATAAATGGAGTTTTCCTTAAAATGATAAGCAGTATCTATCTAAAATCAGCAGCAATCATTATAAGTAATGGGAATAAACTAGAAGCATTCTCAATGAAATCAGGGGGGAAACAAAGATGTACTGTTATTTAATATTGTGCTAAAAATGTTAGCTTTAGCAATAAGAGAAGAAAAAGAAACTGAAGGAATTAGAATTGGCAACGAGGAAACAAAAACTGTTACTCTTTGCAGATAATATGATGGTATACTTAATGAATCCTAGAGAGCCAACTAAAAATTATTTGAAATAATTAACAACTTTGGATAAGTTGCAGGATATAAAATAAACCCACACAAATCATCAGCATTTCTATATATTACCAAAAAAAGTCTAGTACCAAGAGATAGAGAAATTCAATTTAAAATAATTGTAGATGATTTGAAATGACAAACTCAGGAACTATACTAACACAATTACAAAACACTTCACAAAAATAAAGTCAGATATAAACAATTGGAAAAATATCAATTGCTTATGGGTAGGCTGAACTAATATAATAAAAATGACAACTCTATTTAATTTAATTGGCTTATTCAGTGCCATGCTAATGAAACTAACAAAAAAAATTTTTTTAGAACTAGGAAAAAATAATAGCAAAATTTGTCTGGAAATACCTAGAGATAGAGAATATCAAAGGAATCAAAGGGGAAATAATGCAGAAAAAGGTGGCCTAACTGTACCAAATATAAAACTATATTATAAAGTGGCAATCATCAAAACTGTTTGATACTGGCTAAGAAATAGAGTGGCAGATCAGTAGAACAAATTAAGTACACAAGGCACAATAGTAAACATGACTGTAGTAATCTAGTATTTGATAAACCCAAAGACTCCAGCTTCTGGGATAAGAACTCACTATTTGACAAAAACTTCTAGGAAAACTGAAAAATGATATGGCAGAAACCAGCCATAGACCATTATCTCACATCCTATACCAAGATAAGTTCTAAATGAATATATGATTTAGGCATAAGCTAATTAGAAGAGCAAGGAATAGTTTACTTGAATTATCTATGGAGAAGGGAAGAATTTATGACCAAAATCAGATAGGAAACATTATGAAATGCAAAATAGATAATTTTGATTACATTAAATTGAAAAGTTTTGCACAAACAAAACCAATGCAACCAAGAGTAGAAGGAAAGCAGAAAACTGGGAAATGATCTTTACAACCAGTGTTTCTGATAACAAGTCTCATTTCTAAAAGATATATTATATATATATATAAAATATATATATATATATATATATATATATATATATATATATATATACAGAGAGAGAGAATTAAATTTAATTTACAAGAATACAAGCCATTCCCTAATCGATAAATTGTCAAAGGATATGAATGGGCAGTTTTCAAATAAAGAAATCAAAGTATATAGTCATATGAAAAAAAATGCTTTAAATCACTATTGATTTGAGAAATGCAAATTAAAACAACTCAGGCATCATCTCACAGCTATTAGATTGATTACTATGACAGAAAAAGGAAATGATAAATGTTGAAGAAGATGTTGGGAAATTAGAACACTAATGCATTGTTGGTAGAGTTATGAATTGATCAACCACTCTGGAGGGCAATTTGAAGCTATGCCCAATTTATGCATACCCTTTGATCCAGCCATGTTACTACTAGATTGTATCCCAAAAAGATTATAAAAATATTTATAGAAACTCTTCTTGTGGTGTCAAAGAATTGGAAATAGAGGGGATGTCCATCAATTGGGAAATGACTGAATAAGTTGAAGAATGTGAATGTAATAGAATACTATTGTGCTATAAAAAATGATAAGCAGGGGGATTTCAGAAAAACCTGGAAAGACATATGACCTTATGCTGAGTGAAGAAGAACAGAATGAGGAAAACATTGTACACAGTAACAATAACACTGTTTGATGATATATGACAGATTTAGCTCTTCTCAGCAATACAGTAGTCCGAGACAATTCCAGTAGATTTGTGAAGGAAAATGTGATCCATATTCAGAGAAAGAATTTTGGAGACTGAATTCAGATTGAAGCATACTATTTTCACTCTTTTTGTTGGTTTTTCTTTCTCGTGATTTTCCCCTTTTGTCCTAATTCTTCTTTTACAACACGACTAATGTAGAGATATGATTTTAATTTAATATGTTTTAACATTATTGTACAAGTGTGATCTATATCAGATTGGGATAGGGGGAGGAAAGGGAGAGTAGAACTTAAAATCTTACAAAAATGAAGGTTGAAAACTATCTTTATATGCAATTGGGAAAAAAATAAAATACTATTAAGTGTGTGTGTGTATGTGTATGTATGTGTGGAAATCATAGAGCCTAATCTCTTTATTTTATGGATGAGGAAATAAACAGAAGTTAAATGATTTGTTCAGAGTCACAGAGCCAGTAAATATCTGAGGCAAGATTTGAACTTGGATATTTCTGACTCCAAATCCAGCCTTCAGGAAGTGATTTTGCCATTCTGAGAAAATTATATAAAAATCTGTATTTTATTTAATTCCTCCCACAATTAAAAACTGATTCTTAAAGAAAATAATAAACCCTTGAAAGAACTCAGCAGCCCCAGGGGAACGTTCCTATTTGTATGCCTATAAGAGAATATTTTCTCCCCAGAATGAGCTGCTCTGGCTGGATGCTGTTAACAAGGGCCTTCAGAGCTGAGCATCCATCCTTTGGCATCTTTACTCCTCATTAAACCTAGTGTTTCAGGAGTTCTCAAGCTGCGTTGACTCTAAGCTCAGGAATACACTCGAATAGCATTAAATAAAACTGGAAATAGAATTTCCTGAGAGTATAATGGGCTATCTGCCCAAGCTTGCATTAGTCGGCCTCTCTGGGATCTCAGAGCCATGACCTCTAGCAAGGGAGCATGGGGATGGAGATGGCAACTGGCAAAGCTGGGGGCTGGGGCTGGAGCAGACAATGGACTAAGCTGCGTTAGCCACCCCACTGAACAAAGGCAGGAGATGGGGCTTTGTTCCAACCAAAGTGCTTCATCTCCCAGAATACTTTGCACAGGACCCTGCTAGCCGCTGATAACACCAGCTGCAAGCTAGGCAAGGTAGCAATCACAATCTGTATACAGAAAAGTTTAGGAAAAGGAGAATTGGGTCGGGAAACTTGGGTTTAAATCTTGGCTTTATTCAGTGGCCTTTCTGGACCTGTTTTTTCCCCTTCTATAAAATGGGCAGAAGTACACTATCTTATAAGGTTAGAGTGAGAATCAAATAAGATAATAAAAACAAAGCAGTTAGAAGACTGCAAATCTCTCTCTCTCTCTCTGTCTCTCTGTCTCTGTCTCTGTCTCTCTGTCTGTCTCTCTCTCTCTCTCTCTCTCTCTCTCTCTCTCTCTCTCTCTCTGTATGTATGTAAACAAGGAGGGACCTCAGCTATACTTTGAAGTTAAAGCTTCTAAGTGACAGGGGTGAGGAGAGAAGGCAGACCAGGCTTAGGGCACAGTCTGTGCAAATGCAGAAGTGGGAGATCAATTTGCCTGGAACATGAGAATATAGAAGGGAAGTGATGTAAGATAAAGTTGGAGGTCAAATTGTGCAGGACCTTCAGCTGAAAAGTTTGTAATTAATTCTGGAAGCTAACCTGAAGATTTCTGAGCAAGAGAGCAGCATCGTTGCAAGATTTGTGCCTCTGGGAGACTATTTTGGCAGCTGTGTGGAAGATGAATTGGAGAAGGGAGAGCCTGGGAGCACGAAGGCCAATTAGGGGGTTATTGCAGGCAAGAGGTGATAAGGGCCTGGATTAGGGTCCTGGAAATATGTGTGCAAAAAAGACAAAGGGATGTGAAATATATTGTGGGGGAAACAGACAAGGTTTTGCAGCTGTATGAATTTGGAGGAGGAGATGATCATGAATTTGTATGATTGGGAAGATGATGACATCCCAGCTGAATCATATTCTAAGCTATGGAGATATTCCCCTCCCCCAATTCCTTAAAATAAAAAATACCCCTCTCCAACAAAACAAACCCTCCAGCTTTAGATTGTACACTGCCATGTGCTGCCTTTTCCCTATAAATGAAGCTGATCTCTTCCCACACTTTTCCTCCTCCCTTACCCTACCACCCCAGTTTCCCAGACTATAGACTCTCTGAAGTCAGGGTGCATCTTCTCCTGCTCTATCTCAAAACTCAGAGCTCCCAGAGAGGAGGACAAAGGCCCTTCCTGCTCTGTCTCCCCCATATAACATGTATATATATAGCCTGACACAAGCCTGGACATACAGGGAGGGAGTGGATTTATTGAATTGAGTTCAAACCTAGAGATTTTGAGGGCCCTGCAGAAGGTTGTGTGAATAGAATCGCTGGAAGACTAAAAGGTTGATGACCTACTTCTGGCTTGCAACACATTCTGCTCAGGAGGATCACAGACTCCTTTCTGCTGGGATACTCCAAACTGAGTTTCAAGTGTCTTAAACTTTCCATGTCTTCACCTCCTACTTGGCTGAAAAAATTGAGACCAGAGGTCATGTGTTCGCCCTCCTATTACTTTTACATTTCAAAAACTCCTTTTTTTGGGGGAGGGGGTTCATCTTTTCTCTTCCCTTCCTCCAATGAATGAAATGACCTTGCTCCTTTCCAAGAAAAACACTTCCTCTCTTGCCCTTAATCCCATTCCCTTCTCACCTTCTGGAGCTGGCTAATTCACCTCTTTTCCTTCTCTTTCTCATCTTCAGGATGTTATTTTCTACTGACTCCTTAACTCACTGGCTACAAATAGAGTCACATCTCTACTGTCCCAAAACAAACACGTTTTTAAAAAAGAAGTCTCTTGACCCTATCATATTTTTCTTTTTTCCTCACCTCGGGAGCTAATTCCTAGAAAAAAAAATCATCTATACTCCCTTTCTCCACTTCTTACTCCTCAATCCTCTACAAACTGGCTTCTAACCCCATTCCATTACTAAACATCTCTTTCCAAAGGCCACTAAGTCCACTGAGTTTTTCCTCAGTTCTCAATCACTCTGAATTTTAAAACAGCTCATGATCTGTAGATGCTTTCTTCTCCCATGGCTTTCTCCAAAGCTTTTCTCCTTCCTATTTAATTACTCCTTACTTTCATTTTCTGGTTTGTCCTCTCCCTCTGTGTCAGTTTGTAGAGAAAATTGTTGCATTTAAAAACAGAAAAGTAATTTTGGAGGTCATTGAGTCCAGCCCACATCTAACGGAGAATTCCTTGAACAATATTTCCTTAAATCCTTTCATTTCTCCTTCATCAAGTAGCTCCTCTTTTGTTGGTGAGAATTGCAGCATGTCGGTTCCCTTGTGGTTTTCTTTGCCTCTGAAGTATGAAATAATTATTGAGACAAGTGGAGAATTTATCAGAGTGCTCCCATTTTTGGCAGAGAGAACATCAGTAAGTGTCAAGAGAGTTGAAGTTCCCCCATCACTACAATATCATGATTCTAGGGAAAGTTTGCAAGATGTTTCCCAAACTCTTTATCTAATTCCTCTTCCTCCCCAGGTGATATAGAGTATACGTCTGTTTCTGGCAGTGTTAATTCTCATTCAGATGCTCCCTAATGTGTTTCTACCATGAGATTCCTGGATGAGCATATCTTTTCAACATGTGATATCCCATCCCTTTCCCCACTGCCTATCCCCACTATCTACGTTTTTTTTGATACAGATATACCCCCATAGGAATACTTTCTAGTCATGAGTTCCCATCCCATCAAATTTTGGTGATACCTGTGGGGTCAAATATGCCTAGCTGCATTGGGATCTCTAGTTCATCCTATGTATTACCTATAATTTCATTTTCTTATCATCATTGAAGCACTAGTATTTCCTTTTGTTTGTTTTCCTTTTATATTAGAATCTGCTACTCTCTATGGTGCAAGACTTGTCAGATCTATATGAGTAGTGTTTTCCCATCCCCTTTCTTTTCAGTTTAGAGCCCTTTTGATGAAATACACAAAATTCCAGGTAAATATGTTTGTTTGTTTTACTAATATTTGGTAAGTATACTATTCCCTGTCCTACATTTTGATATTTTAGACCATGATGGACAACTCCCAAGCCCATTTTCTGCCACCTGTTTACTTTCTAGAATTGCACACCTCTTTTTAAATCAGAAGCAGCAGAAGCTGAAAATACCCCAATCCCTGGGTCTTTTATGAGACCCAAAAGATCTTCCATTTTTTGACAGAGATATTAAAACCCTTAGCAGTATTTTCTATAGTCTTCTTCACTTTACCTATACTCGAGTGAGTTGCTAGAAATAATTATTCATCAGGTTTCTCAGGCCCTGGTAGATTGTTGTGTCCTGGAGAAAGGTTCAGTAAAGACAGTGGTCCTGTTGTTAATGCCAGGTCAAACATAACTGTGTTGGTACACCGGGCAGGGAGCCACCAGTCACTACAACTCATTACTTTTTCTTCTGATTCTTATTGGATAATCTCCCATTAATAGGATTCCTGAACCCACACCATTGCTTCTTGTTGGACAAGCACCTTTTTCCTCCTCAGAGCCTCTGCTCTTCTGCAGGAAGAGCCTTAGCTTCATCTTCAGTGGTCTTCCTTCTTCCTCTTTTCCTCTGTGCCTCATTCTTTTACCCTCCAACCTCTGGACGCCGGGCAAGGATTTCTCCCTGCTGCTTCAGATCCTTTTTTCTCCTTTTTTTTTTCCACATTGAAGCTCATTATTTTTAAAATTTTTCAATAGAATTTTATTTTCCCAAACACATGTAAAAATAGTTTCCCAAATTCATTTTTGAAAGATTTTGTGTTCCAAAGTTTTTTCCTTCCTTCCTTTCCCTCCCCACTCCTCAAGATAGCAAGTAATCTCATATAGATTAAAAATGTGCAGTTCTTTTAAATGTATTTCCATATTTGTCATGTTGTAAAAGAAAAATCAGATCACAAAGGAGAAAAAAAAAACCATCCTGATCTATTTTTAAAGGACTGAACTCCTATGCTCTCCTATTATGGGGAATGGAGAAGCGTTCCTCAAGACCTGATACCTTCCCTTTTAGGAAGGAAACCAGTTAGCATTTCAGACACCAGATGAGAGTGCCATGACTAGAGTAGGAAGACAGACATCACACATTCTATACGGCTCGCTGCAAATTTCTCCACACTCTCCACAGTTGCTAGAGGAAAGATCCTTCCTCTGTGTTTTGCTCAATATAAGTAGCAACAAAGGGGCCAATTCCCCCTTTAAAAATGCTGCAGCACATTTCTTGCTTTAAGAAGTAGTCTTAAATCTGAGTTTTCCTTTCTAGTACCCTATTAGCACAGGGGTAAGCACACCTGATTTCATTTCCCTTGTTCTTTGATTTTCTTTTCATTCTTTTTCTTGGGTTCTATATCTTAAGCACAGATCTGACCATATGACTCTCTAAATCAATCAACTCCTATCTGACCATATGTGTTTTTTACTCAATCAACTCTTCCCATCCTAGAGGCAATAGGAAACCTTCTCTTTTCAGTTCTTGATTGAAACCTTTCCCCAGATTCCCTAACTGCTAGTGTCCTCCCTCCCAAGCTCTCTTGTATTTAATTACTTTGAATACATTTGCATGTATTCGCCTTATTTCTATGCTGGATATATTTATCTACTTGCTGGCTCCCCTATTTGAATGTGAGCTACTAGTAAGTAATGATTTCATTCTCTGTACCTGTATCCCTCGTGTCTAGATCCTCGTAGCCTTTTACTAAATACTTGCTGATTGACTTTGATCTATCTCAATTCCTTGTCCATCTTATGCTTGAGCTGTGTCTTCCTTCTTTTCAGGAATCCAAGGGAGAAGTCAGGATTCCATTTGCCCAATGCCCAGCTATTCCCTTTCTAGGGTACAGGGAGGGTATGTTATAGGAATCTGGTGCAGTACAGTGAAGAAATATTGGACTAAGAGATGAAAAATATCCTGGCGCCATCATTAAATACCCTTGTGCCCATTCTAACTCATTCTCCATCTCTAGTCTCAATTTCTTCATTGATAAAATAATTCTTCTTTGGTCTACTAGACAGAATTGGTGTGAGGCTCAAACAAGGTAACGGACATTACCTAGGGGTAAGTAAAGGGCACAGTGACCACCTTATTGTTTAGCATTTGGGGCCATCTTACTTCTTGGCTCCCAGAAAGGTATTAGGTACTTTGTTGATGAGATAAGCAGAAGCTTTCTGCTGTGAGTGATAAACACGTAGTGGCGATATCTGGTGGGCCCCAGTGAGACAAGCAGTCACAAGCAGATATCCATTTGCAGCAGGATATCTGGCAACAGATATCTGATCACAGATACAAAAAGACCTTTTTTTTCGATATAGTGCCTACATGTTCAAGATCTTATCTGAGATATATCTGATTACACACAGAAAAAGGACTTTTCCCATACAGCACCTACATGTGTAAAATCTTATCTGAGATTGTCCAATTTTCCTGTTTTGCCCAATTCTTGTATTTTTCTTATTCTCCATTATACATACATACATACATATATCTCCTTGCCTTATTCTGCTAGGCTGCCTGTCTCCATTAAGGAGGTGGATGCTTTATCCCAAATAAACACCCATGCTTGATTTGGAAACTATCTGAACTTGAATTCTTTGAAAGATGAACCGTGATACTTGTCCAGTGGATCAGAATCTGTTTTAAATTATGGCTCATTAGCCCCTACCAACACATTTACTCTGACTATTCAGTCAAGGGATGGACAGTTTAAAATGAAGGCTGAATGAAATAACATAATATTAAAAGTAAAAAAGTTCTTCCCTATCACCACTCCCACCCCCCCAAAAAAAAAAACCAAATTCGGAATTTACCCACTCATTTACAAATTTTGGTGGGAAGGGAGACATGTGGGGCACACAGACATAGGGAACCTGTGTGACTAGAGTGCTCAAGTGAATGAGAGTGTATGTATGCAGGGAATATACGTGATGAGAACACAGGTAATAAGGATATCTTGAGTCTTGAACAGCCAATGTCTGCTGGACTTGTTCCTTGCTGGATGTTGCTCTCCCCTGCCAAAAACTGGGTGTTGTACCTGCATTTCTACCCGCTGAGTATCACTGAAATCTACTTGGTCTTCAGCAATCTAGCTATCATCAGAACCATCCAATATTTTATTTACCATTCACTAATGATGTTGTGATTAGTAAATCTCTACAATCCTATTCAGACAATTCTTTCAACCTCCTACTAAATTTTAGCTCTAGTCTTTGATGGTGTTTATCTTTAGGTCATCTGCTACTATATCTACTATCCAGTGGGGAGGGTTACTAAGAAAGTCTATTTCCACCTGGGAAATATTGCAGTTCTTTTTGTTGCCAATGGTTATAAACCATTTACCCTCAGTTGGAAGGTAATAAATGCTTAGAGTAAGGTCATGTTTATTCTTTAAACTCCTCTTTCATATACTATCTTATCTGAGCTACTCTCTTTTCTGATTTATGGTCAAAAGCCTATTTTACTATTTATCATACTTCCCAGCTGTGGTGAGAATTCCCAAGATGCTAATTCAACTGAAAAAGATTCTGAATAAAATTGTGGTGAAGAAATGGCTTTTAATCTCCTTGTCCATGCTCTTTTCTTCCATGAAAATCACAAGGACTAGGATGGTTCGTGAACACAAAAAACTTGGTGACCTTTTTCCCACTTAATCCTCCTCCCTAAAAATCAAAATTTGGTTTCTCTATAATTTTAGATGTCAGAAGTGGCCATACCACGCATGTCCAAAGCAATCTGAATTTTGAAACTAATAATTACAACAGTCTGAATTGTCATTAGAATCAGCTGATTATTCAGCTTGGAATAAAAAAATATGAATTGAATAGAATCTACTTATTTTTACTGAGTCGCCCATGTGTCCCAGCCCTATACTTGGCTAAGTTTTGGAGCTTAGGAGAAGGTCAATTGTCAATGAACAATTCTTTGGTTAGCCAGAGCAAGCAAAAGAACATGTACTCCTTCCATCCACCATACCTCCTCTGTGTGGGAGACAATCACTCTTTGAGAAGCGGATCTAGGATTTTATTGTTTGTTTTTGGTTTTTATTTTTTACTTTTCTTTGTATCTCCATTGCTTAGCACATACGTGACACATAGTAGGCATTTAATTTAAGTTTTATTGTTCTTGTTTGTTTTTCATTATCAAAGAGAACTGTGACCTCAGGGAGGTGATGCCATGATTTGCAAATGAATTGGATTTAAGTGAGGAGGGCTGTGCAAAATCACCAGCTTCACTTTCTCCTCCAAAACCATCTGGGTCCAGTGGAAAGATATAGATCAGGATAACTGGAGATGTCCCTGGGTGCAGCAGGAGATCGTGACCTTTTTAAGCTAAAGTCTTTAGCAAATTTCAGTTTGACTGAGGCAACACCCATTCAGTGATTAAGGCTAGGTAAGAGTTGAGGCAAAGAATGACCTCTTTTACTTAGTTAAAAAAATAAAAAAAATCTAATCTATTAGGGGAAGACCTTTGGGATTTCTGGCCAAAACAGAAAATTTGCTATTTATATTCACTCTTGAGTCAAACAACCCCCAACTGGGGCTTTTCCTGGAACCTATAAATGTTTATTGATTGACAACTACCCTCACTGGTTTTGTCAGACAAAAGTAAGAAGCCAATTTTCTGTATCAATTTCCTCTCAGTTGGCACTACTCCTACTGCTTTGGGGTATATAGAATTATAGAATTACAGAAAATCAGAAGGAGAAGGGCCCTCTGAAACCATCTGGTTTGGCAGAGATGGCAGGTTTACAAGGTAGAGTCCACTTATCTAAGGTTTCACAAATGTCATTAAGCCTCATCTTGGCCAGGAGAAGACGCCAGCCTCCTGACTGGAATCTTGTTCCTCACATCACAACTTCAGTTGCCCAGATCTTTGATGCTATATAGGGAAAAAAATTTGAGAACCATGATTTATTACTCCTTGTTTGGAAGCATGTCTCAAACCAACCATCTAGGGTCTTCCTTCATCAGGCAGCAGAGAAGGAATGAAGCTGAGATCTGACAAAGCTCTTTAAAGTTTGCTGAAACTTTTCCACATCTTAATTCATTTGATCCTCACAATAATTATGTATCTCAGTATTATTATCTCCATTTTCCAGAAGAGGAAATTGAGACACAGAAAGGACCATATAGCTTCCAGGGTCATAGAGTTAGAAATTAACTGAGACAAGATTTGAATTTAGGTATTGCTGTCTCAATAAAGGTGCACTGGGAGAGATTCATTTATTTAGATCACCTAGCTTCCATTTTCTCAGTTTGAGAGCCAGATCTCCTGAAATCAAACTAGTTGGTGGATCCCATAGTCCAGGTTTGGGATTAAAGGAAAGTAGGAAAAACAGAAAGAATATTAGAGGAATGAAAGGAGAGATGTCTGGGAAAAGGATTTCTGAGAGGCTTTTCTCATCAACAAAGATGCTTTCCTTTACACTGATTATGGGTCCCCCATGCCTGGAATGCTTTCCCTTTTTGCATTCAGTTGGAATTCCTGCTTTTCTTCAAAATTCAGCACTAGCACCTCATGAAACCCTCACTGAGGGCTTTCCCTTCTTTTCTCCCAAAACTTGCCCTATACACACACACACACACACACACACACACACACGTGTGTGTGTAGTCTCTCCAGTAAATTCCTTGGGGCAAAGGACTATCGATCAACATTCAACAATCATCTATTAAATATTTATTATGTGCTAGGCAATGGGTTAAATTCTGGGGATACAAAGAAAGGCATAAATAGTCCCTGCCCTCAAGGAGTTTCCATTTTTAATTGAAGATTAAATTTGGATAGAAGAAGATAATATGGAAGAGATAATATAGAAACAACTAGGTAGATAGAAAATAAATACAGACTTTTGATGGGGGCACCTGGAAAAACCTGTGGAAAAAGAAGTAATCTGAATTGAGTCTTGAAGGAAGCCAGGAAAGCCAAGGGGCAGAGGTGAGTAGGAAGAAGCATGTGGATAACTGGTATAAAGGCATGGCGATGGGTGTGGGAAAATTATGTGCAGGATGAAACAAATAAGTATGGTGGATTGTAGCCTTCATGGAACGAAATAAATTGTAAGAAGACTCGAAGAGTAAGAAAGAATTAAAGTTGTAAAGGGCTTTAAATGTCAAATAGGAGACATTATATTTGATAGGGAGCCATTGGGGTTATTGAGTGAGGGTGACATGGAGACCTCCAAACTCATTTTGATGGCTGAGCAGAGCATGGATTGGAACTAGGGAAAGAGTTGAGGCAGGGAGACCAATCAGGCTATTAAAATGATTTGGCCAATAAGTGATGAATGATATCCTGAACTATGATGGCAGCCATTGGTACTGGAGAGAAATGGACCCATATATGAGATGTTGTGAAAATAGAAATAACAAAGTTTGACAATAAACTAGATATATGGGGGTGAAAGATAGGCTTCTAGCCTTTGTATTCCCAGCACCTCACATAGTGTCTGGCTCTTAGTAGGCATTTAATAAATGCTTATTGGTTGGCTGATTAATTTGATTGAGAAGGTTCTTCTCTCAGTTGGGGTTTGGCTCTACTATGAGGGGCTTCCTGATATCCAAATCACTGAGCCACCCTGGTTGATGAGGCTTGAACTTGACTCCAATAGGTCCAGTAGACGCCTTGCTCTTGAAGTTCTTGTCACCAGCAGGATATTTGTATGTGCACACACATGGGCACACTTATGTCTGTGGATACTAATGCACACAAAGCTTTCTTTTCCGCAGCTATCTATTCCACTTTTAGTCTCCTCTGCAACTGGGTTGTTCTGACCTCAACCTTCCCCAAGGCAGGGGTGCTGCTTTCTCAAGCCCTCTCTGCTGCATGCTGGTGGCTGCTGGGTGTTTTCCTAGTTATTTATTGGACGGATTAAAAAATAAAAGAGGACTTTCCAATGTTGTTCCCAGCAGTGAGATGTGACTCCTACAGGAGTCAACCCAGGTGTGAACTCAGACCTGTACTGGCCAGGGAGGGGCTAAGCCAGAGAAGCCTGCTCACGGCTGTTAGGAACATGTCTCCAGATCACACTTGCTGACTTCAGATAAGAAGACTGGGCAGGAGACAGGAGAGAGAGGGAAGGAGGGTATCAGTCGGTACCCAAGAGCTCTGCTAGGAACAGTAATGTCAAGTGGTGCAGGCCTTTCAAAGGTCGTTGCAATGCCATAGGCTGCCTCCTTCCCCAAGCTTCCTCTGCCAACAAGCACTAATCCTGTTTTATCAGCAGGAAGCCTGCAGTGTTAATGGTCCTAATCAGGCAAAGTCTGTGCCTGCTTTAAGGCATAAATTAATTCCTAATTTCTCTGTCTCCAGACTCTCTCCCATCCAGTCCAGTTCACAATGGTTGCCAGAATAATCTTCCTAATATATGGCTTGGATCGCATCCCTCCCCTGCTCAGAAAAGTCAGAGTTCCTCATTGTTCATGGGATAAAGTCTACAGCCTGGCATTCACAAACTTGCCCTAAATCTGTCTTTCTTGCCCATTCTTTGGTGAGGTCAAATGAATCAGTCACTTAATCACCCCCTCCTCCAATGAAGGTAATTAAGATGCTTTACTGCTCCAGCTTTTCAACAGAGATACCACCTTTAGAGACTCAAGGAATCAATGCAAGGCACTGGACTGGGGCCCAAAATCCTTAGGCCATTTGGGGAGGAGGAAAAGCCACTGGAGCAGATGAAATGATGCTGCACAGGAAATGCATGGGGCTTGGGATCATGTCCTGTGAAGACTCTGGTAAAGTAGGGAGCCAATTCAGCACCCAGTATTTCAATACAGAGATGGTGTCATGATAGAAGCAGCTTCGGTCATGCCCTTTGAAGAGAAGCGCTTAGAGACAGAAAGCCTAATTGTCCCTCTCTGTATGTGTATATAGAAATGCAAATACACACATGTACATATAAATCCACCTAGATTTTGTAGACATGTCCATAGGACATCATATAAATAATGCTATACAAATACAATATATGTGCATGTAAATAATACGATACATATATAATACATATGAAATATACAATATTATAATATGATGCTATAATGCAATATGAATAACACTATACAGATATGTAAGTTTATTTATTTGAATATATGTACACATACATATTTGTATGCATATAAATATATTTCCATGGTATATTAAATTCTATTTATGTATATAAATGAGATAGGATCTATTTGTATGTAAGCATATATATATTTGTGTATATATAAATATATTTCCAGGGCATATTAAAATCTATATATGTATGTAAGTGAGATAGGCTATACTTGTATATATATTTGTTTATATGCACATATACATATTTGCATATTTCTAAATATATTTTCACGGTACATTAAAATCTATCTATATATAAATGAAATAGGATATATTTGTATATATGTATATATGAATATATTTCCATGGGATATTAAAATCTATATATGTATATAAATATATATAAATGCATATATGTATTTGTAAATTTGATTTAATGGATAAAAAAGGTCAGTATTTTAATCAGGAAGACCTAATCTAATCTCTCATACATTCCAAAAGATGTGAAGTACAAGGGCAAGGGGAGGATAGAGAAAGCACAGGGGGAAAAAAAGAAAAAGAAGAGAAAATAGGATCAGTGAGCATCATTTTTTTAAGCAGAGAAAAGGATAGAAGGAAGCCAGAAAGAAGCTCACACAAGCAGGATACCTTTGAAAACTGCAGTTTGACTTTATTATGTACTTAATTAGATAAGTAAGCCATCCATAATGGAGATCTTCAATTTTATGCACAATCCTCTTTTTCTATTCTATTCTATATATAGAAATGTCTTTCTTTCTGGTGTTTAAGAATAAAAATGAATTTTAGGAGCAAACAAAACCATTCCTGCCTCTCCTAATGCAGAAAGCATAATATTCATCTCCCCTCCCCATTCCCATTCCCAGCTTCCAGCTCCGCATGTCCCTTGGGAGCCTAGAACAAAGAGCCCAAGAGCTGGGTGAGTGATGGCTCTCAAGGGAGCTTCCATTTCTGGGAGTGACATTTGCTTTAGCTTCTGGATAAATTGTATTTTATAACTGGCCTCAGGAGCCTCTTTTCCTGCATATGTGCACCCAAAGGCTGCTGTTCCAGATAAGGCGACAGTCCCAGCTGAACCAAGGGCATTAGACCTTCTCTTCCTCATTTCCCCCAAGAACTTTGCAGGCTAGTCCTGGCAGGGCCAGGAACTGTCTGTCTGGGGCAAGGGAGGCTTATCCCCTTACCTTATCCCGGATCCCTTGTCTCATGACCTCCCGCTCAGCCTCCATCTTGGCGTATTTGGCTTTTCTCTCCTCCTCTTCCTGCCGAAGGGCTTCCTGGCGTTCCTCCTCTTTCTTGGCTGCATCAGGGTCTTTCTCTTCATCTCCACCAAGCATCTTCCCCATGTCCTTGGTGGCCCCTGAGGATAATTAGCAGAGTCATTAGTATGGGTTAGTGAGGGTTCAGTGTATAAATGAGCACAAATGTTAGTCTAGAAAGTATATACATAGTATATACGCAGTATATACCATGCATGGATACTATATATATATACTATGTAGATACATTTAATATATAAACATAGTATATATACTATATGTATATACAATGTATATATACACACATAGTATATACAATGTATATATATATACACACACACACATAGTATATACAATGTATATATATATATATATATGTAGTGTGTGTGAGCACACATCGATGCAGGAGGCTACATCACTCCCGCTAGTGATGGACAGATCTCGGGCAGGTCCCAGCCCCCACTGCCAACCCGGTTTCTATTGACAGTCCCATCCTGGCTCCACCTACTAAGTCTAGTTGAGCTCCCAGGATAATCAGAGTCAGAAAGATTTGAAAGATCCTCTCTCCCAGAGGTTCTTAACCTTTGGGGGATCATCAATACCTCTGGCAATCTGGCAAAGCCTATGGACAACTTCTCAGAATCTTGTTTATGAATGCATAAAATAAAATAACTAAACTTGCAAAGGAAGTCACTAATATTGAAATAAAAATATATTTTCCCCCATCGAGGTTCATGATTCCCCCCAAAATCTATCTGTGGACCCCAGGTTAAGAACCCCTGATATAGTCCAATTTCCTCATTTTTTACAAATAAGGCAACTGGGACCCAGAGAGCATATGACCTTGCCAAATGTCATATAGGTAGTCATTGGCAAAGCCCAAGTTTTCTGACTTCAAATGCAGTGTACTTTCTATTGCACCACACTGCTCATTATTGAATGGATTGTTTCCTCTCCCTCCTCCTCCATCATCCTTGGGATACCAAAACTACTTGCTTATTCTACCCTTCTTGTCCCTTCCTATCCTCATGCCAAGCTGAGAGTTTGTGTATTGATGAGTATGAATATGTGTGTGTGTGTATGTGTAGATATATAAATATATCTGAGGGTCGGAGAAAGCGTGTGAAAATATGTCTGTGACTCAGTCTATTTATCTATGTGTATGTTTCTTTCACTGTAAATATCTGTGTTTTGGGAGAAGCAGAGAGAAGTGGACCAGGATTGATAGGGAGCCCAGGAGTGTATACCCTTCAGCTGTCAGCCCCGTGGCTTAGGGAGTCCAGGGTAGCCTGCTATGCCCGAGCTCTAGGCTCAGGACTCTGGGAGCTGTGCCTAGTGGGGGTGGAGGTGGGGGCTGCTGCCAGAGCCCTCACTCCTGCCCTGACTTTGCCAGCCACCACTTTTCTAATGAGCAGCTGATTCACAAGCCCCTTGCAAGCCGCCCTCAACGCCCTCCTTGTAGTCATTTAATTACATCCCTCTCCAAGGCTCAGCCAAGACCCAGCCCAGCCTCTTGGCTCAGAAAATCCCCTGCCTGGGAATAGGGAGGTCTGGAGGAATCTACCCCCAACGCCCAAAGTTGGGGGAATGTGGAAAATCCTTCCCCTCAGAGATCCAGAGGCAGAGCAGGATCCCTGAGACCAAGAATAAATCAGCCAGATTTCCAGAACTGGACAACTGCCCATAGCTACCCCAGCAAGAGGTTCTCATGATGAGAGAAGAGTCATGATGATCCAGAACTTAGCATAGTGTTTGTGATAGAGTAAGTGCTTAATAAATGCTTGTTGACTTATACTCTGGATAAAACCTATATCACAACTCTGTTTTTGTTGCTTTTTTTTTTAATTAAAGCTTTTTATTTTCAAAACATATACGTGCATAAATTTACATTGACCCTTGCAAAACCTCATGTTCCAAACTTTTCCCCCTTTCCCTCTACCCCTCCCCTAATTGGCAAGTAATCCAATATATGTTAAACATGTTAAAATATATGTTAAATTCTATATGTATACATATTTATGCAATTATCATATCACAGCTCTAATGCTCAGAAACCTTCTGTGGTTCCTTAGCATCCAAAAGACAAAGTCCATTGTCCTGAAGGCTGTCCAGTCATTTGATTAACTGAGCCAATTAACATTATTTTCTACTGCTCCTCCTTCACACTCTGTTCATCAATCAAACTGGATGATTTTCTATTCCCTATCATGCTATGTGATCTCTTGCTCTTATACTTTTGTTTGTGTGTTGCCTCCAACTGGGATGCCTATTTCTCAACCTGGACACAGTAGGAGCTTTTTGATTATCTCATTTGATCTTCGAAACAATCCTTTGGAAGGAGGGACACATATACATAGGGGGGAAGGGGGTCCTAGGTCTAGAGCTGGTCACCCAAGGTTCAATCCTTTCATTTTACAGATGAGGAAACTAGAGTTCAGGAGGCCCAGGGTAACACAACTAGTAACGTTGGAAGTAGCATTTGAACTTATGTCTTCCATGTTTTACATCCAGTACTAGAGCTTGAGGAAGCTAGATGGCACTGGGGTTATAGTCAGGAAAATCTGAGTTCAATTTGGCCTCAGATACTTGTTAGCTGTGTGATCTTGGGCAAATGGATTAATCTCTGCCTCAGTTTCCCCATTTGTGAAATAGGGATAACAATAATACATGCCTCCCAGGATAGTTGTTAATGCAGTTCCTAAATAAATAGTATATTTAGTATTTATGTATATAAATAGCATAATATTTATATTATACAAATTTATTTATATATAATACAATATTTATAATACATAAAATAAATAATAAATGAATGTAGTTTCATGAATGCTAGCAGTTATTATTATTATTATTATTATTATTACTCATGGCAACATAGCTAAGCGATGGCAAAGCTGGGTTTGGAATTCAACTAACTTCAAATCTAGGCCTCTTTTCAGCATATAGCATTACTTTGTTTTGTTTTGTTATTGTTTTTGTATGTTTATTTACATGTCTTCTTAGAAAAAAATATTCTTTTAAAAATGCATGGAAGAGAAAGTCATTTGGTTTGATTCTGGATCACATGCTCAAAATCACTTTTAGGGATTATGAAAACCAATGTTTTATAGTTCAGTGGTATCATATTTGGCTTTTTTTTAATTAAAGCTTTTTATTTTTCAAAACATATGCATGGACAATTCTTCAACATTAGCCCTGGAAAAATCTTGTGTTCCATTTTCCTCTCCCTTCCCCCACACCCTCTCCTAGATGTCCAGTAGTCCAATATATGTTAAACATGGTAGAAATATAATAACATTACTTTTTAATATATTTTTATATTGATTTTTATACCTATCTTCTTTTTCCTACTGGACTGGCATCTTTCTGAGGGCAAGAGTTGGGTCTGGTTTATTTCTACCTCTGTTGGTCTAATAAAGTAGCTGACTCTGTGCAAATGCTTAGTGTATAAATGAATGGCTATGAACTAAGAGGTCCAAATTATGACAATTCTTCTTTACTTGAATTAATTCCATTTCATAAACATTTTATTAAGTGCTTATTATGTGCCAGGCACCATGCCAAGCCCCGGGGTTACAAAAAGAGGCAAAAGGCAGTCATTTCCCTCAAGGAATTTATAATATAATGAATATACACAGAGGAGAATCCCCATCTCAGATTGTCCGTCAGAACATCTTTACTGGACATAGGACATAGACAAGGAATTCTCAAATTAGAGGGGAGTCAAAGGAAGAACAGACTCCTGCTTCACCTCTCCTTGAACAAGCTACCAGTCTGGGGAGTAGACAGAGATGGAGCAGATGTGGGTACTGGGTGAATAAAGGATTGAATATATGTCCCTCAGCAACACATTTGGGCAGACTGAAAGAAATCAGAAAATTATAGGACTTGGCGCTCAAAAGGACCTTGGAAAACTATTGAATCCAATTCTCTTATTTTTATATATGAAGAAACTGAGCCTTACAGAAGAGTTAATGATCTTAGCTCAAATTTATATACGGCTTTATATTTTTCCAATTATTTTATATGCATTTTTTCATTTGATGCTCATGATAACATTCATTTCAAGATAATATGCTATTATTAGCCTGATTTTCCAAAGGAAACCTTCTCAGAGAGGTTAATGATGTGCCTGCTTATAATGAAACCCGCGACTCACCTCCAAATAGAGAGGTAGGTGGTAGTGCATTTGTAGTACAGATGGAGACAAATAAAATTTTAAAAATTGGGACATAGCCAAAATGGGAATTTGCTTTGCTTAACTACTGAGTACAATAAATTTTGTTTTTCTTGTTTTCTCAATGAGGAGTGGGGAGTGAGAGAAAGAGAATACAGGCCTGGAAAAAAATTAATTTCAGAAATTATTCATCTACGGGCTGGTGGGTACCTAATGTAGCATTTCTGTAACGCTTTCTGACTCCAAGTCCAGTAGGCTTTCCACTATACCACAGAGCTTCAATTTGATCACTATCCTGTAGGCAATAAATGTGGAAATTGAGGCTGATTGGAGTTCTAGTCCCTGGATCCCAAGTTCGGGCCGACTTCTGCTGCTCCAAGGACAAATCTCATCAATTCCACAAGAGCTAGCTCCCCACCCTTGCCACTTTGAAATTGTAGCTTGTACCAGACTGGATTTGTTTATTCACCTGGGATCCGCCTACCCGCTGCACCGCCTGTGGTTTCTGATCCTGCCTTGACACAGATTCTGTCCTGATCGTCCTCAAAATTCTGTTTTAAGCCCCATTTTCTCTAGCTGACACCCCCTCCTGAATGACTAAGACACCATGTTTCTATCTCAAAGTCCCATGGGTTTTATTTAGCACTTACAGGGTCTGGTACTTCGAGAGGGCCTGACAAATTGATGCGGTGGCTTACAGGAAGGAGGGTTCACTTACAACTGGGATGTATCAGAGAAGATGTTGAAGAAATGATGCCATTTGATCTAGACTTTCTAAGGATAGCTAGGATTTCAGTAAGGGCAGATGAAGGCGATGGCTTGCCAACTAGATGTTTTTTAGTTAGGTTTTTTTGTTTGTTTGTTTTGGGTAGCCAGAGATTTTTATTTTTTATCTTAAAAATTTTCTTTAATATAATAAACTCAGGCAAATATTGAACAAATACTAAACTAAATAATTCATTTTTTCTTATTTTTAAAATTTCAGTGGATAGAGCCCTGACCCTGAAATCAGGAAAACCTGAGTTCAAATTCAACCTCAGACACTTAATACTTCCTAGCTGTGTGACCCTGGTTACTGTGTAATCCCAGTTGCCTAAACAAAATAAATAAATAAAATACATGTAAAGACAGTTTTCAACAATTTTTTTTTTTTTTTTTTTTTTTTTTTTTTTTTTTTTTTTTTTTTTTTGCTGAGGCAATTGGGATTAAGTGACTTGCCCAGGATCACACAGCTAGGAAGTATTAAGTTTCTGAGGTCAAATTTGAACTCAGGTCCTCCTGACTTCAGGGCTGGTGCTTCAACATTCATTTTTGTAAGATTTTGAGTTCCAATTTTTTTTCTCCCTTCCTTCCTTACCTCCCCCTCCCAAAGACAGCAAGCTATATGTAACTCTAGGCAATCTCTTCACTTCTGCCTACCTCAGTTTGCTTATCTGTAAAATAGAGAAAGTAATAATACCTTGCCTCTTAGGGCTATTGTTAGAATCAAATAAAATATTACTCATAAAGTGCTATATAATGCTTGTTATTATAATTAATAAACCATGAATTAATTTTTGAAAATATTTTAACAACTATTCCAGTATAATTGGTTTCCTTTGTATTTAGTGTTTTCAAAAATATTCTCCTCAATGAGGGGTGTGGAGGTGGAGAGGAAGAAAGAGAGAGAATTTAGAATTCAAAAGTTTTAAAAACAAATGTTTAAAATTGTTTTACATGTAATTGAGGGAAATAAAATATTGAATGAAAAATGAAAATATTATTCTGAGGACAGCTCCATAGATTTGGAACTCAAAGTTTTAAAAACCAAAAATGTCAAAAATTATTTTACATGTAACTGGGGAACAAGTGTTAAAATTTGATTTTACATGTAACTGGGAAAATAAAATATTAAATTAAATATGAAAACATTATTCTGAGGACAGGTCCATAGATTTAGAACTCAAAGTTTTAGAAACAAATGTCAAAAATTGTTTTACAGGTAACTAGGGAACAAATGTCAAAAATTGTTTTTATATGTAACTGGGGGAAAATAAAATATTAAATTAAATATGAAAACATTATTCTGTAGACAGGTCCATAGGCTTAACCAGTCCACAGAGGGGTCTATAACACAAACAAGGTGAAGAACACTAGAATTCTAGGTCAGCTCCCTCATTTTCTAGACAGGGACTTTGAGAGGAAAAGAAATTTTCCCAACATATTATCACAAGTTGTTGACTGAGCAGAGAACCCAGGTTTCCCAAATCCCATCTCCAGCCTCTTTCCTCCTCCTAATGCACCAGCTGCCTGGTTTCCATGCTGTCTTCTGCATCTTGGCTGTTTCTCAGCAGAGTTTTGTTTGCACCAGACGCAGTGCTGTCTCCGAATTTGTGAGATGCTGCATGAGCTCTCGATGGCCGCTGGGACACCTGGAATCCTTCCTGGCAGGGTTATATATATAGACTGGGCCTGGAGCCCAGGAGCCATCGATCCCTGCTTTGGAAGTTCAGGGCTCCCCAGAATCCTGGCTCTCTAGGTGACCTTGGGCACTATACCTCCCTCTGGCCCTCAACTTTTTTTATTTGTAAAATGAAAAGCTCTCTGAATTTCCAACTTGAAATTCTATGATCCCATTTCCCTTCAAGAAGACAGATTTTACTAGTCTGTTCCAAAGATTCCTCCTTCAAGTTTTCTTGTGACTTCAACACAAAAAAGCCTCCATTCCCCATCTATCATTCCTGAGCTCACATTGAGCCACATGGTACAGGCTCCAGGGAGCTAGAATTAGTAAACACAGAAAATAACAGAAACCCTAATGACTTGAAAACATTTTCTTGGCACAAAAATTTTAATGTTCTATTTGGTCTCCAGGCAGCAGGGCTGGCTCCAGCCCCCCAATACAGAGAGAACTTTCAAATGCTATTGCTGTATGGCAGAGACTTAAGAAGGCAGCACCCAACCAGGTTTGCTTAGAATAGTCTGCCCACAGCCTTTTTTACCTCCCCAATTAGGTAACTGCTCTACCCAATTCTTGGTACCAGGCAGAGGGAATAAGGGGGACTCTGTTTCCCCAGGCTGCCAGAACCCCAAAGGTTCTGCTGAACGCCTTACACACACCCTGTTAAGAGAAATTTCTTCCCCACTTTACCCCATCCCTCCTTTGAAAACACACATGATGAAAGTCAGGGATAGAAACTATCCCAACTCTACAAGCAGCCTGCATCTCCCCTGCAGAAGAGAGCTCAATCCAGGGGTTCTGAGTCTGAAGAGACTTCCAATTCTGGTCTAATGATTCTCCTTAGAGCCACAACTGATAAAACCACGAATTCAATGGTGTCATCTGGCCCATGAGTTAATAGAAGTAACCACATATATCTATAGGGGGCTTTTGGCTCCTTGAAATACTCTCAGACCTAGCAAGAGGCCATTAAAATCTTATTATTTATATCAGGATTATATCAGGATCTTATATTAAGATCCTGAACCAAGCAGATCTGGAATTTTTATCCTTATTTTACAGATGGGGAGACTGGGCTAAAGAGACGGGGGAACTAGAACTGAATTCTGACTTCCAGGGTACTGCATTGGAAAGTATTTTAGAAAGAGCTGTTCTGCAGGAAATGCTTTCCAGGAGCAAAGGTAAATGGACACAGAGACAAAGGTGAAAAAATAGACCACACTGATAGCTAGTCAGCTACAGAAATCTCTTCAGGATGATTTGCTTCGATTCAAGCACAAACATTTAGGCTAAATCACAAAAAAAGCAAAACTATCCCCAGTCTATAGGCAGTTGAACTCTATTAACTGGTCGGGAGGGAGATGGGAGCTGATTCTCTCTCTGGAAGAGCTATAACCCTTCCCTGAGGAAAGGGAAGCAGATGGCAGCAATTGAGACCTCAGATGTTGGGTGGCAAAGCAAAGAGTTCGCTAAGCAAAGTGATGAGTTCCTGGAGCCAGCTGGGAGATTCAGTAGCTAAAACTGGGGAACAATGAGGCCCAAAGCTATACTGTGAAGGCTGAACTTGGGCCTTATTCCATACTAAATTAAATGAGATAATGATCGTAAAGCACTTAGCATAGCTCCTGGCACATAGACAGTACCATATAAATGTCAGCTATTGTTGTTATTATTACTGGCTATTATTCTGGTACTGTGAGTCATGTGGACTATGTGGGTCCGTGGATAACAGAGCACCGATTCCCTAGCAACTCCCCCAGTTCTTTTTCTGCTTGACAAGGATTGGGTCCAGCCTGATTTATATTTCTGGAGAAGGTGAGATCCACCAGAGGGGAACGTGTTCCTGACTGCCTGTGAGCACAGATATAAGTCCTCTTTTTGAGATCCATTAAAGGCTCCTGAAGCCCAAATATAAAATAATTTCTAATCGACTTGGAAATGCTGCCCAGTAGACTTGGAAGCATTATGGTCAAATAAGTCAGCAGCATTTTTTATTAAGCACCCATTGGGTGCTAAATCTGGCTGTGTGCTAGGGACATACTCCAAGGTACTTAGAATTAAGCTCATGAACTAGTTCTTAAAGAACCCTTATACTGGGCACTCAGGAAATACTGATGAAATGAGCACGCAGACACTTCTGTGAGTCTGAGTATTCTTTGTAGTGTTTAATGAAATTATTTTATGTTTCATGCCTTGTTAGCTCGGTGTTTGGCAAGGGAACTTGGGATACCTAAAAAAAAAAAGGAAAGATATGAGCTAAATTCAGATTTCCCTCTTCCCCCCGCAAAGACCAGCTCTGGAAGGGAATAAAAACAAGTCAAAGAATATTAATTATTGAAAAAGCTGAAAGACTGATCTATGTGGAGTACCCCCAAAGTCTTAGTGTTTTAAGGATTTTAAACTACATTAAGACTTTTGTGGTGCCCTGTATAATAGCCAGCATTTTATAGCACTTTATAAATACAATTTTATTTTATCTTTACAACTATTGGATGTAAGGGCTATTATTGTTCCTATTTTATAGATGAGGAAACTGAGTTTAGGAGAGGTGGTAGGAAACTGAATTGGATTGGACTATGGACCTGTAAGGGGAGGAGAGGATGCAGGTAAGATACATAGAGGTAGAAATGTCAGGACTTAGCAAACCATTGGATTTGGGGAAGAAGGGAGGAATAGACATGGGGAATGACCTTGAAGGGTTGCTTCTGGACGGAGCTAGAAATGAAGCAGACTTGTACTCCATCCATGGAGGCCTTAGAATTTGGAGAAGATAACTGAAGTTAACAGAAGCCCTATGCTTAGTGAGCTCACAGTCTGGGGCAGACTCACTGATTCTTTCCTGAGAACCCACTACAAAGATTCTTTAAGAACTAGCTCAGGAACTTAATTCTAAATACACTGGAGTGTGTCCCTAGCTCGCAGCCAAATTTAGTATCCAATAGGTGATTGATAAATGCCACTGTTCACTTCTCTGATCATAATGCTACATTCTCTCAGGTGTATTGGGCAGTATTTCCAAGTGGATCAGAAATCATTCATGTCTGGGTTTCAGGGGCCCTTAACAAGATCAAGTAGGACTTCCATTCTCACCTTTCTTGTGCTCTAGTTTGTACACACTGTTTTATCTTGAGCAAGTCACTTAACTCAGTCTGCCTCAGTTCTCTCAACTGTAAAATGGGGATTATTACACCACCAATCTCCCAGGATTGTTGAAAGGATCAAACAAAATCATATTTATAAAGAATTAACACAGTGTCTGATACATAGTATGTACTATAGAAATTCTAGATATTTATAAATTGGTCATTATTGGTATTATCATTATTGTTATTCCTGTGACTCTTATTGACTCAATTTACTTTCTATGTGACAAGCAAACACTGCATTAAGTTTTCATTTTCTGCTCAAGTTTTTATTTCTCTATACCCTCATGAGACAGACACTTCCCTACTTCTTTCCAGCTCCTGCATCTTGGGTTCCCTTTAGAGATTTAGAGATTACTCCATAAAACTGACTCAGGAGAAAGAAGTCACATATTCCGGAGTGGGGAGATTGGAATCCACACCTGGTCAAGACATTATTAGCGGACCCTTATTTGAAATGATGGCTTGTATGAGATATGTTGTTTCCCTTTGGATAGACCTTATGTCCTGTTAATTAGCTTATTAATGTGTTCATCTAACCACCTCAAATGAAGTAGGAAAAGCAAAATATCTCTTGCTATTAGCTTCAGAATCTTTGCACATGCTAGGTAGAGATCTAATGTAAGATTGGCTTGGGACTGAGGCTTGAGATAGGAGCCCCTTGAAAAATTGGCCATTGCCAAGAAAACAAGAGTTCTGGAATACCCCTAAAGACATCAAAGAAAGGGGAAAAGATCGGCATTTACATGTATGTATGTGTATACATATATAGAAAGATAGATATAGTATGGGTACATATACATAAATGAATATCCATCTATAATTAAATATAGCAGCTCTTTTTGTGGTGGCAAAGAACTAGAAGCTAAAGGGATTACCCATCAGCTGAGGAATAGATAAACAAATTATGGTACATGAATCTAACAGAATATTATTGTCCCATAAAAATAATGAAAAGAATCCTTTCAGAAAAACCTGAAAAGATTTGTATGAACTGAAGCAGAGTAAAGTGAGTAGAATCAAGGGAACAATTTATAACATAACAATGATCCTGTAATGATGAACAATTTAAAAAGCCTTAAGAATTCTGGTAAAGGGAGCAACTAGATGGCACAGTGTATCAGCCCTGGAGTCAGGAGGACCTAAGTTCAAATCCAACCTCAGATACTTAATACTAGCTGTGTGATCCTGGGCAAGTCACTTACCCCAATTGTCTCACACACGCAAAAATTAAAAGTAAAAAAAAAAAATAAAGAAAAATAAAGAATTCTGATAAACACAGTGACTCACTATGATTCTGGAGGGGCAAGGATGAAACATGCCATTCACCTCCTGACAGAGAAGGGATGGACGCAGGGTACAGGATGAGACATGGCCAACATGAGAATTCGTTTTGTTTGGCTACACAAACTTGTTACAAGGGATGTGTCCTTTCCCCCTCCTTCTGTTATCCCACTAGTAGAGAGGGAGGAAAAGGAAATAAATTATGCCTGGTGAAAAAACAAAATGTAATTAAAAAAAACAAGTGATCTGTGTTAGCTGGGGCTGTCCCTGTGAACACTTCTTCCTCCAGGAAGACTATAATAGGGACAGGCAACAATAAATAGCAGACTGGCTCATTGGGGACGAGGTCCTTTTGTTGTTGTACCCCTTTGACTATCGGCATCTGCAGTACATCTCAGCATGAAAGACACTGAGATTTGGGGCTGGCTGTGCTGAGTGGGAGCAGATAGAGCAGGGCTCGGTGGAATAGACCACAGGCTTGTTCTGTTTCTGTGTAACATTCAATAAACATCTCTAGCTTTGTAAGCCTCTGTGTGAGTCACTCCCAGAGTTCTGGAATTGAAATCAGAGCACCGATGCTGAACCCATCTGATTATTTCCCCCGCTAAACTGGGAGCTCCCTGAGGGAAGGGTTCTGCCTTAATTATCTTTGAATTTCCCTGGACTCTGCACAAAGCTGGTACCTAATGAATGTTTGGGGGGAAAAAACCCAACAACAACAAAACTTCCCTCCCAGCCACCTGGTGTCCCAACGAAGCTTTGCCTCCTGGGTTTAGCTTCCTTCCTGTACCTTTCCTAACACTCAGCTATCTCATCAAAAACTTCATTATACTGCTCATGATTTTCTGCAGCAGAAAAAAGCAAAAAAAAAAAAAAATCTCCTATAAACATTTTGACTGTGGATCATGTGCCTAGAAAAGCACCTGGGGCCATAGAGGAAAAGTGTTAACACAGCGAGTTGCAGTTGGGGGTAGAATTGTCATATAATCCAGATTTTCTGCTCCAAAGTCAATGACCTTTCCAAGAAGGAGATAGGGGAGGTAGGTAACCTCAGAGGTAGGAAAAGACCCAGAAAATACCAGATCACTTAAGTTGAGATTGGAAAGGTTTTTGGAAAGAGATAGTGGTCAATAATATCAAATTTGGTAGCTAATAGAGTAAATGATGAAGCCTCAGAGTCATTAGATTTGGCCCAGAACCAGTAAGGACTCTTTCCCCACTCTCTCCTTAATACTTAGAAATCTAATGGTGTCTCTTTGACTTTAAGAACAATGCTCTAGGGCACCTCTGCATTTTAAGAAGTCATCTACATGTTGTAGCAGAGATGGGGAACTCATTACCTGATGGACAATCCATTTCATTTTAAAATAGTTCTGATTGTCAGGAAACTTTACCTTGTGTCAGGTCCAACTGTGCCTTTCTGAAGCTTCCACCCATTGTGCCCAATTCTGCCGTCTGGGACCTCTGTCCCATGACAGATAGTTTAACAAAGACTAATCCAAGTCTAGAGCTCTTTGAAGGCAGCCTTTTCTCCTGTCTAAATATAACTAGTTTCTTCAGCCTCTTCTAACGAGAAGTGGTACCCTGTTGCCATCATCCCGGTCACCTTCTTTTGGGCATTCCCTAGCAGGTCAGTCTCTTTCCTTAAATGTGGCACCCAGAAATGAGCACAATTTTACCGAATACTGGAATTTTTATTTCTTCCCTCCCTGAACTTCTCCCTTGTTCTAATAGTATTTCATCTCTTCCTCCAGGACCCTTGTCCTAACCTCTATTTCCCCAGAAATGCTCTTTCCAAGGCTGTATTTCTCTGAATCATGTCTGACTCATGTTCAGACTTCAGTGAGCGACAAGTAATTTGTGAAAACCTTTTGCATAATGAATGAAACTCTAGCCCTTACCACGCACTGTCTGAGTATCTGCCTCCCTCACCAACAATTATCTCAGCGCCACCACTGATTAGGCTGGAAGGGTCAGTCAGGCTTTCTCTCATGCTGCCCTTCCTCTGACTAACTGTGGTCAGCTCGCTTCCTATAGCACTGCATCCAGATACACGCAAATGGCAAGTTCTATATCAAGAAGATGAGGGTTTATGGGAAGCAGCAAGCCTTCTTATTATGAAGACTCTGATCTCTCCAGGGACTAATATGGACAGGACAGGTTGGGAGGTTCAGACAAGAGGAGGAGTTCCATTAGGAGGCAGACACCCACGCTCCAGGCTCTTCCAGCTCCTCCAAGAAACTAACCCTGCCTGCCCCAGATACAGCTTGCTCCCTGGGTTCCCAAGTGCCACTGCACGTTTCTAGGTGGCCCCGGCTGTATATGTGGTATCTCCACTGGCTACTGGGTGCCTGTCTTTCAGAATTCCTTGATAGTGATGTCTGATCTATTTGAATCAGAGCTGATGCAGGAGGGAAAAGGGGAAAGAGAAAGCAGAAGAAATAAGCTTTAAGTAAGCACCTACTATATGCTTAGAAACTGTCTCATACACTTTACAAATATGATCTCTCTTGATAAAGACAAAGGTGGGAAGGCAGCTTGTGAGCTACCAAAGTGGAAGATCTGAAAGCTTCATGGGGAAACATGCATTTATTCATTTGTTAAGCATTTATTAAGAACCTATTGTGAGGGGCAGTTAGATAGTGCAGTGGCTAGAGCACCAACCCTGAAGTCAGGAGGATCTAGTTCAAGTCTAGTCTCAGACACTTAACACTTCCTAGCTGTATGACCCTGGGCAAGTCATTTAATCCTAACTGCCTCAGCCAAAAAAAAAAAAAAAAAAAGAAAGAAAAAAGAACCTACTGTGTACAGAATAAATAAAATAAAATAAAACAGAGGGTCAAGTTGTGGAAAAAGCTAGGGTGGACACTCAGGCTCTGCCTCCCCCTGGAAGACCCTTTCACCCCAAATATCCCTTGGCCAAGCCAGGGATGGGCTACAACCTGAATATCAGCCATCCCAGGCGCCTCAGTCGGGCAGAATTCGGGAAGCCCAGAGTCAGACCTCGCGCTATTTATCGAACAAGACGAACGTTCCCTCTGGACTTCCTAATGGAGGTTGGCAAGTCAGAGACCTGACTGCTTTATCAATAAAGCTGTTTCCAAGTGCCCTTGGAAAGGATAATGCGGTGGGGGAAATGCAAAGCCTTGTTTCCAGTGAGAGGAAAGCTGCTGACCCAGAACGATCCAGCAGAGGCAGGCTCAGACAAAAGCAAACATTTTGAACGATATTCCACTTTCAAAAGAAATCAGGTAAGAGGCAGCGCGGGGCCGGGAAACGTGTCCCAGGACTGAAATTCAGGACGCGCCAGCTTTAAGGCGGCTCTGCTGCTGATCCCTGGGAATCCTGAGTTCAAATTCTGCTGCAGTCACTTAGCTTCTCTGTGTCCCAGACTCCCAATGAGGTCCTTTCCAGCTGTTTTATAAAAATTACTTCTCTTTTCTGAGCTTCCCTTTTCTCCTCTGAAAAAGCGGGAGGTGGGGGAGAGGATTAGATTGTTCCTAAGAATTATGGAAGTTTATGCAGCCAAGTCATTAGCGAGGAAGCACGTGGATGGAGTGCCCGGCTCTGGAAGACCTGAGTTCAAATTCTACTTCAGATACTTACTAGCTGAGTGATCCCGGGTAAGTCACTTAATCCTGTTTGCCTCAGTTTCCACATTTGCAAAATGAGATGAAGAAAGAAAGGGCCAACCACTCCAGTATCTTTGCCTGGAAAACCTCTAAGGCAGTCAGTCACAGAATATAAACTCTTTGAGGACCAAGACTATTTCCCTGGCCTTCCCTGGACTGAGTTGGGGCTTAACAAATGCTTATGGGACAACTACGTGGTGCAGTGGATAGAGCACCAGCCCTGAAGTCAGGAGGACCTGAGTTCAAATGTGTCCTCAGACACTTAATACTTCCTAGCTTGTGTGACTCTGGGCAAGTCACTTAATCCCAATTGCCTTAGCCAAGAAAAAAAAAATGCTTATCAACTGAATGAATGAAGATCCTTTAGCATTCGGCAAAGGGTTAAGAGTAAGTATCAGATGAGTAAATGGACAGATGAACATCCACGCTCTTGGTGAAGTGAATGATATTGTAATTAATGCCTTTAAAAGGAACTCAAGTGTTTCATATTTAAAGTTAATGGACCAGAACGTTGGATGTGTCTACAAAAATACTTTATAGCATCCTGGATTGGCCCTGGAGGCACGAGCATTTAGGCAGAGCCTATGGGATGCTCTGCTCCTTCCCTCCTCCTGTGCAGATCTCTTAAAAGGGGGAGATTTCATTGGTTGAATTCTTGTTTCCCATACTGTGAGTCCCTGAGGTAAGGCTTAGATCCGTTTCTGTACTGTTTTCTCTTCAAGGGCAGGGCTTGGGACAGATACTCCTCTGACCCTATCCCCTGTGCTTAGCACACAGTAGGTGCTTAATAAGTGCTTCCAGAATTGACTGAAGAGGGCCAAGGCAGCGTTCTCTCCCCTCCCTACTCTCCCTACTCTGCAGAGAATTAAATCAAACCTCCTGACAACTCCAGCACTCAGCTCTTCCAGCCTCCAAGCAACTTTCTGCATTATTGATCACCTGTCATCCCTGGTCCCCAAACATAACTTTAAAAATAACAGCGCTCATTAAAGTAGTTCACCAGCCCTTCCGAGTTAGCACATCTGCCGGGCCGTCAGCGTATGTAGGGCATTTCTGTGGCAGCTCTGGAGAGGCCTCCCTTGCAGGGCCTGCCCTGGGTGAAGAGGCTTGGGAAGGGAAAACAGTTGGGGAGCTATTTATGACAACAGAGGGACATCTATTATCCTAGCCTTCAGCAGTCTCTGTGACACTAACCCCAAATCTCTGGCTGCCAACAAGAGGGCGGGGTCGAAGTCAGCCTGGGGTCCCACCTGCTGGTAGGGGCGTGGGACATTTGAGGAAGTGGGATTGAGGGGGCTGGTGTCAGGAACTAAGCAGTGAGGGATGGGCGTTGGGGTTTGGAAAACATGATCTGGGGATTCAGAGTCACTGGGGTGGGGAGAGGAGGATGCTAAGCACCCAGGAGATGCATAATCAGGGGCCAGAAAGAGTATGACAAGGAGGCAGGGGATTAGACTATTTAAGACGCTTCCTTGAGTTCCCACCAAAGGGAGTAGGAAGCAATGAGATGGGGGCAGATGCACCGATCTGCCCTAGGTGGGGAAAAGGAGAGCAAGTCTCTTTTCTATATTTTTGATGGATGTCCTCAGTGGCCCTGAGGCCTCCTCACTTCCCTGGGCCCATTTCCCTGAGCAATGAGGTAGCACAGGGAATAAAGTGCTGAGGAAGATCTGAGTTCAAATGTGACCTCAAGATACTTGCTGGGTGACTTTGGGCAAATCATTTATTTTCTATCTACTCCAATTTCCTTATCTATAAGTTGGGAATAATAACAGCATCTATTTAATAGCATCATTACGAGGATCAAACAAGATAATATATGTAAGGTACTTAGCACAGTGGCTGGAAAATATTTATATATGCTTATTTTCTTCCTTCCTTTCCTCCTTCCTTCCTTCCCTTCCTCTTTCCCTCCTTCCTTCCTTCCCTCCCTTCCTCCTTCCTTCCTTCCTTCCCTCCCTCTTTCCATTCCTTCCTTCCTTCTTTCCTTTCCTTCCTTCCTTCCTTCCTTCCTTCCTTCCTTCCTTCCTTCCTTCCTTTCTTCCTTTCTTCCCTCCTTCACTCCCTCCCTCCCTCCCTCCCTCCCTTCCTTCCTTCTCTGGAAGAAAGAAGGTCACATGTCAGGCTTCTTATCATTCTGAAACAAGCCTGAAGTTACATACTGAATACCTAATCACTGAACCATCTTGAGCCTTAATTTTCTTATCTGTAAATTGAAGAAGTTGAACTAGATGGTCTCTAAGGTACCTTACATTCTTGTTCTGTTCTTCTGGCTGACTGAAAAGCTAGAACTCCCCAAATTGTTTATAAAAGTTTGTAATGAGGAGACAGCCCACATTTGGTTGACTTAATGGGTTTTGCTAAGAGCTCCTCTCCCTGGGAGAATGCCTCCTCCTTCCCTTCCCAATGAGAAGCTGATTTTTCAATCAGGATTTCTCAAGGTAGCTCTTATGGAGGCACAGTCAAGCCCTGGAAGGAGGTTGTAGGTTCAGCCTGGGGGGTCTAAACCAGCCAGTAAGGGAGGAGCAGGGCCCACTCTGGTTGACTCCCCATCTCTAACTCTTTGCAACTAGGAACTTGAGCTCAAAATCCATACTTCCATCCACTATTCTTTACAGCAGCTTTCTGTGCACTCTCATTCTGTCTCCACCTCTCTGTCTCTGTCTCTATCTTTGTCTTTCTGTCTCTCTCTATTTCTCTCCCTCTCTCCTCCTCTCTCCTTTCTCCCTCCTTCTCCTTCTCTTTATCCCTCTGTTTTTATTTAAATATATGTATATAGGGGCAGCTAGGTGGTGCAGTAGATTGAGCACCAGCCCTGAAGTCAAGAGGACCTGAGTTCAAATCTGTTCTCAGACACTTAATACTTCCTAGCTGTGTGACACTGGACAAGTCACTTAACTCCAACTGACTCAAGAAAAAAAAAACTCTATCTACCTATCTAACTATCTATCTTTCTCTGGTTTTGGCTTTCTTCCTCCCTCCCTTACCCTCCCTCTCTTTCCCCCCTACTCTCTCTCTCTTTCTCTCTCTGAATCATCCAGCAGCTGTTCTCAAATATGTATTTTTCCATGTTCCATGGCAATAAAGAGGGTTTAGGGGATAAAGCCCTGGACTTAGTGTCAGGAAGACATGAGCTTCAGTGTTGGATTGGTGACTTACAAGCTGTGTATGTAATTCTGGGCAAGTTAATTAATCTTCCTCTATCTCAATTCCCTCATTTAAAAATGGGGGTGATAATCATGGCACCCATTTTACAAGTTTAACGTAGCATGCAAAATAACATATGTAAAGCTCTTTGTTAATCTTAAAATATTTTATAAATGCTTGCAACAATAAAAAATAAGCTAATAATAATATTATTCAGTGTTTCAGTTGTACGAAGCTCTTTGTGGCTCCATTTGAGGTTTTCTTGACAAAGATACTGGAAGCGGTTGCTATTTCCTTCTCCAGCTCATTTTACAGATGAGGAGACTGAGGCAAACAGAATTAAGTGACTTGTCCAGGAACACTCAGCTAGTAAGTCTCTAACTTGAACTCACAAGATGAGTCGCCCTGATTCCAGGCCCAACATTCTTTCTACTGAGCCATCTAGCTGCCCCAGTAAGAACATTAATTGTCCCCCCAAAATTCAGGAGTACACAATGGGGTTATTGGCCAGTGGTCAAATGGGTCACTATATATTTTTTTAAAGTATGTTAAAGCAGAATCAGGGCTGAATTTGGAGTCAGAAGATCATAAGATCATAGAAAAGGCCTTAAAGGTCATCTAGCCCAACCTTTTCATTTTCCTCATAAAGAAACTGAGGCTCAGGAAAGCTAGATCACTTGTCCAAAGTCTTGGTTAATAAGTGTCAGAGGCTGAATTGGAGTCCAGGTCCTCTGCCTCAAAAGCAAATATTCTTTCTTCTGCTTGGACCTGAGTCCCAAACCTGCCATTATTTTATTGTGAGACCTAAACTGACTTTTCTGGGCTCTAGTTTCCTTAACTGGGAAATGAAGGAGAGTGGAGAGATGATCTCTCAGGCTCTTTCTTAAAGGTCTCTGAAGACAGAATAGTAGAATTAAGAGTATTTGGCATGTAGTTAGGGCTCTAAAGTTTACGAAGATGTGAGTCATTTATCTCAGATGGACCATGTTCTAGGATCCTTAGAGAAGAGGAACTGCTCCCTGGAAGGGAGTATGAGCAGTAGAAACTGAAAAATGTAGGTCATGAAAAATCAGAGGAATTTGATTTAAAGGTCTTTCCCCCCTCAAACAAAGAGCACGCCGTCCCCGACTATATTTTGTTTCTGGACTGGGAGGTCATGGGAAATGTCATAAACATATCTTTCCTATATTATAAGAAGAACATTTGTCAGGTACTCCCATGTTATTCTTGTGGAAACTATGGAGAGCTATTGGCTCGGCGACAGGGTAGTCTTTGGAATTGATTGAAAGGCTAGATCCAAGAGCAGTCATTACTGGTCCATTCCTGGAAGAAAGTGAAATGCTATACGGATCTCTCCTTGGCCTTATATCATTTAATATTTAATGACTCAACCAAAGGCATGGATGGCATATTTATAAAATCCACAGATCGCATGAAGGTAGGAAGGGCAGCCGACATATTGGATGGCAGAATAGGGATCCAAAAAGCTCACAGCAGGCTAGAACACTGGGTCAAATCTAGCAAGAGGATATTTAATAAATACAAATTTAACATTCTGCACTTGGATTCAAAAAATCAATTTCTTTCGAAGGAGACTGAGAAAGAGAGACTAGGTAGTGATTCCCAGAGAAAAAGACCTAGTGGAATTTCCTGGACTACTATCAATTATGTTAAAAAGCAAAGTAGTTACCAAAGTACAAAGAAGTAGAGAGAGATAGAGCTGTTGTTACACTGCCCTGGTCAGATCACATCTGAAATGTTGGGTGTGGTTATAGGAATCTCTTTTGAGTAAGCGCATTGAGATGGAGTACATCCAAAGGCTGCAGAATGGTATGTGGACTTGGAGATTTTGTCATATAAGGAAAAGCTGAAGGAAGTAGGACTTTAGTTTGGAGAAGAAAAGAGCTGGGGAGAGGGACATAAAAATTGGCAAATTACAAAATACAAATAAAGTATTTGAAGGATTGTCATACAAACTTTTTTTTACTTAGACTCAAAAGGCAGGACCCATACATGGAAGTAACCCATGGAACTCAAAGATTTAAGTTTGATTTGAAGGGAAAAAAATTCCTAACAAATGAATTAATTAATTTTGTTTGACTGCATAAGTGTTACAAAGGTTTTGTTTTTCATCTTTTTTTTTTTTTCTCATGGGAGAGGGAGCGATATTTGGATAAACATTTGGATAAACAAACAAACAAAAAGCTCAAAAAGAAAAAGAAAAATTCCCCAATGATTATAGACAACCTGAAGGAGGTAATGAGTTCCCTCTCATTATCAGGAATAATAACCTTAATGGACCCCATTGGTAATCCAATGAAAACTTATGAAACCCTCCACAAGATATTATTTTTTATAATTACCTATGATTTATAAATAATGCAAATTTTAAAATGCATAAAATACATATAATTACAAAGAAAAACAATACTATGGCAATGCAGTTAATAAAATACACAAGTCAAAAAACAGGAACTCCTGCTAGACATCCCCAAGGAAATGCTAGATCTCCTCTTTGGGTAGAAGTGATAGACACTTTTTGTTCAAGCACAAGTTAAATTAGGTCCCTTACCCCTCTCACATTCTATGATCCTTGATGACTTTGAGATACTGGGTGCCCATCCACTGAAAGGAGAAATATCCATTCATATTGTGAGGGTCGAGACCCCCACAGCCTATTCCAGTATGGTCACGGCCGCCCCAGGCCTTGCACTCTAGGAGAGCAGGGGCCTTGAGTGAGAGCTGAATTTTCCTTCAAAGCCTTTTCTGATGTGACAGCTAGAAGGCAAGTGAGGAATTTGTATGAGGAAACCTGAGGCAGCTTCCAACTGAGGCTGAGCATGTCCTCAGTCAAAGGTCTTATTGCTTCAGGTGCCCATTTCTGTTATTTGGATTCCATTCCTGGGGTACTCATCCCCGCCTGCTGACTCTGCTAGGCTGGGGGTAGAAGGGAGGGAATGGCCTCTCTCTAGACATCTTCATCTTTCTGCTTTCTGACTGTCTTCCTGATGTGCACAGCGTGGCCAGCTGTGCTGCTTTCTCATTGCCCCGTCTGGCCCAGTGCTTGGCTTAGATTCAGCTTCCGATGCCCTCTGGCCGCCATCTGCTGGCTTGCTTTCGGCTCATCACCTTGCTCTGACCTCCATGACTCAAATGCCCCAGACTCCAAGTGGCCACCCAGCTCCTGACCTTGGCTGTTGCCCAGGGTCCAGCTGTTTCTCTGTCTAACCCCTCTGTCACAATCACTCTCCTTGGTTGGGAGGGCTCTGGCTCCTTGCCTCTGAAAACCTGCTGTCTTTGCTATCATCTTCATTTCACCTAAGCACAGAATTTCAGGATTAGAGAGGCACCTCATCTAGTCCAACCCTAGTTGGAAACTGCTTTGCATATCTTAAAGCACCATAAAAATATTAACATAGAAATATGCTTTGCATATCTTAAAGTGCCCTAGAAATAATTGAGTCAATAAACTCTTATTAAGACATTACTAAAAATGCAAATCTGAAAATAAAATGAAATTTTATTTTTAAGAAAGTAGTTTACTATATATCAGGTATTATTCTAAGTGCTGAAGATACACAGAAAGGCAAAAACCAGTCCCTGAACTCGAGGGGAAAACAACATGCAAGAAACTATGTACATACAAGATGGAGACAATAAATAGTCTCAGAGGAAAGGTACTAATAAGGGGGATCAGGAAAGGATTCTTGAAGAAGGTGGGATTTAGCTTAAAAGAGGTCAGGGAAATCAGGAGATGAGGAAGGAGAGAATTGCAAGTATGGGAGACAACCAGTAAAAATGCCAGGAGTTCAGAGATGGAGAACAGAAAGTCAGTGTCTTTGGAGTAAAGAGTAAGTGAAGAAGAGTGAGGTATAAAAACCCCTGAAAAAGTAGAAAGGGGACAAATTATAAAGGATTTTAGCAAAGTCATTCAGTGTCATTGGAGAAAAGAGTAGGTGAAGAAGAGTGAGGTATAAAAAAACCCTGAAAAAGTAGAAAGGGAACAAATTATAAAGGATTTTAAAAGTCAAATAGAGGATTTTATATTTGATTCTGGAGGTAATTGGAAGCCACTGGAGTTTATTAAATGAGGGGAAGGAAGGATCTGTGCTTTAGGAAAATCAATTTGACAGCTGAATGGAGGATGGACTGGAGTGGAGACCCTTGAGGTGGAAAGACCAAGCAGCAGGTTATGACAATAATTCAGTCTTAGACTTTGCACCAGAGTAGTGGCAGTGGCAGTGGAGAGAAGAGCGTTGTTTTAAATAAGAGATGTTTTAAAAGTAGAATTAACTTCAGTTGACAAGTCTTGGCAACTGGGGGGGGGAGGAGACTGGAACAGGGGAGATGAGAGAGAGTGAGTAGTCAAGGATACCACCTAAATTGAAGCTTGCGTGAAGGGGAGAAATGGCACCAGTAATGGAGCCCAGAAAGTGGTCATAAAGCCTGAATGAAGACTTCCAAGGAAGGAGAGCCCATTACCTTCTGAAGTAGCCCACTCCACTCTAGGAGACCTCTTATTGTTAAGAAGTTTTCACATGGAAGATGCTATCCACATAAGAGAAAGAACTGATGGAATCTGAATGCAGATCAAAGCATACTATTTTCACTTTTTAATGGTTTTTTTCCCCCTTGTGCTCTGTTTCTTCTTTCACAACATGACTAATGTTTTACGTGATTGCACATGAATAATCCATATCAGATTGCTTGCCATCTTGGAGAAAGGGGAAGGGAGAGAGAAGGGGAGTAAAATTTGAAATTCAAAATCTTTCAAAAACTAAGTGATAAAAATTATCTTTTCATGGAATTGGAAAAATAAAATACTATTAACTAATAAAAAAATTAAATCTCATAAAGAAAAAAAGTTTTCACAGCAGGGATCCAGATTGCTGTTGTTGGTGCTTTGGCCGATCTATTAGTTTATTGGCATATGTAATAGAGGCAAAGAATCCTGAACGTGACGAATCATGACCCCTTAAACTAGAAATGAGGAAGCAGGATTGTGGAATGTTCCATTTTTAATGATTTTTCTTTGCTTTTGAAAATTAGTCTATGTTGCCTTTCGAGTTGAAAGATGTATAAATGTTAAGAAGCCCATCTGGATGGCAGAGAGGTGATGGACACTATCACAGAATCTAGGATCTCAGAGTTAGAGGAGACCATAAGGATCATTTGGTTCAACCTTAACAGGAATTCCCTCTAGGACGTGCCAGACAAATCCACCTGGATATCCAAAATGATGGAAAACTTGCTGCTTCCCAGGGCAAATTAATACACAAAGCTAGAGAAAGGATAAATTGAGAGATAGGGAAAAGCAACCAGGAAATGAAGGGGAGGGTGGTACATAAGAATTGGAAACTAGGACCATGGTACTAAGTCTCCAGGAGACGGGAGAACAAACAGTCCCATAGCTAACTATAACTCCCTTAGGATTGTCACTGACAGCCTTAACTGCTGTTGACACCCTCTTATTAAAAATGAAATCCATTCCCACCTCCCAGCTCTCTGCCTGGCAGAGGGCGGATAGGATTCTGCAGTGTCATCAGAGTGACTAGAATCAGATGAAGCCCTGATGTGAGGCTGTCTCTGCTATGGGTAGCAGGGAGTAAATTGAGATTCAACACTCATCTGACAGCCCGTGGCCAATGCAACATCCTGGTTTGTCAGTGTCTGTGATCTCTGTGGATGAGCCAGAGACATCTTTGGAGTGCAAGCAGTGCCTCCAGTCCCAAATCTGTATCTGCAACCCCTCCTCCCAAGAACCAGATCTACATTTACAGATATTTATAGAGCATCTTCCCCCGTGTCCTACCAGCAACTCTAACTCAATTGCCCAAATCCAAACTTTCTTCCACTAAGGTTCCAGTTTTCCCAGTCATCTTGGTGAGAAGTCTGGGAGTCCCAGAACTACAAAAATCAGAACTGGAAAGGTAGACAACAAAATCACAGGATGTAGGGTAGAAAGTGATCTTAGAAAACATCTGATCAAACTCATATCTGATTGAAAACTGCTTCTAGTTAGTCAATCACTCAATAAGCATTTATTAAGCATCTACTATGTGCAAGGATAATATATATTACTAAGCTAAGCACTAAGAATACAAAAAAAAGGCAATAAAAGACAGTCCCTGCCCTCACTGAGTTCACAGTCTACCAAGATTGGGAGATACCAAGCAAACAAAGCAAACACACAAGCTCTATGCAGGATAAAGAGAAATAATTGACAGAGGGAAGTTACTAAAATTAAGAAAGATTGGGGAAAACTTTCTATAGAAGATGGGATATTAGCCAGGGCTTGAAAGAAGCCAGGGAATTCAGTAGTCAAAATGAAGAGGGTGAGCATTCCAGACAAAGGAGATAAAAAGTGTGTTAGGAAAGAAGGAAGGAGGGAAGTCATTTTCATTTTGGTGTTTTTTTTTTTCCCTTGTAAGTATTTTATTTCTCCAAATATATGTAAGGATAGTTTTCAACATTTATTTTTGTAAGATTTTGTGTTCCATAGTTTTCTCCCTTCCTCCCTTCCTTACTCCTCCCCTTCTCAAGACAGCAAACAATCTGATAGTAGTTAAACATGTACAATCCTTTTAAACATGTTTCCGTATTTGTCAGGTGGTATAAGAAAAATCAGACCAAAAGGAGAAAAACCACAAGAAAGAAAAGCAAACCAACAAACAAAGATGAAAAATCTATGCTTTGACTCATGTTCAGTCTCCATAGTTTTTTCTCTCTGGATGTGGATGGCTTTTTCCATCACAAATCTTTGGAATTGCCTTGAATCACCGCATTGCTAAAAAAGAGCCAAGTCCATTGCAACTGATCATCACATAATCTTGTTTGTTACCATATACAGTGTTCTTCTGGTTCTGCTCACGTCACTTAGCATCAGTTTGTGTAAGATTTTCTGAATCAGCCTGCTCATCATTTCTTATAGAACAATAATATTCCGTTACATTCATGTATTACAACTTATTCAGCCATTCCCCAACAGATAGACATGAGACAAGGAAATGGTCAAGGGGCTTTGAATAGCAAACATCTCCAACAAAATGTTCACTCAGACACAGTAGTTCAGCCTGTTTGTTTTATACACAAGAAACTTAGGAGGGCACACAATGAGTTTGTCATCAAAGTTGGGACTGAACTCTAGATCCTCTGACTTAGGACCCTATTTTTCTTTTTTTTTCTGAGGCAATTGGGTTAAGTGACTTGCCCAGGGTCACACAGCCAGGAAGTGTTAAGTGTCTGAGGCCATATTTGAACTCAGGTCCTACTGACTTCCAGGGCTGGTGCTCTATCCACTGTACCACCTAGCTGCTCCCCATGGTCATTTTTTTTTAACTGTCTTAAGGGTAAGTTTCTCAATTACCCCTAGACTATAAATTCCCTGAGGGCAAGATTGAAGTTTTTTCTTCTGCTTAACCTGGACTGTGGGCTAACTCCCTGATATCAGAAATTGAATGTGCTTCCCTTCTATCTCCACACTGTGAGTTTCCTGAGAGCAGGTGCAGATTTACTCCCCCAAACTGGCTTGCTTTCCCATATGTAAAATGTCAGGATTGGACTAGGTGACCTATGAAGGTTCCTTTGAGCTTTGTCAATCTAATATTCTAAATATTTTGGGCTAGGGAGAGGTAGAAGTTTCAGATCCATAGAAAGGAATCTGATAAATTTAAACATCAACCTCAACTCACAAAACTTGCTTCATTCTGAGTTTGGGATTTCTGGGTTTGAAGCAGCTTCTTCCTACCATTGTTCTGAGAACTGTGACGGCTTGGGGACAGATGGACGGAAGCTTCGACACCCTAAGCTGTCCTTGCACTGGGGACAGGATGCCCTGACATACTGAGCTGTCCCTGGGCTGGGGACAGGATGCCCTGACACACTGAGACATCCTTGGGCTGGCAACAATAGACGAGTGCCGATGTTTCTGGGTCAGGGAGTCAGGTAGGGTCTGATGGTTTCATTTGTGGAAAAATCTCGCTTCAAAAGCCTATCCTATTTTCCCTAGATAATTCTTTTCCTTTGGGTTCAAAATAGAAGACCCTCCAAACAAGTAGTAATCAAAGCAAATTATCATTGGCAACACAATCACGGCTCTTTGTGGGTTTCATGTGTTGTGAGTGTAGGTGTATATTTGTGGATGTGAGAACATTCATGGGAAGAGAGATGTAGTCCTAAGTACTCAGACTTATGAGTGTATATGTATGATAGTGTGTGCATGCTATGTGGAAGGATTTGCATGTACAGGCATATACATCAGTGAGATTATAGGAAAACAGATTTAAGGCTGAAAGGATTGTCTGGGCTATACAGGAGGAATCTGAGGTCCAAAGGGATGGTGAATATATGCTTCATTTCTATAATGCCCAGATCTGAGAGTCATAAAATCAGAGAATCTCAGCACTGGAAGATACCTCAAAAGTTTCTAGTCCAACATGTACCTAAGGAGAAAGCTTTCTGCCCCAACAAGACAATCTGTTCTATTTGGGGGACATTTTGACTTATTAGGGGATTTTTCTTAAATTGAACTGAAATCGACATTTCTGCAACTCAAGCTTATTCAACTGCAGGGGAAAACCAAAGTCATTAATGGGAGGGGGAGGAAGAGTAAAATAAGGTTCATTAATTGCAGGAGAGAAGAAGGGGTGGAGAGATGAGGCTCATTAATCCTGGGGGAGAATTGAGATCATTAATCCTGAGGGAGAATCATCTCATTCATCCCCAGGGAGAAATCAGACTGATTCATTACTCAGCTTTAATGATGACTTCATGATGGGAATGGACAAAGAGCCTTACAAGAGACAGGTTTCTATAAAATTAAAAAAAGAGAGTGTCTCCTGCTCAGGTTGGTTTGTGATGTTGCTGCTATATTATGGGCCTGGGCAGACTTCATCTGCGGCAGAAAGGAACAGGATCAAGATAGCCCAGCCAAGCCTACTTCACCTTCCTTGGCGTGGAGCCCTCTGCAATTTGCCTTCAGTCCCGGCCCTGGCTGGATGACAATCTAATTAGCCATGGGCTCTCTGAGATACTGTTGTCCTTTTCCTGAAACCACAGTGCTGCTGATGCCGTCATCCACAGACACATTTTTATTCGGCGTCTTGACAGAATTAATCCTGCTCTCCACAAGGTCAAGTACATTGTCCTTATCCTACGTTCTGAAATGTGCAATTCACTACCAGTGTATATGAGATCTGTCCCTACATCAGGCAGATTGGTCCTCTGAGCAAGTCCTCTAAGACTCGGTTTCCCCATCTATAAAATGAGGACATTGCCTTCCATGGTCTTTGAGACTCTAGTTTTAATATTGTCTTTTTTTCATTTTAGGTCTTCAAGTTGTGGATAAATAACTATCAGAGATATTGTAAAAGAGATTCCTAGTTAGATCTAGGATAGAGTACACAGATTCTTTGGTCCTTCTGCAACTCTATCCCATCATTCCCCTCTCTATCAGCACTGGTATTAGCAGTGGACACTGGTCTCAGACCTAGGGCTGCTACTTATGTGCTCTTGGAATTGAGAACAGAGGTCCCAAGGAGCTCTGATCCTGCCCAATACCCAGTTTCTTTTATTGTCCAGTTCTCCTTTCCTGAATTTGAGCTCCTGATTTGGCAAAAGTCAATTTTTATCAGTGATTTCATCCATCACACCAGTTTTTGTCTGATTTAGTGAGTGACTCTGTTCTACCCTTGAGCTTGTTTATAAGGAGATCTTATAAACCTCGGGGCTGGGAACTCTAGTAGTACAAGGGGCCAGGTTTTACCAGTCTGGAGTTATTTATAAGATTGAAAACTTTTAGAGATAGAATGGAATTAGAGGTCACCTTGTTCAGTCTCCTGCCAAGACTACATTTTTCTACATTGTTCTAATATATGCTCCTTTGCCCTTGAGTCTTCTGTTTTTCAAAATAAGCATCCCTAATTTTTCAGGTGATTTCTACATGGTCTGGACTCCATTTTCCCAACATCCTAGTCACTCTTTTGGATGCTTTGGATGGAGGTTGTGAATGGGGGGAGGTGGAAATCTCTTATCTGTTAATCACCGGAGTAGAAATCTCCCTAGCAAGAAAAATCCCTCAGCCAATGCAGATCAGCAATTATTTGGCAACCTAGGTAACTCTTAGAGAGTTACCTGGGGGACTGAGAGGTAAATGATTGCTTAAGGTCAAACAACCAATATGTATCAAAGGTTAGACTTGAACCCAGATCTTTTAACTGTCCATGTCAGCCCTCTGTATGCTACAAATGCTGCCTCTTGACTTATGATCATCGATATTATTGACTGATTCTGAAACTCTTTTGCTCAGAACTATAACCGATCAATACTCACTGTCTGGTTAGAGAAGAGGGCAGAAAAACTGTGTGTTGTCTCGCTGGTCTTTTATGAAAATCATGTCATGCTATTGACTCATATTAACCTTGCATTCCCCTAAAACACCCAGATTTTTTTCACATGAACTATTATTTGTCTACACCCCACTCCTCTTTCACTTAAGCTCAATGCTGGCACATTAATCTTTATCAAATATAATCTCATTAACTTTATCTGACTATTCCATCCATTCATGGTCTTTTTGAATCTCGATTCTCTAACTATTTAGAAGGACTCTGTGAGAACATACAGCCTGGTGCTCAGTGCCCATCAGGGACAAGAAGGAAAGAAGATGGACACAGTGACATATTCTCTGTGCTTTGCTCAGGTCATTAACTTACTTGGATTGCCCCTATGCCTTCACATGTCTAGGTCAAGCCAAGCTCCATGAAGCACCTTTCCAATCTCCTTTCCCTTCAGCCTACTGATACCTTCCTTCTCCAAGTTCATAATAATAGCATATAGTCCGTACTATTCATATTGGTGCTTACTAATACAAATTTCAAGATTAGAATGCCATTATTTCTGGCCAAACGCTGTTGTGAGATTTACTTGAGTAAACAGGAGGCAGTTTGAAGGTAGAAGTGACATAGATTGGTGGAGAGATGCAGTTTCTCCTAGACTGGAGTCAGGAGAGTCCAGTTCAAATCCAAGTTCTGATGCTTACTAGTTAAGTGACCTGGAGTAAGTGAACTGAACCTCTGGGAGTCTTCATTTCCTCATCTATAAAATGGAATACAAATATTTGCATGACACAAATCTTAGGATCTTTGTGAGGCAAGAACTTTGGAAATCTAAATGGGCAATAGAAATATAGTTTGTTGTTAGAGCAAGTTTCTTAACATGAGAATAAGTAATAATTTACGCCTGATTTTTAAACGAGAATCATCAAGTCAATAAGAAAACCAGCATGCGCTATCTAATAGAATTTTAGATTTGATTTTTAAAGTGGTCCAGAATTATAACTAGGATTCTTGAACCAGAAGAAAATTCAGTTGGTGGTTGGAAATAATGAATGGACTGATACCCCCAGAACCAGGAGGAGTGGATTCATTGTGCTCTGGGCTGAAAGAGATATAAATGGTGATCTCCACAAGAAAGAAGTGAACTTTTCCCTTCCCTGATGGTGCTTGTGAGATTAAAACCCTGATCAAAATCCACCTAGTTAACAGTGTAGTTATATACACAGCCATGTTAATTAGCCACGTGGAACTTGCCTTTCCTAATGTCATTCAAACAGTCAATACAGTCAGTGTTGTTCCAATGAACATCTTGTGTCATTGTGTGGTACTCAAGTGGGCTACAATATACATGTGGAGATCCTTTGGCTCATGGTTCTACAGATAGCAGGTTCATTGTCCTGGGAAGGGGGATCCTGGTGACACAATCATGTGAACAGTCTTGTTTCCCAAACCCAATAGGGAGCTTTTTGAGGGTACAGATTGTATTCCTTCCTTTTTTTCTCTCCCCACAATATGGCTAAACACAAGACTATGGTGATAAAGATGTATTGAATAGAACTCAACAAGAACAGACTATATTGTACTATGTAGAACCAGTGACAGCTGTGAAGACATCTGGATCCACACCCACTTGGGCTGCTAAAGTGCCCAGAGGCTTGGAGGGATGATAATCAGTTTTGTGCCAGAGGTAGCTTCTCTGCTGGACTCTGAGAGATCAAGGGCTAAGGGAACAGCAAAAGCAACTACTATGAGAAATAACATGTGCAAAAAGGATTCAGCACCATGTTTGAAAGACAGCGATGGAACAGAGCGGCACTAAGCAAGGGAGTTAATTAAGGAGGTAGAAGCTTCAGAGTTGGAGCACTTCAAAGCCAATGATTTTCAAGTTTTTTACTCCATTTGAGAGGCTGCAAGGAAACTTGATGTCCAGAATGTTTGTTATTTCAAATGATCTGAAATATTTGGAAAGGGAAATGGAAAGAAGAAGTGGCCCTTTTAAAAAGAGATTAAGTAAGAGATTATGCTGTCAGTACCCATTGGGAAAGATGCAGAACTGTCAGAGAACTTTCAGTGTTAATGAACAATTGATAAGGAAATAGAGAGAGAGAAAATGTCCCAGAAACACTGTGCTGGAAACTCTTGTGGCACTGAGAGGGGATGGGGTGCACAGATCTGTCTTCTCCAACCAAGAAAGGAACCAAAACACCCAATTCCACCAAAGAAGGTGATTAAAATGAGAAAAAAAAGGCATAAGATGAAAAATGCAGAAGTCCTTGAGTAAGTCAGATTACCCAGCAGGTCATTTGATAGCAATAGTGACAATTTGTATGTAGAAACTCAGTCACAACCATCTTGTGAAGTTCTTGTGAGGTCTGAAGGGCAAGTATGATCATCCCCATTTTACAGATTGAGGAAGTTGAGGCTTGGAGAATGCTTTGCCCATATTTATCCAACATATATATGTGTGTGTGTGTGTGTGTGTGTGTGCATATATATCTTACTTTGTATATATTTGTTTGCATATCATTTCATTCATTAGATTGTAAGCTCCTTAAGGGTAGGAACCTCTTTTGCTTCTAGCACAGTGCCTGGCATATAGTAATAACTTAATAAATGCTTGTTGACTGCCAGAAATTGTACTGCAACTTAAGTGGAAAGATGTGATTTTGGCAGCAAAGTTCAGAACCAGAGCAGCTAGGTTCAAATCCCAGCTCTGCCCTTTAGTGTCTATGTGAATAATCGCAACTTCTGGACTTCAATATCCTCATGAGTAAAAGGAGGTGATTGGACTGCATGACCTCTAGGGTCCCCATTAGTCCCAAATCCCTTCTCATAAAGGGGAAATCAGAAGAAAGGGATTGAAACCAGCTGAGTTCGCAGAATCCAAACTGTGCCTGTGTCCAACTTCTTTCAAATAACAATAGGACTTTGAATACTGTTCTTCTATGTCTCTCTCTCTTGTAGAACAGAGTCTGGTAATCACAGCATCACAAATTCTCAAATTAGAAGAGCCGTGAAGGGAACATGATGAGGAAAGGATTGTGGGATTACTGCTTTAGAGCTGGCACCAATATTAAGAGATCATTAAATCTAACCCCTCCAATGCTCTTGCATACCACTTGTTTGGAATCAATAGATCAGGATTCAGCTCCTAGTTTTGACTCCATGAGATTTGGGGCAAATTACTTCAACTCTTCTATTGGCTTCCTTTTCAGGAAGATAATGGGGTTGGACCAGATGGTCTCTAAGGCACTATTCACTCTAAATAGGATTCTAGGCGTGTAGATTTGAAACCGGGGTCATCTAACCCAAATTTCTAATTTTATAGATAAGGAAATGGAGCCAGGATACCAAGAAATGATGTAGATCCGAGTAAAAGGAAGCAGCTGCAGGAACCAAGAATGTTCTTTGCCTCCCTTGGATTCTCTCACCGTAGAGTCTGTAATGCTATTTATTCACTTGGGAGTCTGGTTGGGAATGGAGACAATAGTCACCAATGGTTACCTAACTATACCTTTTAGCTCAATGATTGGCAGGGCCAAAAAAAATCCCCAACAACCAAAAAAACAAGCAAAACAAAACCCACTTTAACTGCATAGGAAATTCTGGGTGTATTTCCCGTTGGTGGAATGCATACTTCTTATCTCAAGCCAAAGCATAAATTCCTTGAGGCTAGGGTTCAAGGTCTACCTCTCACCCAGGATTAGACTAACAATAATGATTCTGATGATGATGATTGTAAAAAAATAATAATAATAACTTATTTATATAATGTTTTTTTCTCCCCAAGCTTTTCTTAACACTAGCCCCATGAGGCAAGATCACATAGCTAGTAGGTGACAGGGCAAAACCAAAACCTTTCCCCTCATTTCTGACTTGGAGCTCTTTCTGGGATCCCACACCAGAGGAAGATGTGCAGCCCTTCCTTCCTCTCTAAATGAAGCTATGTCCTACCAAGCCCCATCCCCCCAGCTAAGGCCTGCTCCCCTCCCCCAAGCTAGATTATGGGGGTGGGGATCCAAGCCAGTCTTTGTTAAAGGTTCATCTTCCCCGCACTGGCAAACATCCCCAGGAGAAGGAATAGCTCCAGTCTCTGGGTTTTTTCCTTGCTTTTAAAAAGAGTCAAAGACATAGAAAATATTTCTTCACCCCTTTTTATTAACTCTTCTCCAGCTTTTTGAAAATCCCTTGCTAGATTGTCTGGAAATTTCTTTTCCATCTTGAATACATCCTACTTCCATAACCTCCATTCACAATTGTATTCTTTAGCTCCTTCCTGTCCCCTACCCGAGGCTCTTGTCCTTCCTGTGGTCCAATGTGGCTCATTTTCCTGGACTGAGTGTGGGGGGTGTCAGGGAGTCATAGTATCATCACCCTGATATTGAGGCTTAGGAGAGAAATCTGTCTGGTTCTCGATTTGTGAGGAAAGAGCAAAGAGAGGGAGTTTAAGGGAGCTTAAAGATAGAAAGGGAGCTGGAATACTGAAAAGCTAGCCTTTCTCTCTTCTGTTTTTACACACACACACACACACACACACACACACACACACACACACACTCCCCTTGTCTTATCACCTCTCCTCTGAATCTCTCTGTTCCCCTCTTCCTTTCACCTTTCTCCCTCTCTCTAATTCTTTCTCTTGGCCCTCTGCCCTTTCCTCCTCTCTCCTTTCCCTCTCATCATCCTATTTCTCCCCTTTCCTTCTTCCTTCGCTTATTTCTTTCCTTCTTTCCCCACTTTTCTCTGTCCCCCATCCCTTTTTCATCTCTCTCCTCTTCCGAGTTTTCTACAAACCTTTCTCCTAACTATCCTATTCCCTTTTCCTTCTCCTTCTCCTTCTTTCTTCTTTCTCCCTCCCTCCTTTACTGTCCTTCCTTTTTTCTCTCCTTGACCTTGTTCTCTAGCCCTTTCCCTGTTCCCTGCCCCTCCTACCTTATTTGCTTCCCATCCTTTTTCTCTTTTCTCTCACCTTCCTGTCTTCCCTCTCCTTTGCTCTCTCATCCCTGCAGAATCAAGGCAATTCACCAAATATTTATAGAACACCTATTCTAAACAAGCACTTATGCACAGTCCTGGGATACAGAGACACATAAAACAATTTTTGCTCTTCAAGAGCTTCCAGTCTCAGAGAGGGATAACAAATGCACACAAATACTACAAGTTCAAATCTTTTTAAGTACATTGGAGAGAAGAAATAGGGAGAGAGGAGAGATTATAGAAGAAGTGAGGTATGCAGTAGGTAGACAGCTAGACTTAGAGTCAAGAAAATCTGAATATAAATCCAGCCTCAAGCACTTGCTTTCCATATGATCCTGAGTAAATCAATATCTGCTTCTTTTTCTTCATCTATAAAATGGGAATAATGATAACATCAGCTTCCCAGGGTTGTTGTGAGGATAAAATAAGATAAAATTTGTAAAGCACTTTATAAAAGTGTTTAAAGCATCATATAAATGCTGTTTATTATTATCATCATCATTTGGACAGTAGGCAGATTAGCAGTTAGCTGAGGGATGGATTTGAGAAGGGAAGTAGGAGGCTATTTTACTAGTCCAGATTTAGGGCCAAACCTAGAGTGTTGGCACTGAGACTGGAAAGGAGAGAGTGGATGTAACAAATGTGATGAAATTAGCTTCACATTTACGAAAGTAAATTCCTATTATTATTCTTATTTTATAGATTAGAAAACTGAGGCTCAGAACTTAATACATTCTTAATACCTTGTAATACAATGTAATGTATAATTAAAAGAACTCTGAGGTACCGCTACATACCTCTCAGAATAGCTAAGATGACAGGAAAAGATAATGATGAATGTTGAAGGAGGTGTGGGAATTCTGGGACACTAAGTACAATATAAGTATTGTTAATTTCATAACATGAAGTTGAGAAGTGGGCAAATTAGGAGTTGATTTCAGAGTATAGATAGGACATTTCAGTTAGAAATGTGGAAATGGAATTTAAGGGGCAGGTTAGGGCCAAAGTTATGAACTTGGAAGTAATCTATATGGAAATGATAATTGAAGGTATGGAAGTGAATGAGATCATAGAGGGAGAGAGGAAAGGGAAGGGAGAAAGAGGGGAAGAGACAAGAAAGAATAAGAGGGAAGGGAAGGGGAAGTGAAAGGAGAAAAGAAAGAAAGGTGGTAAGGGAAAAGATACTATGGAGAAAAAGAGAATATTTGAAAACAAAATCTTAGAGAACTCTAATATTTTAGGATTGAATGGGAGGAAGATGAGTAACTAGCAAAAGAGACAGGAGTGTTCATAGATATAGGAAGAGAACCCTAAAAGTAGTGTATGATAGAAGCCTAAGGAAGAGTCTAAATCTAGACCCTAAGGTGTGGATATAGCCAGTGGCAGGAACTGCAGAGAAGTTAAAGAGAACAAAGGCAGGAAAAAAAAAGATGACAGAACTTGGCAATTCTGAGATCATTAAGAGAGCAACTTGAGTAGAAACAGAAAGAGAGGGGAAGAAGCCAGATGATAAGAAATTGAAGAGAGACTGATAGTTGAGGCATTGTTTCAAGTAAGGGTCCACTGAGATCTTCTCAAAAGAAATGATTCCTTTATCCAGGGCAGAAGACTAGAGCCAATGGTTTATCAAGCTGGCTCCCTCCTGAGCTCTGAGGTTCAGGGATTTTGGCATCCCAGAATGTATCTGTTCCAAGTCCATCCTTGTTGGACAAAACTGAAATAATTGTATTAATTAAGCCCCCAAGGGAACCAGCTTGCAGGAACCTGACAGGCCAGTGAGCTGGCAAGCTGTGCTTTGCCAGACCCTGGGCTTCTTGTAATTAACTGACTAAATTTTCATTGCTCCTCTGAGAGTTAACCAGCAGAAAGAGAATAGCCTAGAATTGCATATGAGAACTACAGAAAATGACCAACACACCATTTTTAATATTTCCTCAGCCTCTGACACAAGTGAGTCAACTTCTACATCACATGGGAGCTTTAACACATGTGGTTGTCACTTGTACATATCTGGTGTTCCACTGGGGCTAATTATCTTTGGATGGGGCAGGAGGGCCATCTGCTATTTGAATGGGAATGTTCAATCAATCACATGAGCAGTGTCCTTACACAAGGCTGTCATCCCACAACATCATGCCAGATGAGTCCAATCTAGCACAGTATTCAAATGTTACAGAACACCAGCATTATCCATGCCATTGGATAAGTTTCTAAATGTAATCATAAGTATGATTATTGGAGCCTAGCTTTAGAGCTGGAAAGGTCTTTAGAAATCATCTAATTCTAAGTGGACAGAGCATAAGAACAGACAATTTTCAGATGAAGAAATTGAGATCATTTCTAGCCATATGAAAAGATTCTCTAAATCACTATTGATCAGAGAAATGCAAATTAAGACAACTCTGAGGTACTGCTATCTACCTCTCAGATTAGCTAAAATAACAGGAAAAGATAATGATTAATGTTGAAGGAAATGTGGGAAAACTGGGACCCTGATACATTGTTGGTAGAGCTGTGAATAGATCCAACCATTTTAGAGAGCAATTTGGAACTATGCCCAAAAGGCTTTCAAACTGTGCATACCCCTTGATCCAGCTGTGTTTCTACTGGGCTTATATCCCAAAGAAATTGTTTTTTTTTTATTAAAGCTTTTTATTTACAAAACATATGCATGGGTAATTTTTTCAACATTTATCCTTGCAAAACCTTTTGTTCCAAAATTTCTCCTACTTCCCCCCACCCCTCCCCTACCTGTCAGGTAGTCTCATCCATGTTAGATATGTTAAAATTCATGTTAAATCCAATATATGTATACATATTTATACAGTTATCTTGATGCACAAGGAAAATCAGATAAAGAAGAAAGGACAAAAAAGCTGAGAAAGAAAACAAAATGCAAGCAAATAACAGAAAGAGTGAGAATACTATGTTGTAGTCCACATTCTGTTCCTATGGTTCTCTCTCTGGGTGTAGATGGCTTTCCATCACTGAACAAGTTTGAATCATCTCATTGTTGGAAAGAGCCACGTTCATCAGAATTGATCATCATATAGTCTTCTTGTTGCTGTGTATAATGATCTCCTGGTTCTGCTTATTTCACTCAGCATCAGTTTGTGTAAGTCTCTCCAAGCCTCTCTGAAATCAACCTGCTGGTCATTTCTTATAGAACAATATATTCCATAATATTCATATACCACAATTTATTCAACCATTCTCCAGCTGATTGACATTCACTCAGTTTCCAATTTCTCTCCACTACAAAAAGGACTGCCACAAACATTTTGGCACATACAGGTCCCTTTCCCTTCTTTAGCATCTCTTTGGGGTATAAGCCCAGTAGTAGCACTGCTGGGTCAAAGAGTATGCACAGTTTGATAACTTTTTGAGCATAGTTCCAAATTGCTGTCCAGAATGGCTGGATTCATTCACAACTCCACCAACAATGTGTCAGTGTCCCAGTTTTCCCACATCCTCTCCAACATTTATCATTATCTTTTCCCATCATCTTAGCCAATCTGACAGATATGTAGTGGGACCTCAGAGTTGTCTTAATTTGCATTTTTCTGATCAATAGTGATTTGGAGCATCTTTTCATGTGATTACAAATAGTTTCAATTTCTTCATCTGAAAATTGTCTGTTTATATCCTTTGACCATTTATCAATTGAAGAATGGCTTGAACTATTATAAATTTGAGTCAATTCTCTTTATATTTTAGAAATGAGGCCTTTATCAGAACCTTTGGATGTAAAGATGTTTTCCCAGTTTATTGTTTCCCTTCTACTTGTCTGTATTAAGTTTTGTGTAGAGGGCTGGAACTCTGGAGAAGTATAAACAAGGTGTTAACTCAATGGAATTGATGAGAATCTGATGGTTTTCTCTTTCACACATATTCAGTATGTTGTAATGATGTAATTGTACTAAGGTATATAAGGGCTGAGAAGGAGTAAAAATGGGACATTCTATTTTTGACCATCCTCCTGGTGGCTCTTCTGCCTCCTGCACTAAGGTTAAGAGTGGGTTAGACTATGACAACAGAGACTGTAAAGGAGATATGAAGGAGGCAATAAAGACTCTAGACTCTATTCCTGATCATTTTCATGGACCAAGGCCCGTCCAAAGGACCTCCAGAAAGCTAGCCTGAACATTACAGTTTTATTTGTGCAAATTTTTTTAAACTTAATATGATCAAAATTATCTATTTTGTGTTTAATAATGATCTCTAATTCTTCTTTGGTCACAAATTCCTTTTTCCTCCACACATCTAAGAGTTAAACTATCCTATGTTCTTCTATCATTATGTCTAGATCATGAACCCATTTAGATCTTATCTTGGTATACTTGGTATTAGGTGTGAGTCTATGCCTATTTTCTGCCATAATAGTTTCCAATTTCCCCAGCAGTTTTTGTCAAATAGTGAATTCTTATCCCCAAAGCTGGGGTCTTTGGGTTTGTCAAATATTAGATTGCTATAGTCATTGACTATCTTGTTCTGTGAAGCTAACCTATTCTATTGATTAACTTCTCTATTTTTTAGTCAGTACCAAATGGTTTTGGTGACCACTGCTTTATAATATAGTTTTAGATCTGGTGCAGCTACGCCACCTTCATTTGCTTTTCTCTTCATTAATTCCTTTGAAATTTTTGACTTTTTGTTCTTCCAGATTAATTTTGTTATTTTTTCTAGGTCAGTAAAATAGTTTCTGGGGAGTTTGATTGGTATAGCACTAAATAATTAGATCAATTTAGGGAGTATTGTCATCTTTATTATATTTGCTTGACCTATCCAAGAGCATTTGATTTTTTTCCAATTGTTTAGATCTGACTTTATGTGTGTGGAAAGTGTTTTGTAGTTTTGCTCATATAGTTCCTGACTTTCCCTTGGCAGATAGATTCCTAACTATTTTATACTATCAACAGTTATTTTAAATGGAATTTCTCTTTGTATCTCTTGCTTTTGGATTTTGTTAGTGATGTATAAGAATGCTGATGACTTATGTGGGTTTATTTTGTATTCTGCAACTTTGCTAAAGTTGTGGATTACTTCTAATAGTTTTTTAGTTGATTCTGTTGGGTTCTCTAAGTATACCATCATATCATCTGCAAAGAGTGATAATTTGGTTTTCTTCTCTTATTGCCAAAGCTAGCATTTCTAATACAATATTGAATAGTAATGGTAATAGTGGGCAACCTTGTTTCACCCCCAAAGAGATCTTAAAGGAAGGAAAGGGACCCACATGTGCAAAAATGTTTGTAGCAGCCCTTTTTGTGGTAACAAGAAACTGGAAACTGAGTGAATGTTCATCAGTTAGAGAATGGCTGAATAAATTATGGCATATAAATGTTATGGAATATTATTGTTTTCTAAGAAATGAGCAGCAGGATACTTTCAGAGAGGCTTGGAGAAACCTACATGAACTGATGCTGAGTGAAATGAGGAGAACCAGGAGATCATTGTACACAGCAACAGCAAGATTATATGATGATCAATTTTGATGGATGTGGCTCTCTTGAACAATGAGATGATTCAGACCAGTTCAAATGGAATTGTGATGAAGAGAGCCATCTACATACAGAGGGAGGACTATAGGGACTGACTGTGGATCACAACAGGGTATTTTCACTCTTTCTGTTGTTTGCTTGCATTTTGTTTTCTTTCTCGTTTTTTTTCCTTTTTTTGAGATGATTTTTCTTGTGTAGCAAGATAACTGTGGGAATATGTGTAGAAGAATTGCACATGCTTAATATATATTGGAATAATTGCCATTTAGGAAAAGGGGTGGAGGGACAGGAGGGGAAAAAATTGGAACACAAGGTTTTGCAAGGGTAAATGTTGAAAATGATATATGCATATATATCATGCATATGTTTTGAAAATAAAAAGCTTTAATAATAAAAAACTTTTTTGAAAAAAATGAAATTATCTAATCTAATCCCTTCATCTGGATATTCTTTCTTTCTCTCTCTCTCTCTCTCTTTCTTTTTCTCTCTCTCTCTCTTTATCTACCTATCTATCTACCTACCTATCTATCTCTATATCTCTCTAAATATTTATCCACCCATATCTATCTATATTTAACTGTATCTATCAATATCTATATCTGTCCACCCATATATATCTATATTTATCTCTATCTATCTATCATCTACCTCTCCACCTATTAATCTATCCATTTAGCCAACATGTTTATTTATTCAGTCACCCATTTGTTTATACTTTCACTTTCTATTTTCTTTGTATTTATCTGTTTATGCTTTATATTGTTTCTTGGGCTTTCCCCCCATTTTACTTTATTTTCATTCTGAACTTTCTAGACACCAAATGAAATGAGCACTTCCATATATATTACACAGCAAACGGATTCTTGGCAAAAGAACAAAACAAAACAAAACAAAAAGTAAAGAGAATAGTCTTCGACTTAAGTAGACTACTGAGGAATATAATGAACTTGTTTTTATTTTATTTTATTTTATTTTTATTTAATAGCCTTTTATTTACAGGTTATATGCATGGGTAACTTTACAGCATTAACAATTGCTAAACCTCTTGTTCCAATTTTTCACCTCTTACCCCCCACCTCCTCCCTCGGATGGCAGGATGACCAGTAGATGTTAAATACATTAAAATATATATTAGATACACAATAAGTATACATGACCAAAACGTTATTTTGCTGTACAAAAAGAATCAGACTTTGAAATATTGTACAATTAGCTTGTGAAGGAAATCAAAAATGCAGGTGTGCATAAATATAGGGATTGGGAATTCAATGTAATGGTTTTTAGTTATCTCCCAGAGTTCTTTCTCTGGGCGTAGCTGGTTCAGTTCATTACTGCTCCATTGGAAATGATTTGGTTGATCTCCTTGCTGAGAATGGTGAACTTGTTTTTAGACATGCATGTTGACTTTAAGGTGCTGGTGGTGCACACAAGTGGGAGATGTCCTGTAGTTAGCTTAAGAGATGGGAGTGGAGCTCAGAAAAAAGGTTAGGATTCGAGTTTAAGGGCATTTAAAGGGATAACCTAGAAGGCAGCACTAAAAACAATAAGGAAAGATATCAAAAGCCAAATCCAGGCTTGAAAGCAGGAAAGACTTCCTAATAATTCAAGTTCTCTCACAGTGGAATGGTTTGCTTCAAAGAGGTAAAGAATACTTTCTCAGTGAAGGTCTTCAAATAAAGGCTGGATGATCATTTGTTAGGCATGCTGTTGTAGATAGGTATGATCAGGCATATGTTGGATTGTCACTGAATCACTGATGTCACCGAAATCCTTTCCAATTTCAGAATTCTATGATTCCAAATGTATTGAACTTTCTACCCCTCCAATATTCTCTCTGTTTCTCTCTCTCCCCCCTCTCTCTCTGTTTCTCTCTTCTTTCTTCCCTTTCTCCCTCTTTCTCTCCCTCTCTCCCACCTTCACTCCCATCTTACCCCTCTCCCTCCCTCTCTCTCCCTTCCTTTCTCCCTCCTTCCTTCCTTCTCTCCCTCCCTCCCTTCCCCTTCTCTCTTTTTTCCCTTCTGTCATTATCTCTCTCTTCTTTTCTCTATTCCCTTTCTCCCCTTCTGTCCTCTTTCTCTGTAACACTCAGCCCTAATTAGTGTACACACTATTGACAGATAATGTGTCTTCTCTGGAATATCATGAATCTGTCTCCTTCGTGGTCTTTCCCACACATTCAATATTTTTAGGCCATTACATTATCCTGTTAAACCCAGAGCACTGAGGAAGGAAATAAATCATCCAATTAGCAAGTAAATATCTTAATTGTTACTCAGGTGGGCAGAAATAAAGGACAAATATCCAGTTGCTATTTGAACACTTCCATTTTGGGGGGAAACTTATTATCTTACACATCCAACAATTGGTCAGATGAACCATTGAGCTTCCAGAAAGCTTTCAATGACTAGTGATAAAGGAATGGAAAGCTAGGTTTAGTCTGTGCTCCCATATTTAATATGGTCCATTCTATAGAATTCAACACTTAGCACAAATCTGTCATGTATTGATTTAAAGTTGTATGAGTTTTTTTCTCCTCAGATAGACTATGAAGTCTCCTTAACCTTTTCCCATTCCCTTAATATGCCTAATATGCACGCACATAGCCCTCTGCTTTTGTCTCTTAATCATGACCTTACAGCATCTCTTTTAATCAAACCCTCCCAAATATCACCTCTAGTTCTAATCTCTTTCATGAACCCAGTTCTACATCTGTATCTGGACATATTCAGCCCCTCAAACTCCACATGTTCCAGATCTTTCCCCCAAAAAAAACTTGCTCCTCTTTCTGATTTGACTTTTGGTGAGTTGTGTTATTACCATCTTGCCAGTCAACCAGGCTGAGAGTCTGAGAGTTTGATGTTGTTCTCTCCCTCCCTCAGCCCCACATCCAATCAATTACCAAAATTTGTGGATTTTGCCCTCCAATATCTCCCATCATCTATCTCCTCCTTCCCATTCCCATTCATCCTTTGGTAACCCAACACTTGCCACCTTTCCCATGTACTACTGCAAAAACCTCCTAACTGGTCTTCTTGCCTCCAATCTCCTCTCCCTGCAATCCATCTTTTACATGTGGTCAGATGAATCTTTCTAAAGCATCCCATTGACCATATTCTGAGGTACCTAAGTGATACAGTAAATAGGATCCTGGGTCTCGAGTCAAGAAGACCTGAATTCAAATCTAGCCTCACTTATTGTCTTGATATGTATCCTTAACTTCTTTGTCTCATTTTCCTCAACTGTAAAATGGGAAATAACAAAGGCATCTCTCCACAGTTTGTTGTGAGGATCAAATGAGATATTTGTAAAGCACTCAGCACATAGGAGAATCTATATGAATGCTATTGTTTGCTGTTTTTATTGTAATTATTGTATGCCTCCTTGTTCAGAAATCACCAAGGGCTCTTTGTTGCTTACCATACAAAGTCTAAATGCTTTAGCAAGGCATTTAAAGGTCTCCACAATTTGGTTCTAAACTGTTTTTCAAGTTTTTTTTCTCCTGCTTCCATACACATACTTGATACTACAGTCAAATAGAACTACAAGCCATAGTCCCCTGCCTCTGGGATTTTGCCTGTGCTATTTCCTACGCCTAGAACACAGTCAATCATCTAATAAACATTTATTAAGTGTTTTCTATGTGCTAAGAATGATCTTTAGTGCTAAAAATAAAGACAGCAGATAGTTCCTGCTTTTAAGGTGCTCATGAGAGATCACATATGTTCTCCCAACATAGCCATCTTTTGTAATCCTACCTTTTTTTTATTTCCAAATCAAATTTCACCTAATCCTTAAACCTGCCTCTTCTTCCGAAAATCCTATGCTTTGTATATCCCTCTGCCCAATCCACCCCACTCCAAATATGGCATTTATCACATCTCACAATGTAGTTACTTGTCCCTATGTCTTATTTACAACCTCCCCCACTAGATTGTGAGCTCATTAAAGGTCTGCATACAACAAGCACTCAATTCATGTTTGTCTAATGAGTGGCTGTGAAATGTTGATTCCATGAATGAATAAAAGATGGATGCATGAATGGATGGGTGAGTGGGTAGATGGAATTACAGTAACTAAGGGCTCAAATTGTCTATATGGGAAATACCCTATTTCTTGATGGTATATTTCCTTGGGCAAGGTGAATGAGGAAGATGTGGACAAGAACCAGATTGGATTCAAATAAAATTGGCAGTGATCATATGAGATGACTGGGTGGACAGAGTGATTTGACCCCATGGTAAAGCAGCTCTGTCCGTGAAGGACCATTGGCTAAAACCAAAGATGTCACCCCTGGACAATGGTGTGAGAGCTTCAGGCATGCTGGAGGAGGGACCTAACAATCCATTCTCGATGCTCCCTTTTTCCGAAGGCTTGCCTTCAAAGGAGAATGAGATTGAGCTAATCAACACTTCCCACAAGGTCTGCTTGGAAGATCTTGCTGTGATTAGCAAGGAGAGCTGCTTGGCAGATGAAATCCCTCATGCCTGCAGCTCCAGAGATGGCAGAGAGAGCTCTGTTCTGATATTCCATTTCTTCTCAATGTGAATCTGCACTCCCAAAGCAAAGCTGTCATGGTTTTTTTTTATTTTTTATTTTTTTGGTTTGTTTGTTTTTTTGCCACTCATGCTCACAGAATGATGCCTTTTGTTCCTTCCTGAAAGTAAATGCTATCACTCCAGCTTCCTGCTGAAGAATTTGTTGTCCTGTGCACAAAATAGGAATTAACTCTTCTTGCTCTCTGGAAAGACTAATTAAATTTCAGTGTTCTGATGGTCCCTGTCAGTGTATCTAGTGGGTCTCTAGACTTACAGTGTCTGTCAGATATAGTGTCAGTTCCTCTAGTTTCCCATTGGTCTCTCCAGCCCAGGACACCTCTTTTTTTTAACCTCTTTTAGGGGCACTGAGGGATGTGCTATGGAAAGCCAAGATCACCCTTCATGAATGAGGGAGCATTTATTCCAAATCACTCTTAAAGCTCTAAGCTGAAGAAAGGATGATTTGCCCTGTCACCTCCCTCCGAAGGAAGTTTTCATTTACAACTATAGAATCTCACCCAAAGAGATTATAAAGAAGGGAAAGGGACCTGTATGCGCACGAATGTTTGTGGCAGCCCTTTTTGTAGTGGCTAAAAACTGGAAACTGAATGGATGCCCATCAGTTAGAGAATGGCTGAATAAATTGTGGTATATGAATATTATGGAATATTACTGTTCTGTAAGAAATGACCAACAGGATGATTTCAGAAAGGCCTGGAGAGACTTACACGAACTGATGCTGAGTGAAATGAGCAGGACCAGGAGATCATTATATACTTCAACAACAATAGTATATGATGACCAGTTCTGATGGACCAGGCCATCCTCAGCAACGAGATCAACCAAATCATTTCTAATGGAGCAGTAATGAACTGAACTAGCTACGCCCAGAGAAAGAACTCTGGGAGATGACTAAAAACCATTACATTGAATTCCCAATCCCTATATTTATGCCCACCTGCATTTTTGATTTCCTTCACAAGCTAATTGTACAATATTTCAGAGTCTGATTCTTATCGTACAGCAAAATAACGTTTTGGTCATGTATACTTATTGTGTATCTAATTTATATTTTAATATATTTAACATCTACTGGTCATCCTGCCATCTAGGGGAGGGGGTGGGGGGGTAAGAGGTGAAAAATTGGAACAAGAGGTTTGGCAATTGTTAATGCTGTAAAGTTACCCATGCATATATCCTGTAAATAAAAGGCTATTAAATAAAAAAAAAAAAAGAAAGAAATAACAGCAAAAAAAAAAAAAAAAAAAAAAAAAAAAAAAGAACTATAGAATCTCAGAGCTGGAAGAAGGCTTGTTTGAATACAGAATTTTCTCTAAGACATCCTTGAAAAATAGGCATCCATATTTTACATGATTGTACACGTATAACTGTTATCTGATTGCTTTCTGTCTGGTGGGAACAAAGAGAGAAAATTTGGAACTTAAACTTTTTTTCAAGAAAAAATGTTTTAACTTGTAATTGGGAAAATAGTATCTTTTAAAAAACTTTTTATTTTCAAAATATATGCAGAGATCGTTTTCAGCATTCACCCTTGCAAAATCTTGTACTCTAAACTTTTTCTCCCTCCCCAAGTAATCCAATAGACATTAAACATGTGCAGTTCTTCTATACATATTTCCACATTAATCATGTTGCACAAGAAAAATCAGATCAAAAAGGAAAAAAATGAACAAGATAAACTCACTCCCCACATTTATCTCTTTGAGTGCAAATAACTCTCTCCATTTCAAGAATATTGGAACTGGCTTGAATCACCTCGCTGTTAAAAAAGAGCCACGTCCATCAGAATTGATCCTTGTACAATATTGTTGTTATTGTGTACAATGATCTCCTGGTTCCACTCACTTCACTTAGCATCAGTTCATGTAAGTCTCTCCAGGCCTTTCTGAAATCATCCTGCTGGTCATTTCTTACAGAACAATAATATTCCATAACATTCAAATGCCATAACTTATTCAGCCATGTTCCAACTTATGGACATCCACTCAGGTTCCAGAGTTCCTTGCTACCACAAAAAGGGCTGCCACAAAAATTTTTGCACATGTGGATCCTTTCCCTTTTTATGATCTCTTTAGGATGCAGGCCCAGTAGAGACAAATCTGTATCAAAGGTATACACAGTTTGATAGCCTTTTAGGCATAGTTCCATATTATTCTCCAGAATGGCTGGATCAGTTCACAATTCCACCAACAATATATTAGTGTCCCAATCTTCCCATACCCCCTCCAACATTCATCATTTTCTTTTCTTCTCATCTTAGACAATCTGAGAAGTGTGTAGAGATACCTCAAAGTTGTCTTAATTTGCATTTCTCTGATCAATAGTGACTTAGAGCATTTTTTCATTTGACTAGAAATACTTTAATTTCTTCATCTGAAAATTGTCTGTTCATATCCTTTGACCACTTATCAATTGGAGAATAACTTGTTTTCTTATAAATTTGGGTCAATTCTCTATATATTTTAGAAATGAGGCCTTTATCAGAATCCTTGGATATAAATATTTTTCCCAGTTCACTGCTTCCATTCTAATCTTATTTGCATTGGCTTTGCTTGTACAAAACCTTTTTAATTTATTATAATAAAAATTACTCATTTTGCATTCCATAATGTACTCTAATTCTTCTTTGACCACAAATTCCTTCCTTCTCACAGATCTGAGAAGTAACTATATTTGTTTTTCTCATTTGCTTACAATACCACTCTTTATGTCTAAATCATGAACCCATTTAGATCTTATCTTGGTATAGGGTGTTAGATGTGGGTGAGTGCCTAGTTTCTGCCATACTAATTTCTAAATTTCCCAACAATTTTTGTCAAATAATGAGTTATTTTCCCAGAAGCTGGGATCTTTCTGTTTGTCAAACACTAGGTTATTATTATCATTAACTATTGTGTCCTGTGAACTTAACCTATTCCACTGATCGACTACTCTAAAATAAAATGTTATCTATAAAAATAATAAAAGAAAAAAACTAGTCATCCAACTTTACTGGAAGACCTCTAGTAATCAAAGATTCATTACCTCTTCATGCCTCCCATTCCATTTTGGGAAATTATTCGTTATTTTTTCTCACATAGAATCAAAATCTGTCTCCATGCAACTTCCACCCATCAGAGACCAAGTAGAACAAGTCCCATACATGAGAACCCCTCACATATATAAAGATACTTGCTGGTAGACTGTAAGCTTCTCAAAAGGTATTTTTGTTATTATAGTTCTGGGATCTCACACAATGTTATATGCAGTAGATATTTAATAAATATTAGTTAAATTGATGTCTCATCTAACTTTCTCTTTCCTAGGCTAACCATCCCTTGCTCCTACAGTCTTTCTTCATGTTTTCCAGTCTTTTTCGTCCTGGCCACCATCAATATCCTTCCTAAAATATGGCACCTGAAATTAAACCTAATGCTTCAGATGTGCATGACCCAGGGTGGAGAATAGCACTTTGCTCTGGACACTTTGCATCTTCATGCTACCATTAAGTCTATTTTTGTTTTCTGAGTCATGTTACTGCTGAATCATCCTGAGTGTGTGATATCATACCCTCAAGCCTTTATTTCTTTTGCTCATGGTCTGGTATCTAGGCATTCCTCCTTGACTCTGAACTGGGTACAATTGATTTTTTGAACCCTGATAATAGATATTTACATTGCCCTCTTTTGAATTTTGTTTTATAAATATAGATACTACAGCTTCACAACCTTTATATAGCAAGGGCCATACAAACATGCTGATCAGAGATCAGATCTGGAGATGTGAGATTATTAATGAATCCACAGTAGTGAGAAGTAATGTACTTCCCATGAAGTGTAGAGAGAGAAAAGCCAGGAGTTGAAAACTGGATCTTGGGGAATGTCCATATTTGGGGAAGAGGAGGAAGAGAAGCTCTTGAGGGAAATGAAGAGACAGGAGGATGACCAGAAGAGGAATGTATCATCAGAATATGGTTCCCCTTTCAGAATACATAAACTTCCCCTTATAACAAGATAACATTAAAAGGGGTTCAAATGAAGTATGAATATCCTCTTTGTCAGAGCTTTGTCAGATTTAATAGGTAATAAGTTCCTATCACTAGAGATATCAAAGAGAGACATTATGATCTCAAGGGTATTGTAGAGGGCATAACTGTCCAGAAACACATTGGAATAGAGACTTCTGGGGTCTCTCCCAACTCTGAAATTCTGTAGGATTCTAGTTCAGGACTAACTGACCTCTGGCTCCAAATCTATGAGGATTTGTAGAAAATACTCATGTTGAAACTGGCGACAAAATAAATCAGCATTGTTTTAGTGAGAGGGGTTATATTGGGGGGGGGATAGAGTAGATGCTGCTGCTGCTGTTAATACATTTTATATGAGCCATTTTCTGAATCACCTTTCATCTAAAATCATGAAGGCAAGGGAGGCTGAGGCAAGAGAGAAGATGAAACAAGATGAGCTGAGCTATGATACATAATTCCTCACAGATTTCCGCCCCCCCCCCCACACTTTTCTTCCTGCAGGCTTTGAACCCCTTTTGCAGGCTTAATTCAGCACATCTGACAGACTGTATTCCATTAGTCAGTAAACTCATCCTGTTGATCATAGTACAGTACTTTTCATATCTGGGCCCTTCTCTCCACTTCCACTGCACCATTTTTGTTCAGGTCCTCTTCACTTCTCATCCATCTGGCTTCCAAATTAGCTTTTCTACCTTTAGTCTCTCCTCTCTCTTACTTTTTCTTCATTAGGCTGCTAAGGTTAATTTTCTTTAAATGTTTTTCAGATTACATTATCCCTTTGTTCAAAAAGTTCAATTGTGTAACTGGATTAGTAAAATCCAGACTTAATTAAGTTGACATTCGAGGTCCTCCATGTTTTGTTCCCAATTCATTTTCTAGCCTTATTTCCATCTCCATACTCTGCGTATCAAGTTGACCAAAGAGCTGACCATTTCCTACCCTTAGTCAATGATTTCCTGCTTCCCTGCATTTGCTTACACCATTCCCTCTATCTAGAATTCCATCCACCACTGCTACCTCCCAATGGAGGAATCTGGAATATGAGTCATATCTGTACCAGGCTGGAAACTCGACATCACCTCTGTATTATAATACCCAGGATGTTTGCCTGATGTCAGTTCCTCCCCCATCTGAATCCACTGCCTAAAGAGCAATTCAAAACCTTGGGAATGATACTCTACTGGTGGGAGAAATCCAGACTTCTGGAAATGTGGCACCATAGAGAGTCTGGACAGGAAGAGATTAGAGAGATCATTGAGGAAAAGCCACTCATTTTACAAATGGAGAATCTATGGCTCAGAATGCCTTTTTCTAATTAGGAATTGGCTGACATCAGCTACAAACTCAGGTCCCCTGATATCCTGCCCAGGGTTCTTCCTATGATAAAAGCAAGGTCTAAACATTAATGGAAAAGGTATTTTTAAAATGGAACTGTATTTTCCTTCTGCATTTGCCTGCATCCCACCCTGAGCCCCCCAAGCCAGGAACAGGTTTCCAGCAAGAATTTTACATTTAACTTAGATGTAGATGATGACCAAATGCTCTAATAATGTCGTCCAAATGAAAGGCTGGGCCACTTCAGGTTGCTAGAAATGCAGATTTCAGATGATTCTCTGTAGATATCTAGCCACGAAAGATCTTTTAGCATCCCTCTGCTGGCCCATGTAGTGGGAAGAACAACGGATCTGGAGCCAGAGGACCTGGGTTTGAGTCCCCCATCTGGTACTATGTGACAATGGGCCCCTCTCTGAGCTTCAGTTTCCCTTCCAACTCTAAAGCCTGGAATAGCCAACTGAGGGGCCAAGAGAAAATGCAATATCCCACTGAAAGATATTTTCAAATGGCATCAGGCACATGCCCTGAAGCCAGAGCACCTGTTTAAGCTGTTTTTCCAGGCCGAGGGCAGATTCTGCAAAGTGCCTCCCAGGCTCTGAATCAACAATCTTCTTTCTGGCTCAGTTATTTTTCAAGGCTTCTGCCAGCATGCGGTGGACTTGTCTCATTACTCTGTGAGATTTCCAACAGGGCTTCCCCCAGCAGCCCCATAGCTCCAGTGCCACTGAGTCAGCTCGGTGTTTTCTTGCAGATGCCCGAATTTCCGAACTGGAAGGGACCAGACTTCAGAGGACTTTTGGTCCAATTTGAAACTGCCTAAGATTCCCTTCAATCACATTTTTTTTTAGCCTTCTGATGGGGAGAGGAAGATTGTGGCCATAGCAAACTGAGGTAGGTTACATTTTGGGAAATGGAACCTAGAGGGCAGGAAATTTTTCCTCAAATCATATATAAATAGGCCCTTTTGCAGCTTCCATTCTAGTCCTGCCCTTTAAACATGAAGGAACAAGTCTAATCTCTTTTCTATAGAATAGCCCTTTAAATATTTGGAGATAGCTAAATGTCCCACCTAAATACTCACAAGAGAAATTTAGAACTATACCCAAAGGGCTACAAAACTGTGCAAACCCTTTGATCCAGTAATAACATTACAAGAGCTGTATCCCAAAGAGCTCATAAAAGAGAAAGAACCCACATGTACCAAAAATATGTATAGCTGCTCTTTTTGTGCTGGCAAAGAATTGGAAATTGAAGGGATGCCCATAAACTGGGGAATGACTGAGTAAGTTGTGGTATGGGTATGTAATGGAATATTATTGTGTTATAAGAAATGATAAGCTGATTCTTCTTGTGCAGCATGATAAATGTGGAAATATATATAAAAGAATTGCACATGTTTAATATATATGGGATTACTTTCTATCTAGAGAAGGGGAAAGGGGAAGGGAGGAAGAAAAATTTGGAACACAAGATTTTGCAAGGATGGATCCTGAAAACTCTCTTTGTATATAGTTTGAAAATAAAAGGCTTTTATTCATTCATCCATTCATTTATTTATTTCTTTTTGCTGAGACAATTAAAGTTAAGTGACTTGCTCAGGGTCACACAGCTAGGACGTATTAAGTATCTGAGATCAGATTTGAACTCAGGTCCTCCTGACTTCAGAACTGATGCTCTATCCACTGAGCTATTCACCTGACTACCCCAAAACATTTATTTTTTTTTAAAGAAATGATAAGCAGGCAGATTTCAGAAAAATCTGGGAAGATTTACATGAATTGATGATAAATGAATGAAGTGAACAGAACCAGGAGAACATTGTACACAGTAACAGCAACATTATGCATTGATCAGCTATGTAGACTTAGCTCTTCTCTGCAATACTATGATCCAGAACAGTTCCAAAAGATTCATGATGGAAAATGTTGATTACATCCAGAGAAAGGACTATGAAGTCTGAATACATATCAAAACATACTTTTTCACTTTTTTCCCTTCCTTTTTCCTCCTCCTCCTCCCTAATATAGCAAGAGATCTTATATATTACATATGTACAATCATATTAAACATGTTGCCACATTAGTCATGTTGTAAAAGAAGAATTGGAACAAAAAAGGAAAAAAGGAAAGAAAGTGTTCCTAAGTGGATGTCCATAAGTTAACAAAACATTATGTGATCTGATCAGATTAGATCACAGGGACTATAACCTCCTCATAGCTGGACATTGTGCTTCTTCATGTAGACTAATAGGAAGTTAGACTTTGTGGATGTTGCATCACAATGCTGACCCATGGAGCTTGTAGATCACTCAGACCTCAGACTTTCAGATCTTAGTCATATGAACTGCCATTTAACTATGCCATATTAAGGAAACATTATTATTTTTGGGGGGGAAGACAATTAAGTGGGGCTAAGTGACTTGTCCATGGTCATACAGCTAGTCATATATTTAGTGTCAAATGCACAGTGTCACGTCCTCCTGACTCCAAGTTGATGCTCTATCATTGCATTACCTTGCTGTCCCAAAAGCTGATTTTTTAAACTCAATTGAAAATGCCATTTAAATATCATCTTGTTAGATTCAATCTACATCAGCTGGGACAGATCTTTTATGGATCCTGATTTCTATTATCTAGTAGGTTACTAACTCTTTTAGCTTTGTGTCATCTGCAAATTTCGTTCGTACCTTTATCTAAGAGCTTATAAGAGGGAGGTCAAGTGATACTCCTGAAAACCTTTTTCACCTCCTCCCCCGAGCTCAGTTGATAAAATCACAGAAAGATATTAATGTACGAAATGAAGAACAAATAAGTGTTCCCCTCCTTTTTTAAAGTGTGAAATTTTCCTTAATGGAACTGGAGGGCAATTTATATCATAGCTGGTTGTGTAATAATCATACCCCTAGTAGTTCTTAAGAAAAGTTAAGTTGCTGGTGATGATGGAGGTGGGAGATGAAAGATAAGAGATAGAGAAAATTGAATGTCAGAGAAGATGATGCTAAGTGTGGTGCATTGAATAAAGTGCCAGGTCTGGAATCAGGAAAACCTGAATTCAAATTTGATCTCAGACACTTAGTAGTTGTGTGAGCATGTGTAAACATGCTATTAACCCTGTTTTCCTCAGTCTCCTCATCTGTAAAATGAACTGCAGAAGAAAATGTCAAATTACTCCAGTATCTTTGCCAAAAACAAACAAACACCAAATGGGATTTTGAAGAATCAGACATGACTAGAACAACTGAAGATGATTCCAAGGAGTGAAAGAGAAGAGAGCCAACTATGGATTCAAAAGAAAATTAGTTTTGGCATTTGGGAGTTGAGCTGCGGAGAAAAACAAGTGCCGGGAATCCAGCTGAGTGACTTGCCCAGAAGAGATGTCGTATACCACGGGGAGCATATGAAAGCAGTCTCGTATTGGGTGCTTGAGTTACCTTGTCCGTATGTGCTCCTGACAAATATACCTCGTTACTAGCGTACTCTAAGCTTATATCTACTCTTTCCACTGAAAATATATGCATTTGTGAGAGAATAGACCCCAACTTTATAAAGAAGATTCATTTTTAGCTACTATTCTTATTTTGACATTTTGGTAAATATCTCAGCTTTGAGCTAATCCTATCTACTAGATGATTATTAAAGGAAAGAGAACCAATATGGGGAGGGGGTTTGTGAACTAAAGCTTCGGGAGAGTCTTTGAACCTGAAGTAGTAGTTGCCCTCTTGGAAACCCAGCCTGCATAATGAGAATTCCAGGTTCAGAAGAAATAGCTCCAGAGCGGGTGCTGTGTCATTTTTGAAAATATTAAACATCATAAGTCCAAATATAGATCCCCTCTATGAGTGACCTCTTTTGAGTTGACATAAATCTATTAACGATCGTTCTTTAAATTCAGTCATTCAATCAGCCCTGAAAACACCTAACTGTACTATTTGCCAGTTCATCTGTTCATCTTGCTTGCAAGAATAACATGAAATGTTATTCATTATTTTGCTAAAATCAAGGCAAATTATATTTATGGGATTTCCCTGGTCTATCAATCTAGATACTCAATCAAAAGGTGAAGGCCATCTCCAGTCATCCTGAACTATATCTGGCTACTGGACCCAGATGGCTCTGGAGGAGAAAATGAGACAGGTGACCTTGTACAGCCCTCTCTCATTTAATCCAATTAAATCCAATTGTGTGTCATGGAATCACCTCCCTGATGTCATGATCCTCTTCAAGAACGAAGGACAAACAATAACAATTAAAAGTCAAAATTTAGTCCATAGGATTCTAACTCTTCTTTCTCTGAACTCTTTGATATTTCTTCTTACAATATCTAGTAGAGCTCCTGCCAGGGCTAATCTTCTCCATCCCAAATTCTAAGTGTTCCTCCTATATACTCCATTGCAACATTCCCATTGCTTCTATCCAAAAACCAGTTCCTCTTTTTCAGTGGGAATCAGGGATGTATCAGGGATCATAGTCAGGGATGTGCTGACAAATGTTTAACAAATGTTTCCAGGGGGAAAAATTAGCACGACATACTTTTAAGTATAATCTATACTATTAACACTTTCTTAAGTCTAGACAATTCACAAGACAATAAAACAAATCCTGATTGTTTACCAGTCTGCAGGTATAAATGCTCACATTGAAAATGGGAGGTAAACAAATGGCTTGCTGAAGAACCCTCTCAGCTGGCTTCTATATATCCTTGATGAGATCCTGAATAGTAGTCTTTCTTGATGATTTTTTCATATTTTGAAGGGTTAAACTGTCATCAAAGGAAAAGATTTAACATTCCACTTTTGAAAGTTAGAAACTAAAACTCCAAGTCATATACTTTGTTCTACTCAGATGTTCAAATGAAAATATTTTAACAGAAAATGCTACTCTTAATCCCTTTATCCATGCTGTTTCTTTCAAATAAGGTATATACTTCCAGGGTCATATTCCAGTAATGAGTCCTTATTTTACCAAGACTTAATCATATCATATCTTAATCAAATATTAAAGGGGTCAAATTTACCCCTTTGGTATATTTAGTTTCCTCTACATTATATCTCTGTTTTGTGCACTTGAATACAAACATCTAAGGTCATGTTTTGGGTTTTTTTTTTTTTGGCTATTTCTTTGTTGGACTGTTATCTACTCTGAATTCTTAGGCATCTCTCCTAATATTCTTCTTCCTTTATTGTCACTACTCTCTGTGGAAATTAGAGTATTTGTGAAGGCATCCTCCTCTTTCCTTTTCATTAAATGTCCTTTTTAATTAGATTTGCAAGATACCAAGCAAAATACATTCTTAATATCAATTGTTGGAAGCACTCCATCCCTGGCTAGAAAACTGTCAGTCCTACATTTTAAACACTGCAGAAATTTCCATCCTAATTTTAAATTCATCATCTTCTTAACGAGCTATTTACTTTCCAAATCTCTCTTTTCTGAAGCCTTTGCCTTCAGCTGATGATAGGAATGAAAATACCACCTATTTCTCTTTAAGTCTTCACTTTCCTTCCGGTCTAAGACTCTGCAATCTTTATCAATATTTTCTACATCTTTTTTGGTGATATCATTCATTTTCATGTGAATCCCCTAGAAGTAAATATTAGCCATCAGATTTGACAAGACATGGTTGGTTTTCTGAAATGTACTGGGTTCCTTCCTCAAAAAAAGAACAGATTATTCTTTGGTTAATATTTAATTAATATTCAATATATCCAGCAGCAGGGAGTCACTAGATTCCATTATTGGTGTCTTCTACTGATCATTACTGCATGCACTCTCAACCCCTGGAGACCCAGATCATCCTTTGGAGAAGAAGAAGTTAATTCCTCCTTAGAGTTTATCTCCCACCTCTTTGGGAAAAGCTTCTTACTAATTAACAAAATCTAATAGCACATTCTCTTTTCCTCCTCTGTCGCATTGTTCAACAATACTGATATGTCTTTTTCCTTCTTTGCTTTTTTTCACTTGTGTTTTCACATTAAAAATGAGCTTGGCAATGTCAAAAGCCCTTGAGAAGACCATCAGTGCACCACTAAAGGGAGTCTGGTCCATCTGCACGTCTTTGAGGACCTGCTATTAAGGTTTTACTGAGGTAAATAATTTCAATTATGTCCCTTCTTCATTGTGTGAATTTGGGAAAATTATATCAGATTATTGGGCCTCAGATACTTCTCTGTTCTGCATGTCCCAAAAGTCATTCAATTTTAATATAAATATATATATATATTCTACAAATATATAAATTCTACAAACTTTTAAAAAACCCAATATTTGAAAGGTTCATTATTTAAAATTTATTGATATGTTTCTTGTTAAAATTCAACATAACTACCATCTTGTGCTATATGTTTTTTTAACTTTGTAAAAATTTCAGCAGCTGCTCTGTGACTCAAAAGAATTGCATTTGTAATTCTAACTTTAATATAATAAAAAATGGATGAGGTTTTAGCTCATGCACAACACTTTTCATGTGACCCCACAGGAATCTAATTGGTAACCAAGGAGGCCAAACAAGAGGACTTACCCTCCTAATGTATGGGTCTGAGAAGACATTATCCAGAAATTGTGACATATATTGTGCATAATGACAGGATATCATATTGCTCAAATTAAAATTTTAATTTAAAATTCACAAAACCCAATACATATAAAACAAATCTAAATTATTAAACTTTCAAAGAATTTTTTTGTAAGTTGGTGCTTCTGAAATTTTATGAAAGTTTAAAATAACACTAAAACTTTTGGGACATCTTATATAAAGCAATGTATGGAGAAGAAATTGCCTCATTACTGGGTTGACCCCTTCATTAATGTTCTAAACTCTGGGCAGAGTGAAGCCCAAATGTTCAGTGGTATAACTTTGAATCTTAGTGTCTTATGCCCCTTCTCTGCCATCTTTTCCATGTAACTTAATTTCAGCATCTGCCTTCTTCGTTGTTCTACAAGACCTAAAAGGGAATTTTAAACCCTTTCAGTGGAATTGAATGAGCTCTGGACTCTAGGAATCAGAGAATTGGAAGGAACTTAGAGGTATCTAGTCCAACCATTCCTGTCCTATCTATAATACCCACCTCTGAAAATGGTCTGGATTTTACTTGAAAAACTTTAGTAACGGGAGCTTCCTTTCTCATGGGACATCGCTCTCCGCTTTGAGAGATGATATAATTGTTGGGGATATGAAATATACCCTCCATGCTCCACCCCACACTATTTCGCCTAGTTCTGCCTTCTGGAACCACAAAGAGCAAACCTAATGCTTCTTCCACATGACAGCTATTCATTTTAATACTGAAGATAGCTTGAAAATATCTCCTCTAAATCTTTTCTGCAAATTATATAGCCCCTATTCCTTCAGCCAATCTTTGTACATCATGTTTTCCCAAACCCTATTATCCTTCTCTGTACATCTGCCAGTTTGTCCTTGTCTTTTCTAAACTGTAGTGCCCAGAACTAAACATAATACTCAAGATAAGGTCCAGGGCAGAGGACAGTGTAATTATCATTTCCCTAGTTCCAAAAACTCTGTTTCTCCTAACGTTACTAAGAAATCATTAAGAATTATTTAAATTAGGAAATTAACATTATTAAGAAATTATAAAAAAATTAAGAAACATTACAAGTTTGGAGGTTTGGTTATTGTTTTTTGTAGCTTTTGTTTTGGGGAGGAAGGAGAGGAAGGGATGCTGTATTTTACCATTGATTCATTTTGACCTTGAAAGGTCTTTTTAACTAAAGTTTTATTTAGCCACACCTTCCTCTTGTTATACCTGATTTTGGAAGCCAATTATAGAACTTTTCACTTATCTCAATGAAATATAATTGAGATAAGTGAAAAGTTCTATAATTCATCTATATTTCATCTTTTAAAATTAACTCATCATTCTAGTTTATCTAGATCTTTTTTGAATTCCCAATCTGTTCTTCTATATGCTTCATGTCATCCATGAATTTATATTTTTAAAAAATCCTTCCATGTCTTCATTCAAGCCAAAGCTTGGGAACTTTTAGAAAAGCAAGGGATGGAGGAGAAAAGGAAATAGTATGGATGAGCATAACTGGAGGGAACTGATGTGGCTTAGACACTGAATATTCAGGGACCAATCAGGTTTGCCTGAAGCAACCTGGGGACTTAAACTGGGCCATGAAAGACAGGTACGTGAATAGTCATAGAAACTAGGGAAATCTTTCTAGCATGGAGAAACTGGCAGGAGACAAAGTTTGGAAATGGAAATTGAGCTCAATATACTCAGGAATGATAAAGAGAATAGTGTGTAACAAAAGGAAAAGAATGAGATTAATTGGAAAAGAATGTTGAAGCCAAATTGTGGACAGCCATGAATATCAAGATAAGGAGTTATGGTGTCAATGGGAGCCATCAAAGATTTTTGAGCTAGAAAGTGACATGATGATTGTTAGAATGTACAGGCAGCTTCTATAGAATGAGCTAGAAAATGAAAAACTAGAGATAGGGAAACCATTTAAGAAAAAGTCGAAAAAATAAAGAGAAAAATTAAGAGAAAAGCCTGAATTAGGGGAGGAGCTACAGAAGTGTTAAAAGAAAAGTACAACAGAGACGTATCTGAGGTCCAATAATCTGATATCATTTACCCAAGTTCACATAATGAGATAGAGACCTAATTGGAACTATTTATCTCAATAAAACCCCAACAGCAGGTCCTCAAAAGCTGATTCAACTGCACCAAACTCTCTTTGGGGTACACTGATGGTCTTCTCAGGGGCCCTTAGTATTGCCAAGCTCATGTTTAATGTGAAAACACAAGTGAAATATCCTTGAGGTGTACTTGATGCGGTGTTGTCTTCCTGTAGCTCTTTGAAAACAGAGACTGCTTTCCTGAAGCTCTTTGAAAACAGAGACTGCTTTATTTTTGTCTTTGAATACCCAGCACCTAGCACAGTGTTTGTGGTGCGCATTAGCACTTAATAATGATTACTGATTAGCTGATTCATTATTGATTTGCTTAGTGACCTATTAAATCAGTTGCCAGATCTACCTTTGTGACATCTCTTGCATCTTATCCCTTCAGTCCATTCATGTAGCTACCACCTTAATTTAAGCCTTCTATCACCTCTTACCAAGTTGATTGAAACAGCCTCTTAATTGGTCTTTCTGATTCAATTCTGTCCCCATTCCAACTCCCCCTACACAACACTGCCAAAGGCAGATCTGGCCTTTGGCTGCATTATTTCTGTATTCAGTCAACACTGTTGTTCCCTATTGCCTCTAGGATCAGTCTAGCTTTTAAAGACCTCTACAACCTAACTTCAGCCCATCTTTGCAGACTCACTGGACACTATTTGCTTTCCTGCACTCACAATTCAGCCAAACGGTCCTTCTCTCCGTGCTTATATTCCATCTCTCATCATCCTGGTTTTCCCATTGTATCTAAAATGTCCTTCTTCCCTCTTTACCTCTCCCTCATAGAGTTTTAATCTTGATTTTCAATGTAGAACAAATACATTCTACCTGAAGACCTTCCCATGCTAGGTCCCTCTCTCCCAAACAACCCTGTATTTAACTACTCTGTATGTATTTAGATTTATTCATTTTCTATGTGGGCTATATATATGAAAATATAGATTTGTACTTGTGTTCTTTCCTGAAAATAGAGGCTATTCCTTTTTTTTTTTTTTTTTTTTTTTTTTTACTGTATGTTCCCAGCACTAGCATAATGTCTGGAGCATAATAGGAACTTAATAAGTGCTTGTTGATTTGACCAATAAAAACTTATTGATTGTTTGAGACTGTCCATAGTCTTTGAACTTATATTGACAGTGGGGGTTCAGTCCCTTCTGGTCAGTTTTTTTAAAGTTGTTATTGTTTTTTATTCTATTACGTTTTTGCCCATTTCTTTTTTTTTTTCTTTATAGATTTTATTCTTTTTTTTAATTGAAGCTTTTTATTTTTTTAAATAGCCTTTTATTTACAGGTTATATGCATGGGTGACTTTACAGCATTAATAATTGCCAAACCTCTTGTTCCAGTTTTTCTACCCTCCTTCCCCCCATCCCCTCCCCCAAATGGCAGGATGTCTGGTCAGTTTTTTTTTTTTTAAAAAACATGTTAAAATACATGTTAACGATACTGTATGAGGATGTATTCTGATGGAAGTGGATTTCTTCGACAAAGAGAAGATCTAACTCAGTTTCAATTGATCAAGGATGGACAGAAGCAGCTACACCCAAAGAAAGAACACTGGGAAATGAATGTAAACTGCTTGCATTTTTGTCTTTCTTCCCAGGTTATTTTTACCTTGTGAATCCAATTCTTCCTGTGCAACAAGTAAACTGTTCGGTTCTGCACACATAGATTGTATCTAGGATACACTGTGACATATTTAACTTGTATAGGACTGCTTGCCATCTGGGGGAGGGGTGAAGGGAGGGAGGGGAGAAGTCAGAACAGAAGTGAGTGCAAGGAATAATGTTGTAAAAAGAAAAAACTACCCAGGCATGGGCTCTGTCAATAAAAAGTTAAAAAAATATATATGTTAAATCCAATATAGGCATACATATTCATACAATTACCTTAATGAACAAAGAAAATCAAATGAAAAAAGTAAAAAAAAAAAATTAGAAAGAAAATAAAATTCAAGCAAACCACAAGAAAAGGAGTGAAAATGTTATGTTGTGATCCACCTTCAGTTCCCACAATCCACTCTCTGGGTGCAGATGGCTCTCTCCATCACAAATCTATTAAAACTGGCCTGAATCATCTCATTGTTGAAAAGAGCCACGTCCATCAGAATTGATCATCGTATAATCTTGCTGTTCCCTGGTCAGTCTCTAGATAGACCAGAAAAAGGCCACAGGGGAAAGAGGCAAGAGTGAGGGAACAAAGGCTGGGGAGAGCAACAGAAAGAACAAAGGTTTCTTGGTCTTTTCAATGATGAAGTCAAGAGCAGTCCTAGCACACCTTGGGGCATGGGAAGCTACATCAGGCAAGCTGTCACAGGAAGTCAGCATCACACTGTTAGGGAGAAGAAAATTTAAGTATTTGATTTGACATACTCTGGCCTGAGGCCAACTGCAAATCTCTCCCATGTCATAGCTTCACAATGGCCTTGACTACTTGGTCTCATGTTAATATGGCCTGTGTCCACACAGGCAGCCAGGAGCACCAGCAGTTATCCAGATAATTAGATCATTGTAGGCAGGAGGTGTAGAAAGCATTGGCCAAAAAGTTTTTGCATTTACCTTCTCTTTGCTCTCTTCCCATTGCCTATTTGGGATCTAGATTCTCTTGAATTGCTTCATTCCTCTGCATCATCCTGTCCATATTATGCAATTATAAGATGAAAGGTCTCTCATTCTACAAAGTCTAAAATGCTTTTTTCCCCTTGTCCATCAGCACCACAGCTGGGGTATTTCTGGTGGCCAAGGGGATCTGGCTAATGTGTTGTCCTCAAATCCTGGAACCACCTTCTCATGCACCTCCTGAAGAAACTGAGATCCAGAGGCAAAAACAATTTGCTAAAAGTCAAATAGCAAGTCAATGTCAGTTATTGTTTTATGCTTTACGTAAATGGACCATTCTGCAAACCTCTCCATAAAGATTTACCTCATGCGAATTTGCCCTTGGATGTAGGGAAGGAAGAGAAGAAGGGAGGCAGGAAGGGGGCAGCCCACTGGAGAAGGGAGGGGGCCAGCACACAGTTCAAAGACACTTGGGGATTGGGGATGAAGAAGTGGACACAGAGAGGAGAGGACAGATGGGCAGTACCCCAGCAGATGGGTAGAAGATAGAGACTTGGGGCAGACACATTGGCACTTGGGTAGAGAGAGGAAAGATTCTCTCTCAGGACTGGAAGTTTCAAGCCAAGCTCTCTATCCAGCAGTATGTGGTAGTCTCTCTGTGCATCTGTTCTTCTGTTTTCATTTGGAGGAGTTTTTCTAGGTTTTGGGGAGGACTGTGGGGGAAGATGGAAAGGAAGTCCAGAGAGCACTCAGAAAAGGGAAAGGAGAAGAGAGAGAGCAAAGTGCTACACAGAAAAATGAACATAGGCTTTTGTGTTGGGTTTGGGTTCGGGTTTTTTTCCTTAGAATGCAGATTTCTTTTGAAACCTTTTGCAAAATGTCATGATGCTAATTAACCTAAAGTGAGAACTGTCTGTATAGCTTCCTGTTCATCACAGTATGACAACATCTCATACTTTGAAGTGGGATTTTTTACCCCTTGATCAAAATGCCATCTCTCTTCAGGTCCAAGGATTCAAAGGATGGAAACCTCAACCAAACAAATCATTATTTTCCTATAAAACAGGGTACAAACCTTACAAAAAGATGAGTGTGCACTGGCTTGGAAGAGGGGGAGGACTCTGGGATCACCTTGAACCTAAAAAAGAGTCCCAATTTGAAGAAATAATTAAGCATTGAGAGCTAAGGAGAAAGGTCTACTGCAGGATGAGGTCAAGCCTAAGTGATATCCCATTCCACTGAACTTCTTTCTCAATTTAATTTCACTAGTTGTCCACTTGGGGAGGTAGAGATGGAAAAATGGTGTGGGGGTCCTCTTGATCATTATGAAAAATAAAAAGATACCATTCAAATACAATGCTTGCTTGTCCCTGAAAAACATAATGGCACTGCTGCTAAGGCCTACCATGAATGGACCTCTTGTTTGGTTCATCTGGATCACCTGTGCAAACAATGAGCCTGATATCAAGGTATCAAATCAAATTATCAAGGTCTAGCAGCTATTCTTCAAATACAACATTTCATCTCCAGACTATAGACATTTTCAGTGGCTGTTTCCTCATGCCTGGAATTCATGGGAATCCCTCTCATCTCTTCTTCCTGGCTCCCTGACTTCGTTCAAGTCCAGCTAAAATCCCACTTTCTTGCAAAAAACATTTTACCATTCCCTTTAATGCTAATGCTTTCCTTCTGAGTTTATCTCATTATCTATATCATGTTTGTAAATGATTATTTACATGTGTTCTTCTCTACTAGATTATGAATTCCTTGAAAGCAGAGGTTGGGTTTTGCTATATATATATATATATATATATATATATAGAGAGAGAGAGAGAGAGAGAGAGAGAGAGCGCTTAGCACAGTGAGTGGTACATAGTAGGTATTTTTTAAAAAAGGCTTATTAATTCAACTTTGCAGAACTTATCAAATCTAATCTTAGAGATAAAGTCTGTCACCCTCCCCCTGTTTTACTGATGAGGAATACTAAAGTCAGAGAGATCAAATACTTTTCCCAAGATCACTTGGGTGGTAAGTAGACATGGACAGTGGCCATGGGCTCTGAACCCAGATTATCTGACTCCAAATCCAGCATTCATCACACTACCCCAGGGCTGTGGCAATTCTTGGATTATTCCCTTTGTCTTAGGCTCCAAAATGGATATATTGGTTTAATGATATGGCTCAATTCTGGATTGAGCCTAAATCATTAGTATAGATGATTATTAGGTCTTCCTTTAAACTGGTAAATTCAAGCATTTTACACAATGCCTTGATACAGCAACATAGACAATCATCCTAAATCATTAAATGCAAAAAAAAAAATCCACTCTAGCATTTCCCCATTAATAACATTGACCCATTTGCTACTGAGATTCAACCAAAAGTGATTAAGAAAAAATTCAGTCACCTTATCCCAATTCAAATCTTTTTTCCCCACAGAATACAAAAACTAGCACAGGAACAGCTAACAAAGGGGAGATATGAGGCATTGTCCTGAATAGAGAAGGGTAAACAACCATGGTACTCTAGGGGTTAGCCCACAAAGTTAAAGAAGCCATGAGGGGTGGAAAGAACACTAGTTTTAAAATTGAGAGATTTCAGTTTGATATCAGGTCAATTTTACAGAATCTCAAAATTAGAAAGAGGTCATAGCTCATTGAACCCAAGTGATGCTGGAACATTAAGCTTTTCTACCAAGCTCTTAAGGTTCTGGCCACAAAATGACCGACTGACCTAAGGCTATCAGTGGTGGGAATTCACACCTGTTAGCTCAGTTCTACAGAGAGGAAACATTTAAGGGCCATTTTTATCCACTGTTCGTCCTTCCATCCTTTGGAGTCAAATAGAACTAAATCTAAACATTTCCTTAGCAAGTATTTAAGTACTTAAATACAGGCATCATAATCTCCAAGTGTTTTCTTTCTCCTCAGACAAAACATAGCTGGCTTTCCAACTGATTCTCATAGGTCTTGGTCTCCAATCTTCTCATCCCCTTTTTCTGATCACCTTCCTCTAAATTGACTCCAGTTTAAGTCCTTTTAAAAGTGTGGCACTTAAAACTGAACATAATTTTCTTAATCCTTCAAATCAAATATTCTTTTCTCCTGAAGTTACTAAGCTATACTCCTGCAGTGACTTTAAGAAGACTTAGATCTTCAATAAGGCTACTTGATCTCCCAACTGAAGGAAAAGCTCATATTTGTTAGAAGGGTTGGAGTATTTCCAAGTTGTAATTGTTAGAAAAGAACAATGTATTGGTTGGCTGAAGAACAATTTTCTCCATTTTTCTCTGAGATGCTTGAGAATGAAAGGATGATACACAATTACATTTGCTCCAGGACCCAACCAAAATAGCCTTCCTTTGGGTAAACAAAGATTGATTCTGCAACTATAGAATCTCATCTCAGGCCCAAACAAGAGCTACTTCTCCTTCCTAGAACAACTGACAAGGCTAAAGTCTTATGTACTAAGAGCTCACCAAGCTGAAAAGACCTTTTAAAAATCTCTTGTGAGAAAAACATTCTAAAATTTCTCTGCATAAAAATACACAACATCTATTTGTTCAATTAGGGGCTGATGTTTCAGAGATCTTATCAACACTTTATATTTCCTATGATCCAAGAATGATGTGAAATTCTTCAGGGAAGAGAAATTATAATACCAAAAAAATTATTTGGATAATTGTCTGGAGTTCCCATGATTGGCTTAATTTTGCCCTACCGATTCTTGGGTCCTGAAGCAGCCAGAAAAGGGGAAGTTTCATGCCAAAGTGTTCATTAATATCCTTGGATAATCTGTTCCTGAAAAACAAAGTTCACTCTGGCCCTCTCTTAGCAATTTTACTATGGAGTCACATTAATGTAAATAGATATTTCTGTTGTTTAGTTATTTTCAGTGATTTGCCATTTCCTTCTTCAGCTCATTTTACAGATGAGGAAACTAAGGCAAACAGGGTTAGATAACTTGCCCAGAATTACACATTTGAACTTAGGAGAAGTCTTTCTAATTCCAAACTTGGCACTCTATCTGCTATATACTTAGATGCTCACTCAGATTTTTTAGACATCCATTAGAAATCTTTATTGTGATATTTTACATGATTCCATATATATATCTATATATCTATATAGATATATATATATTATTGATAACAAATTGTTTGCTTTTTCAATGAATAGGGGAGGGGTTGGAAAGAAAGAGAAAATTTGAAACTTAAAATTTAAAAAGGAAAATAATGTTAAAAATAAATAAATAAATTTAAGATTTAAAAAAAATCTTTATTGTATATATTTTCTCTTTTCAATTAAGAAACCTGTTTAGAGGAAGATAAAATCAGATTGCTCTTGTGTCTCATTTCCTAATTATAGAAGAAAAAATGTTTTTTTCCAGTTTCCAGGTAACATTTATTAAATATTTACTATGTGTCAGGCAGTGTGCTAAAAAAAGATAAAAAACCATTAAAGAATTGCTGGTATTCATATCTGTATAAAATAGCATCAAGTACTGTTGGCCTCCTGGCCTGGTAGACTAGGTGCATTTTAGCTTTCTGAAAGTTTAGATTTGATTTTCCTCAATTTTCTTTTGTCCTTAAATATAACAGAGTAGTTAGAGTCAAATCTCCCTTCCTGAAAGAAACGTGAATAACAATAACTATAGATCTCTTGAAAGTTGCTCATCGTTTTTTCCCTCAGGTCATACTGGGTACATTCTGTATGGTGAGCTAATGAGATGTGTATCATTAGAGGGAATGACCACAGCTATGAGATCCCAGATCCACTCAATTCTATTAATGATTTATTTATCTATATACATGTTTCCTTCTAGTAGATTGTAAATTCTTTGTTTTTGTCTGTATCTCTGACGGTTGGCACAGTGGTTGGTTCATAGGAGGTTTTTAAGAAATGCATGAAAACAACAACAAAAGAGAAAATAAAATTGTGCCTTTGTTATTGTGTCACAAGATGTGACCATTATGAGGAATTTAGAGAAGTATAGGAAAATAGAGTATGGACATTCTCAAGAGAATATAGAGTTGATTCAGTGACACCAGATGTCCTTTCTGGTGAAGGCACAATCCCTGTACACTCCCCTGACACTCAGTAACTATCTTGAAAACAATTTTGGATCTATGGTTTCTGAAAGACCAAAGTTGGCTCCCTAAGGCAGGAGCACCAGGTCCCTGAAGGTCACGTCATCCTTCAAAAGTACAGAGGAGGGGCAGCTAGTTGGTGTAGTGGATAGAGCACCAGCCCTGAAGTCAGAAGGAACTGACAACCCTGGGGAAGTCACTTAACCCCAATTGCCTCAGGAAAAAAAGAAAGGGAAAAAAGTACAGAGAAAAAGACATCAAAGAGCCTGCAGTGGACAGTCCCTACTGCAGGCAGTATTGGGGCATTGCCCAGGGCATTTCCTACATGAGTCAGGGACCTGGACTGCACCGGAAGGGCAGGGGCAATTGGTGCTGACAGGTACAGGGAGGCACTGAAACTGTTACCTGGAGTCCTGTGCCAGTCCATCTTACCTTCTGAGCATGTAGCTGAGGCAAAAGAACTACCCATGTGGTTCAGTCTGGAGTAATTGGTACCTGTCAATAAATGTGCCCTGGTGCAAGAATTAGTTGAAGAATGAAGTAAAGAGAAACAAGAAAATGATATAAACAATGAACACAACAATGTTAATGGAGAGGACAAAACAATAAAACTCCAGGCTATGAAATTATAATAAGCAAACATGGCCACAGAGAAGAGTTGAGAAAATGCACCTCTTTCCCTTATTTGAAGAAAGGGAATGAAATATGTAAAAGACATGGTTGATAGATTGATTGTTTTTGCTAAACTGCTTTTTTTCCTCTTTTCTTTCTTTCTTTGTTCTTTATTACAAAGCATGCTAGCTAGGCAGAGAACAGATGGGAATATATTTGGAAATGAAACGGGTACTGAAACAAAATACATATCAATAATTTTCTTTAATTGTGCCTTTCCTTTTGTGGGTGGATAATGGTAGGGTTATAGTAGGTAATGGAATTAAATTCATTCTATAGAGCAGAGCTTCTTAAACTTTTTCCACTTAATGACCCTTTTTGCTATATAGATATATATAGATATAGATAGATATGTAAAATAGATATACAAATCAAATATTTACTGATAATAAATCATAATTTCACACTCCCATATTCAGTTACGAGACCCCATGTATCTTAAGTTTAAGAAACTGAGTCCTACAGAATAGCTCCTATATGATGCCTCTTTCCAATTTTAACAATGAGCATTTTCAAGTTTTTCTTTTTTTATTAGGAAGATTCAAAATACTTTCATTAGTAGGTTAGTTACTTTTAAATAAGTTTACTTGGAAGCTGTCTACATGTCTCAGATCTTGGACTGATCCATGGGGACTCTGAGACTGGTGATCAAAATTCCTTTCTGATTTTCAGGTGCAGTTTAGATAAAATGAAAAAATTTTGGTTGACCAACCATAGTCATGGTTCTGGCCATAAATTCTTTTCCTTTGTCATCTGGATGAGCATCCAGATGCTTTTACGAGACACTGTACTAAGGGCTGAATAAGACAGCTTTTTTCCTTCAAGAAGTTTACTTTCCAGTAGAAGAAATAAAGCATGTGAACATATAAACTATAGTATTTCTTTAAAAAAAAAAAACTACCTATGAAGCCCAGATGTTCTTTTTTTTCCCCCAGAGGCAATTGGGGTTAAGTGACTTGCCCAAGGTCACACAGTTAGGCAATGTTAAATATCTGAGGTCAGATTTGAACTCAGATCCTTCTGACTTCAGGGCTAGTGCTCTATCCACTGCACCCCGTAGTTGCTTTTCAGATGTTATTTCTAAAACATATAACATCCTCTACTACTACTACTACTACTACTATTACTACTACTACTACTACTACTACTACTACTACTACTACTACTACTACAACACACAAGTTTAAGATGCTTTGGTTGGGTCTACCTTTGATGAAATGAAGAGAATAAATATTTAGCACCTAGTAAATGCCAGGCACTTTGCAAATATTATGTCATTTGATCCTCACAATCATCCTGTGAAGTGGGTGGTATCATTTTCCCCATTTTAACTGTAGAGAAAACATTGCCATCTTGACCTATCAGGAGGACCTATCAGGACTTGCACAGGAACACATTATAAGTAACTGAGGTTAGAATTGAACCTATCTTCTTTGACTTTAGGTACCATCTAGCTGATTCAGATGCTTAAAAAAAGTTGAAGTTTAAATCTGTGCTTCAGGAACAGTTGTTTTGAATTTGAGGATGAAAAGCTACCTTCACTGATGGAAATCACCTGATCATTTTTCAAACTGTCCACTCCACCCAACCTATGACTACAATCACATATTACTTTCCCAGAGTACTTCTAAATAGCTTTGAGATGGTTCATTTTCTCATCAAACCTGCCATTTGAATTAAAACAAACTTTTTTTCCATGAAAGACTAAGAGAAAGAATTAAAGATATATCTAATGAATTCAGAACCACTCATTTATCCATTCATTCAGTGTTTACTTATATGTGTGTAATAATGAGTAAGCATATTTATTACAATTTAGCTTGAAAGCTAATCATATGAATTTGCATTTTAGTGCTTTTGATTCTGAATCCCAAAGATAAAATTCCTAGGTGATCATAATACCAGGCATTTATATAATGCTTTAAGATTTCCAAAGTGCTTTATAGATATTATCACATTTAAACCTCACAACTTTGTGAGTTAAGTATGTTTGGTATTATCACCTTCATTTTACAAATGAGGAAATGGAGTCTTTGTAGTATAATATATCACTACCACTCTGTCCTTGTGTATCTGATTTTTTGTATCTAAGTTCCTGACATATTAATCATTACTACAGTATGTCTCAAAAAAAATCCTAGTATAGATTTAAGCAATTAAAGCTATAATGAGCTTTAAACTGCACTAAGATTTTTGAGACACCCTATTTATCTCATCATATTAAGTTAATTTGCCATTCTATGTCCATTGAGGTATATTTGGATCCTGTATCTGACATTCAATATACCTGTTCACTACTGCTTCCACTTTGTTTCATCTACAATTTTGATAAACAAAACACCTATGGCTAAATCTGAATCAATGATTAAAAAAATTGATAAAATAGAAAATCAATGAAAAAAATATTGGGATGTATACTCAAAGTATTCCACTAGAGATGTTCCATTCAGAATGAAATCAATCTATTAGTGACCTCTCTTTGAGTCAGTCATTCATTCATCCGGATTTGAAACCACCTAACTATTCTGTCATCTAGTCTCCATTGCAGTCTTGACCCATCAGGACAACATGAGATGTATTGTCACATGCTTTACAGACACATTGTATTTATAGCATTGCCCTGATCCATGGGTCTACTAACTCTGTCAAAAGAAAAAAAAGGAAATGAAATTAGTGTGGTATAATCTGCTCTTGATGAGTCTTAGTAACTGCCATTCCCCTTTCCAAAAGCTTATAAACTATCCCTTTGATAACACATTCTAGAATACTTCCAGGCATCCACAAGTGCACCTGTCCCTTCCTGGTTTGGAAAATCCAAGCATTTACCCATATCTACTTCTTAGACTGTGAGATCCTAGAGGGCAGGGCCAGAGTTCACTCCTCCTGTCTCCCCTCTAAAGATGGTCTACTCTTCCTGTTACTTCGGTCTACTACAGAGATCAGAGCTGACCACACACAAAAAAAAAAGATTTATGAGGCAATTCATTAAAACCTATTAGCTTTTAGAAAACTCTTCAGATATAATTCGTTGACTTGTCCATATATATTGAGAAGAAGCCAATAAACCAGTCCATTGTAAAGAGAATTTTGTGAGCAGCAGTAGAAAGGAAAGTAGGTGAGAGCTTTTACCTAAAACCTTGAATCCCTAATGTGGGAGGACACTTCAAAGTAGCCGTCATTTCTTGTGAAGCCCTGAAGAATGGCACTTCTCCTGCAGAGATGGAGCATTAGTTGATTAAACTGCAACTCAATTACAAATGTTTTAGCTCCAACATGGGAATAGAGTGGATGTAACACACTTCAACTGATAAAGTCATTTATTTTTTGCTTTGTTGGTTGGCAAGAAATTATAGTCAGGATTAAGCAAACAGCATTAGTTTTAATAGCTCCTGGATGACAGACGTTTCACAATAATCTTTTACAAACATCAGGGATGGGCTAGGCTGGTTTGGAAAAAATTGTGCACTTAATGCAAGGATGTAAAAGGGAACAGGGAATTAACAAAAAATAATTGAGATGAACATTAAAGTTCAAGGAAAATCAGACATGGAAAAGAATTTCAGATTTAGCAGCCCTAGACTCTAACCTGATGTGAGATCAGAAAAATCACATATATAATTCAAGGCAAAAATCTGCTTAAATTCCCTTAGTGTTGTCACCCATCCTCACTGTGTCAAGGTTATGGCTAAAGGTTTGTATAGGGGATGACCTATTTCTTAAACATCTAGAACCTTCAAGGAAATCAACTCTATGTTCTAAGTCCCCATCAATTTATAAGAAGTTTCAGAATAGACTAAAAGAAATGAGGTTGGCTAAGAGCAAAGGGGATGGATGAGAAGAAAGAAGTATAGAGAGGCAGATTGAAACTTAATGTAAGGAACAATTTCCTCACTATGGGAGCTGTCCAAAAAGTGAAAGGGCATGCCTTGAGAGATATTGAGTTCCCCATCATTTATGGTTTTTAAGTAGAGTCTGGATGGTCACTTGTCAGAGATGTTGTGGTAAAGATTCCTATTCAGATAGATCTTGAACTAGATGACCACTTTTAATGTTACTTCCAATTTTAAGATTCTATAATCTTTTCTTTTCTACCCAGTGGAGCCTCAAAAGATTTCACATCCCAGGGAAGGGAGGCCATCTTCAGTAGGGTTTGGATGCTGCCATCCTGCTTTATTTCTCTCCTAGTATTTATTATTTGCTCCAGTTTTTTTGAGATGATTGCTATTTTCCCCATAGAAAATCAACCAGTTTTTGCTTACAGTTCAGTGGATTTTAATCAGATTTTTAAAAAATGCTAAAGTGCATCTTGGTTGATCTTCTGAAATAAGATGTGCTCTAGAGGTTGATGGGGAAAACAAATCTGATTTGAGACAGAGACTGGCCAATGGGTACATCTGATCAAATGTTAAGTGGTTTTGTGGCAGCCAAGTCTCTCGAGGGGACATGGGTCATGGGAAACAGAGAAGTCTAAACAAATGAATGGATGGACAGAAAGAAGATCACAATGTGTGAGCCTGTGAAGGGTAAATTCTTGCAAAGAATGGAAATCATCAAAGAAAAGACTGGAGCTGTGGAGGTGGGAGAAGCTGGAAGGGTCAAGGGTCTAGAAGAGACAAAAGTATTCTTCATACTACGTGTACTAGAGGCACATTCTCTAGCAGATTCTTGAAGCAGGTAGAAGATGAATGATAGCTGACATTTTGATCATGCTTTGAAAATTGCCAAATGCTTTCTGTTATCTTATTGGATCCTTATTACAATCCTATGAAGTTTATAGCTACAGAACCTATAACAGTGCCTTGTATACAATAGGTACTTAATAAATACTGAAAGGGATTTTACAAACGAGAAGCTAGAAGCTCAGAGAGTTTAAATGACTTGCCTAGGGTGACACAGCTAGTAAGCATCAGAAGCAGAATTCAATGCCAGGTCAGACTCTTAAGGCCAGAATTCTTTCAACTGTACCATAACTCCTGGCAGAAAAATAACTCTTGAGTATTTATGTCCGTAATTATCTAAGCATTTAAATCAATTTCTGGTTTTTACCCTGTAGAGAATGGTACTATAAAATATTTTTATCTTTTTTAGATGATAGAGTTATCTATATATACATGTATATTTTATATTTGTGTTATCATGTTTTACTATTATCAGGTAAATATGTATCAGAAAATTATGAAATGAATCATTATATGATAATAATAACTGTAAGTCTGTACATTTTAAATAGCATTTGAATAAAAGTAAGATATCTGTTCCCTGTGCATAACTGCTAATGTTATTTCTAGACTCCAGGCCCCTTCCCTTTTGACTCCAACATTCTGAAAGCTAGAAGCAAGGGGCAGAGTGGGGACAGTGAGGAGAAAACTCTCCTTACTGCTTACCTTAGCTCGCATGGCTAGGGTAGAAGTGGTAGGATGAGGCACAAAATCCCACATATTAATACATTAAAGTGGAGCCTGTTATTGGAGCCTGTTATTTTCTTAAAAGGAAACCCAGAAAATATAAAGGTAGATAAATCTGTCAGAGGAAAAGTCAGATTGACATAGGTACACGCAGTAACAGGAAATCCAAACCTTGTTCTTGGTACCCATCCCATGAACTTCAAGTCTACCATCTTATTATTCTACTTGGCAAATACCAAGTTGAAAATCCCCCTAGTAATAAAATTTGGAGATCATCTCCCAGTGAAAACTCCTAAGGAAGATGGTTAGGGTACACCTACAGTGCCAGAAATCACCATAGAATCTGATGTCTGCTGAAGCTTTCAGAGCAACAGATGTTTTCATCTGTCCTTCAATACATTTCTGGATAAACAGTTCCACTAAGGATGAGGTCCAGGTGTGGAAGAATCATGAGGCCCAGCATGTCTCCAAATCTTGAGAGAGGTTTTATCAAGTCTTTTTCAGGAAATGGAGCAAAAAAGATCACACAAGTTGCGTGGGAAGGGGGGTGAGTTGTATCTGATTAGCTGTAATAAGCAAGATTTGAGGCTTTCTTAGCCCTACTTTCTCCCAGCTGGTTCCGATGCAGCCATAATCAGCTAGACAGACAACTGAATGAGACATCTGATCCTTCTAAGATGCTGTCACTACAAAAGGCATAAATCAGCAGACTGGCCTATGAGGATCTGGTCATCCTGACACCTGAGTTGGAATAGTTGATCAGGGGGACTGATCTGCCAGGTAACATACTGTTTGTGTCTGTCTGTCTTATGTGCATAGTTATGCATGGTTATAGAAGTGTGACACAGCAGAAAGGTGAAATCATTAGATTTTAAGTCTGAAGTCCCTAGGGTCGAATCTAACTTAGATACATGTGATTTGGGACAATCTCACCCAAGATTAATTTTCTTTATCTAATGGGAGGATTTGACTAGATGACCTCTAAGATTCCTTCCAGCTTTTTAGCATCTAAGATATCTAGGAGAAGTACTTACTTTAGGCAGAATTTTTAAATTCACATTCCAAGAGATACTTATTTGTTTTTGGAGACTATGAACTATATAAGGGGTCCAAGAATTTGAAATGAGTTCAAAGAATTTGAAAAGAGTTTGAAATGAGGAACCTGGTTCCTGTTGCTAATTCATTCTTGGGCCCATCTTCCTGCCTTCCTTCCTTCCTTCCTTCTTTCCTGCCTTCCTTCCTTCCTGCCTTCCTTCCTTCCTTCCTTCCTTTCTTTCTTCTTTCTTTCCTTCTTTTCTTCCTTCCTTCCTTCCTTTCTTCTTTTCTACTTTCCTTCCTTCTTTCCTTCCTTCCTTCCTTCTTTCCTTCCTTCCTTCCTTCTTTCCTTCCTTCCTTCCTTCTTTCCTTCCTTCCTTCCTTCTTTCCTTCCTTCCTTCCTTCCTTCCTTCCTTCCTTCCTTCCTTCCTTCCTTCCTTCCTTCCTTTCCTCTTTCTCTCTCCATCAGTATTTTGTAGGATCTGATCCTTTGGTGAAGGGCCCCTCCATACCTCCTCCCTCCATCTTCAGCATTCATTCTCTCTCATCTTGTCTCTCAGTGGAACTCTCAGGGCGGAGTGGTCCAATCACACACCAGCCCATCCAGGCTGAGAATTCCAACAGTGGAGCATAGGATGTTTGCAGTAGCTTTTCTGATGTAATCCAACAAGATCAACCCAAACCTCCCCTCAGAACAACAAACAGACTGAATAAATAGAGCAGGAGCCAGACTGGGCTACAACAGAAGCAGGTTGCTCCGATGCCCAGGGACCTCGGCTTACTCCTTCATACAACAGTGCTGTTCTAGGATAGAGGCCACAGTGTCTATACAAACAACATGCAGGATTGAGATGATTAAGCAGCTACAGAGTTCAAAAAAGGAACAGTCTGTCAATGAATATTTATTAAGAGCCTGTTATGTGCCAGACACTATGTTAGGCACAGAAGATACAGAAATCAAAAGGAAACAGCCTTGCCCTCAAGAAGTTTACATTCTAACACAGATATTAAGGAAGAAAAGATTTCCTTGACCTGAATTGCCAGGATTCACTTTCTATATGGCCCTGAGTCCACTGAATTCAATTCAAACATGGATCAGTAGCTTCAAGGCACCAGGGGAGCTGTCCAGCAGGCTCCCTGCTGGAACACATATATGTATCCCGAGGAAGACAATGGAGCTATGCAAAGCTTCATAGAATTCTTCAGCTGTAGCTGAGAATAACCCAAGAGCCGTATTTTGTCTGCATCCCTCCGAAAGGACAGCCTAGCCAGGCACATCCTTTGTGTCTTAACTCTTCAAAACGCCTGCACACGATTGTTGACCCTCTTTTCAAAATGTTTTATTTATGCCTTTTGTTTCCATATCACACTTCTTTCTTACCATGTCCTCTCCTTTCTCCTCCCATGAATCTTTCCTTGTAACAAAGAAAAAGAAACAGTTATAAAAAAATGAAACATTCTATACCCACAGTCCCCACTTCTTTACTGGAAGGAGAAAGGGCACCAGTTCTTTTCATTTGGACCTCACAGCATTCATTCATTTATTCAGTAGTCATGAATGAAATGCCTACTTTGCATCAGGCATTCTTCTAGATGGTGGGGATGCAAAGACAAAATCTAAACAATCCATTTTCTCAAAAAACACAGACATCCTATTGGGGCAAAACAATGAATATTTGCTGTTCATTCATTTCTGACTCTGACTCAATTTGGGATTTTATTGGTAAAGATATGGAATGGCTTGCTGTTTGCTTCTCCAGCTCATTTTACAGATGAGAAAACTGAGCAAAGTGACTTGCTCAGTGTCATACAGCTAGTAAATTGCTGAAGTTGGATTTGAACTCTGATCTTCTGAACTCTAGGCTTGGCACTCGCCCACAAACAAGTACAAAGATAGGTCAATAAAATATGTTCTATTAATTGATGGAGGGAGTTTCCTTGTCCAGAGATTTCCCTAGGCTACTAAAACCAGGAGTTCAGTCCTAGTATACTAAACAAAGTGTGGGATTTTCCACAGAAGTGGAAGGCTGGGGGCAAGCAATAAGAACAAGACCCTATAAGATAAACAAGGAATATGTCTATCTGATGAAAGAGCTTTAGCTCTGAAGTGGGACGATCTAGATTCAAATTCTCCCTCTGATGTTACTACCTTCATGACCTTCAAATCATTTAATCTCCTCAGGCCTCAGTTTCCCTATCTGTAAAATGAGAAATCCCTTCTAGCTATAGCTTTTATGACCTCATTTGACAGAGAGGAAACTGAGGCCCAGACTTGCCCAGGGTCATATAGCTGGAAGGAACTTCAGTCATCTAACCCTCTCACTTGAAGTATGAATCCTTACAACCTTTCCAACAAATGACTATTCCCCCCTAATTGAAGGTCTCTTATTAAGAGGGACTAGAATCTTGGAGCCCAATTCATCATCCATTGCATTGTTCCCCTCCATCTCAATGAAAGCGAATTGAAACTTGAGTCAAATCCATTTTCTCTCCTAATCTCTTCCTTAGAGCTCAAAGGGCATTTAGTTTACAATTCTCTTAAATAGAGTTATGTTACTGCTTATTGCAAGCTCCATGGGATCAGATACTTTGTATACTCCCTTTCCCAAGCTTTTGCATATAAGAAGCATTTAAAAGATGCTTGTTAAATGAAATACTTGTTTAATTCCTCTCAGCTGATTTAGCAAAGATGGCTGCCCACTGTGGGAGCACAGGGTGTGGTGGTGACCATACCAGAGCCAAAATCACAACTAGGTTTTTTTAGTGATCTCTGACCTATGCACTCATTTCCTTAGCAATACTTCCCCTGAATGATTAAAAAAAATAATAGATTTTTGACAAACTAATGAAATGAGAATAAAATGCCAAAAAGGAGAGGTACCTTGTTAGGAAATGTTGGGGTTTGGGTGAGATTTTGCCTTATTTTGTTTTGTGTTTGCTTTTTGGAAATAGTTCTCCCTCCTGCTCATTTAATAGAACACAGATCAGAAGGGCAGATGATTTTGTAAAGGGCCACAGTGAGACCCTTACTTTTTTGAAGCAAAATGTTGAGCTTTCCCAGTCACTCCCTTTCAATAGGGTGTAGGTGTGTACAACACTAACATCAGCAACTGTACCAATATAGGCTATTGACCACAGAACATCAGAGCTGGAAGGGATGTTAGAGATAGACCAGCTGATTCCACCTTCTCATTTTATAGATAGAGAAACTTAATTCCAGGGAAGAAAAAAATGATCCATCCAAGATCACATAGCAACTCAAGAATAGATCCAATATTAGAATTTATGTTCCAGGAATAAGGCAGACAATGCCTGTTATTCCATAGCAATACCAACAACCCAAAATTTCCTGGGAAATGGATCCTGAAAGATCACTGGAATTTGTTTATTGGTATCACCCTTTTGGTAACCCCCTCACTTTTTCCTCCGCAAAATTTTGTATTTTCTTTGTGTGTGTGTGTGTGTGTGTGTGTGTGTGTGTGTGTGTACATATATGTTCACTGAAGCTACTAAATTGTCCAGAAAACTTGGGAGAGACAAAGGTTTTGATTCTCTTTTATTTATTTTATTTTATTTGTTATCCCCATTTTAGAGTCTGAAAATTTTAAATACAGTTTATGGGAAGTAATGTGATTTGCAGACTTTTGCATAATTTTAAGGATAGGCTGTCTCTAAAGTCTCTGTGTGTATATACATATACACACTGTATTTATTTGTCAGTGTATAAATTGTATTTTGATGCTACAAAGTGAGTTTCTTGAGGACAGCAACTTGAGGCTAGTTTCATTTTGATCTTTTAATCCTCTACGCAATTCAAGGTATACAGTAGGAGCTTAATGAATGCCTTTGATGATGGATTGATACTAAAGTATATACCTGAAACATATGTCAACACATATAGAATGTACATTGACTTCTTGGAAATTCCAGAGAGAGGGGTTCCTTTATGGTTATTTAGAGAAACAACCTTGATGCTAGGACACAAGGGAAAAAAAAAAAAAAAACATAACTCTAGGCAATTACCTTGTTCGTCAAACCAAAGTCAGAGGTTTCAAAACCTCCAAATGAATCCTCAATTACAAATCATTTGAATGACTAATGTAATTAAATGTCTGAGCTTCATTAGCACAGATATTTGACCATACTCGATTTAAACTAGAAGGACAAAGCTTAACTTCATATTAAGTCATATACCCTCTTTGGATCTCAGTTTCCTCATCTGTAAAATTAGGAAGTTGGATCAGATGTTCTCTAAAATCTTTTCTAGCTCTGACATTCTGTGATCCTAAATCCTCATAATTAACCTTAAATCTCCATGTCCTTTGGACTAGGGAAATTTTCAGAGGAGGGAGACCCTGTTATAAGGTTTGAAATCTTCTGACTTAATCTAAGTAGATGAGAACTGCCACTGTTCACAATGAACCAAATTATATCTGAAGACCATGGAGAGCCCTGGTCCTGTCAGTCCTGCATCAGACCTTCCACTGAGAGAGAAAATCTGCAGAGCCCCAAGGTAGGCAAAGAGAGGGAAATGAAGGAGAATACTGCAGATCAATGCCAATCACTGGGCAATCCCTGGGGCAAGTGGAGTCTGGCACCCATCTGGAGCTGGTCCACAGCTAATGCTGAGTTAGAGCACGGAATGATGATTTCAGCCCACTTCAGGCGCTGTGATGGGGAGAGATTTGGAGGTATGCAGCTCCTTGCCTCACTTTACTTAAATTGTACCACAGATGCCATCTGCACTTAGGTTAAGTACCACACCTTGATTCTAACCCTAGGCCTAAGGGACTAGGAAGTGTCTCAGTCAGAACAGAAAAAGACCTTAGAGACAGCCTACCCTTAAAATTATGCAAAAATCTACAAAGCCCATTACTTCCCATAAACTGTATTGTAAAAATTTCCAACTCTACAATGGGGATAACAAATAAAACAAAATAAATAAAAGAGGACCAAAACTCTTGTCCCTCCCATGTTTCTCTGGACGTCGGGTCTGGACAATTTAGTAGCTGCAGTGAACATTTTAAGAATGGCTCAAAATCAAGGCATTCACTACAGGGGAGGTTGAACTGTTCTATTGTCTGTGACTGTGTCCAAAGCCCCACCAGTGTCAAGGTTGGGAAAAGGAATAGATTGTATGGGAGAATGGTTATGATGATGTATATATTGGGGACCGTTAAAAACAAGTTTGGGCTCACAGAGTCAATATATTTGCCAGGGCCTCCCTCCAATATAACCACATATTAATATATAAATAATGTCAAAATAATCAACTTACCACAGAAAAGAAATAGTTTAAAACCAGACAATTCTCTTTTTCCAGTACAAGGAATTTCCCTCCCCTCCCCTTTAAAGACAAAAATGTAACTTTGAAGGCCAGAGGCAGCTGGCCTTTTATCATTATGTTAATTTGCTCGTGTAAGTAACTGGGAGGAGGGAAAGGGTTGTTTTTTTAGGGCCATTGTCTTGACTTTTGCAGAGTCACCAAGCTCAGGGAAACAAGTCAGCTCTCAGTTTCATAAAATCCTTTGGCTTTTGCTAGGAAAAGGGAGAGGGGAGCAAACACCATGGGAACCAGAGATGCCACTGGGAACACAAAAGCCTGGGATACAATTCACCTTCAGAAAATGCGTTTGGGATTTGTAAAGAGAGGATGGGATTGAGAGAGCAAACCTCAGGAGAACAGGAGAAAGCCACCAGCCCACAACCAGAGATGATCCAACCCTTCTCCTTCTGGGAAGAGTGTATGGCGCAGCTGACTGATCTTTCCAGCAAGCTACAATAACCAGATTGTAACATTGCCCTTCCCCAGACATAGCCACAGCCTGACATCTCAGCCCTACAGGCCGGCTACTCTCAGCTCTTTTTTTCCCCTAGGAGATTAGAGCACTATCAGTATTTATGACTTGACGGTCAGAGCCTTACCCAACTTTGCTCAGCCCCAGATCCACCCTTCCATTCCACCCCGGAACCGGGGGAGGAAGTTACTCTTCAGTGTCCATAGGCTTGATCATCTGTTGTTGTGACCCTCTCCCCAATTCACACACGCTTTCAAACACACTCACATACATCCCAAACCTCCCTTTATTATTATTATTATTATTATTCTACTCCCACTATACAGACATTGATAAAGGGAAGCCAAGAGAATCCATTGTTGCTGCTTCCCTGTTGTAAATGGATCAGGGAGTGTCTGCCTTCCCATCATCTCTGCACAGCACAGGCCGATGAAGGATTTATTGTCAATATTTATTCCAAATATGAGGCAGGCTTAGCTGGATTGCAATGACAGACTCCAAGCACAAATATAAACTTTCCCAGGTAGGTGTCAGTGCGACAAATAGCACGGGAAGGCAGGTATGAGGGTGCCAGAGCACAATAACAAAATTACTGGAAAAACTCCTGAGTGTGCTGGTGTTGTGCTCTAACAGAAGACGGGAAAGAGTGAATGTTTGTGCCATTGCACCATAATCAAAAAGGTATATGTTTGAGTCTATATGAGTGTATCAAAGGTAGGGGGAAAACAGAGACAGAGAGAAACAGAGAAAGAGACAGATATAGAGACAGAGATACAGAGAAATACCAGTTGTTCAGGAGTAAATAATCACAGAAAGATTGTGGGGATTCAAATTGGGTCCCCCTTACCTCCCAGAGCTTGCTTCATAACGAAGTCCATGATGATGGCTTTGATCCCGTATGAGGCTGGGTCAGACTTTACATGCAAATTTTACAGGCCACTGGTCCTGAATTGTACCCTGTGAAGAAAAGGAAAAGGCCATCACAAAGGTAAGGAAATGGGTGACATGGGATGTTGGACCATGCTTTTCTTTCTTTCTTTCATTTGAAGGTATAGTACAATCTTGCAATTGGGATATCAGTTCTTTGTTTTCCTCTCCACTCTAGTAGGAAGGGAGGGGAGGGGTTCTAGCTAGCCAACGTTTGCATTGTAATATGAGTAAAGGAGGAAGCTTGAATACACATTTCCTGATTGAGAAGTAGCCTAGCATTGTTGAAGAGACCAATTCACAGTGCTGGGGAAGAACTCTTCTGGGACCCTAAAGGATTTGGAGCCTCTAGACATAAAAGGATTTACAGGGAACCAAAATAGACCTGAAAAGCCAAGATTCGACAGAATAACTAGGAATTTTAAGATCTAGTCTGGAATGGAGTAAATTTCATTTTTAAGGGAGTGGGGAATAGGGATGAGGTTATTTTATAGAAACCATTGTTCATTTTATGATTTTCAGAGAGTTGCCCAAGACATTAAGAGATTAAAGGTTTTACTCGAGATGACACTGATAGTGTGGACCACACTAGAATCCACACCTTTTTTTTCTTTTCTTTTCTTTTTTTTTTTTTTTTTTTTTACAACCAGGCTAATAAACTAAACACTACGGCATCCTGCTTTTATTTGCGAGTCTAATGACATTCCCTTGTTATTCTTGAATCTGTTTACTCACTTCTCCCTCGAGAATAAACCTAAAAAAAAACCCTCACTACCAGGATATGTATCACAAAGGGACAAAGGGAAAGAGGGAGCAGATATAGGGATTAGTATTCAGTGATCTAAGCAGCGGTGAAAGGGGAGAAATAAATAGGGATCGGAGTAATTAAAGAGTGTCAGACCTCAGCTGAGGGAGTCCTGCAAGCTTTAGAGGTTGCAGAGAAGTGGAAGAAAGAGAGCCTAAAGTGAAAGGGGAGGGAGGACAGAGAACATTGGGAAGGTTTAGAAAATAAGGAAAGGATAAAACCCCGGAGTCAAAGACAAAGGTCAATTAGCTTCGGTCTGGTTAACTGACTCAGACAAAGCTGGGAAGTCAGATGTCCGGCTTGAGATCCCTTCCCTTCGGCTGTCACTAAGTGAACGAACAGGCTCAGGGACAAGGTAGAGAGAGCCGTCAGTCACTAGTTGGCCACTGGGGTCGCTGTTTGTTGCGGGTTAGAGAGCAGGTTAAGGCATCGACTTGATTTTGACATCCTAATTTGTCTCTGTGAGTTGGGACAAGTCGGAGAGAGGAGACGTCAATGACAGGTTCTGGTTTGGGGAATCACAACGGAGAGGTCACTTGGGGAGAGATTTCCTTGCTTAGGGGGTACAGTACCTAAGGATCGTAGCACCCTAGATTTACAGCTGGGAGATACTTAGCCAAAGTCCTCATTTTTTTTTTCAGCTAAAGAAACTGAGATCGAAAGAAGTTAATTCACGTGCCCAAGGTCAAGTAAGTAAGTGGAAGTAGGACCCAAATTATCTTCCTCTCACTCTAAATCCAGAGTTGGGGGAGCAGAATGGGAGGAGTCACTTGAACTCTGGTTTGGGAGTAAGGAGGAAGAGGTCACTCACCAACTAGTTTGGAGAGGGGGAGGTAGGCAAAAAAAGAGCGGGGGCTCAGGTTTGTGGGAAGAACGAAAGGAGGGCAGACACTCACGAGTACTAGATTAGGAAGGAGGAGTGAGTGGAGAAAGTGTCGGTTGGGAGGGAGGGCGAGAGGAAGAAGGGTATTCTGAGGAGTCCTGGGCTGGGCGGGACTAGTGGAGGGGCGGGAGCGGCGCTTCTCAGCGCTGCAGAAACAACCCGCAAGATCAGGTTCATTGAATATCAATTTTCTTGAAAGGTCTTTTGGCTTCAGATGCAAGGGTTCTGTGCTTCGGGAGGTTCATTGATTAGGGAATTGAGCTGGAGGAGGAAACTTTGGGGCGGGGGCTGCGCAGGGAGCGAGGAGCGCGCGCCCGCTTGGCAGAGGCGGCAGCGAGCAGGGAGGAAGTGCAGAAAGGGGCGTTTGAAGGTGACTCGCGCTGCGCTTGGGGAAACGCAGCGGGTTCCGGAAGCTCCGGGGTGGTTCAGTCTCCTGGGCGATCTGAGGAGTCGAGTTAGGGACAAGGGTCCGAGGACCAGGATTGCCGGACAGCACGCGTTGGAGACCCTCTCCCCAGACGTGGGCGTTAGGGTCTTGGGAAGTACGAACTCCCAGTCGCCCCGCCCAGCCGTTCCCTCTATGGAAGCTCCCTGCCTGGGAGAGGGGAGAGGGGGAAGGGTTCTGGAAAAGCGAGAAGCTTAGGGGTTCAGGGCCTCTATACTGGAGTCTGCATCCTCCCGGGTCCGGGGTGGGGTCATGGAATCCCACCACCTCCTCCGAGTTTAGTCTCTGCAGACTTGGATCCCTATCCGTCCCTGTCCTCTCCCTGCCTTTGTCCTGACGCTGTGCCAAACTCTCTTCCCAACCATTAGCCCTTCTTTGACCCTGATCCTGAAAGGTCCCCATCCTTGAGTAACCGCCTCTACCAGCCTGGCTGAAAGACCCCAAACTCAAGATGTGTGTGCTAGAGATGTGGAAGTATTACTGGGAGGCTTGCCTTCTATAGAGACTCCCCTAGAGGAGAAGAAGGAGGTAATGGAAGATTGGCTGAACGTCCCCCCTCCTTCTCGCCCCCCCCCGCCCCCCCCGCAGTCGCATCCCCACACTAGCGAACAGAGAACCGCGGGGACAGAAGCGGACCGCAGCGCGCTCTGGCTCACGCTCGCGCACACGCACGCGCGCTACAGAAGCACACGTGCGCGCGCACACACCGACGCGTGCCCTATGCTGCAGTCCAGTATTTTTCTTCCCAAACTTCTCCGATCCCGCTGCTTTCATGTCCTCCGGGAAGCAAAGAAGCCCGCGAGTAGCCACCTCCAAACAGAGCTCTCGACTGAGCTTCTCGGCCCAGAGACTGGGAACCTGCTTTGGCATAAACGACCCCCGATACCCCCGCCAATAAAATTAAGAAACAAAAACATGCTGCCCTAACAGACCAAACCAGATGGGTGTTTATATTCCGCTCAGCATACTTCCACCCCACCTCTTAAACCCCTTTCCATTCTATGTTCTCCAGGGCTGACCTGGAGCAGGACGAGGGGAACCGGTTGCTCTGGGTGCAGAGGGATATGGAAATGGGGGATTCTGGTTGAGGAGAGGGAGTTCGGGGTACAGAGGACCCTAGTGAAGGAGCCACGGCTACAGGGGGTGTGGGACCCGGGTACGAGTGTGAAAAGAAAGACCCGAGGTAGGGAGAGGAGTTGAGCAGAGATAATCACGATACTGAGAGTAAGAGCAGAGTGGACCCAGTGTGCGGAGCGATCGCGGGATACTGGGGTCACGGGAAGAGTGGATCCTGGGTGGGCAGACAAAGTGGAAGTGCAAGGGAAGTAGGCAGGGTGGTCTCTTGGAAGAATGAACCCTGGGTACAGAAGGTGCTGAAAGAGGGGATCCAAGACACTGGGGATGCGGGAGAAGCTCATGCTGGGTTGGGGAAGGCATAAGAAGAGTAGGTCTTGGCTATGATCGAGATGGGGAAGACAGGACTCCAGGTTCAGGGGAGCAGTCAAAGGGGACCCAGAGTATAGGCAAGGGAAAAGGACCGGGGAAAAGCAGGGTTTCCTTATGCTCCAGGATTCAGCACCATGGTCAGCGGACAGCTCCAGATGGTGGAAGGAGGGAACAGGCAATAAACAGGAAAAGTCAGTTACCTTCCCGGGCGGTGCTGGGGGCTCCTTGTGGGTCTTGTCAGTGACGGAGCTTTCTCCGGGGAGCCGGGTCCATGTGGTGTCTCCCGAGCCGCAGCCGATGCTGAAGGGCGTTCGGGGAAGGAGCAGTCACATGAAGTTATCGCCCTCCTTCCTCCCGCGTCCGAGCATGACAGGAAGGGAGGAGGGGCCGGGGAGGGGACAACGAGGGAGAGGGAAAGACACGGAGAGAAAGGGAGAAAAGAAGCACATACAGAGAAAAAGAGGAGGGAAGGCACAGAGAAAAGGAAAAGATGAGATATATTGAGAGGGAAAACAGAAGGAGCACAAAAGGAGGAAAGAGAAGGAAGTAGGATGGAAAAGACAGAAAGGGAGACTAAGCAGAGAAAAAGTGAGAGAAAAGACCGAGAAAGAGAGAGTCAAACGATATTCTCAAAGAAGAGGTACACACATAAACCCGGGGGGCATATGGAAAAAGAGAAGAGAGGCAGACTGAAAGAAAAGGAGGAGAGAATGTAAATAAACTGTGATAAAAGATATGTGGAAAGAAAGAGAAGAAAAAGTAGCAAAGTCAGAGAGAGAAAGGAAGACAGTGAGGAGGAAAAAAGGAGAAAAAGAAACAAAGCAGAGAAAGTCATTGAAGAAAGAGGAAATACTGATGAAAGAAGAAACAATGGAGAAAACAAAGAGATAGAAATGAGGAGTACTTTATCCTTCTAGTCTCTGGTTCCCTAAACTGTAAAATGAGGGGGTTGGACTAGCTGATCTCTGAGGTCTCTTTCAGCTCTAAATCTATCCTTCTTTGATCCATGAAAAGAGAAAGAAATCAGTAGCAGAAATTTTGCCATTTTCAGTACTCCCTTTAAGTACTTATGACCCAGGGTTTAGGTGTATAGAGATTCCCTTAGACAATATTGGGTTAACAGCCCACAAATCCATTCCTTGGATTTAAATGAGATAATTTGTACACTATATAGCCTGCCCTTGGTCTTAGGCCTTGCTGACTAAATCAGTTTCTTCCTCACTCCCCAAAAAACCAAGTTCAGGGTACCCTTTTTTGGCTCTAAGAGTTTTTTCTTTAATAATTTCTAAATCTCAGGGATCCCTCATTAAAGTCTCAAATGCCATTCCCTAGCTGGCTTCTTAACCTGTCTGGCTCCCTTGGTTCAAAGAAGTGCTGCAGCTGTTTTCTAGTTACCGCTTCTCTTCTGCCATTTCTAGCATGAAATGTTGGATTCTTGCTCCATTTTCTCTCTTTGACTCCACATATTCTGCATTTTTGAGAGTACATCTCAGCACTAGGAAATATATTGGCTGCTGTTGCACTTTGGGAGCTCTGTCCATATTCCTAAGTAATTAGGAAGAAGACAAAGTCCTTGGGAAAAATATTAATTCTGTTCTATAGACAGAAGCAACAGTAATTCAACCTTCTTCCAATTCACCCACAAAATCTTTAGAACTTGTCACACTCAAAAATAAAGATTTAGGGTCTACGTACTTCATGGGATGATAGTCTTATAAGTATAGATTGTCTGGCAAATACCCGGGTGATCCTTATCCATATCTGTCCATTTACCTTTCATAAAGCATCTACCCAAAATAGTTCCAATATGCAACATTGCTCCCAGTTCCTGCTCTATCCCAAAACAGTTCTCAAACAGGAGTTGAAAGAAGTCTTAGAAGTCACTGAATCTGTTCTAAATTCCTCATTTTACAAATGAAGAAACCCAGAGAGGGGAAGTTATTTACCTGAGATTGTATAGGTGGTAAATGACAGAATATTCCAGGTGCCAATGTAGCATTTGGGATAATATTTTTCTCTCATGGGCTCTATCTCCTTCTCCAATCATCTCCAATCACACCCTATTTTACATACTATATTCAACATTCAACATTGTCTTCAAAGTACTATGATGGGAGATAGAGGAGTTAGAGAATTCTGATAAGATGTAGTCTTCATTTCATGAAGCTCATAGGAGAAGAGGAGAAATTAGCTACAAACACAATGAACTAAAATATACTATATTACAAGTAAGTATCAAGAAGAACAGAATGGTATAAGAAATAGAGAACTGGCCATGCAGTCAGGATAGCCTTGGTTGAAGTTCCTCCTTTGATGCATCTTTACTATGAACCTACGTGGGTAAGTCACCTAAGGTGCTAAAGCATTTCTAGGTGCCCCAGATAATTCTCTAAGGTTCTAATTTACAGACTGTTGGGTGTTTTAGATTGATAGATGGAGTTTTCTCATTAGAGTGCTGCCTTCACCAGTGAAATCACAAGTCCAGACTCCCTATTGCCCCTCATCTCTAAAGTACATTAGAGAAATACAAGCAAACTGCTCCATAAGATCTGAGGAGAACCTTACTTGAAGATATGTCTGACATTTGGCCCCCGGAAGGAAAAGCATTCTGAAAGTAATCACCAGCCACAAGCTGAGCTGGACCTAACTCTTCACATGTAATCCTTTGCCTGAATAACCCATTAAAAGGGTAGATCTCTCAACTCCAAGAGAAATTCTAACCAGTATAGAATAAACTCCAAGTATCAAGTAGTACATCCCTGGAGTTTAAGACTGATCAGGGTGAGAGATGATATACAAAATAGCTATTATTGTTAAGGGTCATTTGGAAATTGGGAATATAGTTCTATCTATATATAGTTTTCAATAAAGCCTGTTCCAATAAACCAACCATGAGGATATTCCATTGTGTCAGTCCCTAAGTGTCTTCAGAATCCATTACCAACGCAAGGCCAGATCATCACCTCAAAAATCAGAATAATTCAACTTGATATACAGGATACCCTCAAAGTTTGAAGGCCTAGAGTCTTACCTTATCTCAATCTCCTGGCTTGTAATGAGTACAGAAAGAGCCCCCAAACCTGCAAGTTTTAATGAAGCTAGTGGGGACATAAGCCTATGAAGAATAATTTGACTTTTATGCTTGCTGTGTGTTAGGTTCAGTGTCTGTAGCTGAGGATCTGTGATAAAAAAAAGTTTAGAAATTAATGAAAGAAAAATACTTCACCCAAAGACAAGGGTTCTGACCTAAACTGAGGGTCCATCCATTCTAAAATCTTATTGGTCCTATATAGGATAAGCAATATCCTATGCATATTGATCCTATATACAACCCTACATAGGATTGCTACTCAACTAGTATTTGGATAGCATTGTTGGTATTTTATAATAGGATCTCACAGTCAGAAAGAACTTGAGAGTCCATTTTCTTCAACCTGAACCTGAACAAGAATCTCTTCTGCAGCATGTGTGATAATTGGTCAGTACAGTATAAACTTCTTGAGAACACGTACTGTTTATATTTTTGTAACTCATGACTAGCACCAATCATTTTCCCACACCAGTCATTTAATAATTGTTTGTTGAACTAAATTACATTTGCATTCTAGACCTCTTGTGATAAGAAGCCAGCTACCTCTTGAGACAGCCCATTCCACTTTTAGATAGCCTAATTGTTTTCTTTCATGCAAATGTTTAATGATTTTGCCTTGATCAAATGAGATAGTACCATCTAAGTGTGTGCTATTATTATTAGCATGTGTTCTTTCTCCATTTGAATAAGACCTGGAATATAGAATGAGAAACACATAGAATACAGAATAAGAGTAAGAGTGGGCAGGGAACTGAAATTGGAGTCAGTAAAAGCTAGTTCGAATCCAAACTCAGTTACTTATTTGCTATGTAACTCTAAGCAAGACTTTTTCACCTCCCTAAATTTCCTCACAAACTTGCAACTAAATGATTTCTGTGGTGCCTTCTATCTGAAAAATGATTCTATGACAACTATAAATTTGAACTTAAATATGGAGAGATGGAGAGAAAAGAGATACAGAGAGTAGAGACCAGATAGGGATGGCCAGTTATTATGAAAATGATAAGGATAGGGGACAAATGACTAAGGTTTGAAAACATCAGGTTAAGGCTCTCCTCATTCTCAGAAGTGTCCAACCGCATCTGGCTATTACCTTAAGATTATTGAGTTAGCAAGCTTAGTCCCAAAGGAAACAGGAAAAAATATGCTTTCTTCTTTTTTAATTTTTATTGTTACAGAAGTAGATGGGTTTGGAACATTGTATACACAAGGGGTCCCAAAAACTTAAAATTGTGCTTAGACTTTTGGGACACCCTATCCTGTTGGATTAGGTTTATATGTTTGTTTCTGTTCTGTTCCTGGCATTTTTCCTGGAGTTGTTGGAGAGGAAACACCAAACAGCAAATATGTTCCTCAGTCCCTTCTGAAGCCACACTGGTTCTTAGGTGGGTGACATTCTTCCAGGCATAGGATCAGCCTACAAAGGAGTACTCTGGTGAGAATCTTGCTAGCAGTGACTAAGAGAAAAGGGATACAGAGAGTAGAGGCCAGATAGGGATGGCCATTTATTATGAAAATGATAAGAATAGGGGACAAATGATTAAGGTTTGAATACATCAGGCTAAGGCTCTCCTCATTCAAAGGAACTCAGAAGTGTCCAACCACCTCTGGCTATTACCTTAAGATTATTGAGTTAGCAAGCTTAGTCCCAAAAGAAACAGGAGAAAATAAGACACATTTCCTTCTCCCCCTTTCCCTCCCACCCCTGTGACTGTCACAGAACACTCTATTCCCTTTACCCTTATAGAGATGGACAGTGGAAGCATCCTTGAACTTCTGGTGCATAACCTCCTCTTGCTATTTTATCTGGAACATTTCAATCAGCTTTTGTATGAGCAATGCACCCCCCCACCTTGTAAATCTCAGCTGGAATAGAATCAGCACCAAGTGCTTTGCCACATGAAAGTAGCCTAATGGCATTCAAAGCCTCTTCTTCAGTTGGAACTTCAGCTAGGGAGTGATTGATCTCATCCTGAGGTAAACAGTCAACGGTCTACAACATTTGTAGATCTGGCCAAGGCCTTTGATGCTGTCAGTTGTGAGGGCTTATGGAAAAGTATGTGAAAATGTGGTTGCCCAGAGAAGTTCATCAGAATGGTACATCAATTTCATGTGGGCATGAACCCGGGCTTGCCCAGGTTTTGGACAATAGACAATGTTCTCAAGCTTTCCCAATCACCCGTGGAATAAAGCAAGGCCGTGGGCTTGCTCTCATGCTTTTTAGCATGATGTTTTCAGCCATGTTGTCAAGTGTCTTCAATGAGGACAAACATGACATCCAAGTCAGCTACCACACTGATGGTAAATTCTTCAATTTGAAAAAGCTGCAAGCTAGAACTAAAGAGGAACATTGGTACATATATATATATATATATATATATATATATATATATATATATATATATATATATTGTTTTGAGATGATTATGCACTCAGTGCAGCATCCAAAGCTGAGATGCAAAAAAATATGGGTTGATTCTCTGCTTCTTTTGCTTATTTTGGCCTAACAATTAACACCTAGAAAAAACAGATCCTCCATTAGCCAACCATCTATATATGGAACCATTGGTTACTACAAATGGGGAAGTTTTGAATGCTGTGAATAAATTCACTTACCTTGACAGTATACTTTCCAGGGATGTACACATTGATAATGAGGTTGACGCACACATTGTAAGAGCTAGCTCCGTGTTTGGGAGGCTCTCAAGGAAAGTGTGGGAGAGGAGAGGTTTTAGATTAACCACCAAACTGAAGGGCTATAGAGCCATTGTACTGACCTCACTGTAATATGCCTATGAAAGCTGGACAACATACGAGCACCATGTCAGGAAACTGAATCACTTCCATTTGAATTGTCTTAGGAAGATTCTGAAGATCACCTGGCAGGATAAAATACCAGACCCTGAGGTCCTTTCTCAAACTAAATTACCAAGCATTCAAATTTACTGCAAAGAGCACAACTCCATTGGGCTGGCCACATTGTTCAAATGCCAAATGTATGCTTGCCAAAAAGACTATTTTATAAAGAACTCACAAAGGATAAGTGCTCACAAGGTGGTCAGAAAAAGTGATACAAGGATATTCTCAAGGTCTCAAAAACTTTAGAATTGATTCTATGACATGGGAGGTGCTGACACAGGACCCCTCATCAGAGAAGGGGCTGTGCTCTATGAGCAAAGCAGAGTTGAAATTATGCAAAGGAACTGGGAGATATGTGAAATTAGAGAGTCCACCCAAATGTTCATAAGGACTGTTTGTGACCAACATGTGACAGAGCATTCCAAGTTCATATTGGTCTGACTAGCTAAAGTGGAACACAGTAACTTGACTCTAACATAATGATGTCATTTTGGTGCTCTTTTAGAATGAAGGACAACAATTAACCAACCAACCAAATGCTTATTTAGTTTTGCTGAACCTCTTTCCACCCCTCTCTTTTTTGTTCTTTGATATAAGAGATGGTTCTCCAGAAAGAGGAGGAATGAAGAATGTATCTGGAGCAGAAAATGTTATGTAAAAAAAAAAAAAAAAAAAAAGATATTAAACATATAATTAATTAAATAAAATGTGGTACTCAGAATTGGAGTAAAACAGTATTGAGCTGAGAAGCCAGGTAGCCTCTGAGAATGTGGCTACTAAGACCTTAAGACTATAAATTATGCTATTACCTATACCACCAAAATGCCCCTACCCCTTTTTTAAGAAGTGTGAGATTTTACATCTGTGAGCAAGAAAGAAACAGTAAGACCTATCTTTGCTCATAACTGGCTCTACTCATCAAACAATTGGGGTGTGCTGACTCAGTGCTTTCCATTCTGTCCATCCATCCATTCATTTGTTTGTTCAGCCAAACATTTATTGAGTAGTTACTGTGTGCAGTCCTATGTTCCGTTTATATAGACATGGTTAAACTGTGCTTATAAACCCTGAAATCTAAGAGAGAACAAGACACAAATAGATAGTCATAATGCACACCATTACATAAGTGCATTGTGTGTGAACGTGCATGTGTGAGAGAGACAGACAACAAAATAGAGATTACACTTTGCCAAGTTCTATGTGAGATCTAATGGGAAAGTTTATTATACACTATGGAGCTTCACACACACCAAACAGTGGTGTTTGAGTTAGGTTTTTTGGAGAGGTAAGAATTCAAGATGTAAAGAACAGGAGGCAAAGGGAGAGTGAGGACAGTCTAAGGCATAAGAAATAGCAAATTCAGTGAGTCTGCTGATCTGTGTGTGTGTGTTTATCCCTCTTTGAACTAAGTGCTGAGAGAAAAAAATGAAAAAATATAGCTAAAACACATGGTGCCTTTGTATATATCTTCTTCCATTTGTGGAGATGGTATCTTAAATCTCTTGTGAACTTGCTGTGGCCAGGGACCATCAAGAATGGTGGAGTTACCTTTGATGTCCTAGAGGAATACCAACATTTGCCCATTGTGTCATCACCTCATTTCACAGATCACTTAAAAATATCTTCAGGATGTCTCTGGGAAAAGGAGAATATAAAAGAAACTGAGGATGTCCTTTATTGTAAGAATTAAGCATAAAGGACTTTAAGGGAATGACAAAAACACCATATAGTTCACATATGAGGTTTCGTAACTGAATGTGAAGGTCATGAAATTGTGATTTATTATCAGTAAATGTTTAATTTGCATACATATTATATATACTTGTATAGCTGGTGTTGAGGAAAAATTTCTCAGGCAAAAGGGAACTGCAAGTGAAAAAAAATTTAAGAGGCCCTGTTAAAAACAAGCAATGTTGTTAATGCTTCAAAATAAATGTGTAGTGCAGCTCCTTCACCCCCACTTCCCACCCCATCACCATGCAGCACTGAAATCTGCCAATGTTTCTCAGTTTGGGTATTCTATTTGAAGTTAGCATCTATACAAATCCTAAACTTTGAGCTCCCACCCAACGACTTTTTGTAAGACTAAATTAGGTGACAGTGAATTCAGAGCAAGACATTTCATTAAAACAATGTAAGATAAATAGCAAGAAACTGAATCAGATCATAAATGTTCCCCCAATTAATTTCTCTCTCTCCCTGACACATCGGTTTAAATTTTACCTCTGAAATAGTCTCTTTTTAATCACTTTCCTTTCCTTCTTAGCATAATGCTAGCAAATTGCCCCCCTTTGAAAACTAGAGTACTGTCTGAGCCAGGCTAATGCCCCTTGATTTCTGTTTTTACCTGAGTCACCTTGGCTCTTTATGTTCTTATCAATCCCCTCAGCATGCGGCTTCCATTTTCTCTTATCTCTCCACTCCCCATGGATGCATCTATGGTTGATATCAAAACTTGTATCCCACCAATCCTTCCCTATCCAACTCTGAAACTCTCATATCTCTTTAAAAGTTGCCTATGCTGTAATTATTCCTTCTTAATTTTAACCTAGATGGTAGTTAACATAGCTATGCTGTCAGGTTTATGCCCCATCTTCTGGAAGCTTTGGTAGAGATAATTTCTCCCAATAAGCAAAGTTCTCTTTCAGTCTCAAATATTGTATTAACATAGGATCTGTCTACAGATATACTCCTCCACGAAGCTACATGGATGACAATTTCTTCCCACTAGTCAAAGCTTTAGGAACATCAAAACATCTCTAATCAACAGAATTTCAATTTAGCAAGTCTTTCTTTTTTATTATTATTATATCTTTTTATTTACAAGATATATGCATAGGTAATTTTTCAGCATTGACAATTGCAAAACCTTTTGTTCCAATTTTTCCCTCCTTCTGCCCACTCCCTCCCCCAGATGGCAGGATGACCAATACATGTTAAATATGTTAAAGTATATGTTAAATACAATATATGTTTACATATCCATATAGTTATTTTCAGCAAGTTTTTCTTAAAATGTTCAGAGAGGACACTATCTTTTAGAGACTGTCCAATGGAGCTTCCTCTCATTTCTTTCTTTAATCTGAATTTTGATAAATTTGAAAACATAAGAATGAATAATACAGCTGGGGCAGAATTAAGGGAATATTGTGACAGTTTTGCCTCTCTGTCTTGGTGAAGGAGGAAAGACAGATGGAGTTCCATGCTGCTCTATGGGATGGCAAAATATAATCAAACATAACATCAACTTAGACTGAAAAGTCAGACCAGTTCCTGGATGTTCAAGGACTTAGGCTCAAGTTCTAATTGCCACTTCCCAGATATTTGATCTTGGGCAAATCCCCTGTCCATTTTATGCCTCAATTTCCTTTTCTATTAAGTGAGGGATTTGTATTAAATAACCTTTAAGGTCCATTTCACACTAAGACTCTATACTTCTCTGAGTGTTGAAAAGAAAAAATTAATTGCAAAGCAAGGTCTCAGAGATGGAATGTGGTCATCTAGTCCCTTCTTTATCCCCTAATATCCGGTTACTATATCCTGTCCATTCTACCTTTACAATATTTTTCACATCTATATTCTTTCTGTGTTCCAACTAAAGGCAGACTAGTTCAGGTTCTCATTCTGTAGCATCTGAACTATTGGAAAAACTTTCAAACTGGCCCCTCTTAGTCTCTCTTCACTCTGCTCTTCATAGAGTACTGGAAGTATCTCCTTAAAGTATAGGTCTAACCATGTCATTCTGCTCAAAAATCTTCTTTAATTCCCCATTGCCCCAAGATGAAGTCTACACTGTTTGGCATGGAATTCATGGCCTTCCATGATTTAACATCCATCTATCTTGCCAGATTCCCATCATGTAATCACAGGATAAGGAATGGACAAATATTTTTTTGAAAGTATTCTGGAACCTGTAGAGAGATGAGCTTGTTATTTTAGCTCCCTGTAAAATCCTACAATTATTGAAAAGTTGAAGAAATGGAATAGGATCATAGTATTGCTAATGGATTTGTAAACAGTTGAACTTGGGAATTAGCATCAATCTGGAGGGATGTTCCCAGTCAGTAAGCACCTTTTCCTTGGGCCTGACATTTCACTGTTTATTTTTGTTAATGAAGTGATCATTTAAATGAAGTGTATACAGTTACCTGTGAATTATATCAGTATTATAGTTATCTGTGTGCATGTCATTATGTATTACAGTTATCTGTGTTTGTATTATATTCTCCTCCAAGACTATGAGGTTCATGGGAAAAAAACCATATCTTCACTAAACTTTGTATCTCCTCTGGTACACAGAGCTTTTCACACTGTAGGTGTTAATAATTATTGAATAGAGATTCAAAGATCCTTTCTTCCTTTCTTCTCTCCTGAACTCCCTTCCCTTCTTCCTCTTTCCCTCTTTCTTCCTTCCACAATACATGCATGATACTGTGCTTAGTGCTAGAGGAACACAAAGAACCTATAGTCTAAGAGGGAGAGCAAGACACATATACAAATAGCAAAAATAGAAAGTGATCAGTATAGTGAACATAATAATCATTTGTAGAGATCACTCATTTCTGGGCTATTTAGGCTCATACATATATCATGGAAGGATTCATAGAACATCATGTTTCTTGCTTTGAAACCTTCCATATATGTTGTTTCCTGCTTTAGAATGTTAGTTCTTTGAGAACAGGAACTGTCTTTTCTATTTTTGTCATCATTACTTGGTATAGTGCTTTGTACATAGTGTGTAATAAAGGTTTCATTCATTCTCCCAGACATAAAGGATCATTGAGACAGGCAGAGAAAAGAAAAAATGTATTTCAGTCAAAAGCAACCAAAGGCATAAAACCAGGAAAGCATGGCAACTATCTGGGGATAGCAAGGAATCTGCTTTGGTAGGAGAAAATCACCTGAGAGTTTGTGGTATAATAGGAAGCTAGAATGACAGGTTGGTGCCAGATTTGGAAGGCCATGAATTCTATGCTAAGGAATATGAACTTTATCTTTGGGACAATGGAGAATCAAACTATAGAGAACCTACAGAAGCTCTATGAAGAACAGAGAGAGGGGCTTATTTGGAAATTTGTTCAGTTTGAAAGCTTGAAAATAGTTCGATGCTACAAAATGAGAACCTGAATTGGTCTGGACTGAATTGGAATAGAGAATTTCCAGTTCTCTAGAACAGGACTTTTAAATTTTTTTCCACTGATGACACTTTTTCATCCAAGAACTTTTTATGTAATCCCGGATATGTACATATATACAAATCAAACATTTACTGATAATAAATTATAAGGAAATTTATTTTTAAACAGTTCTTTGTTGTGCATATAATTTTATTATTTAATAAAGACTAAAGCAAATTTGTATATGAATGGAATGGATGTGCTTATTTTTACATAAAGAATTAAATCTTGGCAGAATATTTGATGCCTCTTATTGTTGCCAATTTTTTGCAACTCCCACATTCACTTGTGTGAGCCCCTATGGGTTCACAACCCATAGTTTAAGAAGCCTGTGTAAAATTACACACACTGTTGACAGTGAGAGGTTCCACATTCATATCTTCCAGTTCTTTCAGTGCCTTTTTCATCTCACCTAGCACATAAAGCTCTGCATACAGTAGGTGATTAATATTTGTTCACTTGAATTGTGATACAAAGATCCTTTCTTCCTTATGTAGGGTTTTGTTCTACTAGGCCAAAAAACTTGAACTTGTTTGAGGCAGCTCAATTTTTCATTCAATATTTCCTTACTTATTATGAGTTTCAGCTCCCTGCTACTATTTTGGTTTTATCTTTTCTAGTTTCTTTTAGTAAAGAAAACAGAAATAAAATAAGGTTAGAATGCCTCTGCCTTCTCTTCATGCTCCATTATTTCTACTACAGCTTAAGAAGTTGGTCTATCCTTCTTATTTTCCTCCAAAGTTCTGCAAAATTTTTTATTTTATTTTATTAAAGACATTTTTGTTATCCCTGTCTTTGCTATACATTCCCAGATTCAACTTGCTCTAGGTTTTAGTACTTTTAACACCCTTCTTAACACAGGATCATACTACCCCTTTGTGTTCTTCCTCACTTAGAGACACTTATAGGCCCTCTTTTCATCCTTGGTACAGGCTGTGTCTGTTAAGGCTGATACTTCGGAGTGTTTGAAGAAACTATATTTTGGAAACAAAAAAAGACTTCCTTCCCTACAATGTTGAATCACACGTCCCTGCAAACATATGGCAGGCACTGCGGATGCATTGAGATGATCATTAATTCAAAGCATTTATGTAAAATTTGGCATTAGAATTTCACTAACAACAGGAATCCATCCTGCTGAGCTATTCAGCCCTGGCTTAAGGAATTCCTTCCTTAAGGTGGTTATGTGACATTTGTATGGAGAGGGAGAGTGTTTGTCCACAAAGCTCATTTTGTACCATGAGGCAGAATCATTCGATTCAGGTGTTTTCCTACTCAATTCAAATACCATAACATTAGGTGTCCATCTTCCAAGTACAGGCTGAACAAGATACTGAAGCTTCCCGGACTTTTGTTACTACACATTGTCTTGGGTTGTCCATGACATAGATAGATAGATAGATAGACAGACAGACAGACAGATAGATAGATAGATAGATAGACAAATAAAACATTTACTAAATATTTACTATATGTCAAGCATTATTTTAAGCTCTAGGGATATAAATATAAACAAAAAGAAAGGCAATCACTATCCTTGAAGAGCTTAGCAGTCTAATGGACAAAGATAACAAAGAAAAAGGATCTGAAAAGGGATAAGGTGACAGGAGTGCAGGTCTCAACTCACATCCCTCTACCCAACTGTGACTGGCTCTGGAACAATCTGAAATAGAAATTCTAGATAGGTAGTCACCAATAGGAGGAGAAGGTTGGACACAGAGGTGGAGGGATCTTTACAGTGGGAGCTGAGGCAGGGGTGGAAAAGTCTGGAGAATGAGGAGGTCAAGGTTGGAAAGGCTGGCTCAAAGGTTCTGGCAGATTTACTAAGCATAGCTTCATCTATCAGTCCCATGGTCCCTCTTATGTCTGACTTTTTATGGTTTAAAAAAAATATGGTTTGATCTAAGGTCCACTGAGATCTGTAGATTTATCTATAGGAATAGAAAGTCAGAGACTGCTGAGAAAAGCCATGACCCCAAATATCTTCCTAGCAGCTTGTCACAGTGCCAGAAATTATCCCATTTGTACATAATTCCTTTGGGTTCAATATTTTCTTATCTAGACTGGGATTAAATGCAAATTTTCCTTGGGGGGGGGGGGAGTCAAATAGTATGCCATTATCATTCACTTTCACTTTATGGTTGAGCTATTTTTATTACTGCCTTTCTAAGGTCAGGTCTCTGTGATGATGGCTCTGGGAGAATGGGGATAAGATGATGAGAGGGGACAGAGCTGTCAGCTTATCTTGCTTCTATTTTCTATGCCAAAGTGAATGAACTTTGGACTAGAAAGGACAGAACAAAAATGGCTAATAGGAAGTTGATATCCATGTTAAGTATTTAGAAAGTAAGAGGATAGCAAAGTGACCTTGATGACTTCAAGCTCCCAGCTAGAACAATGCTGATAATAGTTACTGAAAAAAATGGGTCCATCTAAATGTTGAGGCACTGTCCATGATCTCTGAAAGACCGTACAGAATGGGAGAGATACTACAAGACTGAAGAAGAACAGGTCTAGAATTTCAAAAGAGGGAAGAGAACAAGATCTCAATCCCAGGTAAAATTCTAAAACATATTATTAAAGGAATGATAAGTGAAAGGAAAAAAGCATAAATTGATCATATTAAATCATTTTAATATCATATTAAAATCATATTATTATTATCATATCATATTAAAATATTTCCCCTTCTGACAGCGATATCAGAGTAGCAGATAGGAAAAATGGTAACAATATGGTTTACCTAAATTTTAGCAAAGTTTGACAAAGCCATTTATGCTGTTCTTATAGAAAAGATGAAAACTCAGGAGCTAGATAATAATAATTAGGTGGATTTGGAATTAATGGAATGGATAAACCCGAGAGAGTTAATGGTTTAATGTAAACTTGGAAGGAGGTCTCTAATGGAGTACCCCAGAGAGCTTTTTATGGCACTATGCTATACAACAATTTTTTCATCAGTACCATAAAAAGGCAGAATGACATTTTAATCAGATTTGCAGATGATACAAAGCTGGGAAGGATAGCAAAGTTGTTAAATGACAACATCAGGATCCAAAAATATCCTTAGTTAGAATGAATCGAATAAGATTACATTTAAATAAGAATAAAGTAAAGTCTTATGCTGGGTTCAAAAAATCAATTTCATGGCTCACATAATGGAAGCTTGGCTAAATAGCAGAAAAAGATCTTGGTTTTATAGTAGATTGAAAGCTCACACAGAATCAGCAGTGGCAGACAAGGAAATTCATGTCATCTTGCGCTTCATTAAGAGACGTATATTGTTCAAGAGGAGGGAGACAATGGCCACCATTTTCTGCCTTGGTCAGAACACATCAGACTATTGTATTCAGTTCTGTGTGCCACCTTATAGGAAGGAAACTGATAAGCTTGAAAGCATATAGAGAAAGGTAATCAATCACTCCATAAATATTTATTAAGCATTTGCTATGTGTAAGATATTATGCTAACTGCTGGATATATAAAATGAGGCAAAAGATACAATCTCTCCTCGAGGACTTTATAGTCTAATGGGGAGGCAAGATGCAAACAAATATATACAGACGATCTATATACAGAATAAATAAGAAATAAGTAACAGAGGGAAGTTATTAAAGCTAAGAGGGATTGGGAAAGGCTTCCTGAAAAAAAAGATGAGATTATAACTAGGACTGAAGGGAAATCAGGGAGGCTAGTAGTAAGAGTCGGGGAGAAAGAGGACATGAGGCATGAGGGACAGCCAGAGAAAAGGCCTAGAGCAAAGAAATGAAGTGTCTTGTTTGAGGAATAGCCAGGAGATTGTATTGTTAGAGCAAAGAGTACATGTCAGGGAGTAAGGTGTTAGAAGACTGGAAAGGTAGAAGAGGGCAGGCTTATGATTGGCTTTGAATACTAAACAGAGGATTTTACATTTATTTTTGTAGGCAATAGGAAGCCACTAGAATTTATTGAGTAGGGGGATGACATGATGGGATCTATGCTTTGGAAAATCACTTTATTCTTTTTTTCTCAATAGTATTTTATTTTCTCCCATATATGTAAAGATAGTTTTCAATATTCATTTTTGTAAGATCTTATGCTCCAAATTTTTTCTCCTTCTATTACTTTCCTCTTCCCCAAGACAACAAGCAATATGATATAGTTATATATGTACAATCATTTTGAACACTTCCATATTTGTCATGTTGTGCAAGAAAAATCAGAACAAAAGGAAAAAACAGGAGAAAGAAAAAGCAAGCAAATAAACAAAAAAGGTGAAATACTATGCTTCAAATTCACATTCAGTCTCCATGGGTCTGGATGCAGATGGCGTTTTCCATCCCAAGTCTAATGTAATTGTCTTTGGATCACTGTATTGCTGGGAAAAGCTAGGTCTATCATAGTTGTTCATCACATAATTTTGTTGTTACTGTGTGCAGTGTTCTCTTGGTTCTACTCACTTCACTCAGCATCAGTTCATGTAGGTCTTTCCAGATCTTTTCAGAATGCTCATTTCTTATAAAATGATAATATTCCATTACATTTCATATACCATAACTTATTCAGCCATTCCCCAGTTGATGCATCCATTCAATTTCCAATCTCTTGCCACCAAAAAGCTGCTACAAACATTTTTGCACATGTAGGCCCTTTCTTCCTTTTTATGATCTCTTTGGGATACAGATCTAGTAGTGACACTGCTGGATCAAAGGGTATGCATAGTTTTATAACCCTTTGGGCATAGTTTTAAATTGCTCTCCAGAATGGTTGGTCAAGAAATCACTTAAGTAGTTGAATGGAGGATGGATTGGAGTAGAAAGAGACTTGAGATAGTCAGATTGCCAACAATAGGCTGTTTGAATAGTTCAGGTGTAAGCTGAATCCATTTCAGAACCAAGTTCACTATAAGGTACTCTCTACCTAATAAAAGCCCCAGTGGCTTTTTCTCCTGGTTCATTGTAAGTTCCATTAGGGAACTCATTCCCCTTGTTAATTCTTATCATAAACAGCAGAACTTTGTAATCAGTGATGGATATCTTGTCATAGTTTATTTCATGTCATGAACTCAATTATGATATTTTCATATATTTTTTAATTAAAATAGTTCAAGTTGAAGGTGATAAGAGTCTGTACCAGAGAGGTGACAGTGTCAGGGGAGAGAAGGGGGAATATTTGAGAGATATTGTGAAAGTAAAAATTGACAAGCCTTGACAACAGCTTGAGTACGGGAGGTGAGAGATAGTGAGGAAATCTGGATGACTCCTAAATCGAAAACCTGAGGGACTGGGAGGATAATATTGCCCTTGACACTAATAGAGAAGGTAGGAAAGTGGTGTAGGTTTAGGGAATTTAAGGGGAAAGATAATGAATAATGAGGTTGGTGAAGTTCAAGGCATTTGAGAATTGTTTAAAAGACCTGTGGATGTGAGCCAGAGAAAAGAGATTTAAGGGGACATGATAGCTATATTCAACTCTTTGAAGAATTGTCACCTAGAAAAGAAATTCAATTTATTTTGCCTAGTCCCTGAAGATAGAACCAAGAGCAAAGGGTGAAAGTATATTTATCTAGATGTTAAGAGTTTCCCAGTAGTTCCAAAATATAACAGGCTGCTGTTGGGAATGGTGGGCTCCCCATCACCTCAAGCAAAGCCTTGAAAGTTAAAGATTATCTAGCCTTAGCCACACCTGAACAAAAATCGTCATTCCAACAAGGTCAGGTGGGTGGAGTGCATCTGGAGGGGACTCTGATATATAAAAACAAAAGACACAAAACATTTCTTTAGGAGCAAAGAAGTTGAGAAGGAGAAGTTTTACAGAGCTTCAAGGGAAAGACAGGGATGGAAAGGTCAAAAGACCATCCCAGTTGTGTTACTGACAAAGAAAGTAAGGGAAATAGATTTTTAAAAGGCTTTTTCTGTTCTCACAACAAAGAAGGCAACAGGAAAAACATCTCCCTTGCTCTGGTCACTGTCTCTCTTCAAACTGCCTGAAATAAAATTAATTTTCTGGTCATTATGATACATAATTGACTCACACAGATTTTAAAATCCCCATATCCTTTTCACATTATCTTGAAGGTAACATTCAAACTCCCTACCTGATATTTAAGGAGAGAAGAAAACAAGCGTTTATAAAGCCCCTATACTACATGCCAGGCACTGTGCTATGAGGGCACTAGGAATGCCCTCAAGGGGCCCACAATCTAATGGGAGAAAACAATAATTGTATGCTATCTCTCCCATTAGAGTATGAATTCATTCCAGGTATGGTGGACAGCCAGTGAAAATGCCAGAATGAAAAGATAAAATCCCTTATTCTAGGAACAGGAAGAGGACTAGTGGCACTAGATTAAAGAGTATATGGGACAGAATAAGCTGTAAGAACATTAGAAAGGGGAGGGGGAGAGACTAGGTTATGGAAGGTTTTGAACACCAAAAAGAGGATTATATATTTGTTCTTATAGGCGATAGGGAACCAGTGGAGTTTACTGAGTAGGGGTGACAGGGTCAGACCTATGTGTTAGTCACCCTTTGGTGGCCGAATAAAGGATGGACTAGAATTCAGGTATTCATTATTCTGGAGACAATGGAAGTCCCTTCTAGCTCCGAGATTCAAGGTGTATCCAAGACTTGGAACTCAAGGAGATTAACTATCAATGTGCCACATTTGAGAAAGCTAGGGGACATCCAGAAAAGAATGACCAGAATCAAGAGTGAGGGTCTTGGAAAGCATGTCATAGGAAGATAGTTAGAAAAAAAGAGAGAGATTTCTCTTGGAGAAGAGGAGACTTAGAAATAATAACAGCATTCTTTAAATACCTGCAGGGCTTTCTGCTTGGTACCGGATGACAGAATAGAAATCACAGAGAAGCAGATTCCAGGTAAATATAAAGGGAAAAATATAATGGGCACCATAATCACTAACAACTGGAGCTATCAAAAAATAGAATAGACGGGTTGGGAAGATAAGTTCTTCATCACTGGAGGTATTGAAGCAGAAGCTAGATGTTCATTTTTCAGGGATATTCTATTCAGGTAAGGGTTGGACTATATGGCCTTTGAAAGCTTTTGCAGAGATGAGATTATGATTCTATGAAATCACTAAAGAAATCTACATGCTTTAAAAATATTCCAGTGCAAAGAAGAAAAGTCCTTGACCACTAAGCTCTGGCTCTATCATTGACTGGCTATACAACCTTGAGCTTAGACCTTCTTTGGGTCCTAGTTTTTTCCTCTCTACAAAATCAGGTAATAATCTCTTGATTTGTTGCCCGCCCTGGAGCAGCAGGGTAAAAATAGAGTGAGACAAGGCTTAGGGAAATAATCGGAAACCTGTATGGTGATGAACATTATTGTGGCTTACATTTGAACAGCATTTTATATTTACACAGATCAACAAAACCAAGTAAGTAAGTAAAGGGGTCGTCTTATCTGCATTTTCCAGAAGAGGACTCTAAGACTCATTTAAATTAAGGGACTTAGCCAAGCTCGCACACTGACCCATGAACCCTTGTACCATGAGATCAAGTGTGAATTGGAAGTTCCTTCACTTGAGCAGCTTCCAGAAGCCTGAATCTACCCTTTACAGCGGGGCACCCCCTCAGCACATCCCAACCTTCCTCCCTCTCCCCACCCCCCATAAGTTCCCGAGGGCGGTGTGTCACTAGAAGCGAAAATAGCTCCTCCTCGTGCCTCCTGGTGCCGCCCGCCCCGAGTGAGAAACGCACCCAGAAATACCTCGTCTCGCGCACATGACGCCATCCTCTCTCCAAATTGCACCGGAGACAAACCTGTCTCCTAGTTTGGGGAACAGGATGTTAACAAGACGCAGCATTCGGAGCGGCTTCTAAGAGCAGTGGAAAGAACAGTCCCAGAGAGGAGATTCCTTGTTGCTTGACTTCTTTGAACCTCAGTTTTCACATCTATAAAATGGAGAAAGTAGTTGGTAAACTTGAAATCTCTGTAGCAAAGGGAGCTTCCATTGTGCTACTGACAAAGTTGAGAGCAAAATTGAATAATGAGGGTGAGGAAAAACACGAATCTTTCCCAACCCACAAGCGGAGTCCTGCCTGACTTCTGGACACAGGCTCTCCAGCATTTATCTTGGGGTGATTTTCCTCTACACTTATAGCTAAGAAGATAGCCTCTTTCCCCATGGGGCAAGGGCTGACTGCTGGACCAGAGGAGTGAGCGCTTGGTTTTCTTCAGGGGGTTCATAGTGACTTATAGCAAACAATCCATTAGTGGAAGTTTTGCTAAATCTGCTATGTAAACAGCCCCGTGGACACTGCCACAGCTGCAAGGGAGACAGGAGCAAGGCTGGCTCTGCCCTCAGGGAGTTCATAGTCTAGGGGGAAGAAGGGCTCAGATGCAGGTATCCTTAAGAAAAATACATAACCAGATCTGAGTCAGTCTGAACCACGGTTTAAACTCTAAGAGCTCTAAGAATCCAGAGAAGGGAAGTCCCACGTTGACTAAAGTCAATCAAGGGAGGCTTTGAAAAGGGGGTGAGAATTTGTAAGCTCTTTTTAGAGCTCTTTTAGAATAGGCAGGCTTTGGTTCAAGGCAGAATAGGAGGATGAGCATCTCCATAAGGTTTCTAAGGGGTCTGAGAATATCCTCTACAGGAAAGCTGAAGTGGAAAGGGTCTTGCCATATTGCAGGCTATGAGGAGATTGTTTTAACTGGAGTGGAAGATTCCTGTAAGACTGGATGATTTTTTAAGACTGAATGCCAAGCACAAAATTTAGATTTGATTCTAACTAGTAGCTGTAAGAGGCAGCAAGAAGAGAAAAGTGTTTGGATAAAAACCAACTAGGCAACTTTGACCTGCATACTCTAAAAGCTTAATTGATTTTTCCTGCTTTACAAACCTCCCAAGAAGCAAGGCTTTTTCTAGCAGTGGAAGCCTCCATCCCCAGAAGTTCCTTCAGCACTCCTTGTCTGGACCTACTTGTGGTTGCAACAGTGTTTATCTTTCTGCTCTCAGCTTCTCTGGTACACAGCAGGGTTCCAGGGGGAAGCAGGAAATAAATTATGTGGGGAAAAGGGGGAAGAGAGATATCATTGGATTGTAAACCCAAGTAGTACTTCCCCCTTGCAGACCCTATGTACTTGTACTTGGGGAGGGGGAGGGATTTCTCAAGAACCAGGGAGCACAAAATGACCATGTTTGCCTTTATCCATGGGAACTTCAGCTCAACCTCACACCTTGCTCCTAATTTGGGGACTCAAAACATGTGCTTGTAGATATGGGCACAGTCCAGCTAGGAGATGGCAGGATTCAATTCATTTTATTTCAACAAATATATATCAGACGCTGAAATTGTACTGGACACACAGGATTACAACAACAGGATCCTGGAATCTCTGACTGCCAGGATCCCATGACCTGTGGGCACCAGGTACTTCAAAGAAGAGGGAATGACTCAAAAGGAATTGTTAAACACTAAGCTCTTGATAGCCTTTTACTTTATCTGTTTCCAACATTTTGAGCAATTTATAGCACAGGCTGGCACGAAGGGTAAGAATTCCTTACAGATACCAGGAACATGTAGAAAGCTCTGTCATATCATACAAAGCTTTGTCATAAAGAATCCCTTTCTTTCCCCTCTCCATTCTCTCTCTCTGTTTCTCTTTGTGTGTCTCTGTCTCTGTCTGGCTCTAGTTTCTGTATGTGTCTCTGTCTTTCTCTGACTCTGTCTCTGTCTGTCTTTCTCTCTTTCTCTTTCCCTCCCTCCTTCCTTCCCTTTCTCTCTCTGTGTCTATTTCTGTCTGCCTCTCTGCCCTCCCTCCTTCTCTCTCTATCTCTGTCTCTCTCTGCGTGTCTTTCTGTCTCTCTATGTGTATGTCTCTCTATCTCTGGTCCTCTCTCTCTCCCTCTCCCCTTTCCTCCCTCCCTCCTTTCCTTTCTCTATCTCTGTCTTTCTTTGTCTTTCTCTCTCTTTTTCTCTCTGACTCTTTTTTTCCCCTCTCTCTTTTCTCTCTAACTCTCTGTTTCTGGTTGTCAATCTGTCTGTCTGTCTCTCTCTTCCTGTTCCCACTTCATAGCATTGTCAACAATTTGATGCCTTCCTGCCCCCATCTCTCTGATTGTGCAGATGAATGAAATGTAAGTATCTGCCTTCAGTTAGTTTCCTCCGTAATAAAGCACATACACCGATAACTGTAACCACAAAATAAAACAAGTGCATAAAAGAAGTATGAAAAAGAATATTCCATGAGGATGGGGAGGAAGAGAGGAGATAACCAGAGGGATCAACAAAAAACTTCACAGAAGAGAGAAGACTAGAGACGATCTTTAAGGAAGTGTAGGATTTCAACAGGGAGAGATAGGGACAAGAGGGAAATTCTAAACAGGCAGACGGGAAAGAGGGAGGCGGGGGTGGGGTGGAGAGGATGGTGAGTTGTCAGGTTTGTTTGCATTCAAACTGCCCCCTAGGATGCTTCACTCCACCAGGAAGAGACAATTTTTGGTGGCAATCCACCAAGGGCTGCTGGGAGATCCTGGCTAATTCTGTCTGGTCGGCAGCCTTTGTTGGAGGCTGATAGGAATTGTGTACTTGGAGGAGTTGAGCAGAAAGAGAAAAATTTTCTAGGATCAGAGTGGGGGAGGCTAAAGTATGAGGAAAAAGAAAGAGGGAGGAAACAAGTGCTGGGGTGGATATTGTAGTGAAATGTAATGAGACCAGGGGTTTTCTGGGTTCTGTTTTTTTAAAAACTAAATAAATAAAACAAGGGCCCCAGGTAGCAAATCCAACAGGTAGGGACAGCCTGTGGCACCGAGGCAGTATTACGTCAGCGCCAGTGAATGTTTTGTCTTTCCTACCACGAGGATGAATTTTGGAATTTTTGTCTGCTTTCTACCAGCCTTTGATCCCACTTAATAAGAGTAGCCCCAGGTGAAGTTTTCCTTCCCAGAGACTCATCAAACACTCCAAACCAATCCCTGGGGAGGCTAAATAGCTTGAGAGGCTCTTGCAGCTACTGCTAGCTCCTCCACCCACACGCTCCCAAGTCTGTGTCCACAGGGTAGCCCCTCCTTCATGATGGTGAGGAACAGAACAGGAATCTAGGCTGCCTAACCAGTCAGTCCTGAACTGGAAGCCACAAGAACTGGGTCTAATACCACCTTAGCCACTAAGTCACAACATGACCTTAGCAAAGTACCAAATCTTTGGAAACTTCAGTTTCTTCTTCTTCATCTATAAAATGAAATTTGTTGCGTTATGTGTTGGGCACCCAGTGACAGGGTGACTAATGATAAGAAGAGGAAAAGGAACGAGCCTATGGAAGCATGAATTGGATTGTGAAAAGGTGCATGGGCTAAGAAGGCTAAATTGGTGCTGGTATCTTGGAAAGAGCAATGGACGTTCACCAGGGAGATCTGGTTCTGATTCTGGGTCTAACATTTACTTCTTATGTGACTGAGCAAGTCAGCTTACCATCTGGATCAAAGAATTAGAGTTCATTGTTATCAGGCTCCTCAATTTATTAGAGAGGAAACTGAGACTTTAGGAAGTTCAGTCCCATGGGACTTGGGTCAGAAGGGAAGGGAGTATATATACTGGAGAACTCACAGATTTTTGTCAAAGTGTTAGAGTCCAGGTAAATCTTTGGCCATCAGAGAGAGAGCTGATGGAGTGAATGGACTCCAGCAAAAGACCATGTCCAGTATTTAACTGGGCCCCAATGAGGAGCAAGCTGACACTGTAGAATTATCTTGTCCTGACATTGTTGTGTACAGATAAAGCTATTCTGTACTGATACCCACTGTTATACGATCTGGAAATTAAATTATAGAATCAACTTCTGAGGCTTTCTTGTAGAGTGGCTATGGAAACCAGCTAATTTACTGACCTACACAATTAGCATGGTTAGCATACTTTTTTCTGGGTTCTTTCCCATAAAAGTTCTGCTTTCCCCCTTGTTAATTGCAAATTCATTAGGAACTTTGTCTTTCTGATATCATTACAATAAAGCTCCTCCCCCCCCCCCCAACCTGGAGATGGCTTGAGCCTGTGTATTCATTGTAGACAACTCCCCATTTTCATGATTTGTTGTTCCCCATCATGACTTGTTGGACCTCATCAGAGCTATAGTGGAAAACATAAAGTTTAAGACATTTATGAATGTCTAAATAGGAGTCAGACAAGGAATATGAAACTGTAGTAAAATGTAGGGGAGGAGTTCGACCACTCTTTGTAACCTTGAAAAAATGCTTTTCTTCTCTGTGCTTCAGTTTCTACACCTATAAAAAGAGAAATTTGGCCTAAATGGTCTCTTTGTTCTTTCTAGAATCTTAAGGATCCTTGTCTCCTAAATTAATTTTCAATCAGGTCATATAAAAGAGTCCTAAGTCAATGATTTTTTTGGAGTCAGATGCTAGGAAGAATCCAACCAGGAGCTAGAGACATTATAGAGGATAAATAGGAGTCTGAGGACCATAGAACAGTGGTAGGGAAAGCATTGACTCTGAAGTTTCAATTATGTTTCTGCTGTTCACTGTCCCTTTGACTTTGGGCAAGCAATCTCTTTCAATCATCTATAAAATAAAGGGGTTGAATTAGATAAAGCTCTTTCAGGTCGAAATCTATAATTCTATGTCTAGAAGGATGGGAAAGCACTTTAAGTGACTTACTCACCAATATGATGAATCCCCAAGATCAGATGAACAATAGACTGTCAAAGGAGGGACAAATCAGACAGATCTGAAACAGAGGAGCTCTTGTGATCTTTGGAGGGGTTTGATCAATGGGGATTCTGCATTTTGAGTCTAGGTGAGGTAAAGAGGACTCAGCCTTTCCCCCATTTACCCCCAAAAGCAAATTAATATAGGGAGCATAGTTCTTCACTTTCTCATCTGAGTTAAGAGGCAGGTGGTCTTTGGTATAATGTCAGGAGGGCGGGTTATCTCAACTTAAATGATTTAGGAGGGCAGATGATCTCAATTTAGCTGTTTTAGGAGCGCAGATGAGTTCAATGGACCACATAAAGCCCGACAAAGTCACATATGTCTAAATCTTCCATCTTGCCATTTCAGGACGCTATGAAATATGAGAACTCACAGTAAATTCATCTGATGAGCCTTTGTTTTGTGACAGGGAACCTTTAATTAAAGTAGAAAGAACAAGGGATGCCTACCTTAGAGAAGAGTGGTGGCGGAGGGTATGATGGCTGACAATGTATTTGTTCTGCTTGACTTTTGAAGACAGAATTAGGAGAGACAAATTTAACCCTGAGATTAGAGGCACCAGTTCTTCCATTTAGAACCAGTCCAAGGAACCTCACATCTGGCAGAGTTTCCAGTTTTTTCTATCCCTCTATGATCTTTGAGTCCCATTTTGAAGGTTTGACCACTCTTGAGCATTTTCTTGTCTTCTTAGTTCACAGAACATCATTCTCCTGTGGCTACCACATCTTCCAGTGCCTGTTTTCTATTCCCACGCTCTTTTTTCCCTTCTCTCTACTCACTTCAGGCCACATGAGTGTTTTTTTGAGGGTTGATTCACAAAGGGAAGATAATATACAGATTCAGAAATAACACATTAGGGAAAGGTTATTAGACATGCAGACAAAAGAGAGCTATCTAGTTCCAGACTAGACAGTCCTTCAGCTACCTAAACTACAGTTTTATAAACCCAGCATCCTTCTCAGCCAATCAGGAAACCTCCTAAGGTCCTGGTGGGTTGCTATGGGGGGGGGGGGGGGCGGGTTGCTTACCCCATATGACTGCAGGATAATGAAATCTCTTCTCTATCCACTAGAAAAGGGAAAAAGGAGGTTCATTAACAACCATGATAATTACATTCTCATTTCTATAGACTCTAACATTTGCAAAGTATTTGCCTGACAACAGCTCTGTGAGATGGGCACTACGGGAATGATCCTATTTTACAAAAAAGAAAACTGAGTCTCACAAAAGACAGCTATTTGCTTTGCAAGCAGCTTGAAGCTCAATATAATAGTGAACTTTGTGCTAATTAGAATTGTCCAAATGTAAATTGTCTTAGGAGGGAGGCAATTCTCTTATCACTTGAAGAGTTGTGAGAGAGTGGCTATTTGTCAAGGAGAAAGTAGAAGATTACTGCCAGCATTAAGGTTGGAAAAAATCTTCCCACGTCTCTTCTTGGGACTTCTATGAATTCTTGAGCAACACAAAGTTAAATTAATGGACAGAAAAGTAGATAGTTTAATCAGTCAACATATATTTGTTAAATTATTTGAAGGCTCTATGCTAGGCACTAGAAACACACAAAAAAATCAGTTAAATAATTCCTGTCTTAAATAAACTTGCATTCCACCATTTATAATATGCACACAGATAAACAAATGTTGAACATATACAAAAGGTAGAGTTCTATCAACAAGGGGAATTGGGAACATCCTTATGTAAGAAATAACACCTGAGCTGAGCTTTAAAAAAAGTGAGAGATTCTACAAGAAGCAGGTGAGAAAGGAGTATATTCCAAACATGGGGGAATAACCTATGCACAAGTACATGTTTGGAGATGTAACATCACATTTGGGGAACTCTTAGAAGAGCTGTTGGACTAGAATGTGTGTGTCACCCATGAAGGGCAGTAATAATATCAACAACTAGCATTTATATAGTGTTAAGGTGTTTGCAAAGCAAACTCACAAATATTGTCTCATTTGATGTTCATGACAACCCTGAGATGCAAGTGGAATTTATTGCTGTTGTTGAGTTGTTCCACTCATATCCAGTTCTTTGTGGCCTCATTTGGGGTTTTCTTTGCAGAGATAATGGAGTGATTTGCCTTCTCCTTCTCCAGCTTATTTTACCTATGAGGAAACTGAGGCAAACAGTTGCCTCAGAGTCACACAATTTGGAAGTGTCTAATCTGGGGCCACATTTTAATTCAGGAAGATGAGCCTTTGTGATTTCAGGCCCAGCACCACAGCACCACCTAACTGCCCCTAAGTGATATTATTACCTCTTTTACAGATGAGGAAACTGAGGTTAGATGACTTGCCTAAAATAATATTTGATATCTGAGGCTAGATTTGAACTCAGATTTTCCTGAATGCAGGCCCAGTAATCTAACTATTGGGCCACTCAAACTGCTTCTATGAAATAAGACTGAAAAGGTAGGGAGTGATCTGGCAGGTAGAGGATTTTATATTTTAATCCTAGGAGAGTAGGGCCTTTCTGAAGACTTTTGAATAGGGAAGAAACATGGTCATTTCTGTCTTTTAAAAGTATCAGTTAGTGATCAGATGGAGAGATTGGAGAAGAGAGAGAATGGAAGCAAGAAAATCAATGCAGAGACTGTTGTAACCATTTAGGTAAGAGGTGATGAAGGTCTAAGCAAAGATGGAGGCCACATGAGATGATATGGAAAATGAACTGACAAGACTTGGCAATTGGTTATAGGTATAGGGAGATGAATGATGTTATCAACCTAGGAGAGGTTGGATCTCCTGGATGCAGGACCCCTTGCCATCAGTGTATCATGTACTGGGTGGGTAAAGATGGGGCATATGTGGGGAATGGACATCTCCAGTGATGGAGAACCCATTTCCTCTTGACAACTCTCTTATGTCAAACTAAAAGGTCTCTCAGTAACCTCTATCCAATGCCACTTTGTAGGCACAAACAAAATTCTAATCTATCTTCCACAGGACAATGCTTTGAATACTTGAAGACAACTATCACCATGTAACTTGAGGCAAGTCACTTCACTAGCTCACTTTCCTGCTCTATAACATGAAAAGGTGTAACACGATATAAAACTATGGCTGCTTCCAGTTCAGAATTCAATTTACCTTTGCCTCTTTTAAATCTTTTCTCCTCCAGAATAAACATGTCCCAGAAACAGACTCAGCTCTTCCCATGTTGGGAATCTGAGACTATTGTAGAGCATCTTACTCCACCATGGCTCATATATGAACTTGAAATGAGGCTTCTTTGGAATCAGTGGGTATCGTTCAGACTGTTTTATAGAACCCTGATTCAGAGCAAGGAGCCCCAGATTAGGATAAAGAGACCTGCCTTCAGTTTCTGTTATCTGTAAGCCATTGACCCTCACTGGGACCCCAATTAACTCACATGCTAAATGAGGAGAGTAGCTCTGGCCATGCTGATAAGGTGAAATGAGATCAAGGTAGGAAGAGCATTTTGAAAAGTTAAAATTAGTGATGTTTATCTTTTATGTATCTTCTTGTATAATTATGTGTTAGAGCAGGAGATGAAACTAAAAGCCTCTCTAGTATAGCTCTCTCATTATAGAAAAAAATATAAACTTGGGGAAACTGAGACCAAAAGAGGGGAAGGTAACAAAGTAAGTAATGGACTCAGATGTCCTGGCTCCAAGCCCAGTGTTTCTGTCGTTTTACATGTTCAGGAGCTCCGCTATGTAGATCACAGTCCCTGAGCAATTGTTTCTGAGACTTCAATGTTCTTCTCAGGGTTTTGAGGGGAAAGGTTTCCCTGAAATCTGATATTAGTGACCAAGTCTTAGCTCCAGCCCAAACAGGAATGGGTAGAATAGATGAGATGTCTTTGCTTCACTCTAATGGAAAAGACAAGGGTCAGATAGGGTCGCATGTGTTGTGCCCAGTGATGTTCTAGAGTTAGCTTGAATGGACTCCTGAGAGCAGATTGTTAAATTATCAGTGCAAGAATTTTGCTGTTGTTCGGTCATGTCTGAATTTTTGTGACTCCATTCGGGGTTTCCTTGATAATGATTCTATTTTGCCATTTCCTTTTCCAGCTCATTTTGCAGATGAGGAAACTGAGACAAACAACTACTTGTCCAGGTTCATACTAGCTGTGCTTGAATTCAAGCACTCCTGATCAGTGAACATGATACATCAGGAATTGATTTATTGTTTTGATGATTGTCTGGATTTAAGAAATCGATGGACAAAATGTTAATTAGGCTGATTAGTCTTAAAAGTATCTCCAGTATACATTTCCCCTCAGAGATCCAGTTGTTAAATATTTACCAGCATCATAGTCACCCACCCGGGCAATAACAAAGAACCGGAGAGGGAAGAAATGAGGAGGACTGGTCTGAGAAGGGGGTTGTAAGATCCCAAGAAGTCCTTGTCACTTCTCATAAATGGCAATTGACTGGATTCATTATCTCTCTGGGTTCTGCCATTTCCATTCCATTCTTCCCCTAGCTACCAAAATAGTCTTCTTAATACACAAGTCAGAATTATGTGCATTAATCCATTCATTGCTGGAACTTTTCCCTGTTGCAGATCTGTTTTGATTAGTGAGAGAGGGAAAACCTGTCTAACCTTTTAGACTTAGTTGCCCCCTGACCACGTAGCCTAGAAAGCTGGCTACTTGTCTTTCTAGACTGTCTCCCTTCTATTTCTTTCTCTGGGAACAACTATTTCCATTGTTGGTATTGATCCTTCCTTTTTGAAGCAGACCTATGATTATCTTGACTCATTAGTGAATTGGATTTAAGTGAGGCAGAGTTGTACAAAGTCACCAACCCCAATCTCTCTCCCAGAGACATCAAAGTCCAGTACTAAGACAAAAGTCAGGATTGGTGATGGCCCAGAATGCAATGGATGACCTTAGTGTTTTCTATGTCTAAGCTTTAAGTGCCCTGAGATACCTGCTTCAGCCACCTTCATGGACATTAGGACTAATTTCACCAGGGATTGTGGTGGTAGTGAGGGGATCAGGGGAGGAGAGGAGAAGGGAGAGAGAGATGGAATCTTCACATATTTGTGTAGACACCATCCAACTCACCCATTCGAATGAGGTCTGTCTGTTATACTCAACCTGTTTTATCTTTCCCTGAAAGGCTTTTTATCAAGGTATAGCTGCTGCACAAGTTACAGCTTCTTAGAGCCATAGGTGAGAGTTAGGGTCTTCAGGGAGGATCAGCATGTCTGATATGAGGATTTGCTGAGTCCTTTCCAGGGCTGCTCATCTACCTTTGGTGTCCACCTTCATGCAACTCTCACTTATAACTCTGGGGAACAGTAATAAATCAATACTCACATTGCCTCTTGGTTCCATTCCTTATTGCTGTGACTCCCCATGTAAAAACTTTTTGTATATTGCACCCCTCCCCCAATTAAAATATTAGCAAAGCTGCCTTACTTTTATATTTACATAAACTATTGCCTAGTCCTGTTCTTGGTATTAGTAGATGCATTCATTTTCATTCATGTGATGAATGCCCAAAAGTCTTCTGTGGCTCCCTACTACTAGTAGAATTACATGCAGAATTACATACCTCCTTAAACCGGTCCTTCACACAACCTGGCTCCAACCTATTTTTCCAGGCAATCTCATCATTCACTTTATTCTTCAATAGAACCGGACTACTAGTTTCCCCTTTCCCCCAAACTTACACTCCCTGTCCCTCCTCCTTGTATTCATGTACTTCTCTTTATTGCAGTCTGCTAGAAGTCTGTTCTTCCCTCAGGGCTTAGCTCAAGCATCTTCTCTTCTATGAAGCCTTCCTTGAGTTCCCCAGCTGAAAGTGATCTTTTCCTCTTCAAATTCTTTGAGAACACTTTGCCAGGATATCTCTTTTTTTCTTCTTATCACCATCTATCTTGTGTATTATATTATACTTGTGTATTATAATAGTTGTCATATTGTTGTATATTATATACTTGTATAATAGTTGTTATTGCATATTATACATGTATATTATAATAGTTGTTATATTGTATATTATATTATGATTGTTATATTATTGTATATTATATCATATTTGTATATTATAATAGTTATCTTGTCCATTATATCACACTTCCATATTATCATAGTTGTTATATTGTTGTACATTATATTACACTTGTATATTATCATAATTGTTACATTGTATAATATAATAGTTGTTATATTGTTGTACATATTATATTTGTATAATAGTTGTTACATTATTGTATATTATACTTTTATAATAGTTTTATGTTGTATATTATATTACATTTGTATATTATCATAGTTCTTATATTGTTGTACATTATATTATACTTGTATAATAGTTGTTATATTGTTGTACATTATAATACTTAATGGCTTCAAATATTTAGAATGGTCCGAAAGTAGAATGGGCTGATTTGGGAAGTAAGAATGATTTGGAAACCTTAAAATGCTACCTAGTGTTCCCATCATTGTAATATCCTTCAAGTTAGCTCAGCTCCTAACCCACAAAGCCTGGCCTTACTAACCCACTTCACACCAATCTTTCTCTTCCCTAAATTCCTGAGAGTCTTCCGCTGTCCCCAATCTTTTGCTGGTGCACCACCTTGTCAATGCAATTTTTCTCACCAGATTGTGAGCTGCCTAAGGGACTAACTTGGGACTACTCTTTGCTTTCCCAACTTCTGAGCTCTGCTCTCAGGCATGAAGGAAAATGCAGAGCTCACTCTCGGAATGCTAGATTTCCCAGGATGCTTCAATCCACCCGTTAGGAGATAGACCGAAGGGAAAAGAGAAAAGGCAGTTGCACTCTCTGGAAGGAGTATGAGTCTTACAGAGATGACCACTGAAAATAGCCTAGGGAACTCCAGGGAAAAGAGAGCAGATTCAATTAAAATTTTAAAAATAAATTTGTTATTTACTTATTTTTCACATTCATTTTTTTGAAAATTGAGTTTAGGATTCTTCTCCACCCGTTAAAAGACAAGAAATGTGATATTAATTAGGAAACTGAATCCCAAAGAACTTCCCTCTCGATGCAGGAACCCGGGGGATCAATTGGCTCAGCTCCCCTGTGAGTTGGGTTGGGCTTTGAACGATGGACTCTGAGTGGGAAGCCCCATAGCATAATAGGAGGAGGGGGATTCTTTATTAAGCATTTTTTATGCTTAGGCAGAACTGTTTAGTTTTTTACAAATATTATCTCGTTTGATCCTTACAACAATCCTGTGAGGCAGGTGCTATGATTATACCCATTTTTCAATTGAGGGAACTAAGGCAGAAAGAGACCCAGATCTCATGTCTAATGAATCTGCCTGCTTCTCGACTGCTTTGGGGAGCCCTTTCAACTCTGGTTCTGTTTTCTTATCTGTAACATGAGGGGAGCTCACAATTTCTAAAGCCCCTTCCAGCTCCAAATGCAAGGATATGGGGGTCTAGGAGCTTAGCCTTGAACGAGACTGGCCTGGGCTCCGGGTTACAGATTTGGGGTCCTGTGCCTACCCCAGCCCTGGCAAGGGTAGACTGGGCTGGGCTGCCCATAGGACCTTGAACCTCTGCACTGCGGAGCAGGGATAAGGAAGCAGCAGGAGGGAGTGGGGGAGGGGTGGGAACCGAGCTCCCTCCCTTTCTCCGGCCCTCCCCCTTCCCTGCAGGGGAGAGACCTGAGTCCAAGGACTGTTTTGTTTGCTGTGTTTTTTTCCAGCCTCTCGCTCAGCTGCCAGCTCCCCCTTCCCTCTGCACTCTCCCTCCTCCCCCTCCCCATTCTGGGCCTGGCTCCCAGGCAACTCATTAACATCCTCCCCTGTGCTGGTTGTTGCCGGATGGTTCCTCCAAGGCTGGCTTTTTCCTGATCATTAATCTGATCAGTAGGAAGCGCTCCAGGAATTTGGGCAGCCCGGTTTGTGGCAATGCAGGGGTAGGAAGTGGGGAGTCCATCCTGCGGTAGATCCAGCTCTGACTTGGAGGGAGAGAGGGAGCAGGCAGAGGACCTGGTTCTATCTCCTCCTGTGCCTTTTGGCAGGTCACTCCCAATCTCTCCCCTGGGTGATCTGGAAGGTCCCTGGGTTCCCTTCCACTTCTGAGAAACCTAGAAGTTACCTGAAGGTTTTTTTAAAAAACAGGACTCTCCAGGATCTGCAAGTCTGTCCCTTCCCTTTCTCCCCCATTCTCCCATCAAGCTTTGTGCCCACCATCCCCCTGCCCGGAATATCCTCCTGGTCTTCCTAAATCCCACCAATGGGTGGGCTCCTGAAAGCCTTCTCTGAGCATTGCAGCCAACATCAGTCCCTCTGGCTCTCAACTCCTCTAACTAATCCATCAGTAGGCATTTATGGAAGATCTCCTGCTTGTTTAGCCCCATCAATATGAGGCAGGCTTTGGGAATGCAGAGAAGCAAAGACCTTGAACTCTGCCCTCCGGATCTTCAGTCTGGTGGAAACTAAGAAGAAGCCCCCTTGGACCCTCCCCTTAGAGATTTCACAGTTTGGGGAAAATAAAAAGTATGATCCAGATCTTGCCCTTGGGGTCTTTAATTTGAGTGGGGAGGAGAGATTTAAACTTCAAACTACAGCTTGTGATTGAGAAAGGACCACCAGGAAAACAGAAATCTGAGTGAACCACCTATTTCCTGGCACAAGGTGGGGATTTAAAGTCAAAGGGCCTTAGTTCAAACCATAACCTGTGTAAGCTTCTGTAAGTCACTTAATTTCTGTATGCATCTTTCTCCTCATCCTTAAAAAACTGAAAGAATTCAAATACTATGGTCTTGTGACTATTATTCCAGGATAGTCTCTCTAGGGAGGTGGTACCTTAAACAGGCCTTGAAGGACAAATATATAGTTTGTGGCAGATTCCTCCCATTGGTCAAAAAGGTCATAGGAATCTAGATTTAGAACTAGACAACCAGTGATGGTTTCATAGATTTCCTGCATACTTTTCCAAAAACTTCCCCATCTCCCTCTGCCTCCTACTCGAAGTACTCCCAAGTCTGCTGATAGAGATAGGTTAGAGGCTCAAGGGAGTCCAGTGTTTTTACTCCAGTACTGGGGATGTTTACCTTGGCATACTACAGTGGCTGCTGCCACACCTGTCAGGGAATACCCTTGGAGAGCCCTAGGAAGTCAGGCCAAGTGGAGGAATGATGGGACTTAGACTGCTGTCTTCATACAAGTGAATTCTCCATTCCTGGGGAACACAAACCATAGGGAGTTGATGACTCAAATTTAACCATTCTACATTCTACCCCTCATATTCTCTCTCTCTCTCTCTCTCTCTCTCTCTCTCTCTCTCTCTCTCTCTCTCTCTCTGTCTCTCTCTCTCTGTCTCTGTCTCTCTCTCTGTCTCTCTCTCTCTCTGTCTCTCTCTCTGTCTCTCTGTCTCTCTCTCTGTCTCTCTGTCTCTCTCTGTCTCTCTGTCTCTCTGTCTCTCTCTCTCTCACACACACACACACACACACACACACACACACACACACCCCTCAGGGACCAACTTTCCATTCCCAAACCATTCAGATTGTCATGGGGATATGTCCTTTAAATTAATCTCACAATGGTTGAGACTATGTGGCTTTGCTCCACAATGAAATATCTTCACCTGGATCCAACAGCATCTCAAACTTAAAGTTTTCCAAACTGAACTCAACTTCCTTCCTGTTTTCTTTCCAGATCCCATACTTATATTGATAGCACCCTATTTTCCCCAATCTCTCAGGCTCTAAGCTTTAGCATTATTTTTGAACCAGAGTTCTCATTACAAGTAGGCAAATTTGATTTTGTAGGTCCTACTGAGACTTGATGGAACTTATGACTGAAATATGGGTACGGAACAGTAGATCTTAAATAAAAAGGAACATGTACTATTTTTAAAAAGAGTAGCATTTTATATTAAGGAGACATATGAGGAAATACAGGAACAAGAGGGAGAAAGCATGGAGAAGAGCATTTGGGAGAAGATAAACTGAGAGGAAATCAAAAGCAATACTGTAGTAGGAATGTACTATAGGTCATCTAGACAGAAAGAGGAATAAGAACAAGAGTTCTGCAAACAGAGGCATGACATTGTAGTGATAGGGACTTTCAGATCCTTTCCTCTTCTCATCTCTTCTCTTCTTATTTCTCCTCTTATCTCAACTCTTCTCTTCTTTTCTCTTCTCATTTCTTCTCATCTCTTCTCTTTTTTTCTTTTCTTCTTTTCCTTTCCCTTCCATTCCCACCACCTCTTCCTTCAGCTCCTTCCTTCCTCTTCCTTCCTCTACATTTTCCTCTACTCCTCTTTCTCTTCCTCATCTTTCTTCTTTTCTCTCTTTGTTTTTCTCTGTATGTCTGTCTCTGTCTCTCTGCCAGAAGTAGAGCAGCAAATACATTCTTAATTTACTTTATTGATAATTTAATTCTTCAAAAACTGGAAGAAGCAAGCAAAGCTGGGGAGGTACTACAAGGAGATACTGACTGCTAAGATAGAAATGATGGGAAACTTAAATTCAAGAGATTATTTCATCTTAAAGTTTGTGAAAGAGAAGAAAGTTGGGCATTATTTGATATGCTTCCTAGATTATTGAGAGACAGTGAGAATACAATGCTTATAATTCTAAAAGAAAAGTCAATTGAAGAGAGCTGGAAAGCTCTCAAGAATACAATTCTGAAAACACAAATAGAAATGTTTCTGAGAAAAAAGGAGAGTTTTCTAAAGAGATCAGTATGGGTATACAAGGAACTCGGTGGTTCACTCACATTTATATGGGCATGTATGTGTATAAATATATAGATATATACATGTGTGTATACATACATTTATACAGGAAGAGAGAGACAGAAACAGAGACAGAAAGAGACAAAGACAGAGAGGGAGAGAGCGATAGAGAGAAGAGAGAGAGAGAGAGAGAGAGAGAGAGAGAGAGATGTATGAGCATGAATATAGAAGAGTTGTGGGTTCTGTAAGCATGAGCTGAGACTGTTAATGAATGTTAAGAAGAGGGGAAATGATTTTTTTAAGCTATGTTGCCAGCAAGAGGAAATTCAAAGAAGAGATAAAACAACTGCTTGAGATGGATGGAATGATAATAATAGATGGCCGTGAGAAGACTACTCAGATCTTAGTTTGCTCCCATTTTCTCTGCTAAGGAGATGATCTTTGGTCTAAGAAAACAACAACAAAAGCTAACAAGAAGTTGAACTCAAGATAAGTGAGCACCCAGCTGCCTTCGATGCATTCATAACATCCTGGCCAAATGAATTACATCCAAGGTTACTGCACAAACTATTGGATGTGATTCCTAAGTCTCTGTTAGTGATTTTTGAATAATCTAAGAATGTATGAGAGGTGTGATAAGATTGAAATGGAGCAAATATTGCCCCAACTTTCAAAAAAGGAAAGAAAGTAGAATCTTCAAATTATAGACCAATGAGTTTGATTTCTATTTCTTGCAAAATTTTAGAATACATTATTAACATTAACAAATAGAACACATATTAAACACATTATTTGATCTCTATTATAATTATACTATTCTATAAAGCTACATAGTAGTGTTGTAGTAACAGTAGTAGTAGTAGTAGTAGTAGTAGTAGTAGCAGTAATTAACATTTATATAGTGCATATGTTATACTAGGTACTGTCCTAAGCATTTTCTAATCATTATCTCACTTGATCCTAACAAAATATTGGAATGTAATCTCCATTATGATTCCATTTTACAGATGTCCTTCTCTCCTCTATTTTGTAGCTATTAAGCAAAGTAGCTTCAGAGTAATTTGAACAGCTCAGAATCTAGTATAAAGAGATAAGGATTGAATTTCCAATTTTGTTGCACAAGGAACATGTGGATGAAAAGTTCTCTCTACTGGTGCAGGTAAAGTGCAATTTATAGTATCAGGGAATTGTCTAGAACTCTGAGAAGTGCTTTGCCCAAAATCACACAGCTTTTATTATGTCTGGGTAGGGGCATTGATTTTGAATACAAATCAACACCAACTAAATCCTACTTTCTCCTCCTAAAAAAATGGGAGAAAGATAATTGGGGAGAGTGGCACATCCTTCCAGATTCAGTTAGAAGCTAGTAAGGCAAAAAAGCATAAACATCCACATATTGGATGAGAATAGAGAAAATTGGGACTGACTCATGCTATTTGGGAATGGAAAACAGACTCTCCGCCCCCCAAAAAAAAGACAATACAAGAAAAATTTCTCATAATACCCTGAGACTCCTTAGAGTAGGAGGGCAAGGGCTGTGGGACCTAGGAATGTGAAAGCAGGTTCTAAGGAGATGGAGACACTCTGGCTTGGAGGTATATTTATCAACTATAGTCATTTTTGGTGAGTCAGAGGCTCCAACATAACCTTTCCATTTGTCTCTTGGTGGAAATGAAGAACATCATCATGAAGACAGCATCAGACTGCTAAAAGTTAGCAAAAGATCTGCATCACTGCATCACTGAAAGCAGAGCTACAAAGGGCATCAAGTATGCATGGCAGGAGTGACCATCTAATGTGACCTGAAGAAGAACAAGATGCAAAGACTGGATAGGAATAGGAAATTCCAGCCACCTCCTTGTAGGAGATAACCCCTCCCCCATCCCCCCAGCCAAAGAATATTATAAATCCTAGAGTTTCTGCAAGTCTCTATAAGGAGAGTCTCTCCTAAGGCGGATTCCCCTCCATGGTTTCAGGTATGAATCCTTATTTTGTCCATTACTTTGTAAATAAAACTATTTTATGTTTTAAGCCTTATAAGACTAAGGGTTTTGTTTTTATTCCCTGAGGCAATTGGAGTTAAGTGACTTGCCCAGGGTCACACAGTCAGGACGTGTTAAGTGTCTGAGATCAAATTGGAACTCAGGTGCTCCTGACTTCAGGGCTGGGCTCTATCCACTGCGCCACCTAACTGCCCCAGGCTGAGGTGTTTTGTTTTGTTTTGTTTTTAATGAGAATTGATAGCCCCCATACCTTACTCTCTGTCTTAGTGCTAGATGGATTTCAATGATACCAGGTCCCACCAGTACTAGATAACAAACTAGAATGGTGAGAGGTCCTAGTTTTTTTGGATTAAGCCCCTAGAACAAAGTTTTCCTGAAAAAAGAAAAGACCTAGTTGGAATATAGGATCTGTTTATAGTATTGGAACTGCTCTAATATGGAAGGGGAATTACATCTATTCTGCTTAAACCCACAGGGCAGAATTAACATTCCTAAGTAGAGTTTGCAGAAAGAAAGATTTAAGTTTGATGTAAGGAGAAATAACCTAACAATTGGAGATCTCTAAAATGGAATGGACTGCCTTGGAGGATAGTTTAGTTTTCTTGGGGGTTTTCAAGGATCATCAATTATTGTGAACATAATAGAAACCTTTCCTTGTTAAGTAAAACTAAATAAGGTCACATCCAACTCTGAAAGCCTCTCATTCTCATTCCCTAGTGTCTATCTCTCCCTGATTCTTGTAGATTCTTCTTGTAGATATTTCTCCCATTCCCCCTTCCCTCCATTCCCTTTTGCTTGTTTTGGAGCCTCATTAATAAAGTTTTTGCTACTAAAGTCCTTAGTACTGCCAAATAGTCTAACATCAGAAATTGGTAGGGTTTCATAATGAAAATGACATTATAGAAGAGGCCTTGCCATCTGTTCTGATAGTGAACTCCAAGGACCAGGGAACCTTTCCATCTGACATGTGGCTGAAATCTTCTGTATGTATTGTGTCTCCTGCTAGAATGTGTACTCCTTGAAATTAAGAACTGTCTTACTTTCCGATCTGTATTCCCAGGGTTTAGACTAGAACTTTGTGTGGAGTAAGCAATTAACAATGGTTCATCCATTTATTCATTCACTACCCCTTATTTAGACAGTTGTAATATCTTCCCATGTCTTCCTATCCCTCACCTTTCTAAAACACTCTTCACATGACTGTCAAAATAATCTTCCAAAAGCAAAAATCTGATAATATCACTCCTCTTCCTCCTTCCCCCCCTGAAAATCTTTAGTTGTCAACAATAAGAAAGTCCCCATATGGTCCAAAATATTTATAGCTGTACTTTTTGTTATACCTAAGAACTGGAGACAAAACAGATGCTCATCAATTGGGGATGGCTAAACAATTTGTAGTACGTGAGTGTGCTGTTAGAAATGTTGTTTGTCTGTGCATACCCTTTGATCCAGCAGTGTTACTACTGGGATTATATCCCAAAGAGATTATAAAGAAGGGAAAGGGACCTGTATGTGCACGAATGTTTGTGTCAGCCCTTTTTGTAGTGGCTAGAAACTGGAAACTGAATGGATGTCCATCAGTTGGAGAATGGCTGAATAAATTGTGGTATATGAAAATTATGGAATATTACTGTTCTGTAAGAAATGACCAACAGGATGATTTCAGAAAGGCCTGGAGAGACTTACACGAACTGATGCTGAGTGAAATGAGCAGGACCAGGAGATCATTATATACTTCAACAACAATACTAGATGATGACCAGTTCTGATGGATCAGGCCATCCTCAGCAACAAGATCAACCAAATCATTTCTAATGGAGCAGTAATGAACTGAACTAGCTATACCCAGAAAAAGAACTCTGGGAGATGACTAAAAACCATTACATTGAATTCCCAATCCCTATATTTATGCACACCTGCATTTTTGATTTCCTTCACAAGCTAATTGTACAATAATTCAGAGTCTGATTCTTTTTGTACAGCAAAATAATGTTTTGGTTATGTAAAAAAAAAAAAAAAAAAAGAAATGTTGTTTGTGATGAATACAGAGAAATATGGAAAGATCTATGTGAACTGATGCAGAGTGAAGCAAGAAGAACCAAAACTACAATAGAAATGGAAAAAAAAAAACTATACATGTTTAAAAAACCAGAAGTAAATGTGACAAAATTATAAAGATCAAGTAGAACAAGAATGAAGAGCTTTGAGAAGACATCCCAATACCCACCCACTCCTTCATGGAGGTGGGATTTTTCTTCCTCATTTAAAATATGTTTGTTACACAGGATGGCTTTCTGGGTAGTAGAAAGGGGGAGAAATATTTAGAATAAGTATGATGATAGAAATAGCAGAAGATATCAATAAAAATACATTTTAAAGAAATTTTCAGTTTCCTTTTGTTTATAACAGAAAATAAAAAATCCTTAGCCTGGCATTTGGGACTCCACACAATCTGGTTTTGACTTATTTTTCTATTTTTATAATTTATAAATTATTCTATAATTTATTTATAATTCTATTTTATTTCTATTTTCTATTTATTTATTTTATTTATTTTCTATTCTTATTTTATTCGCCTTTACATATTCTGTATTACATCAGTAATGGAGTAGTTGCCCTTCCTGACTTTGTGACTTTCTTTTCTGTCTCCTTGCATTCATGCAAACTGTCTTCCATACTTGGAAAACTTTATATCTATTTACTGAACCCAATCAATCATTCAACATTGATTAATCTTTGTCAGAGCAGAGGAGAGGGAAAAACTAGTGGCTATGTTAGCCTCCAAAAAAATTATGGAAAGAAAAGGGTTATTGAAGCATTTAAAAGAAAATGAACAGATGGAATGAGACTTTTTTTTCACTTGGCCAGTGGGGGAATTTTTTTTGAATTATACATATTTGTTACAAGGGTTTTGTTTTTCATTTTCCAATGGGAAGAGATAGAAGAGAAAATAGATTTTTATTAATTGAAAAATTAAATTATTTAAATGAATAAAAGAAAATGCACCGCAGAGAACAGAAGAAAGTTGAGGGAAACAGATAATCAGGACAGTTTTGAAAGTAATATATGAATTTATTAAGTTTTTTTTTTAATGTGAGCTATATGTAATGAAGATTAATGGTTTCATATGCAACTCACTTTCCATTCTAATTTGTATGGAAATGCTCATTTATTCATTTGGGAGGTTTGGTGTTTATTAAGCACAGAATAAAAAGGCTAGTGAAATAGCACAAATGAGAGAGAGAGATGATGAGATTGGAACTAGGGTGGTAGTTATGGGAGGGGAAAGGATGGGACAGATGTGAAAGACGGGGAGGGAGAAATAGCAAAAGAAGGCAATTCAGTGGTTATATAGGGTGAGGAGGGATAAAGAATCAAGATTGAAACTGAGTGTCATAGGAAAAATGAAGGTGTCGTCACCTGGAAGAGAGGAGAGGTTCAGATTGGGAAGAGGGAGAGAAGAAATATTTCTTTCTTCAAGGTTCTGCTCAGGTGAGCAGCTAGGTGGTGCAGTGGATAGAAGGCCAGACCTATGGTCAGGAAGACAGTTTTCTAAATTCAAATTCAATCTCAGACCCTTACTAGCTTATGATCCTAGCAATCCATTTCACTCTGTTTGCCTCCATTTCCTTAGCTGTAAAATGAGTTGGAGAAGAAAATATCAAGTCATTCCAGTATTTCTGCCAAGAAAATCCAAAATGGAGTAACTGCTCAAACGAATTCCTCTAGATCAAATGAAATAGCATTTGTGAAGTGTTTTGTAGACAATGTTATATATATGCTCGCTACCATAAAGGGTCATTATTAGACAAATAGTAATAATATCATCATCTCTTTTGACCTTTTCACATTTATTTGTTTTTATGTCATGTTCTCCAGCAGTTTGATTGTGACTGTGTTGCTTTTTGTCTTTATGTCCCTAATACGTAGGACAGATCCTTGCACTCAGAAGGTGTTTAATGAGTGTTTGGTGTGTTTAATCAAACTGAAGGAGAGAGAGTCGCCCTCTGGGGTCCCTTCCATCTCTGAAATACTAAGATTGATTGAACAGCTGGATAGAAGTCTTCATACTTCCTTAAGCAGGACAGATGCTATCGTCTAACTTGAATAGTTCCTAAGTCACTTCATTCTTTCATGGATATTGTTCAACCCAGTTTGGACCAGGCAAGACCTCAACTATGGGGTTTTGCCTACAGAGAAACAACAGCTATTGTATAGCTATACAATATATTATATACTCTAACTCTCTGAACAAAGTGTTTTTCATACATAATCTTATTTTACTCTCAGGAAAACAGTGAAAGGTTAGTTACTACAGATAGTCACTTTAATTCAATTTAACAGGTATTTATTAGGCACCTTTGGTTCAATATCAGTCATGGAAGATGATTTTATCCCCATTTTAGAGATGAGGAAATCGAAGTCCAGAGAGGTAAAGAGCAGCAACTTAATTAAGTAGTTGAACTGCATCCCTACCCCTTGCCTCCTGTCACTTCACCCTCCCTTCTGTAGTGGGCAGAACAAGGGGTGGAAAGGAAGAATCAATTGACTGCTCTTTTTTTTTTTCTTTGAGAATTAGGGGTTGATTCTGGAGAGTAGTTTGGAACTATGCTCAAAAAGTTATCAAACTGTGCATACCCTTTGATCCAGCAGGGCTACTACTGGGCTTATATCCCAAAGAGATACTAAAGAAGGGAAAGGGACCTGTATGTGCACGAATGTTTGTGGCAGCCCTTTTTGTAGTGGCTAGAAACTGGAAACTGAGTGGATGTCCATCAGTTGGAGAATGGCTGAATAAATTGTGGTATATGAAAATTATGGAATATTATTGTTCTGTAAGAAATGACCAACAGGATGATTTCAGAAAGGCCTGGAGAGACTTACACGAACTGATGCTGAGTGAAATGAGCAGGACCAGGAGATCATTATATACTTCAACAACAATACTATATGATGACCAGTTCTGATGGACCTGGCCATCCTCAGCAACGAGATCAACCAAATCATTTCCAATGGAGCAGGAATGAACTGAACCAGCTATGCCCAGAGAAAGAACTCTGGGAGATGACTAAAAACCATTACATTGAATTCCCAATCCCTATATTTATGCCCACCTGCATTTTTTATTTCCTTCACAAGCTAATTGTACAATATTTCAAAATCTGATTCTTTTTGTACAGCAAAATAACGTTTTGGTCATGTATACTTATTGTGTATCTAATTTATATTTTAATATATTTAACATCTACTGGTCATCCTGCCATCTGGGGGAGAGGGTGGGGGGTAAGAGGTGAAAAATTGGAACAAGAGGTTTGGCAAATGTTAATGCTGTAAAGTTACCCATGCATATAACCTGTAAATAAAAGGCTATTAAATTAAAAAAAAAAAAGAGAGAGAATTAGGGGTTGAAAGCTAAGGACTTACTCAGAGACAATGGGCATTCACATTTATGCTGTGACATGAGGAAGATGGGAAACCTTCCCCAAAGAGCAACCATTGGGGTCACTGAAAAGTATCCAATTGGACCTTTCCTCCTCATGGTTAAGAGCTGGGGGTCCTTTTCCTTCATTAACAGCTTTATCACTCCATTCTCATCTGATGGGTGGAGCAAGGACCAGAGGGGGCCAGAAAGGAGTACTTCTGGAGGGCAGGTGTGAGCCCTCTGGATAGAAAGGGCAAACATGAACCAACTTGGGATAGCATATGAAAAAGATATTTAAGAGATTTCATCCTGGCTCTAAATGAGGGGGTGCTAGAGCAGGACCAGGTCAGTGTTTAGGGGGCTGTACGTTCAGCCAGAGAACATGGGTCATCTCTGAGAAATGGCACATGAGGCCAACAGTGACAAGAGGGGCAAAATCTACTTCCCAGCTGGAGTGACTAATAGACTAGAATCATAGGATCTTCGCTAACTGACCTCTGTAAGGTCACAGGATCATAGAGACCAAGAGAAGTTATGATTTGTCCCCAAGTCCTCTGATTCCAAAGCCAGGACCCTTTCCACTGGACCACACTGCTTTGGGGGTGAAGGGGTCTATTACCTGAGCAAGAATCTGCTCTTCAGCCTTCCCCAGTCTCTGCTGAAAGTCCTTTGGAGATGGGGAGACCCAGGCAGGAGCTTCGGCAGGATTTATTCTGCTCGACAACAGAGATGCTTTTTATGCCTCCCCAATGCCCCTGCTGTTCTCCGCAATGTGCCCGGGAGGAGTAGGCGCTCAGTAAATATTTATTGGATGAATGAATGAGCATGTCATTGCTTGTGACTGTAACATGGGCTCTTCCAACTCGCATTTTCTTCTCTGTCAAGATTTCCCGCAAACTATTGTGGGATTTAAATATTAGAGCAGTGACAGCCTCTGTAGGCTGAGTGGGGACAATCAATCAATCAATCAATGCAACCAGTACTGCCAGGGCCCTGGTATATCAGGCCCTGAGCTAGATTGTGTTGGGGGTGGATCGGGAAGGAAGGGATTGATGGGAGAAAGAAAACAATAAATGCAAGTTTTCTCCTTAAGGTGTACATAAAGGTAAAGGAGGAAGAACAGACCTAGATCCTGCTCAAAGGAACCCCTTAAAAGGACAAGATTCACAGGTGAACACTCTGTGTGTGAAGAAAATACTTAAGCTGATCAGGCAACAGTTCTTAAAACTTCACCTGGAGCCTTCTTATTTTTGAAGTCAGATGTTGCTGAGTGTGGAGACCCTGACCTCCATAAGACCCCCTTCTGCCTTCTATCCACTTGTCTTCAGCACTAATGTTGGGTACAACCACCAGAAAGACTAGGAGGGGCATCTTGTTTCACAAAGTTTTTTTTTTTTTTTAAGTTTTAATAACATTTTTTCTTTACATCTTTGTTTCTTCTAATGACTTCCCTTCCCCACCTATCCTCCAAACATTTCTTTGTAAAAATATTAATGAGGGAAAAAAACAAATCAGCTCATTGGCCATGGCTGAAATTATATACCTCTTTCTGTACTCTTGTCCACCATTTATTTCTCTGTCAGTAATAAAATTCTTCAAAGTCATGTCACATTGGTCACTGTATTCATCAAACTTTTGACATCTTTAATTTGCCTTTCTTTACTTTTTGTATCATTGTGGAAATTGTTCTTCTGGTTTTGTTTATTTGACTCTGATCAGTTCATATGAATATTCTATTTCTTTGAATTCATTATAGTCATCATTTTGTATGGCAAGGTAATATTCCATCCCATACACAATTTGTTCATTCTTTAATCAATTGTGACCCATTTCCTCTATAGCAGTTTTTTCTACTACAGAAAAGAATTGTTGAAGAGGGTCACAGTCAGTGGGGGAACTCTGGGTGAGGTATAAGACCCATCAGCCCAGAGGGAACCTGCTGACAATGTCTAGTTCGGCTCCCCATCTCCCCTAAGAGTTCTCAGACTTCCTGAGAAGTCGGGGATGGTGACAACCTGTGTTGTGATTGAAGCAGAGTGATACCAGGTGGTAAACTACGTATAATAGCAGGTTGTTTATATGGTTCCACGTGCCTGGTGTTGTTTTTGTTACATTATATAAAGGGGAAAATCCTTGAAATAAATGGACTCCATTTTCCCACCATCCTCAGGAGTCCCACCTCATCACTTCTCCACTAGGAAAGGATATTTTAATCTCCCTCGTGGGGGCTCTAGAAAGCAGGACACAACAAACTGTCATAAATATTGTTGTGTATATAGGACCTTTCCTTCTGACTTTGACCTATTTGGGGTACAGCCTACTGCTGCAATTCAGAAGGTATCCATAATTAAGTGACTTTTTAAATTATAATTCCAAATTCTTGGAGGACTTGAGGTGCAGAAACAAAACAAAGGGCATTTAGGTGGTGCAGTGGATAGAGCACCAGCCCTGGAATCAGGAGGACCTGAGTTCAAATTCAGCCTCAGACAATCACTAACTGCATGACTCTGGACAAGTCACTTAGTCCCAATTGCTTTGCAAAAACAAAACAAAATCAAGATGATTTTAGGAAAGACAGGGAATAAAAGTGAAAACAAACTTAGAGAACCCAGAAGTATTATATTATGGAGCCCAGGCTATATTATATTATGATATAATATCGAGGAGGGGTATGCCTTTTAAATTGCCCAGTCCTTCTCCCCTCTAAGGAGTAACGACTATGAGATCCCAACTATCATGGAGCCTTGGATTAAACAGCTTCTCCTAGTCTCCAATTCAACCTGAATTCTAGTTCCTTTTAATTTCCAAGGTGCTACCACTTCCCACTGTTCTACTAGAGTCCTGGGCATCAGGTCCTATTAGTCACCAGGGTCTTCTGAATTAGCTACCTCAGTCACCTCCCTCTGGATGCCAGTGGGTGGGAGGGATGCTTCAACATAAGACCTCTTGCAATTAAATATTTCACATGGTACATTACCGTTCCTGTCCCAGTATACCAGACTGTTGAGACAAAGATGAAAAAAGATGTCCTCAAGGAACTTACTTTCTACTAGGGAGAGGACACAAGTGTCTACACTCATATGTGAATCTTTTTTATGTTCTTTATTAAGAAAATTATCCAAATTCCACTGCTTTATGAACCTGAATACTTGAAAGGGATACTGATGACTATTCCTTGGGCAGTGCCTCATGCTAATGTTCTCAGGTTCACTTGAGTAGGAGTAGATGAGCCAGAGAGACATGTAATAGTCCTTCTTTCAAAAAGTTCCCCAACCTTATATGGCAGAAAGGAACTTCTAGAACAATGCAGAGCAATTTTGTTAAATACTTTCTATAGGGCTCTCTTCCCCCATCCTCATTCCCAGTTCCAGAATTATAAGCAAATTAATACTATGACTGCTTATTAGAATGGGTGTGACAATCCAATCTCTTGTGTCTCCATTCACACTCCCTGTTTATTCCTCCCATGGGGTTTACTCACCCAGCTCACCCCACTACCAGAAGGCTGGGTCCCCAAAGAGATGCTCTTTGCTGATATTCTTTCATTTTTGAAGGTCAATGACAATATGAATGAGTGATATCTTGACTGGTTTTGAATTGGATTAAGTGAGGCAGAATTGCACAAACTCATCAGCCTGACATTCTTTTCCAGAGTCATTGAAGTTCAGTGGCAAGACAAAAGTCAGGATGAATGATGATGGCCCAGGATGCAGTAGATGACGTTGGTAGTTTCCATGTCTTACCAAGCTCTAAGGGTCTGCTTCAGCTCCTTCATGGTCATTGAAACGAATTGCTCCCATTTACTCATTCCACTGGGGAAAGTCTTCATGTGCTCAGGGCAGGTATTCCCCTAACTCACCAATGGGCCTGTCACTTACCCTCAACCTGCTTTAGCCAGGGAGATTTTACTTGGGTATAGCAGCTGTACTTTCCACAGCTTCTTGGAGTCACAGATGAGAGTTTTGTGATGATGGACACCAAATGTGGACGAGTGGATACTTATAAAAAAGGGCTTGGCATTTCTATCACTAGAGGTACTGGTCCTCCCTGAACATCCCATATACTTGCTCTTTCTATATGCTACTTTACAAGGCCCCCACCGGTGTGCTTCCCCTTAATAATCAACCAGGAATCTCAGTTATCTGATAAAGGCATTTATTCAAATAGTATAGCAAGATCAGTAATCACAAGGCATTTTTCCCAACACCCACGGTACACTTTCCCATAAATACACCCAGAGTTGAGGAACTGGGAAGGAATGGACTTAGCCAAAGACTTAGGCAGTGGTTCTCAAACTTTTGTTTTCAGTATCTTTATCCTATTAAAAATTATTGAAGGTCTCTCCAAAGCATTTTTGTTTATCTGGATTATATATATAGACACTTACCATATTGGAAATAAAAACTATTTTTGAATTTTTAGACCCTCTAAAAGGGTTTCAGAGATCTCCAGGATTCTCTAGACCATACTTTGAGTGAATGACTTAGAGAGTCTTTACAAAGTTCACTTCAAGCCATGCCCTATTTAGCTGGGTTGTTTTTTTCACAGAGACAGAGTCTTTGGTGGACAAACTTGCTTCTCCTAAGATTCAGTGTCTCAATATGCTGCTGGGCTGTCAAGCAGATTCCTCTAAGCTACATTAGAGATTTATCTATGTCTGTACTGACCCCTCCGTCAGATGGGGCCTGGCTGCCCAGACAGAGCCAGTTAGTCCTCTCCTGCTGGGCAATTGCTATCAGTCTAGGCAGGTACAACTCTCTCTTCAGTTGCAGCTTTACTGAGTTCTTTAAGGCAAGACTTAGCTTAGTATAAACAGAAGCTTTTTCCTTTTGACTTCTTCAGATCCTTAACTCTAAAGTTATTTGTCACCTCAGGGCAGGAAGATGAGAAAAACCTTGCCCTTCTTATCAATAAATTCTTCTTAGCTCAAAATCCCTTTCCCTTTGTAATGCCATCCACTCCAAGTTGCCTTGGCTGCAGGGGTGTCCTTAGAGTCAGTTTAAAAAACTCTAGTTGTTAAATTTTCAAAGTGAGCACTTACATTTCAGAAAATGTCAAGTTACAAATTAGAATTTATCTTTATCGTTTTGCTGATTGCCTAGATTTAAGAAAACAATGGAGAAAATGAAGATCAAATTTAATAGTATGTTCTGTGTACATTTTCTCCTTGGAGAGCTGGTTGTTAAACATTCTCCACTAGCACATCTTTGCCTTAGGATGATTAGTTTTAGTTCAGTCATCTTTAGTTTTCATATTCCTTTGAGAATGTTATGTAGATAAGTGGCTAGGAACAAAAGTATGAATGTAATCAATGCCCTGAAGGCATTGCTTCTCTTGCTGCTGGCTTCTTATAAAATTAAAGTATTTAAGCCTCCTATCCTTCCTAGAATAAAGAATGTTACTTCTCTTGTAAAAGCTTTGGCCTTGTACATTTCCATGTTTCTATCTGATTGACTGGCAGACCTTTAGCTTTTTCTGAAAACTTCCCTTATTTCTATAACTTTCCAAACAAAAATATCCCTCTTTGACCATCATTCCTCTACATGTATTGTCTCACCCTTTTTGAATGTAAGTTCTTGGAGATCAGGGATTTTCTTTGCTCTTGTAGCAAACAAATCCATTTGCGCAAGTGTATAATAAAACAAGTCAGAGAAAGTATACATAGGAGAATATACAGATAATAACTTACAAAGGAGCATTCTCATTGGGAGCCAAGTAACTCCGTGTAAGCAAGAGTTACGCAGGGGAAACTCCCCCAAAGTCTCTAATGTAGCAAGCTGGGAAGAGGGGCATAATGGAGACTACCAGCTCCTCTCTTGTTGGCTTCTTTCCAGAGTCTTACTCTCCCTTCCACAGCCTGAGATAATGTTAGCATCTTCCTCAAAGCTGAAAGCCTGAAAGTGCCCCAAATCATTGCAGAGCCCAGAGAGGCTGAAAAGACTCCAGACCAGAATTCTTCTCTCTTCCATTCTTAACCTCCTTATTGTACAGGTACTCATCAACAAGGAGAGAGTACCATATCAAAAGGACTTGGGACTTAGGTCATCCTTCCTTCCTTCCTTTTTTTCTTTCTTTCCTTCCTTTTTTCTTTCTTTCTTTCTTTTCTTCCTTCCTTCCTTCCTTTTTTCTTTCTTTCTTTCCTTTCTTTTTTCTTTCTTTCCTTTTGCTCCTTCCTTTCTTCCTTCCATTCATCCTTCTTTCCTTCCTTTCTCTCTCTCTCTCTCTCTCCTCTGTCTCTCACTCTGATTATGTCTTTCGCTCATAAATATTCTTTTGTGAAAACTAATTTCTGTAAATTAGTTAAATGGAATTGGGAAGTGCTCTCTCATATTCTCTCTTTTTCTCTCCAGAATAAGCCCATTCTTTTTCAGCACATGCAGAGGTTTTAGCTGATGTAATCCCTATGTGGACTTTGGAGCATAAGTGGACATTCTATAACTTTTTCTGGTCCTCTGAAAAGTACCCTTTTTGATTGACTATAAAGTCAGAGCACAGGTGTATTTAAAAAGCACTAGTCAGCTAGAACCTTGTACTTAGTTCTGGCTTTTAACTCCTTGGTTCCATTTCTGAGTAAAGAGACAACATTATAAGGAGAGAAGTCCAGACCTTTCTCCTTCTAAGCATAATGTGGCTCAGAAGCACAAGCCTCTGTTCTTTGCCTCTGAATATATTCTTTTTCATTTTACATGGAGAAGACTGGTGACAACTATAACCTTGTGAGCTTCAGAAGGTCAGGAGAGCAAACCATTCTGGGTGTTAGAATCCATGCCAGGATTTACTGGAAGCCAGACAGTAAGGAGAGAAGTCCCTAGTGAGCTAGGTTGACCCAGCCCAGCAGTAGCTGAGATGCAGACTTATCCATCCATCAGAGATGCCATATTTGGAAGTAAAGTTGGTAGGATGAATGCTAAATTGAAATTGGGTTAAGTTAGAGCTCTCTCTCTTCAGGGGCTTAAATGACATAGGAAAGAGTGTGCCCCTCCCCAGGTGTTAGGGTAAAGTAAATATTTGTGTTTGTTTATTTTTTTTTTAATATCTTCAAAGTAAATATCCCTTTGTGAAAATTAATTTGGGTAAATTGGTTAAATGGGATTCAGATGCTAATTATTGGTTCTGACATTGGATGACACTAGAATGGTGATTTAATTTGGTTGCATTAGAGAAAAATACCTCAACCTCTCAGGCGTACCCCCTGGAATCCTGAGGAAGGGATATAAACAACCTCAGTTTGAAAAAGTTCAGAATATTTCTTTCCTTCCTTCCTTCCATTCATCCTTCCTTCCTTTGTTCCCCTTTCCCTTCCCTCCCTCCATTCCTTTATTCTTTCCTTCTTTCTTTTATTTCTTACTTGCTTCTCTAATTCCTTCCTTCCTTCCTTTTTTCTTTCCTTCTTTTATATAAGAAGAATCTTAGTTCATACAAATCAGCTTCCAATATGCTCGTTTTTCCCCATCAAAATTTTCCTAATTGAAACCTCAGATGGTTGTATCCTTTTTCTGACCAAGGTCCCTACCACCTCTCTTCTACTTTCACCTATCCCCAAAAGAGAATGGTATCTCCCACTTTAGAACACCCCTACAAATTAGGATTGGCCCACTTGGATGCTCTGGACTGAGCTCATTTTTGGGTCTGTAATGCCAGCTCCACTCTTAGCCAATTAGAAAGCCTCCTGGTTGCTGGGCTCTTTGAATGTTCTCCCCAAATCCCAGGTAATCACTTGTCTGCCTAGCTATATCCCTCTCTCTCAAAGAGGGCAGGGGAAACCAAGAGCCAAAAGGTTTTCCCATTTTAAGAAAGCCTAGTTTTTCCAACAGCCAGAATACAAATACCAGAATACACCCTTACCCTAGTTTGTTCCCAAATTTTACAAAAGAGATTTCTTTTCATTGCAGAGGGACTCTCCAATGTAGACCTACCTTCCTGTTCTAGCCTTATTTCCAGGGTCCCCTCTAACAGTCCTCCACTTCAGAAAATCCAGTGTCCCAAATTCTGTAGGTTCCTTCCTACTACAGCCTGGAATATCCTCTTCCTCCCTTTCTAACTATCCAGATGTCATCCACCTTCAGAATCTCACTTTAAATCCCACCTGCTCCATACACCACATATTATCCTAAGCTATATCCTCTGTGGGAATGTCTTCATCAGACTGGGAGTCCCTAGGGGATCTAGACTCCTTCCTCCTCCAGCCCCCGAGTGAGGATCCCAAGGGCAGGGGCAGGATCTGCTCTTCCTTTGTATCCTCAGGGCCTTGAGACTCCCAATGGTCCCTCAGGCAGTGGGGAAAAGGGGAAGGGTCATTGCAAATGAGCTCATTCTCTGTTTTCTTCCAAGAGACAGGAGCATGGCTGCTCTCCCGCCTCCCTCCCTCCATCCTTCCCTGCTCCTTCCCTCCCTTCTTTCCTCCCTCCCTCTCTGGGTGACTCAGCTCCTCGGAGCCTCAGAACTGGCCCCTTCTGTTTGTTCTTAGCCAGCCTATGTTTGTCAAACAGCAGTTGGGGAAGGAGCCCAGGCTGGGTCTACCCAGAGCCCCTGACTCACTGTTTTGCTGTTAAATGTCTTTGCCTCCCTCCTTGTTGATGAAAAGGATGTTTCCAGGGGGGCAAAGGAATGATTTGTAACATCCAAGCCCTGAGCGAACTTACTGCTCCAGGTCTGAATGGAGCCTGGGGCCATATCCTCTAAGGTCTGTCTCCCTTTTAGCTCTTCAGACTAATTCACTCTGGGGGTGTTAATTAATAACTGTGTTCCTCCTCTCAGGGGAATTTTCATTTCACCAGAGGAAACCTTAGCCTAAAGGACTTGCTTTCATCTTAAGGTTTCTGGTACTGCCATGTTTCCAGATGAAGAGGGAAGGTGAGGGGTTTTTTATGTTTTTTAAAAAATATATCATTGTCACTTCCCAGCAATTCCCCCTCCAGGAGAATACTCCTTTATAACAAATTAAGTGCAGTGAAGAAAAATGAATCAACACATTGAAAAATGAATCTAAAAACATGCCTTATTTTGCACCTCCAACCCACCTACTCTTTGCTAATAGGTGGGAGGAGAGCTTTTCCATGTTTTCTGAGATCATGGCTAGTCACTGCATGGATGAGACTTCTGCAGTCCTTCAATGTTGTTTTTTCCTTAATTTCCTTTGTCATTTCATTTGCCACCTGTCTTCTCAGTTCTGCTCACTTCACTCTGCACTGGTTCAATATGATTTTTGTTGGGGACCTTTCCAGGGCTCTTTAGATCACACATCACATCAGTCAGCACCAATGGATAGGACCAACTTTTAGTGCAGCCTGTAAATTTGGCTAAAATTCTGGCACTGTGTATTCACTGACCTTTCAGGTTTCAGACAGGATTCGGGTCAGAAAAAAACAAACTTAGGGATTCATGGTCACAGTGAGGTTGCTGTAGTGACTACATTTATTAAGCACCAATTCCACAAGAGTGCTTCTTACTGAGACAAAACTTCCTTGGAACCTCAGAAGAAATTCATTAAACAAGTAATAATTAAGCTCCTTCTGTGTTGAAATAACAGTGTGATAAAGTAGAAACACTATTCACTTTGGAGTCAAAGAACTTAGATTCAAATCCTACCTTTGTTATTTACCACACTGGGCAAACTCTGGTCTTCATTTCTGTATCCTTAATACAAGGAGGCTGACGTGGGCACTCTCTAGATTTATGATCTTATGTGCAGGCCCCGGAGTTCATTTGTACTGTGGATGATGCACAAAATGAAGGCCATTGTCAACGAACTCCAGGTCCTTACAATCTATTGAGGGAGATGAGGCATGGAATTATGCTAGAAATCAAGACAGGATGTGTCATAAAAGATCCAAAAAAGGGTAGTGAGGTTCAAAAGAAGATGAGTTCATGTCAGGAAAGGCTTCACAGCTATGATGAGACTTTGATTCTGAATTTTATCTTCTGCACCAGGGCTTTCAAACCCAGGATCTATGAATTTTAAATACACATACATATACATGTGTGTGCATGTTATGTATATGTATATATTTATATGAACAATTGTATTTCAATAGTTAGTTTTTTTTTTTTTTTAATAATCCTGTCTTTTGTTGTATGCATTGAAAAATATGTTTCAGAGACAAGGTCCAAAGGGCTTGCAAAGGTCTATGACTTACAAAAAAGTAAGCGGTCCTGGCCATTTCAGTTTTGGGGTAGAGGAATGATATTTAGAACTTTGCATCAGAGAAGTCTGACAGCCTATGCAGCACAGATCAGAGGCAGAGAGTCTGGCTAGAAGACGGCTGAAAAAGTTCAAAGAAGGGGTCAGGTAGATGAAGTAATGGATGGGACATCCATTCTGAAGTCAAGAGGCCCTGAGTTGAAATCCAGTCTCAGATATTTAACACTTACTAGCTATGTGACACTGGGTAAGTCACTTAACCCCAATTGCTGAAGGAAGAAAGAAGGCAGGAAGGCAGGAAGGCAGGAAGGAAGGAAGGAAGGAAGAGAAGGAAAGGAGGGAGGGAGAAAAGGGAAGGGAAAGAAAGGGAAAGCAAGGCAAAGGAAGGGAAGGGAAGGGAAGGGAAGGGAAGGGAAGGGAAGGGAAGGGAAGGGAAGGGAAGGGAAGGGAAGGGAAGGGAAGGGAAGGGAAGGGAAGGGAAGAAAAAAAAATTCAAAGAAAGGTGATGAAGACCCAAATTAAGAAAGGATCCCTGGGGTTGGGTACCAGGGGATGAATGGTGAATACACTCACTGTTGGGTGTTCTAGAATGGAAAGCCTCAGCTCATGAACCCAGTGGAATAAAGTTCCAATGTAAGAATTTCAGGCATTGAGGCCGGTGAATAAGAATAAGGTTCTTGGTATTTCCCACATGTAGATATCCATCTATTTGGCCCATTCTGGGAAAACCCCCATTTCTATTTCTATAGACAAGTGGGTATCTTCTCAGCAGAGGTGTAAAGTGCTCGACTACCTCATCTCTCTCTGTTGAAGAGTTACCTGGAGGAAGAATGTAAAGATCTGCATGCTATTAACAGGTTCTCCTGGACACTGTTGATCTGCCATTCAGTGGTGCGATCGATGATGTCTCTTATGTACTTGTGAACACTTTACATGGCATTTTTCCAGATCCTTTCAACACTGCAATGAAATAAATATATGGGTTTGTTTTTTGCCTTTTTTTTTTTTTTTAACAGAAGAAGAAATCGAGATTCAGAGAGGATTAGGGCCTTGGGGTCACTACATATTAGAGCACAAAAGGACCCCAGAAATTATCCAGTTCAATTGAGACTCAGAAAACAACAGAGCCAGATCTAGAACCCTGATTCCTGCTTCAGTCCTCCCTGGGCTACACTGCCCCTGACAACAATGACGGGGATGTGTCCTGCAGCACTCAGCCTGGGGTTCCTGCAGGCTGGGGATTTAGATCTGTGGGATTGCTCAGTCCCCTGTGTCTTTCCCTCCACCCCCACCCCATACGGGAGAAAAATTCACCCAGAAAACCTTTTCATCACCAGGATAAGTAAATGATTTTCGTATGCACATCTTAATTACGCACTGCCTGCAGCAAACACAAAAATGATAATAAAAACGAAAAGCGTCCTGAGCAGCAGTGAGCAGGCACCGCCTCCCAACACAGAAATGTGTAATTAATGAATAAGCTTAAATGTCAGCTTCCACCCGACAGCAGCTCGGAGCAGCAACAAGCCAGAGCCCAAGCAGGAGCTGGCCGGATTGTCTAAAGCGAGCCTCTTGCACTTATTTACACACCCCTCCTCCCAGTCACAGAACTGTGGGTGCTCAGACTCAGGAGTATCTAAGAGACTATCTCCGCCATCGCCTTCATTGTACAGGGAGGGAAACTGAGTTTCCGAGAAGGGAGCTGGCCCTCCCATGGTCACGCCATGAAACAGGGACAGAACTTAAAGAAGTGAGTCTCCTGGATCTGTGGCTCCTCTCACTTCCTGCTGATCAAGTTAATTAGGCTCAAGACAGTTTGGAAAATCCCCCAATATCTGCAGAGTCTTCCCCTGTTACCAAAGCATTTTAACTTTGGCCACCTGGGAGAAATTCAGGCTCCGGGTCAATCAATGTCCCCTCACCTGGGGAATATTGCCCTCTGTGCTGGTACCCAGCTCCCCGAGGTACCACAAATATTGAGGATTCAGGGGTCCAGACTCATCCTTATATATAATCCAGTCCTTTTTATGGATGCAACTGTCTCCCTTGATCCATTGCCCAGATGCCCAGATCCCCTGGGGACATGATGGTGGTGAGGTGATGGCAGGGATGTCCCAAGGCTGAGAAAAGCTCCAGGCATTAGACTCTGCAATCAAAGTTTGGGGGTCAGCAGGTGAATTAAGTAGGACAGTAAGAATCAAGTCGGGAGAAAGCCTGGGAAGAATCTATGAAAGTTGAGTCCTACTTAGAACTCTATTCCAGGGGATTAGATTTAGAGGGCTCCTAGTCAACAGCAAAGAAACTGTCATTCTTGACAATCAACCAAGAATAATTGGTTAAAATAGGGATCTAGCAGTTGAGGTGCTGGGGTGAGCTTGCCCCTACTGCCTTGTTCTCCTACTGTACAGGAGCCTTTCAGGAAGGGTCTAAGGTTCGTTTCCAGAGGACTCTGTTTTCCTTTCATGAAAACCAAGGATGTGTTTCAAACTGCTTGCCCTAAGTGCAATTTGTGAGGGTTACCTCAGCCTCCAAGATTCCCAATTATAACATTACATGGAGAACAGCATTGCTCACATCAGCAGGAAGGGAGGTGAATGAAAAATTCTGGAGTGGCAGGGTCACTCTTAGGGACATGTGGTCCAGAAAAAAGGTGGGGTAATATGATGAGCTGCGTTAAGCCCTTCTATTTTCCCCTAGTCAGTTATGAGGGAGAGTGGGAGAAGAAGAAATCTATCCTATTCTTGCAAACAGAGTTAAAGGGAAGAGAGAGTCCATAGGGCTGCTAGAGCTCTTTGCAAAGAGGCAGAACCTAGAATTAGTCACAAGTCTGTCCCAGATGAGCTGTTTGACCTTTGACTGCATGTGGCAAGATGAGAGTCTTGGGAACGGGCACTAAAGAGAATCTTCTGCTTATGTGTCAGAGGGACCCTGATGAGCCCCCAGAACTGGAGGCTTGGTTATAGCACCGTTTATATTATCTATCACTCTCTCCTGCTGCTTAATTAATAAAGTAATGTCCTGCCTTTCTCTAGGCTTATAGAAGGCAACGCTCCTCTGCACACTGCACTATTGCAGAGCCTCTAGTGTCCGATAGGATGCCCACTAAACGTACATACACTTTACATATATGTAGAACTATATAACTCTAAAATTTACAAATTATTTGGATCAAATCTAACATTGCATAAATGTTAATAATATTAATAGCAAAGTGCTTTTCACATGTTATCTCATTTGCTTCTCATAACAATCCTGTAAGGTAGACACTATTATTATCATCTCCATTTTACAGAAGAAGAAACCTGAGAGTGAAGTGTCTCAGGGAATATTTGAACTCAGGAATTCCAGATTCCACTTCCAACACTCTATCCACTGTGCTACCCAGCTGTCCTCCTCATTCATATTTTCATTTTAAATCAGCAACATGGTATATTGCTTAAAGAGCTAGCCTCAGAGCCAGGAAAACCTGAATACAAGTTCCCATTTTCAACATACACTAGCTGCATGATCCTGAGTAAGGCAGTTTCCCTGTCAATTTTGCTAAGACTCATAGCTGCAAAACGATTTGAAGCCTGTATTGGTAGAAGGGGTTTCCTAAACCAGGAATTTCCATATTCAAGAAATCACCCATCCAAATCAAAAGCAAGTGAAGAAGAAGCAGGAAGAGGAGAGGGAAGAAGAAGAAGGAAGAGAGAAGGAGGAGGAGGAAGAACAGAGGGAGACAGAAGGGGAGAAGGAGGAGGAGGAGGAAGGGGTGGAGGAGGAAGATGAAGGGGAGAAGGAAGAGGAAGAGGACGAGGAGGAGGAGGAAGAGGAGAAGAAAGAAAGAAAGAAAGAAAGAAAGAAAGAAAGAAAGAAAGAAAGAAAGAAAGAAAGAAAGAAAGAAAGAAAGAAAGAAAGAAAGAAAGAAAGAAGAAAAAAAAAAAGAAAAAGAGAAACTCTCTTTACTTTACAAATGAGGGAACTGGAGATTTGTCAAAATTAAATGATTTGCTTCAGATCACATAAATAGCAAATGTCCAAGCCAGGACTGCATTCTGTCCCTGAGGCACATCGCCTCTCTGTTCGCCGGGAGAGATCGACCCGAGCCCATCCACTTTGGATGACCTGTAACATTTCTTTAATTGTATTTTTCCTCTGTGACCGGAACGTACAGATGGGACCTCTCCTGGCAGCTTGTAGCCGGAGGGGAGACGGGGAGCTGGGGAGAGGAGAAGGAAAGAGGGGCTGTTCGGCGGGAAGGGGCATCTCCAGGCTGGGGCAGGGACGAGAACTGGGGGCAAAGACCAAAGATCAGCAGCCTCCAGACGGAACGCGGGGATTTGGATGACTCAGCTGCAGTGAGTTGGGGATTCAGGTTTTTAAAGATTATGGAGATTAGACGGAGGGAAGCACTTTGGAGATTTTAAAGGCTACAGAAATGGGAGCTGAGCCGAGAAACGGCTCGAGTCGGTCCCTGCGGAAGGAGCACGTGTGGTTAAGACCCCGGGGCTGCTAAGCCCCGGAGACAGCCGGGGATTCTGAGCCACTGGAGGTTGTTGAGTGGGGGAAGGGAAAGGCTCAGATTCAGGCATTAGGAAGATGACAGGATCTGCAGGACCGGTGAGTGTGGGGGCGGGGCGGAGGCTGGCTAGTAAATCTAACTTCGCCTCCCTCCCCTGTCCGTCCATCCCCAGCCGGAATAACTCAATTCTGAGACACGACGGCTGGCTCTGCGGAGCTCCTGGGGCCTGAGTATCCTCTCTCCCTCCCCCCTCCCTCCTCCCCTTTAAGGGAGAATGGAGGAAGCAATCCTTAACCTGAGAGAGGGAAGCTTCCCAATGCACAGCCTGACCCTACGTGGGCGGCCGGCTAATGCCGCAGGGATTTCGGAGAAAGGGTGCCTTCCACTCTTTCCTGGAAGAACTCGTAGGGATCGTATAGTCCAGCCTTGATATTTGACAGGAGAGGAAACTGAGACCTGGAGAGGGGAGGGGACTCAATGAAGCTCCAAATTAGGGCAGAGAAGTGAAACCAGCCTTTTTGAAACTGAGATCCCTGGTCCTCCAGGGTGGTTTGCCCTTCTCTCTCATACTTCCCTAGCCCCCAAGCATCCATCCCTCCCTCCTGCACCCCTCCCTCCCCCATCTCCACACTCTGGTATCCTTCCCCTTCTTGGGATGCAAGAATAACAAGAATAATCAAGACTCATATCAGAAAACAGGCAGTGAGATCCCAGGAGAGGTCAAGGGACTCGGCCTCTGCCAGGGACACAATGGGTTTTACACTTTAATTGGGGGAATCTGATCAAGGCTAAGCGCAGATCATTAGCATTGGGGCCAGGCCCCTTTCACAGTAATGTCCTGCTCTCGGGTGATAAGGCTTCAGCTTTGTGGGTTGTTATTCTCCTCAGTTCTTTCCCAGGGGCACCTCCAACAGGCAAGCACCCATTCCGCCAAGGCCACTGTCTCCATGCTAACCCTCCTCTAAGCCACAGTCTGAAAAAGACTAGCTGGTGGGGCAGTGATTTCTGGGACCCTGAAATACCTTCAGAGGTAGCATCTCTCCCTCATGAGACCACCGATCTTTAGAGCTAACCTACTTGACAAGGATCACAACCCACCTGTCTTTGACAGATAAAGAAACTTGGTCCCAGAGAGGACAGGTGGATCAATGAAAGCTACACAGCAAGGAAATATGAGAGCTCACCAGCCAGCCCAATGGAGAGAGCACCTGGCTTGGATTCAGGAAAAACTGAATTCAAATTCAACCTCAGACTTTACCTGTGTGACCGTAGGTAAGTCAATTGAGCTGTTTGCCTCAATTTCCCCCAGAGTAGCTGCTTTTCAGCCATTTCCAACCCTTCATGACCCAAGGTGGGATTTTCTTGGCAAAGATGCTGGAGTAATTTGCCTTTCCTTCTCCAGCTTATTTTACAAATCAGGAAACTGAGGCAAATGGAGTGAAGTGACTGGTAAATGCTGAGGTAGGATTTAAACTTAGTTCTTCCTGATTCTGAGTCTGACACTTTATCCATTGTATCACCTCAATGTACCAGATAAATATTAGTTACTCTTATTATTATAACTAGAACTTGAGCCCAGATCTCCTGACCGTGTGAGGCATATTGAAACTGAAATAAGTAAAACTGAAGTTCAGATTCAGCCCCCACTACTTATAATGGATGTGACCCTGGACAAGGCACTTCTCTCACTTGGTCTCCATTTTGTCATCTGTAAAATGAGGGGACTGGTTAAAATGATGGAAAGTGCCATCCAAATCCAGAGGGAGAACTATGGATCAAAGCATTTTCATTTTTGTTGTTGTTGTTTGTTTGCTTTTTTTTTCCTTTTTGTGTTTTTTTTTTCCTCTTTTGATCTAATTTTTTTTGCAGCTTGACAAATATAGAAATATGTTAAGAAGAACTGCATGTGTTTAACTTGTAGTAGATTACTTGCTGTCCAGGGAGTGGGGAGGAGAAGGAGAAAAATTTGAAATACAAGGTTTTGCAAAGATGAATGATGAAAATTATATTTGCATGTATTTGGAAAAATAAAATACTATTAAAATAAAAAAAATGAGGGGATTGCAATTGATGATCTCTAAGGTCTCTATAAACTCTAAATCTAGGACCTTGTGACATCTGAAGAAAGAGGATCTGGTTTTCAAATCCAGTTTAGCTATTTATTGTCTCTGTAACTCTTCCCAGGCTAGCCCAGAGAGGCCACATTTCATATGCTTAAAAGACTTTAGAAAGGAACCTCTTAGATCATCCAGTCTGACCTCTGTCATTTTAGTGATGATGAAACTGGAACACAGAAAGGGAAAGAAACAAAATCACACAGGCAGTAGGGGATGGGGACTAGAATCCAGCACCTGGGCTTCCAGTTGAATGTTCTCTCCCCAAGCCATAGTTCCATCTTCCATGACCAGGGCTGGGATCCACATAAAAATAACCCCTGAATGAAGAATAACTGAACATGCATATTGAACATAGGTGCTATCTGAGGCCATCTCTCCTTTTTACTGTAAGAAACAAACGGACAGCCCATGTTTCATCTCAGTTTTATTCCTGTCTAAAATGATGATTTTGAAAAGAAGACCTATTGCTTTTACTGATATCCCATATAAACTAAGCCTGCCCCGAGTTCCTTCTAAGAACACATGAGCAGGGCAGTCCACCTTCTTCCCATCCCCCAATCTGCAGTCTCCCCTGATCCTACTGCTGTCCTTTCAGGTTAGATTGGCCACCTTCTACTCCATGCTTTCCTTTTCCACAGGGAGCCAGCAGCTGCCCATGGTTCCAAGCAAAGATTTGTGGGCTGAATCATGGCCTTAATTTTGATTGACAACAGTCTGTCATGATGTTCTCATGAAAGATCTGGGGGACTCTGTTATCCGAGTACATATGTGTGGAAACCATACTCATTTCAGGATCCACGGCTATGGCCACACAAATAACCCAAATGCTGTGTGATCAATAAGCTCCCTGTGCATTTGCAGGTGCTCTTCAGATTCAGCTGATCAATCTCTTGTGGATTACCTCTACACTGGAGAAAGAAATGATCATTTTCTCTTATATTAATAACCAATTATCAAATTAAGATTAGGTTTTTCCTTTCCTAATTCAGAAACCAACCCCTGTAGGTTATTTAGCCAGTCTCTGAAGTACATTGTTGATGAATAAGACTGCCCAAATCCTCAGGGTACATGCTTTTCAAACATTTCACAAATAGAATCCAGTCTAGGCAAGATCTTTCCCTTAGGAAATAAGGAAATAGGAGGGGCAGAGAAGGGAAGGGAGAAGAGGGGAGGGGAAAGGGAAATCCAGCCTCAGACACTTACTAGCTTTGTGATCTAGGCAAGTGACTTAACTCTTGGTTCTCTGTAAAAACCTTATCTGTAAAATGATCTAGAGAAGGAAATGGCAAAGCATTTCAATATCTTTGTCTAGAAAACCGGGGGACCTTCCATTAGATTTTAGGATGATCCAGCTTATGAAGGAGAAAACCAGTCAGAACAGTCTGAGTAAAGATAGATTCTTTTGTACAGATTTCTGGAGGTCATTAAATCTCAAGAATATGTCTCAGTGGGAGAAGCTGAAGACTTTTTGCCCACCTCCTCATTAATGATTGTTACCAATCAGTGATTTCCATCCCCAGGATTTTTTAAAAAGGCTTTTTAAACATTGAATGTTCTCTCAGGCATCTTTGGTTTAGGAGAGAAAGCCAATGACCATCATTTTATTAATTATTTGAAGCCATAATTAATAAAATTGATTTTTAATTACCCAGACATTATGTGTCTCAGATTTTTCATTAATCACACCAGGGAAAGAGATGGAGAGCAGTTCCAAAACGTGCCCTCAAGATGCCTATAGTCTAAAAAAACCTTGACCATGCCTTTAGGTAACTAATTGAATAATACATGGGAGAAACAGATTAAGGCTGCCAGGATAATGGGCTCACATATTGAATAACCTGTCTGATCGCACACTATCTCCCCAAGATGCTAAATTCCCTGAGGGCAGGGCTTGAGTTAATTTCTTCTGCTGTCTCAGGCCCAGCCTAGGACAGGATATACTACTGGTAATTAAACTGAACTGTTTGAAAATCCTGCCTGAGAGTTATCATGGTGTCAGGTTAATAGCACTGGACCTTGAGTCAGAAGCCTAAGTTTGAATCCTATCCTTATTGAAATGCGAAATCAGTTAATCTTTCTCAAGCTTAGTTTTCTCATTTTTAAAATACAGGTAGAAGGAAGTAGACTAGATGACTAATAATAATTATCATGTTGTTATTCAGATGTGTTCGACTCTCTGTGACCCCATGTGGGTTTTGGGTTTGTGTTTTTTGTTTTGGGGGTTTTGGGGGCAAAGGTATGGGAGTGATTTGCCATTTCCTTCTCCAGCTCATTTTACAGATGAGGAAACTGAGGCAAACAGAATGAAGTGACTTGTCTAGTGACTTCACAGAGTATCTGAGGTCGAATTTGAAGTCCTCCTGACTCCAGTCCTGGTGCTCTATCCACTGTGCCACCTCGCTGTCCCATTTGTTATAAGAATAGCTAGCATTTTATAGTCCTATAAAGGTTTCAATGTGCTTTACAAATATCAACATTTTATTAACAAAAAACCTAAGGCAGACTTGCCCAGGTCACATAGCTGATCAGCATCTGAGGAGGGATTTGAACTTCCAGCTTCCTTACTCCTGGTCCAATATTCTATCCACTGCATCATAAAATCCCTCTCAACTCTATATCTAAAATTCTATGATCCTATGATTAGGACTTGTATCCAGGCTCTGATACTTATCAATTATATGATTTGGGATAAGTCCTTTCTCTAGGTCTGTTTGTTCCCCTTCAAACAAGAAAAAGATTAGGCTAAAAAAATAATAACAGCTAGCATTTGCAAAGCTCTTTACATGTATTACCATCTCTAAGGGTTCGTTCAGCTCTAAATCTCATAATTTTTCCAGGGAGTAGGGAGAGAGGGAGGAGGAGAGCATCACATGGAACACTGGGTTTAGGATGGATTCCTAAGTTAACTGGGGGCTGGAAGCATCCTCAGCCATGGCTGAGCCCTTCTCCACTGCCTTTTATTTCCTCTGATCAGGCTGATTACTGAGGCAGAAACAGAAACATCTGCATCCTTTAAAATCAAGTTAAGGCTCCTTGTGCTTCCCTAACACAGTCAACAAGCATGTATTAAATAACTGTCAGGTGTCAGGCGCTACGCTAAGTGCTGAGTTTACAAAGATAGACACAGACCAACAAAAAAATAAGGACCCCCAAAGACTCCTCCTCCAAATAACAAGCAAACCTCTCTGAGTGTCTGTAAAGTGATGGTGTTGAATTCAGTGACCAACGAGATTCCATCTAAATCTATGATTCTGTGGATAGACTTTTTTTTTTGGCAAGGCAATTTGCCCAGGATCACACAACTAGTAAGTCTTTCAGGCTAGATTTGAACTCAGGTCCTGTGCTCTATCCACTGTGCCATCTGGCTTCTCCTTGTGGATAAATTTTCCAAAGTCAGGCTACAGAAGTCTATTTTTATTTTTTTAAATAATAGGTTTTTTTATTTTCAAAATATATGAAAGATAGTTTTCAATATTCATCCTTGCAAACATGTGCAATTCTATACATATTTTCAGAATTATTGTATAATAATATACACATAAAAAAAATAAGATCAAAAAGGGGAAAAAATGAGAAAGAAAATAAAAATCAAGCAAACAACAAAAATGGTGAAAATACTATGTCATGATCCACATTCAGGCCCCACAGTTTTTTCTCTGGGTACAGATGGCTCTCTCCAACATGTCTATAGGAACTGGACTGAATCACTTCATTGTTGAAAAGAGCCACGTCCATCAGAATTGATTGTCGTATAATCTTATTATTGCTGTGTATAATGTTCTCTTGGTTCTGTTCATTTCACTTAGCATCAATTCATGTAAGTCTCTCCAGGCTTCTCTGAAATCATTCTACTGATCATTTCTTAGAGAATAATAATATTTCATAACATTCATATACCACAATTTACCCAACCATTCTCCAATTGATGGACATCCATTCAGTTTTCAGTTTCTTGCTACTACAAAAAGGGCTGCCACAAATATTTTTGTACATGTCGGGGGTTTTTTTTTTTTCCCTTCTTTTATGATCTCTTCGGAGTACAGGTCCAGTACAGATACTGCTGGATCAAAGGATATGCACAGTTTGAAAGCCTTTTGGTCATAGTTCCAAATTGCTCTTCAGAATGGCTGAATCAGTTCACAACTCTACCAGTAATGTATCAGTGTCCCAGTTCTCCTGCATCCCCTCCAACATTCATCATTATCTCTTCCTGTCATCTTAGCCAATCTGAGAAGTGTGTAGTAGTATCTCAGAATTGTCTTAATTTGCATTTCTCTGATCAATACTGATTTAGAGCATTTTTTCATATGATTAGGAATGGTTTTAATTTCTTTATCTGAAAATAGAAGTCTATTTTTCAAGTCCAGAATATTATTGAAACTATTTATGATTGGATCATAGATTAAGGAGACCTTACAGATCAATCAGTCTAACCCCTCCATGTTACAGATGAGGAATCTTGTCCAGGGAGGCTGTAACTATTCCATGTGATCACACACAACTAGTGTCTGAGACAAAACCCAAAATCACATCTTCCCTAATCCAGCCCTAGGGCTCTACCCACTATACCACGCTGCTGTTCAAGCCCCCCATTGGCAATCTCAGAGGCAAGATTTAAACTTCAGGCTCTTGATTCCCTGTGGAAACGAGAGAGATTGCTGTCAATGACATGAGGTCTGAGGCATAGATCCTGCCCTAATCTCTGTAACAGATCTATTTGTGACAGTTTATAGGGTTCCTGCCACTACTCTTTGCAAACACGAACCCAGCCTGGGTACTCCCTTTCCTCTGCCCAGCCACAATCAGAGTCCTCACTGCACTGGATGTCAGGTGCCATCCTATGGGGCATTTCTGTGCTCATTTGTCACCTGCACTCCACATGTGGTTTTGCACTGCATCTGGCTCTCATTTTGACAGGACCTTTTTGACACTGAGCAATACACAACTCAAGCCCTACAGCTCTTGCTTATGTAGATTACTAGTATGTGCTCAGCTATGGATTAAAGAGCCACTAATTGGCTGAACTTGGGTCTTTGTTTCATAATAACATTCAGGGCTCTATTAACATCTCTGCTACAGTTTTGGTGTTTTTTCTATAATCTGGATGAGCCCAGACATAAGCCTTGTAAGAAAAGCTAAGCTATCAGGGAATATAGAAGTGACTATAGGGGGGAAAAAAAGAAGGAAAAGCTTTTTTTTGGGACAAAACTGATAACAATGAGTGAGAAACAAACTTAGACTGCTTAGGTTTTAGAAGAATAAACAGTGATGAGCTGGAACAAATCTTTGCTTTGCCAGGAACATCACAGCCAAGCAGCCTTTCAGATCTAACAGCTGAAGAAAAATGGAGAAATAAAGATATTTTTTGAAACTGACATTTCTGATTTTCAAGCTGAAATCCAAGAGTGACCTAATCGGGGGTTGCAAAAGGGAGAAAGGTTCCTTTCACCATGTCCAGGGACCAGCTTCAGATGCCCAAAGCATCAGTTTCAAACACGGTTTCCTCACTGAAAAGTAAATGGGGAATGAAGTCAGTAGACTGAATGTCTGTCATCCGAGGACCAGTCTCCATGACAGCAGTACTTGAGAAGCATCTACAAAGGCATGGAGAGGTTACTCTCTGCATTAGTACAAAGAACAACCCCATTGAGAAACTCATGGATATTTTGAAGCTTTTTTTTAAGTGCTTTCAAAAAAAGCAATTTGTCAAGAATTCTCAGGGTTTTGTGTTTTTTTTTGTGTGTTTTTTTTTTTTTTTTTTTTTTTTTTTTTGACTCTTCCTCTGATTGTGGCTGGGGACTTTGGGAAGAATGAAGAAGCAATGCAAGGATCCTAGGTTATTGATTTGGGAAGCCATGTTGGAAACTATGGTGTTGGATAATCCCAAATTTTAGGGCTTCCCCATTCCAATCCAGATTATTTCACCTACATTTTGTATTTATTTGTCCTTTGTTCCCATTATAAAGTGTAAACTCACTGAAGGCAAGGATTATTTTCATTAACTTTGTATACATTGTCTTAGACACAGTGCCCAGATTTTGAATCTAACTAAATTATTTGGAAATTATTGATGAAATGCTTGAGTTTCATAAGGAAATCTCCTGGAATTTGGGGAAGAGAAATGAGAGTTGGGGGGGGGGGAAAGAATTATGTTTGACATTGGTGGATTACATGGAAAAGAAAAGAAATTCTACATCTTCCTGCCAAACATCCAAGTTTCCTGGAGGAGTCTCTAATGGAGTCTCAGGTTATTGGATATTTTCTGGGCAGTTTTTATCCCAATGCATTCAAGCTTCTCAGCTTTCAGCAAGACCCTTTCATACTAGGGTTCCTGGACTCCATACCCTAGAAGAAATGTATAGGAACCCAAATTTGGATTAAAATTCATGCCTTCTTTGGATATATTCCAGAGTCCAATCACTCTCCTCTCACTGTATCCTCATTTTTAGTGTCTTCATCAGCTCCCATGGGTTCAATTATTTCCTCTGGCAGATAACTCCCAGATTTATACATCCAGCCTCTATGTCTTCCTAAAGCTGATTGCAGAGTGGTCTTTCAAACTGAATGTCCCATTTGTTATTGTTGAATCTTTTCAGTCACGGATGACTTTCTGCGGCCCCTTTTGGGGGTTTTCTTGGAAAAGATCCTATAGTAGTTCACCATTTCTTTCTGCAACTAGAAAGGAAGAAAGAAGAAAGGGAATCAGCATTTATATAGCACCAGCAAAGTCCTGCACTTAGAGCTTTTTACAAATATTATCTCACTCGATCCTTACACCTACCCTTTGAGAGATGTGCCTAGAACAGAACCGCAGTTCCCTAATAATTCCTCCCATCTTTGTTTTTCCCACCTAATCTATCCTTTTATACTTTTGCCAGAATAACTTTAATTATCCATGGATCTGACCATGTTATTGCATTGTTCAAAAGAAGAAGATCATCAATGGCTTTGCCATTGCTTATCACATAAAGTTCAAGCTTCTTTTTCCTTCTAGGAGGTTATAAGCTGATATGATTCTATTTTCCCAGACTTACCTCTTATTCTGCTCCCTTATGAACTCTATACCACAGTTCACCTTGATTATTTCTTGCCCTCTCCCTCAGGCAAAGTTCCATGCAGTGGATCACTACTAGGTTTCCCCAAAAGAATTAACAGAATTTTTATTCTAGAAAAGTAACTCAATGCATATATGAAGTATAGGATAAATATTTTTAATATTTTTTATTAAAGCTTTTTATTTTCAAAATATATGCATGAACAAGAGAACTGTTCGGTTCAGCACATATATATTGTATCTAGGATATACCGTGACATATTTAACATGTATAGGCCTGCTTGCCATCCGGAGGAGGGCGTGGAGGGAGGGAGGGAAAAAGTTGGAACAGAAGTGAGTGCAAGGGATAATGTTGTAAAGAAATTTTTTTCAAAAGAAAAAAAAAAGAAAAGAGCTATTCCAAACATAATAATAGAGTTATTGTCCAGTAGAAACTTAGCCTTAAGTGCTCGGCTGTCTGATTCAAGCACACCTTTTAAGAGTTTCAGCCCTTTATACTACCCCAAACTTTCTTTTGAATTGCCCTATTGTTGATGTCAATCTTAATTGCAAAAAAAATGTAAAAAAACATAAACAAGTTGTCCATGTTGATCTTTGATATTGGCTCTGATATGTTAAATTTTTTATTAAATTCAGATATGGTTGATAAAAAAAAAGCACATGCATGGATAATTTTTCAACACTGACCCTTGCAAAACCTTGTGTTCCAATTTTCCCTCCCCTTCCCTTCACCCCCTCCCTTAAATGGCATGTAATCCAATATATGGATAACAATTTCTTACATCACAAAAATGTTTAAAACACAAAAGAACATTTGGGCAAATACTTAAAACATGAAACAGAAACCTGCCACAAAGACTTTACAAGAGCCTAGAAACAGAAACAGAAATGACACTCAAAGGACTCAGAAGAATCCATCATCCCTCTAAAATTATCAGAAGTCTCCCACTGCTCCAAAGACATGTGGGACTACACAATCCATTTCACTTTGGTCTTGGTCTCAGCTGTACTATTCAAACAGCTGAACCTTACTCAACATCCAGCTCTGCTAGTCAATTAGGTGGGAGCAAAACTTACCTTCTTAATGGATCATCTTCTTCAAGAAAAATGTGGTTTTTAGAAGTATCTCTCATTGAGCAATCAGCACCCAAACCTCTCAAGCTCACAAGCAAGATTCCAGGGTGAGAAGGATCCATCTTGGGATTGCTCTTTGGTCACCCACACTCAAGGAAAGGAAAAGGGAAGCAGTGAGGGACTCAAGATTTTCTCTTAGGCACATCCAGGCAAGCATATGATTCTTACAGCCATTGCAGCTGTTGATGGGAAGGGAAGAAGAGAAGGAAAAATCTTCTTTCCCTGCCTTTCTAGACGTCCAAGCTAGCAAAGACCCAAGTTCCAAATCCAAAGAGGAGAAGAAAGCTAGAGTAGAAGTTATTTCTCCTTTTAAGTTTACTTGATGATAGTTTTTTCTGCTCAGTTACCCATTATCTTCATATAGCATCCACCATCCAGTGATGGGAACCATGAAGAACTAATAGGCTCTCTTTCATATAATTTAGCAAGGGATACACTTGGAAAGGGATACTTCATGGGATGGCCCTTATTATCCCCATTCCAGTAGATTTGGAGAGATGCCTGTGATTACCCTTATTATATTATGTTGTATTATGTGATATTATCTTATAAATTATATATATATATATATATATATATATATATATATATATATATTTATGTCTCACCCTCATAAAAGCTCCATGAGAGCAGAGAGGCTTATCATGGCTAATCTTTGCATCTCTCCCAGTGCTGAACAGTGTTCTGCACGTGGTGGGTGCTTATTAAGTTGGTTGAATTGAATTCCTGTTATGGTACCTATTTATTGCCTTTATGTTTAATAGCAGAAATTGCATTTGCAAATTTCTAATGAAACAATATTTCTTGGCAAAGCAGGTGTGAAGAAATGGATGTATTTCCCAGCATGAAGTAGCTGCAAAGTGTGGAGTGAGGGTGGGGGGAAGGATGGAGGGAGACAGGGATGCCACAGAGAGAAATCCAAGAAACAGAGCTTTACACCTGATTAGCTCCTGCCTCCGCTGTGGCTCATGGGGTGTCACCGGCTTTGCTAATGAGTGATCTTGTTGTTGATGGATTTAGAAAGGTTTCTTCCTTTCCAGAATAAACCTAGAAATGATGCCTGAGCAATCACCATTCAGCTGTTGTTTGAAGAGTGTGATCTCAGTCCCACTTAGAGGACAGCTACTCTAAAAGCCTCCTCCCAGACCTTCCTGCCTCCACCCTTCACTCATCCAATCCACCCTGCATGGGCAGCCAGATTCATCTTCTTAATGAATTGCTCTGGCAATTCCCCTTCCTCCCTCCCAATTCATTTTGTGATACTATTAAATATGCGTGGAAATATTCATACTGGCAATCAAGCTTGTCATAATCTGATGTTATCTGACTTATCGCCACATCTTCTATATGAACCTTCTAAATCAGCAGGTTTTATCTTTTTGTTTCTGGGTCATGGATAGCTATCCAATCTAATGGATTGGGAGCTCTTTGAGGGTAGGGACTGGCTTTTGTCTTTCTTGGAATTCCCAGCACAGAGCCTGGCACATAGTAGGTACTTTTTAAATGCTTATTGACTAACTGGTGAAGCCTATGAGCCCTTTCTCAGACCCATGTTTTTATTTAATGAAAGAAATGATCATTTCTATTAGAAATGAGTGACTAATCAAGATGTGATTTTTTTTCCCCCACAGAATTTCAGGAACTACCTGAAATCTATCCATGGACCCATTGGACATCCACGGACTATAGGTGAAGGTTATCTGGTTTAGAGCCAAGCTTTTCTCTGCACTGTCCCTGGACCACAACAGATGGCTTTAGTTGTTCAGATGTTCATACAGAACATACATCCTCTTTTGCCCTGCTCTGCCACCTATATTTTAAGATTTCAATCAAATTCAACCTATTCTAGGAAGTCTTTCCCAATTAATCAGTCAATTAATATTTATTTTATACCAAGCACCTACTAAGTGTGAGGAACACACACACACACACACACTCACACACACACAGACACACACAGACACACACCAAAAAAAGGCAACAACAAACAATATCTAGTCTCAAGGAGCTCATGACTTAATGGGGGAAACAAAATGTAAACAGGATACAAATAAGAGAGTTATTTGGATAAATTTAAGGTAATCTCAGAGAGTGGACAATAGATTAGGAAGATGGGGAAAGGCTTCTAGCACAAGGTGGGACTTTAGGGGGGACTTGAAGGAAGCCAGGGAAACCAGGAGGTGAAGATGAGGAGAAAGAGAGTTTTAGGCATGGGGGAATAGTCTGTGAAAGTGCATGAAGATCAAAGATGGAATGTCCTGAACAAGGAACAACAAAGAGAACAGTGTCACTGACTCCCAGAATACATAAGGAATAAGGTAGAGAAGAAAGGCAGAAAGGGGGAGAAGGGGCAGGTTATGAAGAGCTTTAAAAACCAATGAGAGAGTTTTATATTTTATCCTGGTAGTAAGATAATAGTAACTATTGGAGTTGATTGAATGGGAAGGGGGAGGAGTGTGATATGGTCTGAACTGCACTTTAAGAAGATCAATTTGACAGCTGGGTGGAGGTTGAAACAGAGTGAGAAGAGATTTGAGGTCCTGGAGAGTGGTGGGGAGCTAGAAAGAGATGTTAAGGAGCCCAAGTCAAAACTGGAGCAAGTCAAAGTTACTATGAAAATCAGAAATAGAATAGCCTATGAATGGCCATTGTACTGTCAACCCAGGCAGTTTAAGGAGACTTGGTCTTAACCAAATATTAATAAAGAAGATGAAGGTGAAGAAAAGAAGGAAGGAAGGAAGAAGGGAAAGAAGGAATGAAGGAAGAAAAAGAAAGAGATGAAAGAGAAAGATAGAAAATAAAATAGGAAGGAAGGAAAGAAAGATAGGAAGAGAAATAAAGAGATGAAAGAGAAAGAATGAAAAGAAAACAGGGGGTAAAGAAAGAAAGAAAAGGAGGAAAGAAGGAAGAGAAACAAAGAGATGAAAGAGAAAAGAAGAAAAAAACAGAAAGGAAAGAAAGATGAATGAAAGGAAGGAAGAGAAGAAGGGAGGGAGAGAGGAGAGAGGGAGGAAAAGCGAAAGAGAGGGAGAGAAGAAGGGAGGAAGGAAGGGAGCAAGGGAGGGAAGAAAGAAGGAAAGAAGAAGAAAGGAAAGAAAGAAGGGAGGAGAGAAGAGAAAGACAGAGATGGAAAAGAAAGGAAGAAAAGAAAACAAAGGAAGGAAAAAAGAAAAATAAGGAAATAAAAAAGAAAAAAAAAAGAAATTTTTCTCTCCACCTCTTAGTACTTTCTTAGTTGATTAGAGTCCCTGCTCTAGGGTCAACTTTTCTTCCTTCTTTTCTTGACCTGTTCAATAGCTTTGTCCATTTCCCTAAAAGTCCTTGTTGACCCCTAAAATCCTCCTATCATCTGCCTCCCCTTCTCATACTTATAACCTTCTTGATGGAGCTTGAAGAAGTCATGTGACCAAACCAACTGGATCACTACACATTTTCAAATTGGTAGAATTCACAGAATGCATTGGTCCCTCAATGCTACATGGCAATGCTTTTATTCTTCCATATCTCATGTTTTATCCCCTCCCCCACAGACTCTCAGTTTTCTCCCAGTTCTACTCCTACAAATCTAACTACTTCTGCCCCAAAGTTCTTTCCTGGTCCTTTTCCCTCTATATTATCTCGTTTGGCGATTTCATCAACTCTCACGGGCTCAATTAGCTTCTCTATATCAATGTCTCAGGCAGCTAAATGGGATCATAGTACATAGAGCTCTGAGCCTGAATTTGGATAGACTCGTCTTCCTAAGTTCAAATATGATCTCAGGCATTCACTAGCTGTGACCCTTGGCAAGTCACTAAACCTTATTTGCCTCGTTTCCTGGTCCAAAATGAGCTGGAGAAGGAAATGACAAACCACTCCTGTATCTTTGCCAAGAAAACATCAAAATATGTCACAAAGAGTCAGAAAAATGGCTGAAAAATGACTGAACAACATAGATGTCTCAGAAATCTATATCTCAGCCTCTTCTTTCTCTGAGTTGTACATGCAGTCACACAAGTAGAATTGCTTATTAGACATGTCCCATAGGTTTATCAAATTAAATACATCTATTTAAAACTTAATTCAATATCTTTATCTTTATACTTTCCTATTCTTTCAATTTTGTCTCTTTCAACAAAGACACTTAGCACAGTCATGGAACAAAGCAAGCACTTAATAAATGCTTTATTAAGGGTATCTCCATCTGTTCATCTAGTCATCCAGGTGCCCAGTCTTACTGATTGTGCCTCCATGACATCACTTGTATCTGTGCCTATTTTTCCAATCCTATGGCAATCACTTTCATTCAGACCTCCATTACCTCTTACCTAGTCTATTTCTTTAGCCTCCAAATTGATCTTATTTTAAATCTCTTCCTTCTCTGATCACTTCCTCTATCCAGCTATAAAAGGAATTTTCCCAAAGTGCAGATCTGACCATATCATATCCCTGCTTAACAAGCCCTAAGGGCTCCCTAGTGAACCAAGGGTAAAATAGAAACTTTTCTTGTTTAGCATTTAAAATCCTTCGCAACCTGACCCTGAATCTAGAGTATATGTACTCTATGAATGTACCTATGTACTGGACCCCCCCATTCTGCTAAGGCTCCCAACACTCTATCTCTCATTCTATGTCTTGGGATGCCAGAAATGCATTCTTCTCATCTCCACCTTTTAGAAACTTGTTTTCTTCCAAACTCAGCCCAAATGCTAGCTTTATGTGGACCCTTTCCTGATCCCTCCCCTGCTGGTGTCCTCCTTCCCAAATTACCTTGTATTTATTTTACATCTGATTTGTACAAGTATATTTATACGTTGTCTCTCTCAGTGAAATGCAAGATCCACGAGGAAAGAAACTTTCATTGCTTTTCATTATATCCCTAGCACAGAACACAGGAGCTGTTCATAGTAGCCACTGAAGGAATGCTTATTCACTGGTTAATCAATCTTATTAGATTTGTTTCACTGTTGGGTCGATGGAGACCTTTTTGTCTAACTAACCTGTCTAACTCTGAGTCACTTGGAAATGTGCCATCTCTGTCTTCTACCAAGTTATTGGTAGAAATATTGAACAACACCAAGACCAAGGACAGATCCTGAGGCAGGAAATCTCTCTCCACATCAATATAGATGCATTAATTATTAGTCTTTAGTTTAAATCATTTTTACCAGTTTTTATTCATGTCAGTAGACAACCATTTAATCCATGTCTTCCATCTTGCCCACAAGAGATTGTTCAATGCCTAACTACAATCTATTTTTGCTTTGTATTTGCAAAAATAGAGATAATAATAATGCTTTCATTAATTCTCTCATAGAGTTATTGTTATAAATAAGGCATTTTGCAAACTTTAAAGGACTATAGAAATGGGGGGGGGTCATTACTCTGTAAAGGTGTTGCATTAGTTTTGTGAATGTTTTGAATTAGCCAAATTTTCCAGCCAAATTGTCAACCCACCTTATAGCAATGAATCAGATTTATTCGAGAGAAACTTCTGAATGCAGTATTGGAGGACCAAGGGTATAATCCTAGCCTTCCCATTTACTATTAAGCCTTTGACTTCAGACAAGTCACTTCCCATTTGGGTGACTGCAGTGTTCTTGTCAGTGAGGTAAGAAATTATTTCTTGCTCAAAGATTGCATTTTGTATGACAAATGAAGACTTTAAGCTAAATCTTATTTTAGATCATTTTAAGTATTATCCCTCAAAATTTATTTGAAAATGCTCATTCAGAAAATGTCCTTTTCTGCAGGTTGATTCTGCACCTTTGGTCTATTCTTTTTAGCTCTCCACAAATCAGAGGTGTCAAACTAAAAAAGAAATGGGGAGGCTAAAGCCTAATTTCCAAAAAAATCCCTGTGTAGGTACGTATTGACTTAGAAAATCACTTGTTAACATTATTGATGTTTTATTGTATTTTTATTTATTTTGTTAAACATTTCTCAAATACACTACAGGCTTGCTAAGGAAGAACCCAGGAGAGTTCTGGGCTAGTGTTTAGGATTTGATACTTCTGACAGTATATACAAGATATATACCTTTCCTTCAAAAGGGAAGGTAATCTCAAAAGTGAAGGTGCTAGAAGCTGGAGGAAGGAGGAAATATTCCTGTAACAAATTTTAACTGAATCTTGAAAGAAGTCAGGGAAATGAAGAAACAGAGGGGAGAAACGAGAGCATCCAGCACAGCCAATGCAGAAACAGGGCAGAGAGACAAGAAAAGGAGCACCATGCATAAGGAACAGCAAGTACTCCAGTGATGTTAGACTGTAATGTAATACATGGAAGGGAGTAAAGTGTAAGAAGACTGAAAAGTAGGAAGGAATCAGGTCATTAAAAGCTTCAAATGCCAACTAGAGGAGTTTGTATTTGATCTTAGAGATAACAAGGAACTATTGAACAAGAAGATTATTGTAGTCAAACTTGTACTTAAGTAAATTCATTTGGCACCTGAGAGGAGGATGGATTACAGTGAAAAGAGTTTCAAAGCAGGGAGAATGACAAGGACTGAATTAGGGTAATGGTCGTACAAGTGCAGAGAAAGGGATGCAGAGGAGAAATATTAAAGATACGTTGAACAACATATGTTCATTGTCTAAGAGGTTTGGTGGTTTGGTGGGAAGTGTTTTAGACTGGGAACCAAGAGATGAGTGCCTGAATCCTGCCTGGTTCTGATACCTCTTAGTTGTATGGTTGTTATTGTTTATCCTTCATTTTTGAAGAGGATGAATAATATCACAGATATCTTTTTTTTAAATAATAGCTTTTTATTTCCAAAATATATGCAAAGATAGTTTTCAACATTCACCCCTACAAAAATCTTGTGTTCCAAATTTTTCTCTCTCTTCCCCCACCCCTCCCCTAGAAGCAAGTAAGCCAATATAAGTTAAACATGCACAATTCTTCTAAACATATTTCCACATTTATCATGCTGCATAAGAAAAATCATATCAAAAAGGGGGAATATAAGAAAGAACAAAAGCAAGCAAGCAAACAACAACAAAAAAAGATGAAAATACTATGTTGTGATCCAAACTCAGCCCTCTTTCTGGGTGCAGATGGCTCTCCCCATCACAAGACTATTGGAACTGGCCTGAATCACCTCATTGTTGAAAAGAGCCACGTCCACCACAGTTGATCATCCCATTATCTTGTTGTTGGCGTGTACAATGTTCCCTTGGTTCTACTCATTTCACTCAACATCAGTTCATAGATGTGTTTCTGAAATCATCCTGCTGGTAATTTCTTATAGCACAATAATATTCCGTAACATTCGTGTATCATAACTTATTCAGCCATTCTCCAGCTAATGGGCATCCACTCAGTTTCCAGTTTCTAGCCAGGACAAAAAGAGCTGCTACAAACTTTTGTGCACATGTGGGTCATTTCACAGGATGATATCTTGACTTGTAAGTTGAGATGGATTTAAATGAGACAATTGTACGAAGTTGTCAGCCTTATTCTCTCTTGCAGAGTTCTCAAAGTCCAGTGGCAAGACAAAAGTCAAGATGAGTGACGATGGCCCAGGATACAATGGGTGACCTTGGTATCTTCCATGTTTGACCAAGCTCTAAGTTCTTCAAAGCACCAGCTTCAGCCACCTTCATGGCCATTGAAACAAACCGTTCTCATCTGATTATATAACTCCTCTCTCAGGCTCAGTTTCTTTATCCCTAAAATAGGGACGATCCCATTGTGCTCCCTTCCTCAGGGACCCAGTAAAAAGAAAATATTACCACAGTGAGAAGGTAGGACAGTTGATCTGTGAAGTAGGAAGGTGGTATCTGTTGTCAGCAACCCTGAGGCAGGTATGATTTTTCTCCCCTTCTAAGGCTGCTTGCAACCAATCTAAAAAAGGAGACAACCTGAGTGTCCAGGACGGTATTTTTAATCAGTCCCCTCCTAGTAAATGCCACCGTGTGTTGTGCTATCATGAAGGACAGTAAACGTGGCAGAATTATGACCCTCTGGTTTTTCCTGTTTTATTATAGTTGTGTTCCTTCCTCTATGTGATGTATTTGGCTGTACTATAAGTGGCCTGAGCCTTTAAGGCACAGGAAAAAAATCACAGAAGTGAGTAGAGATCAGCCTGTGTCATAAGGTCATCAGCAACTGAATCATTAATAGCACCTTTCTTGCCCTTCTATATTTCCTTTTGGCAATTTTTGCCAGAGATTGTTAGACCCTGATAAGAGACTATTATATAGATTTTGAAGTGCTACAGAAATGTAGGCTTATTGTCTCTTCAGAGAAGATCCCAGGGTCAACTTTTTCCTCTTTTTTTCTGAAAAGGGCACTAAGTATGAGTCTTCTCTCTGGTGACAGTGTAAAAGGATTCCCTCATTAAGTCAATGGGTGGGATAACTAGGTGATGCAATGGATAGAGTACCATCCGTGGAGTCAGGAGGACCTGAGTTCAAAACTGGTCCCAGATACTTGCTAACTATATGACCCTAGGCAAGTCACTTAATCCCAATTGCCTTCCCTAAAAGAGTCAACAGGTAAAGAAAACCCTTAAATCCAGAGTAACATTAGTAGTATGTGGACTTAATTTGTATGTTCATTGTTTTGTCATTTTAATATGATGTTGTGACTAATCGAGCTGGCTTTAGAGCCACAAAGACCTGCATTAAAGTTCTGCTTTTGACACATAATAGCTATGGGCAAAAGACCTTCAACTTCCAAAACTATAGACTTTGGGAAAGGTGGGGCAGACCCATATTAATAGGGGGACTTTTCTGGGAGTTTTCCCCTTTAGTGAAATCATAGCTCTAGTCCTTTTAGCTAATTTTAATATTGACTTTCTTGAAACAGAACAGTAGTTAAGGAAAGAAGAGAAAAATCTATAAATAATGATTACCTTTTGCAAATAGTTGCTAAAGGCTGGCCTGATTGGGCTGATGAGAGCTTAAAAGTGAAAGATATTAAGTGCTCCTGGAATGTCCTTCCCACTTGAGTATATGTGTCTTTGGGTGGGCTCTACTTCCCTTCAGGGACAGTGAATGAGATCTGGTTACTACCTCCCCTACACACACACACACACACACACACAAAACACACACACACACACACACACACACACAAGCTGCTTTGTCAGCTAGCTTTGTTTTGCTATATTTATAGACAAATTTATCAGGAATTTGAAATTTCATTCTGACACTCTACTCAGCTGTGGGTTTACTCATTTAATCATCCTCCAGCATCCATTAAAAATAAAGTACTTTAATAATCTATTTTTATTAGGGAAAAAAATCCTACCCTCTCCTTCTCCCCTCCTCTGAGTGGAACAGCGGTTTGGTACACAAGAGATTTGTATGGATCGGGGAGAATTTCTGGATTTGTTATTATTAGAATCTGTGCAGTGAAGAATGAAATGGATTTATACTGACTGGAAAGCAAGGAGAGACCAATCCAGTGTAAAATTCAGACTGAGGGATGTCTCTGACTTCTGTCTTCCTCCATTGAACCTCATCTCATCTTCTCAGACATGTGTCTCTTTCCCCCAGGACTCCCTATATTTCTTCCCCCTCCCGCTCTTCACCTGCCCCTTGCCAAAAGACCTTTGATCAGAAGTGGGGGGAAGGGGTACTCTTCAACAACAAATTCTTTTCACTGGGGTAGGTGATTTGTTTCTCAGTCCCAGGTGCCTCGATGGCTCAGTAGAAGGTTGAGCTATCAGCAGTTGCCCAGGCTTGGACCAAGAATCTCATATCCCAAAACTATCCTTTTCTCATAAGCGTTTATTAAGTGCTATGGCCAGACTCTGAGTGTTAAGCTATGGAAATACAAAGAAAGGCAAACAAACAAACAAAAAACAGTCCCTGTTCTCTAGGAGATAACAATCTGGTGGAGGAAAGAACATGTAAATAACCAGAGCAAACAAGATACAGACAAGACAAATTGAGGACAGTCTCAGAAAGAATCTCTAAGATTAAGGAGTACTGGGGAAAGCTTCTTGGGGGGAAGATAGGACTTTAACTGTTAGATGAAGGAAGCCATGGAAGGGAGAGTTGAAGACAGAGAGAATTTCCAGACATGGGAAAATCCAGTATATAGGCACAAAGTCAGGAATGGAGGGTCCTTTTGGGGAATAGAAAAGAAGCCGGTATCACTAGATCCCAGAGTATGTGGAGAGAATTAAGATGTAAAAATTCTGGAAAGGTAGGAAGGGATCAGGTTATAAAAGGTTTTAAAACACCAAAAGGAGGATTTTGCTGTTTATCCTGGAGGTGATAGGGAACCACTGGAGTTTATCTAATAGAGAAATGACATGGTCAGATCGCACTTTAGGAAGATTGATTTGACAGCTGAATGAAGGATGAGCACGAGACAAGTGAGGAAGAGAGGGAGAGAGACACCGAGACCAATCAACATATTATTTCAAGAGTGCCAGAGCACTTGTTTTGGGGGCAGTTAGGAGATACGGGGGTTAGAGTGACAGATCTGGAGTCAAGAAGACCTGAGTTCAAATTCAGTCATAGATATTTACAATGGGACTCATGAGCAAGTCACTTAACCCTGTTTGCCTCAGTTTCCTCATCTGTAAAATGAATTGGAGAAGGAAATGGTAAAACACTCTAGTATCTTTGCCAAGAAAATCCCAAATGGGGTCATGAAATAACTCAACTACAACAAACAGGAGTGAAGTGATGAGGCTCTCGACCAGGATGGTGGCAAAATCAGAGAAGAGAAAGAAAGTATATGAGAAAGACCTTATGAAGAGAGAAATGAGTAGAAGTGGCAGTATATTGGCTATGGAGGAATGTGAGACAGTGAGGAGTGAAGGATGCCCCTTAGGTTGGGAGCAGAGATGACTGGTTTCCTTGACATGACGGAAGTTAGAAAGAAGGAATGGCTTTGTGGAAAAGATGGTAAGTTCAGTTCTGGAGATATTGAATTTAAGGTGTCTAAGAGATATCCAGCATGAGACATCCAATAATTGGCAATTGGTGATAAGGCTGGAAAGGCATTCAGGGCCAGGTTTTTGGAGGACCTTAAATGCCAAGAATAGCCTGTACTTTAACCTATAGATAAAAGGCAAAATTTATAGACTATAGGCATTTGAAAAACATGCCTGAATATGACCCCAACAAATGGACTAAAGCTTTTTATTTTCAAAACACATGCATGGATAATTTTTCTTTTTCTTTTCTTTTTTTTGTATTTTATTATTTTTTATTTTTTTAATAACTTTTTATTGACAGAACCCATGCCAGGATAATTTTTTACAACATTATCCCTTGCACTCACTTCTGTTCCAATTTTTCCCCTCCCTCCCTCCACCCCCTCCCCTAGATGGCAAGCAGTGCTATACATGTTAAATAGGTTACAGTAGATCTTAGATACAATATATATGTGCAGAACCATACAGTTCTCTTGTTGCTCAGGGAGAATTGGATTCAGAAGGTAGAAATAACCCAGGAAGAAGAACAAAAATGCAAGCAGTTTACATTCATTTCCTAGTGTTCTTTCTTTGGGTGTAGCTGCTTCTGTCCATCCTTGATCAATTGAAACTAAGTTAGATCTTGTCTTTGTTGGAGAAACCCACTTCCATCAGAATACATCCTCATACAGTATCGTTGTTGAGGTATATAATGATTTCCTGGTTCTGCTCATTTCACTCAGCATCAGTTCATGTAGGTCTTGCCAATCCTCTCTGTATTCATCCTGCTGGTCATTTCTTACAGAACAATAATATTCCATAACATTCATATACCACAATTTACTCAACCATTTTCCAATTGATGGGCACCCATTCATTTTCCAGCTTCTGGCCACTACAAACAGGGCCGCCACAAACATTTTGGCACATACAGGTTCCTTTCCCTTTTTTAGTATCTCTTTGGGGTAAGCTGCATGGATAATTTTTCAACACTGATCTCTGCAAATCCTTGTGTTCCAAATTTTTCCCTTCCTCCCCCCACCCCTTCCCCTAGATGGCAAGTAATCCAATATATGTTAAACATGTTAAAATATATGTTAAATCCAATATATGGATACACATTTATACAATTATCTTGCTGCACAAGAAAAATTGGATCAAGAAGGGAAAAAAACTGAGAAAGAAAACAAAATGCAAGCAAACAACAATAAAAAAAGGTGGAAATACTATGTTGTGATCCACACTCAGTTCCCACAGCCCTCTCTCTGGGTGTAGATGGCTGCATCCCTCACAAGATCATCGGAACTGGTCTGAATCATCTCATTGTTGGAAAGAGTCACGAAATGGATTACCTTTTGGTAGAGGAATGCATCAGCCTAAGGAATTTCTTTCTTGGGAAACCCAACAGGGGAGGTCTGGAGAAGCAAAGCAATAAATGTTAACTAAGACATGAACAAACACTGATTCTTTTGAGTTGCCCACTCTGCCTGTGTGCAAACCCAAACCCACATGCCTCTGAAGTATTCATGTTCAAACCTAAGCCGCCAGCCGGGGGCTGAAGTCTTAATTGCCAGAATGAATACATGTTACCTTTTTTATCTCTGAGCTGCAAAAACTTAACTAAACCCCCGAAAATCCTCCAGTTTTTTTTTCATGCTGAGTAAGACTTTGGTTTGTTAAAAAACAAAAGCTTATAACAAAAAGTCCCAAAGGCGGAGAAGGAGGAAGGGGATATTTAAGAACGTGACTCACTTTCTATCATTGTAGAAGAGGAAAAATATTAGACCAGGCAGCCCTAGACACCTAACTAGGGACCCAGAAAGGCCTGAAAAGCCTCAGGCAGCAAAGGGGCTTTCTGCATAAAAATCTGACTGTGACTAATTGGGCTCAGTGAGAGTAACTGGAGAAACCAGACAGAGAAACAGAAAAACCAAAAAAGCAGCCTTTCACACAGACTTTAAAATTTCCAAGGGTGCGTGTGTGCTGGAGTGCAGGTGCTGTTGGTTTTGGTCTATCAATGATTTGTATTGGCTTTGGAAGAATTCTTTATAAGGAAACTCCCTTTACAGATATAGATTTACCCCTCATCTGTCACCTGAGAGTCTTAAAATTTCCCAGAACAAGAGGTTAAGTGACTGTCACACAAAAAATAATATTAATAGTTATAGTTAATAGCAATAGCAATTAATTAATTAATTATAGCAAATAGAAATAATTCATCAGAGACAGCTATTGAAGCCAGGTTTTCTGGTCAGCTCTCTAGCCACTGAGTCATGCTGCCTCTTACGATTAGGTGCTTAATGAATGATTTAAATTGATTTAAGCTGATTTAAGTTGGCTTCTAATGTTGTCACTTTCAGGCCAATGAGTTCTGGCTTGGAGACAAGACAGAAAGACGTCACATTCACCATTCAGTTTGCCCTCCTTTGGATACATTCCACTTTATCTAAAATGTTGTTGTTTATTTGTTTTTCAGTCATTTCTAATTCTTTTTAAATTCTTGGCAAAAATACTAAAGTGGTTTGCTATTTCCTTCTCCAGCTCATTTTACAGTTGAGGAAACTGAGGCAAATAGGATTAAATGACTTGAGTCACATAGCTAATAAGTGACTGAAGTCAGATTTGAACTTTACCACTTGATCCCTTCCTATACTTTATTCTTTTCCACATTCTCTGTATTCTATCCCTGTTGACTCCAGCCTCTAGTAGAGGCTCTATTCCCTTATGAAAGGAACCCCTTAAGAAGGTTCCATTCCTTCAAAATAGAAGAGGCCCATTAGAAGGTTCCATTCCTTTAGGTGATTGCAATAGTTGAGGTAAGAGGTGATTAGAGCCTGCATTAAGATGGTAGTTTTATGAGTGGAGAGAAGGGGATGTATAAAAGAGATGTTGCAAAGGTAAAAAAAAGTGGCAAGATGTGTCAACAGAGATTGGATGCATGAAATAAGAATGAGGAATCAAGGATGATACTGAGGTTTCTAGACTGGGTGACTTGGGGGTTGATGGTGCCCTGAGAAGTAATAAGAAAGTTTGGAAGAAAGATGATAATCAGAAATTAATAACTGGAAGGAAATTTAGGGGTCATTTAACCCAAGCACATCATTCTAAGTTGAGAAAACTGAAGCCCACAAAGGTTATATTAAACATGGCTAATACATTGTTAAACAAATTACTTGGTAGAAGCAACAATTTTGACACGATTTCATTTTGTGAAATTGATGGCCAGTCAAGTCCTGTGGGAATTTACTGGTACCACATTTACAGGTTCAAGAGAGCTGAGTGTTAAATTTGAGCAAGTATGTCTTTGAAATCAGCAAAGAGTAAAAATTGGAGTTTAATTCATTATTTTCTTGATTTAAGAAAGTAATTAAAGATATGATAATAATACAGATTAAGCTTAAAAGTGTCCTGCTTATGTTTTTTGGGGAAGGGAAGAGGTGATTATTAAGCACTTCCCACTACATCCTTGCATTCGAGGTAATCTATATCCCTTCTCTGAGCTCCAGTTTCCTTATCTATTAAATTAAAGAGTTTGACTAAAGGAGCCGTTTTTGTTGTTCAAGCGTGTCCAATTCTTTATGACCCCATTTGGGTTTTGTTTTTGTTTTGTTTTGTTGTTGTTGTTGTTGTTTTGTGGCAAAGATATTGGAATGGTTTTCCATTTCTTTCTTCAGCTCATTTCACAGACCAGGCAACTAAAGTAAACAGGATGAAGTGACTTGACCAGATTCACAGAACTAACAAGTGTCCTAGGGTGGATTTGAACTCAGGAAAATGAATTTTTTTAACTCCAGGCTCAGTACTCGACCCACTTCACCACCCAGTGGCCAAATGATGCATGGTATAGTAGAAAGAAAGTTTAGGACTTATAGAACCAGAAAATCACATTCAAATTTTAGCTCTGCCACACTTATAACGATGTGTTGATTAACTAGGGCAAAATAAAATGATTAAATTTATTGACAATAAATTTTACAACTTTTTACATCTTTAAGAAACTTTTAATATGCCATAAATCTCATTTTTTCCTGCAATTATTACAATTTGGCATGGAGTTCACAAGGTTTTGACACATCTTTTATTCTTCTCATGAAGTCACACTTTGATCACATTAACCATTCCTCTCCAAGCTGCCCCGATGACTAATTTCCACAGGATTTTGTCTATTAAATTATTTTGTCTGTCATACCTCTTCATCACCCTGAAAACTCACTCCATCCATAGACTTCTCAAATTTGAAGTAAATTTCACCTGCAGCTTCTCTGTGTACTTGGCCAGTTCCTCTCAAAACCTCCATCTTTAAGTTGAGACTTAGACCCCCTAGGCTACTACTGACTCATCTTCCCCAGACTTTCTCTACAACATTCCTACAGACTAATATCTTCCCTTCTCTCTCCTTCTTTTCTTTCCCCATTTATGTGTTGTCTTTCCTTCTCAGAATGTAAGTTCCTTGAGGGTAAGAATTCTTTTCCTGCTTGTATTGGTACATTCAGGTTTAGCACAGTGCCCAGCACATACTATGAACTTAATAAATGCCTGTTGACTTAAGTTTCATCTACATCAGAAATATTTTTCCATCAAATCCTGTTTTGTAGTATTTGCCAGTTTCTGAGTTGTGAAAACTCACATTGAAAATTTAACTATCAGCTAAATGAACTGGTTTGTGGAGACCTGTCTGAGCCGGCTCAGCCCATGGCTGCCAGATGTGATCACTGCTCTCAGAAAGCAAAACCATATCAAAATCTCTGCTTCTCCCAAATAACTTGTGCACCTCTGTCTTCATTATGTGATTCTATTTAAGTTGTATAACCTTTCTGGGCTTCAGTTTCCTCATTTATAGGAAGAGATTATTGAACCAAATGACCCCTAAGGTCCCTTCCAACCATTGATCCATTATGATCTTGTAGCCAGCTATGGTCTCTCCCCCACACTCCTAAAAACTATGGCTTATGCTGTTTGAAATACACAATTTCTTCCACTTTCTCAACTACTCTCATAGCCTGATTTTGAGCTGAGAGAAGTCTCAAGTCTTGGTCTCCTCCCTTTCTCTCCAGCCTCCCCCAATGCCAGCCCAGGGGAAAAACCTTCCTAATTGAGGTTTCTGGACCAGCCCCAGAACCCCCAAACTCATCTAGATCCTTGTCTAATAAATGATTCTCTGAAGTTTTTCAAAATTTCCTTGGGGGTCCCCAGTGATGAATGTGGCCATTTACAATGGGCAATGAACATGGTGCTGCTCACTACAGTGAGCAATAGTTCTAATCAAGGCCAGGCTGCCCCGAGAGATGCCTAAGGCACAGCTCAAGTGAAGTCATTTCTCTAGCATAGCTTTGAACATTTGTTTGGCAAACCCTCAATTTCAAATATCATCAGTTCAGAGCATTTTAATCTGAAGGACTCTTAGAGACCATCTGGTACATCTAAATATACAGAGGGGGAAACTGAGATTCAGAGGGGGAAGAGATTAAGGATTCAAAGATCATAAATTTAAACCTGGAAGGGACCTCAAAAGTCATTGAGTATATGACTGAGTCTTTTGCAGATAAGGAAATTGAGGCAAATCAAGGTCACATAATATCAAATGGGGCACTATGCCCTAGATTTTTGGCTTCCCTTCTAAGATGTCGTCTTTAATTAGGTAACTTTGTTATTAAGTTTTATTTTTCACCCCTTCCCTCCCACTTTCACTCTTCTTAGGGTATTTATTGTTCATTTGGCAGTCAAGTTCATGGACTCTTCCTTCAGAACATGGATAATTATCTTTTGACCACTTCCTGCTGGTCACTGTGACTCAGGGATTTGGACTGTGTGACAGTAAAGCCTTTCATTCAGCTGCTAAGCTGGAGTTCTATGGATATACTAAAAGGGCTAAATCACCCATCAGTGTTCCTCTTGTTTCTGGCTTTGAAATGTAAAAAAGAGTCCGGGTTGTCTGGAGAAGACTGTCTGATTTCCCACTCACCCACCTAACTCCAAGCTGTAAGCACCTGTTAATGTACCTACTAGGATGGGCTACTTCCCCCTTGTGTCTTTCTCTTCCCAAAAGGCAGCTGGCATCTAAGTCTTACTGTACATCAACAGTAGTGGACTGCCACTAGAATGTCAGCTACTAAAGCAATTAAAGTGGTCAGGAAAAGACCAGCAAAGACACCAGGATATCACTCTCATCTGTTTGATGGGACAATGCCAGGGCAATTGTGACATGGTGAATTTAGCCTCGTGAATGTCATGGTTCAATACTGTTTAAGGATTGACTTCTCAACTCGTTCTTGTAGAGATAGCACGTGTTACAGAATTCAGTTCTAATCATCTGTAATGAGTGCTGTGATCTCTATGGCTATGTCGTTTCTAGAGGAGAAACAAAGGGTTTGTTTTATGTCCTACCCATGGTTATATTGGATACTTTGTTTAATGCAGAAAGAGACAGAGACAGAAAGAAACAGAGAAGCAAGGAGAGACAGAGACAGCAACAAAGAAGCAAAGACAAAGGAGAGAGAGACAGAGAGAGAGAGAGAGAGACAGAGACAGAGAGACAGAGACAGAGAGACAGAGACAGAGAGACAGAGAGAAGGAAAGAGAGAGAGACAGAGACAGAGATAGATAGCAGCAAAGAGGCAAAGACAGAAGACAAGGGGAAAGAGACAGAAACAGAGATACACAGAGACAAAGAGAAAGAGAAGAAGAGAAGAAGAAACAGAAAAGGGCAGAGAGACCGAGAGAGAAACAGAGACAGCAACAAAGAGGCAGACAAAGACAAGAGGACAAGGGGAGAGAGAGACAGAGAAAACAGAGAGACAAGGAGAGAGAGACAAGGAAAGATACAGAGAGACAGCAAGAAAGAGACAAAGACAGAAGACAAGGGAAAAGAAACAGAGAGACAAGGAGAGATAGAAATAGAGAAGGAGAAAGAGAGACAGACACAGCAACAAAGCGTCAAAGACAGAGGACAAGAGAGAGACAGAGACGAAGAGAAACAGAGAGACAAGGAGAGACAGAGAGACAGAGACAGAAAAACAGCAACAAAGAGGCAGACAAAGACAGAGGACAAGAGGAGAGAGACAGAGACAGAGAAAGAGAGACAGAAAGAGAGAAGAAGAGAGAAATAGCTAGATAAAGACAAAGAGAAAAATTCAAGATGGGGGAGAATGAAGCATTGAAGAGCCTAATTCCCCTGTTAAGAAGTCAAGCAACCCCAGAATAAGAAACCCCAGGCAAACCATGGTAGCAGGTGAAAGTTCACCAGGTCCTGTGGCCTCAGCCACACTTTATCTAGCTGGCCACTGTCTTGGATTTATCTCTTGGCTATCAGCCAAATTCACCTCGTGGGCTTTTAAGGAGAAATGTCAGGTACTAAATGACAAATGAGCAGACAATCTCTGGATAACTGAGGCTAATTCTCCACTCCAAATTGCAGTGACTTCTCGGTCATCCTCCCTATGCCTGAAATGGATGCTCAAAGGCCTTCTCTGTCCTGCCTCTATTTCCTGACGTATTTAGCCACTCCCCTTCACTTTACATTCCAGCCCAACTGAACTCCATTCTGTGGTCTCCTGTTAGCATCCTTTGCTTTCCCTGCACCTGGAATACTCTGCATCCCCATGTTGACTTCTTGAATTTCCCAGCTCCATGTATCACTTCCTATATAAGGCCTTTCCAGATCTCCAAGCTTGTTAATGCTCTCCCTACCTCAGGAACTGATGCTGAAGTGAGCAGAACCAAGAGAACATTATACACAGCAACAACAAGATTACATGATGATCACCTGTGATAGAGATAGCTTTTTTCAACAATGAGGTGATTCAAAATCTTCCAATAGAATTTCACCTTAGAGTTACCTTCCTGCTTCCAGCTCTAGGAAGACTTAGTGTTTAGGACTTGGCAGGATATGGAATGCCCTTAATGGTTCTTTTACCCTCCTTACCCCGGGTCACTACATTACTGGAATTGTTTCTCCAAATTCCCATGTGGTTGACAGGAAGGGCACCTTCAGACCCTTAATGGAACAGTCTCCGTGATACTAAGCATCTCCAGTTCCTTAAACAGATCTCTTTGACTTAGTTACCAGTCCAACATCTTGGATGATCTTCCCTGAATATGCTACACCTCATTAATGTCCTTCTTAAAATGCATTGCCCAGGACTGAACATAGTCCTCCATTTGTGGCCAATTCAGCTAGTCTGACCCACTCACCATCCCTCTCCTGCTCCACCAAGGCCCTAAACTTCTCACTTAAGTTGAGTCCAGGACTTCTTAATCTTTTGTAATGTGGGCCCCCTTGACAATCTGAAACATGGATCTCTTCTCAGAATAATGGATTTTTTTTATTTTTAACAGTATTTTAATTTTTCAAATATATGCAAAGATAGTTTTCAACATATATCTTTGTAAAATCTTATATTCCAAATTTTCTGTCTCTTTCCCCTCCTCAAGACATCAAGCAATCCAATATAGATTAACCATGTACAATTCTTTTAAACTTATTGCCATAATCATCATGCTGCCCAAAAAAAATCAAATGAAAAAGGAAAAGACAAATTAACCAACAAAAAAGGTGAAAAAACTATGTTTTGATCCACATTCAGTCTCCATAGTTCTCTCTGGATGCAGCTGGCACTTCCATCACAGCTCTATTGTAATTGCTTTGGATCACCTCATTGTTGAGAAAAGCCAAATCCATCCCAGTTAATCATCACCTAATCTTCTTGTTAATATGTGCAAAGTTCTCTTGCTTCTGCTCACTTCACTCAGCATCAGTTCATGTCTTTTCTGAAATCAATCTGCTCATCATTTCTTAGAGAACAATATTTCAGAATAATGTTTTTAAATACATCAAATAAAATACATAGGATTACTAAGGAAATCATTATATTGAAATAAAGATATAATATTTCTTTCACATCCAAGTTCGAATCAGTAATCCACCTATAGTGCATAGGCTGCAGGTTAAGAACTCATGCTCTAGATGTACTTTATATATAAGACAAAATTGATCAAGTCTGTCCTTGGTGCTCCTTCAGAGGAACAATCAACCAAGACTAAGCTCAGGTAGGTGGGACTCAGTCTGCATCCTGAACCTTTTTCCCATCAAGTCCCAAGGCATCTATTATCCAATGGGAAAGAAATCTAAAGATGGCATCTCCAAGTCACTTCCCGCAAGGTGCACAGATGGGACTTCTTGTCAGAGAAATGAGGAAGGGACAGTTAGATGAAATAGTGGATAGAGCACTGGCCCTGGTGTCAGGAGAACCTGAGTTCAAATCTAATCTCAGACACTTAACACTTACTAGCTTTGTGATCCTGAGCAGGTGACTTAACCCCAATAGCTCCATAAAAACAGATAAATAAATAAATAAAGATCAGAGAGGTGAAGGAAGTTACCCATTAGGATCTATAGATGAGAGGCTACACTAGAGAAAAATGGAAGCTGCATCAAACATCCCCGACAGAACTAGACCAAAGAAAAATCTACTGATGGGGGTGGGAGGGAAGTTCCTTCCAGTGAGAAAGGGCTCTTCCCTCACTGGGAGGCATTAGATTTTGTGTCTGTTACTAGAAAGGGCTTTGGAAGACATCTAGTTTGGTTTCCTCCTTTTATAGATGAGGGAACTGAGAGTTATAGAAATTAAGTGACAGCTAGTAAATATGAAAAGGGAGTTTGAACCCAACATTTTCAGACTCGAGTCTAGTAGATAGAATAGATGGAGAGAGGTTTAGTATGTCTAACCTGGAGAGACACAATATTGAAGTGGAAAAAATAAGGTCTTAAGGTCAAAACCCCTCAAAACCTGGGTTCAAGTTCTGAAGTTGTATGATGCTGAGTAAATTCCCTTTCTTTTTCTGAGTCTTGTTTCTCCATCTGTAAAAATGAGAATAACAAATACATTTCCCACTTCCCCTCACTGTTGTGAGGGAGGTGCTTGGTAAACTTCTAGGTAAGTGGCATCTGCTTTCTTCTCTGTTCCCACTTCCTCCAGGGTACAGATTAAAACAATCTACAAGTTGCCCAAGTTTTCTCAACTTTACAAATTAGGTTTAAATTATAGAGTGCTAAACACAAGTCTGTGCTTTCTAAAGGCTCCTGTAGCAAAGCCCTGCTAGTGTGAGCTTTCTGGGGTGATGAGGAAGTCGTCTATAAATACTGAGAGCCAGCAAAAGCCCTAATTAAAGAGAGACTTTGGACAGATTTGGTGGGAGCAGGATGATTTATAGCTAACTCATCACCAGGTTAAGTCTCAGAATGTCTGCAATCCATGGCCCATTCACTCCTACAGAGAACGAAGGCATCCTCCCTTTAGGGACACCAAGGCATGTTTGTACTTAGTCTGAAGGCAGCAGCTGGAACAGAACCCGGGGCAAATGGAAGGAAAATGGGAGGGAAAGAGTGATGGGACAGAGTTAGCCCCATCTGAGGCAAGCCAAAGGATGGTACCCACCTGCACTCTGGGGAACTGTGAAATAATGGCTAGAGGCTGTAGTTGACATAGAGAATAAAGTTTCTCCCCATCTCGGGTTGTTAGTATCCTGGGGCAAAGCCCTTTTTCATGCCTTGTAATAGAGAAAATTGATTCGGTCAAGAAGTCTTAAGAAATTAGCCTGGCAGCTGTGCAAAGGATGGATTGATGGAACAGAGATGGGAATTAGGGAGACCAGTCAAGAGATTCTTACAATAGACTAGGGAAAGATGGTAAGGATTTGAGCCAAGGTGGAAGTAGAATGTAAACTCCTTAAGGATGGGATTGTCTCATTTTTTTGTTTCCATCCCCAATGTCTAGCATAGTGCTTGGTACAGAGTCCGAATTCAGTAAATGTTTGGTGAGAAGCCACAGGAATAAGAGAAGAGGACCGAAGTGAATACGGGACTTGGTTAGGAGGAAGGGGAAGGAGATGGAAAAAAATCAGAAAAGACACCAAGGTTTTAACCATGTGGCCCAGTGGTTCCATCAATGGAGAGATGAAGGAGTAGGAGTTGGAATAAACTTTGATTTCAGAGAGAGAATGATATGATTGAACTGGCTAGAGCAAGGTATATCTTGGTAGAGAGAAAACAATCAATAAACATTTTAAGCACCTACTGTGTGCCAGTACTGTGCTAAGCACTCAGGATACACAAAGAGAAGCTTTGAGGGGTCAGTGGGTATCTGACCTTGAATTCCAGGTTAAGGAGTTCCAATTTATAATCCCAATAGTTAAATTATGAGTTCAATGAGAGATAGACAGCTTAGAACTGTCTTGACCAGCACCTTTTGGATTCTAAGCTTAGGACTCTTAGGGAATCCTGATGTGGGAGAAAGCCATCCCTCCCTATTCTACAGGAAGAAAACACAGCTGTTCTGTCTCTGCAGATGGTATTTAACGGTCCAGGAAACCCCACCCCCTCACAAGGATGTGGGCCCAGAGGAACATTGACTCGGATCCAGTCTTTCCCTTTCCCCCCACCCCCAGTTATATATTTATTCTTTGATTTACTTTGAATAAACCCTTCAAAAAGCTGTCATGTAGGAAAAAATTACACATTCTCCTTGGTCCCAGAAGGAAGAACTGGGAATAAGGGGGAAGTATGTGTGGTCTGGGGGAATGGGAGTGTTTGGAGTGGGAACTGAAGAGAAGCTTATTTCAATTTGATGAAAGTGTAATGGGAATAGTAAAAATTATTTTCTTCTAGGGGAGCACTAGGTTTTCCATACCTCTACTCTGTAGTTTAAAGGAAGCAGATAATTTAATTAACCCAAACCACTTGGCCTCTGGTGAATATGTAACCAGAAGGTATATGGGGACAAGGAATGGAGAATCTACTGAATCTTTAGATCCAAGGGACAGAGTTTCCTGGGCATAAGGGAGATGTATCATCATGAGGACCTCAGACTGTGATTTCCACACTGACCTAGTCTACTGTTGGGAATAGTGAACTAAGAAAATAAAGAGTATGTCCTTGATCACTGAGAATACTTCTGAAGAGTCAGAAGTGGGCAGGGGAGAAATCCAGCCCTTACTTGGTAATGGGCACTAAAATCTATTTGTAAGGAGTTTGATTCTTTCCTGCCAAGGGAAGAAAGTTTGGGGATGTCTGCCCTCCCCCAGCCTCATCCAGCTTTGGGACTGGCCTCTGACTAGAAAAACTCCAACAAAAAATTGCAAAAGAGGCTGACACCATCTGCTGGAGAATCTGGGGCAAAGTGATGCAGTGGAGGACAACAGAGGAACAAAGGTAGCAAGTGGGCAGCGACAGAGCTCACCATCTTCCAGGAGCTACAGAGGATTAAACCAATGAGAAATGACCACACAAGCTTTGGTAGAAGACATGCTTGAAGGGCAGCCTCCCTAGGGCTCACTACTGGCCCCTTATCCAGGGCATGATTATAAGTGACTGAAGCTACACAGGCCACTGAGGAGAATTCCTCATAAGTAAGTCTGATCATTTGCCAGAAGAGCTATCTGAGCTCTATCCATTTTCATTGATTTTATTTCATTTTGTTCTCTGAACCTTGTGAACTATACGCATGCAAGGGGACTTAGTGGCAACATGTTTAATCAGATGGCTCCAACTTGTCATTTCTCCTTTCTGTCCACGCTCATAGTCTTCCTCTCATTCCAGTTCCTGCTTTTGTATATACACAGTCTTCTGCCTTTGTATCTCCCGATGTCCCTTAGACTTCCTACTTCCTTAACATCTTCAAACACAATGAACTCCATTCCATTTTGCCGTACATTTCAACTACTCCTAGTGATAGAAATACTTTTGATTTTATCATCACCCATAATTGTTATCTCTATAATCTTAAACATATCCTCTTAAAGTCTTTAAATTCCTCTTACTGATCATAGTCTCACATCCCTCCAGCTCTTTTCATCTCACAACTTCTAAATCCATCCTTTGTCCTTATTGCAACCACCAACCCCTCTATTCCTCTTTCTTCTTCCCCATTCAACTTCCCCAGTCCTCTATAAACTTATATTAACTTATGTTTATATGTGTACACATATTATATATATATGTACATATAAACTTATGTATATGTATTTATGTCTCCAACTGATTAATAACATAAGTTTACATATATTAAGTAGTGTGTGTATATATGTGTATATGTATATATACATTCATTCACATACATATCTATATATCTATATATATAAAATCAATTGGAAATTCATATTCATATTCTCATACAGGACTTGGAGATAGAAATCCCAACTGATTCTTCTTCACTGTGTAACAATTGATCCCTCTTAGCTATGCAACCATAAACACCCCACTTTTTTTCTTTCTGAGCCTCAAGCAATTCTCTAAAACTCTAAGTTATAGAAACGTTGCAATTTGTAGTTAGAGGGAGCTCCCACACAAATGAAACCACAGGTCCATAACCTAAGCTCAGCTGGGTCCCCGCTACTGCACAGCAATCCTTTTATTCTCCATTTATTGATTTTCTGCCGTGTTGCCTGCAGCAACTGTTCCAAATCTTCTCCTCTCTCCTCAAGGCTTATGTCACCTTCTACCCCCTCTCTCTCAGCAGGGGAACTCAAAGACAGCTAAGACAATTTGCCATGAATTCTCTTTTCTCCCCTACTCCATACCTCAAAACCCTTCTATATTCTTGCCCATTCTCCCCTTCCTTGCTTCAGTCTCCAGAGAAGAGGCAAAACTATCTCTTCTATTTTTACTCTTCATCTTCTTCCCTGCCTTCTCCTCCAGGACTTTGCCCCTTCATTTCGGTCCCTTTCTGTCTCTCTCATCTTCTCACTCTCTTTATCTATTGACTCCTTCCTACTGTCTACAAACATATTTGGGCCTCTCTCATTCTTTAAAAAAGTTTTCACTTGATTTTCAAGTTACTATCCTATACAACTGAACACACACACACAGACACGTGTGTGTGTGTGTCTGTGTGTGCGTGTGTCTGTGTGTGTGTGTGTGTCTGTGTGTGTGTGTGTGTCTGTGTGTGTGTATTTCGCAGACTAACTTTTAGGAAAATTATCTCTACTCATCATCTCCCCTTCCTCACCTCATGTTCTCTTCTCAATCTCTTGTCATTTGTTGGGAATAAGACTACTGGGATGGTAGTCTTATTGTCAGCCATCATCCAAGGACTGTTGGTATTTTCCTCCCCAGCATCAACCTCTTCAAGTAATAGAATGCTTGAAAGGCCTCTTGATCCTGGTTTCATTCATCCATCAACTCATTTCCTTTTCCCTCCAACCCGTTAACAGACAAACTCAACCTTTTACAAAGTCATTTGACTTGGGATACCATCACCTGACTGAAATTGTTTTATTCAAAGTTGTCAATGATCTCTTTTAAATCATATGCTTTCCCAGTCTTCATCCTCCATGACTTCACAGTAGATTTGTGCACTCTATCATCCCCTTTTTCAAGAACATATTCTCCTTCCTTGGCTTTCATGACAATGGACTATGCTGTATCTTCCACCAGTCTCTTGAATTAGATCCACATCCATCTGCCGCCTTCTACTCTATGTGCCCTTCAAGCCTTTATCCTGGGACTTCTTTCTCTCCGCTTTCTTTCTCTTGGTGATAACATTTGCTGTCATGGGTTCAATTATAATTTTTCCAAATATTCCTCTTTAATCTATATAACCAGCCCTAATCTTTTTTTCCCCCTGAATTCAAGTCTATTATAGCCAACTAATTGACCATCAAATTTCTCTATCTGCTTCACACTCAATCTCAAATCCTCCAAATCCCCCAAAGAATTTAGCATTTCCCCTCTAAGTACAACCCCTTCTTCAAATATTAGTTTCCATTGAGGTTACCACTCTTCTAATCATCCAGGTTTGCAACCTCAGAGTTGTCTTGGACTCTTCTCCTTCCCTTACCCTCTACATTCAATTACCAAGTCTTATTCTACTTCCACATATCTTAGACTTGTCACTTTCTCTTTATTCTCATTCACCAACTTAATTCAGTCCCTCAATGCCTCTTATTTTATAGAAATAATCTCATAATTCTTCTCCTTTGACTTGGACTTCCCTTCCCCCTCCAAACCATAGTCATCAAAACATAGTCATCAAAATAATCTGCCTAACACCGAGACCTGATCATATTATTGCCTTGCTCAAAAATGTTCAATAGCTCCTTACTCCATCGAGGATAAAATATAAACTTCTAAGCATGGCATCTATAAGTCTCTGCAATATAACCCTGACCAACTGTTTCAAATTTATTCCATGGTTTTTTCCTACAAACCTTTTATATTCCTACCAAAATGACCTATTGATATTCCCTCAACTTTGCACTCCATCTTCTTTTCACATAGCACTCAATAAAAATACTAGCTGAAAACTGGCAAAAATGACAAAGGTGAGAAAAGCTGCCATGGGAGGGACTTTGGAAGGACAGGCACACTAATATGCTGTTAGTGGAACCACGAATTGGTCTGACCATTTCAGAAAGCAGTCTGGAGTTGTTTGAATAAAGTGTCTAAAATGTTCACACCTTTTGATCTAGAGAATCTTCTGTTAAGTATATTTTATATCTCAAAAATAACAAAGAAACAAAGGTCCTATATATACCCAGACATACACAATAGTGAAGAACAGGAGACAAAGTAGATACCCATCAATTGAAGAAAGGCTAAACAAATTGTAGTGACTAAGGTAATTGAATACTAGTCAATCAATCAATCAACAGGCATTTATTAAGCACTTACTATTTTCCCTCAGCACTGAACTAAGTACTAGAGGTACAAAGAGAAGCAAAAACAAAATCCCTTCTGTCAGAGATTTTCATTCTAATGGGGAAAGACAACATGCAAGTAACTATGCACATACAAGAGACATAGACTATAAATAGCAGATGCTCTCATAGGGATGCACTAGCAGATAAAAGCAAATTTGTTAATTAGGAAGCAGATATTTTGGCAACCTCAAAGGGAGGGGTGAATAGATATGGAGTGGGACATATAATGGAAATGGGGTTGGGGAGGATAGGAGTAAGGAAGTGAACATTTGGGAATGGGGAAGAGTTTTATACAGAGGAAGGACGAGAATTACTGGGATGAAGAAAGTGTGAAGCAGTGGGAATATGTTAACCATTGAGGAATGAGTCTAGACAGAGTTTCAGTGTTTGGAGAAAGATCTGCTGAGGCAGGCAGGTGATTAGACTGTTTAAGATCTTCCCTTAAGGTCCAACTTTGTGGCAGGTAATGATATCTGGTAAAGTCCAGGAGGTTTGCCTCAGAGCAGGAAGGAATAGGCAAAGGCAGGGCCGGATGCAGGAGTTCCATCAGGGAGGAAGATGAAGTGGGAGGTGTGGATGGTCTCCTGGTAACTGTGCTAGAAAAAGGTCCCATGTCAAAGACAGTGGAAGGAAAGAATGAAGCCCTGAGTCAGAGGCAGGTGGAAGGACAGGATCTGAGAGCAGGACTCTCAGAAAACCTAAAACACAGTCAGAAGGTTACTTGGATGGGAGTAGGAGGTAGAAAGTGAAGTGGGATGAGGTAGGGCTCACTGGGGCAAAAGTAAAGTCAGGAAGTTAGTGGCAGGAGGGGGAAAGAAAAGAATGACTCCAGAAAGGCTTCTTGAAGAAAGCATTTGATTTCTGGTTTTAAAGATGGCTAGAAATTCAATAGGCATCCAAGCCTATCAGAGCTCTCTGATCTAATAGCACTCCTGAATCCAGTTTCTCCTGTCCCTGGCCTGCCTGACCTGCTGCTACTCAAATCCCAAGTGACACATTCATGCCAGAAACATATATCCTGTGTTCTGCATCATCATTATCTGCCAAAGAACAAAACAAGCATGAAGTCAGTTCCTCTGGGAAATAATGATTGGATTGGAGCATTGATCGTTACTGCCAGAAATCAGCTGGGCTCATGACATTGTCCATCTTTGTGATGACTTACAGATTTCCTATAAAAGCAAATTACAGAAATGCTCCCATACCAAGTAACAGAGATGGTCCCAATGAGAGCTCTTCTGAGGAGCTCACATATTCCCATGCAACTGGGGAATGGAAATGTTTTCTTTGGTTTTCAGCTCTTTCCTATTTTTCTGTGCCTCTCTTCATAGATGGCCAAACTTGTGCTAATGAGATATTTGGGTTGGTTATGGGCTAGAGGCAAAGGCAGATATCACTGATTTTCCCCATCTCCATACTATTTTTTGCCTGTGTTTGCATTCCTAGAGCTTAGCCCACTGCCTAACACATAGTAGCCACTTAGTGAATGCTCATGTGATTGCCAGACTAACCTCATGCTGGGGTGGTAGTCTTATTGTCAGCCATCATCCAAGGACTGTTGGTATTTTCCTCCCCAGCATCAACCTCTTCAAGTAATAGAATGCTTGAAAGGCCTCTTGATCCTGGTTTCATTCATCCATCAACTCATTTCCTTTTCCCTCCAACCCATTAACAGACAAACTCAACCTTTTACAAAGCAATACAAGGACCTTGTGTCCCGGAGACTCAGGGAAAGGCTATTTACACTTACCCATTGCTTTCTCTATAACATACATGTAATTTAGATCTGGGATGCTCGTAGAGATAGCTACTTTATTAGGCATTGGGAGGAGAGCACCTGAATCCTTCTGAAAGTCAGGAAGAGAAGGAGGGAAAGCAGGAGAAACTCAGAAACTAGCTGAGCCCCATGATTCAAGAGCTATCAAAGCAATCCAACTAGATGAGGTTTCAGACTATAGGACCTACCAGCAAAAGAATACTCAGATACATTACAGGGGAGAAAATTGAGGTTCAGATAACACATTCAAGATCACCCAGATAGTGTAAGTGGTATAGACGGGAGCTGAAACCTGAATCCAAATCCATTGTCCCTCCCAATATGGTACAGCTATAAAGAAACACTATTAACCCAACATCAGCTCTAAGGAGAAAGCTGGGATCCTAATGGCTTACTATTTTTCTCCTGAGGGTGGAGTTGATCATAATGGGTCAAGGAGACATGAGGGGTGTGTGTGTGTGTGTGTGTGTGTGTGTGTATTGGGGTAGCCCTTCTAGGAGATGATATATAAATCATATTTAACCTAGGCTGAATGAAGGGGAGGGGAAGCAGTTCCCCCTATAGAGGGGAAAGATCACTCGAGGGGTCATGAATTTGAATCCTGACTCTTTTTTTCTATTTATTTAGTCCTGGATAAGACACTCCCTCCCTGGACCTTAGTTTCTCTGACTGCACAATGAAGGGAGTGAAGCAGAGAGAATCAAAGATTTCTTCTCATCTCTAACATTCTGTCCAAAAAAGTCGGGATAATTCAGGTCAAAGCTTTTCTCATTCCTCAGTAGTGGGTTGTTTTAGTCATGGTTATGCAGATAATTATGACTGTAAATCAGGTCTTTAAATCTGCAGGAATAGGTATTTTAGACCCTCCTATTCCCTGTGCATTTTATTAGATGTAGCAATCACTGTTAATAGTCCACCCACTCACGTGAGCTCTTTGGAAGGAGAGGGAGAAAGAGAGGAGGAGGGGGAAGAGGGAGTGGGAGAGGGAGACAGAGGAGAAGGGGACACAAAGAAGAGGATGAGAAAAAGAGATAGGTAAGTGGGAAAGAGGGGGCAGAGGAGAAGAGGAAGAGATGAGAGGGAGAAAGGACAGGAGAAGAAAAGGAAAGGAAAGGGCAAGAGAGGACAGGAGAGGAGAGGGGGTGGGAGAGGGGAGGATAAAGAAATAGAAGAAGGAGGAAAGGAAAAGAGAAGGAAGAAAGTGGGAGAGGAGAGGTAGATAGAAGAAGAGAGGAGGGATGAGAAGAGGAAGGGAGGCAAGGACAGGGAGCCAGAAGAGAAGAGGACAGAACTGGAGAGGACAGGGGAGGAGCAGAGATCTCAGAGATAAACTCTTCTGCAAAAGCACAGTACTGCGTGGGCTGGAAAACAAAAAGACCTTCAGCAGATTGCTTTGTGGAGCATTTAGGAGATGTTTGGAAATACCAGCCCAGCACTTCCGCCATGCCCCAGAAAGTTGAAATCCTCCCAATCTCCTCCTTTGGCAGTGGGCAGGAAATGAGGGCATCCCTGCTTGCCCCCAAATCTAGGAAGCCCTCTGAGATGAGCCCCCTACTCCTCCTGTCTCAAGTCTGAACTGTCATTCTAACTAACAGTGCCCTTCTAGTTTCTGGGGTTAAATATTCAGTTAAGAATCATTCACATGTAAGAGACTATGCAATGTATGTAGAGGAAGCATAGAATAGTGAGAGAGAGGGTCAATCTGGAAGCCCTGAGTTCAGGTAGTGATTAGGACACATAGGACATGCTATCAGACGTCACAGAATAGTTGTCCTTGTGTGTTAGGAGATGGGATTTCCTCATTAATGAAACCAGAGATCCAGGTCAAAAAGCAAATATGATCTCTGGGTAAATGATCATGGGACTTATATGTAAATGATAGGCTCCATGGCCAGGATTCTCGGTCTGGCCCAAGCCATCTCTGTAAATATCCTACATATGTAAATACTTTTTATTCTTCAAGACCCGCCTTCTAGGACTGATCTTATCTTATTCCACCTTATACATTCCAGGTTCCAGTCAAGCAGATCTTGCTGTCCCTTGTTGGGGATGTTCTAGTTCCCATCTCCATGTCCCCAGTCTGGAAGGCCCTCCCCTCTAACTTTCATATTATCGTTATGACCCCCTATGGGGTTTTCTTAGCAAAATTATTGGAATGGCTTGTCATTTCCTGCTCCAGCTATCTTACAGATAAGGAAACCGAGGCAAACAAGGTTAAGTAAATTGCCCAGGGTGGAAAAGCTAATAAGGGTGTGTAGCAAGATTTTAATTTAGGTCTTCCTGAATCTTCTAAGAATCCAGTGTGCCATCTTGGAATCCCTAGGATCCTCCATAGTTCAGAGACACTTTCCTAACAACATAGGTTCCTATCTTCAGCCCTCAGAAAAATTATCCCAACTGAATATGGATCACAACATAGCGTTGTCATTCTTTTTCTTTTTGCTTGCTTTCATTTTGTTTTCTTTCTCATTTTTTTTCCTTTTTTGAGCTGACTTTTTTTGTGCAACATGATATTTGTGGAAATATGTATAGAAGAACTGCACATGTTTAACATATATTGGATTACTTGCCATGGAGAGAAAAGGGAGGAAAAAAATTAGAATACAAGATTTTGAAAGGGTGAATGTTGAAAATTATCCATGTATATATTTTAAAAATAAAAAGGTTTAAATAAAAAAAAAGAAAAGAAAAATTATCTCAAATTCAAGGCACTGTGTGAGTCAGCACCCATTCCAAACCAAAGCTCAGGGGCTCCCATCATTAGGTATTTATTTATTTATTCATTCATTTTTATGCTGACAAAATTGGGGTTAAGTGACTTGCCCAGGATATTTCACATGTCCTGACAGCTAGGACATATTAAGTGTCTGAGGCCAGATTTGAACTCCGATCCTCCTGACTTCAGGATGGTGCTCTATCCACTGTGCCACCTAGCTGCCCGAAACATTAGGTATTATTTATTACCTGTCAGTCATAGGATACATTTGTTTAAATAAAAGACATTTAATCAAATAGCATAGAAAGTAAAATAACAAAGATCCTCCCAGGAAATGAAACATACACTCTTCCATGTTATCCCATGAAGCAGAGAAATTCAGAGCACACAGGTGACCAAGAAATATATTTGAAGAGTAAACATATAGAGAAGACATGTGGCCAGGGAAAATGAATAAGGTCACATAACAGGAACTCATGCAGGAAGATACAGGAAGAGCTATGCTCAGGGACTTTGTGTGATCAAGATATATGCAAAGATGGAACATGAATCAGCAATCCAAGAGCCCAGGACATACATATAACTGGGGCAATGCATCCTGAACTCTGCAGAGCTACCAGCGTCTTAGAGGCAGTTAGTGGATCAGTAGTGTTGGAAATGGAGTAAGGAACATCTGAGTTCCAATTTAGCCTCAGACACTTCCTAAACCATGTGATTCCTTTTGCCTCAGTTTCCTCAACTGTAAAATAGATTATAATTGCCTATTTTCCAGAATTGTTATGAGTATCAAATGAGTTAATATTTGTAAAAGTGCTTAGGACAATGCCTACTAAATAAATAGTAGGCATTTAATAAATGTTTGCATACTTCCCTTCCCCCCTTCTGATGATCATTTCACTGTTGTCTTTTGCTCTCACATTATCTCTGCTGGTCTCAAAGTCACTAAGCTTCCTCCTTCTATCATCACCTGGGTTCAGCTCTTCAGGGCCACATGCTGTTCTCTGCTCTCAACTTCTATGATGAAATAGAGAAAGGCTGTCTTGCTCTGGAGCCCATGCCATCCCTTGTTGTGCTTAGCCCTCCTGTTCCCAAAAGAATTCCACCACCAGGTATTTTAGGCTATATCTAGCAGAGATTAAAAAGTGACGACTCTCCCTCTGATTCCTGTTTCTTTCTCTCTTTCACTCTCTCTGTTATAGCAAGAAGAAGCCAGATGAGAAAGATGAAGTGGGGTATTGAGAGGTTGATGGAGGCCGAAGGAACAATCGGGGAAGCTTTCATGAAAGAGAAAGGACTTCACCTGGACCCAAAGAATGGGGATGGAGGTGGAGAAGAGGCTATTGACAACTAAGAGAACAGTACAGAAATAGAAGTGGAGGTAAGAGTAAGTCTGACATATTTGCAAACTGAGTACCCCCTGAGTTACCTGATCTCAGAGTCAGAAATACTCGTGTTTAAGCCCCTCCTCTGACCCACAGTGACTATGTAACATTGAAGCTCTCAATGATCACAAAGCAGGTGCAGATCAGAATCCTGTGTTGGTGGAGGGATTTTCCTCACAGGGAATTCCTTATTCCAAAAAAAGTCACAATTCCAGTGCAAAACAAACAAACAAACAAAAAAAATTGAATAAATTGCCAGGTTGAGACTATAGAGCTAAAGTCATCTCCTGGGGAAATCATGAGGTCCCCCACTCAAACCTTACTTCCATTGTAAGAGAAAGGCTTATTCTTTTGAGCTTTCAGTCCATTAAGGTCCCCAAATGTTTTATATGTGACCTTTCTGTGGTCAAAGCTTCCCCATTTTGTACATGTTCAATTGATCTTTTGCATACAGGTATAATAATTTATTTTAACCTCTATTAGACAATGCAATGGATAGAACACTGGATCTGGTTCAAATTACATACTTATTTAGCTAGGCAAATCACAGACTGTCTTGATTTACTCATCCATAAAATGGGAATAATAATAAGACCTACTTCCCAGAGTTGTTGGGAGGATAAGATAAAATAACTTATAAATCCCTTTGAAAACTACTAGATTATATAAATGCTAACTCTTTGTATTATTAAACTTTATCTTATAAGATTCAGGTCATTGTTCTAATCCATGAAAATCTTTTTGAATCCTGATTCTTTTATAGTGCTAACTATTCTTTTCAACTTTGTATTCTCCACAACCCTGTTGTAAAGCCTGGCTAGTGAAGAGTCAGAAGCAGAGGCACAAGTGAGTTCCTGGTTTAGAGGAAAAAATGTGAGATGTCAGTGAGATTCTGTCCATGTTGTTGCTCATGGGAGACAGTCACATGATTATTTGCAAAATGGCAAAGCCCCAAAGAAAGAGAGAACATCAGAGGGGCTTAGTAACTATTCACTTGGATTCATCTAGAATTCAGATACTGGGTCACAGAATGAAAACCCACCCAGCCCTCTTAGATTAGAGGCAACCACATGTCTCAGCTCCATGGTATTCTGGATCGACAAGCCAGCTCTTCCATATCTCTCTCTCTCTCTCTCTCTCTCTCTCTCTCTCTCTCTCTCTCTCTCCCTCTCTCTCTCCTCCCAAGCCCCAGGACTACCTATAATTACAGAAATTGCTGAGCTTTCTGTAATTGCCATGATTACAGGCATTGAAAGGTGCAGAATATGCCCACTTAAGGTAGCCTGATGGATTTGTTATTTTAGCAGAGGTTCACAGGACCATTAGGACTAGGAAGCTTTTAGGGATCATTCCATTGAATCCCCTAATCTTACAAAAAAGGGAACTGGGGTCTCAGACATGGCTAGGAGAGAGAGAACAGACAGCCAAAGTAACTGGGCAAGAACCAGAACCCAACTGTTATGAATCCCAGCTTATGTTCTTTCTGCACCAAACTCTTTCACACAGTCTGACTTGGGTCATTTGCTTTGCTCTTATGATATAGTTCCTTAAGCCAGCCTCCTATAGTGCTGTGATTAAGATCCCAATATCACAGTAAGAATTTCTCCCTAGGTTCACCTCCTACCATTGGTCCCATGACAGCATGGTGTAATAGAGAGACAAAAGCAAGAAGATCTGAGCTCAAACTCTGTCTCTGGAACAAAGTGGATGTGTGACCCTAGGCAAATAATATTACCCAGGTGCCCAAGGGCCCAAAGACTATAAACTGAAGACCATGTACTGACTTGCATGGTCAGAGGGAATTTCTCAACTAAGAGTTCTTTACAAAAATGAATAAGCATTTAATGAGCACTTAATTATAAACCAAGTTCTAAGTGCTGAAGGTACAAAGTACAAAAGCAAACATAGCCCATGGTCTCAAGGAGCTTATATTCTAATAGAGAGAGACAACATGCACAGGGGAGTGATGTCTGAGGAGAGGCACTTTGATGTGGAAAATTACAGGGATAGTGAGTGGAGCCCTGGAGAGCAACTTGACATAACTCATCCAGGAACAATGACAAAGTTGATATGATCATGGTTCCAGAACTGGATGGGGATGAGATATGAATGGATATAGAGTAAATATCTGTGGTGGCTTCTAGTGAATCTGTTGAGAAGGTGGTTAGACATGTTTAACATATATTGGATTACTTGACATCTAGGGGAAGGGGGGAAGAAATTTGAAACCCAAGATTTTGCAAAGGTCAATGTTGAAAACTTATCCATGCATATGTTTTGAAAATAAAAAGCTTTAATAAAAAAATAGGGATTAAAAATGAAAAGATGGTTAGAGAGTAGGGAGTGAAGTGAAGAATGACTGGAATCTACCTAAAGTAGCAGTGCAAGTAAGGAAGTCACCATTAAGGATAGTGAACAAAGAGTTAAAACCACTAAGAGCATGATTTCTAGCCTGATGTTGAGGCAAATCAATGAAATCATAGACAAAACCATCACAGATTACATTTCTCTAGCATTTCTCTCACAAAGCAATTTCCTTGGCATGGCTCTGTAAAGGAGACGTTGTTGCTCTGTCATTTTTTCAGTGAGGTGATTCTCTGTGACCTCCATTTGGGGTTTTCTTGGAAAAGATACTAAAGTGGATTTTCATTTGTTTCTCCAGCTCATTTTACAGATGAGAAAACTGAGGCCAATAGAATTCAGTGACTTGCCCAAGGTCACACAGCTAGTAAGTTTCTGAAGCCAGATTTGACATCAGGAAGATGAATCTTCCTGACTCCACTCCCAGTGCTCCATATCCACTGCATCACAGAGCTATCCTCTCTCATTTCCATAAGATCAATCAAAGAACTTCAGAAATGGAAAGGACCTTGGACAGCGCTTGGTGCAGTCAGCCGCAGGGTAGGGATACTCTGGATAACATCCCAACAAATAGTCTTACAGCATCTGCTTGAAGACCTCAGCTTCCAAGGCAGGCTACTCCATTTTGGGACAGTTCTAATTGTTAGAAAGCTTTAAATAAGACAAAGCAGACTCAGAGATGGAGAGCCACGAACAGTCACACAACACACAGTTAAGGAAGTGCCTGAGTCAGGATTTGAACTGTGGTCTCCTGATTCCAATGCCAACTTTCTCTCCAATGCGTGAAGAAGAAAACCTATAGTTTAACTATAAATAACAGAATTGGGGGCTGGTAGTCAGAAGATACCTAGCAATTATCACTGCCTTTGGAAGGTTAACTGACTGATTGCCTATAATTGCTCATCTATAAATAAGGATTTTACAAGTTAGGTTGAGCTCACTTGGAATCAATCACACATGTGTATATGCGCACATGTATACGTATGTGTATATTTGTGTATGTATATATACATATATAGAGAGACAGAGATAAATGGAGACAGAGACACAGAGATAGATGGAGATAGAGAGACAGAAAGAAGAGAGAGAAAGGGGGAGGGGAGAGAGAGAGAGACAGAGAGGAGAGGCAGAGAAAAAGAGACAGAAACACAGAGAGACAGAGAGACACAAACAGAAAGAAAGAGAGAGAGAGAGAGAGAGAGAGAGAGAGAGAGAGAGAGGGAGGGAGGAAGGAAGAAAGACTGAGTAGGAGAAGGAGAGGGAGAGGAGGTAAGAGACAGAAAGAAGAGACAAAAAAAAAGAGAAAAGAGAGACAGAGACAGATGGAGATAGAGAGACAGAAAAAAGAGGCAGAAAGGGGGGAGGGGAGAGAGAAGGAGAAAGAGAGGAGAGGCAGAGAAAAAAGAGAGAAACACACACAGCCACAGAGAGAGACACAACAGAAAGAAAGAGAGAGAGAAAGAAGGAGGGAGGGAGGAAGGGAAGGAGGAAAAAAGAAAGAGTGGGAGAAGGAAAGGGAGAAGAGGTAAGAGACAGAAAGAAGAGACAAAAAAAGAGAAAAGAGAGAGACAGAAACAGTCAAAAATAGAGACAGAGAAGGGGGAGGGAAGAAGAGAGACAGAGAAATAGAGGGAGAAGAGAGGCAGAGAAAAAGAGATAGAGAGACACACAGACACAGAAAGACAGAAAGACAGAAACAGAGACAGAGAATCTCTTTTATTTTATCTCTTCTTTCCTTGAGTTCCTGGGAACTCATCATATTGCCATACTTAGGGAAGATGCCCAACAGTTCCTGAATTCTAGCAGTCTACCAATTCTAATCTCTCTGTAACAGGGGCTACATATGTCAACATACCCAGTTCACTTGGAATCCATCTTGAAAATGCCTCTTTTCCCTTCATATCTTGCCCAGGAAGGTTGTAATTCTTTGCCTGGGCAAAGATCTTCCTCCCTAATTCCCTCTCCCAAGTATCTGGACGCTGGCCAAGTCTGGAGACCTGAAGATCAGGAAGTAAACTTCCATCCAGTGGAGTCTAATAGCAAGGTCTAAGTGAATTGAGAGAAGTTAGGAGACAAAGGGCCTCTTGACTGAAGCTTATTTCTCAGAATTTTCAAAGGATTTATAGTGAGAAAGTCACCTTAGAGTTTATATTCATATTTTAAAGATGGGAAAATTGAGAGCCAGAGAGGAGGTAACATCCTTTACCACATAGCCAACAAGGAGGTTGAATAGGAGGTGAAATGATACATTGCAAAGAACATAGTCTCTGAAGTCAGAGAACTTGCATTCAGACCCTGACTCTGAGGCTTACTTACTACTCCTTTGACTTTGGTCTTTTCCCGGAAATCATTTTCCTTATTCATAAAATTAGAAGATCTCTGAGGTCTCTTTCAGCTCCATCTCTTTGGTCTGTAATTGGAGCCCAGGTCCTCCCACCCCAAACTCCTTGCTCTGGTGAGACTGGGGGCCTGCAGAGACGCTGTCCCTTGGACATTCTCTCCTGGTGAGAGCAGCATCGGGATCTTCAGAAACATGTGGAAGGGTGTGTAAATCCCCCTCTCAGCATCACAGAGCCCCGGCCAGGACTTGCCTGAATTTGCTGGGAGCCCAATTGCCTTTCAACAGAGACCCGAGATCACTATGGCAACACAGTCCACACAGCCCTGGTGAATTTGACATTCTTAGCTGTGACCACTAGCCCAGCCTCAGCATTACCCTGCATTACCATTTGAGTCATTTTGATTGAAGTTTTCTCTTTATTTTCTTTGACAGTTTGGGGCTTGCAGTACCAAGAAGGTAAAAGTAAAGGTCAGCACTCCAAAGGGACTGGCCACGGTCAATTTAAAGCCCTTGGTTCCCCACATTTAAGAGGAGAGGTAGGGCACTAAGATAGCAAATGGCCGCTGTTAGAGTCCCTGCTGTTGGTTTTACTTAATCATTTTACTTTGTGGTACAAGGGAGGGTTCAGTGAGGAGACTATTGGAGGCACTGGATAGAATGTAAAAAGAAAAGATCAATAATACAAGGAAAAAAAGGATTTATCCTGAGAGAGTCACCTTAGAATTTATATTCATTTGCATATGTTTAGTCTATTTAGTATATCGTCTACCGAAGGGAGAAGGTGGTGTGGGGGAGAAAAATTTGGAACACAGCGTTTTTTAGGAGTGAATGTTGAAAACTATCTTTGCATGTATTTTGAAAAATAAAAAGCTATCCTTATTTTTTTATTATTATAACTTTTTATTGACAGAACATATGCCTGGGTAATTTTTTACAACATTATCCCTTGCACTCACTTCTGTTCCGATTTTTCCCTTCCCTCCTTCCCCCCCTGCCCCCAGATGGCAGGCAGTCCTATACACGTTAAATATGTCACAGTATATCCTAGATACAATATCTGTGTGCAGGACCGAACAGTTCTCTTGTTGCACAGGAAGAATTGGATTCAGAAGGTAAAAATAACCTGGGAAGAAAAACAAAAATGCAAACAGTTCACACTCATTTCCCAGTGTTCCTTCTCTGGGTGTAGCTGGTTCTGTCCATCATTGATCAATTTATCCTTATTTTTTAAATTTAAAACTTTTACATGTAATTGGGAAAAAATAAGATTTTTTAAAGAAAAAAAAGAACGTATTAATATTTTAAAGATGGGAAAATTGAGGGCCAGAGAAAGAAAGTAATAGTCTTTACCACACAATCAGTAAGGAGGCTGACAATGAGGTGGTTTGGATGCCAGGTGAATTTCCAAAAATGAAAAGGAAAAAAAAAAAAAACAGGAGAAGGGAGAGAGGGGAAAAAAAGGAAAGAAAGACAAGGGGGAGGGAAACAAAGAAAAGCAAAAAGCCACATAAAAATGGAGTCAGAGGGAGAGAGATAGGTATATGGGAGGTGGGGAGGGAACAAGCATGTATTAAGCACTTACTATATATACTTCAGACATTCTGCTAAATCCTTTATAAGTATCTCATTTAGTACTATTTTTATTTTATTTTCTACTATTGTAAAGTATATACTATGCTATACATTTTATATTATTGTTTATTATATACTGTTATTTTATAATTGAGAAAGATGAGGCAGAATTTGAGTGATTTGCCCTCCAAGTGCCTAATGCTGAATTTTAGCCCAGTTTTTCATGGCTCCAGGCCCAGTAACTTACCCACTAATGCCCTATCTGATGCACAAAGAGACAGAAAAAGAAACATAGAGACAAAATACAGAAAGAGACTAACTAGTAAGGAGGAAGGGAGGATGAGTATAATAAAAGCACCTACTCTACAAACTTGCTGAATTTCAAATGCGATTACACATATAAAGCATTTTTGCGAACCTTAAAGCATTATATAAATACTAGCTTTTACCAAGAAGGGGGGAATGCCTTCTGGAGAGGGTTAAGGTCGGCGGCCAGCCAGGATGCTGGACTTCTGTTTCAGCAGCCAGAGCAGTAGGCTGAGTGGGCTCTCTGGAGGAGGAGGCGGTGACTGAGGGTCAGAATATCACCAGGATCTGGGCCAGGAGCGCTAGGTGCCACTGCCCACACACTGGGAATGGACGTCCTCCGCCAGCATCTCCTCAATTGTCTAAAATTATAGCTTTCAGATTCAGCTACAAAGGAAGCCGGAGTTGCCAAGAGATAGGCTCGGGATTTGTTTTTCTGAAGGCTTTTTTTTCCATTAAAAAAATTGTTCTGCTCTTAAAAGCTTGTACTGGATGCACTTTCTGCTCTAGCTTTGGAAACAACTTTGATTCATGGACTCTACAAAAACCACAGCACAGGCCTTTAACTTATTCTCTTCCTTCAGTGGATACACACCGTTGTGCCCATGGAAAGGTCACTATTCTGGGAAAAATAGCATGGGTTCAAGTCCTAGTGCTAACACTTACTAGCTGCGTGAATTTGTGAAGATTATGTTTCCCTTCCAAGCTTCAGTTTCTTTACTGAAAAAATGTAAATGTAAAATAATTGTATTATTTATCTCACTGGATTGTCGCAGGGAAGATGATTTAAAAGCCCTAACGTATTATTCCTATTTCAGACAGGTATTACCCTGAATTGGCAGGTATCTCTTCTGTTTTGCTCAAAACAGAACCCAAAGAGAAGGTTCTCTGACATACTTGAAGGACCCTCCCAGACCCCATAACCTTATTTTGTTAAGAAACTGGCAATGCATTCATACCATGCTTGTAAGTCTATTCACACTGCACTCTTCCATCCTGTGTAGTACATTCTATATTGCTGCTATAACCTATACTATACTATATTCTATAATCTGCCATTGCTTGAGATCTCAAGATCAGATTAGGGAGGACCTCCAATGCCAGGGGGAAGAATTAGGACTCCACCTTTTGTGAACATCTGGGAGCTATTGTAGGGTCTTGAGCAAAGGAGTGGCAAGATAAAAAAGCAGTTTTTAGATTCTAGGTTGTACAGGAAAAACTTTTTGCACAGTTTCATGAAGTTCCCAGCAACTTTTGGCTGTAGATACTCTTCACTGTCTGGATCTTGTAGAGAGGACATCCCTATTGATGTTCCCAGGGGGCTGCTGCTGGTGAGGAGTATAGACCATTCCCCACTCAAGCATTACCAACAAAAATGAGAGTCTGAAAATGAGTCAGAGCGATGGGATTGATGCCCAAATATCTCCTTTGAAAGCTCATGGCCCTTCAGGATGGCACCATGAAACCCAATTGGCCTTGTGAAATCCTTGAAGAAAAGTTCATGGAAAAGTCAATTATTACGGTAATTGCCAGTGAGGTGATTTGGGACTCCTTTCCTTTTAGAAACAAAAGTGGAAAGAAACTTCACGCTTCATAGGACAATGATGTTAATTAGAACATCCTTGGCTGGCCCATCATGGTCATCAAGTGTGGCTTCTCTGCTGAGCAAAATTGAGAGAGGTCAGTCCCTCCTCTACTAAATTTCAACTCCCAAAGGAAAGGCTCTCTCTGGTGAAAATACCCTCCGAGTAACATCGCCTCTCAAATCATGCTTCTAATGTATAGTGGCAAGAACCTTTCATGGGGAGAAAGGAGAGAGCTGTATTCAAATCCTGCATCTGGCATTTATCAGTTACACATAATCATGGCCAGGTCACTTCGAATTTATGCATCTGTTTCTTCATCTATAAATCTATAATAATATAATAATCTATAATACACAAACCGATCAGGGTTGTGGGGAAGATCAAATGACTTAAAATATATAAAATAGCCTGTCAACCTTGAAGTGCCATATATCAGCAAAATAAGAGTGTTCATCAACAGAATCCCCAAGGGAAATCTTACATAGCATAAACTATAGGCAAGAGACTTTCCATTCCAGGGTCTCATTTTTCTCATCTGCAAAATGGAGATTTATTCATGCATGCATTAATTTAGCAAACATTGATTAAAGAATTTAAAATTATTTATAATAATAAAACGTTTATATAGTGCCTAAAGATTTTTCAAGTGTTTTGCATATGTTATCTAATTTGAGATCCCATGCTAGGTGCAAGGAAAGATACTGAATGTATATGAGATCATTTCAGCCCTTGTGGACTTGATAATCTATGAGGTAGATGCAATATTGCATAATAAATATAGCATTTTATTTCAGCAGATCCAGGATCTTATCTCTTCATCTCTATGTAATGCAACCTAAGCCTGCCTTCTTGAGTTATTTTGGTCCATGCTTTTCTATAGATGCTTCACTAAGGTTCTACTGAGCCTGCTGAAGGGCTTCCTATGGATCATAATCTTTTTTGTGTCATGGATTTTCCTGACAGTCTGGTGAACCCTGTGGACCCCTTATTTTTACATGCATAGAATTAAATCTATAAAATTACAAAGGAAATCAATTATAATGAAACACAGTTATCAAAATGCATATTTTTAAACCAGTTCATGGGCTTCTGAGCTAGATGTTGTTACATTTGAAGGGTTGAACTGTGTCCTTTCTACTAGTTCTTCTGCTGTCTCCTATTCTCACAAAATCACCAATTTGCCCTGCCACAGGAGAGATTATGTGCCTCCTGAATGTCATCTACTAGATGTTGTTTTTTGCATGTAGGTCACCAGTGGAAATTTTTAGAGTCTATTTGAAGCCACCATATGCCTCTCTGTATTGCCCATTAAGGTAATCAGAACTCTTATGGTTCAATAATTGCATTCTTCCAACGTCACCAAAAATATATTGATGTTCCAAAGGTGTGTTGTTGGTACTTGGGGAGAGCTTGAGATAATTAAAAGCAGTTCAATTCAACTTAATTCTGTAAGCTTGTTGTTTTTAAAAGTATCTTAGAAATTCATTATTTATTTATACCATTTTTAAAATGTAGAGTTCCAAATTCTCGCCTTCCCTCCCAACCCTCCACTACCCACTGAGAAGGCAAGCAATATGATATTAATTATACATGTGAAATCATGCAAAAATATTTCCAAATTAGCTGTATTTCAAGAAAAAGCAAAGAAAATGAGAAAATTATACCTCATTTTGTACTCAGAATTCATCAGTTCTCTCTCTGGAGATGAATAGGATATTTTCATCATGAGTCCTTTGGATTGTCTAGGATCATTTTATTGATTAGAGTAGCTAAGTTTTTCACAGTTGATCATCATTACAACATTGCTGTTACTTTGCACAATGATCTCCCAATTCTCACTTCACTTTGCATCAAATCATATAGGTCTTGCCATGTTTTTCTGAAATCACTCCCCTCTTCATTTCCCATAAGCACAATATACCTTTGAACCTTGTTCCAAATTGCTCTCCAGAATAGTTGGACTGTTCACAAATCCACCAACAGTTCATTAGTGTACTTATTTTTCCTTCATCCCCTCCAGAATTTCTCATATCTCATAGATGTAAGGGGATGTCTCAGAGTTGTATTAAATTGTCTTTTTCTAATCAATAGTCATTTAAAATATTTTTTTCATGTGACTACAAATAGTTTTGATTTCTTTTTCTGAAAACTTCCTGTTTATATAGCCTTTGAGCATTTATCAGTTGGGGAATGGCTCTTATTTTTTTATAAAAGTGACCCTGTTGTATACTCAGTATATATTTGAGAAATGTGGACTTTATCAGAGAGATTTGTCCTTTAAACTTTTTAATATTGCTTCATTTTCCATGGTACCTTTTTGCAAAATGTAATTTCTCTGATTATCCCTTTTTTGTTTATTTTATTTTTAAAAAATAGAATTAAAAAAAAGAAAACTAGAAAAGGAATACAAGGCCAAAAAAAAAGAATTATCATGTGTCCAGCAGAACATCAGAGAAGATTCAAAATATATAACAAGTTACCAGATTAAGAATGCATATATTAAGAGAAAAATTATATTAATGTGTCCATCTTTTCTTTTCTTCCTTGTAAATTGTTTTTTTGTTCTCTGCTGGCCTACTTTACTTTTTTTTTTCCCTTTTATTGCCACCACCACCTCCAAGCAGGCTATAGTTAAGAAAGGACATATTTATGTATATATACACATATACATACACCTACATAGACACATACACGTTGCCTCCCCCACATATACACACACATATCTTTCCTATCCCTGCTGACTCTTAGCTTTAATTCTGCTCCTAATTTGCCTTGCTATTACTTAACCGATATATTATTATTATTATTATATTATTTATTTATTATTGTTATAATTATAGCAATAATTATTGCTAACATCCATTGCTATAACTTAACTTGTCTGCTTCCTGCACTCTTTGCTTCTTGGTCCTCCCATCCCTCCCCCCTAATTTTTTAATAGATTTTGGAGGTGGTATATATGTAGTGTTACCTATTTAACCCATTCCCAATTTGAGTAGCTTTTTCAGAAGTACAAGGGCTCCTCCCCCCTAATGCCTCTGTGTCTATTCTTCCTCTCTTCCGCACTTGTATAACATAATTACTATTTTTACCTTAACTCTGCCCCAATATTTTTTGGAGCTGCCCTATTGTTGATGTCAATCTTAAACATATGCTATTTATTTTCCATTAAAAAAGACATAATTTCTTCATGCTGAGTTCTTTGAAATTGATCTTTGATAATGGCTCTTATAGTTAAATTTTCTATTAAGTTTGAGTTTGTTTAATAGAAAGTCCTAAAAATCTGCAAGTTCATTTAATGTCCATTTTTTATTTTGGGCCTTTCATAGCTTCATACCCCCAATTTTAATTTTCAAAGAGTTATTTTCATCTTTGAGACTCTATATCTCCTTTTCTAGTTGATTAACTTTTTTTCATAATCTGGTTTTCTTAGTCTACTTTTTCCTCAATGTCTCTTATTTGACTTTTAAATTCTTTTTTTGAGTTCTATAAATTCTCTCTAAACAGGGAGCCATTTCATGTTACTCTTTGAGGTAGAGCTTTTTTAACTTCAGTGTACTTCTCTGAAGATGAACCCTGGTCTTTCCTGTTCCCATAGTATGTTTCTATAGTGGGGTTGTTCTTTGATAGTTCTTTTTTTTTTTTTTTTTTTTTAATAAGAGGTATTAGAGTAAGTACCTCTAATCATGGACTGGGGGGGGATGGTGCTTCTAGCTTCACTTGAGCTCTCCCTTCTGACTTGGAACTGCTCCACCCTCCAGCAAGTGCCAGCAGCCAGCAGTGTCTCTTCACCACTGCTGCATTGCACTCCTGGTATTCTGGTTCCTTCTCGCCCAGTACCAAGTCTCTGCAGCACAGCTGGGCCTGGCATTCCTAATCAGCCAAGGTCTCCCTGGACTCAGACCCTGGATTCCACAAACAACCCAAGAAATGAAAGTTTCTGTGGTTTCTGCTGAGACTCCAGCCCAATCTGGCTAACCCCAGGGCTCCCCACTTGGTATTTCTGTGGAGCTAACTTGGAGGTGTTTGTTTGCACGTCACATGAATTAATCCCTAGTCCTGAGTTTTTGTTCAGATCAACTTGGGCTACACCAGAAGGACCCCTATTCTGCCCCTAGTCTTCTTGATTTTTCACCAATCTATGTTCTCTTGAGGCATAAATTTATACTATCTGTGGGAAAATCTGGAGAGCTTGAAAATTACCAACCTACTCCTCCATCTTTCCAGAATCCAGAATTAGATCTTTTTGAGATCATAATTGTTAGATCTACCTTTTTTTTTTTTTTTTAGTTCAGATGAAGCATATTAGATTCTGCTCCAGCCCTTTATTTTATTTTATTTTATTTATTTGTTTGTTTTTTTCCAATTTTATAGATGAGCTCATTCCATTTACAGTCACAATTATGATTACTAACTGTATATTTCCCTTCATCCTATGTTCTTCTATTTCTTCTTCTCTCTTTTTAATGTGACCCACTTCAAAAAACTCAAAATTTTTTGAAGAAAAGTTTCTAACTATGATCTCCTTTAATCTGTCCTCTCCTTTATCATTTTTACCTTCTCTTATCTTCTTTCTCTCCTTGTCCTCTTGAGTAAGTTTCATTTCTAAATAACAGCTGAGCATGTGATTGTGTGTCTGTGTGTATTCTTCCTTCTTTGAATCAATTCTCCATTTTTCTCTCTGCTGTAAAAACTCTTCCTTACACACCTCTTTCACATGAGCAAAATTTCCCCATTCTACTTTTTCCTCTTTCTACTCCCATCATTATTTTTGGAGATAATTTCAACATAATTGGCCCATACCCATGCCTTTTGTCTGTGTAAACTCCTTTTAACTGACCTGTTATTAATGATTAAGGAGTTACATGTATCATCTTCCTATAAAGGCATGTAAATAGTTTAATTTTGATTCCTTTAATGTTTATTCTTTAATGTTTACCTTTCTATACTTCTCTTGATCTTGTTTTTGAATATCAAAATTTTTATTCAGCTCTAGTCTTGTCATCAAGAATGCTTGAAAATCCTCTTTTTCATTACATATTTATTTTTTCTTCCAGAAGGGCTATATTCATTTTTGCTGGGCATGTGATTCTTGATTGTAGTCTTGTCTCTTTTGCCTTCCTAAAATATTCCATTCCAAGCCCTCTTCTCCTTTCACATGGGAAGCTGCTAAATCTTGTGTGATCCTGCCTGTAACTCTACAGTATTTGTTCGCACTATTTGTTTCTGGCTGCTTGGATTATTTTCCCTTTGACCTATGAGTTCTGTAATTTTTCATTTGGAAATCTCTTTCAGGAGGTGATTAGTGTTTTCTTTCAATTTCTATTGAAAGATCTAAGACTGTTTTCCTTTATCATGTCTTAAAATATGATAACTAGGTTTTTTGTTAGATTATGGCTTTCAGGTAGCTTAATAGTTTTAAAATTCTCTCTCCTTGATCTATTATACAGGTCAGTTGTTTTTCCAGTGAGAGAGTCCACCTTTTCTTCTATTTAAAAAAAAAAATTTATTTCAATTGTATTTCTTGACATAGAAGCCAGTCTATACAAAGGCATTGAAAAGGCAGAGAAAATGCCCTATACATGGAATATCAAATGGATTCATTTGGCCAAAATGTAAGGCGTCTGAGGGAGACAATGGGAAGATAGGTTGAAGACATACCAGTGAAGGATTCCAAGTATTGAACAAAAGAATTTTTATTTTAACCTAAAGGCAAAAGCATCGCATGTTTTCCCAATTGCCATGGAGCCCACTTTTTCAACAATTCCCCTTTCCCTCCTTTTCAGCTCTCTTTTATATGTTATCTTCCATCATTAGGATTTAAGTTCCCTAAAAATAAAGACTATCTTTTTACTTCTAGTTTGTATTCTCAAAACATTTAGAATGATGCTGGGCACATAGTAAGCATTTAACAGATGTTTCTGGATTTGACTAATCAGTTACGGGTCCATTTTCAGTACCTGTCCGTGTGTGTGCATAATTACACAAACACATGTGTACCTGTGTATGAATATATCTAGAGGCAGCTAGATGACTCAGTGGATAGACCCCTGATCCTGGAGTCAGGAAAACCTGAGTTCACTAACTAGACACTAAACCTGGGCAAGTCACCTAACCCCGTTTGCCTCAGTTTTCTCATCTATAAAATAAACTGAAAAAGGAATGGCAAAAACAAACACTATCGGTATGCTTTGTATGGTCCAGGTGGTGACAAAGAGTTGGACCAGCCGAACAACAACTTCAACGATATATATATATGTCTGTAAATATATTTATTTCAAAAAGCATAATCACAAATATACAAACTTATGCCCCAACTCATGGGAGATTTAACTGTCCCTCTCCCTTCAACAAACCTCTGGGGAGGCAAAGGGTATTAGGGCCCTATAGAACACATTCCCAGTTCCTTCAACTTGAGTTCCAAGCCCGGTGGCTTCTCAGGGCTTTTCTGCTGGGTTGGCTAATTGCAACATCCTATCTGTAATGCTGGCTCCAAGGTCACCAAGACTTGAATTCCCAGAACTGCTGGGGCTTACTGAGAAAGTGAGAAGGACAAACAACACCGAACAGAAATAGAAACTCCCCCAGACCCAGAGAAATTTCAGAGGCTAGGGATAAGAGGAAGAGCAGGGGAAAGAGGTTCTTCCCCTCTTGGTTCATGACACCCGGGTTTCAGACCAGTTGTGATCTTCACCCTCTGGATTCGGCAAGAAAGAAAATTTCAGATTGACAGTCTCAAAGACACAGCTTCTTCCAGCAATATAGCCAAACAAAGGGGGCTATTGGGACCTACATAGAATGAAAATGCAGAATGCAGAATGCCTCCATGTTAAGAGGACAATCGAAGTCCACACTAGGTAAGCCCCTTACATTTCTTTTTCTTCTTTTTGTTTTGTTTTGTTTTCGTAATCAATAAGAACTAAACACAATGAAATCTGGTATTCTCTGATCCTTTTAGTTAATCAGGAGACTATGAAGATACTTCCTAGTTCCCATCATATATTTTCATCAAAGATACCTTTGTTACACGGCTATCATGCTCATAAGAATTTTATAAAGATGAGAAAGTTTATATATGGGTAAGTAGTTATTGATAGCAGTCAAATTACCTTTTAGGAGGTAGTACTATCATCCATGATTTTTTTCCCAGTTTTTTTCCCTGAGTTAATTAGTAAAATGTTCCCTCAACACTTTTAGATTGTATCACTTCCAAAGCAGATTTTGTTTTCTGTATCTGGCTCTGTTTTCCTCAGAGAATACATTTCAATAGCATTAAGTGTCCATATGTAGTAGCTCTACTGACATTGATAATGAAAATATTTATCATCATCAAAGGCAATAAATAGCATTACATGGTCCTGCTCCCTGTCTCCCACTGACCTCAGGCTATGGTGAGCCTCCAATGGGATAATGAAGATACTTTCAAACTATTGCATGTGGGTGAGGGATTACTCTTATTAAATGGGGACAGGCAGAGTAAAATGTATATTCTCCCTGGGGAAAGTTCAGTCTGACTAGTCTCAAAGTCTAAAATTATTGACATAAAGATGGGCTTTACATGATTAAATGTTTGTTTTTTTTCTCAATGGGTCTCACTGTTCATCATTGGTTAAAATCTTTTTACCAAATCTTTCATATATTAGCACACTGATTGGCAGTGGTCGGACTCTAAGGCTTGGGAACATCATTCATAACTATAGTCAGGGACAATTTAAAAAAAAAAAGATTTTCAACTTTGTCCTTATCAGGATATATATATATATATATATATATATATATATATATATATATATATATATATATATATTTCCCCTATAAAAACACAGAATTTGAGTTGAAAAGGATTTCAGAAATCATCTCATTAAAACTGTATTAAAACAAGAAAAAACTCTGCAATGGTCAATCAACAAGCATTTATTAAACGCTTACTACATTGTGGTAAAATACTGGGAATGTAGAAATACAAACAAAAAGTTATTACCCCCGAAGAGCTTCCATTCTAATGGATATAGATAATACAAAAAAGAAAACAGGAAATGGCTGAGAGAAGACAGATAGAGGCAGAGAAATAATGGAAAAATTAAGATTGCAATCTCATGAGAAATGAAGAGATGATTGCTTTGGATTCCTTCCATCAATGGGGTCCTAAGAGGACTCATTAAATCAAAGGAAGAGACCACAATATATCCAAAGCATGAAATACAGGACTAAAGTAATCTTCCAAGCCTGGTGGAGGAGTCTATATTGTAGCTTGATGAGAAAACACCCCCTACAAGTGGTCAGCTTCCACTTGCTTATTCTAGTGATAGGGAACTCCCTAGCTTGAGGTAATCCATTCCATTTTTAGATAATCTAATCATTTGGAGATTTTTTTTCTTTCTACATTGAGCCAAAATCTGCCTTCCTATAACTTCATTCCTAGTTCTACTTTCCGGGGTCAAGAAGAAAAAAAAAATTCATAACAATTCTTCGAATGCTTGAAGACAGTAATAACGTCCACTTGATATCTCCTCAAGTCTTATCTTCTCTACTCCAAGTCTGTCTTCTACACCTCCATTTGAGATCATAGATTTGAACCTAAAAGGAACATCAAAAATTATCTAGCCCAATTCCTTAATTTCACCAAAAAGGAAATTGAAGAGAGCTAGGTTAAGTGACTTGACCAACACTATAGAATTGTAGACTTTAAGCTGAAAAAGACCTTATTGGTTATGTAATCCAGATGTCTCATTTTACAAATGAAGAAACTGAGGTCCGAGATATGTTTAGTGACTTGTCCCATGACAAATAGGCAGTAACAAAGACAGAACTTCAACCCAGATCTTCTGACTTCAAAGCCAGTGATCTTCACATTGCACCATACTGATTCTCAAGGGTTTGGGACCCCCTAGGACAAAGGCTGTATTCAGCATCTCCTGGGGTTTTTAAGGGCACTGGGACATAGACTTCCTAAATAAGGTCCCTGAGGGCAAGCAAGGATTGTCTAACTTTCATGTTGTCCCTTAGAATTAGAACAGAACCTGGCATATAAAAGGTGCTTTGAAAATGTTTAATGGTTGATTGATTGATATATTTGCTTTGATTAAACACTAGAGACATGTTAATATCAAAAAGAATCATAAACTGCATAGAAAGAAGAAACTGAAGTGTCTCTTGATTGCAAAAGACAAGGAATATTGCATAATCATAAAATATACACAGTAGATATCAAAACTAAATTGGATTCTTTCTCTCCATTATTCCTAGGTCCTTTACTCTGGGACCTAGTTGAATAACTCTAATCCCTCCCCCACTTGATAGATGTAATAATACTTGCTAATACCCCTCATTCCCCACCTCTGTCTTCATACAAGTTTCTTCTCCAAATTAAACTGATTCCTTCAAGATCCTCTAAGACTCCTCACCATCTGGTTCACTGTCCTAGGCACGTTCCACCTTTTCATTATTTTAAAATGTGGCACCTAGAACTGAACACAGTACTTCAGACATAGCTTGATCTGGTTTGCAGTACGTCAAAATTCTCACTGTTCTCATGGTGGACATTGGACCTCCATTAATACAGCCAGGGTTGTGCTGATTTGGTTGGTTGACATGTCACTGTCAACTTTCAGTTCACTAGAACTACCAGATCTTTTTCTTTCTTGCTGAGTCAATTGGGGTTAAGTGACTTGCCCAGAGTCACACAGCTAAACCAGATCTTTTTCACAAAAAACTTGTGTCTAGAAATATGTCTCCCACAATGATACTAGTATAGTATACTCCTTTGAATCCAAATGTAGGGCAATCCAGGGCAAGATACTGGTATAGTATACTCCTTTGAATTTAAATATAGGACTTAATACTTATCCCTATTTGAATTCCTTTATTAAAAATATACTTTGTGGGGGGATATTTTTAGTTTTTCAAACATCAATAAACACTTGCACCTCTTTATTAAGGAGAGGGGAGTACTTCATTATCAGTTTTCTGGAGTCCTGGATGATCACTGCACTGATCAAAATTCTTAAATCTTCAAAAGTCGTTTTTCTTCCCAATGTTGTAATTATTGTATAAATTATTCTTCTGCTTCTGTTCACTTCCCCCTGCAGAAATTCACATAAGTTTTCAGAGTTCTCCGAATTCATCCTTTTCACCATTTCTTATGGCACAATAATAATTCATTACAAGCAAATGTCATAATTATGGCCATTCTCCAATTGATGGTTACCTCATTTGCTTCTAATTCTTTGTATAATAAAAAGTGTTATTGTAAAATATATTTAGACACATCAGTTCTTTTCTTCTTTCTTTGATCTCTTTGAAGTGTAAACTTAATAGTGATATAAAGAGGTCAGAGGATATACAGTTTAGTGAGTTTGGGGGATATAGTTTTAACTTGTTTTCCAGAATGATCAGACCAATTTACAGCTTTAAGAACAATGTATTAGGGTTCTTATTCAAATTCATCCTGTTAGATTTTGATAATCATTTTAACCTGCTAAGATCTTCTTTGGATTCTGACTAGTGTCCAAAATCTTAGTTAATCCTTTGAAGCTTTATTTCATCTGCAAATTCAAAAAAACATGCCACTTATGTCTTTCCCCAAGAAATTGTTTAAAATGTTGGTTGACTAGCACAAAAGCAGGGATAGGACCCCTATCCATATTGTTACAGGATGTCTGTGACAAAAGTGTTTCCTGGTTGTATCTGCTAGAGAAATTTGTATTAGCTTAACATATTCACAAGAGGCATCATATAGCTTTGTTTCTTTACAATTTCTACCCATTACTCTTAGTTCCTTCCTTTTGGACAAAGCAGAACAAGTTTGTCCCTTTCAATGGCACTCAAAAGATCCTTAATAGCTGGTTAGATTATAAAGAGGGACACTAACAAGAGAGGGCCTGAATTACTACTCCCCGAGGCAAGCAGATGATTGAGATTATCTCCTTAAATGGACCTTTTGTTATCCTAAACAGGCCTTTATTACTGTAGGCCCTAGTTGGATTCTTTGTCAAATCCATTGACAAAATTATCATGACCCCATTGTATCCAATCAGAAAGCCAAGCCGAGGGATGATGTCAACCACCTAGATTATTTTTCTCCTATAAAATAACCTACTAGTACCCTACTTCTTCATTAATTCCTTTTAGAGTTAGTCTGTTTGTTAAGCATCATAATGACTAACTCTCTTTAGGGTAAGCCTGTTTAGAAAGCATCACAATGGCTAACTTCTTTAGGAATTTAGCCCACCTTATGTCTTCCCCCTTATTAATCACTAAGTCTCTTTTTTTGGAAATTAGCCTGCTGATAGTAACAAAATAAAATCTTTGCCTCTTGATTTGAAGATGGTCTAATGTTCAAATTCTTTTGAGATACTTCATGATACCAACCCCAAACCTAATATATTTTGAGGGTTCAGCCCTTCTGTACCCCTGTACCTCAACCCTACCACTCAGTAACTGCCTTTGAAACAAACCTGGATGTGTCATTTCTGTAATGACAGATTCTCCTCAGAACAGGAGGAAAAAGAGTCCAAAAGAGTAAACTGCCTAGAATATCTGGGGAGAAGTCTGCCAGGGGCTTGTTGCCTGGGGCAGGAAGGAGGCTGGTACCTTGGGATGAAGCTGGGAGCAGACAGATACTGAGATGTCCATGGGGAGCAACATTGTCCAGGTTGGAGGAGAAAAAAATAGATTTTTGTTCATTAATACACACACACACACACACACACACAAAATTAACTTTTTTTTTTTTAACTGACATGATGTGATCTCCTTATTTACCATTAAGGAAATAGCAGCTCAGAAAAACAAACAAACAAAAAATCAAGTATTCTAGAACACCCAGACTAGTAAATGGGTTAACCAAGGTGTCCAGCTTCTAAATCTAGGACTCTTATCCTATAGCATGCTGCTCTTTGCTGATGGTAAAATAAAAGTACTGAATGTACAGAAGCCCAGATGTCTACCCCAGGGGAACCTGGGAGGGATAGACTCGGGGAGATATTTCCTTCCTACACTTGGTGAACAGCTGTGTGTGTTCAAGGAGTGTGAATAGCAGCTTTCACATTGTTTGTATATTTCAATTATTTTTTCCCTCCTACAGATGAAGTCCCTCAGGGTTCTTTTTTCTGACCCAGCAGATGACTTCGAAAGTACTGTAATACCAGGAAGCACAGCAGCTCACCGTGCAGTCTGGCTAGCATCACTTTACTGACATCCAAATGAATATTTTGTCTCCATTTCCCTGGGGCTTGGAACTCTTGAAGTAACTGTGGAAATGTGCCTGGGGCTGCTCTCAGAACTCAGTGGATTCTATTGAGGGCTCTCTAGGCTCATCCGGCACAGCTAACCAAGACCAGCTTTGCCATGGCTCCCAGACCAGGCCAAAATTCTGGGAAATTTTGCGTCTTCTGGGAGATCCTGGGTCTTCAGGGGTAGCCAGTTACCACAAAATCAACCTCTTTGGTCACTGATTTAAATCTGGAAGGAACCTTTGAGATGCTCTAATCCAACCCCCTCACTTTGCAGAAGAGAAATTTAGTTCTTTGTTTTTTCTTTTATAGTTATTTTATTTTTCCAGGTACAAAGATAGTTTTCAACACTGACCTCTACAAAACTTTGTGTTCCAAAATTTTCTCCTTCTCTTCCCTTCTTTCCTCTCCCCACAAGACAGCAAGCAATCTGATATAGGGCAAATATGTGCAATTCTTCTAAACACATTTCTAAATTCATCATGCTGCACAAGAAAAATCAGATCAAAAGGGAAAAAACCATGATAGAAAAAAAAAGCAAGGAAATAAACAACAACATCACTTTGTATAGTTCTCTTTCTGGATGTGATGGCTCTTTCCATCACAAGTCTATTGGAAATGTCTTGAATCACCTCATTATTGAAAAGAGCCATGTCCACAGTTGATCATCACATAATCTTATTGTTATAGTATACAATATTCTCTTGATTCTGCTTACTTCACTTAGAATCTGTTTATGTAAGTCTTTCTAGGCTTCTCTGAAATCATCCAGCTCATCATTTCTTACAGAACAATAATATTCCATTATATTCATATACCATAACTTATTCAGCCATTTCCCAACTGATGAAACTGAATTCAAGAGGAAACTGAATTCTAAGGAGGTGAATGACTAGTCCAGGGCCACATAGCTAATGAGTGGAAGAGGTAGGATTTTTTTTTTTTTTTTGAAAATTACAAAATTTATTTGCCTTTATGTGACATAGAATGAGGATCAACTGATGACTGCTCTGTTTCTCCCAACCTTGATGGGACTCCTCAAACAAATCCGTTATCTGACTAATAAATTCCATTTACATTTACTTTTACTAATGCTGTGACAATTGTTTGCCAACAATTGTTTTCTTATTGAATTCCAAAAAAAGTCTTTATGTATTCAAAGTCTGTGTTTATGTACTTTCATGTTTAAAAGAAACAAAATATAATCCAAGAAACCCCCAAACTATTCTATACCCATCCTCCTCTCCACAGATAAATTTACATTCCTAAAATAGTTAATCATGACATTCCTCTACTCAAGGAGCTTCATTGACTCTTTACTGCTTCTAGTGTTAAAACACAAATTACTATGTGTTTCATTTAAGAACTTTCATTATCAGTGTCCAAAAGTTTTCTTTTTTTCAGATTGTTCTTCAATTTTGGTCTCCATATGCACTTTCTTTTCCAGTAAAATCAACCTATTTGCACTTCATGTAACCAACATTTCATTGCTTGCTTCTACATCTCTAGAATGTCCTCACCCCTGAACTTAACAGAATCATTAGTTTGAGGTAGGATTTAAACTCAAGTCTTCCTGACTCAAAAAATCCCATCCAATAAACACTGATTAAGCACCTAACATCAGGCACTGTATTAAACACGGGGAATAGAAATGAAAAAAAGAAAAACAGTTTCAGTCCTCCAGGAGCTTACTATCTAAAGGAGGAAGATAACATACAAAAGGAGACTGGAAAGGAGCAGAAGCATTTTGTGGAATTAGGCTCGTAGGATTCTAGATTTAAAGCTAGAAAGGGCCTTCATTGTTTCCTAGTTCAATTCATTCATTTTATACATGGGGGATTGGAGGCTCTGGGACATTAAAGGACTTTTCCATGATCACATTGCAGAGTCTGGGATTTGAACCCAAATCCTTAATCCCAAATCCAGCAGTCTTTAAATTGCATTACCCTAATGTAGCCTGAACTGTATAAAAAATCACAGCATCTAGAGCTGGGATCCTGCCCAGAGATAACATAGCTTATCATTTTACAGGACAGTAATCTTACACATATAGAAACAAAATGATTGCCCAGAGTTACTTCAGATAGATAGGACCAGAGCTGGGATTCCAGCTCATGCTCTTTCCACTATTCCACAGCAGCTCTCACACAGCCATTGCAATCTGGTGTAAGAGAAAAGTGGCTGGGAATCAAGAGGTCTGTTTTCTAGTTCTGGTCTGCCACCAACTCAGTGTATGGCATTTTAACAATCACTTCTGCTTTGCATAAAAAGAGGAAGTTTCATCAATAAAATTTAAAGCTTAAGAAAATAAATGAAAGAAATAAAATTTAGAGGCTGAACTATAATGGTCTGTAAGGTTCCTACCAGCTCTGACATTCTGTAGAATACAAGCTACTTGAAGGCAGGGACTATTTCATTTTTGTTTTCTGGTACTTGCCACATAGTTGGTGCTTGATAAATGTTTGTTAAATTAAATTCAACTCCAGGACTCACCGGCTTTGTCCTGGACTTGGACTGGGAAGTCAAGCAAAGTACCCCATTTCTAGACTCCTCTCTCATGATGCTACAGAAGTAAGAAGTCTTCATTCTGTCCTTAGCGGACAGATACATCTTCCCTGCTCCCACTGGACACTCCAGAAAGGTACAGTTGTATAAAGCTAAACCATTAGTTGACTTTGTTCCAGAAACAGGACTGAGGTTCTTTCTGGAGCAGTACCAGGGATTTTTTAGAACAAAATGGGGAATTTCAGAGTTGGAAAGGAGCCATCTAAACTAACTTGGATCATACACCCCCTACACAAGTCAAGTGAATGAACATTTATTTATTCACGGCTTCCATAAATGGCCATTCATTTTGCATTCAAAGTTCTATAGCCGAAGAGAAACTACTCTTTCCAAAAGCAAGTCATTTTACTTTGGGGCAGTTTTAGTTTTCTTTAAAATGAGCTGAAATATGCCTCTCTGCACATCCATATATCTCAGCTTGGCTGCAGAGGACACAACCAGGACCCTAGTTGGAGTATGCAGAGAGGCAGCCGAGACTTTAAGGCAGAGGTCCTCAAACTACGGCCCATAGGCCAGCAGTGGCAGCTGAGGATGATTATCCCCCTCTCCCAGGGCTATGAAGTTTCTTTATTTAAAGGTGCACAAAACAAAGTTTTTGTTTTTACTATAGTCTGGTCCTCCAACAGTCTGAGGGACAGTGAACTGGCCCCCATTTAAAAAGTTTGAGGATCCCTGCGAAGTTTAAGGTCTTTATGTTTGCTACCCAGAACTTCCCAATCTCTAGTAATGTTTTCTAGGTTACTTCTTATAGTGTCATTTTTCTTCACATAAATCATCAGAAGTAGTTAATGGTCTTCAGGTCTGACAAGTCTTAGAAAACTCTCCATCAAGGCCCAGGAAGATAGCAAATGTCTCTATTTTTAATGTCAGATTGACAAATGGTTTCTTCAATATCCCTTTGTAGATAATCACCAATCATGGCTCTTCATCTTGTCTTTCGATTCCTACTGCATGATGTGCCTCCTGCCACTACCTGCATTTCCATGTCATCGTTTCTTGCAGTACAACCAGGAGCTTTCTCCTCTGAGATCCTATCTTGTCATCTATGGAGAAAGCATCATAGTCATTATTAGGTTTGAGTGTTCAGTGGTCCTTTATTTTTCTCTATCTTTTGGCATCAGAAATTTCCGACTTCTTGACACAGTTCAGGATTTCCTTTTTCCTTTTCATTTCTTTTTTCTTCTTTGTTTTTATCTTTAAGATCTTTCCCCATTTCTTCTCTATGATAATGTGAAGGATGATGGAGTGTTCCACTAGCCTTTTGATTTTTCTTCTAGAAGGAGACCAAACTGCCCTTCATGGTGGTAGTTGTTGTGATAGTGGGTTTTGAGAGCTGGAAGTACAAGTCTTTCTTGGTCTCAAATTCAATATTGAGTTTCCTCCTTAGCAACGATGCTTGTGTTAATAATTGATATATTATCCCTACCCCAGCTCAAAAAATTCAAGCAATCGATCAGCCTCAGCCTCCCAGGATCAAGGACCATAGATAGTAACACCATCCCTCCTGCCCATTTTGTTTATAAATAGCAGTTCCCTGTGAGAAAGTGTGATATAGTGGATCTAGAGTCAGAAAGATCTAGATTTAATCTCACCTCAGCTACTTATTATTTCTTGTTCATAAAATGGCTATAACCATTCCTATGGTGCTTATCTCAAAGAATTGTGCTGATGATCAAATGATGTTTTACAAATCTTAAACCCTATAGCTATGATGATGATGTAACGCACCATATAAATATCAGTTATAATTATTGCTATTTGGTTAAGGCAAAAAAAAAATGTACATTCTATTCAAATAATTGTTCTTGCCCTTCATACTTGCTGTAAATGAGAGCTTCATTCATTAGTTGTCAATACTTCAGTCATTCTTGTTAGTTTTTATGCCCAACTCTGACAAATAGACATTTTGAACCTTTTTTTCTCTCATTCTTTCTCTATGACCAGATTTTACAAGCCTCCTTCTAGGTGCCAATTTCCTTACCTCTCAGCTGTTCCCATAAATTGAAGCATGGTAGAGTAGAAAGAGCACTGTGGAGCAAGGATGCGCTAGGAAATGTTTAACAGGCAGAGCAGAGGATGTATGTCTGATAGATATTTTTCAACTTAATTTTCATTATTGACATTTTCTTCATTATTTTCTTAAATCTAGACAATCAAGAAAGTACTAAACTAAGTCTTGATTTGTAGTATTTGATGGTTTCTGAGGTATAAAGGTACACACTGAAAATTAAACATGGCAATTGAAAATGGCTCTGCTTTGGGAGTCATTATGGACTGGCTCCCAGCACACCCTTGATGTGGAAGCAGTGGGTTAAAATCCTGAATCTATCACTTACTACCATCTGCCTATTTGAGAAAGTAGCTCATCCTTCCTGGATCTTACCACTTTCATATATAAAATTAAGGGACTACACTAAGTGACCCCTTAACATCCATTCCAGCTCTGAACTGCTGATCCATTGATCCAGGTATGAGGCAATCAAAAATAAGATGAACATCAAACAGCCTGGCAAAATGGGAAAACGCCAGCGGATGATTCAATCTTCTATCATATAAATATTTGGAAAAATCTGGATGACTGATTTTTTTTTTCACTTTCCATTCCAAAGCAGAGTGTGAACACAGCTGGAATCTAACAGTCCACAATCAATCTGGAGATGTGTACTTTCCAGCTGTAGTAAAGACGAAAATAATGAGACTGAGGATACAGACTTGGAACAGAAGTATTTTAATGATTGGCAGGACTCAATATGACAGCCAACAAATATCCATTGTGTGGATCCTACTTGTGCACAGCAGGATGTCACTACAAAGCACAAAACATTGCTACTGCCCAGAATTTTCTCATCTTGCTGGGGAATCAAGACCTTTCACCTCAACTACTATAATAATATCTTAATTGGATACCCCGCTTCCAGTTTCTCCCCTCTCCAATTCCTTCTTTGTCATTGTTGAGTCATTTCAGTCGTGTTCCGACTCTCCATGACCTCATTTGGGGTTTTCTTGGTAGAGAGACTGGAATGGTTTTGCCATTTCCTTCACCAGTTCATTTGACAGATGAGGAAACTGAGGCAAGTAAGAATAAGTGATTTGCACAGGGTGACACACCCAGTATTTTGACCATGTTTTACACACACACACACACACACACACACACACCATGCTCAAAAATCTTCCATGATTCTCACCTCAGAAATATCCAAATTCAGCCAGAGATATTGTTCACCCCAAAAGTTCACAATGACACCCCTCTCTTTATAGGACTATGGATTCCTTTAATTTCATTACTTAGAAATGAATGTCGATCGAGAGCTGGAAGAGAAGTTAGATATTATTGGGTCTAACTCCCTCATTTTACAGATGAGAAAACCAAGACTCGGAGAAATTAATTGATTTATCCATTATCACAAAGGAAGTGATTAGTGAGGTGGAATTCAAATCAACACTTACTGACACCAAATTCAGGACTCTTTTCTGCTGTATCATGTTAACTAAATTTTTAAACTTTGTTTTCACCTCATAAGAGGGAAATCAGGAGATTCAGTCAATTACTCATACTACCATTTCTGCCTTAGGAGTTAAATATGTCATTTATCAGGGACAATTAGGAACCCAGAATGACTGACCTGCCTTGCCTCACTATGCATAATGGCTAAGGCAAAGGAAACACTGTCTATTCAGAGAAAGTCCAAGATGGCAGAATTCAGTGAAACTAGAGCCTGCAGCTCAGGATTTTATCTATAGGAATGGGTTCTTTGGAGGAGAGACTCACAAAAGAAGCATGGTAATGGCTAAGAAACTTTCTTGCTAACCATGGAAAGAATTCTGAAATGGAAGAGAGGCTTTGATCAATTGGCAAAAAAAAGGGACTAATGTGGATGAACTTGGAATGGGACCCAAATCCAGGAGTTCCAGCAGAACTCTGATGCCAGATATGAAAATTACTGCCTCAATAAAACATTTACAAATCTCTATTCTGACTCCAAAGCAGAGGAAAAATAAACAAGTGTTTCCAATTGTTATTACTATTTTTTCATTTTCATATTACCTTCCTTTATGAATATCTTTCCCCTTCCTCTGACCAAAAAGTAATTCCTGTAATGAAGGACTTTAAAGTGGAAAAATAGGGGAAAATAAGTAGTTTGGAAAATCTAATAAACATATAATCAAACCTGACAATATATGAAGCAATCGACACCAAAGTCCTCTCACTTTTGCAAGGGAGGTACATTTTCTTGTCTTTTTTCCTGTGGCTAAGCATGGGATTATATTTAGTTTCTAATTTCATTTTTGTTTTGTTGTTCATTTACATTGTTGCAGTCATTGTGTATATTTTTCCTTGGTTCTGTTCATTTCATCTGAATCTTCACAGATATTTTCTCTGAATTCTTTATATTCATCATTTATTATGAGGTAATAATAGTTCATTACCTTCATTTTCCACAATTTGTTTAGAACTTTCTCAATCAATGAGTATAAACATTGAAACAACTGACTTTTCTCTGCCCAGAAGAGATTGTTTATACATATTCCCATCTGAGACTCCTGGTTGTTATTTCCTCACTAACACCCATCTGTGTACAGGGAGGGAACTGAGGTGGACAATTTTATTACTGGTCTGTGAATCGGTTTGCAAGGTCTAAATCTTATAGTAACCTCATTAACTGCCTATTTGATAGATATTCATGTCTTGACTTCTGGTTTTCTGATTAGGTTTGGATTTCCCAAGAATTAGATTCTCTGAATTCATGGCTTTTCCTTCAGAGAATGGGTGTGCACACACACACACACACACACACACACACACACACAGAGAGATCTGCCTCTCTCTCTCTCTCTTTCTCTCTCTCTCTCTCTCTCTCTCTCTCTCTCTCTCTTCTCTCTTCTCTTCTCTTCTCTTCTCTTCTCTTCTCTTCTCTTCTCTTCTCTTCTCTTCTCTCTCTCTCTTCTCTCTCTCTCTTTCTCTTTGTCTTTCTGTCTCTCTCTCTCTCTTTCTCTTTGTCTTTCTGTCTCTCTCTCTCTCTCTCTCTCTCTTTCTCTTTGTCTTTCTGTCTCTCTCTCCCTCTCCTCCCTCTCTCTCTCTCTGTCTCTCCCTCTTCCTCTCTGTTTCCCTCCCTTCCTCTATCTATAATAGTTCCCTTAACTACTAACCCCGCTTTTTGAAGATGTCTTATTTGATCCCAGATAGACTATTTCATCTTGAAATAGTTACAAATTTCCAGTCTCAGTCATAGACTCAACTATACCCAGACATTCTATCCTTAGTGGAAAATACCCAGCTGTCAGTACTTTTTCATCTAGCCCCTGAAGAGGATCAAACCTCATCCATGAAAGGTAATAGGCTATTGATTCCCTAAGGGATTAGAAGTGGTGATAGTTATTGCCTTTGCTTGATCTCCATTATTTATTGATGGGGACTGCCATTTCCTCAATTCTTAGGAACCTGTAGTTCAGGTGATCCAGGGTCCTTTGGGCTGCTAGTTAAGGGGCTGCAGTGAACTGCACTGGTTGACAAATGTTCCTATGTATTTCTGCAATAAACTTTACTTTATGACCATAATCACTCCTGTGTAACCATTTCTAGCACTTGGTAATTTAAACCCAGGCATCAAATGGCTTGTCCATCTGACCTACAAAGGAACTAAGAAACGATTCTGTTGCCTGCTTATTTTCCTGTATTTTCCTATTTAATTTTTAGTTCCTGCACAATCTGTGAACAGGGAATATGCACTGGAATGAGGACTCAAGCTGTATCTGCAAATTATTATTATTATCCCAAACACCATATTGAACATGACTTATCAAAAGATCTTATTTTTACAGAGAATCCATATTACACCTGAGAGAAGAATTCAGCTATGAAACATTGACAAGGAGTAGGAGTGGGTGAGAAGGGAAGGTGAAAGCTCTGTCTAGAAATTGCCCCCAAATGGTAGGAAGTGAGAGTGGTCCAAAAATGCCTGTGCAATATGGAGATCACAGAAGACAGTAGGCACATTATGACAAGGAAAGCACTCACTGTAACACATTCTGAGTCTTTTGAAAGCTGCAGAGTTCATCACTGGCCAAATATATTTCATAATTTGTTGACTGAATGAAGGACTCTGCTTCATGTACTATATATTCATACATTCATATATATGGATGTCTCATGTATATACATATATAGACATATATACATGCTCACAAACACATACTCCTCTCTTCCACATTCCCAACAAATGGATACCCAACCACTGTTTGGAGACCTCCATTATTTAGGAGCTATTTTAAATACTAATACTAATACTAATTTTAAATACTATTTTAAATAGTATTTTATTCTTTTCAAATACATGTAAAGATAGCTTTCAACATTAATTTTTTATAAAATTTTGAGTCCCCAAATTTCTTCTCCTTTCTCCTCCCCTAAACAGCAAGCAATCTGACATAGGCTATAAAGTGCAGTCACATAAACATGTTTCCACATTATTTATGTTGTAAAAGAAGAAATACTACAGAAGGGAAAAGCCTTAAAAACAAACAAAAAAATAAAAATAGTATGCTTTGATCTGCATTCAGATTTTATTGTTCCTTTTTGGATATGGGTAGCATTTCCATCATAAGTCTTTTGAAATTGTCTTGGGTGACTGTATTGCTGAGAAGAGCTAAGTCAATCATAGTTGTTCACTGTATAATATTGCTGTTATTGTGTACAATATTCTCGTCATTCTGCTCACTTCATTCAGCATCATTTTTCTGAAATCTGCCTGCTCATCATTTCCTATGGTGCAAGAGTATTTCAGTACATTTCTATTCCACAACTTATTCAGCCATTCCCCAATTGATGGGCATCCCCTCAATTTCCATTTTTTGTCAGCACATAAAGAGCTGCTATAAATATTTTTGTACATGTAGGTCCCTTTCCCTTTTTTAATGATATCTTTGGGATACAGACCCAGTAAAGGTATGGCTGGATCAGAGGATATGCACAGTTTGATTGCCCTTTGGGTATAGGAACTTACTGTCTTAAAAGACAGTCTGTTCCACTTTTGAACAGTTTTAATCATTTTGTACCTGCATGGTAGAAAGGAAACCCAGCAAATATCCCATGATGCTTTCCAGATGGAACTGCCATCCTCACTTTCAAGAGGAAAAGCTCATTTCTCTTCCTAAGATACTTATCCAGACACCATTAGGAAGAGAGTTCCATATGTCAGAAACATTTATTCTAATTGACAAGATCATTCCAGGGGGTAGGGAGCTTTCATAGGGCAGCTGTGCATGCTGGGAAAGGGTGAAGGGAACAACATAAGAAGGGGGTGAGGAGGAAGGCAAGCAGGCAAATTCTAGCATAGAGTCAATTATAGATGAGAAGAGGATAGGCTGAAATAACTTGGGGAAGAGAAGATTCATGGTAGACACTATTGATGTTGGGTTTTTTTTTTTCAGGTATCTGAAGGTCTGTCAAAAAAGAAAAGGAATTAATCTTGTTCTGCTTAGCTCCAGAGAGCAGAGACAGAAACAAAAATTGGGTGTTACAGAGAAGCATATTGGTACTTGCTGTACTGTCCCTTTAAGGTGCAGCTTTTCACATGAAACAGTTTATTGAGGAAAGAACAGAAAATATATTTTTGTCTGAAGAGAAAAAGCTAAACTAGTTCTGATTTAATGCTTGAAATAAACAGGAAAATTGGTTAAATAAAAACTGCTAAAATGTGTATGAAGAAACACACTTCTGAGATGAGATTTGAGCAGTTGGGAGAGAAAATGAACAATGGTATAAATATAAAAGCTTAAATCACCATATAAAGGATATAAGGTGATGCCTTGTTTGACCTAAATAAGTATACAAAAAACCCAACCCTCCTGACTCTTAAATTTGGTGTTTTTTCTATTCTATCATCACTTCAGACAGTAGTGAGTAGAGGTTCAAACACCAGTTAAGGAGATGGTAGAGAAGTTCAGAAAAAAAAAAAACCAAAACTTTTTATCCAAAATGGAAGAGATTTTCTTTTTAGAAGAACCGATAATTCCTCAGTGAAGACTTTCAAGCATAAACAAGATGGCTACTTGATTTTGTAGAGGTTTTTCTTCTAGGTTAGAGTTGGACTAGATGCCTTTTGAGCATACCTTTCAATACTAAGATGCTTTGGTTCCAGGCACTTTTCTTTCTTTCTTAATGAGTTCAGTGATGGCTTAATCTTTCTCTCTTCAATTTCTGTTCCCACATTATAAAACTTCAAACACTCTAAGTTTTTAGTTCCTCAAACTATTCAATTCCCATGATCTGTTCCTCCATTCCACTTCAGTTGAATATGGATAATCATGCCTTTCATCTTGTCATCACTCTCTGGAGTTCTACTTCTATGTTCATAAAACTTGAAATGTCTTTATCCAATATCTTTCTATCATCCCATAATTCCTTCTGCTTTATGACTCCTCCAATACAATTCTTTATATATCTCTGACAAATTTACCTTTTTTTAATCCCATTTTAGGCTATCACCTTGACTTCAATCTCCTTCCTTCCCCATCTCAATGTCTCAGTGAATCAGTTCAATCTTAACACTATCTTCTACCTTTGAATAGCATTGAATCCACGAATCTTTTGTCTTATTGCCAATCAAGCCTTATCAAACTCCATTCTTGAATTACTTCCATCATCTGACTCCTTTTCTCCTATTTATGTGCTACCAAATGAAGTTGGAGAAAACTACAAAATCATGATGATTGTGTCCAGTCCAAATTTGTTACATAATCTCAACTGGGCTCTCACTGCAGTTAGGCAGATTTTTTTAAACTCCCTAATCATTCAGCTCTCCCATTCATCACAATAGACATTCCATCTTTTTATTTCTTCTTAAGTTCCCCATGGCACCCTTCCCCTCACCCTCTCAGTTGAGGGAAACTAGGTGTGCAGTGGATAAAGTACTTGACCTAGAGTTAGAAAGACCAGAGTTAAAAACAGATCTCAAACATGTTCTAGCTAAGTGATCTTGGGCAAGTCACTTAAAAACTTCTGTCTGTCTCAGTTTAATCATTTATAAAATGGAATAATAATAGTACCTACTACTACTAGGTCCGTTAAGAGACAAATCAGATGTTCAATCATGTTCTGCAAAATGGTTGAGACAAAAGAAAACAAAAATATTGCTGTAAGAATGATAATGTGAAAGAAGTAATGAATGGAACCTCTGTTTTCTCATCTGTAAAATGGGCATAATAATGAAAGTTAAGAAGCAGGGTGGTAAAACTGACCCCAGAGTCAGGAAAACTTAGGTTTAAGTGAACTTCTGACACACACTTGGCTGTGTCAACCTGGATGAGTTATTTAGCCAAGAAACCCCTTAAAACCCACTGGCTATATAGAACAGTTATTGATTAGCACCAGTGAAAAAGATTTCCTCACTGGGAACTCCCTACAGTAACAGAATCACAGGCTTGAACCTGATGCTGCTGCTCAATTATATTTCCATACCATTTTACAGTTTACAAAATCAATATACATGTATCAATATGGTAAAAATAGAAGCAAACAACTTTAAAATAATGCCAAAAAATCAAATTTTTGAAGTGAGAGAGCCAATAAAAGGTCAAGGTGAGACATTTTTATGACTCAAGAAAACAGTATGTTGGCAGGAAAAGTTTGTGATACTAAAGTGGAAGCCCATCTGAAGCTCACACATGTGATGGCAACAACAGTGGCCACAATAGCAATAGCAGTAGATGTCAGCCTAGAGAAAGTAAGGAGATGAGTCTGAAAGATTACAGCAGACCCTTTGCTAGCATTGGATATAGATGATACTAATTAGCGGTTCTATTGCCCATAAGCAGTCCTGAGTCATAGTTCCACAGCAGAGGGGAGTGATAGAGGTTGGTCACAAGGAAGTGGGGACCCCAGTTCCAAGAGAAAGAAAGCACTGGCAACTTGTGGTTGCAGAGGAGCAAGGGCCCTTCCTGGATAAAGACCAGAGTGAAGACCAGGAGAGCAGTGATCATCCTTGTGTCAGACTCACACCACTTTCAAAGCACCAAAAACTTTCAGAAAGCCTGAAGCTTGGGATAGTGCCTCATCATCACCAACTTTAAACATAAAGTTCAAAGTCAAGAAAGAGGCTAAAAAAAATGAGCAAACAACAATAAGAACAAAAAGAACTTGACCATAAAAAGCTACCAAGATATAAAATCAGAAGAAAAACATAAAAAGAGCTGCAAATAAAGCCTCAAACAAAAATAATTGGACCCAAACCCAATAAGAATGCCAGGAAAAGTTAAAGAAAGAGATAAAATTGTTGGAAGGAAATTGGGAAAAGAAATGAAAGTGATGAAAAAAATTATGAAAAGAGAATTAACAAAAAAAAATTTTAAGAGAATTAACAGTTTGGTAAAAAGAGGCACAAAAAATACTGATAAAATACATCTTAAAAAACAGAACTGACCAAATGGAAAATCTCACTGAAGAAAATAACTTCTTGAAAATTAGAATAGGATAAGTGAAAGCTAATGACTCCATGACACATTAAGAAATAATAAGACACGCCAAAAGAATGAAAAAATAGAAGAAAATGTGAACTATCTCATTGGAAAAACAGGTCACCTATACAAAACCTATACAACAGATCAAGGAGAAATAATTGGAAAATTATTGAAATACCTGAAAACTATAATTTTAAAAAAAGCCTAGATATCATATTTTAAGAAAAGAAAATTGTCTCCAGTATTTTAGATCCAGAGGGTAAAATAGAAATGGAAAGAATGTACTAATCATCTCTTGAAAAAGATCCCATCCCAGATCAAAATGAAAATAATTCAAGCAGCCAGAAACTAACAATTTTAATAATGTAGAGGCATAGTCAAGATCATGCAAGATTTAACAGCTTCTATGTTAAAGGAAAAGAGGGCTTGGAATATGATATTCTGTAAGGAAAAAGAGATAGGATTACAACCAAGAATCACATACCCAGAAAAACTGAATATAGCCTGTCTGGGGGAAATATGAACATTTAATGAAACAGATGAAAAGACTAGAGCTGAATAGAATTTGTCACTCAAACACAAGACTCAAGAGAAACATAAAAAGGTGAACATGAAAGAGTCATCATAAAGGCCTCAATAAAGTTAAGCTGTTTACATTCTTATATGGGAAATGATGCATGTAACTCCTAAGAACTTTATCATTATTGGGGTAATTAAAAGGAATATACATAGACAAAGAGAATGGATATAGTTTGACTGTGTTGGAATTGATCTCCCAAAATAAGTATCACTCTAGCCATCAGTCCTGAAGTCAAGAGGACCTGAGTTCAAATCTGATCTCAGACATGTAACACTTCCTAGCTGTGTGACTCTAGGCAAGTCACTTAACCCCAATTGCCTCAGCCAAAAAAAAATCACTATTGCTTACAAAAAGACAAATTAATGCAATTCTGAGGCACCTCCTCATATCTATGAGAAAATAACAAATACTAGAGGGAATGAGGGAATAATGGGCACACAAATAAACTGACGATGGACTAATGAACTGGTCTAACTATTCTGGAGAATAATTTGGAACTAGGTCCAAAGGTCTATAAAACTGTGCATCCCTTTTAATTCAGCAATATCACTACTAGGTCTATATCCCAAAGAGAACAAAGAAAAATATTTATAGCAGCACTTTTTGTGGTGGCAAAGAATAGAAATTTGACAGGTGGTCCATCAGTTGGAGAATGGCTGCATGAGTTGTGGTGCATGAGTGTGATGGAGTACTAATATGCTGTCAGAACCGATGAAGTGGGGGATTCAGAAAAACATGGCAAGTAGTATATGATTTGATGCCTTAAAGTGAAGTGAGAAGAAGTGGGAGATCATTGTGCGCAGTAACAGCAATATTGTAATGATGATCAACCGGGAAAAACTTGGCTACTCTGATATATACCATGACCCAAGACAATTCTAAAGGACTCATGATGAAAAAATGCTGTCTGCCTCCAGAGAGAGAACTGATGAATTCTGAGTACAAATTAAAGTATAATTTTCTCATTTTCTTTATTTTTCTTGCTTTTTCTTGAAATATAGCTAATATGGAAATATGTTTTGCATGACTTTACATGTATAATTGATATCATATTGTTATCCTTCCCAGTGGGTAGTAGAGAAGTGGGAGGGTAAGAATTTAGAACTCAAAATTAAAGAAAAAAATGCTATAAATAATGAATTTTTAAATATATGTGCATACCCACACACACATAAAATATGCAAACATAAATAAATATATGTATGTAAACATTGTACCAAGAGACCCTGTGAGGTAAACAGTATGAATATCTCTATATCATCTCTAGATTAGATGGTAAAACTGTGAGTCCCACAGCTGCAGAGATGGGGCTTGAACTCAAGTCTTTTGACCCTTTTTCCATCATGCTGTCTCTCCCACACAAACCTTGTTGACCTTGGTGGAAAGGATTCAAAGTCCCAGGAATGTGCTTTGTGGAACCTGTCTAGCTGGGAAACAGTGTCACCATATTCCTATTATTACTTGTGCCCAGATGCCAAATTCCTCATGGCTTCGCTGCCTCGTTTCTCCAGGCAGAGACAAAGGCAGTACCTGAAAGTTGGCTCCACTTTCCCCCAGAGATGTCAGGCAGAGCTCTGGCTTTGTGACTGAAGGATGAGGTGTCTCCAGCCTCCTTTTAACCTCACACACTCTGGTGCAGATTCAATCTCGCTCTCTTAACACAACAGAGGCTTTTTTTTTTTTTTTTTTTTTTTCCAATTAAGTCATAAATCCACAAGTGCAGGGCTCCTTCCCTCAGAACCACAGGCTGACAACAGCTCCTCCTGCTGTTCCTGGAACTGGAGCCTTCATCTGGAGACTCTCGATAGCACCTGGGCTGTTTCTGGGCTGTGAGCGCTGCTAGTGAAGGGAAGGGGGGTCCGGTCCAGCTGCACAGTTACAGTCAACAAACACAGGCAGAAGGAAGCCGTCAGATTTCCTCCCTCCACAGCTGGGCTTGCTTTCTTACCGAGGTTCAAGTCAACAAGCATTTACTACATAAGCACCTACTATGTGCCAGATATTATGTTATATGGTGAAGATACAAAGAAAAGTAAAAACAGTCCCTAGGCTCAAGAAGTTTACAATCTAAAGGGGGAGGGACTCTCTGTGGCCTCAGACCAATACTTCCTTTCTCTGGACTTCAGTTTCCTCATCTGTAAAATGAGGGAATTAGATGAAAGGATCTCTCACTTGGCTCTTAGGTACTCTTCCTCTTAAAGCCCCACCAGGGAAGCATGCCTTCAATCCCCCTGCTTTTGACTCACTGCTTTCTATATTTGCAGAGCCCTGAGTAGGCTCAGAAATTAGCAGCCCAGGATCCCAAATTACTTTTGTTCTTTTCCTGCCAGTGACAAATGGTTTCTTAGGGCCAGGATCTATCACTTCATTCCTTCTTTCCCTTCTCCCCCATTCCTAAATATCCTAGATCCAGAGGATACATTTTCTAGGGTTTCTTCACATAGAAAAAAGAAATATATACCTTCAGAAACTATATACCAGGGAGCAGCTCATAGGCTCCTAGATGTAAGAACTGGAAAGGACCTCAGAAGGTACTTAGTGCAACCCCACCATTTTACAGATGAGGAAACGGTTCAGTGAGCAGTAGAGACAGGATGACAATGGAAACAGACAAGATTTGGATTCTGAGACCCTGGACTTGAAATTTTGGCTTTGCCACATCCCACTTATTCAATCCCCCTGCTTTTGACTCTCACTGCTTTGGACAAGTTGGACAACCTTGGACAAGTTCTTTTCCAAATCTGGGTCTATAGCCAGAAAACATTTGTTAAGCACCTCCTCTGTCCCAGGCATTGTGATAAATGCTAGAGATAGAAAGAAAGGCATAAAACAGTCCCTGCCCTCAAAGAGATTACAATCTAATGGGAGAAGACAACACAGAAGAAGAAACTGAGAAGCCAGGATCAGGAGGTGAGGAGAGTCCTGTAGCCAGAGTGAGAAGTGATCTGAGGAAGTGTAAGTTACAGGGTTGATTTTACTTTGCAGAATGACGAGCTTTGGAAGATTGTGAAATCCAGGTGGTCAGCCAGTTAGAAAATGAGGTGAATTCTCTGCTTGCTCTCCTTAAATGGTAGAGTATTAGGGAGGAGCTCTCCAAGGTCTTACCTATAGCCTCTCTAGTTAGAGGAAATTGTTGTTTGTCCTTTGTTCTTGAAGAGGACCATGACATTGGGGAGATGATGCTATGACATGCAAGTGAATTGGATTTAAGGGAGGAAGAACTGTACAAGGGCACCTACCTCACTTTTCCCTCTAGAGTTATCTGGGTTCATCAGCCAGATATAGGTCAAGACAACTGGAGATGGCCCTAGATGAATTAGAAGGAGGGGGCCCGGAGGCAGGGATGTGAGCTTCAGAGTTGATTTCATCTTGCATCTCGATTCTGGAAAGTGAAAGGCTGGATCAGGTAATATCTCTTAGAAATCTAAATGCCATCATTCTTTGATTGTATATGACTTGCTCAGGTTCACAGAGCAAGTGAGTGGTGGGCTGGTATTACTGTACAGAAGTCCTGGCACACATTGCCTCTAAAATTGTACTTCTTAAGGGATCACTAGGGAACAAGGAGATACTAACAAATGAATGTGACAATATGTCCCCATTTTCTCAAAATCATTAAGCCTGACAAGGAGGTCATCTCCAAAATTTGCACAGGTACCACCTTTCTCTACATAGATCTAAGAAAGAAAAGAGAGGTTCCAACCCCAGTGAGCAAGGGAAGGTTCTTCAGAGCAATGAGTATTCCTTTAGTCCACTCAAACACCTCCAGAGATGGGTAACTCATTAGAATGGTGACCCAGTCTGTTTTCAGAAGATGAAGCAGAGATGTGGGCTATTTCAGAAAGAGCTTGGGACAGACCAACAGGAATAGGAAGGGAATAATCCTTTCAGTGAAACTTTTGGGATAGATCTTAGTGCACTGGAATTTCATGAGATCACAGAAACTCAAAGTTAGAAGGAAAGAAAGAGATTGTCTTTTGGTCCAATCTGTATCTGAACCAGCAAGTGGTCACCTAAAACAGTGACCACTTCTTAAAACGGTGGTTTGCAACCCTATATGGGATTTCATAAACTAAGCGTGGGGACTGAGAAATTATGATTAATCATAATGGTTTTTTGTATACCTATTTTATATTTCTATATACTCAGAGTCAGTCACACAAAAGTTCTTTAGTGAAAAGGGATGATGAGTGGAAAAAGTTTAAGAAGTCCTGACCTAGCCAGGGCTTAAAGACCTCCGAAGTGGGGCTGAAGTGAACTGATGAGCCAAGCTTCTCATCCTTCTTTGGCTGTCTTCTTTAGAATTTTAGATCAAGGGATTTTGCCCATTCTTTCTTGAAGCCTTTTGAAACACATTCTTTAAAAATCTAGGATACAAGACTAGTCCGAAGGACTTATGATGAAAACATGCTATTCATACCCTGAGAAAGATATGATTTGTGTCTGAATTCAGATTGAAGCATACTTTTTTTACTGTATTTTTCTTGAAGGTTTTTTTGGGGGAGGGCAGATCTCTGTTTTCTTTCACAACATGACATTTATGGAAATGTTTTGCATAACTTCACATGTGCCTTCTCAATGGGGAAGGGAGAAAGGGAGAGAATCTGGAACTCAACGTTTTAAAAACAAATTTAATTGTTTTACATGTAACTGAGAAAAATAAATTATTAAATAAACAAAAAATCTAGGATGCATGCCAGATTATGTCAAACTAGCTTTCTTATCTTATTATAAATTCTAAAAGAGAGTGATCAGTCCTTCTCCTTACTTCCCACCCCACTGAATCCCCACCCAGCATCCTATCATAATAATCTAGCAACCAGTTCTTCCTTGAGTGAAGGGGTTATTTCATTTATGTCTATATATCTTGGGTGCCTAATACAGTGATGGCATATACTTGGGCATGTAATATGTATTTGTTGCATGATTGATTTGCATAAGGTAAGAATCTGATCAAGAGCAAATATTTCTTTCACTGGTTTCTTCAGCTCCTGAGTGATGAAATTCTCATCAAGGCAAGTCAAGAAATTATTAGCTGCTTTGCTTCAGGAAGAGAGGGAATGTATGGCCTTTGGAGCTAGGGTTATGATCTGTTGCCTCTTTTGGTTCAGTATACACTAATCTGTTTCTATTTTGGTAGATCTTCACCTAAAATCTCATTACTGTATTTCTCCCCTCTAATTCCTGGATGTTCTCACATCAGCATATCTTCTTAACATATGATGCTATTTCATCCCTAATAGTCTATTTTTAAAATAAACTATAACTTTCCATCACCATATTCTGGTCATGAGTACTATTTCGCCAACTATGAGGTCCAGTTTGCCTTCACTTTGAATTAGGCTTTCTAGTCCCCTTTGTTAATTTGCCCTATGTTGTTCATGTTTTCATAGTCACATGAGTCTGCAGGTTTTATTACTGGATCCCCTTTTGCATTATTGTATGTGTCTATTATTTTTATTATATGATATTTGTCACTTCCTAAGATATTGAGCTTTGGTAGATACATATGTAAGTTTTCTCCTTTTTCCTTTTTCATATTAAAACCTACTTGATCAGATTTGCAAGTCTCCAGACAATCATATTCAAACCCCTTAGGCTACTGATTCAGGAACCAATTATTGCCTTTTTAAAGGGTCAGTTGGTTGAGAACACCAACAAGGGTTGAAACCAATTAAACTATTTAACACAAAACTATGTATTAAACACAAATGCATTTCTCATAAACCCAATTAGGCTGCCCTCTAAAAGACACAGCTCAGCTAAAATAGTTCTGCCAATTCAATTCAATATTCATTAAGTGCTTGCTATGTGCAGTTTTTTGAGCTTAAAGATGAAAAAAAGGTCTTTGACCTTAAGGAACAAATAGTCTAGTACAGGAGATTAGTGTGAATAATGAATCCCCTTGAAGTGGTAGCATCAATAGAATTTGCACTGCACATTTCCTTTGTGTTGGAACCAATGTCCATATTTTACATAATTACAACTTCAAGTAGTATGAATTTGAATACAGAATACAGAATACTTTAGTAGCTTCACAATTTACAGTAAATCAGGACCTTAAGGATACCCAAAAAAGGTGTGACATAGGGTGGAAATAAGGTAAGGAGGTCAAAGAGAAATCCAAAGAGTTATGAGAAATTTGAGGAAGAGATGATCTATTTCAACTGTGAGGACAAAATTTCAGGAAGGAGAAGTGGTCCCTGAGCTGACCCTTAAAGAAAGAAAGGAGGATTTCAGCAGTTACAGATGGGGGAAAATTATTCAAACAATGAGGGATCAATCATGTTAGTAAAGAAGATAGGTTTGACTGGAATAACATCTATAAAGGGGAAAGGATTAAATAAGACTGGAAAGGTAGAATGAATACAGAATGAATGCCAGAGTCAAGGGTTTATATTTTATTCAATTAGCAACGGAGAGTCATTTAAGGTTTTTAAGAAAGACAGTGATGTAAATTTAGAGACCCATTGATTACTCAGGCACCTTGTGCAAGATGGATTTGAGAGGAGAGAGGCTATGACAGAAAGAGCAGGGAGAAACCTACTGAAATAGTTAAGAAGAGAAGAATTGAAGGTTGGTACTAGGATAGTGGCAACACGAGTGAAGGAAGGAATTATTGCCCTTGGCATTTGATTGTTTTGCCAGAGAGGAGGGGTTGGTTGCCCGTGTTCTGCCAAATGAGAATTCTATACTACTGAGTGATGCTGCAGCTGATGGAGAGGTCCCACAGAAAATACAGATAGAAGAAAGAGAAGTTCAGCAGACTGTGGAGTCACATGAATTATTAAAGAGTGACTGGCTCCCGCAGGAAGCCCAAAGGGACTCACTACCAAGGGGAAGCATCCAGAAGCTGCAGCAGCCCAAGTCTAGAGCCTGAAGCATTTAGCCCCATGCTGAAAGAGCCTATTTTGCCCAAGGCTTTTAAGGCATGAAGGAGCCTTCTCCAGGGTCTCCAAGGTTTGAATCCAGGACAGCTTCTAAATGGCCATTCTCCAATCCGTTCTGGGTCCTCATTATTTTTTAAAAAGTGCTCAGTTCTATAAATAGCAAAGTAAAAAATGGGAAGCTGCTCTTTTTTGAAAAATACCCCCCTTATTCATCCTGCCAGGAATAATGGGAGCCGTGAAATGAAGATCATGTATTATTCAGGTATTCTAATATAACACAATCTTTTTTTAGACAACTGTAGGAAAGAGACAGGTGGGGTTTTAAACTTTTAATTCTGTCTTTAAAGAATGCTTTTTCAAAATCTAATTTTAGAATGTACTTAGATTCACAGAGCTTGGAAAGAGTCTTCACATATCTTTTAGCCTCACCACCACAATGTGCAGAGAAGGAAACTGAGGCTCAAAAAAAGGAAAGTGATCAAGGTCATGCTACTAGTCAATAGCCCAGAGCTTTCCCCTCTATCTTTCTCTTTCTCCTGAGCTCCACCTACTTGTCTGCTGGTCAGCTCCAATCTGCTGGCCAGCTCCAATCTGCTGGACAGATCCTTCTGACTCAATAATGCAGTAAATACTTATTAACCCCCTTTTATATGCTAGTGCTGAAGATAAAATGATAAAAATGAAATGAGTCTGCTTTCAATGAACTTACAGTCTATCTGGGATCCCTCATATCCAATATGTGCAAACAGAAATTTCCTCTTAAATTCATGTCTTCTAATCTTCTAATATTTTCAGTCAAGAACACCACTGTTCTTTCAGCAACCCAGGTTTATAACCTAGAACTCATTTCATAGCCCCCATATTCAACTAGATGATGAGTTTTGTCAGTTCTATCTCTTCAGTATCTATCACATTCTTCCTATTTTTCTTTACACCACAATCATCCCGGTTCTGAGTCTCCTCGTGTCTTAACTGGACGACTGCAATAACAACTCCCTAATTGGCATTCTTGCAGCCAGTCTCTTCCAACTCTAATCCATCATCCACCTAGCTGCCAAAACCTTATTACTAAAGTAGAGGTCTGATCATGTCATTCATCTGTTAAAGAAGATTCAGTGTCTCCTCATTATCTTTAGATTAAAATACAAATTCCTCTCCTGTTTGGCATTTAAAACCCAGCGAAAACTGGTTCTAATATATCTTTTTTTCTTTCAGGACGATTGATTATGCATTGTTTCCCATCATATATTCCATGGCCCTAATAAAGTGGCCTATTGTGTTACACATAAATGGCCTTCAATTGCTAGTCTCCACGTTGTATAGGTAATATCCTCCATGAACAAAATGCCACCTTAAGTCTTCTTCTTGAAGCCATTAGCTATCTTAAAGGCTCAGCTCAAATGTCAGCTTTCTCAATCCACCCTGTCTGTTTCACCCAATTGTTATTGCCTCCCACAAAAAATAGAAAAAAAAATCATTGTGCATTTTGAATATAACTTGCATCTATCTTAAGAAGCAGTGAGGTAGCATGGATGGAGCACTGGGTTTTGAGTCAGGAAGACCTGAGTGCAAATCCAACCTCAGACACTAGCTGTATAATGCTGGGGAAGTCACTTCACCTCTGCCTCGGTTTCCCCAATTGTTAAGTGGAGTTAATAATACTTTTTATCTCCCAGGATTTGATGTGAGGATTGAGTAAGATATTTGTAAGCTGCTTAGTACAGAGTCTGATGCATAATAGGAACTTAATGCTTGTTCCCTTTCCATTGCTATGCCTCATCTATGGATATGTTGTATTCCCATAGTAAAATACAAGTTCCATAAAGGACAGGATTGTCTTGCTTTTGAATTTGTCTCTTCATCACCTAGAACTGTGCCTTGCAGGTAATAGGCATTTAATAAACCTGTACTAATGGATTGAATTAATTCCCTTTTGATATCTTATCCAGTGTCAATGACAAAGCAATTTCCTATGAAAATTACACCCATACAAAGGTATCCTATTCTTGTTCTAGTTCTGTTCAGCATCTTCCCAGGATATAATTGAGCCAGCATCAGGGCAGACACTCTAAAGTTATTTCTTCCCATCACACGGCCTATGCACATAACCTTTTTGGGACTCAATGACCTCTTTGGGATTCAATGAGCTCATCTTTAAAATCAGGGAGTTGGACTAGATGACCCTTTCAGTCCTAAATCTGATTTATCCATAATGCACTCATAATACACAATGCCTGATATTCTATCATTACAATTTTGTCCCTTTGTGTTAAGTATTGGTTTCTCCCACCTGCTCCATTAAAATACAAACTAGAAAGGATTTTTTCCCAAGACACTTTCTTCTTCTTCCTTAAGTATGGTCCTTTATATGTCTCCTACCAGTGGAGCTGATTGTATGAATGCATTAGCATTGACCCTCAGGATGGTCTTTAAGGCAAGGGAAACCTTGTTTGCTTCTTGGAGGCAAAGTTAGAATCTTAGAATTATAAATTTAGAGCTATATGAAATTTTGGAAATCATAGCCACTCCTATTTTACAGATGAGAAAATTGAGTCATGAAGCCATTAAATTATTTACTGAGGATTCTAAAACAAGTATCTATTGCAGCATTTCTACCCAGAACTTCCTGAAAAAGCCAGTGCTCTATTTGCTTTACTAAACTGTTTTTTTCTCAAGGCAGGGATTAGATCAGATGCAGGTGGAACAATTCCCAAATCTACCAGGGCATAAGGACGCTTCTTTCAAATTCCTTGAGTTTAGGGATTTTTTTTTTTGTTTGTATTTATATTTTTCAGCACTTAGCACAGTGCCTGGCATGTAATGAATAATGCTTGTTGACTTGACTACTCATGTTCCTTGATCAATTCTCAGCCAAGATGCCCATCTTGGAAAATCCCAAATCATCTTGGACAAGGGAAAGGAGATTTTCTGGGCAGGGGAAGATATGATAGCATTTGGTGAACTTAGAATCAAAGAATTAAGAGATTAGAAGTTTCCATCTCCTTCATTTTACAATTAAGGAAATTGAGGAAGAAATTGTTTTGTCCAAAATAACATAAGCTGTTAGTAGAAGCACCAGAATTTGAATTCAAGGCTTCTGATTTCAAATCTGGTGCTCCCATTGTACCTTGAAGGATCCCAAAACTCTACTCTAGAAAGTTTTAGGGAACAAAAGGCTGAAGAGAATAGTTTAGTATATAACTAACTCCAATTTTGGCCACACCCAACATGAGACTAAAGGAACTTGGAATCTGAGCAGTTTTTTCCAAGTCTCTGCCCATGTTGGGGGTAGAACATGAGAGATGGGCCACCCAGCCCAATCACAAAGGGATTTGGTAGCAGAGTTAGGATTTGGATCCAAAGTCTTCTGTCTAGTCTAAGGCTTGACTGCAACCTGGAGATTAGGCTACTACCTAATTCATCTTTGAAGACACTAACTCTCCTCTTCTTAACCAAGTCAGAATTGGGAGCAGCAGATAATGTCTAAGCCCAAGAAGCCATATCTGTTCAGGGTCCAAGACAGTATAGGAGGATAGGAGAGGAAGAGGGTCTCAAAATTAGTAGAGAAGGTTCAGAAAGAAGAGAAAGGTCAAAGTCCCTGAATTAGATATTAGAGGAAAAGATGGTGACCTAAGAAGATGATTGAAACCAGAGAAACCCAAGGCCCAACAGAGGAGTATGGAAACATAACCTGTACTTGGAATCAGAAGATGAGATATCATCTAATGAGCTCTGGCTCATTCTAACTCATTATTTCTTCATCTGTAAAAATAAGGGGGTTGGACTGTGTCCTTTCAACAACTGAAACATTTTATGATTCCACATAGGGGTAAAGAGTAGCAAAGTAAATAATAATAGAGCAAAGTCAATAATAATAATTGGCATTTGTATAATGCTTTAAGGTTTGCAAAGAGCTTTGTAAAAAAAAAATCTCATTTTGTCCTCACAACTGCCCCAGGAAGCAGGTGCTATTATAATTATTCCCATTTTACAAGTGATTAAATTCAGGTATACAGAGATTTAGTGACTTATACAGGATCACCTATCTAGTGAGTATCTGAAGCCAGACTTACTGTCAGTCCTTCCTGACTTCAGATCTAATTCTCTATCTACTGTACTAGTTCTTTGCCTCTAAAATTATGCAAACTCTGTGCCAGCAGTTCTCCAAGGGGGCAGAAAAAAAGTGTTGAAATCAATGTCTTAATTATTTTATTAATTTATTAAGCACCTACGATCTGCCAGGCACTGTGCTAGGTGCTGGGAATAAAGACAAAAACGAAATTTTAGGCTTCAGCCTCAAGGATCTCACATGTGACGGAGGGAGACAATATGTACATCTGCAGGCATATGGAAGTTATATACAGAATAAATGTTAAGGTTTAAAAAAATTGAGTGGGGAGGGGAAAGGAAAACACTAGTAGTTTGGGGGGGAATCTGGTAAAACCTTATGTAGGAGGCAGCATTTAAGCTGAGCTTTGATGAAAACTAGGGATTCTGAGGGGTGGATGTGTATTTCTGGCAAGGAGAAGGGGAGAAAAAGCCTGTGCATGCTATTGAGAGTAGGCCAGCAAGAAGGTCAGTTTATGTGAAATGTAAAGATCACTAGATCAGGTTCTGATTATCCACTTAGGATGCGGCGGTGTTAGTCTTTCAGTTTCTGAAATTCTATGAGAATTTTGAACCCACTAAGACTTCTGAACAATGGACACATTGGCTTCCTGGGAAAAATGATTTTTGGATTCTGTCTCCCAGTGGAGACCTTTCTGCCTATGATTTGCTTGGATTTGGTTTTCTGGGAATACCAACAAGGGAGAAGAGGTAGGGCAAAGATATTCTGCACCTCCCAGAATTCACTATACCTTGCAAGTTCTACCACCGCCTTCTCCCCATTTTAGGCAAAGAAACTCTCCTTTTTATTAGAGTTCACTCAGAGACCCACATAAAATAGTCCAGACTAAGGTCAAATTAGTTTAAGGGATGTCAAATCACATTCACATCAAAGTTTTTCACAGGGGCTAATGTTTGGTCACGCCTTCCCTATCACCATTTGTAGAGCTGAGTTATTAAATTCAAAGGATGATTTATTTTTGATTTAATAGAGATTTGTCCCTATTACATTTAACCTTATTGGCTCATGGTGCTGCTCTGTCAAGACATTTGGATCTTAATTCTATTGTGCAATATAGCAATTATCCTTCCAAGCTTTGTTTCATCCCCAAATTTTATAAGCATACCATCAGTCTTCATCTGAAAATTATATCATGATGAACTTCATTACCCTGCTAACTCTAGACTCTACAAACCCTGAAGCACTTCCTAGGAACTAATTTGAGTAAAAAACTCCCCAGGTTGTACAAGGCAGCGAATGCTTAAATAGAAATCCTCCTCCTCCACCACCTTCTCTACACTCACCCTTACCTTATTATTTTCACATATTAGTCTTTTTAGTACCCAGCTTGCTTCTCACCCATTCATTTACATACTCCTTTCTGGTAGGGGCTATTTGTTCCCCTTCATCAATTGGCCCAATCACTACTGAGGGTCCTGTTAATGGTTTTTGTCTCAAGGGGCAATCATTTCTCAGATTGAGCTGAAAAGACAGTTTCACTTCAGACTGAAAAAGGATTGATGAAGGCAATGTCCCTACTAAAAGATGCATGACTGGAAAATTAAGCACATTTACATTCGCTTCCAGGCACTATAAAGGCCCTAATCAAGGTAGGAGTGCCTCTTTCAGACTAAAGCTCATAATAAATTTACATTTCTTTAGGGCTTTAAATTTTACAAAGTATTTTCCTCACAAGATATCTGTGAGGTTCACAGTGTATCAGTTTGTTTTGCCACTGAAGGGATATGTATGTTCAAATGCACATTATTAAGAGGCAAGGGCTAGTATTTGAACTTAGTTCTCCTAATTCCAAACTCTTTCTGATGCTGCCCTTTATTAACAATAAATGTGGAAACCTGATAAGTAACCCCTCCTTCTCTGCAAGAGACCCAATCCTTGGTGTGACCTCGGACAAGTGATTTCTTATGACTTGGTTTCCTCATTTATGGAATAAGAGAATTGGACTAAAAAAATCACTAACCTCCCCTCCAGTTCTAAATCCTTTTATCATATGAAGTAATTCCCATATTTGTCAGCAAATTAGTCAACTAAACCCGTGGCCATATTTTGGCTGTCAAATAAATGGGTAATTTAACTGATGGCTGCTGTCATTCTTAAGGAAGCCACAAACTGAAAGGAGGACTGAAGAACACTAGGTTTTGTGGCTAAAATGGAATATTGTATAAATACAGTTTATCACTTTATGGGTCTCAACCTATGAGACTTTGAAGTGCTAAATGATGAATAAAAGTTCTAATAATTGAAGAAAATCAGTTAAGCACAAAAGGACATTAATGATAGTGAATTTCAGTGAATATCCAGATGTAGCCAGAGAGAGATCAAAGAATCACTAAATCTCATTAAGCGGCAGTGTGGTCTTGTGAATAGAGCGCTAATCTTAGCGCTTGGAAGATTTGGTCCTGACACACTAGCTGAATGATTTGGGGACAAATTATTTAAGATCCCCCAAGACTCAAGGCAACTCTGCAATATAGGTGAGAATTTCTCAAGAGATTATATTGAACTACATAGATAGAAGAAATTGTTTACCAGATCCACTCTTTATACCTTACCCCAAATTTTTCATAAAGAGCATTGTCCCCTGCACTTTGGGGAAATTGATAGGTCACAGCACCACCTTGTGGTCAGTACTTTCCTTATTTCAATTTTTTTTTTTCTCTGTGATCCCCATCTTTTTATTATGGTGAATTTCCTGATTTTCTCCAGATTACAAGACTAAAGAAAACAGGTCCAACTGAAGCAACCGTCCATGGCAGTGGTGATACTTGTGTCCCTCTACTACCAAACATCAGGCTAAACGTGTGTATATAAAAGAAAAGCAATAGTAACACTGGATTTAGAAGAACTTGTATATAGATTTTGGCTTTGCCATTTCCTATTTCTTTGACCCTATACAAGTAACATTCCCTATCCAGACCTCAATTTCCTCATCCATCAAATGAGGGAATTAGGAGGCAACTTTTAAGGGTTCTTAATTCTAAAAAAGCTTATGCTCCTAACATTATTTAAAGTGCTTTAAAGTGTATAAAGCTCGGGAATGGCTGCATAAGTTATGGTATCTGGATGTAATGGAATATTGTTATTCTATAAGAATTGAGAACCAGGCTGATTTCAGAAAAGCCTTCACACAAACTGTGAAATGAGTAGAACCAAGTACACAGCAACAACAAAATTATGATGATCAACTGTGATGGACCTGGCTCTTTAAAACAATGACATAATTCAAGATAATTTCAATAGACCTGTAATGGAGAGAGCCATCCATATTCAGAGAGAGAGCTATGGACACTGAACGTGGATCAAAGCATAGTAGTTTTGCCTTTATTGTTTTTTTTTTTTTCTTTCATGTTTTTTTTTCTCTTTGAACAGATTTTTCTTGTACAACATGAAAAATGTGAAAATATGTTTGAAAGAACATATTTAGGCACATATTTAGCCTATATTAGATTGCTTGCTGTCTTGGGAAGAAGGGGGAGAGAGAGGAAAAATCTGAAATACAAGGTTTTGCAGAGGTAAATGTTGAAGATTATTTTTGTATGTATTTGGAAAAATAAAATATTTTTTAAAATTAAAATAGAAAAAAGAAAATCCCAACTTCTACCTTGCCCTGCTAAGAGGTGGGCAGAGGAAGTAGTACTGTGAACTTATTTTTGCAGTGGATATAATGCCAGGCCTAGAATCAGGAAGATTCATCTTCTAGAGTTCAAATTTGGCCTCAGATACTTCCTAGCTGTATGACCTTGGGCAAGCCACTTCACCCTGTTTGCCTCAGTTTGCTCTTCTGTAAAATGAGTTGGAGAAAGAAATGGCAACCACTCTAACATCTTTACCAAGGAAACTTCAAAGGAGATCATGAAGAGTTGGATGTGACTGAATAACTGAATCAAGTTAATAAATGTAGGATTCAAACTCAGATCTATTGACTGCAGGTCTATGGTTTTTTATATAATAGCATCTTGTGTCTGACTATATGACAGGATGAAGAATGTATTCTAAGTAGACTAATAGTGCCAACTCCGTGTGGTTCCCCTTTTCTCCCTTTTCCCCCTGTTTTTCCTATAATCTACTTCTCAGTTAACCCTATTTTCTTGCTCTCAGATCTGTTATTTTATCCATATTCACTCCCATACCTTGCTCAACCCTTTGGTCTTATTTTTGTCATTTTTCACATGTGACTTTGAGGGTCTTCATAGTCTGGCTTAAAGTAAACCTTTACCCCCATCATTCTGCTCCAGACTGGCCTTTTCACTAACAGCTCTCAAATAAGATGCCTCTGGACCTTATGGAACAGTGAACAATTAACAATAACAACAATAATTGACTTGTGGCCAAAAAAATTCCTCTACTGTTGTTCGATCTGATGATGAGCCTCTCCACATTTAACTAAACTGACCTCATGTAACAAACAATATTTATATGGTGCTTTAAAAATCTGCAAAGCACTTCTAATTTGAATACAGTTCTTCCTGACTCCAATATCTAAAATCTCAGAGCCTAGATTTGGAGTCAGGAAGAGTTGAGTCTTAATCTCACTTTGCATATTGACAAGTTAAGTAACTCAGCCTTAGTTTACTCATCTGTAAAATGAGTAGATTGAATTTATAGACTTCTGAAGTCCCTCTTAATTTCTAAATCAATGATCCTTCGTTCAGGTTCTTCTGTTCAGGATTCCTCTACCTGAAATACTTTTCCTTTCACCTCTCTCCCAACTCCCACCTCTCCATTCAATGATTCAAGTGCCCCTTTTCCTAACTACAGGTCTGGAGATTCTGGGCAGGAGATGAGAGATCTTGGGATTATAGGCAGTTTTCTTCCCATCTTCCATTTGGAAATAGGGAGCTGAGAGAAAGTGAGTTTCAATTATGACATTAGTGGTTCCCGCGGGCAGCTAGGTGGTACAGTGAATAGAGTACCAGGTATGAAGTCAGGAAACATCATCTTCATTAGTTCAAATTTGGGCTTAGATGCTAAACCTGAGCAAGTCCATTAACAGTTTCCTCTGAAAAATGAGCTGGAGAAGGAAACAACCAACCACTCCAGTAGTTTTGCCAAGAAAGAGTTGGACCCAACTGAACAATAACCTATAAACTGTGACTGTAGAACTTTTTTTTTGTATAGGGAATTCCCAGGAGAGGAAATTCCCTCTATCTATGCAGGTCCCCACCTTCTCTGTTTTATAATCTTAAGCGAATTGCCTGAAGGAATTAAAAATTTAAGTGACTTGTTTCTACATACAACCAGGACATGTCAGAGCTAAGATTTGAACCCGTTTTCATAGATTCTGTAATGAATTATGCCCAGTTGCTTTTCTCTAAAACACTTAAGAATTTACAAAGAATTATAAGGAGCTTTCTTCACAACAAGGCTAGGAAGTAGGTAGGGCAATTATCTCCATTTTACAGGTTAAAAAAAACAAGGAGCAAAAAGAAATTATTTGCTCAGGATCACAATGGAAATTGACCCCAAACTAGCAATCAAACGCAGCAGTTCCAAGAAAAGCCCTCTCTCTACTGCACCTCCACATGGTCACATATGATCTGTATTACACTGTTTCTTTTCCTGAACAGCAAACATTTTTATCAGTGGCTTGGAGTGATGGCACAGAAGGCAGCCAGTGACAAAACTGGGAGTGATGTCTAATGTCCAGGTCGGCACAGAAGGCAGCCAGTGACAAAACTGGGAGTGATGTCTAATGTCCAGGTCGATGGAATAAGGAACTAAAAAGATCTCAGCAAACTAAAGGAAAGGGTCAAAATTTTAAAGAAATTTAATAGGAATAGAAGGGGAATGTCATATTCATTAGCTGGGAACTGTGGCCCCCTTAAGGACTCTCATTGTTTTGACAGGGCAGAGGAGTGTCAATAGAAGCGAGTAGGGAGCTTCCCTCCCCAGCTTCTCAATGATCCTACAGCAGCCCCTGTGGCTGTCCATAGGCAGGATGTTGTAATAATGCCAGTGTACTGAGAGGGCACATCTCTCTTCTGCTTGAAAGGGAGAAATAATTTCAATTATTTCAACAGGAAGTGTTACTCTGGCTCTGAGCTGCAATTTAAACTTCTCTAGCGTGACAAGACATTAAAGCATTATCCTGTTAGTACTGAAAACAGATACTCCAAGAGTGTACTTTCCAGTCCCAAAATAGGGACTTATTTTTAATCACCACTGACTTCTCTAAAATAGCATTTCCAACATGAATTCTGCTGCTTTATGGGATCAATCAATGAACAGAATTTACTAATATCCTTCAGGACCAGCCTTGGTGCTGTGGGGGGAAATATAAAAATAAGAGCTTGGACTTAGCCTCAGGGAGCTCATTATCTCAGGGAGACAGAGGAGAAGGCACCGAACAAAGATTACATGCAAGCATACATGATCATCTCTGTTCCTCACTCACAACGCTTCATTTCCTATCTCCAAGTCTTTGTACTGGAATGTACAACTTCTCTTTGACTCCAAAAGTCCCTTTCTTCAAGATGTACTTCAAAGGTACCATCCTTTTTTAATCCCAATTGCTAGTGTTCCTCCAAGTCGATAAGTATTTATTATATGATATGTGATATATTGTTATATAATATATAAGTATTCTGTAATTATATAACATTATATATTATGTAACACGTTTTATGTATATTCTATGTACACACTGAAATTTACATGTAGTATTGATCCCCCCAATTAGAATATGAGTTTATTATAGGCGGGATTTTATTTTTTTTATCCTATATCCTTGATACCAAGCACAGTGGATGGCACATATTTAACACATCTTTCTATCTATTGAGAAAAAACAAACTTTATTCTGATGAAATCACTCCAGAAGCAGAATAATAGCACCTTTGGAGGTTGTTCCTCCTCCCTAGAAGTCTCTAAGAGGAAGCCAGGCCTATTCTCTGGAGCACTGCAGAAAGGATTCAGACTAAATGTCCTCTAAGGTCTCCTCCAGTGCTGAGATGCTAAGTTCCTGTGGTCCTGTAAGTCACTGGTTTCATCACTTCCACCTCCATGGGAAGGTTAGGAGTGAGTGGAATTTCCATTGTCAATACAACTACAGGAAATCTGGCACTGTCAACGGCTTCCCATAAATTCCTGCTGTGTTTACAATTAAAGCTGTAAGAAAAATATCAATTATAATAATTAGGAAGTTTATGAGACAGGGCAGGGATCTGGGCAAATCACTTGGGACCTAGTTGTCTCAAATGTAAAATGAGGGGCTTGGATATGATGTTCTCCATGGTCTCTTTTCTCTCTAAATTTATGATCCTCTACGTGTATGTGTGTATCTATTAAATATATCCTTGGCTTAACTATTCTAGCCTGCTTTGGGGAAGTATGTGTATGGGGGGAGGGAGGATATGTATGGGGGGAGGAGATATATGAAAGAGGAAAAAAATAAAAGCATGCAACAGAGAACAAATAAGGAAGCAAACAAAAAAATGGACACTCGTGAACATAATTTCTTCTACTATTATATATCCTTTCTCGAACTGGAAATTTATTGTTATATATTTTGAATTCTTCCTGGTATGCTGCTGGGCACTTGGGAAGGCTCTGTTTTACTTTATTTTCCTTTTTCTTTCTTTTTTTTCTATTTAAAAAAAATAAACAGAAAACTAAAAATAAAAAGGAAAAAAATCTCTAATCCTAATAGGGAAGGTGCTGGACTTGTAATTTCATTGGTATATGGAACACCCAGACAAGATAATTAACTGATGAAAGTCAGCATCTTGTCTACAACTTAAGTCTTTTAGACTTTTAGAGACTAAAACTAGGGGGGAGGGAAAGCTATAAAACTAGAAATTTAGAGTTTTCTAGGGCATGAAATAGAATAAATCAGTAAATATCAGAGATCCAATTTGATCTGGGTCTTACCCCAGAGCCAGCTTTCAGAGGAAGATCTCAGAGACTGTTATCTTGTAACTCACCTCTTTTCCATGGACTCCTTACCTAAAAGTCAGGATTATGTTTCACCTGGCCACAAGCATTAGGAAGCACTGGTCAATGACTTAGGCTCAAGATCTACCCACAAGCACTCTTTACATGGTCATTCCATACCTCTTTCTTAGTCCCCAGCGTAGAGAAGTGATGCTGAGGGGGACATAAAGTCCAACTAGCTTCATATTGTGGGAAATTGGTTCGTTTGCTGATATTATAGGTTTGTTAAGTTCACATCAGGAAGGAAGATCGTGGCCTCCCCCAAACTGTACTTTGGGGTCTGTCAGAGATAAAATCCTGGTCCAAGGTGAGCAGAGAGGGAAGGGGAAGGAAGTGTACTTTCACATATGACATTCTCATGCTTTTTATCTGGTCTTGAAGGTATACAAAGGCAGCAAGGTGGGCTAGGGCTCAGGAAATGTGGACACGAGTTTCTATTTTGTCACTGACTCAACTGAATTATTTCAGGCCAATCATTTCTCCTTTCTGGGAAAAAGTTTTATTTTTTAAAATAAAGTTGCATCATATTAAAATTGTAAGGATTTAAGTCATTTCTTCTTTCTGGACCTTAATAGACTGGTCTGATCACTGGTATGAAACCAGAAGAAACTCACATCTCCCATAGGATGATCCACTGGACAAGTCACTTCCCCTCTTAATCCCAGCTTCTTTGTGTATAAAATGGGGCTAACCCCACCTGCTACGTGCATTTTTGTTTTTTTTTTTCTATTAAGTCTCCTCCAAACTACTATAACTGACCATGCACCCACCATACACTCACATCCATCCCTTTGATCTTCCTTGACCCTCTTGGCTGGTAAGGGCCTTTTGCACAACATGATGCATCACAGCTGTTTGTGTCTTTCCACCTTCGTGAAGCTCCATGAGAATAAGGGATTGTCTCATTTATTCCTGCTGACACCTCCAAGGCCAGCATCATAGGATCCTCAGCAACGTCAGAGAGGAGAAAGGTGAGGACCCAGAAAAGGCCATGAAAACTAGTCAGTAAGAGATCATTGTAACTTTGGGGAGAGAGGCTGTGGTTGAATAAGGCCTTCTCAAGAAGTTTAGCCACATACACGAACTGATGCTGAGCGAAATGAGCAGGACCAGGAGATCATTATATACTTCAACAACAATACTATATGATGACCAGTTCTGATGGACCAGGCCATCCCCAGCAATGAGATCAACCAAATCATTTCCAATGGAGCAGTAATGAACTGAACCAGCTATGCCCAGAAAAAGAACTCTGGGAGATGACTAAAAACTATTACATTGAATTCCCAATCCCTATATTTATGCCCACCTGCATTTTTGATTTCCTTCACAAGCTAATTGTACAATATTTCAGTCTGATTCTTTTGGTACAGCAAAATAACGTTTTGGTCATGTATACTTATTGTGTATCTAATTTATATTTTAATATATTTAACATCTACTGGTCATCCTGCCATCTAGGAGAGGGGGTGAGGGGGTAAGAGGTAAAAAATTGGAATAAGAGGTTTGGCAATTGTTAATGCTGTAAAGTTACCCATGCATATATCCTGTAAATAAAAGGCTATTAAAAAAAAAAAAAAAAAAAGTTTAGCCACAGCCCTCTTTGTAGTGGCCAGAAACTAGAAACTGAGTGGATGCCCATGAACTGAAGAATGGCTGAATAAATTGTGGTATATGAATATTATTGTTCTGTAAGAAATGACCAAAAGGATGAGTTCAGAGAGGCCTGGAGAGACTTACATGAACTGATGCTGAGTGAAATGAGCAGGACCAGGACATCATTATATACTTCAACAACAATACTATATGATGATCAATTCTGATGGACGTGAGATGAACCAAATCAGTTCCAATAGAGCAATAATGAACTAAACCAGCTTCATCCAGCGAAAGAACTCTGGGAGATGACGATGAACCAGTACATAGAATTCCCAATCCCTCTATTTTTGTTCGCCTGCATTTTTGATTTCCTTCCCAGACTAATTGTACACTATTTCAAAGTCCAATTTTTCTTGTGCAGCAAAATAACTGTATGGACATGTATACATATATTATATTTAACTTATACTTTAACATATTTAACATGTATTGGTCAACCTGCCATCTGGGGGAGGGGGTGGGAGGAAGGAGGGGAAAAATTAGAACAAAAAGTTTTGCAATTGTGAGTGCTGAAAAATTACCCATGCATATATCTTGTAAATAAAAAGCTATAATAAAAAAAAAAAAGAAGTAGTTTAACCACGAGGAGGAGAGATGATGATAGCTAGTGGAAATGAAGTGAGGTTTGGTTTTTAAAGGCCAGGAGAAACATGGGTCTGTGTATAGGTACTAGGGAAAGCAGCCAGCAGAGACTGAAGTAAAAGAGTGGTAATGATTACAGGGGACCATCTTCTGGAGAAGGTAGGATGGAATGGGGTCACTGATGCATGCTGAGGGGAGCTTTGTCTTGGCAAAGTGAAGGGCGAAGGGTAGAGACTTGGCAGGAGGGAAGAGAGATGAGGAGGAGGGGAGAAGACCGAGTTTTTGGTGAAGGAAAGGGGAGGAACACAAGGGAGTTTGGAGATGAAAAGTGTAAATATGCTTGTGGTGAACGGGTTAGTGAGTCACCTAAGAATTGCCTTGCCATGATGAGGACTCGGGTGAGATTATGTAACAAATTCTTAGCGGACCCCAGTTCTGTGTGTCTCTCCAGCTTTGTGCAGCAGCACGTAGCTAATATTGGGTGAAATCCAAGGTTGAAACTTGGCAAGTCAGATAATTTCAACATATGTAATGTAATGAACAAGACCCAAGACCCTTGGTTTTTTCATCTGTAAAATGATGCTAATACTCGTTTCACAATCTATCTCACCAGGGGGTTGTAAAACCATGAACATCTTTAAAATAATTTTTTTCTCCCAAAGCTGATAGGCTGGCATGCTTGGAATTAGCTACCCCACAAAGAACCACGAGAGGCAATATGATAAAAGAGGTTGAGAGCCAGCAAAACTTATGTTCACTTCTCACTTCTGACATACTTTAGTTAGTCATGTTGTTAGTACTTTACTGGAGTGTTTTAAGATCCAGTTCCAATTGTTCAACGATGAAGAAAGCCATCTACACCCAGAGAGAGGCCTGTGGGAACTGAATGGACCACAACACAGCGTTTTCAGGCTTTCTGTTGACGTTTGCTTGCATTTTTGTTTTCCTTCTCAGGTTTTTTTTTTTCTTTCTAGATCCAATTTTTCTTGTGTAGCAAGATAACTGTATAAATGTTGGAATTAACACATATTTTAACATATTTAACATGTATTAGACAACTGCCATCTAGGAGAGGGAAAAAATTGGAACCTAAAAGTTTTGCAAGGGTCAATCAATGTTGAAAAATTACCCATGCATATGTTTTGTAAATAAAAAAACTTTAATAAAAAAAAAAAGTGGTTTAAGATGTTGCTAAAACAGGAAAACTTACCATAAATTCTTTTGGGGATGGCTATAAACCATGCTTAAAAAAAAAAAAATCATTAATCAAGAGTATACCTACTCTTACATACTATTGTGATGACCTTTCTTCTCCTTAGCAATCTAAGATCTGTTTGATTCTCAGTATCTACCCTCCCCCATCACCAACTCAGCCTTCCTTCTCCATCCCATGGCAACCACTGCCTCAGTGCTGACTTCTTCCTGGTGTCCTCCCACCCCATCATCCCAACTGCTGGTAAGCTCTCCCCATGACGGAGAAAGGCTTTGGTTTCAAGGTCAAACATCCCCATTATCGTCACCAGATGACACAGAGTATTTCCTAGTGGGAGGTTACACTTACCTAAAAAGCACTTTCGGTGGGTGGACATTTTTCAAGTGCTGCAGAGAAGTAAATTAAAGGTGGTGAAGAAAGATCGGAAGTTAGAGTTCTCCAAAAGTCCAGTTATTTGTAGTTAAAAGTTTTTCAGGAAAGTTTTAGAGCTAAGTGTTTCAATTGATCAATCTGAAGACACTTCAAAGCAAAGTCTTTTATTTAAGGACATTTTATGCCAAGAATCCTAATAGACTGATTTATCTTTTGTTCATGTTTTTCATTTTTATATACACACACATATTTATACTTTTTTTTGACAATAGCAAATTTAGTACAGAGCAATTCCTGATGAAAGATGATCAGACTATGAGACAAGCCCCCATCTTAATATCCACCCACCAAAAAAGTCACAGCTAGAGAAACTGGCCACCACATGAAACCATTATCACATTAATATTTCAACAGCATCAGCCCATACTCACTTATATAGACTGAGGTGTAAATATACATTCAATTGAATGTAAGTTTATCCAAAATGTCCATAATGCCTCTGGCTCCCATTTGAGATCACATTTAATATAAATAACTCACATTTTGGATAAAGAATGTATGTAAATTCCTTGACATTTTAAGAAGCTTATACACAAAAGCTATCTTTCATTACCCAAACACTGACTAACTGGCAGTGCTGGCTTTTAACAACAGGGACCTGAAAAGGCATATACTGGGTAGGACCTCTGTCCAAAACAGTGGTTTGGACCTATCAACCCTGGTTGGAAGGTGGTTTGCAAAAGTATCAGGAAACACTGAATGAACTTTGGATCTTTAAGACAGCATATGCCCATTAATCAATTTGTAATCACTAATTCAAGTAACTAATAATGGAAACTTAGCAGTAACACACTGGCCTGATTCATTCAGAAGAAATCACACACAACAGAAGCAGCAGTCAGTACTTAGATTACAAGGTTCAAGATTCCTTGACTGGTTAGAACCAACTTCCTAGGAATGGTCACAAGTGGTTCCTGGAAAAATAGGTAAATGTTGATGCAGCAAAACCCTGAGCTGAAGTTAGTGAACTTGGCTGGAAAAAGTATGGATTAAGCACAAAGACCAATATATCCCTCCCTTTCCTTTCAGTGGGAGGGAGTAAAAAAAATGCTCTTCTGCTTTGAACTTACATCACCACCTACAATTCTTAAAATTCAAGTATGTCTGAGCCAAGTTTCAGCTTCCTCAGGACTTCCCACCTGTTCCTTCAGTAAAACAAACACTATTCTTTGTCCTCATCCCACAAGATGCTGCTCCTAATCCCAAGTCAATTCATATTCAAATCGTTAATAGAGCACTTCCAAAAGAAAGGTAGGTACAATAGCATCAAGCAGGATGCTCAGGGGCTATATTAGTTCCATCCCCAACTTCTGGTTTGGGGTATGAATTGGTCTATGTCTCAGAGGCCATTCCCTACCTACCATACAAGTGACCTGGTGCCAACCCCCCCACCATTCCTGATCCTGATGACCAAGTCCCTTTCCCCTGCAACTGAAACATCCTCCTAGACTCCCATGGCCAGTGAAATTGGGGTTATCTACAGAACAGACAAATAAGTATATTTAAATAAGTATATTTATTCTCCCTAGCCCTGACCTGACCCAACTTAGCCCAACTCTTATACTTGGAACATGGCTACAGAATGGAATATACTGTGCCCCATTGTTAACACAAACATAAAGGTAGCTCTAGATCACTAAAAGAAAAGACCAGAGTACCAATTTACCCTTACCATCACAGGGTACAACAGGCTTCAGATTCTCTCACAAGAAAGGTGGTACTTTCTATGATTAACTTAATACTAGGAGCATGACACATGCACATTACCCCGGCCCCCTCCCCCCAAAAAATCCACCTTCTTTTGGTCCTTACTAACAGGAATGGTTCTGAGACATATCTAGGAACATTTCTGAGATTCGTAAACATTTACCCTTGAAATCCTAAAAACATAAATGTATGGATACTGAGGTATTTATGCTGAGCATGGAGTTTCCCTGGAAGATCAACTTTTATGATTTGTCTCAGGCAGAATACACCAATTTCAACCTATGTTTCAAAAACAAATCTAGAAATAATGACAAAAGGCACTGTTCAAAATATAACTTTTTGTTGTTCTTAATGTATATAACATTCTTTTCTGCAGACTTCTGTGGAAATCTGAATAAGCTTTTCCCATGCTTAGGACACAAAAAACAACACACCTTTTAAAAGGGACAGGCAAGAAAATCAGATGTAAAAGGGAATATGTATTCAACCATCTGAAATCCTGACTAGCATTTCAGTAACTAAATCCCCAATTCCAAGATTTATAAACAGAGTGGCCAGAAATAATGGGGCCCTTCCCTTATTGAGAGACTCAAGTGGGCTCCAGCTTTCAATTCTGTTACCAACCAACTTGTCTGTAGACAAGTAACTTCCTTTTCAGGCTTCAACTTTCTCTACATCCCACCTTCATCACATAGGTGTTCGCTAAAGCACTTAATGGAAAGGCATGATGTCATTCAAGTAGTTATTAATGAACAATACTAATCATTTTTAATATTAAGTTAACTGTTTTAGATTTTCACAGGGTAACATGTTTCAACACAGCATGATGAATCATGTTGAAAATTGAGAAAAATCACTGTCCTAAAATCCCAGTCTAAGTAATATTTGTTGATCAGTTCATCAATTAACAGGCTTGTCAAAATGGCTGCGTGCCCAATGACACACCTGATTGCCATGCAGAAGAGATTCTGCTCTCTAAACTGGGGACAAAGATGAGGATACAGCATAGATGGTGGGCATTTTAATGAATAATTTCATCATGTAAATTCCAATATTTGTTCTTCTTTGGGCTACTCTGCTACTAGCTCAAAAAAAAAATTTCATAGTAAATTTAAATGCTCCTTTCCCAGTATCTGATAGCACTTTGAGAAATGCATTGGTGACTCAATTTCACCAGCTCTGGAACCTTTCCTCATTCAGGGTCTGGAGTTACAGCTGTAAGCTATGAAGACTACATATTTCTCCATGATTCAAAGGATCTGTTCAATCAATATACCTAATGCCTAAGATACCCATCTTCCACAGACTAGTGAATGAGTTCTCACTTGTGAATTAAAGATAACCAAAGTAGGAGAAGAGACAATCTCCTCTAGATTTTTTCTAGATCTCCAGTAGCTCAGAAGAGTTTCTCAGATTTTCCTTCAAATCATTTTTCATACCTTGTTAAGAAAACTTTCTGCTCTGAAGTTTAAAATTTCCTCTGAGCTGTAATTCATCAATTCCCTAATACTTCTTCTCCATCTGTCTATGGCTTGTCATTTGTCTACTGATTACCAGGGTAGTGTTATCCCTTTTCCAGTTAGTGATCTTAAATATGTATTCACTTGCTTACAGATAAAAATTAGGTTTCAAAGCCTTTCAGCCCAACATAGGAATAATTTTGTTTCTATTTTCTGACCTCTCTCCAGAGTATTTACTTCTCTGCTATGAAAATAGAAAACAAGATTGGCTTCAGAATATTTCCTCTGCCTATCATTTCTCCCCCATTCAACAATGATTCATTCTCTCTTAGCTCTACCCCACCCCTATACCCCTATTTCTGTGATCACCCCTGTAGAAATTTATTCTCTTATGTTTGGGATAAAATATTACAATCAAATAAGCTCTGATAAAATGCTTATTTAAAGAAATCAAATCAAATCATCTAAAATGATCTGGGCATTTCTGACAATTTAGTAAATCAAAATTCCCCTCTCATTCATTTACTTTTCAAAAATTCAATTCATTATTTAGCTTTTAAGTCCACTCAGTAATACTGAAAGAAACCTCACCCTACTCCATCCCCTGAAAAATCTGCTAGGGTCCACCATCTCGTGTCTTCCTGTAACTGAATCTTGCTGACCTTATCTATCATGAACATATCAGTGTCCCTATATCACTGGGATCAAAAAAGACTCTCATTTCCTAATAAATAATAACTGAAGGCAACAGGCCTTTTTATTTCAATTTTTTATAAAAAGTCTATTTATTCTCCCATACCAATTTTCTAACAACCTCATCCTCTCCTTCCAAATTCCTTCCCTATGTTGCCCTTTCCTGGCAGCCAAACATTGTGTCCTGGGGTGGGGAGAGGACTGGTTCCAGGTGACTTCACCTAGAACCAGAGCTTCAGACACTTTTGCTTCCTGCAGCTCCATGAGACACCTCCTAGTAGCATTGACCTTCCTGAAGCAGAGAAAGCCCCAGATTAGAGACTTTCCTGAGGTGGGTGGAGAAGGGACTAGACATTTTTTGCTGTGGCCCAGTCCAAAAAAGTATTCTCCGCAGACCTATATTAAATGCTGGTAAAATAAGCAGAAACTTCCTATCTGCCCACCTGGGGATGACTTTTAGGCACTAGGGCAGGAAGGCAAATTTCCCTTCCTTGCACTTCAATGTTATCCCAACACAGGGATCAGTTACTGAGCAGGAAGTACTCAGCAACAGCACCAATGAATGACCACTGAATCATGATACCTACATGATTACAATTTCAGCCTATTTAGATTCATTCACTCACTATTTTTTATCACTAATTTTACTAAAACAAGTTAATGTCATTTCTTTTTTTAAAAGAGAAGTCTTCTACTTCTTTTCAACAATTCTCAGCTATTTCCCAAAGTCCAAGTTCTTTGCGGAAATAAATGTTAGCAGTCCAAAGGTCACTGGTAACATTTTGAACAGTCCGCATTGAACATTTTGGAATACCTCCTGCTCTGCATGGATAGAAAGCCAGCCCTGTTCCCCTCCTACAGGTGCCAGTGCAGCCTCCTTTCTGCTTTGTTCCCTTTGTTCTTTTCATCTATCCTGGCAGACTCCAAATGGCCTACTCAAGTATTCCTACCCGCTGATCATTGTATTCCAGCTCCCTTACTGCATATAGCTCTTAGAGCTTAGTGCCAGCTTCTTTCTACTGTATTAGACTGCTTTGCTCGACCATATTATGACACACTGCAGCCTCCCAAGACTTTGTAACCAAATTTGAAGGATACTGTTCCTGAATACTATACTGGGGGTTGGGGTTCTTGTGGAGCTAAGAAAGGCCACATATAACCAGCAGGAAAAAAAAAATCTGGCTTTTTCAAATGGGCTCTAGTCTGAAAAACAAGAGATCACCAAGGAGTCAAATCAGATTAGTATTCTGGGAAGATGAAGCAATTGTAATGTACTTGTCAGACTGCCCCACTTGACCACGCCCACCCCTATAATTGAAAAATCAAAAATGTTTTCTTAACCATGCTTTTCTTCTCATGTTCCTGCTACTAATAGCAAGAGCCACTCTAGGCAGGAGCTAGCTTATATATGCCATTTGAGAGAAGGAAGTTAAAGGTTTCCTCCCCACCTTTTATTCTGGTGTTTAATTCTAGAATCTCTCACCCCAGACACAGCTAGCAACTGATATAGCTAGAATTGGCACTAATATCTTAGGCTGGAAGAGGTAAGGACTTAGGGAAAAAGGTAAAAGTAAGGTAGGAAATCACTTCAGGTCATGCTATTCTGAAAAGGGTGACTATCCATTGCTTCTCTCTTTTTGCCCCATTTTTCCTTTCTGCCGTATTTTCCTCCCCTCCTTTTTTCAAAAAGAATGGAATATGTATGTGAAAATTCTTAACCAAACTCAGTAGCAACCCAGATTGTAAGGAATTCTTTGTCATTGTTAAAGTACCTCTTTGTTACGAATGGACACGAATCTGGTCCTTCTACTTAAGATAGTGAGTTACATCTTATGTCTAAGGTGTGTGTACTCAAAGCCAACAGCCATTTGCCTGGGTATATTATTAAGACATTCTGACAATAAAATGTATGGATCAGTCAATACAGTCAAGAGCTGACCAGACATACAGTAAAAGAACAGTAAATTTTTCCAATAACAAATTGCAAATGAGATCACATTTGCTGACTTCAAAACAGAAATAAGCATGGTAAACAATACTGAGCTCACACTTCAAGATCAGATTCAGAAATAAGTAGAACAATCTTTTTTTTCCTATCAGCATATTTATAAAACCAATGGAATACACACTATTCCATTGGAGAGGAGATGGGGAAGAATGGAGAATCAGAAGTTACAGGTGCCATGAGCTGGGAAAATAAACCCTGGCAATACAGTTTAATGTCCAAAAAGTTCTTCATAAATAACACAAAGATTTTTAACATGCAATCACTTATATTAAAAATGCCAGTGTTTCTCCATGTGACAAACAATCACTGTCCAGAATCATGAAATGTGATTTGCAAACAACTTGGTTCATTGCTTCCCATAACCAAGAATGCTGGCTTAGCGGCTGCCAATTCATTATAAGGAATGCAGGTTATCATCAGAAAACAGTTTAATTATATACAAAAGTGATTATCAGGATGATTACACAAAATACAGATGTAAATGTACACCTTCTATAGATTCAGGTAACAATGCTGTGCTTAGCAAATTCACTGTTTCTCATTGCACTAAAGAGCTTGGACTGAGGTGAGAGGCACTAAACATCAAACTCCAATCACAAACTAAGGAAACATAACAGAAGCACAAGTCAGAGTGGTCTTCCTTTTGGGCAAAAATCAACCAATATCAGTGGCTTTGGGATGAATGGCTCATTCTTCTTAACCACTGCACCCCAAACGAGGACGTCATTACACTTATGTGTGTTTCATAATCAAGATGAGTGGGAAAACAGGTTCGTTCTGGGCTATGATTGTGACATGGCGAGAGGCCTTTGCTGATTTTCATCTTACAATACACCCCATCTACAAGAGTAGAATTTCAAACTTGAGGATGAGTTCATGAAACTCTCTCTCAGATTCTAGGAACGTTAAGTCCAACAAACAACACCTTCAGACGCCATTCTGCTGCCAATGCATTTTGAAAATCCCCAAAACTGAGGTTTTAAAAAAGGGATTTGGATCCCTGATTTTCAAACTCTGACCAGGCATCATTTAACTCCATGAAGATCATTTTGGCATACTGCTCATATGGCTGCCCGGCGGCCTGGGAAGAAAGAATAGACAGACATCAGAAACTGGCAGCCTCCTCTCCAGAGACTCAAGCGAGTCTTACCTGGCCTTCTCCCTGTTCACCCCCACCCCCAACTCCTACAGCACTAACCAGAGCCACATGGCAAAAACTAGGAGTGGTCTGATGGTGGCCAAGTACCCCAGGCCGTTTACAAAATGCCCACAAAGCCCAACCCGGTAAATGTGTAGATCAGAGAAGCTTTGCTATCACTGACAAAGTAATTCTGAATGGTCTATTCTTTTACCTCTCTCCCAAATCTCAGTTGATAAAAATACCCCATCTGATTTGTTCTGGAGGTGAATGGGCTTCACAATGGCAAAGCCGAACCCTGGTTTGGGATTGTCAAGTTGAACATCAGAATTAAATATGTTCTTTGGGCACCTAAGTCAATTCTCAATCCTCCTACAGTTCAAAGGGCAGGTAGTAAGCTCAGCAGTACAGTTCACCAAGGCAGAGGCCCCGTAACACCTGCCAAGGTCCGCAGGTATGATTTAAATAAGAGTACCCCAGAGCTGTAGGCTTCCCATCCTCAGCTCCAATAAAATGTGATTCTCTCATCAGATCCTCACAACAGCCCTGGAGGGCTAGTCCCTGAGACAGCATTCTGTCCCATCTGTCTTCAATAAACCTTGGGCTAAAGATCAAGCCTTAGCTTCATATAGCCTCATAACCTTAGAAGAGCTAACAGGTTTCCAGTTTGCTCTGCAGTTAGATCACAAGAAAGGCTCTCTTCTCCCTAGTCATTCAGCCTAAGGACCTTCTCCTGACCACAAACTTGAACAAGACAAGGATGAGATAAACAACAAAAACAATAAAGATAATGAATGAACAATGTCTTGGCCAGTTATCTTTAAAAAAAAAAAAAAAAAGGTATTAACAAATCTATATAAGAGTAACACATAAAAGTTTTCTTCATTATTTTCCCTTCCTTCACCACCCTGGTTACCCCAAAGACATCCAGATAACAAATGTGTCCCCAACACCAAACACAACAGCAAGAAAGTACATATGAAAGTGAATGCTAAAACCTATTTTTACAGGTGCTTGGAAAAAATAAAAGGAGGGGGGCGAAGTAAATACGATTCTACATAACCAACTAGTAATGCTCTCTTTCCTCCCATCCATAGTTCTTCATTAATAATAGTGACATATCCAGGAAGTAACAGCAACCTTTTAAACTCAACTTCCTCCACCAGCACATGACAATTTGCTTGTAGATCAGAGCATACAAGAGGCTAAGACTTAAATCTTTCAACTAAATGTTAATGTTGCACAGTAATACTGCATCTGATATAGTGCAATATCTAGTTACTAAGAAACATTAAAAGAAAATGTAAATTGTTCATCAGAGTTCAAGAATCCAAAATTAGATATTTTAAAATATTGAAAAAAAAGTTTATATTTTAATGTTGATAAAAATCAAAATTATTCAGCTTAGTGCTTGCAGTAGAGTCATCCACTTGTAGTTCAAAAACAAAAGTGAGGGCAGGTAGAGAAGAGAAAGTGAGGAACAGAAAGGGAAAGAGGAGGGAAAGAAATGAAAAGGGAGGAAAGGACAGGGAGATTGAGAATCAGGAAAGGGGGAGAAGAAAAGGGAGAGGCAAATCCCACAAGTACCCTGAACAGCTCACCTTGTCTGGATGAACCACCAGCACAGCTTTTCGATAGTATTTCTTCACCTGTTCAGGAGTCACCAGGTCTGCCATGCCAACTGGCTTCCACCTGCTTTCTCCTTCCCAGAGTACCATGTGCAGTGTGGAAATTAGTGCCCTTATATTTCTCTCTTTTCCTTCAATCCAATCAAGAAGCTGAAACGGTATGGAAAAAGAAACTTAATCTGTAAATTTGCAGATTCTAAAGTTTTAGTTCATTTACAAAACACTCTATATGTCTTTCAGGAATGCCAGCTGTGGAAAAAAAACACTTTCCATCAATGAGAACACATTCCTCTTTTGTGACTTAGACATAAGACCTATATCCATAATGCCATGTGCTGCTTTTCTTTTTAAAGAGAAAATAAAACATTAATTCCACTCACTGATCTAGATTTTAGAATTAGCTAAAATAAACAGGATTTACCACGTTAATAATGTAAACAAGAGTTCCAGTTTCAAGTAATATTAAAGTTTTGTGAAAATAAAGATAATTTGATACGCTTCTCTAACAGTAGAGAACCATATAATTTATATACAATTAAACATCAGACAATACTTGTTAGTTTGTTTATATTAAAATATATTGGAATTCAGAATTTCCACTTACTCCAACTTACCTCCAGGAATGAATCAGTTCTTGGTTAGTGAGATTTTGACATTCCTTAAAACCAAGAAGTAGCACCATTTTCAAAATAAAGGACTCTAATTAAAACATGAATATAGTTGAATTACAAAATATTGGAGCTAGCAGACTTGTAAAATCACACACACACACACACACACACACACACACACACACACACACACACAAAACCCCTTTTAATCAGATCATATTAACAAATAGCATCAGTTCTAGAATTCGCAATCACAAAAGGTTGCTGAACCAAAAACTGTCCTTAGTTGGCAACTGATCCTGAGAACAGTTATAGATTAAAATTAATAATCTTTTACAAGGGCTCAAAAACTAAATAAAATGGCCTGTAGGTTACCAGAAGTAGCCTCTTCAAAATTCTTATGACCCTGTTCTGCTGACACTGCCCCTATCCTGAATCACAAAATGAGATGCTCAAGTTAGGAGGGACCTAGAAGTTCATACTTTAATTTATTTAATAACAAATGATTTGACTTTGTTTTATCACCAAGAGGTATTCATTCAGTGCTATTTAAATACAGCTAATGATGGGGATGTACTAACATCCATCATCTTTATTATTTTATTAGAGCTTTTCACTTTCAAAACATGCATGGATAATTTTTCAACATTGACCCTTACAAAACCTTGTGTTCCAAATTTTCCCCTTCCCCTCATCCTACCCCCTCCCCTAAATGGCAAGTAATTAATATATGTTAAACATGGTAAAATATATGTTAAATCCAATATATGTATACAAATACAAGAATCTTGCGGCACAAGAAAAATCAGATCAAAAAGGAAAAAAATTGAGAAAGAAAACAAAATGCAAGGAAACAACAACAAAAAGAGTGAAAATACTATGTTGTGATTACTCTCAGTTCTCACAATCCTCTCTTCATCACAAGATTATTGGAACTGGTCTGAATCATCTCATTGTTGAGAAGAGCCAGGTCCATCAGAATTGATCATCGTATAATCTTGTTGCCCTGTACGATGATCTCCTGTTTCTGCTCATGTCACTTAGCATCAGTTCATGTCAGTCTCTTCAAGCCTTTCTGAAATCATCCTGCTGGTCATTTCTTACAGAACAATAATATTCCATAACATTCATATACCATAACTTATTTAGCCATTCTCCAACTGATGGGCATCCACCAGTTTCCAGTTTCTTGCCATTACAAAAAGGACCACCACAAACATTTTTGCACATGTGGGTCCCTTTCCCTCTTTTAATATCCCTTTGGGATACAATCCCAGTAGTAGCACTGCTGGGTCAAAAGATATGCACAGTTTGATAACTTTTTGAGCATAGTTCCAAACTGCTCTCTAGAATGATTGGATCTGTTCATAGTTCTACCAACAATGTATCAGTGTTCCAGTTTTCCCACATCCCCTCCAACATTCATCATAATCTTTTCCTGTCATTTTAGCCAATCTGAGAGATGTGTAGTGGTATCTCAGAGTTAACATCCATCATCTTTGACAAAAGAGTCCATTCCATTTCTGGACCACTTAACTATGGAGGAAGGTTTTGTTCATGCTAATCTGGGTAACCTGCCTCTTGACAATTTACACCCACTGTAGTCTGAGTTCTCCAATCCAGGACCAAATACAACAAAATTTAAATTCTCTTCTACACAGCAAATCATTAAACAGTGGAAGGAAAAAAAGGATACTATGTTCCCACACACACCCAGTCTTTTTTTCCTCCAGGAGAAATAAACATTCTCAATTTATTCAATATAATCCTTGTATAGCATGGCTTCGGACATTTCACTATCTGCATATTATTATCCTTTGGCTACACCTCAGTGTTTAATGACCCTCTTTAAGAAATGATATCTCAAATTTTAGATAACACTCCAGATGGAGTCTGAGAAATCTAGAGGCCAAAAGGACTATTGAATTCCTTCTCTGGACACCACACTTCTATTGATGCAGCCCAATGCCAAATTATTATTAGAAATTGTAGTCATACAATGTTAACTCATACTGAGTTTGCAGTTTTGTAAAATGTTCAGATTTTCCTCACATGAACTATTGGCTAGCCATACTTGCTCCATTTATACAACTGACTTTTGTTTTTAATTTTTTTTCCCCTTTTTTACTATGAATTAAACACCAAAGTGAGCATTTCCATAAACCAGAGTAGAAAAGATTAGATATGATACTGCAATTCCCTTTCTACATGAAAGTGTACTTTTCTTTTAAAGTATATGCTAAATTCAATGTGTAACTTTCAGAGCTGCCTTACTTGTCTGTTTCCTTTTGGCCTTCAGTTCTCTTCTGTGCATTTAAAAAAATGCTTCAATGGCCCTCTTTTCTTTTGGCAACTGTACTCCCAGTCCCTGAAAGGGAGGGAGGGAAAGAAGATCTTTGTAACAAATAATCAAGCAAAGGATTTCATCTGCACCGATTAAATTTGGATCTCTCCTTTGTCTTCTTTTCATAAAATGTCATTTATATTCAACCCTTCTTTATTTCAAACTTACTAACAAATTTAAGTAAAAATAAAGACTAAAATCTCCCACCCTTAAGGAGCTTATATTCTAATGCAGGTAGAATCAGGTTAGAAGTGAGCATGGCTGACTTGAATACTTTCTGAAATGGGAGATTTCAGGAAGGAAATCAAACAGAATAGGGGTTTATAGGGGTAGAGGCATCTCCAGAGAGATGAAGTGGAGATAAAAAAAAAAAAGTCCACAGTCAAGATAAGTGCTAAAACAGAAGCAATCATGGGTTGCCTGGATAATTCTTTACACAGATGATCAAACTCCTAGGGAGGAAAATCTATCTCCCGCCGACTTTGGCCTAGCTTTTCTTCCAAATTCTTCACTCTCTGTCCCCCTCTGCTGTTCTACAGCTCAGGGTGTGCTTCTTACTCAGTCTATCTCCTGGAATCTGCAGCTTCCTCCAAGGTTTCAGTCCAAAAGTGAGCTCTCTCCCGAGGCCTGCCTCTCTCCATCCTCCTAGTTGGTGTTCTCTCCTTCCCCAAAGTATTATGTATTCAGTAACGAAGTTAAATTGAATCCTCCCTCAGTGAATGTAAACTCCTTGAAGGCAGGAACCGTTTTCACTTTGGTTTTGGACTCCTAGTACCTGGCAGAGTTTCTACCCATACTAGGTACTTAATAAATAAGTTACTGGACTCAAAGGAGGTAGGTAGCCAGTGGAAAAACTTCCTCCTAAAAACTCTGTCTCATGCTCAATATCTAAACAGAAAACTCCTACGTAAAGTGATGTTGGCAAATCTGAAGAAGAATCATCTTATTAAAGAAGGAACCTTAGAAGGAAATAATATTCAGTAGGATAAAAGAATAAGACAAATCAGATCACATTTTAATAAGATGTAATGTAATTGGTGCAGAAAAAAAATCCTTTGATTGTGTTACAAAAAAGGTTCTAGATAATTTACTGCGAATCCTTATTTTAAAGAGCATGTTGTTGAGGGTTTGGTTCTCCATAATACCTCTCAATACCCACCCTCCCGTGGTCTTGGCACATTGTGCTTCCTTAGTTCCAGTCTCTTCCTGATCATTTCTCTGTCTGTTAGTACTCAGTAAAAATAGGTGTTCTTCTAACTCTTTTCCTAAACCATTTTTCTTTTCTTCTACATTCTTTTTAACTCTACCTTCTTTCCCTTAATGATACCATTCACTCCTACCATTATCAAATCTATATTTCTATCCAATAACTCTTTTCAGAGTTCTAGCCTACTCACTAGACTTCATACCTGGGACCTGAGGTTCACCTCAATTTAATATATATAAAATAGTCACTGAAAATTCTGAGTATAAGAAACTTTGGTGGGACTCTAGTCTTATTTCCCATTTGAAGCAGCAATCCAATCCTGGATCCCCCCTCCCCCCCAAAAAAAAAGAAAAAAAAAGAAAAAGAAAAGCAAGGGGAGAAGAAAAAGCTTATCTCTGACAGACCAGCATTTATTTTCTACTTGACAGACACTTCCTGACAAGATAGCATCTTCCACTGTGGGACTGCTTGGACTAGTATATCTGAACTGAAACTTTCTTCTTTATATGTCTTCAATCTATTAGTAGCTATTCTTTCCTCTTTTGCTCCCTCTCCACAGGGCAGGGATTGTCCTTTTTCATCTTTGTATGAACATCACCAGGTACAAGGCCTTGAATAAATACTGGGCAGTTAATAACTGTTTATTGAACTAAATTTTCCCCTTGTTCTTCTCCTGACTAAACATTCCCATCACCCTCAATCATACCTAAAACGATGATTTCATCTCCCCCCTCACCATCCTAGTTCGATAGTTTCCTTCCACAACTCTACAAGCATGGTCTGACCATGGCAGCAGATAATAAGGATAAATCATAATTAAGGGATTTTTCAACATCCCTACCATATTGGCATTTATTAGGTTCCAAGTAAAAGGCCTCAAAGGGTCTCTTTCCTCCATTTCTAATGCAAATGACTATCTAAAATACTTGATTCTAAACTTATCACCCCCCAACACCCAAATAAGAACCACCATCAAGCAAGTTAAACATAAGATTTTTTTCCCCTGTTACATTTCATCACTTCTAACTGTTAAAATCTTGAGCCCATTTTCCAGCCATCTTAGCATCAAATTAACTACAGACCCATTACTGTAGACCCCTTCCAAGTCACAGCTAAAATAACCACATATAGTTTATTTTACCAATCAAAAGACTTTAAAAACTATGACCAAGTTGTTCTTAGAAGATGCTCCTAGCTCCTGCAACTTTGAGTGGTCATCAATGCTTACATACTATCCCAACGGAGCACTGTCTTTTTTTGGCCTTCTTTTGGCCCCAAGGTTCTACCTAAGAAGAGCATCAGTTTTGCCCTTTATGACAGCTACATGAGAAAAGTCATTCTGGCTTTTCAGCATAGTGGCACCACTATAACAAAATATCAAACACTTTTAAATACCATGCCCCTCCCCTTCTTTCACAACCAACAACGGATTTAAATGATCAAACCTTTAGCCTGAGAGGATCCATATCTTTAGACATCTCTTGCTTCCTCATCTCGGCAATTGTCTTTGGTCCTTTTTTATCAGATTTCGATGAAAATCCCTGATTGGGTAACAGATCTTCAAAATCATTTTCTGAAACTTTTGGCTTTTGAGCTGGGACAAAAGATAATTTTAAAAATTTTTTGAAGCTGATCATAAATAGCCCTTCATAAAACTATATTTTCCCTCATGTGAAAAATTATCTTTTTTCAAAGAAACACGTTACAAAAAGCAGCATATGTGGAGGGAAGGGATAGAAAAGTGGAGGAAGAGAGAAAGAAGGAGAAGGGAAGAAGGGGAAAAAAGAAAAGAAGCTCAAAGCAGTTACTTCTGTGACAGCTATATTTTAAGGATTTTGGAGTCAAAACGAAAATCATACTGGTTTTGAAAAACAGGGTCCTTAAGAATGGGAAACTAGCTTAATCTGGTGAAGTATACATTTATACTGAGGAAATGTGGCCCTAAACAATGTGTTTGTTGCTCAGTAGTTCAGCTGTGTCCAACTCTATGTGACAAGTCTGACTTTTTCTTCTCTAGTCTATACCCATTTTACAGATGAGGAACTGAGGTAAATAAGGGTTAAATGACTTGCCTTCTAGCTAGTAAAGTGTCTAAGGCTGGATTTTAATTTTCCTGATTCCAGGCCTGGTGCTGTATCCACTGTACCACCTAGATGTCCCTGAACAAGACACTAATAAGATATATAATTCTAATAAATGCACCAATATTTAGCGTTCCCTAATTGATATGGTTTAAGACTTAATCAAAAGTGTATGTAGCCACTATTCCAGTATAACAAGGAGACTTTCCAGCGTCAATTTTTTTTCCAATGACTAAATATTTACATTTGCGAAGTAGCATTTTCAACAGTATCCACACAGAGAGTTCATTATATGCCACTTAATCATTTAACATTTTAACTTTGTTCAGCTTGTACCCTCCCTTCACATCCCATGGATTCAGTAATGATTTCCACCTCAATGATCCTTTAGGAATAATCGAATAAAAAAATCTGCCAATATGGCCTATTCAAAACTCCTACCTGTTACTCCAGAAAATGAGCATACTTATTTGTCCCTCAGGATTAGAGAAAATATTAGAATACAAAACTAATTTTAATATCTAATTTTTTTTTAATTATTTCCCAACCTCCAGTAAAAAGCCCAAAGGATTTCCCTTCCATCCATAATGCAATAATACTAAACATCTGCCATTTGCTATCTAAAAAACAGCTAAGTGAAAAAAAGTAGCATTTGAGTTGGGAAATAATGTAGACTACATACCTCGAGTCTCCCAGATCTATAACTCAGATTAGATTTTATTGACGTATTGCAAATAAAAGACAATTTAGGGAACTATAGGCTTCCCTATCAATACATTAGCTCAGCAAATCAAGGCTGAATTCTGGGTTCCCAAGAAAAAATTCTAAGAGTATCTCCCTTACTTGAAAAAAGCACTACCACAAATAACTCTTGATTGAAAGTAGATCCTTATGGCTAATTTGGATTTGTTTGCCCTCTAAATTCACACATAAATTGATCAAAATGGGAACCAAGTCACAAAACACAGATTTATCAAAAAATCATATACTAAACACACCTACAACTTACCAAAACTGGGAGCTCTAATGCCTCTCTCTTCTCGTCCTCCAATAACACTGAAGTTCACAGAATAATTAGGTTTCGTCTGTGGACTCGATTTGGTTTGTTGTGATTTTGCCTGGGAAGGCCACGATGGACCATAGTTTGGAGGCTTTGTTTGCCACGGGCTTCCACTTTTTGAAGACTGAGTTGCTTTGGAGACAAATCCCCCAGGAGAAAAGCCACAAGAAGAACCTGAAAGAAATGAAAATTTTCATGGAAACAGATCATCTTCAAAAACTGCTCAAAACACTATCTTCTAATTTTATTGTCTTCAAAATCATTGAAAACAATGGCACAGCAATGAGAAGCTTAGAAAAATATTTTTTTCAGAATGAAAATCTATTTGGCTTTCAATATTCAATATACTCTGGATACAGAAAATAGAAATAACTTAAGAGACCTCAGCAGTCTCCATTCCTCCTTCAATCCATCTTTTTTTTCCCCGAGGCAAGTGGGATTAAGTGACTTGCCCCGGGTCACACAGCTGGGAAGTGTTAAATGTCTCAGACCACATTTGAACTCGAATTCTCCTGACTTCTCGGCTGGTGCTCTATCCACTGCACCACCTAGCTGCCACCTAGCTGTCCCCTCCAATCAGTCTTTTAAAGAATTCCTATCAGTTAGAAAACATGCTATGTTAGTATTCAACAAAGATACTTTGACTTTTCAAGATTATAATACTAAAAACCAGGCATCTGATGCTAAACTGTTCACAAAATGCTTTGACAATCTAAAAAGTCTGGACTCCCAACTTGGAACAAAGGTTAAACCAAGAACAAATGATACTGTAAAACATCAGCAGCTCATATTTGTAGGGAAATCAAAACTCTACCTGCCCACTCAATTTTAAGGGCCTCATATTCCCCCATGATAATGAAAATAGAATAAATCAAGTTCCCTATCCCTCCTCCTTCCCCCCAATTCTTTACTCTCTGTGAATTTACTTACCTTAGGCACAAAAATCACCAGTTATAATGCTATGTTTGAGCTCTGGATCATGAATGTTTAAGATCATGATTATACAAATGCATTTATATCAAGATGAAAAAGAGGCAAAGCCCTCCTTTGAAAAGTTTGGTGTGTGAATTACATTAAAAAGTCTGGACTCCCAACTTGGAACAATGGTTAAACCAAGAACAAATGATACTGTAAAACATCAGCAGCTCATATTTGTAGGAAAATCAAAACTACCTGCCCACTCAATTTTAAGGGCCTCTATCTTCTCCTCTGTAAAGTGGAAATGATATCTCCCAGGGTGATATTGGAAAAAAAAAATGCTTAGCAATTCTTCAAGCACGAAAAATCAAGAATTATTATATTACACAATGGCCAGCACTATTTTCCTGCAGAGGCAGTGTCAAGTACTAAAAAGTTTTAAAGTATAGATATGCTACACTTATGAAACAGAAGATTATAAATATCTGTGTACTTCATTTTTATTTAAATGGGGATTTCTTTTGACTCACTTTTCTCATCTGTAAAATGGACTAGATGATTTCTGGGATCTTTTCTAGTTCTAAATTTATGAAACTACGCTGACTAAATTGATAATACAGAGAAACGGTTTTAACTGCACCAGTGTTAAGATAAACTATATCCCCACATGCCTTCACCCAAGTCACTAATGAAAATGTTAAACAGAGTCACATAGAAACTTTGGTTCTACAAGAGAGATGTCTTGAAACTTACACTGACGCACCAGTCTTCAAATTCTGGATCTAGCCAATCAAATCAACCCACTTAACTGCTACTACCTCCACTGCCTGTGTCTATCTAATCCACAAAGATCTCATCAAAGACTTGTCAAATGACAAAGTAAAATCGATATACTCAGTATCCACTTAAAAATCTCCTGATCTAGTTTCTAGCAACCATGTCAAAAAACAAATTGGAGTTAATCTGGTATAATCTGTTGGTAATGAACCTAACTTGTCCCTACAGAGATAGCCAACTCTCTAAGCATAACCATCTCTATCCACCAGTCCTAAATCTGCCCCCTGGGGTCAAGCAGGACAACTTTAATCCCTATCCTATGGGGCAATCATTATTTTTCACTTCTCTCTCTTTTGATTTCTCATTGTACAACAGAATTTATTAGTTTGTTCTCTCTTTTTCCATAAGTACTACAATGAAAATTAAAATAACAATTAAGGATGGAAAAGTAAGGAAGTTTAAAGGAAAGAGAGAGAGATCACATCAAACTATGTAAATTCTAGTTACCTAATGCTACAATCTTTTCTCAAGGTTCATCCTTGATCTTCCCACATCAGATCGAGTATCAACTGGGAAATATAAGAGGGGGAAAAAAACCACAATGAATTGTTTTTCCAGCCTAAATAGGCATAAAGAGACTACATAAGGAGACTAGGTATTGGATCTAGCCAAAAACAGCCATACAGAATATTCCAAAGCTGGGAAATACTTTGCAAGAGGGTAGGGATCCCAAATGTAGTATAGAGGAGGTTAAAATTTGTGAAGAGTGAAGAACAGCAGCTCACTAAGCAGTTCTTTGTCAGAGATCCAGGGCAGACTCTGAAAGACACTGTGCCTGGAGTAATGGTTCAGTGAAGAGTCATCCAAGGCCCTTGGCTGGGTACTGAGCAAGGAACAAGTTCAGAAGCCAGCAGTGACTGCCTAGCATTGATCCAAGGACCAGATCTCAGTTCTAGCTTCCAGACTTGCCTGAAACCCTCACAAGAATAATCAGTTCAGGTTTAAAGGATCCAAGGGGAGCCTACAGTTCTGCTCTCCAAATCAGGAGAGCTTCCTAATTAGCTGAAAGAAGCTCAGTCCAGCAAGCATCTAATGTCACTCAGACCCAAACAAAGGTAAGGAACTTAAGAGAATTCAGATGACAGGAGGAGCTACCAGATTTTGCCCCAAACCAAACTACTAAGAACAATGAAAGACTGTAGTTCTCCAAGTCTGAGAATCTGAAACAACACAACATTCAATATTTAAAAAAAAAAAAAAAAAAAAAAAAAAAAAAAAAAAAAAAAAAAAAAAAAAAAAAAGCAGCTCCCAGACATTAAAAGCCAGTGATTTCATAAAGGCCTGGAGAGACTTACACGAACTGATGCTGAGTGAAACGAGCAGGACCAGGAGATCATTATATAATTCAACAACAATACTATATGAGGATCAGTTCTGATGGACCTGGCCATCTTCAGCAATGAGATCAACCAAATCAGTTCCAATGGAGCAGTAATGAACTGAACCAGCTACGCCCAGAGAAAGAACTCTGGGAGATGACTAAGAACCATTACATAGAATTCCCAATCCCTATATTTATGCCCACCTGCATTTTGGATTTCCTTCATAGGCTAATTGTACAATATTTCGGAGTCCAATTCTTTTTGTACAGCAAAATAACAGTTTGGTCATATATACTTATGGTGTATCTAATTTATACTTTAATATATTTAACATTTACTGGTCATCCTGCCATCTGGGGGAGAGGGTAAGGGGAAGGAGGGGAAAAATTGGAACGAAAGGTTTGGCAATTGTCAATGCTGTAAAATTACCCATACATATAACTTAAATAAAAAGCCATCAAAAAAAAAAAAAAAAAAAAAAAGTTAAAAGCCAGGAAGTAAGCTGAAGAATGAGCCCTCCAAAAAAAAATCCCAACATAGACCTATTAGGGTAAAAGGATGCTCAAGACAAACCCAGAAGAAAATAACTCCAAAACATCTACAAGCAAAACCTCAAAGAAAAAAACAGCTTGACTATAAGCTTTAGTATCCTTGGAAGAGATGAAGGAATTCAGGGGGAAAAAAGGTTTTTTATGAGTGGAATGAGAGCACTAGAATAAGAAAAGTAGAAAAGGAATGAGAGCTGTGAAAGAAAATATTGGAATGGAAATTAACAGCTTGTCATAAGAGGTTAAAAAAAAAAAAAAAAAACCATGCCAAGCAACAAACTCCTTGAAATGCTAATTGAAAGTCAATAAATATTTCAGTCAGTCAATAAATATTTATTAAATGGCTAATATGTGCCAGGCACTATACTAAGTGCTACAAGGAATATAAAAAAAGGCAAAAGACCCCAAAAGAACTTTTAATGATAAAGAGTACTTCCAAAAATTCCTGATGAAAAGACCAGAGTCACACAGAACTTTAAAGTGCAAACACACAAGTCAAAAGAAATATAAAAGGTAAACATGAGTGAATAATTATAAGAGACTAAAATAATAAACTGTTTACATTCTAATATATGAAGTTTATTCATGTGCTCCCAGAGAATCATCATCTAAGGAATATAATTAGACAAGAGGGCATGGGAATAGTTCTGTTATGTTTTGATGAGGAAGAATGTAAAAGAAAGCAAAGAGGAATACAAAGAGGGAAAGGGATAGAAGATGGATAGAGAAAATCTCATATAATCATGGAGCAAGTCTATATAAAGAAAGAAATGACAGCTGAAACTTGAATCTCAGTATCATTTGAACTGATCAAAGGAGGGGGAAAACACACACACACACACACACACACACACACACACACACACACACAAACACACACACAGAATTACAGAAAAACATTTTAAACAACCGAGACAGGAGAGGAATAAATAATAAAATAAAGAGGCATCATTCTTAATTAAGCAAAACAATCTCTAACTAAGGAGGCATGAAAATATCAGCTCTTTTTGTGATAGTAAAGAACTGGAAACTAAGGAGTTAGCCATCAATTAGGGGAAATTAGAACAAGTTATTACAGAAGTGAATATGATGAAATTCCATTATGCTGTAAGAAATAATAAATGGAATGGTTTCAGAAGAGGGCAGAATTAAAAGAACAGTTTATAGAGTAACAACAATATTGTAAAGACAAATAACTTGGAAAGGCTTAAAAATTCTGATTAATGCAATCACTGTTGCAGAGGAATCAGGATGAACCATACTAACCATGTTCCTAATGAATGCATAATGCAAAATGAGACATACTTCTTTGGATATGACCAATCTAGGAATTTGTTTTGCTTGGACAGATGTCTGTAGCACTGATGATAAAAGATGTCTTTTCAAAACTGGTGAGGGGTGGAATAGGAGGGAGAAAAGGCAGATTATTATCGTTTGGGGGAAAAAGGCGGGAGGTTAAGTAACTCAAATACACCCAAAAATGCATGAATACAGAGGCAGAAAAAGGACAAAGGAACTTGAAAATAGGAAAAGAGAAAAAAGCCAAACAAGGAAGACAGAAGAAAAAAGAAAACAGTACGTTTGACAAATTCCTATTTTCAGAATAAGAAATATCCAAACCACAGAACATACAGCATGTCAGAAATCTACATAGTAGATTTCTCTCACACAGTAAATGCACAATTAATATCTTAAAATGATCAGAGCAACAAAATTTAAAATAAGGAGTTCACATGAAAAAAACCATAAAGTATTATAGGGAATAAGAAATTAATTTTACATCTGGGGGGTGGGGGGTGGGGAACTAGCAGCTTAAGAAGTACACTAAGAAAAATTCAGCTCTGAATCAGATAAAAGATTACTACTCAAACATGTCATCAATATCAGAGTTTAGGACCACAGATCCTAACCTAGAATTTTTTCCCTATCAGACATGGTATCTGCTTAAAATCTGAGCCCTAAAAAAATCATTAACAGTGGTTCAGCCTTTTTTTCAAATTCTGGAAACTTTCTGCTTCAAATTCAATTCTCTCAATTCTCTACCTGACTCTTTCAAGTGCAAGAAAAGTTCCTTTCTACACAATGCAGTCAGTGAAGAATTGCAAAGATGATCAGGTACTGCCCCAACTCATCAGCTAAGTTTTAACCAAGTTCCCAATGAAGTGGTATATAAATTCTCATATATGCTGCTACTGAACGAGGTTCTAAGAACCACTAATAATCACTAGAAAATTTATAGGAGTCTCAATTTTTCAGAATGCCTAGATTTATTAGCCCATCAATGGCTAGAATAGTAAGGTTTTTTTTTTTTTTAACACAATAGTAATGAAAACACTTGGATTCATACATACTTAAATTAAATTTTATAAGCTTTTATAATCTAACGTTTTGAAAAAGAAATCATTTCCATAAATATTAACATTTTAAATACAAATTCCTGTTTTATTGTTATAAATTTCACTCATTACCTTGAATACTTGAACTGAGGTTAGCAAGGTCAGCAAAGGGATCAAAGCTCTGAGGTTTAGCTTGGCTGGCAGATGAGCCAGAGGTAACACCTGACTGGCTTCCTGAAGAAAAGGTTGAGCCTATGGAATGGAGAAAACATTTCATATTCAATAAAAAAAGTCAATAGGTATTTAGTAAATGTCTTCTAGGAAGGAAGGAAACAAGCATTTATTAAGTGCCCATTTTTGCCAAAAAAAAAAAAAAAAAAAAAAAAAAGCAAAGCAAAAAAAGCAAAATGCATTCTAAGCTCTAGAAATATAAAGAAATGCCAAAAAACAAATCCCTCTCCCTCCATCCCCCAAACACACACATCCCTCCTAAATCTCTGTTCACGAAGCAACTCACAATGTCATGGAAGAGACAACATGCAAATCACTACATGTAACTACTCAAAAGGAAATTAAACTGTCAACCTCTCGGTTCCTGGATGTAATTGTACAGTTACCCTCAAATAAATGCTGCCACACAAGAACTGCCTTCACTCTCTTCAGTAGTAGGACATCTGTTAATACTTTCTACCTTCACATGCAGGTTTGGCAGGCTGTGGTGATGGTATATTGCCAATCCCAGAGGAATCAGCCCAGGAGTCCCATCCTCCCAAGAGATCAGGGTGACTGGCAGAAGTTGTCATTTTGGTAGGCTGCTCTGTTGGCAAATTTCCTGGAAGAAAGTTCCAATGACAGAGGTTAATTATTTAAAGCAAGCATGATACGTGAAGCACATATCTCTCTGGGGATGGTCACATGTAGGTACAGAATTATTAGACCTAATTTGGGTTTCTTCTCTTAGTACTTTTTCAATTCTCTGAGGATACTAATTCTAGTCAGCTTCACTCTAACATCCAATTCAGAGACCAAAGAGCTCTGAATAGATTTATCTCAATGTTATGATATTTCAACAAAGAATAACTGTCATTTCTCAGGCCTTTCCTCTCAAATGTCTCTGGCCTGAGAAGTCCTCTTAAGGGTCCTGCTCCTAGCCAAGTGTGACAGGCAGCTCTGTGGTTCCACTCTAGAGAATCTGTCGTTATGCTCTCACAATCACTTCTGTCAACCAACACCTTGTGTTTAAACAAACAAGAATCCATCTCTTTCCTGGTGACAGCAATTGCCTCGCAGTATTTTTTGGAACCTTCATCTACTGATGCAAAATTCCACATTAATCCATTATCTCATTAAATGGAAGATTAAAAAAAAAAAGTTGAGTTGAACAATATCAAAGAAATTTTCCTATTTCTTTAGGCCATAAACTTTACAAAGCACTCTTCTTATAACCCTGAGAGGAAGTTGTTTTTTATTATCATTATTATTACTATTCCTTTTCTAAAGATAAGGACACTAAGACAGAGTTGAAATGATCTACCCAGATCATACATCTATTAATACTATGAAAAAGAGGCCTCCTCATCCAAGTCCAGTCCTCTTTCCATTGTACAGACAGAGCATGCTAACTGTGGGTCACCTAACCTAAAAAAGCCACCTTCTCCCTCAAACACAGAAACCAATCTACAGCACTGCAGGCCAATTCCAACAAGCTGAGGTTCAAGGATAGAGATGGCTGCTAGGATGATGATAGTGACAAAATGGCAAAATTCTGAAGAAGGAAATATTTAACGATTTTCCATAATTCTCTTACTAAAAAATGCAGAACTTAAATCATCTGTCTCTTGTGCACATTAATGATCATCTCTTATTTTGCACTGCAATTATTTTTGTATATTTCCTCTCCCCAGATAGAAAGTATATTCCATAATAGGGAGAGCCATCTTTGCATCTCTAGGACCAAGTATAAGTACGTTGCATATATTGGACAATTAATAAGTGTTTGTTTACTTGTGAGGACAAGGAGAAGCAATGTAGTCACGGAACTTTTAGGGCATCTGACAACCAGAAATAAAGCGATGATCAGTAATTCAAATATTTGCAGTATAGTCCCAATTATCATTTATTAGAACCAAGATTGTAAAAAGCTTTAAATATTAAATAGAACAGTTTGCATTTGATCTTAAAGGTAATAAGAAACTAATGGAGTTTAAGCAAAGGAGTGATAGTCAAACTATCCTAAGCTCAAGGAATATCACTTTGGAAGCTATGTGGAGGATGGAATGGAAAAGGAAAAGACCTAAGGCACAGGGACTAGTGACTCAAGTGCAGCAGGAGGTGATCACAATTGAATATATAGATTTGGAAGTCATCTCCCAAATGTAGAAATGACCAGGTCACCAAATGTAGAGAAATGAAAGGACCTAGGCCAGCACCTTGGCGATATCACCACCAGGGGAGAAAAACATATCATGATCTAGCAGAACAGAACAAACAGCAGTCAAGGAGTTAAGAGAATCAAGAGAGCAGTTTAAAAAGTTATTTAGGAGGGTCACAGTTTCAAACGGGACAAAGAAAAGAATAATGAAGTTTCATAAAGGCCCTTATGATCTACCAATGAGATAACTGTGCATTTTGAACACTGAAATTTCAGATGAATGAAGAAGTGTGGAGCTAAAATACTTCGGGGCAAGAGGTTTTTTTGGAGGAAAAAAAAAAGATGAATGAGAATACCTGTTTCTTTTTGGCTACTGAGCTCCTTAATAGGCACCAATAAAAAGAATTTGCAGTGGCAAGTTTCAGGTCAAGATAAGAACTTTCTAAAAGGGGGTAAGTGGTAATAATAGAATAAAAGAATTGGAGTTAAGACAGTTGGTTCCTATCTGTGACATTTATTACCCACATGTCTATGAGCAAGGAATATAAACTGTAATGTGGAGTGCCTATTCCATAGGCTGTTGTAAGAATCAAATAAGAAGTATATGTCAAATGCTTTTTAAATTTTAAACCGTTATAGAAATGTCAGTTTTTTTCAAATAATAATCATAAAAGATCAATTCAAAAATGGAATGGAACCATGTTATAAAACTAGAGAATTGTACATATTAGACTGATTACCTATCAGGGATATTGTAGAAGAGATTCATGCTTCAAGTAAAAAAAGACAAGATGACTTCTAAGGTTTTTTCCCAATGATAGCATATTGTGCTGCCTTGGAGGGGAGAAAGGAAGGAAGAAGCACCACTCTCCTGCATTACGATAAAATGCAGTATTGCTCTTAAAATTTAGGAACCTTTGAGCCAAAGGAGCTAATGAGTAGACACTTTGAGACACCATTTTATCATTCTCAAAAAATTAGTATTACAAAATGAGTAGAGGTTGGTATTTATTAAAGTTTTACAAATTATGGTAGTTTTCAGCAGACATTTTCACAAAGATGTGCTTTCTATCCCTACAATAGAGACTTCATTATAATAAATAGTACATGATAAGAAATTTAATTTAAATATCAGTTATATATCTTTTGATCAGTACACAACCTCCTACTACAGCAACATCAAAATTTACAAATTATCCATGGCTCACTTACCTAAATTTAAAAAGTCAGAGCTGGAAGAAGGAGGAGGTGCGCTGTGTGTAGAAGGAAACACACTGGATGAGGCTGGTGCAGAACTGGGATTAAGAAAATCTTCAAACAGATCTGGATTGGAATGACTCTGAGTTTCTGAACTGGATGACATCGTGAATGGATCAAATGGATCAGCTAAACAAAACGGTAGTCAAAATAATGAGCTGTTAGAATTTACTAACAGGTTAATTTTTACTTTAACCCACTCAATTAAAGGTAAGATGACATCTTTTAAGAAATAATTTTAAGTATATGTCTCATCATTATGATAGTACTATTGACCTTCCTCCCAGAAGGTAAAGCCAAAAAAAGAAATTATTTCAACTAATGATGAGAATCTCAAAAACAAACAAACAAAAAACCCAATTATACGATTAAAAAAAAATCTTTATTGACATCTACTTAATTCAAGCTGATGATTCTTTCCCCATGGAAACCACTTCCTTCATATTGATTCCCTGGCCACCTCATCCCTCTATCCTAGGGATCTCCTAAGCCAGATTTGAGAAGCCTCAGAAATACTGTGGAGATTTTGCATATTGGTACAGGAAAGTCTATATTCTAAAATTAATTAAATTAACTAAATTAAGAGCACTGGTGTAGAATGAAGACAAATGGCTTCTAGGAAGTTATAATTATAGCATTCAATTGTAAGTTAAGCTACTACACCTAAGCATTTAGTCAGTTTATTTTGTAATTGCTGGGGACATCAGACTCTCTTATCTGACAGCAGATAAACAAGAGATATCTACACAGGTTATTCAGAGCTCTTTCAATTTATTCAGTCAAGTCTACGTAATAATGGTGGTAAAATTAAAGTTCAGAAGATCGGAGATCTGAAAAATCTCAAAAGACTGTCCTCCATAAATTTACATGTCTGCAATATCAGGAATATCTTTTCATTAAATTCTAGGATTGTATAAAATAAGAGAGTGAATTGTATAAAATAAGAGAGTGAATCTTGGCATCCCTAAAATTGAAACTACAAAAATTTCTTGATATCATCTACTTCCTGATTTAAATTTACATATTTCCATAATTTCTATATTTTTATATCATCCCTTCATTTCTAAATAAATGTAAAAATAATGATTTCAAAAGATAAAATTTCTATTTTAGTATTTCAGGGGAAAATCTACATATACATGTCTCTCACAATAAATATCCTTATTTTGAGGAAAATAATTGTAAATTATTTCAATTAATGTGCAAAATTAGTCAAGTAGCACATTAACTCAATGGACAAAATGATGGCTCAAACATAAAGAATTTGTTGGTTAAGTATGTGTGTTAAATAGCAATGCTTAAGGATGATAATGTAGTCTTTAAAGTGTTATTAGCTTTTGTAAACCTCTAGACAAAATGAGAAGAGAGGTGAACAAAATTTTGCTCTGGAGTCTACAAATATGAAATTCAGACTGTTCCCCATACCTATGGATTTCCTGTTGCAGGGCATGGTAAAGCAATAACAGAGGGAAGAATGACATTGGCCAAGGAGAGATCATGATGTTGAGGAATGACAGAAACCATTTTAGCAAGCACACCTGAGATCTTAGCCAAAATTTAACATTTCAAAGTTTTGAATTCAAATCTACTGGAGGATTCATTCCCTATACAATAAAAGTCCACAGGGGGAAAAAGTCATCTTACAGAAATTTACTTCCCAGCAAACTCTGCAATAGTGAAGATTCCACAAAATCAAGGCTAGCTCTCAGTCTGAAACTGCAATAGGATGTGATCAAGAAGTAGATTTCCAGAAAGGAGCATCTCGAATAACACCAGTGATGTGGCTAATAACTTTTCAGATGAGGTCCATCAGATGTCATTTCTCAAGTCTATCATATAGGAGAACCTGAAGGTATGGCACAATCAGCCTTACCTCATTCATCAATTAATCAGAAGCTAATTCTGAAACTTGCAGAGAGATTCAACCTCTATTCATCTCTTCCTTACCTTTCCAAAAAGGACTTTTCTTCTTTAGTGTCCTCTGGGACAGACAGAAGGTGGAACACAAAAGGATTTATCTATTACAAGACACCTAGCTGCTGGTTGTCTCTAGATGACTTGAGGTAACCTGCTTCACATTTCACCTAAAATAATTAGCAAACTAGAATAGATGATCATTAGAACTCTTTAGCTCTATAGGATTCTAGAACTAAATGATCCATGAGATCCCTTGTAGTTCAGTAGTTTTTCACCATATCATTCAAATCCTCAGATTTAACAGTTGTTTCTACCTCCAAGCTCTATTTCCTCCTCTCCTTTATTAATCTCCTAATCTTCCCAGCACAGATATCCTAGATTTCTTATCAAGTCTTTCACATGCACATCATCAAAATCACTGATTTCCAGTAGAACTTCCTGAAACCTTCTCCATCACATCTACAGTAAGAAGATAATCCTATAATTATAAGATCCAGCTATCTATAAACCCTATTATATCCTTCCTTTTTTCAAGTCTTAGATCCATGGACCCTTCAAAGTAGGAAGCAAAGTAAAGTAAGAAAAGGTAAAATTCACTTATCTTCTTCATATTTATTTTTCATCTTAATAAGAAATTCGCAATTAGAATATTACTGGAAGTAGTACATACCAGCTGAAGAGTGTGCTACACTTTGTGAAGTACTCTGTGCATTATCTGAAGGAGGAGGAGGGCTGCTGAAAAAGAAATCTGTCCCTGCCCCAAGCAAGTCCCCAGTAGGTTCTTCTGAAATGGTTGCACTGGCAACAAACAGATTGCTTAACAGATCAGCATTACTAGAAGAGCTCTGAATTTCTTTGGTGGCATGGATTTTCTCTGAACCATCTTCAGAGTCCAAACCTAGCAAATCAACACTGTCTTCTTGCTGTGACTCTTGCAGCTGGGCTGAGGATTCATAATCTGTATCGAAAAGTAAATTTTCATCTTCTACTTTTTCAGGGGCACTTGACGTTTCTTCTTCAACATTAATTACTTTGTTCTCACCAGGGAAAGTAGAAGGATCTTCATCAGACAACTCACTTCCATCCCTGTCTTCATTCAGGGCAAAATGGTTTTCTTTAAGAAAGTTATTTTCTACTCCAGATTCTGATACTTTTCCTTCTGAAAAATTAAGAGGGAGTAGCAGGGGTGTGGAATAAGAGGGGTGAGAGAAAACATAGATTCATAAACAAATTAAATTTCAAATGCTTAGAGAAATATTCTTGTAAGATTTTCATGATTAAGATAGGCTTTTTTTTTTTTTTTGCACACAGAGAGTCAATAAACAGATATTTATTAGGACAATATTAAATGCTTGGCAAAAGTTACAATAGTAATGATCTTTGCCCTTACGAAGTTAGCGCTCTAGGTGGAAGAACAAGATGGTCATAATACAGCAAATATAAATGACACAAGAATTAACTGAAATATAATGAATAATGCTGACATGCATAGTGCTAAAAAAAAAAAAAAAAGTCAGAAGAAAAAAAAATGTGAGCTACAGAAACCTGGAAATCATAAGAAGTTTCATGAAGGAAAGGGAGCTTTGAAGAAATAGATGTCAGAAGATGAAGCTATCTAGAGAACTGGAAGAAGGAAGGGATACATTCCAGGTGACAAAAAAAATTAGCCTGAGTACAGAAGTAAGAATGACTATGATACAGCTCCAAGATAATGAAGAGATGAGCCTGATTTTCGTACAGAAAGCAATGATACATGACCTTGACATAAAAATCACACCATAAACAAGTTAGGGGAACAAAGAAAAAATTACCTTTCAGATATATGAAAAGAAGAAAAATTCATGACCAAATAAGGGAAAGAATGGATCAGAAAAGATAAAATGGACAACTTTTGATTATATAAAGTTAAAAGTTTTCTACACAAACAAATCCAAATAAAACTAAGATTAGAAGGGAAACAGTTAACTAGAGGGAAAAAATCTTTACAGCAAGTTTCACTGATAAATGTCTGATTTATAAGAATATGAGCCATTCTTCAGTTAGTAAAAGATATAAACAGCCAATTCAGAAGGGAAGAAATTCCATTTTCTACAGCCATAAAAACGGTCCAAATCACTAATAATTAGAAAAATGCAAATTGAATCAATTCTGAGATTCCATTTCATACGCATTAGATTGGCTAAGTTGACAAAAGAGGAAAACTGCAAATTGTAAAGGGGCTGCACATAGTCACACTAATATACTGCTAATGACCTAATCTAGTTATTCTGGAAGCTATTTGGAACTAGGCCCCAGTAGTCACTGAACTGAACACCTTTTTATCGAATGACACCACTACCAGGCTTAGACCACAAAGAGATCAGCGAAAGAAGAAAAGGTCCCATACGGAAAGCATATGCACAGCAGCTCTTATTGTAATGGCAAAGAACTAGAAACTAAGAGGTTGCCCATCAACTGGAGGGTAATTGGACAAATGATGGTAAGTGAAGATGATGGCAAAATACTGTGAAAGATGAAATGAATAAAATAAATAAATAAAATAAAATGAAAGATGGTTTCATAAAAACTTGAAAAGATTTGTGTGGATGAGAGAAGGGAGCAAAACTGCAATGCAAAACTGAGCAATTCTCAAGTACTTAAGAATTAGGATCAATAAAATGATTAATCATGTGGGGACTGATGAAGTCCTACACATCTATCCACAGAGAGGTGGTGCTATCCAATATGCAACCAAATGAGGCACATTTTCAGACAAGGCCAACATGAAAATCTGTTTTTGTTAGATGGTGCTTTTAACAAGAAATCTATTTTGTTTCTCTAAGAGTTAGACAAAAACAAAAAGGGATACATTGCTTTAGTACCAGTGTCAGAGACAGACTGGTGATCTGACCGGGTATGTCAGTTATCAAAATTTTATAAAATCAGATCAGCCTAACGCATCCTAACTAAGGATCCTCATCATTCTCATACCTTGCCAGTCCAATGTATGAAAAAAGTTGTTTGTGTCGGTGCTGTTACTCTGTGGAGAATCTGACTCTGTGAGCACACTTTCAGGGGACTGCTGGGAAGCTTCTGCCTCATACTGGGCCGTGGATCCAGGCTGTCTAGGAAGTTCTGGTTTACCTATTATTTGTGAAATGGCAAACAAAGGCAAAGAGATAAATCAAGCTACATATTCTCCAAAGATAGAGACTATCATACTGTATGTATATGTATATCATTTAGCAGAACCTATTTTGGCAGTATGTATGTATTATAGGCACCTAGGAAACAGCTTAGACTAACAAAATTTTATAGTTTTCATAAGACTTTCAATTCAACTAGGGTTCTCACAATAGGAAGCAACTGTTTTAAGTAAATCTAATAAATTAATATCTTGTTTATTAGAAGAAATATATCAAGTGGTACTTTCTTTAAAAACAAATCAACCCTCTACTTTATAAACAAAATCATCACAGAATCCCTTTACCATAAGTTTTCTTTATGCATTTCAGTATAAAAGCTTTTCAGGAATACCAGTCCATGAAATAAGGAATCCTTTAGTTAAACATACACCTCTTTAAATGACATGTTACTTCACACAGTTATTCTTCATAAGAGAACTTTAAATATAGGTACGTTAATAAATGCTTACTGAATTGAAAAAAAATTTTTTTTTAAATCATCAATATGGTTTAATCAGAAAGCTCATTTAAAAGCTTATTTTTTCCCTAACCTATCTGACAATTGACTAATAACTTTTCTCCTTTAAAGGCTTTACACAAAGGAGATAACATTACCAATATTTTAACTTACTTCAATTAGCTTGAATGAACATGGCCACTCTCACTTTCTAGGACCTTGAGCAAGATTAATGCAATATGGAAATAAAATCCAAATTATTTGGCACTGGAATGTTTTTGTAATAATTCAGAAATAAATTTAAGTAAAATAATGGAAGTCAACTGATCAGAAGCTGGAAAACTGCCTTCCTTCCCTTTTACTCTTTTCCCACATCTGGGGTCAACTCCCAACAAAGTGACCAATTTGAAAATAAGATAGAAATATTGATTTAATAACTGTTTTCTACTTATCTAAAACAAATGATGCCGCTCTAGAGCTACATCAAAACATATATAAAAACATTACTTAATACTTAAAAATGTTCCAACTAGCTGGATATTATTTTCCCACTTTATTTACATCAAGACATGAGAATTTTTTTCAAACTAATCTTGAATATACCATGCATTTATTGTAAAAACAAAGGAGGGCCAATGGAACAAATACACCAAAAGCTATTCATTCCTACCAGCCATAGTTATAGAAAAACCAGGCAGTGAGAAAAATGGATGCTCTAAACTCCATTGTGGCTACTGCAGAGGAGGAGAGAATAAAATAGTCACACATAAAAGAGAATTCCTGACTATTTGCTGTCTTTTCTAGATCCAAGGCCTTGTAAGATGGCTCGAGGACCTGTTCAGAAAATTGCTGGATTATTTAGAAACAGACTGACAAGGGTCTACTCAGATTACTCCCAAAATGACATAACATTCCCAAGATCCTTTGCTCTATATATTATGTTGGCAGGTAGAGATTTGAGAGCCTAAATGGTCAACATTCCATAATATTTGCATGAGTTAAGCCATTAAGTGGAAGAGCGCAGTGAATTGGTAAAGCCCAAATCACACTCTGAAAATTTTCTCATTAAAAATTTATAAAAATAAAAACCGATTGGAAAGTAGGATATTAATGTGCAAAGTTAACAAGCATGGTTACCTTTGTCAAGAAGATAAGCATTCAAAAATACAATTCCTTTGAGGATGTAAGAAAACAAAGTATGTGTTTCATCATTATAAATAATTAGTTTTACCAAATTTAGACAAAATGTCTTGCTGCTCCTCTCGGCTGGAAAACAGAATTTTTGGATTCAGTCCCTTCATATTTAAGTTATCCCATGGTGGCGTCTCAAGACTTGGCCTGTCTCTAGGTTCCACTTCTACTTCAAGATTCACTTGAAATAAATCAGGATATTTCTCTTGAATGTCACATGCATCCAGATCATACCTAAAGGCATTAAGATAATAAGTACACAATAAGAATTTTTAACTTCAAGAAATTTACCAACCATCTTATTATTACACTTACACTCAATAAATAATTTAAATCAAGAATGTGTGTTCTAAACAAGAGAGAAACACTTGTCCTGGCATCCCTTCTCTCTATTTAGATCAAGTATTTTTACCCTAGCTTTCATAAACTTTAAAAAAACTGCAAGGTAAACATACATATTTTATTTGTGCATTCAGAAACATGACTCTGAGAAGGGATCTGTAGACAAAGGGATAGAAGGGGGAACACATATTGAGAAATGAAAGTTATGTAAAATCAAAATAAATCAATAAAAAAAAATGACAGTGATGATAACGATGATGTCATCCAAGTGTACATGGGTCTAAAAGCGCTGGTTGCCTAAGTGTCTAACTTCTTTTGCTTCCAATAAGACTGCACAAAGCTCAGGTTCCTGATACTTTAAAAATTCCTCAGTGATCATGACTGTCATCATATCCAGGGGCTCTCCCTCCAGGAAGCTCTCTATCACCTGGAGGGCTGCAGAAAGAATCTCTATAAATCTGGGAACAAGGTCAGGGAATAAAACTCATCCCTCAGAAAGTTGCCAGGGTGTCATGGTACAGCCTCCTCCCTCAGAATGCAGTCTCAACTGCTCAGTCTCTCTGGCACTCTAAATTGCTGCACTTTTCTGACTATAATTCCACTGAATTGCTTCAGTTATTTTTTCTATTCACTCCTATTTTTTCCTTCCTTCAGATACTTTTCCTGCTTAATTCAGACATTTCCTAAGGAAATTCTAAGTTACTCCCAACAGGGGAGAACTCAAATCACTCACAGTCTAGTATCTCCACAGAAGAAATGTCTGGGAATATATCTGGGAAAATGTGTTTCAAGACCCCTACTGCTCTGGGTGAAGAGCATTAAAATAATAACAATGACTGACATTTATATGGTGCTTCATGTATTCTTATTTGACCCTCACAACATCCCATGAAGTTCATATTCCAACTATTATCATATGCATTTTACAGATATGGAAACTGAGGGCCTGACCTGCTTATGGTACTACCATGATGAACACAGCAAAGTCAGAATTCAAATGTGGATCTCCAGATTCCAAATCAAGTGCTCTGGAAGAACAATCTGAATATATTTGCAAGCCTGATCATTTCACCAACCACCTGGAGGATTTATCAATGTAACTAAAATTTCCTTTATTTTAGTTTAACAGTCCACTTGTCAATTTCCAGGAACCTGAGTAAGAGTACTACAAAACTGAAGTAACCCTCAATTACTTAACTTTGGAATGTTTTTATGAGAATTCAAAAGCTCAAAACAAGGAAGATATCTAATAAACGTCTGAGCCAGGAAAATCTGGAAAGCTGCCCTACTGTTCCTTCTACCACTCTTCCCAGGCCTCCTGCTCAACTTTCCATATGATGATGGAGCTAAAAGCATCGTCTCACTACCATAGCAAAGCACCTCTCTCATTTAAGAAGAGGTGTTCTCCTTCAATCTGCTGTCTGATTTCTACCTTCCCTGGAACAACAGAACTACTTTAGTATGCTCATTTCAGAGGTCTCTCCTTCTAGCTCTTTCTGAGCAACATAACTTATGTGAAAGTGTGTTGGAAACTATGAAAATATAAGATATTATGTTAAAGAGTCAGAAATTGTAATTATGTCAATGAACTTGGGCATAAACAGTAATAGGGACAACAGCAATTCCAAAGTGAGGATGCATATAAAATGTCAAAGCTAAAAGGGCCAGGGGGAGAGCCTCTAACTTTCACCCTTCATTTTACACATGAAGAAATCAAGGTCCAAAAGTTAGGTGATTCATAAGAGGAGAGTTGATAAGTTTTCTGTATAAGGGTCAAAGACCCTATGATGAAATGCTTAAAGTTCATTTATAAATCAAGAGGAGGAGATAGATAGAAAAGGAAGAGAAAGGGACCGAACAAAAAGAGTGAAGGAAGGAAGAAAGTAGAATGATAGAGACAGATAGAAAGATACAGAAAGACAGACAGACACAAAATAAATAAGTCTGAAAGGGGAGGGAGATTCAAATGAAATTAAAGAACCTCTGAATGTTGGGGTCCTGATGGACAAAGTTCCCAGGCAGCTCACTCAGCTGCAGCATGAAGGAAATCCCACATAAGTTCAGAGGCCAGTTCCAGAAGAAACTGGCATAAGACCTTCACCATCACTCATCTCAGGGGTGGAGATAGTCTTTCCCTTCCCTCCTACAGCCCCCATGAAGACTCCTTCCAGGACCAACCCTCAGCCTCTGAACTGCAAAGCCTGTCCTAAGCCCACAGAGATGATGAGGGAACAATGAAAGTCTTATGAGCAGGTTGTACTCATCAATGAGTCCCAACAGTACCCAGCATATTAACATATAACAATCCAGAGGTATTCACTCTTCCTAATATTCTGTCACTGATTGAAACAGAAATCAAAGCAGAGAATCAGGTTTAGAATGACAAAGCTAAAGGGACCTTTAAAATCACCAAGCCCAAATTCTTCATTTCACATGACAACCACAAAGAGAGATCAAAGCTGTAACTACCACCAGCCAAGAGGCTGTATCCTGACAGCAGCAGCTTTTAGTCCCCTGAGAATATTGTAATAAGACAAGGCAAAAGTTCAGTGTGTTGGAATCAAAATTATCCTAGCCTATGAGTATTGCCTTTCAAGGGGGGTGAGTACCTTTTGGAAGACAAGGACAGTGCAATATCTGCACATAAGTCCTTAAATGAGCATTTGGCACAGAAACCCTCCATTGCAATAATGCAAAATAAGAGCAAAAAAACCTTAAAACAACTTAAGAGACATATTAGTTACAGCAGAAACAGTGGGTCTTTATTAACTAAAGTAAATACATTCTCTACATAAATGTCACAGTGGTGAAAATAATAAACTTTACATCACTGTAAATGCCAACCAAGCATCTTCTGAATTTAGGGCATAAAGGAAAGATATTCAGCAACAAAAAATAGAATGAAAGTCCAACAGCAATCATGTATCATGCTTGAGGGATAAAATACTTTATATACAGAATTTCATTTAAATTTCCTAACTATGTCAAGTAGATATCATAGCTATTATCTCCATTTTAGTAATGAGGAAAATGAGACCCAGAAGTTGTAACTTGTCCAAGATCACAGAGCTAGGGAGTGAGTGACGATTTGAATTCATGTCTTTGGGCTTCACATCTGACAATCTTGCCACTCTAAATCCCAGGAGTTTAATTATCTTTAAAAACTTAGAATCCTAAGTATTTAACACAAATTCTTACACAAAGCAGATACTTAAAAACTTTATGAAATGACATAAAATAGAATTCACTAGCTAAAATTTTCACCTTAAGACCCACATTTAAAAATATACTATTGAATAAAAAGAATGATTTCTTTGGATTATAACTATAATTTTATTGGTATGAGGTATTTCAAAATCCCTTAATCAATCAACTGATCCCTCAATCTCTTGCCTCAGTGGGCCCAGTACTTAGGCTGAAATCCAGTTTTGCCGGGCAAATTTATTAATAGCAACTCATTTTTTCCAAATTCTTCATTTTTGTCCTGTATGATTACTGCTTATTCCGGCTTTCCAACTGCACAAATAAAAGAATATATCTAACCTGCTCTCTGTGCCTAAAAGTATTGGGTCACTGTGAGCTATGATTAGCTTCTCTTTTGCTAAGACTCCCTAACCTGTCTATCTAGGTTAGACTGGACTCTATCACAATTACAGTCACACCAATTCTCTCCTCTTATTTCTGCACTTGAGAGTCAGGGAAGGTTTTGCAAAGTCTGAAGCCATCCAGGGCACCAATCTCACAATTCATAAGTCACCACATAGCCACAACATGGGATCTGACATTGCAAATGATATATGCAGAGCAGATTATTCATTTAAAAATGTAAAACAATAAGGTACAGAATGCCGACTGTCAAGACAACAGGAAAGGAGAAAATTTTTAAAGATAAAAAGATCAGGGAAGTATCAGAATAAAAAAGGTGAAAAAGGTCCTGGGAAAAAAGAAGTGATAAAAAAAGAAAATATTAAAGATTGAAAAATCTAATGTAAAAAATTAATCAAAAACTAATTAAAGTTTATCTTGGTTATGCAACATCATATCTATTAGCAGAAGCAGTAAAGAATCTAATTAGACTGGTAAAAGCCAAGGAAAGAACTGACATAAGTTCTCAATTCTCAATAATGGGCAATGATAACAATTTTGCTTAGATTACAAAGCAGATTCCATCCATTGGAGCCTGGTTTTGTCAGGGACAACTAGAATTTCTTAAGCAGCCAATTATAAACCATACTTGACTAACCTGAATAATATGTGGTTCTTAGAATGTTACTATTATTTTACATTGCAATGAAATGGTTCTTGGAATTTTTAATTCATTCATGCAATATTTTCAAATATTTACTCCATCCTAATCTAAATTGCCTACCTAATCTCACCCAGAACAAAGTCATCCCCAAATCCACAACGTCCAACATTAACCTACTTGGCAAACTTCACAGTTGTAGCATTTCGGGGCACAAAGCCTGTGTGGAACTGAATCTGAAACATCTTCATTGAAGCCATCTGGGAATGACAAACAAAAATTTTGTAAACCTAAAGAAAGTATCATATTTTCAGTCCAATAAGCCTCCATCCATTTGCTTCTGTGCTGTGAAAATATCCCAAATAACAGATGACGTGCAAGCTAAAATATTTATTTACACTCTTTAAATTTGAAAAATATAACTGTCACATTTTTATCCAACACAATTAAAATTTACTTATAATCTTTAATCATGCATGTTTGAAAGGCAAAGGACCATGAAAAGACAAAGCAGGATCAAATAAGACAATTCCCATAGCATAGATTCATACATGGCATTTGCTACCAGACAAACTTGGCAAAAACCACAGGCAGAATTAGCACTCCAAATATGAGAATTGATCACTTAATCAATGCCTATTATTTGACCAAAGCTTCATTCACCATCCATTCTCTGAGGGATTCAAGAGTTCCCACTCAGGCCACACTCTATTTCCCCTCTCCCTGATAATAACACTACCCACTCTTGTGTTTTTAGGATCTATCTTCCTCTAAGTAGTCCAAACTGAAATGAAAAGTGACTTTCATACTTCAATCAATTTTAATAGAAAGTTAGTAGAAGTTTTTGAATTTAGTAGTAAAACAACGAGTTTATTCGTGATTTTGGATTCTTCACAGGTCTGGTGGTTTTACCTCACTAGCACTGGAAAAAATTCCTATAAAAGTAAGTAAATTCTAAGTGAAATACTACTTGCTAATTCCAAATGATGTGTTGACATACACAGATGATCAGAAAAACAGAAGAATTCAAAAATAAGTGATACTGACATGGCAGTTAAAGTTTGCAAAAGATGTTAGAGAGATCTCCTTCGGGCATCAAAACCATCTTGTGAGGCAGCGACTACAGTATTACTCTCGTTTTAGAGATGAAACAACTAAGGTTCAGCAAGACTGAGCTGTCTTCATCAGAGATAACTGTGAGAAGCTGAACTTGGATCTAGATCTGCTATCTACAGGTGTATCACTCTAGCCATCAGCCCTGAAGTCAGGAGGACTGAATTCAAATCTGGTCTCAGACACTTAACACTTCCTAACTGTGTGACCCTGGGAAAGTCAGTTAACTGCAATCGCCCCAGCAAAAATAAATAAATAAAGTTTGAGAAAATGATTAAAAAAATAAAACAGTACCCTCTATGATCATGTATATTTGCTAACAAGGATTTTTGTTCACTTAAAATATATATTAAAAAAAAAAAAAAAAAAAAGATTGTGCCCCAAGAGAGAGGTGGATGAACTGAAGTGGCCTGCAAGGATGGGTTGACCACTTCCATTGATGGTGTCTCCAAATAGCTACAAGTACTTCTAGTGAGGGGAAGGCACATAAAAGTCTTAAAAATCAACCATAATCCAACAAAAGCCTATTTTTATGAAAGTTGGCCAGAAAATGAGGGGTATTCTATCCTAGAATACTTGAAGCTGAAAAAATGACCCAAGCATTTAAGTATCTGGGGTTTTTTTACATTTGAAAATCTCTGGTTGCCATTAAATGAAAGGCCAGATACCAATGAACCCCATGTTCCAACTTCATTCAAGTTACTAAATGGTACTAAGACACCAGCTTTTATTGTATCAGTACAGTAATTCACAATTCTATAGTATTTTAAGGATTATAAAGCTTTTTCCTCATAACAACCTCACAGCTATCCTGCCTATAACTAGTATAGCCTGTATACTTTTGTTTGCTGGCACTCTCCCCTTTAGATTGTGAACGCCTGAAAGACAAGGACTGTCCTTTATCACCTAATATATATTTAATGCATAGTATATATTTAATAAATGCCTATTTGACTAAGAACATCATGCCTGCCCTCAGAGAACTCACATTTTAATGCAGGAAACAACATGTGAAAAATTAGGTATACATATATAGGTATATTATTATTATTAGGTATACATATATGTATATATACATATATATACATATATACAAAAATTAGGTATATATATATAAAAATAAGATACACAGAAAATAGATTGAAGGCAATCACTCTGAGAGGAGAAAACAGTATCAGGAGCGGGAAAAAAGAGAAAGAACTCCTGAAGAAAGTAGGATTGAATTTATGTCTCAAGAAAAGGCAGAGAGATTAAAAGGTGACAATGAGGGGATAAAGCATGGAAGAGAGAGGAGAGACTTGAGGCTGAAAAACCAATTAGGAAGTGGGTGCAAAAGACCAAGCAAAAGGCGACAAGAGTCTAAATCTAGACGAGGGCTGAGTGAATGGCTAGAAGGGGTCATATATGAGACACAGTAGAGATCAAAATGACACAACAAACTACATGAGTTTGAATGAGGAGTGACCCTTGGCAATTAAGGAGAAGTTCCAAAGAGAGTAGAAGAGAGAGACAAAGACAATGAGTTCTGCCGTGGACACAGAGAATGAGAGATGTCTACAAGACACTGAAAATATCCATAAAGCAAATGGTGGCATGAATCTGTAACACAGGACACAAGAAAAAGACCAGGACTAGAAAGATCAATGTAGGAATTATATGCATAAGAACATTTATTAAACTTAGGGTAGCTCAGCAAGAGAGGACAGAACAGGAGCTCTTTTTTGTGTCATGCTCTTTCTCTCTCTCCCTCACAAGTCCGGTAAAGCCTATGGACAACCTCTTAGAATAACACTTTTAAATGCATAGGTTTACAAAACAAGCCAGATATACTAAAACAGCTACCAAAATTTTTTTTCAATTAACAGATGAGTGAGGGAAGTGTGGGAAATGTCTAAATGGTGTGACATGTGCAAGAAGGGAGTATGTGGCCTTGATTTTTCTGGTGAACTACGAGGCCAAATGCTCAAGCTGAGAGGATGGGGAGAGAAGGTCCCGGGGGGCCGGAGGAAAGGCCAAGAAGTATGCCCATGGGAAGTGGGGGAGCAACTCAGTTGGGGAAATAAAGAGTATGTGCCTTATTGCCAGTAGGACCCAGCTAAGGCTGGCTAATGTTCACAGGGCACTTTCCCAGGTCCCCACAGCAACACATGAAAAGAAGTGGAGGAAGCAGGACTGGACAGAGTACATGAGGACAAGGTGTTGGAGAGGGAAGTTATGTTTCCCCGGGAATGCTCCATGAGCTCCCTCTTAAAGCCCTACATTGGGATTGTCCAACATTTAGTTATTCCAGCCTACAGGACCATTCCTCTTTAGGACAGGACCTTAAACACATGCCCAGAAACAGAAAGTAAATGAGCCAAAGAATATGGCATTTTGTACAACAGCTATCATAGAAATCCTCCAGGGTGCCAAAGTGCACTGAGAGCTGGATGGGGAGTCAGGAAGACCTCAATTCAGATTCAACCTCCAACATTTATTGGGTAAGTAACCCTGGGAAAGTCTGAGTGCCTCAGTTTCCTCATCTGTAAAAGGAAGCAATAGAAGAACCTGTCTCTCAAGAGTTTTTGGTGAGGATAAAATGAGAAAATGTTTGTAAAGCATTTTGCAAACTTTAAAGCACTATATACATACTATTACTGATATTTCTATATGACCGTGACCCTCACTTAGGCTCCATCATCTTCTGTCTATACTATTACAAAAACTTCTTAATTTGCCTTCCTGACTGAAATCATTCTCTTCTTCAAATCATTTGTTTTATTAATGCCTGCCAAATTAATATTCTAAGAGATAGAAATGATCATGTCCCTTCCATATTCAAAACTTTTCAATAGCTCCCTATTGCATGTAGGATAAAATATAAAATCTTCACCCTGACTTTCAGAGTTGTCCACAATCAGGCTGCCAAACCCTTTGCAGACTGATTTCATATTTCTAGCCTCTCTGTAGACTCTATTTCTACAAAGAGTCTATGTGGTCTATTGCCTTATTTTTAAGGCAAAGCAGCCTCCTGCCCAGTCTCCAAAATTTTATCTTTCTGTGTCTACAAAGACCCTGGTGGCACTTCTTTCTTCACCACAATTCTGAGGTTTCTTCAGGGTTTAGAGCCTAAGTGAAGTCATTCCCAAACCAAATGCAAGCTACCTAGCCATCTCTTAACAATGAACTTCCCCACTCTGCCCCTTAGTACATTCTCCTTCTAAACTGCTTTGTATTTACTAAGCGGCATACATGTGGTAAGCTCCATGAGGGTACAGGTTCATTTTTGTCCTTGTCTCCTGTCTTACACATTGCTTGGCATACTACTAAACAAAGATTTTTCAAACTGAACTGAATCCTCAATGTTCTCAAGTTACTTCATTTAGGTATTTTTGATCTCCCCAACACTATGTTTATCTGTTTCTTTTTCTTTTGATAATATGTCTGAAACAACGGATAGAATACTTGGTCTAGAGTCCAGAAAGACTCATAGTTTTGAATTTGAATTCTGGCCTCAGATACTTCCTAGCTGTTTGACTCTGGGAAAGTCACTTAACCCTATTTGTCTCAGCTTCCTCTTCTGTAAAATGAGTTGGGAAAGGAAATGGCAAACCTCTCCAGTATTTTTGCCAAGAAAACTCCAAATGGGATCATGTAGAGTCAGACATGATTGAAAACCAACTGACAGCAATGATACAATTAAATGTAAATATAAAAAAATGATACTCTTAGAATAATTAGCCAATACTAACAAATATGACAGAAGAAATGAATGATTAACATATGACAAGTTGCAGAAAAGATATTACCTAAGTTATTACCTTAGCTTGCAATCTTCCTCCTAGAGTCGATCTTGCATGATAAATTACAATGAGTACATCACCTTGGACTGTTATGCCTAATGGAATGACTGCTTTTCCATCCTCAGTTTTAAAATCCCTAAACAACAGAATAACAGATGAATTGTTTCCTTAAGTTTATTTTGCATACAAATAAATATTTTTCTATACATAGGATGCTCATCTTGAAGCTAAACTTACAATCTAACCAAAAATAATCCTACTTAAAAGATATGAGAAATGCCTCTTTCAATTTAAGTATAGCAGCTTTTTGTGGTGGCAAAGAATTGGAAAATGAGTTCATGCCCATCAATTAGGGAATGGATGAATAAGTTATGATATATGAAAGTAATGTTCTATAAAATTTTCTATTGTTCTAAAAAAATTGGTGAACAAGCTGATTTCAGAAAGGCCTGGAAAGATTCATACAAACTGATGCTGAGCAAAACAACCAGAATCAGGAAAACATTGTACACAGTAACAAGATTGTACAACAAGATCAAAAAAGACTTGGTTCTTCTTAGAGGTTCAATGATCCAAGGCAATCCCAATAAACTTTGGATAGAAAATACTATCTGCATCCAAAAAGAGAACTATTAAGATTGAATGTAAAATAACACATGCTATGTTCACTTTTTTCTCCTTCTCTCATAGTTTTCCTTTTTATTTTGATTTTTTTCTCTCCCAAGTAGATTCATAAAGAAATATTAAAAAAAAATAAATTTGTCAATAAAATTTGACTTCAGTCAATGTGGATGAATGACTATAAAAATAGCAATTGTTTGCAGACTCTGAATTTCTTAATCTGATGAATTATTTAATTTATTTTACCTTATATAACTATACCTTATGTAAACAAATCTCAGAGCATTTTATTTATTCAAAAACAGTATACCTCCATCGGAATGGGTTTGTTCATCTTACAAATGCTCAATAAGTAATGGACACAAAAGTAATTCTAATAATAAATTAACAGGTGCTCCACCCTAGAATTATCAACACAAAAATGCTAACAAAGCAAGTACAAGGGACATACTATTCTGAACTTACTTCATTTTATCATACTCCTGAGATGTAGTGGTTACTCGTTCATCTCCCACATAGACTTCACAAAAGGGTCTACAGCCATTTCTCTGCTTGCTGAACAGGGGCACTGGTGTCATCACCACTGCTTTAATAAGGATTGGTTTACTATGAGGGATAATAGGCTCTTCTGCCATCATGTCACACATGTACTCTATATACCTAGAAAACCAAAGAGCAACAAACATAAAGTCAACTTTGTGGACCAGTTTACACAGTAAAGTGAATGCACACCACAACATAATCACTTAGCTCAAATTATATGCACAAAGATATAGTAAATCAATTACTTTTTGAAAAACTATAATAAAGTTCCAATGACATCATTTCAAACATTTAAATATATATATATGATCACTCTTGATTCAGAAACAAAGCCTGTAAGGCAACAAAACCAACTCCACTACTAGAGTCAAATGTTAGTTGTAAATGGGCGATCTCTGTCCTATGAAATGAGAGGTGAGTGGGAGAGATCTATGAACACAGATAGACACGGGAAAGAGAAAGAGAGATAAAAATAAAGAAAGAATGCTTTCACCCTGGTATTTGCAGTCTAGAAATGTTTCCCAATCCTTAACTTGTAATAGTTAAGAGAATTAAAACATACTGACAAGCTGTGGTCATCAATTAACCAATATTTACTAAGGAGTTGCTATAGCCGTGACAATATAGAGGGATGTAGTTAATATGGTACCTATCTTGAAGGAGCTCACAATCTAGCTGGGAAGAACACAAATACATGTGAAGAATTACTTAATAACGAAAAGTCAGCATTCCCTAAATATAAAAGAAACAAAGATGACGAGTGCTACAAGAGTTCAGGAGAGAGATTTCCCTTAGCTATATATATATATATATACATACACATACATACATACATATACATATATACACACACATACATATATATATTAGAAATATTTTGTGAAGAATGAGGTTGTTTTCATTAGATTAAAGGGAAGTTAAGACATTAGTAATTCTGCTTTGACAACAATTTTCATTCAGTTTCAGATAACATTTTGATTAACTAACTTGGAGCCAGAAAGACATGGCTTTGAAATCAGTCTGGGACACTAGCTGTATGACTATACACATAACCTAACAAGTGTTGGTTTCTTCACCTATAAAATGAAGACGACAGTACCTATCACATAATATTTGTGATCAAATGACAGAATTTATAGAAAGCCCTTGCAAATTTTAAAGTGCTATATAAATACTGATTATCATAATCAAAATCATCAACTACAACAAATGGGCAATGGGAAGGACCAGAGCTAATTAGGAAGAAAAAGGATGGAACATATGAAACCTGGGACAACAGCCCCTGATCCAAGGCATAGGGATAGTGACAACATCCCTCACTCAGTTGGTGTGAGGAGCTCCTGATGAAAAACGTCTTCTATTAATGCAAATCAGAAACTTCTCTGCAACTTGTAGTTTTTTAAAAGTGTCCAGGGCTCCCCAATTAATAAATGATCAAAGGATATGAACAGACAATTTTTAAATGATGAAATTAAAGCCATTTATAGTGACATAAAAAATGCTCTACATCACTATTGATTAAAGAAATGCAAATTAAAACAATTCTGAGGTACCATTTTATACCTCTCGGATTGGCTAAAATAACAGGAAAAGATGATGATAAATGTTGGAGGGGATGTGGGGAAAACGGACTCACTAATGTACTGTTGGTGAAATTATGAAATGACCCAACCATTCTGGAGAACAATTCGGAATTATGCCCAAAGGGCTAACAAGCTGTGCATACCCTTTGATCTAGTGCCATTACTGAGAATCTGTATCCCAAGGAAAGAAAACTACCCACATTTGCAAAAATGTTTGTAGCAGCTCTTTTTGTGCTGACAAAGAATTGGAAAATACATAGATGCCCATCAATTGGAGAATGAAGGTACTAGAATATTATTGTTCTATACAAAATGATGAACAAGCCGATGATAGAAAGACCTGGAAAGATTTACACAAACTGATGCTAAGCAAAACAAGCAGAATCAGGATAACATTGTATACAATAATAGCAAGATTGTGCGATGATCAACTAAGACTTAATTTTTCTTAGTGATTCAATGATCCAAAGCAATCCCAATAAACTTTGGATAGAAAACGCCATCTGTATCCAGAGAGAGAACTAAGGAGACTGAATGTAAATCAACACATACTATGTTCACTTTTTTTTCCTTCTTTCATGGTTTTCCCTTTTATTCTGATTTTTTTCTCTTTATATGATTCATAAAGAAATGTGCAATGTCAAATTGGCTAAGATGGCAGGAAAAGATAATGATGAATGTTGGAGAGGATGTGGGAAAACTGGGACACTGATACAATGTTGGTGGAACTGTGAACAGATCCAACCATTCTGGAGAGCAGTTTGGAACTATGCTCAAAAAAGTTATCCAACTGTGCATACCCTTTGACCCAGCAGTATTACTGGACTTATATCCCAAAGAGATTTTTAAAGGAGGGAAAGAGATCCACATGTGCAAAAATGCTTGTAGCAGCCCTTTTCGTAGTGGAAAGAAACTGGAAATTGAATGGATGCCCATCAGTTGGACGATGGCTGAATAAATTATGGGATATGAATGTTATGGAATATTATTGTTCTGTAAGAAATATCAGCAGGATGATTTCAGAGAAGCCTGGAGAGACCTACATGAACTGATGCTGAGTGAAATGAGCAGAACCAGATCATCATTATACACAGCAACCACAAGACTATAAAATGATCAATTCTAATGGATGTGGCTCTCTTCAACAATGAGATGATTCAAATCAGTTCCAATTGTTCAGTGACAAAGAGAGCCATCTACAGGACTGAGTGTAGAACACAACACAACATTTTCATTCTTTCTGTTGATGTTTGTTTGCATTTTGTTTTCCTTCCCAGGTTTTTTTTTCTTTCTAAATCGATTTTTCTTGTTCAGCAAGATAACTGTATAAATATGTATACATATATTGGATTTAACATATATTTTAATATATTTAACATGTATTGGACTACCTGACATCTAGGGTAGGGGAGAAGGAGGAAAAAATTTGGAACAGAAAGTTTTGCAAGGGTCAATATTGAAAAATTACCCATGCATATGCTTTGTAAATAAAAAGCTTTATTTTAAAAAAAGGAAAAAAAAATAAAGAAACGTATATTTTTAAAAATTAATGATCATGTATAAGCAAAAAAAAAAAAAAAAATTTGATTGTCTAGAGCTTTGAGACTTGGAATAACTTGGACAGGTCACCTAGGTCACCAGGACATGTCAGAGGCAGATCTCTGAAGCCAGTTCCGCGGTCAACTCCCTCTTTCCCTACTCTCCAATCTGTGTAAATCTCTCCAATATCTACCTTCTTTCTCTCCTCTGACTTTCACAACCCTGGTTCAAGCTCTTTTCACCTCATACCCAGACTACACTTAAGAGCCCCATGAGTTTGGCTGCCTCAGGCTCTGCCCACACCAATCTGTCAGCCACCAAAGTGATTTTCTTAAAGCACAAGTGCATCCCCTCTGCAATAAGTTCCAGAGATTCTCTCTTACCTACAGGATCAAATATAAAATCCTGCTTGGTGTTCAAAGCTCTTCTTTACCCAGTCATACCTTCTTCCCCAACCTTTCTAGTCTTCTTAACTCTAGTCTAGTCTTAATTTCCCCAATCCCACCCTGGTATTCCAGCCTCAAGACTGTTCTATGCAATTTGGAACTATGCTCAAAAAATTATCAAACTGTGCATACCCTTTGACCCAGCAGTGTTACTACTGGGCTTATACCCCAAAGAGATACTAAAGAAGGGAAAGGGACCTGTATGTGCCAAAATATTTGTGGCAGCCCTGTTTGTAGTGGCCAGAAACTGGAAACTGAATGGATGCCCATCAGTTGGAGAATGGCTGAATAAATTGTGGTATATGAATATTATGGAATATTACTGTTCTGTAAGAAATGACCAACAGGATAATTTCAGAAAGGCCTGGAGAGACTTACACGAACTGATGCTGAGTGAAATGAGCAGGACCAGGAGATCATTATATACTTCAACAACAATACTATATGATGACCAGTTCTGATGGACCAGGCCATCCTCAGCAACGAGATCAACCAAATCATTTCTAATGGAGCAGTAAAGAACTGAACCAGCTATGCCAGAAAAAGAACTCTGGGAGATGACTAAAAACCATTACATTGAATTCCCAATCCCTATATTTATGCACACCTGCATTTTTGATTTCCTTCACAAGCTAATTGTACAATATTTCAGAGTCTGATTCTTTTTGTACAGCAAAATAACGTTTTGGTCATGTATACTTATTGTGTATCTAATTTATATTTTAATATATTTAATATCTACTGGTCATCCTGCCATCTAGGGGAGGGGGTGGGGGGGTAAGAGGTGAAAAATTGGAACAAGAGGTTTGGCAATTGTTAATGCTGTAAAGTTACCCATGCATATATCCTGTAAATAAAAGGCTATTAAATTAAAAAAAAAAAAAAAAAAAGAAAGAAATGACCAGCAGAATGAATACAGAGAGGATTGGTGAGACTTACATGAACTGATGCTGAGTGAAACGAGCAGAACCAGGAGATTATATACCTTAACAACAATACTGTATGAGGATGTATTCTGATGGAAGTGATTTCTTAGACAAAGAGAAGATCTAACTCAGTTTCAATTGATCAAGGATGGACAGAAGCAGCTACACCCAAAGAAAGAACACTAGGAAATGAATGTAAACTGCTTGCATTTTTGTTTTTCTTCCCAGGTTATTTATACCTTCTAAATCCAATTCTCCCTGAGCAACAAGAGAACTGTTTGGTTCTGCACACATATATTGTATCCAAGATCTACTATAACCTATTTAACATATATAGGACTGCTTGTCATCTGGAGGAGGGGGTGGAGGGAGGGAGGAGAAAAATCAGAACAGAAGTGAGTGCAAGGGATAATGTCGTAAAAAATTACCCTGGCATGGGTTCTGTCAATAAAAAGTTATTAAAAAAAAAAAAAAAAAAAAAGACTGTTCTATGAATAAAGCCGTATCTCTCAGCTCAAGGCATGTTCTGTAGCTGTCCCCCAGGCCTGGAATACCTTCCTTCCTCATCTCTATCTCTTGGCTTCTTTGATTACCTTCAAGTCCCAGGTAAAATAACACCTTTTACAGCCTTTCTTAATCCCTCTTAATTCCAGTATAATTTTCAATTATATGATTCTTAGCCAGTAATTGATATAAATACATTACAGCACATTTTAAATACCAAGGTGGCATGTCCCTAAACAAAAACAGAAAGGCAAAAGAAAAACTGTGTGTGGTTGGGGTAGAGGCAGGGTGTGGAAGTGAAGATAGCACACAGCAGAAATTCCAGGGCATGCTATAAATCATAATGACAGGATGGATACAAATTAATAATCAACCTTTAATAATTCTTAATGAGCATAACACTTTTAAAACTGGATTTTTAAAATGAAAACGATTTTTTTAAAAAAAACTTTTAGCTTTAAATTAATACTATGCTAAAATTCATGGATGTTATCAATATTCTATCTCCAGCTCATACCTTCTTCATGAGGTATCCCTGCACTTTCTTGATCTCCCTTTCCACACTTCCTAGACACATACATATATTTTCAGCTGGGAAGAAAGGGAGAGGAGTGGGGAGTGAAGAGGGAGAGAAGATAGAAGTCAAGTTTTTCTAACCACTGGCAAACATCTTTTTGGAATTAATCTGGACCTCACTTCCTCACTTATAAAACAGAAATATTCTTGTCCTACCCATTTTACAGGGTTGTTATAAGGAACTAATCCCACTGTCCACATCTCTGTCTACACACACACTTCTCTCCCCTGTTTTTTTCTTCTTCCTCTTTCTCTTTTTTTCTTTCCTTTCTTCTCTCTCTTACATAGTATATTCCTTCAAAACTGAGTTCAAATATCACTACCACCATAAAGTTTTCCTTAATACTATAATTTATAAGTGATACCTCTCTCCGAATCTCTCCAAACATTTATTTGGACCCTTCTAAGTTATACCAGAATCCTATTTCAAGTATCTGTGTGTTTCCTTTTACCTATTCATTTTACACCCCTAGTCCCAAGCCATATACCCAGAACACCATAAGTACTTAGCATTTATTTGATGAGTGAATTTGAACTGCACTGGCAAAAAAGCTCTGATTATTATCATTTCTAATTATTCATATACTCAACTTAGAAGAGTGCTATAAATAATTCATAACAGCCTATTCGATATCTCTGGTACATTTTCTTATCCATGTTTTCAATATTTAGAATCTAGATCAATCCAAGGAAAAAGATTAGGCAAGACATAAGGACTGGATTTGGACTCAGAGGACTTTGGTCTGATCTCTGGATCTGTTGTCTGTGGAATTTTGGAATTCTGAGCCAGTTTCCTCTTCTGGAAAATGAAGAGATTGGACTACATCAGTCTGAATCATAGACCCTATGGGGCCAACATGTATAGCTAAATCAGATCAAAAGATAATTGGGAAATATTTACAAAAAACAGATTTGTGGTTTTCTAAGTGAATATGTGCTTTCAAAGATCTGTTTCTAATACTATTTTATATATATATATAAACCTTATTTCAGCTTTAAGTCTATGATCTTATGATATCTGGGAAAGAAATTGCAAAGATGGAAGCAGGAGACTTTGGTAATGATAACAAGATATGATAAGTGAAGAATGACTAAAAAAAAGGATTCAGCATTATAAATATGGAAGATAGGGTAAAAATATTACCTTAAATAGAAACACTGAAGTTAAGGAAAAGAGTAAGTTTAGGGGGAAAGATGACATGATTACGTTTAGACATGGTGAGCCTAATGTACCAGTAGAATATAATAGCAGATGTGTTCTATAGGCAGGCAGAGATAGATGTCTAATACTCAAAAAATGTAACCAAGGCTACAAGAATAGATGTGATACAATGTCTTACTTAGCCCAGGCACAGGAATTTATGACATACCAAATTTCTCACAATCCTAAATTTCAGAACTATTAGACAGAATGGATAATCTTTAGGTGAACACCCAAAAGGCTAGAAAGTCATCAACAAGCACTGTGTCCCACAAAGGTCAAGAGACTTTGCTGCTTAACATTTTCACCAGTGACCTTAAGAATCAAAAGCACTCTCAATAAATTCATGACCACTTCCAATCAAAGATATTTGATCAATATTGGTGACAAAAGCTATGGAAATGCAAATATGATAGATTCCAGGAATGATGACAGGTGTAGAGTGAAGAAAGGCTTAGGTTCCTACAAAATTTCTGATGGCTTGGTCATCACCATAACTACAAATTCCTATTTTATGGGACTACTTGTATAAACTACAAATCGAACACAAAATTGCCTCATATTATATAGCAAATGGAGCTTTCTTTAACTGGTTAGCTTAATGATTTCACATGCAAGAATGAATTTAATTCTGAAACAAAACAAGTCATAGACTTTTGCAACTAAATTCTCAAATTGCCATTTCCTAGTTTTTAAATATACATTTAGAATACAGCACATTAAGGCCAAATCATCACTAGATTAATTACAATTAACTGCATCAGATAAAATCATTCATCTTGAAAACATGTTGTAATTAAGACCTAGGATCTAATGAGCATTTGTGCTACCCCAAGCACTGAAGCAACTAAACAATGAAGCAAAGTTGAACTGTACCTTTTATGAGATGGCCAGATGCCAGGTGGACAGCGCTTCATACTAAACATATAAACTGCAGCCTCAGCAGTGGTGAAAAGACGACAGAAACATAAAAAGGAGCAAACAACAACTGCTGATGCTGCTCTTCCATCCTAAAATAAATTATTAAGAATATTGTATTTATACTGTCAACTAATCATTTACCATCATGGTGGGAGATACTGTGACACAAATAATTCATCCTCTTATTTAAAAAAAAAAAAAAAAAGATTAAAATGATCTAGAATAACTCTAAAGACAATTTCTTAAACCCATTTATGGATTTCTTTGACATATATCAATAAAGAAAAATAGCATTTCCTCAACCAATTCCAAATACCACTCAAGTTTATCCATTCATTACAGTACTCTATGAGCTCCCTGCCTTTGTCTAATAAAGGTCTACAAATATCTGAAAAACAGCTCTTTTCAATTTTTAGTCCTAAAAATGTAAAACTGATATGATTATCACTTTATTTTTTATTTCTTTTATCTTAACACAAATATTAAAAAGTAGCCAAAAATCTATTGATTCTGGCTTTACCTTACTCCATAAGCAGATACTTTAAAAGAGCAGTTTAGTTATGCAACAGGAAGACCAAAAAGATAGTTCTTTGTTGACCACAAAATTATCAAATACTAACATACTATTTACAGAAGTGTCAAGAATCTGCTGGAATCCTGATAGCATAGTTCAATGTTATAAGAGTCTATAGGGACAATCTATAAGGCAGGAGACTAGACCCTGTAGTTCATCCACATTTAACACACTAAGTACATAGATTATAAGTCTGTATTCCGATGCCGACTTCTGAATATATAAACCCAGATAACAAGGAAACCCTAACCTTCAGTGACTTTAAATTTAAGGCTTTCGGGGCTTTCCCCTTCACTACTTAAAACACAGACTTAAGTAGGATGTTTGTAAGTGTGTTTGTGAACATGCACATAGGAATTGGGGTGGAGGAATAGGAATAGATCACAATCTACTATAGTCTTCTTTTCTTTAGTCATCACATTTGGGAAATTTTACTTCCTTACTCCTAGGACTCTTTACTACTTTCCTATACTCCCTCTGTTTTGTAATGTGCTGTATTTGTCTCTTCAGAATCAGATTCTTCTCTGTCTTCCAAGGTGAAAATTGACTGATCTGCTTTATACTAATGTGCCCATGAGAGAAGAGGTAATAATAGTAGTTCTTTAGGATTTTCCTGTCAATTCCTTTGCCACATGTTCACATGGAACAAGGACTTTCTAAAGAAAATTATATCTTTTTCTACTGCAAAATAATAAATAAGATAAACTAATTAAAATGTAAACATATATAATACAATAAAAATATAGATGAAGTTGGCATAAAAGTTGTAGTACCAATATACATGTATATATACTTTGTCCAAGTGGCCATATATTCTATTACCAGGGTTTAAGGGCCATAGTTTTTTTGTCCTACTGCCCATCATCTTTCCCAATTTGTAGAGCTATATTTTAAAGTTATAAATTTACTGACCCTTTTCCAAGGAAAAATACAACACAAATGCCACTTTGGACCAACTACTCCCAAATCATTTTCTGGGCCTCACCAAAAATAGGAAACAATGACTAAACATCCACCTCATGTAAATGGCTAACAAAAACTTAAAAAGAATCATCACATTTCTGTAGTTACTAAGGATCTCTCATCAAGTATCATATATCAATAAAGACAGCCACTTCCTTCTTCATACTCAATCATAAAACCAAGTTGAAACAGAGTCCACTTGTTCATCTACTACCTTTCCTAAAATCCCTCAAAGAAAAAGTCACTTGACCAACCTTTCCTATTGACTATTTTTTGGATCATACTATCTCTATGCAATCAGAAATGGACTTGATGAAAAATTGAAAATTATAATTAAACTCTTACTTACAATGCAATGCACAATGCAAACATTTTTGTGATCTTGTTTTAGCCATAAATGCATATTCTTGCAGATATTATAAAGGTTTTGAAGGTTTGGTGCACGTCTTGCTGGCCAACCACATTCTGAAACCTAAAGGGGAAATGTTGGAGAATCATAAGTTTTTTCTTATCATCAAAGCATTTTCATCATTTTCAATTTTCCCTATTATCAATTTTTGCAAATATAAAAGCAATGTATACAGAAGAAAATCTGTATAGCTTGAAAAAAAAAATTTATTAAAGAGACAAAAGTAGAAAAGTAGGCAAGCTAATTCATTGTTAGCAAAGTTCCGAATCTGTTCAACTGCTTGGGGGGAAATTTTTGAATTATGTGTTGAAAGAGAAATATCTACATCCTCTGACCCAATAATCCCAACTAAGGCTTATAATGTTTTTTTAATAGCTTTTTATTTACAAGTTATATGTATGGGTAATTTTACAGCACTGACAATTGCCAAACCTTTTGTTCCAATTTTTCCCCTCCTCCCCACCCCCTCCCCTAGATGGCAGGATGACCAGTAGATGTTAAATATATTAAAGTATAAATTAGATACACAATAAGTATACATGACCAAACTGTTATTTTGCTGTACAAAAAGAATCTGAAATATTGTACAATTAGCCTGTGAAGGAAATCCAAAATGCAGACGGGCAAAAATATAGGGATTGGGAATTCAATGTAATGGTTCTTAGTCATCTCCCAGAGTTCTTTCGCTGGGCGTAGCTGGTTCAGTTCATTACTGCTCCATTGGAACTGATTTGGTTCATCTCATTGCTGGAGATGGCCAGATCCATCAGAATTGGTCATCATATAGTATTGTTGTTGAAATATATAATGCTCTCCTGACCCTACTCGTTTCCTAAGGCTTATAATTTGAAGAGAATTCTTAATGATTTTAGTGTGCCATGGATCTCTTTGATGTTTATGATATCTATAGCTAACTGTTTTCTCAGAAATATATTTTTTAAATTCATAAAATGATTAAGATTACAAAGGAAACCATTAATATTGTAATATAGGTATTAAAATATTAAAAAAAAAAAAAAAAAAGTCCACAGGCTTCAAAGTTAAGAACCCCTGCCATAAGGAGAGGAAAAAGTCTATTCGTACAAAAATATCCATAGCAATAAGATGTGAAATGATTTTAAAAATTAATTATCAAACATCCATTATATACTAGGAAGTAGTTGGGTAGCTCAATGGATAGAGCACTGGACCTAGTGTCAAGGAAGATTCAAATTCAAATCAAAACTGGACTCAGACACTTTGTAGCTGTGTGATCTTGGGGAAATCACTTTACTCTGTTTTGCTTTGGAGGCAGTGAAATACCTGGGAATTAACAGATTCATTTTCCTGATTTCAAATCTGACCTCAAATACTTCTTCCTAGCTGGGTGACTCTGGGTAGGTCACTTTACTCTGTTTGCCTCAGTTTCCTAATCTATAAAATGAGCTGGAGAAGAAAATGGCAAATCACTTCACTGTCTTTGCTAAGAAAACCCCAAATGGGGTCACCAAGAGTTGGCCACAACTGAAAACAACTGAACAACAACAAAAAGTTACTAGGTACTGTACTAGACACACCCACACACATACATACATATACACACACATACACACACACACACACACACACAATATGATACCTATTTCCAAGATATTTACACTGTAATGGGGATGGTAACAAGGACATACATGTTAATCAAAATAAATACAAAGTAGTCTGAGAGGGAGAATACTACCAGTTGAGGGAATAAGAAAAGATCTCATATAAAAGTAATTCCTGAGATGCATCTTCAAGAAAGAATAGGATGAGGGGCAGCTAGGTGGCACAGTGGAGAGCCCCAACCCTGAAGTCAGGAGGACCCGAGTTCAAATCTGACCTTAGACACTTAACACTTCCTAGCTGTGTGACCCTGGGCAAGTCATTAACCCCAACTATGGAAGGGAGGAAGGAAGGAAAGAAGGTGGGAGGGAGGGAAGGAGGAAGGGAAGGATTCTGAAGAGGGAATACATGGGAAGACCATTGGTGCGAAGGCATGCAGATGAGAAATTGCATGTCACATGTGAGAAACAGAGAGAAGTTTAGCTAGACTTGGAATAATAGGCAATGCAGTTAGAAGGACAGCTTGAAGCACAATTATGAAATAGAGGATTTGATTCTAGAAGTCATAAGAAGTTGGCAGACTCTTCTGAGAGGAAAGTGACCTGGTGAGATCTGCATTTAAGGAAAATCACTTTGGTATCCATGTGGAGGGTAGATAGTTGTTAAGGCAAAGAAACAAGAGCCTGAAACAAGGAGGTATCTCTGTCAGCAGAGATAAGGCTCTTGATGTGGGATGTCTCACTGGAAGCGGCAAGGGAGGCCATTAAATGGCTACGGGAGTCCTGGGTAGAGCCAAGATTACCAACCTGGCAGACTCAAAGTATGGTGGTACTTCAGACAGAAACGTAAGAAATCTTAGAAAGGGGGTGGGTTTGGGGATAGATTTTGTATATATCAAGCCACAGATGTCTCCAGGACATGTGAGACTGAAGTTCCAGGGAGACAGTATCAAATGGGGCACATGGAGGTGGAGATCTTAAACACGATCATGAAGGATAAAGGTCACAAGCAGAAGGACTGGACTTGGCAAGGAAAAGGGCCATTTCCCTGTTAGAAACTGGAGAAAGGGAACAGAAAAAAGAAGAAAAAGAATAGCTCACATCATATGGCCTCAGTTTTCCCTCTTAAAGTTTGAGGAGAAAAGAGAGGAGCAAAAAATATGTGTCCAATAATTGAGAAACAGCTAACTAACCATGGTATAAAAATGTAACGGTAATACCAGTGCCTCATAAAGAATGATAACTATTAGGGGAATTATATCCCATTAGAAGAAGATGGATCCAAAAAAAAAAGAAAAATTTCAATACAAATCAGCTCTTTTCACTATAAATATATAGGCCAAAATGAATTCTCTTAGTTTTCTGTAATTTTTATTGATATAGAACAATAAACCTACATACTGGAAAAAAAAAAAAAAAAAAACAATGAATATGAAAAATACAAAGAAAAAAAGACATGAAATGATGCAGTAAAAAAAAGGGCAATAAGAATGCTAGGTTTACTCAATAAATACTTGGTGAACTGGCTTGAATTGAAATAAAGGAAGCAATGTGGGGAAATGTCAGAAGATAATAGGTTTGGGAGAACAAGAGGAAAAGATGCCATTCTAGACCACGCAGAAGCTTTCTCTATGTCAAGTAATTCAGACACTTCTTTTCTACTTCTAAGCCTGAGCAGGTGAAGCACCTAGGCACACGCCTTCTTTACTCCTGCCTTCCCATGCCACTCCTCGTGAACATCCTTCTTGAACACTATTCTTCTTGTTTCATTTCAATCTTCTGCTGAATTTCAAAATTAAATTTAAGGTGAAAGATAACCTTTTTTTGGTTGCAATGGGGAAGGCATACAGAAAATCGAGTAAGATCTGCTTTCAAAAAAGAAAAACATTCATTTACCAAAAACTACACTGTATACTTTAACCTGCAACAAGGCAGAAATGAAAATAAAAATAAAAATCTGTCACTTACCCGATTATGAAATCTAGAAGGCCTGTATGTTCTTGGGGAGAGATTGTAAACAGCATAATGCCCAGGATGCTTAGAGTCTAAAAACAACCTCACATCTTCTATGTTATTTTTGAGAGCTGATTCTACACCTTCTGCCGGAAATGACATCACTGAAACGAGAGGATTTTCACGTCAGGTATTCACACACTGATCAGATGCTGCTGACAAAAAATATCTCCAAGGCCCAGTGGCAGAGCACAGAGTCAGCTGGAGAATGACAAAGCCCAAAAATACAAGCAAGCAGTGTGACACGGAGGGGGAAGCAGTCCATCCACTGCCTGCCTTTCCTCAATTTGAGGGACAAAAGCCCAAAGGAAGATTTTGTGTTGGCAAAAAGAGCCTGAGGAAGTCAGCCTTCAACTAGACATCTCACAAACATTCAGGCCTGCTGCCTCTCTTCCTTCAACTTCCCAGCATAGGTGGTATGTCTGAGTTTATCAGCAGTGATATTAGAGGAAGTCAGAGAAAAGAGAAACACCAAACAGCCCATTCCACTGTATGTTCATATGGTCACTCCCTATGAGTAAAGTACATGGCAGGGAAAAGATAAAATGAAAGTTGAATCTACTGGGGGGGAAAAAATGAGGTTTTTGGGCTATGGATTATAAATATTCTTATTTTCTAGGAGACTACACACTGTCTCAAGAGCATCTCTACTAGTTTCAAGAATTCTCCAATGACCCATCATTGGTAGGATTGAGCTTCATGCTGTCAAATGTTGACTAGCATGCTCCAGCATCCTTAACTCTGCACTACCTCCTCCCTGACTCCATTCTAGGACACACATGTAGTACGTGTGTGCAAGACCCACAAATGGCACTCAGTGTCACTGGCACTCCTGGCCCCCTTCTGCTGTCACATGTGGTCAAAAGCACAGTTGGGGGTCCGAAGACTTAGACTGAGAAGAAAGTTAACAGGAGGGGCAAAGCTATGTCCAGTTCTAACACTCCCTCAGCTCTTCCCTTAACTCCTCCCTATATTTTGGGTGATTTTGAGCAGGTCACTGTCCATCTCATCTAGGTTCTTCCTCTAAGAAAAGGGATTTGGACATATAATTTTAAAATCTTTCAAGCTCAAAAGCAGGCTATAAGTGGGAAGTAGAGGAAGCATTTTCATTTCAAATACTCTTATTCCAAAAGGTTTTATACAAAGGGTAGACTGGGATGAGGTGAAACTGTTTCTTATGCTCACCAGCTGAGAAAAGCATCACTGCTCTAGGGTATTACAATGATGTTTTACAATGCATAAGAAGCTTCCGGGAAAAGGAAATGTATTACTGATAATGGGAGACTCATAGAAAATACAAGAAAATTGAGAGCTTTGGCATAAACTTTTCTAAAATTTTTAATAGTTTACATAAATTTTAAACATACCAAAAATGGTTTTCTGGAGCCAATTATGATAAACAATCAATATCAATTATTTTTTCCTTATCTCACACCTCAATATTGTGGAAAGATCCCTACTAGTGACAGGATTCTAGTATGGCTCCACCTACATCTGCTATCACATAAACCCAACTGACATCAAAGACTGATGGAAGCCAAGAAGCCCACTTCCTGAAGATTCACCTCATTCCATGCCCACTGTGACAAATTCCCAAAGAGAACAAGAAGCATTTATCAGTTGACAAGATGCTCTATTTCTTGTAAGTTAGCTGTATTAAGTAAGGGATAGGAAAAGAGTACTCAAACAAAAAGTCTAGCCTTGTAAACCAGGGACTCCCAAATTTTTCCCCTATCAAGTCCAGTAAATAAGACTTAAATTCTACAAATATTAATTGAGTACCTACTAAGTGAAGGGCATTAGAAGACATTTCACAAATGTTTCAAAAAAAATTTGTTGGCCAATATGGAAGGGTAAAGGATGAGGGTGGTAATGCTGCTATAATCTTTGGCAAACATACCAGCAATTCTGGATGTGATGTATGAAATATCCAAATCTCCTTTAGCATAACTGAAATTAAAGCAGAAAAAATTAACTAATTACTTCATGAAATTTCATACTTACAGTAAGATATAGCTTCAACAGGAGTTTTCTCATACTGAGGATCTTAAGAGTAAATCATAACTTGTACACATTGGTAAACTAATCTTTTTAAAAATCAAAAGCCAGCATAAGAGTAACTATAATTATCTCACCAACAGACATAAAAGGAAATACTATGGAATCATGAGTGAGGGGGGAAAAAATCCATGGTCATATAAGAGCCAGGAAAACATATGTCTTCCCCAGGTAAATAGGGGAAGTTTAACTACATGAATGAAAGAAAGGGTTTGTACATGCCAGAATGGTACAATGGAGTTGTTTATCAGAGAGTGGGTTAACAAGAAAACGTCACAGAGTCAAGACTACTACAACAAACTGATAGATAAAATCTACCAAATGCTGGAAAGCAAAAGGCTGACAGCCACAGTTAAAGGGAATTGGAGGGAAAGTGGGTAAAGAGTGGAAAAATAAAAAGGAGACAACAAACAGCTTAGGGATATTTTAAAGCAACAGAGTTAGAATGCAAGTTGGACCAATTCACTTAAGTCTTAGATAGCTATGAACTACTTTCCCTTGCTGGACTAGGTTTAGCCAGAACCAATCAGGACCTGTATGTATTCTATTAATTCTGAAATGAAACTAGGCTACTGTTGGTGCTAAAGCACCAAATCTAACCTAAAATATGAAAGGAATAGAATTTCAATGAAAAGAACAAGGACTATTTTTACTGCGTGGTGAGGTTGTGTCACCAAATGAGATGAGATTAGCTAAAAGTTACAAATGATCCCTATTTCATTTTTTTAAATTGGTATATCACTGAATCTCAGCATTCAGAGGAACCTCAGAGATCATCTTGTCCATGATACATCTAATCAAGAACCCCTGATACATCTGACAAGTACTGCCCCAAATCCTTCAATGAGGAAAAACCCTTTACTTCCAGGGCAATCCATTTCATTTTGGGGTAGCCTGAATTATTAAGAAACTTCCTGACATCAAGCCTAAATCTGACATTTTGGAAATCCCATCTATTATTTCTGACTTCTCCCCTCAGGGGTCAAGGAAAACAAATATCATTCTCCCCCCCCACACACACACACACACACACTTCCATGTGATAGTCTTTAAATAATACATAATTTTCCACCAGGCCTTTTTCTTCTCTAGACTAATCTCTTCTGCATCTAAGCCACTCTCCTCTTATTAATATCCTTCCTCAAACACAGAACTGACCACAATAGCCCAAATGTGTCTTGAACAGATCAGAATACAAAAGCACTGCCCTCTCTTGTATATTTATCTCAACAAAGCTGACAATGAAATTAGCTTTGCTGGTGATTCCATGAAACCAAAATATGCTAAAACCCCCAGATTTTTTTCAAGCAAGCTGCAAATGAGTCATTTCTCTTCCAACTTTGTATTTGTAAAGTGGATTTTTGGATCCCATTTATAACTATTAAGTTTTAGCATATTCAATTTGGCAGCATATTCCAAGCAATCATGACTTTTTTGGGGATCCTAATTCTGCTATACAGTGTATTAAAGATCTTATTATCTTATTACATTATCTCATCTACAAACATAATAAACAAGACTATGTACATCTTTATCCAAGTCACTGAGAGAAAAATGTCAAACAGAACAGGCCAAGAAAAAATACCTGAAACATTTCACTTAAGATCCCCTTGAATGCTAACATAGAATTACTAACAACTATCCTGTGGGTCCAGTCACTAAGCCAGCTTTGAATTCACTTAACTGTATCAACCACAAGAATAGCACTGGAGGCTGTCAAATGCCTTATTAAATCTGGTAAAAATATTTTTATAGCATTCCTTCCCCTGATCAGCCTTTATAAGAACATTGTCAAAAAAGGAAATGTGGTTAGACTTGGAATATCGAATAAACACTTCTGATCCCAGAGTACAGAAGCTTAAATGGGCTTCTGCAGTCGGTCAGCAACTGTCTCAAGGCTATGATATCTAGCAAAAATCAACACACACTTCAGTAACTGCCCAGTGGCCATCTCTGAACTATGACACCTAGCAAAGGGAACACACACACACACACACACACACACACATCCCATGAGCCCACAACCACAGGGAATTTTGAGTCATAAGGCAGTTCAATATCACATAAGTCTTTGCTTTGAAGACAACTGTGCATCAACCTCACCTATGTGACTATAACTGTCTGCCAAGTTAAGTTAATGAAAAGTTAAAAAACTGACCAATTGCCTCCCAAGCTGCAGAGTGCTAGCTCAGAAAAGTAGAAGAGTGAGAGAATAAGGTCTGTGATCTTCCAAATGAGGTTATTTGAGATAAACAAGCAGCATAGAAGATACATGAATAAATAAATCTGACTTAATCATAAGCATATGCTAAGTATATTTGCAAAAAACAGGAAGAATACATTCTGACATTTATGAGAATTTTCAGATAGGTGCAACAGGTAGAATGCTGGATTTGTAGTCAGGAATATGGGTTCAAATCTTGGTAAAGCACTTCTATGTGATCCTGCAAACGTCACTTAACATCTTTAAAATGAAAATAATATTAACAACTTCCTCATAAGGTTGTTATGAAGATCAAGTGAGATAACATAGGGAAGCACTATGAAGTTCTTAAGGCTAGATAAATGAAAGCTATTGTTCCCAATACACAGAATGCAACACAGTTCTCTCAACCCAGGTGAAGAAAGAGGAAGCAATAGTTTGGGCTAGTTTTATCTTGTGTTCCATTAGTTTGGCATTTATCCAATTACGGCATGTATGCCTAAGGTTGGAAACTACTATGTATATAGGAGAGGAGAAGCAAATATGGACTTGGGGAGAAAAAGAAAGAAACACAAGGATAACAGAAGGAACACTAGGGAACAAAGTGATTACAAGATAAAACAAGAGGGGAAGGACAGAATCCACAGTAAAAATGGGAAAATATTCTTGATAACATTAAATTCTGACCCTGTGTCTGAACCTCGCCCAGAGGATCCCTCTGAGATGACAAAAAATGCCATATCACAAGTAGGATTATTCTGTCCCAACCCCATGGTATTTCAGGTTTCATACATCTATGTACTCTAAATAAGGATTTGACTCAAATGGCACCATAAGAACAAATTCATTCATAAATCTTATGACAGTTTTTCCTTATCACTGGTAAGTCACAAGCAATTTGTGGTGAACAATGGTGCAATGAAAATGTATGTGTGTGGGTGTGGGTGGGTGTGTGTGGGTGTGTGTATACACACGTGAGAGCACATGCACACCTGTTTCTAAAATAATTATGAACTAAATACACTTAATTCAAATTGGCTTGAGTACTGTTAAATAAAACCAAGAAATCATTGGTTTAATCCAATTAACTTCAGAGAAAAACCAAGTTCTCCACCTTAACAAAGGCTATACCATAAATACATGCTGACAATCACAAGATAAAGGTTGACATGTATGCAATTTAAATGGAAAAACTGTACTTATAATTAACCCCTTTCCATAATTAACTTTTCTTCACTCAAAACATAAAGATTTTAGCCAATAAGTTTTAAACTAGTAAGGCAAACTATTTTGTCATTTGTTTCTTTCATGAAGGTGATTAAATGTAAAATGTTAAATAGGAGATATGTTAAAAAACGAGCAAATACTTTCAGAGAAAACTGTCATCCAATACCCAGAAACATGCTGGGAAAGCATTAAAGACACTTCCAAAAGACTCCAACTACAAAAAGATGGCATGCAGGCAAGTGTTTATAATTAAAGTCTTCATTTTGGTCACTTAAGATTTTATTAAGAAGTAAGTTTCTATTACCCATGGCTAAGCTTAGGAAAATAAAAGGAAAAAATGTATAAAGAACTGATTTGCATAAAGCACACACATCAGAAACAAAACATGCATATTTTACCTGGGGCTGTAAACAGGAGAGGTACAAAACAACAAAAAATGCACAAAAGAAAAACAATGAAAATGAGGCCCAAAATTTTTTTTTGAAGGATGACAGTTTCAACCTGGAAACGACTACAAAACTATAGCCTTTTTTTTTCACAGCCTCTTTCTAGGATGACACATACAAGATCGACCCCCCCCCCCCCCCAACAAGACCACATAACCAATCCAATTCTCCCTCACCCTAATCCCCCTCCCAACATACATCTTTACATAAACCAAATAACTACTGTTATTCCAATTACCCCTCAAAGCTACTAGAACCCACTCTGGAAAGGAGCAACTACAGGAAGTTGGGCAAAAGAAGCTGCAGCATGTTTGTAAATGATGTCTTCAGGTGAAGAGTCAGGCCAGAGATCACAGCTCAACAGGGTAAGGAGCAACAAATGAAAATGAATCACTTCTATTACCCTTCAGTTCCCTGGGCCATAAATGGCAGTGTCACCTCCATATATGAGTACCAAGAAGGGGAATACCAAGCACCACCCTGCTTCATAGCAGTCATCAAATCAACACTACCTCTTCTACCAACTGTACCCACTAATGAAATAATTAATGCTTCAAAACAGCTTCTTTTCAAACCCTTTAGAAATATAAGAACCAAAACTTCATTCCTTTTCAAATAATCAAGTATTTGCAGAGGTGAGTCTTGATTACAGAAATATTAATTTTACAATAATTTTACAAAGCATAGTAAAAATTCATTAATTTAAACTAATGTGGAGAAGGGCTAATTGAAATAATTTTAGAGAATATGTTAAAAGAAATGCAATGTTATTTCTTTCTAGTATTCACTTTATAGAATGGATAAGAATAATTTTTAATGATCACACTGATTATTTTGTATTACTATATGCTTAGGTATAGTTTGTTCTCTCAATATTTTCCACTTCTCTCTATAACTCTGTCCCAATATTAATTTGCCTAGTACAAGGTCTTTTCATAAATAAATAAAAAGTAAATTATCATAATATTATTTTACAATAATAATGTACTCACACACTTTTTATATGGGGGGAAGTGAGAAAGGCACAACCATGCCAGTTCCCGGGAAAGTTAGCAAAGAAAGAATATTGTTCTAATATATCACATTCTGGAGATAAAGCCTAGCTACTTAAATATATCCATACAGATACCTTTGGAAGGTTGTCAATGAAAATGAACTTACTTCTGTCAACCCATGAATTTCTGACTTCTGAAGCCAAAGGGCAGGGTAATAATTTCAGAAAGAAGCTTAAAGAAAGATATAGCTAAAAAAAAAAAAAGTTTGCATCCAAAATTTTGACATAAATGTGGCATAAAAGCCACTAGGTTTGATTCCTTTCTTTCAATGAGTATGTTTTGCCATTTTTGAAAAACTATCCCTGAAATCATAATTCTTATGTGCCCCCAACAAAAACCTGTATTTTCATAAAGGGCAGCAAGTAACTACAATGAATAATATCAAAGTGATTCAGATTTATGTGTTCAGTAACTATTTCTAAGGTAGCATCTAAAAAAAAAAAAAACTAATACTAAGCAGTACTAAAATATAAAAATTAATGGAAAGCAAAAAATGTTCATGGACTCCAATTCCTACCTTTTTACATAGTGACTAGTGAGCTTCCTAGCAATGAAATAAATATTGCTTAAATACTTTCATATCACTAAAAACTGTTTTCATATGCCAAGATAACTACTTTTCTTCCATTCTATTTACATAAAACAGTCATATTTCGCTAAAAGAAGCTAACAGTCTGAAACCCTAAGGGATGACATTTCTGAAGTTTTTTTCCCTGCAAATTGCAAACAAAGCTCTTCTTCATTAACAGCAGCATAACAAATCCTCTAACAAGCAGCAAAATGTGTGAAACATTATGAGGTCAATAAACCTCCACTTTTTCCCCCAGTCACCCTGAAATTTGAGCATAAGACCAACCCAGAGACTAGAGAGACCAACTAAGCTGGAACAATGCTGAGGGGAGGCCTAATAAAAGGCTCCCCCAACAAATTCTTGGACTACTGAAGTGTGTAGACTTACAGCTCAGGCGAGCCAATCCTCATCCTTGATTCTGTTTCTAGAATAAAGAGCACTACTCTTGAAGGAAGGAGACTCAAGTTTGAATTCTTGCTAGACACCTGGCCTCTTGTCCACTCTAAGCCTCTTTTAAAATGAGCAAAACATAAATCATCATACTGATTATACCATATGGCTACTGCACGAAAAACTCTTGGTCCAAAGTAAAGTACCTCATTAAACTTGACTTGTATTACCATCGAGATGTAGGAGAGCCAATAATAATTCCTATTTCTGTGGCATTATAAATTTATAAAAAGTTTTGTTCACAACAACCAGGTTATACTCATGATGTGAATACTATTAGCCTCATTTGACAAATTAAGAAAATGAGGTTTCAGGTTACAGAGTCCCTGAGTCTTGGGAGGCAGAAATCAGAAGTGGGGTTTGGGCCTCCCAGGCTTCAAGTTTCTCTACTCCATGAGCTGCTGCTCTAGCCATAGAGTATTTGCTCCTTCATGTATAAGGAAAGGAAAAGTGTATAAGAAGAAAGGAAAAACAAAAGGTAAGAAAAGTAAAAAAATAAGGAAGAAAGGAAGGGTAGCATATAAAGTTCTTAGCATTTACAAAATGTCCAGACTTTACTTCTTCACAGCTCTTATTTTCCACTATTTTTCAATATTCTTTCTGCTATCATATGTTCTCCTTCCCCCAACAACCATGCAGACATTTGTCCCTATAATTGCCATAGATTAAAAGGACTAGTTTACAATACAGATCCCATGTCAGAGGATTGGGATAAAAAAAATGACATGGTCCTCATACATCCTCTAAAATCATTTATGGAAACCAGAAGTTGTGCTAAAGTAGTAGAACTTGGTTGAGGAAAAAAATAACATCTTTGTTTTCATTAAACACTAACTTTACAATTCCTTCAATTATCATTAAATTTTTTTAAACTTAATTCTAAAAAATCCTAAGAAAGGCTTCATCTATAAATTTCACTAAGCTGCCAAAGGGGAGTCCATGAAAGAAAAGACAATCCCTATCCCAGGAGGATAAAAATTCAAAAACTAAATTTCAAAATTCAAATTCAAAAAATTCAAATATTCAAATTCAAAAATTCTAAATTCAAAAAATGCAAATAAACAAAGTATCAGTATTTCAGAATTACTTCCATTATCACCATCATTTTAAAAATATTTATCAATTTAGCTTGATAACCTTTATTTCAGTGCTATTTTACTAGCATACTTACTTAGCAACAGATTGAATAACTTTGGAAGAAGTATCTTTGATGTTAGTAAAAAATCGTTCTGTTCCTCCTCTAAGTATGTCAAAGAAACCGCTATAGGACTGATCACACTCTGCAACTGTCATGCCTAAAAGTAAAGAAAATAGTATGGTATATAATTATTAGCGGTACAATCTAATCCCAAATGACAATTATATCTCATCCTTCATATAGATACACACATACCACACACATACACATGCCCATAACCCAATTTGTCATGATATTTTGAGAAGTGTGGACTACTGAGACCTCTGCCCTCCCTCCAACCATAAAAGGGCCACCGGAACATTTATCTCACTCTATATGATCTAAGAAGTATTCCACTTGTACCCTTGCTTCTGCTCCTTTAAGACACTTCTTAAGATTCCTGGGACCTTCTTTTTAATCCACTCCCTTAAGGGTGGGAACTAGTGTCTCACAAAGCCTCTGCTGCCTATTTCTCCATTTTTTTGTTTCCAGAAATTTTAAAAAATGAAATGTCTACATTTAAAAGTTTGGCAACAAGACTTAAATTCAAGTTTTTAAGCCTCACCTAAAAAAGACAGAAAGAAAAAAAATGATTGCTAATAGTTAATATTTTCTAATTACTTCTCAGCAAGGAAATTAAATGAGCAATAAATCTTCCTAAAAACTGCATTTTACTAGAAAGGTAGTAGCAGATAGCTTTAACATCATTTCATCAACCAACTGAGTTAATAGTTTTAAACTGCTAACATTAGGCAGCCCTAATTGTGATTAGCACTTAATCTGAGTATGATAACATTGTACTAGATTATATGTTTATACAGAGTTCAAGGTGCTTTTATATAAGGAAATGCTTTTTAACATCATTTAACTTCTTCAGGATTCTCACATGTAAAAATCACAAAATCTCAAAATTGGCTCATATGTTCATGGGCTTATCACTTCAAATGATATAGACATGACAGGTGAGACCTGATGAGAGAGAACCCACCACTTCTCTTCAATGGCCCATTCCAAATAGATTAGCCTTAATAGTGAAGAAAGTTTTCATTACAATCAAGTCTTACATCAATCACGTTGCACTATGGATTAAAAGGTATGATTGCTAAGTGATGCACAGATTTATACAAGAAATAAAATCCAGACGAGTCTGAATTAATAAGTCTGCAACTTACTATTTCTATAACTTTGGACAAGTCATTTTGTCTCTAAGAACCTCTTTTTCCTGATGGGTAAAATAAAGATTAGGTAACCACTGTAAATCTTTGATCCTAGTGACTTAATTTTGTGACTTTTATTCCACATTGCCATACTGTTCTCCAAAACATTCAACCCAGCTTATTTTCATTTACCCATAAAATCGGTACTAGATTTTACCATTCTAATGAGTGAATAGAGCTATCTTAAGGTATCTTGATTTGCATTTCTATAATTAAAAAGCTTGAACATCTTTTCATGGTTAACTATATAAATCATGAGTTCATATAGTTGTATTATTCTTATAGAAAAATAGCAACTCCTGAATATCAAAACCTTATTTAGCTTCTTTTCTTTTGAGACAATGCCTTTTTTGTTTTGTAAATTTTGTCTGTTATTCACTGATTTAGTTGAACACTTTATCTTTTATCTCCTTGGCAGAGACAAAAATATTTTTTCCTTTTTTTTTTTTAAAGTGATTAAAAAAAAAAACCCAGATCTCTGCTTCAGTTAGAATTTATTGTGGTCTTGAAGATGGTGTGAAATGGGGAACTAAATCCTTTTTTGCCATATAGAAATCAAAATTTCCCAACAATTCTTATTAAATAGGGATTCTGCTTCTTAGTGTCCTTTGAATGTAGGTTGATCAAACACTAAATCTTCTGTATTTACTGGTTCTATGAACAATAATCTCATCTTTTTTTCCCCTTTTATTAACTTCTGACTAATATTAGTTTAATCATTTATCTGGTTTTCAAAAATCAAAAGCAAAACAAAAAATTATTTTCCAAAGAAAAGGCAATCTGCCAAAATGGAACCAGTAATAGATTTTTAAAGAGTCAAGAAGGCTTGACTTGAGTTAGGGAATTATACCGATACAATATTGCTAATTTCAACAAGGTATATAACAAAATCTCTCAAAGTATTAGTTACAAAGTTGCATCAGATAATCTCTAAATCTTCTATCAATTCAAATTCTATTTCTTTACAGTCAATCACATTGTCAATGCAGACTAAATACCAAAAGGTTTATTATTTAGAAATTTAATAGTTAGGGAGATTCAAAATTGGCTGAAACATGAGACCAAAATGGATATCATAAAGGAAGTTACATCAATACCAAGAGAATACCCAAGAGGATTTTTCCTTAGTCTTGCACTTTCTGATTATTTTATCACAGATGTGATGCTATCAAATTTGGAGATAACAAAAAACTGAGGAATTTAGATGGCAAAATCAAGATCTAAATAATATTAATATTCAAAACTACCCTCTTTATCAAAATAAATGTGATCTAGAGAAAGGTATAATCACAAAGTAGCATTAAAGAAAATCAACTATACAAGAATAAGTGGGGTACTGACTACCTAATCAGTATGAAAAAGGTTTAAGGATTTAGTGGACAACAAATACAATATGAATCAATTGCAGACTAAAAAGTTCAATTCTAGACATCACATTTTTAAAAGACATATTTAAGTTGAAGCTTAACCACAAGAGAAATCAGAATGCTAAAAGGGCTATACAAAGCCCATGGGGTATAAGAAATGACTGAAGTAACTGATGAAATCTAACCTGAAGAAGGCAATCTAAGGAGACATAGTAGTTATCTTTAAGTGAAGGTATGCTATGTGAAATAGGGATTAGATTTGTTCTGTGGCCCTATAAAACAAAACTGAGAGAAATGAAAGGAAATTGAAAACAGATATAAATTTACTGTAAAGAAAAGATAAATACCAATTTATACCTGTCCAAAAATGAAATAGGCTGCCATACATGGTAGTAAATGGCAATGTATTTTCAATATAAGATTAGATGACTGCTTATAAAATGTAAACAAGGGTTTTTGTTTTAAAATTCTGCTATAAAGGACAAAAAAAATGAATGTATAGTGCCAATATATTCACTTAAAAAATTAGTGGCATTACTGTCAATTCATCTCTACATCCTTATCTTCAAGAACAGGAACAGGTCAAACATAGTTTAGCCAATTAGAACAAATATAAAAAGGAAGAAAATTCAATAAAGGTCAGGTTTCCACCTGTAATCCATATAACTACTCATAACGAAGTCATTTCAGTCCATCAAAATTCTGAAGTTGGCAATAAAAGATCAGATTAGAATACTTTCTTTCTATTTATTACTTTCTATTCAAAGCATCTTCTATTTCATACAAAGTGTCTTTCTGAAGCATTTATGAATAAATGTAAATAATAACAATAAATAATACTCCTAATTAACCTCTGCAAAAATGATCACAGGGAAAAAATACTCATATGGAAACTATCATATATGATACATGTATGGATCAACTGCTACAGCAACCAAAACAAATACTAATGATGACATTTTTCTTAGGGAAAAGGTAAGAAAAATAAATATATGTGGGTCACACTAAACTAAAAGTACTTAGAAGTTAAATGAATATAAGATTCCTGTAGTTAGGAACAAAGTTAATTAGTTAACTTTAATAGGTTATATCAGCTGCCTAACTCATCTAACAATGAATATTCATAGTAATGACTCACACTATTAATAAAAATTGTTAAATTGCCCCATTATCACATAGGGAAAAAGTGGGGCATTGATGCATTGTCTATATAGAGTCGTGAACTGATCCAGCCACTCTTGAAAGCAATTTGCAACGATGTCCAAAGGGCTATCAAATGGTACATACCCTTCAAACCAGCAGTGTCACTACTGGATCTCTATCCCAAAAAGATTATGAGAGAGAGAAAAGGACCCATGTGTGCAAAAATGTTTGTAGCAACTCTTTTTGTGGTAACAAGGAACTGAAAATTGAAAGATGGTTTTGATGAAGAAACCCATCAACTGAGGAATGGCTGAGTAAGTTGTGATATGTGAATGCAATGGAATACTATTATTGTTCCACTGAAAGAAATGACAAGTAAATGATTTCAGAAAAACCTGGAAAGACCTATACAAACTGATGCTGAGTAAAATGAGTAGAATCAGAAGAACATTGTAAACACTAAAAGCAAGACTGGGTGATGATCAACTATGATAGACTTAACTTTTCTCAACAATATAATGATGCACACACAACTCCAACAGACTTGGGAAAGGAAATGTCATCCACATCCAGAGAAAAAACTATAGAGACTGAAAGTATATTGAAGCATACTATTTTCACTTTTTTTTTCCTTTCTCATGGTTTGTTCCTTCTGTTCAGATTTTTTCTTCCACAATATGTACAATATGGAAATATATTTAAAAGTATTGTACATATACAACCATATATGATTGCTTGCTATATTAGGGAAAGAGGAAGTAAAGGAGAGATGGAAAATTTAGAACTCAAAATCTTATAAAAATAAATGGTTAAAACCATCTTTATATATAATAGATGAAAAATACTATAAACTGAAAAAAAAAAAGAAAGAAAGAAACCCAATCCAGCAAGGGGGATAGTAGTAACAAAAGAACATAGAGCTCTTGGGCTTAATAATATCTGTGGAGCCTAGGCCCTTAAGATAAAAACTGGTAGGGTATTGGGGAAAGGGGTGATTAATACCGCAACAGAAATGGCTTTAAATTTTTAATTTCTTTATAAAGACAACATTTAAATATGGAAAAAAAATCAATAAATAAATTGCCCCATTATCTTGCGTCAAATGCTGAGTGGTATAAGATTAAAGTGTCTAGGTCAGTCAAAATTTATTAAGTACCCAATATATACTAATCATTGTATAAAGTAATGAGATTACAAAAAAAAGGAAATGCACAGTCCTTGTTCTCAAGGGGCCAAGAGACTAATGGAGAGAGAACTTGCCAAGAATTATGTACATAAAAGTTATTTACACAGAACAAAGTGGAAATAATAAGCAGAGGCAAAACACTATAATTAAAGGGGAATCATGAAAAGCTTCCTATTGAAGAAGAGATTTTAGCTAGGACTTGAAGGAAACCAGGAAGCAGAGAGTACTCCAAGCATGTAATATAAGCAATGAAAAATACAGGAACTCAGAAGAGTGTTTTGTATAGGGAATAGCAAGAAGTCCATTGTCTTTGGATGGGGGGCATTTGGAGAAGACAAGAGTGAAGTCAGTTCAGTTACAACAAGACTGAGAAGTGATGCTGGGAGGAGGTGGGAGAATGATCAAACAGGATTTACACTTGAACCTGGAGTATTTGATAATCACCAGAGTTTACTAAATATGGGAGGAATCTGGTAAGACCTGTTCTTCAGGAAGATCATGTTGACAGCTAAGTAGAGGATGAAGTATAATGGGGAGAGACTGGATCAGGCTGAACATCCAGCAGGAATATTTCAATAATATAAGCATAAGGTTATGAAGGACAGAACCAAGATGATGATTACATCAGAGGAAGATGATGACATATTCCAAAAATGTTATGAAGGTAGAAATAGCAGGCCTTGCCTGGCCTGAACCTGATCTTACCAGCGAGACGGGGAATATTAATCCCCATTATATTCTATAGCGAAGGTGAATTATGTACCCTAAATAAAATGATGAGTGAAGAGAGAGAGAAGCAGCCTCTCTAAGAAGGGAAAATCTTGCAGGCCCTAATAAAGTCCAGGTGAATGTGAGCTTTAAATGGTCTTAACTCAGGATCATTCCAAGATGTAGGTCAAGACAGGTTCTGATCCTAGTAATAAAGATTACAAGAACTTAGGCCTATTCCAGGAAGCTGGGTTTGATGCAATTAATGTGATTAAGACTACACTAGGTCATAACCTACAATAAAAATTCTAGAGTAAAAAGATAATAATAGCACCTGGATCTCCTGCAAAATATTTCATGAGGATTTTGATCCTACATTCTTAATTCAGCCACTCATTCTTCAAACATCAACTGTGAGAATGTCATGCTCTTCATTTATTCATTCACCAGACATTTATAAAGTAGCTACTATATGCAAAGCACAAAACTGCTAAGACAACCCCATTTTCATAGTACTGAACAATATGGAAGCAGGTGATGCAGTGCTGGCTTCTGAAACTTAATAGCTGTCTGAACCTGAGCAAGTCATTTAACTAAGTCTAATTTGATTTCCTCAACTGTAAAATAGGGACAATAATAGCACTTATCTCCCAATATTTTTATGAAAATCAATTGAGATAATACTTATAAAGCATTAAACCCAGAACCTGGCACACAGTAGGTACTATAAAAATGTTATCCAGTATTATTAATTTATATTGTAAAGAAGGGATATGTTAAGCAAAGGTGTATTTTAGCATAACTCTGTATCAAAGATTCCCATGTAAAACTGAGAGGATCTTTTACACTAAAATCATACTTTAGTATAGAAATTCTGATATTAAACATAAGGGAAACCAACATCAAAACTGGAATGAATGAATATTATGCAAAGGAGTATTATCAAAATATTAGCAAGTCTGGCTTAATAGAAAATTAAAATTCTCTGCTCACAATATAACAACAAGTATTTAGAACATGGTATGGATGAAAAGAAGATGGATTCAGGAGTTTTAATATGAACACATACCTCCACTGTACACATTGCTGAGCTGCCCCACGGCCTTAGTATTTTGTGGCACTAAATTGAGAGAACCTCTATGTTGCATGTTATTTCCATAACCGCCATTGTGTTCCAGAAGCTGTGAAGAGTCAATAGTGATATTTATTATCATCACACACTTTCTTTCTCCCCATCCCACTTAATAATATTTTTTTCCAATTACAAGTAGTTTTCAAGATTCATTTTTGTAAGATTTCATGTTCCAATTTTTTTTTTTCTCCCTCCATTTCTTCCTTCTCCCCTCCCCAAGATAGCAAGCAATCTGATATGGATTATATACATGTATAATGATTTTAAACATATCTGCAGATCAGTCATTTTGTGAAAGAAGAATCAAAAGGGAAAAACCACGAGAAAGAAAAAAAAAATGAAAATAGTATGCTTTGGTCTTCATTCAGTCTCAAATGTTCTCTCTCTGAATGTGGATGGCATTTTCCATAACAAATCTATTAGAATTGTCTTGGAGTCCCTGTATTGATGAGAAGAGCTAAGTCCATCACAGTTGATCATCATATAATCTTGCTGTTACTGTGTAAATGTTTTCCTGGTTCTGTTCAGTTCATTCAGTGTCAGTTCATATAAGTCTCTCCAGGCCTCTCTGAAATCATCCTGCTGATCATTTCTTATAGAACAGTAATATTCCATTACATTTATATATCATAACTTATTCAGCCATTCTCCAACTGATGGACATCCATTCAGTTTTCAGTTCCTTGTCACCACAAAAAGAGCTGTTACAAACATGATCCTTTTAGCCTCTTTTATGATCTTTTGGGATAAAAACCCAGTAATGAAACTATTGGGTCAAAGAATATGTAATTTGATAGCTTTGGGACATAATTCTAAACTGCTCTTCAGAATGGTGGATCAGGTGATAACTCCAGTATTAATGTTCCAGTTTTTCCATATTCCCTCCAACATATATATATATGTATATATATATATATATATATATATATATATATATTTTTTTTCCCCTTGTCAACTTTGCCACTTTGGTATATGTGAAGTGGTACAGAGTTGTTTTCATTTGTATTCCTCTAATTAACAGCAATTTAGAGTATTTTTCAATATGACTTTGGATGACTTTAATTTCTCTACTTGAATATTGTCTGTTCATATCCTTTGATCATTTATCAATGGGAGAATGACTTGTGTTCTTATAAATTTGACTCGGTTCTCTACATATTTTAGAAATGAGACCTTTATTAGAGACACTGGCTACAAAAACTGTCTTCCAGTTTTTTGCTTCCCTTCTAAACTTGGCTACGTTGGTCATTATATACTTTCAAGAGTTTTTTTTCTTTTTGCTTATTTTTTAAAATGAATTTTGATGCATTAACAAAAATCAGCCAATAAAATTTTCTTATGGCACATTTTCTCATACCATAAAGTTGGCTCCACTGAAATGGGAATGTTTACACCTTTAGCAAATATGACTATAAAGTTAATCTCTACAAGTGAATCCTATTTGCCCATTCATGTGCATTTTGTAGTCACAAATATAAATGGCAAATCAGGTCCCCAAAAAGAATGGGATAGCATTTCTAGCCAGCAATCAGCAAGTACTAGGAACTAGGAATGCAACATCCCACCAGTGCAGTGCTAAGCCACGAGAGAGCTCAGGTTGAGTTTTCCTGTGAAGCTTGTTTCCATCAGATTTTATTACATCACCTGCTTGCCAGACTCATTGGAATATTTCCCACTCTAGGGGAATATTACTACATAAAGCTTCCATAAAACTTCGTTTCTGATCAATATTGTGGCTCTTGTAAGATAAGCTCATTACCTGAAATCTCTGCATCTTGAAACTAATCAGCTATGAAATTCAATTCTGTATCAGCACCCTCAGGTAACTCTCCCCTCTGATTGGAGGACTAGAGGGAAAAGCAAAAGATTCTTCCCCAGGTTACTCTTTCATCTTCCTTTTATGTGTTGTCTTCCCCACCAGACTGTAAACTACTTTGAGGGAAGGGGATGTCTTTCTTTTTCTTAATCACATCCCTGGTATTTAGCACAGTGCCTAGCTATAATAGGCATTTAATAAATGCTTACTGTTGAATGACTACCAAATTAAGTAATAATTGTTTACAATAAAAAATTAGGGTTTGGATGCAGCACCACATTTTCTAGATTTATTTCACATTCTAATACCTGCTATGTCCAGTCCAGCCTTAACCTTAAGATTTTAAGTTAGGTATAACAAATAATTAACTGCCTATGAAGTCTGTGAATGTGAAACTACATGGTTAATTCACCACAAAAGAAAATACATATACTATGTTACTGTATAATGAAATCTACTTGGTGTTTAAAAGTGCTATAATGGAAGTAACAAGAGATGATCATGCTGCTGCTTTATAAGTGGAAAAGAAAAAACCTTTCTTCAAAAAAAGCAGAACAGTTTTCTCAAGTGCCCAAACATGGAAGGAAGAGTTTTTGTGGACTGAAAATGATGAATAAGTAATTCAAAATCATTTCCTCTATAATGAAAATTTTCACCATTATTTCACCAAAATATTCACCAATATTTCACCATTATTCAATAGCCAGGTTTTCAATTAGCTATAATTTTCTCAAAGGGCAGCAAGTTTTATGCCCAAAAGATATTAACAGGCAGTTTTCAGAAAAAGAAATCAAAGCTACCTCTATTCATATGAAAAAATGCTCCAAATCACTATTAATTAAAGAAATGCAAATTAAAACAACTCTGTGCTACCACTTCATACTTATCAGACACATGACAGAAGATGGACAGAAATGCCCATACTGACATTTGGCAGAATGTCAGAATATGACAGAAGAGGAAAATGACAGATGTTGGAGTTGATGTGATAAAATTGAGACACTAATGTGCTATTGCTGGAGTTGTAAACTGATCAACCATTCTGGAGACCAATTTGGAACAATGCCCCAAAGGCTGTTAAAAACTGTGCCTATCCTTTGACCCAATAATGCCACTACTAGGTCTGTTTCCCAAAGAAATTTTTTTAAAGATAAAAAACCTTTATGTACAAAAATATTTATATGAGCTCATTTTGTGATGACAAAGAACTGGCAATTGAGGGGAATTGAGGAGATGCTAATTTATTAGGGAATGGCTGAGCAAGTTGTGGGAATACTATATTGTAATATAAAAAATGATGAGCATTACACTACTTAATATTTTTTTTTTTTTGTAAAATGATATGGATAAACATAGACTCTTTACATAAGAGTACATAAGAGTTCAAAAGTTCTCAACATCAAAATGGAAATGATGTGCCTGGAAAGAGGTTCAGTCAAGAAAGCACTAGAGATTCTGGTCAACAGGAAATTTTATCTGAGCCACCAACCTCATGTGAGTTAATACAAGATAATGTGACATACAAGGATAAAACAAGAGAAACTCAGCACCCAGTCCTGAGAAAATCAGTCCCACTCTTCTCAGTCCCAGTCAAACCCCATTTGTCAACTTGTATTCTGTTTTGGATACCACATTTTAGGAAGACTACTTATAAGCTCTATAATAAGAAGATTGGTGAAGGGCATCAAGTGACCAAAGGTGGATCGTATGAAGAAACTAAGGGGTATTTGGCTGAAATGAAATAAGTCTTTAAGGAAAGGTGTTAGCTTTGTTAAAATGTTTGAAAGGATATTACATAGCAGACAGATTCCTTTTGTTCTGCTTGCCCCAGAGGCCAAAACTAGAAAAAAAAAAAGGATAAAAATTGCAGAGAGGCAGAATTATACAGAAAAATCAACTTTCTAAGTTGCCTCCAATCTTTTTTGAAAACAGGTAGAATATCATGAATATATAACAGAAATACAGAAAACAAAACTTTCAGGAAATAAGCTGAAGTGATAATCCAAGGATTTTCTTTAAATTTCACTCAGTTTTTGATGGGATAGCACCAAAACTTTTCAAACTCATCTCAAATCATTTTCTTCCACAAGTTAATTTTACCACATTTATATCAGAAGAATCACAGATAGCTATGAAATATATTTTCTGGGAGTACTAAATTATATTATACTTTTCTCATAACAGAGTAAGCTACTAATTTAAAGCAAACAAATGTCTTACCAACGTACAAAGACTTGATTTTTGTCTTTGTAGTTATGGATATAAAGCTGCAAATGTTCCATCTTCAATAACTAATGCCCAATACAGTAAAGAACATTAATCACATTCATTATTTATAGTTCTAGCTACATTTCTTTATCAAATGTTTGGTTTATGTAAAAGATATCGATGACTGATCCTGTGTTTCATGATGTCTGCATTGCACAAATCTTATATTTCATTCCAGGAAGTTGTATGCCATAACATACCTCTGAATAATAAGACAAGATTTAAACAATTATACTTGTGAAAAGAGGTGAGCAACTAATGAATCTAATTGTTCTTACTCATGAAGTTTATCAATTAATTACAAAGGCAAAAAAAAATACTTCTAGTTCATTCTAATACAAATCATAAAATAAAATTCTAATGCAGTTTTCTTTCTGGGAGAATTCTGGGAAGAAGGTGGAATAGGTTAAATTTCAAGTTCTTCAAATTTCCCCCACAAACAACAAATCTGTGCCTCAAGGCGGAACATAGACCAGTGAAAAATCAGGATTTGGGACAGAACAGTGTTCAATCCAAGGAGATTTGAAGACAAACTCCAGGCCTGAATTTGTGAAATGCAAACACTCTGGGATAGCTCCACAGAAACACCCAGTGGGGAGCCCTGGGGTGAGCTGGGTTTGGCTGGAGCCTCAGCAGTAATTACAGGAACTTACACTTCCCAGGCTACTTGAAATCCAGGATCTGAGACTAAGAAAACCTCGGCTAAATTGGAACACCAGGCCCAGCTGTAGTGCAGAGACCAAGGTCTAAGTGGGAAGGAGTCAGCAAATCCAGCAAGTGCGGGGGGGGGGGGGGGGGGGGAGACGGACACATTGATGACTATGGGTACTTGCAGGAGGGGCTAGTTCTTGATTTGGGGGTTCCAAGTCAGAGGGGAAAGCTGAAGTAAAGCTTACAGGGACTATCCCCCAATCTACAATTAGAAGAGCACACACTAATATTCATTTTTTTAAAAAATCAAAAGAGCAAACATAGAAACTTCTTATGGGAATAAAGAAGTCGGGTTCCCTTTCAAAAGATTTTTAGACAGTGAAGTAAAAAATGTTTCTTCTACCCCAAAGAGTAACCTTAAATGGCTCCCTGCCCAAGGAGAATTTCTAAAAGAACTCAAAAAGGAATTTAAAAATCAAATGAAAAAATTAAAAAAAAAAGAAAAGAAAAACAAGATTATGGGAAAAAAAAATTAACTGACCAGAAAAAGAATTGTAAAGACAAAAATAACTCTTTGAATTTAGAATTGGGCAAGGGAAAGCCAGTAAAGCTAGAAGAAACCAGGAAATAACAAAATAGAATATAAAGAATGAAAAATGGGACAGAATGTGAAATATCTTATAAGAAAGATAAAAGATCTGAACAGATCGAGAAAATAAAATATAAGAATAATTGAACTGCCTGAAAGTTGTGACCAAAAAAAAAAAATCTTGATATAATAATGCAAGAAATCCTACAAGACTATTGTCCTGGAATGATAAAACAGGAAGGGAAAGTAGAAATAGAAAAAATCCACTGATCACATCCCAAAGAGATCCTTTGAGGAAATCACAAAGGTGTATTATTGCCAATTTTTGAAATCCCCAGATCAAAGAGAAAATTCTCAAGAAACAAACAAAAAAAATAATAATAATAATTCAAATACATTGGAGTTACAATTAGAATTAATTCCAGGATTTATCAGCAGTCACAATAAAAGACCACAGGTCCTGGAATTATATATATTGGAAATAAAGAACTAAGACTATGGTCAAAAATATATCCAGCAAAAATATCCATAATATTGAATGGGAAAAAAAAAAATGAAATTCAACAACTTGCAGATTTTCAAAGGTTTCTTTCAACTAAATCTGAACTCAATAGAAAAGTTAACATATAAGAGCCAATATCAAATTTTAATTTCAAAGAACTTGCCATAGACAAATCATTTATGTTTTTACATAGAAATGTATACCATATGTTTAAGACTGACATAGGCAAATGGGCAGCTTAAAAAAAGGATTGAAGCAAAACTGAGTATAATCTGACTTTAAAAAACAAAATCAACTAGAAAAAGGTAAAAATAGAAATTGTTATAAAAATGAGTTACAGCAGAATAGACAGAGGTATTAGGGGGGCTTGTAGTTCTGAAAACCCATTCACATCAGGAATAGGTTAAATAGGAAGCACTACATATATACCATGAAGGATATAGCACCCTTCAAAATTTATAAAGAAATAAGAGGGGAGGAACAGGCTGAGGAGGAAGCAAAGGATGGGGGAAGAAGCAAAAGGGAAGGAGGTTAAGTAATAGCAAAGCAAGTTAGGGATCAGAATTAAAGCAGAAGAATTAACAGGGATAGGAAAGAAGAGATATACACAAACACTACAAGAAGAACCAGGAGTAGAATTCATTGGGGAAAAAAAGTATGACTAGTAATCTTGGACAAAGTCAAACTTAAAGATTCAAATAAGAGAAATCTATATGTCAGTCATACTAATATTGTTTTAGATGCATGTTTACATATGGATAAATGTGTATGTATATGTATGTGTGTGTGTCTGATTATATACAGATGTGTGTGTGTGTGTGTGTACTTAACTATAGCCTACTTAGGGGAGGTGGAGGGTAAAGGGGGAAAAAAGAATAAAGTAAAAAAGGTGTGCAGCAGAGAACAAAAGAATAAACTACAAGGAAGCAAAGAAAAGATGGATACTTATAAATATAATTTCTTCTACTATTGAATATCCTTTCATGACTGGCAATTTATTATTATATTATTTTGATTCCTCCTTGATATTTTGCTGGGCACTTGACAATGCTCTGTTTTGTTTTTCTTTTCTGTTTTTCATTTTTTTTCTATTTTTTTAATAAAACAAAATTTTTTTTAAAGTTTTCTTTCTGATGCTTTTTTTTTTAAATCTTTATTTCTTTGGTTTTGTTTCTTAATGATTAAAAATTACCTGAGATGTTTTGAGATGTTTCAACACTATCAATCTTTCAGTGCTCTGGCAGAAAAAACACACACAAGGCTTATAGTCAAAGATTTTTAAAATCATAATCCAGATGATCAAAATAACTAAAATACAAGAAAAATCTACATATAAAACTCAAGAATCAAGAGAACATTGTACACAGCAACAAGAAGATTATGTGATGATCAATTCTGATGGACTTGGTTCTGTTCAACAATGAGATGATTCAGGCCATTTCCAATAAGCTTGTGATAAAGAGAACCATCTGCATTCAGGACTATGAGAACTAAATATGGATTACAACATAGTATTTTTAACTTAATTGTTGTTATTTGCTTGCTTTTTTTTTTTTCGTCTTTCTCTCTTTTTCCCCCTTTTGATCTTATTTTTCTTGTACAGCATGAAAAATATGGAAATATGTTTGGAAGATTTGCACATGTTTAACCTATATTAGATTGCCTGTCTAGGGAAGCGGGGAGGAAAGGATGGAAAGAGAAAATTTTGGAATTCAAGGTTTTACAAGGATGAATGTTGAAAACTATCTTTATATGTATTTTGAAAAAAGCTACTTAAAAAAAAAAAAAAGTATGAGGTAACAATACAAGCAGTAAAAGACTAGAAACCAAAGATGGAGACCCAACTCAGAGGCTTCCTTTAAAATCAGCAGAATTCAACTGCTGGGTCAGCATAAAGAGATAGAAAAAGAATCAGAACCAAGATGAAGACCCGTAAATAACAGACATATTAAGGGGTAAGGACAGTCATAAATGCTAGACTGGGAGTTAGAACACTTGGGATCCAGGACTAGACCTGGGTGACTTTGACAGCAAAGAACAACCTTTCAGGGCTTCACATAAAAGAAAGAGCAGGGGCTTCAGAATCAGAAGCCATGTGTTCAAACTTTGGCAATATCAATTGCTGTGTTACCATGGCCAAGTCTCTACACCCCTCTGGATCTGTTTTCTTGCTAAATGACCCCTGCCCTCCCTTTGAGCTCTAAGCTTATGAACTACCAAATCCTGATTTAAAGGGATGGTACGTTATGGCATTCTCATGAGAAGGGACTCTGAAAAATGCAAAATACTATAAAAATTCATGAGGCTGTTAATCAATATCTGCCTGATCAAATGCTGGTCCTCTATAATAGCTGAATGTGCTATTAACACAAGGGATCCAACAAACTGTGCATCTCAGGAATATATTCTATCCACTGGCCTGTTGCTTCCAGTGTTTTCATAAAAGCAGCTCACATCCTTCACCAATAAATCTAACCAAAACATTGAAGTTCCTATCATCAAGGAAAACTCTTAAGAAAAAAAGCAAAGACAAGACATTGGATCAAAAACATCAATTTCCAGAAACTGGCTGCCAAATCCACAGTTTAACAGGGGTGCCCTACATTTGCTAGGATTATTTTCAAGGATAACAAACAAGGGTTATCACAATTCCTTCTGATAAAACTCCAGTAATGACCTTTCCTAGATATATTACAAAGCGGGAGTCCATCTCCAGTGAATTAGAAGACAGAGACTGGAAGGAAGAATGGAAAGGAGAGAATAGAGAAGGAAATAAGTATTTATATAATATTTAATATGTGCCAGGGACTATGCTAAGCATTTTTACAAATATCTCATTTGATTCTCACGACTATGAAAGGTAGATGCTATCATTACCTCATTTTACAGTTGAAGAAAATGAGGCAGAAAGAAGTGAAATGATTTGCCTAGAATTACAAAGTTAGCAAGTATCTGGGGCCAATCTGAACCCAAGTTTTCCTGTCTCTTGGCCCTTATTCACTGAGCCATAAGACCACGAGAAAGATTCAAGGCTTATCTACACAGAATGAACAAATCTCTTTGAATGAAAAAGAGGTTGGTCAACTGGAATAACCCCCAAAAGCCTTGTAAAGAATAAAAGAACAATCATGTTGTGTCCTACACCCACTAGTCCTAATGACACAGACAAGGAAGGGAACTAGAAGAGCTGGCTATCAATCTCTTCCAGCCTGGCCCTTCAAAGCTCAGCCTTGTTGGAGTCCTAAAACAGGGGTAGCTCAAGGCTATCACAGTCTTCCAGAGGGTCCCTCTTCAGAGGAGAGAATACCACAAGGACTTGCCTTAATCCTCACTAACTCCATCACTACAGTTTGCAGGTCAAGGCCTGGCTTGCGCTCTTGGTCTCAGCACAACTAAATCAAACTCTTACAAAGGAACAAGAATCAGGTTTACTTGTACAGTTTCATCTGGAACATTTCAAAGTTGTAAATCACAAAGAGAAAGAGGTAAATGGACAACTCCATCACTAAAAGGTACCTCAGGTCACTCCTACCTCATAGCACATCATCATTCCACCAAACCATGGAACTGCGCTAACATCCCATCACCATTTCCACTCTACTAACTCTATGATACACACAGCAGCAACCAAGAATGTGAGAGGCTGACACTGTACAGGAGATAGGGTAGGTGAATTAATATGAAAGTCTTCTCATAGAAAGATGCATATATAAGTTTAAGCACTATGCTGAATTTCCATGGCCTTCTTAAGAGAGACCATTTAATTATACAGTCTAAAACCTTTTTCCCTTACCTCTGTGATAGGTGACTTTGGATTCACATTTCTAGCAGCTGCTATCTCTTGTAGCTGATTCACAAGTTCTGTGATTGACAACCTTTCTTCTGGGTTCACCTTCAATGTGGAGCCTTAAAACAGAAGTATGTTTTAGTTACATCAGTCCTGAAAATGTAACAGAACAGGCAGAATGAAGCTAGCAATTATGAATCCAATAAAGCTATAGTATAAATTCTGAAGATACATCTAGCATGACAACAAGTATTTCATGTTCAAGAGAAAAACCTGTACCTGAATTTATATTCAGAAGATATTCCCATATATAACAGGATCTATACTTATTTTACAACAATTTAGATTGATATAGATAGAACAATGACAATGTAGATGTTATCAAGACAATAAAACCTGCTAAAGTGAAAACCATTTCAGAAAATAATAGTAGCCTTTACAAAAACTTTTTTGTTACAAAGCCCTGTACATATCTCATTTTATCCTTATGACAACCAGGGAGACAGGTGATGCTATTGTTCCTATTTTGCAAATGAGGAAACTAACAGTGAGAGTAAAGGTCACACTACCAGAAAACGAATGAAGCTCAATTTGAACTCGGGTCTTTCTGACTATCCATCTAGCTGCCTCATTCAATTTTTTAAAAGGATTAAACACTGAATTAAAAACAATACATGCAGGGCAGCTAAATGGCGCAAGGGATAGAACACCAACCCTAAAGTCAAGAGGACCTGAGTTCAAATCTGACTCAGATGCTTAACACTTCCTGGCTGTGTGATCCTGGGCAAGTCACTTAACCCCAATTACCTCAGCAATAATAATACATGCCTTCAAAAAAATCGAACCAGAGACCGAAAATAAGGAGTCATATCAGAAAATAAATATGTATGTATACTTTGTAGAGATTTGTAGTGTATGCCATTGGTTTGGGTTTGGGTTTTTTCTGGGATGAAAGGAAAGAGGGAGAAAGAAGGTAGTGAAGACAGACCAAGCACATCATGTTGTTTTCCCTCCTAACCTTCCCTATAATTCTCATCTAATACATGGTCTCCTCTCAAAGTAATGTTTACAGAAAAGCTCTAAGAGAGGCCCATGCTATGTGAAACAACATAATTCCCAACAAAAAACTTACTAACAACTAGCAAATAAAGCTATCTACTCTACACAACAGAAATTATTTCCTAACAGACCCCTTTATTAGTTCAACAATTTCCAACCAGCAATTTCCTCCATCAGACCAGATAATCGAAGAAGTCAAGTCCATCCCCTTGCCTTCAGACCTAAACCATCCCAGAGTTGGAAATCTAAGCTGTACCTAAATGAAGATGCCATAGCCTTCCTAGGTAATAATTGCCCCCTGCTAATTCATCCATAGAAATAGCTTTCAACGTTTCTTCCCCATTTCTCTGCTCTAAAGGTTTTACAAGAAGCTGGCAAAAAGAGGACAACCAAGCAATAACAAGGCAAGAGCAAACAGTGTGAGCAGGGATTTTCAGCTTGCATGAACTGCTTCCCTTATACCCCATACATGACCACAGACACAGAAGCCGAGACATCTAGCTAACGAGACAGGGCAGCCCCCACAATCCCTCCAATTAGGATACTTAAGGTCAAATGATCAAGGAATGGTCCACTTACAGGCTGGTAACTGAAGGGCTCTGGTTTAAAATGCAAGAGTCTCCCCCCCAAAAAACTATATGTCGATATACAAGTAGATGATTTTCCTCTCACCCATTAACCTCCAAGTTAAGTTCTTCTTGGCTGTTGCTGGGTTGGCAAGCACAAAAAAAAGGAAAGTGAGCTAGGCAGAGGAGAGAAGAAACAAATACAAAGAAAGCGCTCCCTCAAATTCACAGGAAAAAAAGAGTTTAGCTTCACATTATTCACCATCATCATGAAGAAGAAAAGAATTACCTCAACGTTTCAAAGTAAATATGAAGATCTGGCATTTATGTGGGTTGTAAAAATGACTCCTCACCTTGTGCTGCTCTTAAGAAACTACAGCAACTCATTCAGGGTGGAATCCTTTCTCACTATCAACAGAGTATCATGTGATCATGCCCAGAATGAACAGGCTAGATGCCTCAGATATTATGGAATCTGCAGTAGCCTGATCAGCTGAAATGTTCCTTAAGGGTAGGTTAACTCCTTAGTGGAATCCCAGCTCATTTTTTATTGATGATACCTGAGGATTCCCACCCCCAACTTTCCTATACATGTTGATGACACCATGATTCTCCCAGGGAATCTTGGAGTTATTCATGACTCCACCTACTTCCTAATCCTCTTCTCCTCCCACTATATCCAGTCAATTAACAGCAGTTTTCTCATACAAAAACTAGTTCTTATCACCATTAAACACCTACTGTGGGCAGGATCCTGTGTTAAATATTAGGATAACTTGTAGTGGCAAGGAACTGGAAAGTGACTGGATGTTCATCAATTGGAGAATGGCTGAATAAGTTATGGTATATAACTGTTATGGAATATTATTGTTCCGTAAGAAACAACCAGCAGGATGATTTCAGAGAGGCCTGAGTTACATGAACTGATGCTGAATGAAATGAGTAGAACCAGGAGATCATTGTACATAGCAACAAGATTATGTGATGATCAATTCTGATGGACGTGGCTCTTTTCAACAACAGGGCGATTCAGGCCAGTTCCAATGGTCTTGTGATAGAGAGAACCATCTAAACCCAGAGGGAGGACCATGGAGACTGAATGTGGATCATAACATAGTGTTTTTACCTTTTTTTGTTGTTTGCTTGCTTGTTTTTTTTCCCTCACTTTTTCTCCCTTTTTGATCTGATTTTTCTTGTGCAATATGATAAATGTGAAAATATGTTTAGAAGAATTGCACATATTAAATGTGTAATCAGATTCCCTGCTGTCTAGGGGAAAGGGGCAAGGCAGAGAGAATGAGAAAAATTTGGAACACAAGGTTTTGCAAGACTGAATGTTGAGAAATATCTTAGCATGTATTTTGAAAAATAAAAAGCTATTATAAAAAAAAGTATTACGTAACAAAGAAAAATGTCTACAAGATCCTTGCCTACAAAGAATAAATCTCCTGGTAAAATAAAAAATGTATATGAGTAAGTAGGATAAAAACATTGAGGCAAAGCATTTTAAGAAATCTAAAGAAGAAAAGGATACTTAGTTGGGAAGAAAAGGAAAGGCTTCATGAGAATACTTAATCTTGAAGAGAAACATTCCAGAGGGAAGATGTGGCATGAATATTTTTCAGGCATAGGAGAGGATCTGAACAAATGAATGGTTTTTTCCTTACCCTCACAAAATCATTCCACTAATTCAGGGCCTCTCTGCTTCTTCTGTAAAAACTGGTATCCCTGCCTGCAAGTCACTCCTCTTTCAAAGTTATCATCCCTCACACCACTGATAACTAAATTTCATTTTACAAAGCCCAAATAAGTAACTTCCCTACTGAAAAGCCTTCACTGATTTCCTCATCTTCCAAATAAAATAAAGCACACCCCTTGGCCCAGCACATCCTACATGTGCTTCAAGTATTTTTTTTTTTCAATCTTATAGAATTATATGATTTAGAAGATTAGAACTGCAGCTAAATAACTTTGAAGAAACTATTTCAAATATCCAGTGCTAAACATCTATGAAACTAAATGGCAATTACCTAGAGCACTTGTGGCATTTCACATGGATTTTTAACTATACACCTAAATGAAGCCTTCCTCTACATTCCCTTCAAAAGTGAAATAAACATGCATCTTAATTTGGACATTTCTCTGCCTTTTAGTATTTAGTATTTTAAAGACAACACAAGAATGAAATTCTTCAAATATTTAAATATTGTTTAAAATATTATATACTTTTGATGATTTTGGGGTTAAACTCTATGTCATCAGTCCTGGATGTCTTTGTTTAGAAAAATTATTGACAAACTAAAGTATGTCCAAAGGAAGTAGATCACAATGGGAAAAGGAGTTCAGAAAATAAAAATGTTTATTCTGGAAAACAGAAGACTTTAGGAGGAATACCATCCCATGCTATCAGGGGAAAGATGGATAAGTTGCTCAGCTTGGTCCCACAGGATAGCAAGACCCAGTAAGTGGAAGATAATAAGGTTTATACTTTAAACATCCAGATTTCAGTTCAAACAAGAAAAAAAAAAAAATTAATGATTATACCTGTTCACCAGCAGAATAAACTACATGTGGAGATAAAGAGTTTCTAATCACTAGAAATTTTTAAATAGAAGACACAAGTGAAGGACACTGTAGAAGGAAATTCTTTAAACTGCTTCCAGCCAAGCTACTTACCTACTCATAAAGTTATTCTGCCATGACACGAGAATGAATATTTACACCATCCATTCATGCCCTACTCTGCTCCCACCCCCTCCCCAATCTCTATCTACTGAAATCTTTCTCATCCTTTATGGAATGGCTCTGATCTTAGAACCTCTAATAGTTAGGTTCACACAATGAAATCATGAAGGACCAATCTGATACACCCAGGAAAGGGCTGAAATGAATTATCACTATTAGTAACCAAGTAAAATTTTAAGGATTTCCCAACAGAAGTTGGTAAAAGGAAGGCTCAAACTAGTTATTCTGTGCTTTCCATAACCTTGCTGCCTGACTTGTGGCTACTTCCTCTACTACTTCCTTCATTCCATAACATCTTTCATGCTAAAAGGCACAAAAAAAGCCCATAGAGCAATAGGGTAACAAAGGCTCACAATTCCTTGACTATTGCTTCATAAAACTTGTGGCTTCCAAGCAACGCTTTCTGTCTTTGCTCTGGAGTCCATCCCAATTATTTAAAAATTGTCTATTTTAAATCCAGATTTTCAACTTACGAATGAGATCATGAAAAACTGTGTATCTTGTGTCATTTGGTGGAATTGAATATTTTCCATTAACTATCCGAAGTTTTGCTCCATCTTCAAAAGGATGCTGCCTGAAGCACAACAGGTATAGGATACAGCCCAAGGCCTATTCAAAAATTGGGGGAAACAAAGAGACAATCACTAGTGCACAAAAGCTAAGAACAGTTAGCAAACTAGACCTATTCAAATATCAGTCTAATAAAGGAATGTGAACTATTAATTCACCATATTTTCTGACTGCATATAACTGTACCAGATTAACCTCTCTCATCATCCATTTCTTTCAGGTAACCTTTCTGGACAGTAATCACCATTCAAGAAAATTCTTTTGAGCTAGGGTCAAACATAACTAATTATAAACATAAATCTAATGTGCCTACAAAAGTACAGGGGCAGTTAGTAAAGTTGCTATTTGAACTAATGAAAAGTCTCAGTCTGTCAACCTTCTGTACTTCTCTGACAAAAGCCCAGGAGGACAAAGATTGTCCTCACCTCCCAGGGTAAGAAATAGACGCTCAGAAGTTTAACAACTTACCCATGCCCAAAGATCTAATGTCATACACATCTAAAATTCAAATCTGGGGCTCTCTGACTCCTGGCCCACTAGGATTTATTTTCATTCCATTACATCTTAGAGTTTTGACAAAAACAGACAAATTATATGGGTTTCTTTCTGATGATAAAATACAGGCTTCCTTTCTATTCAACGGTTCTTAACTTTTAAAGTTGAAGCTAAATGAACTGGACATTTTCTGCTTGAAGACTACCTCTTGTTCATAATATAGATGGACTCTTACAGATAGCCCAAGGCTAAATAGGAAACAGAATGATGCTGGATTACATTCTGATGACAGTTATTCTTGAAATGTAAGAATGACTTTTCTTGATTGACATGAATTGATTCTGAGAGAAGTGAGCAGAACTAAGAAAACACTGTACATAGTAACAGCAAGACTGTGTGTTGATCAATTATGACAGACTTAGCTCTACTCAGCAATCTAGTAATTCAAAACTATTCCAACAGACTTGGGATGGAAAACGCCATCTGCATCTAGATGGAAAACTGAATGCAGATTGAAATATACATTTTCACTTTTTTCCTCCTGTTTTTTCCCCTTTTGCTTTGATTTTTTTATTCAAAACATGATTAATATGGAAATATTTTTTAAATGATTACACATATATAACATCGGACTGCTTGCTATCCTGGGGAGGGAGCAGGGAAAGAAGGAAGAGAGAAAAAAATTTGGAACTCAAAACCTATCTCACAAAAGCAAAATGTTAAAAAAAAAACTATCTTTACATGTATTAGAAAATACAAAATACTATTAAATGAAAAAATGTTTTTAATGATTTTCCTATATTTCTGTCTTTAAGGTAAATTTATAGCCTTGGATAATTTAACATGATTCTCAAAGTCATTAAAAAAAAAAAGTCATCCCTACAAAGTAAGAGAGACTGGCACAACACTGTACAGCATGTCTCTCTTCCACAAGCTTTCACATGTACAAAACTAAGTATAAATAACTGAGGTCTTGACCTCAGTACTTATATACCAAAAAAAGTACCTCTAGAAAGAACACTTTCACTGAAAAGTTTAATGAGTCCCCAAGCTGGTAGAAGCTCTTGTCACAGAAGCGAATTGTAGCCAAAGAAATATTCCTAACTAATAATAAGGAATAGTAACCGTTTTTTAAAAAACTTGAATTCAACCAGAACTATGCAAAATGATGAAAAAAAAGATCATTACAACTCCTCATCTTGATCCAGATGACTGGAGGAATGTTCTGTAATCTTCCCTTTCGATTGATTTTTTTCATTAACATTCAGCATTTAAAGAGTGTTTATGTATGTATATACATGCACACATATGTGTATTGATACTTAGAAATCAGAAATGAGGCCAAATTCCATTTCTGCTGATGATCACCTGGAATCCAAATTATTATTTGTGGAATATTACAATGTTCAAAACTTATGATGGCCTGATGGTGCTTTTAGACAAGTCTCAGACTCAACAATGGCCATAGGCAGGTGACAACCAGAGACAGCAGATCCTAGAGATGAAAGCAGAGCAGCAGGGCTTTAAGATAGAACTCTAAATCTTATTCTCATTTGCAGTCACATTGACAAAGGGAAATATGGAGCTACTTTATTACAATTCAAATGTCATGGGAACTCAAACTTCAAAATTATTCCAGTGCTATCTTCCAGGCACCCAGTATTTACATAAAGGAACACATTCTTACCCAGATATCTTGCTTTTCACCAATTGGAAAGTTTGAGTATAAGTCTATTATTTCTGGCGTCCTGTACATCGGTGTTGTATTCCTTGTGATCTATGGACAAATTCAAACATTTCATTCTTTGTAGGAAAAATTACACATAAAGTAACATCTTGAGTTCTAAAAAAATGAACCTAACATAATAAAGCAGTCTTTAGTCTAAGGAGTTTTTAATTTTCCAATTAATCCAGATCTTTTTTTGTTCCTGTTCAGGCTTAGACTCCTTTTTCACTCACTATAGGATCCTCAATCTTTACAACCATTCATTATGTTTCTATTAAGCTTATAAGAAAAATAAACACCAAAGCTAACTAAACACATACTCAGGAACTATTGTTTGGATCTGCATCTATGAATTTCAGCCTAGACTGCTCCAAGTATATTTGGGTAACTTCCTGCTTAAAGGAATTTTCTAGTAAATTTTCCTGCAGAGTGAAGAATTCTTTTGTAAATGACAATCATTCATCTCCCAATGTATCTGTTGTATTAAATTCTATTTTTTTTAAATCACGTTTACTTAAAGTAGGGGAAACCAACATATAATTTTTACCACATTGTCTTAAGTAGCTCTGTTCACTAACTTAAAAATTTAGTATAATACATATTGACAATTTTTCCTTATCTTTTCTCAGAAATGAGGAGCTCATTATTTGATGTAAATATGCATTTACCTCAACAATAAACATAGCTCATATTTTTATACTGCGTGTTCTCTTAACAAGAAAGTAGTATAAATATTATCAACCTTTTATAAATTAAGAACCTGAAGCTTACAGAGATAGAGATAAAATACTCTGCCCAAGGTCATGAAGCTAACAGGTATCTGAGTCCAAACTTGAACATAAGCTCCTGCCTCCAAAATCAGCACTCCACTATTTATTGAAATAACGGACAAGTAAAAATGTGCAACTGCTAAACGTTCAAAGGTAGTGCAGAAGACAACTTTCCACTGACCAAATCTGGATTTTACTTTATTATTGGGGCTAAGTTCATTTAAATAAGAAATGTTTTAAGAATAAGTTACTGGTATGTAAGGGAAAAGAGAACAAATGAAGGCTGCAAGCAAACCAAAAAGTATATTTTTTAGCAATTTATTTCAAGCTTCTAACTTACTTAAAATCAATATTTATTAAATAACTCCAAACAATTAGTAGTATAAAATCTGATTAACTTTAATGTCTCCAGAATAAGAAGAGGATTCAGGCTGCTATACAGTATCTATGAAGAAAAGTTTCATAGCAATGGTGTTCTACTTTAAAATATGGAAAAGAATAATTTATATTCAAATTTTTGTTGCTGAGTTGTTTCAGTTGCATGTGACCCTTGTGACTTCATTTAGGGAATGAAGTAGAAGACAAAGATGGCCTTTGGGGGGGGGGGGGGGGGGGGGGGTGGTGTCACTCAAATTCTCAAAGCCTGATTCCTTATCTAAAAACATTATGCTAATAAAGCTTGTACTACCTACCCTCCTAAGAATGTGTGAAATCAACTGAGATTTTTTTTTATATAGAGGACATTTAAAAATTAAAGAAATGTCAGCTTTTGTAGTTTGTGATTATATGAAGATCCAAGCCATGTTACATCACTGAAAGAGAATATAAGACCCAATTATGTTTGTTCTTTTGTTTAGTAGTTCTGAAAAAACAGAATAGAAAACTGAATGGAACAAAATAAAGCTTTCAATAATAATGATAGCTTTAGTAAGTAAAATTTATTTTCATTACATGAACACCCTACAACTTAGAATGCTTCTCTCAGATCTCCCACATAACAGACCAGTTCTAGATCTCAGGCACATGCATTACTAACCCAATTACAGGGCAAATTAATCATATACCACCCCACTCCCAAATTTAGAAAACTTACTCCTTTTCACTATTACCAATAAGACCCACATCCTCTTTGGGAGGGAAAGTCCTCCCAAAGGAGGGAAAGAAAGGGAGAGAAGTCCAAAAGAAAATGAAGTCACATATGCAATCACAATCCAAAAAACTGAACAATGGTTCTCAGCAAATGACAGACAATTTAAAGTAGCCTGAGGCAACTGGAGTTTCTGGGACTTTATACCTACATAGACAAAGGGAACAATAGTCTTTTATAAATTCGACAAATTTAGGTTAAACTCACTCCAGGTACCTATTAATATACTAGTGACAAATAAGCAAAATGAGGATAAATGCAGACTTTGCAAGAGTTCAAGCTGGACAGCATTTGCAATGTATAGTCAGTACTTTGAGCTCCTACTACATGCCAGATACTATGCTAAGTGTTTCAAATCCAAAGAAAGGCAAAAAAATTGAGTGGCAGCTCTCAAAAAATTCACAATCTAACAAGAGAGCCAACATGTACATATACAGCATGTGTATATATGTATAAATGTGATAAACTGTAGAGAAACAGAAAAATATTCATATTGAAAAGTATGATATTAGGTAATCTCAATAATACAAGGATTCAATACAATTTCAAAGGACTCATGATGAAAAATACCATCTAATTCTGAGCAAAGAACTAATAAAGTCCTTTTTTTTTTTTTTTTTTTTTAACATTTTTAAATTTTTTCTTGAGGTTGTTGGGTTTTTTTTTGGTCGCTTTTTTACCACAATGTAACTAATGTGGAAATATGTTTTTAACTGTCCATGCATACATAATCTATATCAAATTGCTTGCCTTATCAATGGGAAAGGGGGGAAAAACTTGGAATTCATAAGTTTTAAAAATGAATGTTAAAAAAATTTTTACATATAATTGGGATAAACTTTTTTAATATTAAAAAGAAATGATGGTATTCCACAATCACAGAAAAATTTAAATTACAAACAATCCAAAGAATAAGAATTTGCATGGTGAGCATAAGTAAACCATGGTATTTTAACAAATAAAGACTGATACAAGACAAATGCTACAGATCACATTATCAAAGACATATATGATCAAAAAAAGTAATGCGGTGGGGGAAGGATCATGCTATATCACACTGCCTCATGCTGGACTTACAATACAAGGAAACCTACAAACCTTATTCCAGCCGCTTTCTAGTCTTACTTATCCCATTCTTCAATTTCTAAAGTCAAGTTTAAAGTTTTATATTTATCACTACTAAATTTTTTTGATTCATTTCAGTTTAATGGTCTAAACTGCCAAGATTTTTTTGAATCTTGATTCTATCACTGAACATTTTAACTGTCCCTCTTAGCTTTGAGTCATCTACAAATCTATCAGACAAATCATCTATCTCTATCACATATAAAAATATTTAACAACACAGAACTCAGCAGAGATTCTAGGGGCAGTCTACTGGTCTTTCTCCCACATGAACATTAAATACTTAATGACTACCATTCAGTCAATTAGTTCCAAATTCATCTAATTTTAATAATATGAAAAGATTGTATCAAATGTTTTGCTAAAATGCAGGTAAACTATATTTTCAGCAATCTCCTTATCTACAAGTAACACTGTAGATCTATTTTTGGTTTTTTTGGCTGAGGCAATTGAAGTTAAGTGACTTGCCCAGGGTCACACCGCTTGGACGTGTTAAGTGGTAAGGCCAGATTTGAACTCAGGTCCTCCTGACTTCAGGACTGGTGTTTTATATACTGTACCAACTAACTGCCCCTGTCGACCTATTCTTAATGAAGACAAGCTAGCTATCTGTTATTTCTTTCCCTTTCTAGATATTTAAAATGATCTTTTAGAATTAAATGTCAATCCTATAATTTTGTAATCACATCTAGGTTAATTGTTAATAATTTTTTACATGCAAACTTTCTTTCTCTAATTATCAATGCACCAATATTTAAGTTAGATCATAATCTCTTACCTCTTCTTCAACCATTGCTCTCTTCTGAGCAGTCCAGTTGTAGTCAGGATAATGTGACACGGTTGTAGCACTGCCAAAATCACATAGTTTAATTGTTCCTTGGTTACTAATCAGCATATTTTCAACCTGTAAATTTTTATAAATATCTTAAGTACTTATAAAATTGTAACATAATAAATAAATTATAATTTAGAAAATGCAAATCTTATCAACTTTTTAAATTAACTTTGCTATACTGCTGACATTTGTGAAGCCACCTTTGCCTCATTCCTCTCAAAGACTCTAAGTCTAACTGCTGACCAAAAACACATAAAAAAAATAATAATAATAGTAACTTTTATTTTAAAAAAAATTGGAAACCCATTGAAAGAAAATGAGGCTTAAAGATGGAACAATTCTGCCAGCTCAAGATGGCGTATGTGAGCAAGGGGGAGGCCTGACCATACAGAGCACTACTACAGGGACATGAAACTACTAAATGTTGCCATGGCAGAGAAAAGAGGCAAGAGGGAAAAGAAGGTAACAAGCTGGATTCCTGAAATTTCATCAAATTTCATTTCTTTTATCCAAGAGGAAACAAAAAAAGCTTGACTGAAATGTCAAATGGACCTTAATTTTTGATGACAGTAAAAATTTCTTCACCAATTCAAGATATTTTCTCCCCTAAAATAAATTTCCTCTCCTACAGAGACTACCTTAAGTCAGAAAAAAAATTCCATCTCAACCCTGAACTCCTGGAAATTTCATCTTGATCTCTCTTCCATTGTGGGAGAGCAAGATAAAAGACTGAGAAAGTAAGAGCATAAAACAGTCCTTGGGAGACACCAGGAAGAAAGGAGATCATCCCCCCAAACCATAGCTTCTAGAACCAAGCAATGGGGAAATGAAGGCTAGCTATGTTGAGTAAGAAGAAAGGGAAAAGAAGGACAGATCTGATATTACTTCTTCCTGCTCGATAACAAAAAAGAAAACAAAAGAAAAACTCCTTGCCAAGAGGAAACTGAGACAATGTATAACTCTGCCTAAGCAGTCTTGAGGGAATGCTCTGGATGTAGGGAAGCAAGCCCAAATTGCTATAAGGATCTCAAGAGAGCTGGGAGATAGCCATACCTAATCACTACACAAAATACTGAGATTCAGAGGAATGTGAAATATAATTCAGTAAAATTCATCTAAAATCCCTCCAACATGGTTCTTCCTCAAATACTCTGTTCATTTTAAAGAGGTTAAAAAGCTTAAAGTGATAACAGTTAGTCATCAAAATTATTTGGAAAATATGGTCCATTTATTGCTACCCAAACCACCAATCACATCTATCATAAACTGTAAAGTGCTACACCAAAATATTAAATCAAAAATGTAAACATACTTCAGATATTAGCTAAAATGTACCAAAAAAAATTTCTTCGTCTGATTCTTTTTGTACAGCAAAATAATGTTTTGGTCATGTATACTTATTGTGTATCTAAGTTATATTTTAATATATTTTAACATCTACTGGTCATCCTGACATTTACGGGAGGGGGTGGGGGGGTAAGAGGTGAAAAATTGGAACAAGAGGTTTGGCAATTGTTAATGCTGTAAAGTTACCTATGTATATATCCTGTAAATAAAAGGCTATTAAATAAAAAAAATTAAAAAAAAAAAAAATTTCTTCAATAAACTTACCAATACCTGAATTTAAAGCCTTTTGTAACTTCCTCACAACAAAAATGCTAACAGAATGAGAAATATAAAAACATAAGAGAAACATGGTCACATTTTGCATACACTATGCCCATTTAAAGAAAAAAATCTCTTTCACAGAGATATAGGTCTTCATAAAGGCAAATGTCAGCAGATTTCCAGATTCCTCTCATGGAGTATGCAGCAAAACTTCCCTGTTCTCTCTCAGTACCAAACAGGTTATATATACAGTATCACCTAAATAGTAAACAGTTCTCTTAGGCAACTTATTAAAGTCCTCTCTACTAAGTGGAGACCCACCTATTTGCCATTCTAAAATTAAGCATTGCTATTTATAATTTGTCTAAAGTGACTGAGAGTCTGAGTATTTGTTTGAAAGGAGCAAAAAAGCAGACAAAGTGGAGCATGAGTACTTGCTGGTAAATAGATAATCAGAATAAAGCATTAGCATGAAAACAGCTAGAATGATGGCACAGAACAATTTAATGACTGAGATGATCCAGGACAATGGTGTTGGTATGGAATAGGCTGCATGTTCAATGGAAAGACTTTTTGGTTCTAAAACAATAAAAAGCTAAAAAGAGAGTACACTACTACAAAGAAAGGCAGCCAGAGAAGCTAGAGGGAGTTGAAGACCAAGAAATTAGCTTCAACCCCAGCAGGAAGAAAAAAGGGAGAGAAGTTCAAAGAAACAAAAGGACCCCGAGGAGGCTGGCATCAAAAAAGAACTTCCTGCTCCAATCAGGAAGAAAGCAGATGAGAAAGAGTTTCAGAGAAAGCCAAAAAGAGCAGCTCAAAGAACAGGCAGGAAACTGAGGAGCAGGCATTTGTTAAGAGCTTTCTATGTCCCAGTCATTGTGCTAGGCTCTGGGAATATAAATATAAATGCTCCCAAGGAGCATACAAAACATCAGGGTGAGAAGCAGTTTTGGAAGCAGCAAGATGAGGGTTCAAGTCCCCCTCGCTCACTCTGACTTTGGCACTCTGGGCAAAGCAGGGTCACTTCACAGGGCAATAGGCAGCTCTCTTCAATTAGAAGTGAATGAGATGGTGCCCTCCTGCATTGAGAGAGGTTCCTCATCCAGGGAATTCTCACTACCCATGAAATCACAGGTACAGTACCTAGCCCTGTGAGTTTTAAATGTAGGGAAGGACTCTTTAATGCAGATACAAAGGATCCTATGCTTCTTATAAGTCATAGAAAAGATTTACTGCTTTATTAATACACAACGTAATTATGAAACTTTATAAATTAGGAGCCAGATCAAAAATAGCTTATATTATATTCAAAAGAGTCACTGAAGAATGAAGTCAGGAAGCTTGTGATGCATTTTAGAATTTTATTAAAAATGTTTAAAAACCAAATTAATTTCAGACTGTAAAGGAAAAACTTCAGTTATCTGCAAATTTATTTCTGTGCAACCCTTTAATTCCTCAATGCCTTGAAGATGTATAAAGCATTGCTAAAAGCATTTAACTTTTTTCAAAAATCCAAAGAGAAAGAATATCTTCCTTGATAACAATCTTTAGCATCTCTGATTTTTAAATTCTATATGTACCTTGAGATCCCGATGGATTATAGGGGGCTTCTGTTTATGCATATGTTGTACTGCTCTGCATGTCTGATAAAATATCTTCAAAACCGTGTCACAGGAGAGAGGACCTTTGGATTCAACTTTCTTTAAGAATTCCACCAGCTGTCCTATTATAAAAGACAATCAATTTAATTTACATCACTATGCACATGGGAATCCCATAAATTGTTTCCTGGAAAATAAAGAGGCCTGATATAATTTACTGGCTCCCTTTTTATTTTACAGTTCTACAAGCTCTATGTAATCACTTCTAATTTCAATATGTACTTAAGTGCTTACTATCTGCAACAACAATGCTAAGTACTGGGAAAAATACAATGATTTAATAAGATGTGGTCCCTGCCTTCATGGAGCTCATAATCTAAGAGAGGAGAGTACTGTAAATGTGTGTGTGTGTGTGTATGTGTATGTGTGTGTGTACACATGTATGTATATGTATCTATGTGTGTATACATATATGTATATGGGGTATGAGTGTATACTAATACAAAATCATCCTTAAGCACTGCAGAATCACAAATCAAGTGTCATGTGAAGCATATGAAAGAAAGGAACAATAAAACCTGTAAGAGTCAATAGAAGTGGTATTTAAGGTAACTTTTAAACAGAAAAAAGGAAACATGCATAGAGAATAATATGAGCAAGATATGGACGTGAAATGGCACTGGACACACAGAATGGCAGAATTTGCTTCAGAATAATTTTTAGAAGGTAGCTGAACTACACATTCTAGCAATATATTGCTATCTATGTAGCTATATATGTGCCTATATAAGCCACATGAGATCTATGCTTATACCTAAGTCTACATCTTTAGACAAGTCACAGCCTCACCTATTTTCAGAAAATGATATCAATTCATCTATATAATGGATGCATTAGATCAATGCTCGATGGCTAAAATGTACAATCATAGGCAAGCGCTTCAACTCCCTGATCTAAAAATGTAGTGACAGAACCAGTGAATTTCTACCCTTTTCAGTACTACCCTGGATTTCAATTTCAACAAAGTTAGGATACATGTCAAGTGTAAGGTTCATTAGAATAGGTTTCAATTAGTGAATTAAAAAACTTCCATAATCAAACTGGCTAAAAATGCTTCCTGAATCTTATAGGAGTTTCCAGAAGGCCAAAAAGGATCTCTCATTGATACTTAATGAAAGCAAAAAGTCAGTTTTGCTTTTCTTAGTTGTACAGACCAAAGTAAATAAAAAGCAAGCAACTTCTTGAGCAAACCCCACCAAGCTCAACACTTTGAGAAGTTACAAAATACATGACAAAGCTGGTTCAAAGTTCAGCTTATAATTCTATTTAGGACAAGACCTGAATCTGAATCCCAGTATGACCACTTCTTAGTTGTAAGCTACAATAATATCACACAATTGCACTGAATTTTAAACTATCTATAAAATGAAGAAAATATTACTTATACCACTTCCTTCATAGGGATAATGTGAGAAACAACCAAAATAAAAAGCATTTTGTAACTAAAAGTGCTACTGCTCCTAGTCATGAAGTCAGCAATCTAGACAACTAGCATTTTTTAATTCTATGAAAGTGTAGCTATTTTCTAGGCTGATGAAAAAATTACAGCTCTTAAAGGGAAAAAAAAGAGGATCTAGAATAATACTGACATAACACTTCCTTTTCCTTTTCCTCCCCTACAGTCTAGGAGTCTAATAGTCAGCTAAACTTCTAACTTAACTTTTGTGTATGTCCCTCTCTAAACATTTTCAATGATGTAACTGATTTTAAAATGGCTATTTCTATGAAATTGGTTGTTAAAAAGTTCAGGTAGTAGAAATACTACTGAAGGAAACAGCTAAAGAAAGGTCTTTAATTAGTCTTTCATTCTGCCTTTAATAGGATCAATCAATCAATAAACAATTATTAAGCACCATATGTATCAAGGATATAAAGCTATATATGAAACAATACCCCTGTCTTGAATTAACTTACATAATACTGAAGAAAACATGTATACATATAGACACAAAATATATAATACAAGGTAATGGAATGGGAAGGGAGACACTTAGAGCCCAGATCATTAGGAACAGCCTCATGTAGAAGGGGTTGTTTGATCGATCTGACCTTTGAAGAAAATTAGGAATTCTGAGGCACAAAGCTAAGAAGGGAGTTCATCCTGGAACAGAGGACAATGTATGCTAAGAAAGGGAAATGTAAGATGCAATGTCAGAAGTGAAGAACACCAAAATGGCCCTGTTGACTGAATGAAGGGAAGAAATATGCAATAAACCTGGGGGGAAAAAAAAAAAAAAGATCTGAGGCAAGATTGTGAAGGGTCTTAAATGCCAGATACAGAAGTTTGTATCTTAGAGATAAAACAGAATCACTTGAACTCCCTGAGAACAGGAGTGGCATGTCAAAGCTATACTTTAGAATATCACTCAGGCAGTCACATGGAGTACTGATTAGAGAAGGGAGAGCAAAAGGGAGGAAGCAAAGGACAGTGGCAGGAAAAAAGGAAAGAGCATTTATATAGTGTTTACTCCATGACTGACACTGTGCTAAATACATTACAAATATTATCTCATTTGATCCTCACAACAACCCTGAGAAGTAGGTGCTATTATCCCCTCAAAATAAGTGGCTTGCCCCAGGATCATGTAGTTAGTGTCAGAACATGGATTTGAATTCATGTCTCCCTGGCTGAACCCAGCATTCTAGAAAACTGGCCCATCAACTATGTCACAGAAAAGAAAAGGGAGAAGGGAAAGACTTGAGGAATGGAGATGGATTAGGAAGCTACTGAAATATCCCAGTAATTACAACCTGAACTAGAGTGTCCACTAGTTGAGTGGAGAGAAATGGATGGATTTGATTTCCATAAAAAGTATATAAACATTTCACTATGAAAATCAGATACAGTTATATAGCCAAATACCTGAGTTTAAATATACAGGTACAGCAGAGACAGCACAGTACAGTGGTTAGAGTAGTAAAAGGACTACAATTCTAATCATATTTATATTACCTAATAATGATAGGGGCAAGATGTTAGGCTCATTTTCCCCATCTACAAAATAGATATAATAACATTTTTACAAGTAACTTCACAGTGTTGTAAGAAAGGGAATTATAAAAAAAAGCGCTGTATTATTAGCACCAAGATAGAAAGAGCTACAAGGGTATTTTTTTTTTGGATAGACTGCCAGACCTGATGTCAGGAAGATTTTTCTTTGTTAAGTTCAACTCCAGCCTCAAACATTTACTAGCTGTGTGACCCTGGGCAAGTCATTGCAGCCTCAGTTTCCTCATTTGCAAAATGAGCTGGAGAAGGAAATGACCAACCACTCCAATATCTTTGCCAAGAAAACCCCAAATGGGGTCACAAGGAGTCAAGACCTTTCAGGCCAAAGGATCAGATTTCAGATGGGAAAATCTTATTCTCCTTTCCTATTCTCATACGCCAGCCTCCCCCACTGATGCTTCTGACCTCAGAAAGCCATTTAACATCTTTGGACTTCAGTTTCCATGTTCATAAAATAATGTTGGACTAGAGTGGCTCATTCCAAATCTAAAACCTATGGTCCTATCAGATTTAATTTATATATCAGAAAATAACTGACAAAAATAAAATATTTTTATTAGCATGATTTGTAATAATTCCATGATCTCACAAAATCAATTGAACAAAAATGGGCATACGGTCTGCATTTTCATCATTCCCCAAAACTGGACCAATTTCAGGGCTACTACTAAATTAGGCCATGGGTGAGAAAAGGCTAAAGACAAAACCTGTTTCTACAATCACTATACTTCATTAAGCTACAGTGATTTAACATTATATTTCTGGGCCATCCCTGACCAGTACCATTTAGACAGGCAAATCACAGTGACACAGGTTTATTCTAATAAACTATAATGCTATGAATCACTCTATTACCCAGTTATTAAAAAGTATTTAAAGCTTGGAGCTTTGTCTATAGCTTAGTGCTTGGGAACTCTTTCAAAGAGCAAGGCTCACCCAGACAGGGAATTTTCCTGGGGCTCTGAATTCAGGACAAAGTTTAACAAAAAATATTTTGTCAACTAACTTATCACCACATTATAAGATAATGTATTTACAAAAATGTCACAAGTCCTAGTTCTGTACTTCTTTCATTCACAAGGTCTACCCTGACTTCTGTGGGACTCGGGTATAAAACTATGACTTGTTACTCTGGATTGTTAAGGGAATGACTGATTAATCAGTTTGTAGATTATTGATGGCTTTCATTTTTCCTATTTCTTCCCCCCACGACCATCAATTATTCCTATAGGTTAGTAAAGAAAAACCAAAGCAAGTAAAGAAATGATATTGGGAGGGAGTGGAAGGGGGAAGGAATGAGAATGACAAAGATGCACAAAGACTTGGCTTTACAGAAAAGTGAACAAACATGCAGAAGACATCAAACTTAGGGATGATTTATTGGAATGAGGGATTTAAATTAAAAATATTAAAAATTATAAAAGCCAAAAGAAAAGTTTTTTTTTAAAAATAATAAGTGTTGTATTGAGACTACTGAAGGCTTGGGACAAACAAGTCTATGATTTGAGAACGGGCAAGATAGTAGCCTTGGGTATTTCCATAAGTAATTTGGGGGGGGAAGGGGGGGTGATAAAAATAGAAACTCTTTTAAGTTCAAGGTATTCACAAAGACCAACAACAGCCAAAAGAGGGCAACAAAGAACAAGAATTCAAGCTGTCTAATTAGGACAAAGCAGTGAAAGAACTGGGTTCTGCTATCATGAGTAATTATAGAAACAATGGGATAGAAGGTTTTCCCCTGGATTTATGCCAGCCCCAGTGGTTTTCAAGGCTGACAAAATCCAAATAGCATAGATAAGTAAATAGCACAGAGCCATGGATTTATTAAGTGTTCAGTAACTGCATAATTATTAAATGAAATACCAAAAATATCAAAAAATCTTAATATACATGATAAGAGACTATTCTAAAAGGATCCTATCTACACAGGAAAAAATTGAACTAGCAGCATGGAACCTCCAAAGAAGGTACTTGCATAACTCTAGACCCTGTGCAACTTTAGAAGAATATGAGAATCACATAATGGTACCAGGTACATAAGCATATTTTTTGGAGAGATACTACAATTCAAGAATTCTCACATTATTTCCAGGCTATGATGTTCCCTCAGGCTTCCCAGAGAGTTGTCACCCTCTGTTCCCCATACAATACTCTCCTAATAACTGTCACTCATATACACACACACACACACACACACACACACACACACACACACAAATTCCCACTAGAGGAAAAAGAGTAAATTAAAACTGCCTAAAAACCATTTTAAGAGAAAAGAGGTCAGAGCCACTTTTTCAACTTGTTTAGGTAAAAATGAATGTAATCATTCAGTACTTTTTAAAAAGTACTGATGTATATAAATCATTCTAATTTTTTAAAAATTAAAAAATAAAATCTATCATATCTTACTAAATTATATTAATTACATATGAGTTGAAAAAATTTCTGCAAAAGATCCCCCAAATTATCACAGAAAACTGATCCTAAACGTGCTACCCAATGATTCTGGGGGGTGTTTTTACTAGCTATGACAAAGTTTGAATCATAGATGCTCTAGCTATCTTACCCCCAACAGCAGAGCACTTCCAACAACGAGAGGAGAAGAAGCTCAAACTTCAGATCTGTGTACTAATTAGCCATGTGATCACCCATGAGCCCCTTCCCTTCTCAGAGCACCAATTTTCTCTTGCATAAGATGAAATCTAAGGGACCTTCTAACTTTGAAAATAAAAGGCAAAATGAGATTTTACACAAAAAGAAAGCATTTCAAGAATGGTTAAGAAACAGAACAAGAATGAAATACAATGGAAAATGAATTAGGAAAAAAAAATGATACGAAATGTAGAGAAAGGTTTGCAATGTAAAAGGCATTTGAAAATGGAAAGAATCCTCTCCCAAAAAGACTCATAATGCTATATTATTATAATTACCAAAAAGCTTAGGCCAAAAGAAGAGTAGAGAAAATGCACCCTCTTCTTTGCACAGATAAAAAAGACTACTGCATAAACTGCCAAATTCAGTTGATCTACTAATTGATTTTGCTGAAATGCTTTTTTTTTCTTTTTTTTCCTCTTTAGGATTGCTTACTGAATAGGGAAAGAGGAAGGAGACTTATTTAAAAAAAAAAAAAAAAAAAAAAAAAAAAAGATGATTAAAACACAAAAGAAAATAGCTGGGGAAAAAAAAAAAGCATTTGTGATATTCTAATGTCACATACTGAGCTGGGCATAAGAAAATATCTGCATATCCACAGTTCACAATCAAAATGTGCCCATTTGGGAATCTGAGAACAATTTTCACCATATGTAGACAAGCTCTTCCTGGAACCTGAGACAATGTCCCCTTTATCCTTAGCATGCCTTTGAGGAAATGGAAAAGATTTCTCTAATTACAAGTTAAGCCAACTATCTAAGTCTTCAATAATGTTGCAGGAGAATTCCTATTCAAGTAGAAGTTGAGTTAAGTGGTATTTAATGTCTCTTCTAAATGTAAAATTCTATGAACTCTGTTACAAGGATTAACCATGAATACTTCACAAGTAGAAAAATGTTCACTTTCTGTTCTTTTGTAAAATGTAGAAAGTCATATATATTCAATATATTAATTTTTCTAATTAATTCACTTTTTTTCCTATTACTAAAATATGCATTCTGTGTCTTAATCATTAGCTAAGAATAACAATACTGGGACAAATTATGACAGTCTACTTCTCATTTATACCCTTTTTTTTTCTTTTTCAGAACACAAGGATAAATAAAATACAATTATATGGTAATTCTATAAAATATTTTATAAACTATCAACTCGTGTTTTTTAAAATTTAGAAATGATACATATATATATATATATATATATATATATATATATATATACACATACATACATACCAGGGTTATAGGAACTCTTTTACATATATTTTCATTTCTTTTCTTCCAAATACTGTCTTACACAAAATGATAAACATTTAGTGAATCAGAATCAAGATAAAATGAGCATAAAAATGCTTTCCAGGGGATTTTTTGAAAATGAAATGGAACAAAAAAAAAAAGGAAGCATGTGATTGAAAACACTGCTAAAAATTATGCCGCCCTCTATTCAGATCTTCATTTGCAGAATTCCTTCCAAAGGACCTCTAGATCTATGATCCTCTGACCTATCCACTGAATTTAGTTATTTATGTTTAGGGAAGATTTCTGAGGGATTTCTGAATCCCTCAGATGATGATGATGAACACAAAGGTGATGAGAAAGATGGGAGAAGGGAAAAAAAGTGTCAAAAAGAGTTTTAGTGGAGGTTCCACCTTCATTACCGCACTTTACTTAAATGTGTACATTTAAGTCTTCCACCAAGAGAATGTGCCCAAACCATTATATACAATATCACTTTATAAGCACTCCCAATTCTGATCCATCCCAGATAAATCACATTCCTCAAGTACAAATCATCAAATATTGACCTTCAGGGTTACAGGAGAGTACTTACACAACTCCTGTTTGTATTACCTTTGCAATACAACCCATTAGTTTCCTAAGGTCAAGCATAAGACCTTAAAGACACAATATCTCACAATTCTGTTGACTTTTCAAGGTCACTTTTCTCATCCTCTGCTATCTCCTTGTACCTAATGAACAATATACTGCCTACTCAAGAAACATTTAATTTAATATTTACAGCATGATTTGTAGAAACATTTCACAAAAAGCAAACAATGAGTATTGACAAGTCAAGAGAAGAGAAGGCCAGTGGAAAGAGAGACTTGCTCTGTGGTTGGCAAGGTAGGTTCTCTTATTCCCTATGAAGTAAGCATACTAACCCTGGAAAGAGTCATGTTTCCAATCATTCTCTGTAATAAATGCATATCAACAAAGAATATCTCTTCTGGCATTCATTAGGAGTCTAGGTTCAAACCAGACTTAGCATTTTATAAGAGAAGCTTGGTGGGCACAGAAAATGCCCACATATATTTCACAACTATAAAAAAAAAAAAAAAGAAAGAAAAGCAATCACAAACAGTGATACCCAAAAGGAAAATCCTACCTCTGCAGAGTTCAGTGAGCAGAAGAAACTCAGCTTGTCCAGTATCAGATTCTTCTTTTCCTATTGATGCAGCAGAGCAGAACTGGACAATGTTAGGATGCCCAGAAAGTTTTTTCTGAAGTCAATTTGTTAAAGAGGAAATATGAAGACATCTCTAAAATCTACACACACTACCCAATAAAGAGTAAATTAAAAATATACTTTAATATAGATGCTGCCCATGAGTGCTATTACTTTATAATTTTAACAGAAAAAGAAAAGTGGAAAAAGGAAGCAGGAAGTCAAGAGTCAGAACACAGAAGGGTGAAAGCAATAAGAGAGAAAAAAGATGAGCACTCACTCATCTGTAAAATAACCCTAGCCTGCAAGTTAGGATATAGTCAATCCCAAAAAGTGGATGAGGACATTCACTATGCAAAAAAAACCCCTGCTGCTAGACAGCTTATAAAGCAGTCCACACACAACAGTGAAATACAGAGAATTAATAAACAAAAAAACAAAACAAACAAACAAACAATAAAGCTCCAGGAGATCAGGGTCTGTGTCTTTATCTAAATTTTTAGATAAAGGGCTCTTTCAGAGCCCTGGGTAAGGAGTGTTTTGCACAAAGTAAGCATTTAACAAATATTTGTTTGGAGACAACAACCCAACTCCCTCATTTTTAGAGGGGGAAAACAGGCTAGACATACAGACATATCCAAAATGTCCAATTTTTCAAATGAACATTTATTAGGCAACACAATCACAGGGCTGGAAATCCTGGGGAATGATCTAGTCCAACCCTCTCACTTTACAGAAGATGAAAGGTAGAGATGGGATCTGAATTCAGTTCCTTTGATTCCAACTTCAGGGCTTTGTCAATTTACTCCTTTGCCACTTACTATTGTGTGCAAAGCCCTGAGCACAGCACTAGGGATACAAAGACAAGAGGAAAACAAAATCTTATCCAGTTACTTAAGACTTCATGGAAAAGGTCTTTCAGAACTTCTTTAGAAGAAAGAGCAATGATGGCTTTTGGCAAATAAGGAAATCCACAGAAGATGGAAGATATCAAGCAAGCAGGCACAGCAAGACAAATAAATTGAATGCAAGAAGAGCCATGAGAGGAACACACACTGTATGCTAGGGGAGCTGCCCCTAACAACTACCTACAGGCAGAAGTCATTCAGAGAGCCACCTCACACATAATGCTGCTTCAGAGCAATGCTTCTTCAAGAGAAAGCAACCAAGCCTTTGGTACACTCTGATCTCTGACAGAACATAAGGTGGTCATGGGCACTCAGGAATTCTTAGTACTTAGTACTTAGGAATTTTTGAGGAGGAGGAAGAAGAGAAGACAAGATACTTAAATCCTGCTTGTAACTTGTATTAACCATTAAAACATTCAAAAAAGGTGCCAAGAGGACAGCCAAAGTATAACAGCTGTAACAGCATAAACATATCAGTACAATAAATATATCCATATATATCTTATACCTTTCTTTTTCTTTTGACAAAAAAGACTCTTTATAATGCTGCAAACTATTTTAATATAAATCAGGATCCCAATGTAGGGAAGAGAAATCCTCTTTTTCTATGGAACCAGCCTGTAAGTCAAGTAGCACATCTGTTTAATGTGAGTTGTCTGATAAAAAGTAGGCCTATTCTGATCTATAATTGTCATTTAACTCGAGTTTTATGTCTTTTAAAATATAAAGTGATTTCACATTTAAAGTCTTCAGAAAAAGGATACCATAAAACAAACTTCTTGAATGATTGCTTTGTTCTTTTCCTCTTCATTGGACAGCAGCCTCTTTATCACAAAAAGAAGGAATAGATTAAAATTTGATATTTGTTCTTTGAAGATGACATGTTTAACTTACAAGAATAAATATGTACATATCTTATTGAGGAATAAGCACAATTTATGTTAAGAAAAAAGACTCAACTCTTTAGATTATATACCTTTTGTCCTAATTAGACAAACAGATATTTGAAAACAAACTTTTACTGATTATGGGCAACAAAGAAAACAGAAGACCAAGGGTAAATGAAGTGAAAAGAGAAGGGGGCAGTATGGGATAGAATGTTATAAAAGGGACAAGAACCAAAAACAACGAGGTGGTGCTTTCAGTGACTACAATTAAAATTGTTGTTCAGGGTTTTCTTTTGTTTCTTCAGTTTCTTATTTCCTTCTCCAGATCATTTTACAGATGAGGAAATTGAGGCAAATAGAGTTAAATGATTTGCCCAAGGTAACATAGTCGATAGTCTGAGGCCAGATTTGAATTTACAAAGAGGAATCCAGACAACATTTAACTTTAAAGTAATTTAGCCCTGTTTGCCTCAGTTTCCTCATTTACAAAATCAGTTAAAGGAGGAAACAGCAAACCTCATCAGTAACTGGGCCAAGAACACCCCAATGGGATCAAGACGAGTCAGACATGACTAACCAATAGATGCCACAACAAAATTTAATAAATGGACTGGCTCCCTTATCCAGTTAATCTCCAACAAAGAGGAGGCTCTTCCCAAAATAGAAAATGATTGGTTGGTACACAGCACATCAAAAAACACTAAAGTTAAAGTTAGGAGTACCTTAGAGATCAACTAGTCCAGTTCTTTCTTTTTATAGTCAGAGAAACTATAGCTCAAAGAATGGGAGTAAGTGACTTTTCCCAAATCACCAAACTAATTCGGGCTAAAAATTAAGATTCTTAGTTTTTAAACAGACTCCCCTCTCTCCTGTCCTAAGTCTACTGAAGTCTTTTAGGATGTTAGTGAGGAATTACAAATTCCCTTTTAGTGTCAAATTAATATCAAAAAAAGGAAAGAACATGAAGGCTAGTACCATTAATCATTGAATAAACTTGCCAAAGATGCTCCAAGTACACTTTAAAAGTGATTAGCTTTCAGAGTCCACTCCAAGGCTATGATGGCAACCACAGAAAAGGAAGGAAAAATTCAAGTGTGACACATCAGGAAAAAGGGAAAAGAGAAATATCAGATTTTTTTTATCTCCAATTTTGGACTTTTTTCATTTGGGGAAATGCTTGTATATATTTCAAAATATCTTTCGATTAAATGTTTAATTTTCCAATAACTGTTACCTTTAAAGCATAATCTTTACCGCTTCCAAGATCTTGAGCTTCATATACAAAAGCAAACCCACCTGAAAAATTAAAACAGAAGTGAAGTTAGATCTATATTTTCAAGTTGCCTATTAAGTTGGTAAAGCTTCACTGTTTAAAATATCAGTCAAGACTGAACTTTTTATTCAATCACATTTCTGCAACTTATGGATGAAACTGGTAACAAAATAAAATTGCACTAGCAGCTAGGGAATCACCAATACACTGAAGTTTTATGCAGTGTTTCAGGTACCTATCACACAGGAAATTTAAAGAAACCTATTTTGTAGATGTTGCTAGGACCATATTTACAATTTATAAATACATATAATACATAAGAGATGAGATCTGATATATATGTTGCTTATTACCCTCTATCCTGATTGGAGGGTGGAACCATAGCCTCCAAAATCTCCTCTAAGATCACCCCAATTTATCATAATTAGATGAGTTGTCTTTCCCATTAGACCATGAGTTCCTTGAAAGCTAAAGACTATGTGGTTTCATGCCTTTCTTTGTACTCAGTGTTAAGTAAAAGGTCTGGAACAAAGCAGGCACCTAATACATATTATTTGATTGACAGAAATCAATAGTTATTTGAGGACAGATAGAACTAAAACCCATACTGGAGGGGTTGGGGGGCTTGGGGAGAGAAGGAAAAATTATATACAAAAATTAAAATGTAATAAAAATCTGAATTTTTGGCTTCACTAGGCAACTTCATCTTCCTCAATAATAAAACCACTGACAGATGCCCTACACAAATGCAATGGCTGCTACAAATTATTCATGAACAATTACTTTACTATTTTTCCCCAAATTTTCACTTTAGAATGAAATTCCATCAATATTTCTTTTTATACATTATAAAATGCTTCCAGCAAAACTGACATTTAATAAGAATTTGTTGATTGGCTAAAAAGGCATTTTAATCTTGCTATTAAGTAAACGGTCTTTATTGATAGTGAATCAACAAGTGCATTCATATCATTTAGCTTTACAGAAGCAAAGCTTAGTTCTTTAACTTCTCCCTAAGTGATTACCTATTTCAAACCTTCTCTTCACTCAGATCTTACATCTCTTTCATCCTCTCTCCTTATCATTCCCTGGATTCTCCATTGAAATCCTCACTTCAGGAAGCCAGTCTTACTGTGCTACCTACTTTATATATAATGTCATTTATTCAATTTACACTTATGCTGTTTTTATGTACGGACTTCTTTCCTTTTTCATTAGAACATAAAAGTCTTTGTGAGTACATACTGTTTCATTCTTGATATTTGTATTCCCAGCCCTTGGCATGACGCCTGACACATAAGAGCTTAATAAATGCTTCTTGATTGATTGATTAAACAGAGGTGGTAATTATGGGTAGAGAGATATTGTATGTAAGAGATATTGTGGGGGTAGAAATGGCAAAATTTGACAACTGCCTTGATATGTGTAAAGAAAAGGAATGAGGAGATTCCATGACAATACCAAAATTACAAAGCAAGAGAAAGGATGGTACTTTAAAAAAAAAAAAAAAAGGGGGGGGGGGGGGACTAAGTCTGTAAGAACTCACAAACTTTTATTTGAGAGGTAGAGTCAAGATGGCAGAGTAAAGGCAGGAACTCACCCAATTTCTCCCCCAAAACACTAAACAATTTTTAGAGAATTAGAACACCCAGAAAGATGGAGGTGAGCAGGTTCCAACCAAAAGCAACTTAGAAGGTCGGCACAAAAGATCTGTGACACCAGGATAGAAGTCCAGCTTGACCTCACCCCCACACCAGTGGAGTAGTAGAATCTAGGAACCTCAGATTCAGCAACAATACTGGCAGTTTCTAACCCTCTTAGCTCAGAGACACTAGAGAGGGCTTAGAAGGTCAACAGAGAAAGTCTGTGGAATCAGGTAGAAGTCCAGTAGGCAATCCCAGAGTAAGAGCCCAGACACCAGCCCTGCCCCAGCTTCAGACCACAGTGAGGAGGGGATCCTCCTCATGGCTCCAGGGCAGAAGAGAGGGTCTGTGATCATGAACCTAGGAGGATCTCTGAAAACAGTTGCACAGAACCCCTGAAACTAGGGACAGTGCATCCTCCACCCTGGAAACAGAGCCCTACTTTAACAAAGAGTTAAAAGCAGAGTAATAAGCTAGGAAAATGAGCAAACAACAACAAAGATTCTGACCACAGAAAGTTATTATGGTGACAAGGAAAATCAAAACACACACTCAAAAAAAGATAACAAAGTCCAAGGTCCTACTACATCCAAAGCCTCCAAGAAAATTAAGAATTGGAGGTTTAGGTTATGGCAGAGTTCAAAAGATTTTGGAAATCAAGTAAAAGAGAAGAAAAATTAGGAAAAGAATTGAGAGTAATACAAAGGAAATGCAAAAAGCTAATGAAGAAAAGAATGCCTTAAAATTAAACAAAATTGACTAATTGGGAAAGGAAATGCAAAAGCTCACTGTTGAAAATAATTCCTTAAAAATTAAAATTGAGCAAATAGAAGCTAATGACTATGAGAAATCAAGATACAACAAAACACAAAGCAAAACCAAAAAAATGTAAAATATTTCCCTGGAAAAACAACTGACCTGGAAAATAGATCCAGGAGAAATAATTTTAAAATTATTGGTCTACCTGAAAGTCATGATCAAAGAGCCTAGACATCATCTTTCAAGAAATTATCAAGAAAAACTGTCCTGATGTTCTAGATATCAAATAGAAATTGAAAGAATCCACCAATCACCTCCTGAAGAAAATCCCAAAATGAAAACTTCCAGGAATATTAATTATAGACAAATTCTGGAACACCCAGGTCAAGAAAAAATTAGTGCAAGCATCCAGAAAAAAACAATTCAAGTATGATGGAGCCACAGTCAGAATAACACAAGATTTAGCAACTTTTACATTAAAAGGACAGGAGGGCTTGGAATGATATTCCATAGAGCAATGGAACTAGTATACAACCAAGAATCACCTACCCAGCATAACTTGAGTATAATCCTGAAGGAAAAAAGGTGGACATTCAATGATATAGAAGATTTTCAAGCATGAATGATGGAAAGACCAGAGCTGTATGGAAATTTTTCAAATATATGACTCAGGAGAAGTATAAGGAAGTAATCACAAAAGAGATATCATATTATAAGAAGGTTCATATTGATACATGGGAGAATGATATTAGTAACTCATTAGAACTTTATCATTAAAGTTTGGCAGTTTGAAGGAGTATACATAGATAGAGGGCCCAGATGTGAGTTGAATATGAAGAGAGATTATCTTTTACAAATAATGAAATTAAGGGGTGAGAAAGGAATGTATTGGGAGAAAGGGAACGGGAGAGAAGTGCAATGGTATAAGTTGTTAGCCATAAAAAAAGAGGCAAGAAAAAAGCATTTACAGAGGAGAGGAAAAGGGGGAGAGGGTGAACGAGTGAACCTTACTCTCATCAGAATTGGCTCAAAAAGGAAATAACAAACACTTCATATGAGTATAGAAATCTATCTTACCCAGCAAGAAAATAGGAGGGGAATGGATATGGGAAGGGAGGAGAGTGATAAAAGAGAGGGCCTATTGGGGGAGAGAGTGGTCTGTAGCAAAACACTTTTGAAGACAGACAGGGTGAAAGAAGAAAAAGATTAGAAAAAGTGGGGGGAAATAGCAATAGTAATTGTAAAAAGAATTTTGAAGGAAGTTTCTCTGATAAGGCCTTGTTTCTCAAACACAGAGAAAACTGAGTCAAATTTATAAAAAGTAAGAGCCATGCCTCAAATGATAAATGATCAAAGGACATGATCCATGCCTAAGGAGCTATAAATTCGCGCATATCCTTTGATCTAACAATAACACTACTAAACATGAATACCAAGAGATTTTTTTTTAAAAGGAAAAGAATCTATATGTATGTGTATATATATATATATTTAAGAAGCTCTCTTCTCAGGGCAAAAAACTGAAATTTGAGGGGATGCCCAGCAATTGAGAAATGGATGAATAAATTATGGTATGTAATTGTCATGGAATATTATTGTTCTATGGGAAATGATAAGTAGGATGCTCTCAGAAAAAAACCTGGAAAGTTCTCCAGGAACAGAAGCAAAGTGAAATGTACTGTATACAAAATAATGTTCTGGGATGATCAGCTATTAATGCTTTCCTATTTTCAGCAGTACAATGATTCATCGCTACTTTGAAGGACTTATGATAAAAAATCTTATCCATACCCAGAGAAGAAACTGATTGTATCTGAATACAGATTGAAGAATTCTCTCTCCCTACCTCCTTTTCTCCCTTCCCATCCCCCCTTTCATTTTATTTTTCTTGAGTTTGTTTTGTTTTTTTTAAAAGTGGGAGATCTATGTTTTCTTTCACAACATGATTTTTATGGAAGTGTTTTTTATAACTTCACATGTGTTTTCTTAATGGGAAATGAATGGGGTGGGGATAAGGAAGAGAATTTACAACTCAAAAGTTTTAAAAACAAACGTAAAAAGTTATTTTAAATGTAAGGGGGAAATACTAAATAATTTTTTTTCCAAAGAAAAGAAAGTGAGAAAGACACTAAATTCAATTTTGGGAAATCCAAACTGAAATGTATAACAGACACTTGGTGATGTGGGGCTGAGGCACAAAGACAGATGCTGGCCATATAAACCTAAGAGTCATCTGTACAGAAAAGGTGGTTTAACCTGTGGGAGCAGAAAGAGACAAGAGAGAAAAAGAGAGACAGAGATACAGAACAACATATGGCATAGAACCTGGGGGTTCTATCCACAGCTAGTGGGTAGAACCTAGGTAAGGAAGCGATTATAAAAACTAGGAGAAAATAAGGAAGGGATCCAGGAAAAGAAAATAGTTAACATTGTCAGATGTAGTAAACCAATAAGGCAGGATAAGGACTAAGAAAAGATCATCTGCTTGAGCAGTAAAAATATAACTAACTTATAAGAGAAATTAGGTCGGAAGTCAAATTACAAAGGATTAGGATGATATAGGCTAGTAAAGGTTTAATAGATTGTAGCAGACTTGGACATGTTTGAAGGCAATAAAGATAGAACTAGTAGATAGGGAGAGGTTAAATATTAGAGAAAATAGGAGATCACTGAGTGACCATGCTGACCTTGGCAAAAAGGAAAGCTCCCTTTTGTCTTAGGGAAAGGAGAAGAGAATCAGAAATAATAATGTCAAGGTTCTGTTGTTTTGGGTTTTTAGGGTTTTTTTTTTGTTGTTGTTGTTGTTGTTGTTGTTTTTGTTTTGTCTTCTCTTCTATAGGCTAAATATCCCCAGTTTCTGCAATTCATTCTCATATGGCACAAATGCTACACCCTTTCAACATTTTGATCATTCTCTAAATCCTCTCCAGCTTCTTCTTCTTAATTTGTGTCCTTCTTAAATTGTGGTTTCCAAAACAGAACACAGTATTACCGAAGCGCTTGAATCAGGATCAACTATAGAGAAACTATTAGCTCCTAGATGCTATCTTTCTCAATGCTACCCAAGTTGCCAATAATTGACTTTCTGGCTATCATGTGACATTACTGATTCATAAAGTACCTGCTGTTCACTAAAACACCAAGACCTTTTTCAAACATTTTGCTAACCATAACTCCCCATCCATAATTTGTTTAGTCAATTTTTAAACTCAAATATGACTTTATTCCTATTAATTGCCTCCTACTAGATTTAGCTCGCTGTATTAACCTGACAACTCCTTTCTGAATCATTATGTTGTTATCCTGTACAATTAGCAATCTTTGTTTTAGGTCATCAGCAAATTTGATTAGTATACCACTTAGGTCTTCTTCAAATCATTGATAAAAATGATAAAATAGCAAAGGACTGATCCCTGGAATTTCTACAAGAAACCTCCTTCCAAGGTGATACTAACATATTAATGAATACTGTGAGTTCATTCAACTATTTTCTAATCCATATAACTATTATTATGTAGTCTACATTTCTCTATTACTCAAAAATATTAAACTGAAAAATATTTTGCAAAAAATAAAGGTAAATTATATCCATAGTTTTTCTTTAATCTGACAATTTTCTATTCTTCTGAAAGGGGGAAATAAAGCTAAGCTGGCATGACTGGTTCTTGGTTAAACAATGATGGTTCTTTGTGATCACCCACTTCCTTTTCTACACGCCGACCAACAACCTCTTTATTAAGAAATTCTAGACTCTTACCAAGAATCAAAACCCAGCTCACTGGCCTATAATTTGGAGACTCTGTGCTCTTTCTTTTTCTAGTTTGACAGCATTTCTCTACAGTTTTTCATATATCACTTAGATAGTAGCTTAGCAAACACATCTGCTAATTCTCTCAGTGAGTTACTCATGGATGTAATTCATCTAGCTCAAGTGAATAGCCATTTTTGCAGTAGTTATCACTGATTCCAACAAAGTTCCAGACAGGAAATTTTTTCCTCTAAAATGCTATATATTGCAACAGGATCCCCAAACTCTGGATTTATAACATACTAGCAGATCTTGAAGATAAAGCTCCAGGGTGGCCACTGCCATCTGTTATGCAGTGGAAAGAACAATGGATTTGGAATCAAATTGATCTCTATAGCATCAACTAATTATAAATCCTTGAACTATGACTCTATCTTCTTTTTCTCATTTATCAAGATTTTCCCCTAAGAGGTTAGGGAAAGGGGAACTCTCCATTCTATTCCCCTCGGGCAATTTAAGTGTTTCAAGAAAATGAAAAGTAGATTATTCTCATAAAAGATTCCTTTGGAGACTCCTCAGAACATAGGCCAGTGCTTTACTTACTTACATGGCTTCCATAAGACATCACACAACCTAATTCTCATTAAAACAGTAAAACCAAAAAAGAAATTTAAAACATCAAGTATAATGTACACTTCACCAAAAAGGCTGCTCCTGGCTCACTGGGTTCCAGCTTCAGTTCTAACACAGACCACATGAGTAGCGCCTATATTAGCTAGATTTTTCCTGAACCTCAGATTTCTCCTCTGTAAAATGAAAGAGTTGAACTAAAGGATTTCTAAGGCCTTATTTGGATCTAAATTTCTACAATTCAATGATCAAGATATTATACTGACAAATCTAACTAAAAATTTATAAGAATATAAAAATGTTATTGGTCTGGGAAGGGGGAAAAAAATCAATGAAAAGTACTATTATGCTGCAATTCATAAGCTTTTTCAAGGTAAAAATTTACAGTATACTTCAACCAATAATGCAATGTCTGAAAATTTTCTTTGTAGTTAAGCCAGAACTACCATTACAGAAAAGCATTAAGCAGGACGACAACAAAATTATTATTGTTGCATGATGAACAATTGTGCACCCTTATCATCAGCCATGCAAAATTCCAAAGAGTCACGTCCAGATCTGATAAAAACAAAATTTTGGATGAAGAACTGTAAAAAATAGATTCAACTCAATAATTCTTCAACAATTTATTTAGTGTTTACAGAGGATCATACTGCTAAACAATGATGACACAATTTTCAAGTATCTGGTGTCAAGCAGCTTACAGAAAAGATCCAGCTTTTACAAACATTCAATTCAACAACAATATTAGTCATTTGCTATTAGTAACTGTGCTAAGAGCTTGGGTTATAAAGACAAAAATGAAACCCTCCTGATCCTAGGGTAACTTATTTTCTACTGGGAATAAATAACAGGTATACAAATAAGTAATACAAATACACATAAAATAAATACAATATAATTTCAGTGTGTAGAACAACAAAGTTCTCTGGGTTCACAAAGACCAGGTCCAAATTTAGGAGCGGACCCAAAGAAAAGAACTATCTCTTTTGGTTCTATTCTAGAGGTTACGCTAGTAAATCTCCAAATATGTTCAGGTCCAGGTTTCTGCAAATGTGGATAATAGGATCTTCGAGCTCTTGTACAAGCACAACTAAGGTACTAAATGTATATCAAGTAGCAAACTGTTCTTATTTTAGTCCACAGAAAATACAGATTAAAAAAAATTACAGAAGCCCATAAACAGACAACATTTCCAGTAACTTATAAGCAGCTCTTGAATGGGAACTTAACTCAACATTGCTCTTCTTGCCCTTTCCTGACAAGATTCTATAATAATAACTTCTTGACTCAAACTAACTCACTGTTGAGTAGTTTGGACTAAAAGCATCAAGCTGGCATAAAAGTGAGGCAGTTAATAATTTTTACTAACCACCTTGACTTGCTCAAGCTCCCCTACCATCTAGAGAGGACCAAACTGACCTGGGAATTAGAACCAGCTAAACAAAGGACAAACTCAGCATTGATTAAGCTGGGCACATCAGAAACTCCTTTTAGTATTTGCACATCAGCAATTCCTTGCAGTATTCACTTGCTGCCAACTCCCCGTGCTATGCCACAAAATCAACTAAGACTGGCTCATGTGGACCTACAACTCAATGAACAAACCTGATACTTACAGCTTTTTGAAAAACAGCCCTGCCCGAGGATATCCTGCTAAGATCACTATGCAATTACCCTGACCCCCAACTTGTGATTTTTGTATTAATAACCTGATCAAGATACCATGTGACTACAAACCGGAGCTTTGTATTTTTGTCTTTATAGTCTTTATAACCTGCTGCCTATACCCACCCTAAACTCAGTTTTGTGTTTCCATGTAATTGTTTGTCTTTCTTAGATTAAATTCTAGAAAAAGTTGACATAGGTAAAAAAAAAAAAATTAACTGGGAAAGAGTTAACAAATATATATACATACACACACACACACAAATAATTAGTACACCAACTAATTTGGAGACACTTTGTATGTATTTTGTATATATCTTTCAGCACAAATATATGTATAAGTTGTCAGCTCTACAGAATATATATCCTGGAGAAAGGACTTTCATTCTTGTCTCTATAGCTTAAAAAATGCTTGTTGAACGATTTAAGAGGAACACGCCTATTTGCTGTTTCCTATACTGGATATTGTTGCGTTCTGTGCCTTTGACTTGGTGGTGGAAGAAAAGAGAAGGTCTTAAGTAACCTCCATTACTAAGAAAACAGCTGTATTGGAAAAGACCCTTGGGAGGCCCAGGGACCCAGGCAGGGAGACACTACCTGTACCAGCAAGGATTCACTTAAAAGGAAATATAATAGATAATTCAAAATCATTTACTGGCTCTGGATACTTGCTGTTTCTTTTGATCAGCCTAACTAGCTAATTATTGTTTAACCTGGGCTTATATTAAAATGTAACAATATAAATCTGAAAGAGAAGAGAGCAGAATGGAATGTGTCAGGAGGAAGGCTGACACATTTAGGTCCAGTCAGATTATACCTTAAGTAATCTTTGAGACTCTCTTTAACATCAACTCCATAGTACCCAAGGAAAAGAAGGCAAATCTAAAAGAAAAAAACTAATGACCTTCAGAACTTTGAGACTTTCTGCCTCCCTCCCTAGCCAAACCACAGAGTTGTTTAAATAAGGACAATTAAAACTCAGTTTAAATCCGAGAAAACAAAGACAATGGCTCAACATTCTGATAGTTTTATAACTATTTTTCCCACCACAAAGGAACATTTCATTTCCTGCCCTCCAGGGAGACCTTCACACCTCTATCCTGCACCTGAAAACACCAAAATAAGGTCCCTTAGGATCATAGATGGAAGACTGGAAGAGAGCTTCAAGTTGGTCTAGGATTAGATTGCAGCATTAAGGGATTAATTGTCCAAGGTTATAGTAAGAGATAATTTTGTGATTTGAACCCAGCTCTTTTGATTCCAAATCAATCAGTGAATATTTATTAAGCACCTACAATGTCACAAGTAGTGTGTTAAGGCACCACACCACACTGTCTCTCTTCTGGCTCAATGACTAGTCCTCTCCTCATACTACAGTCCTCATCACCTCACTTGAACTTCTTACAATAATTCTCATGTTTTCCTTCATCCAGGCTTACTTTCTCCAATCCATCCTCACACAATTGCCACATATGATCAAGTTATTTATTCTTTTGCTCAAGAAGTTTCTATGACTCTCTGTAGCCTTTAGGTTAAAATAGAAACCTTTTTGTTTTGCATTTAAAACCCTTTTCCAATCTTGTTCCAGCCTATTCCTTTGAGTTGATTTACACATTACCCCCACACACACACACCACCAGCAGCAGCAGCTACAGTAGTCAGCTCTCAGCCCCATCCTGCCCCATCCTATCCCATCCCACCCAAGTACCATTCTGTCTCCTGCCTTCCACTTTTTTACAAGCTGTCCTAGAACTCAAATGTCTCCCTTTTCTCCAAGGCTCTACTTAAGTGCCACCTCCTTCATAAGGGCTTTCCTGTGTACCCTAGTAAATCTCCTACAAAAATCATCATGTATTTATTTTGTACATATCCATTTGTAGATATGTGAGAAAACCTACTCCACCAACCCCCACTCTCTCCAATAAAATATCAATTCCTAGAGGACAATGACTGCCTTAGTTTTTGGTCTTTGTATTCCCAATATTTATCAAAGCAAATAGAGAAGGTGCGTAATACTTGCTTGCTGACTGATTTTTAGACTAAATCTATGATCCCACTGTTTGTATTCTCACTGACAGAATAGAGAAGACATATGAATTGATACAACATAAAAGCAAGTAGAACCAGGAAGAGTATACAATAAATGGAAAAACCTGAATGGTGTGTAATCATAATGAACAAGTTTAGCCCTTCTAAGGACACAAAATAGTTATAAACTGATATGTAGGTTTGATTTTGATAAAATGTCCTGGCTTTTAAAAAATCTTTGTTGTACAAAAACATTATAAAAACAATTATTAAAGATCTCAGAACTTTAACATCTGCTCTCCATCTCCCAATAGGAGGTGAGAACTTAATATGTATGAGACAGATTTTCAAACATAGCCAAATTTGTTTTGCTCAACAATGCATATTTGTTATAAGGGCTTTTCTTTTTTTTTCTGGAGGGAAGGAAAGAAAACAGATGCAAAATTTAATTTAAAAAAACTTTTGTAATAGGGATAGGCTTGATTGGCAGATGAAGGGTATATTCAGGAATCTTATGATGAGAAAACAAAGGCATCAAAGCTTTCTTTTAAAAGATGACATATAGTTTGTTTTATTCCTCCTTTTTGGAGGAAATGAGGCAGATGTCATCTTTATGCTATAGAGAATCTAGTTTACACATATTCAATTACATTATTTGGAGTCATCCTTCAAATGACATACCATCCATTAAATTTTTCTAATTACTGTAGTCCACATTGAACCTGCCCTCTGTGAACTCCTATTGAGGATTCTGACTATATCACAATTTTGTGTCAACTGATATTTATTAATATGTACTATCTATAAGGGCTACAAAAAAATTTAAGACTGCAATCGTGGACTTCACAAACCTTACCACAAATTTCAGCTAGTTAATTCCAGTCAGGCAGAAGGGGTTTTTTTTAGAATTCCAGTCAGGCAGAAAGGCCTTTTAGAAATCATCTAGGCCAGGAATTCTTAACCTGGGGTCTTGGACATTCTCCTTCCCTCAAAGATATATGGATTGAGGATCCAGGAACACAGATTAAAATAAAAATACATACTTATTTTTGCTAACCTTTGGTTTATTTTATGTATCTATAAATTTATGTTATGCATTTAAAAATATTTTGAGATAAGGTTTATGAGCTTCAATGGACATGACACAAAAAGGCTAAGAATTCCTACTTGAATTGAAATTTAACATTTCCTTCTGTTATGAGTGAAGAAAATAAAACATTCAGAGAAGAGGTCTTCAATCTTCACCAGGTTGCCAAAGGGGTACATGACACATAAAATATTAAAGATCTAATTTAGTACAATTTAATTTTATAAATAAGGAAACAATAGCCCATAGAGATGAAACCACTTAACCAAGAATAAAGCTTTGAACTTAGGTTCCCCTAAGGGGGTCTCCAGATCCAGTTTTACTTCTACTGTCATAATCTTTTCTTAAGGAGACTAGACAAATACATGAAAATTTTAGTAAGTGGAGGATTAAATGAAGGATTAATGAGATATAATAAAGAAGTGCCATGAATTTAGAAAAGTGTGGGAGTGGTCTGGAAAGGCTTCATGAAGAAAGTAGGTTTATGAATTAACCTCTAAGAAGAATTAGGAGAAGGAGGTTCTGGACAGAAAGAGCAATAAGAGCAGACTTGAAGGAAGGATAAGTACACGATTTATTCTATGAACAGTGATTAAACCATTTTGACCAGAAAGAAGGATTCATGCAGAAAATTATAGAGAAGAATTCAATTCAACAAATATGTATTAGTGCTGGTAGAACTGTGAATGGATCCAATCATTCTGGAGAGCAGTTTGGAACTATGCTCAAAAAGTTATCAAACTGTGCATACCCTGTGACCCTGCAGTGTTTCTACTGGACCTATATCCCAAAGAGATCTTAAAGGAGGGAAAGGGGCCCACACGTGCAAAAATGTCTGTGGCAGCCCTTTGTGTAGTAGCAAGAAACTGGAAACTGAATGGATGCCATCAATTGGAGAATGGTTGAATAAATTATGGTATATGAATGTTATGGAATATTATTGTTCTGTAAGAAATGATCAGCAGGATAATTTCAGAGAGACCTGGAGAGGCTTACATGAACTGATGCTAAGTGAAATGAGCAGAACCAGGAGATCATTATATACGGCAACAAGACTATACGATGGTCAATAAGGATGGATGTGGCTCTCTTCAACAATGCGATGATTCAAACCAGTTCCAATTGTTCAGTGATGAAGGGAGCCATCTACAACCAGACAGAGGGCAGTGGGAACTGAGTGTGAACCACCACATAGCATTCTCACTCTTTCTGTTGTTGTTTATTTGCACTTTGTTTTCTCTTGCAGTACTTTTTTCTTCCTTCCTGAACTGATTTTTCTTGTGCAGCAAGATAGCTGTATAAATATGTATAAATATATTGGATTTTACATAGATATTTTAACATATGTAATGTATTGGACTATCTGCCATGGGGGAGGGGAGAGGAGGAGGGGAAGGAGGGGAAAATTTGGAACAGAAGGTTTTGCAAGGGTCAATGCTGAAAAATTTCCCATGCATATGTTTTGTAAATAAAAAGCTTTAATAATCAATAAAAATAAAAAACCCAATATGTATTAAATGGCTACTATATGCCAGATACCATGTTTAAAAAATAAAATCAAGGCATTTACATACTTCTGGAATAAAACTGGAAAAGAAGTTTGTGATTTAGAAAAATGTGATTACCAGAATGAGTTTAGACTTTATCCTACAAAGAGCTAGAAACTATTAAAAGGATTCTAAGCAGGGAAATAATAGCACCAAAATGTGTTTTAAGATCAACACATGCCATGAGGGCAGACCTGTCTAATGGCCAATCCCCCATGGCTAAAATGCATTCACTTCTTAACTCATCACAGAATTCCTCTCTTACATCCATAAGTGTCATAATCCAAACTATTACCATACATAAAGGTATCTATTTACATGCCTTTCAGAATACCTGAATCAGACAACTCAGGACATTCATTACTCTTCCTCCAAAATAAAGCTACAAAGGGAGCAGCCACAACAGCAGCCTGCTTTTTTTTTTTTTTCATATATTTCTCAGGTATCACTCTGAATTAGTTATTTGTGAATATATAATACTGTAAACTCCTATGAGAACAGAGCCTACACTTAATCTAAACTCTATAGCTCTCTCAGCCTAGCATAATTGTCTAGGCATAAGAGATGCTTAATAAATATGTTGCTAAATGAAATTGACAATTTCCCCATTTCATGGTGGGAACTTATAACATTTGAATACAGCATAGCAGCCTCTGTCCCTTTAGTGACTGTCCTTTTACATAACAAATTCAACATGACACACATGTATTAGGGACCTAAGATGTACACAGCACACTCTAACCTTTCCATGGAACCAATGACAGTGAAATCTTATCAATAGCATCTCTAGAAGCTTCTCCTCTCATTTCACTCATATGCTCACCACTCTAATTCAGATCCTATTCATCTCTTTACTGAACTATTTTTCCTTCTCCAATCCAACAGGATTCAAGTCTAATAATTGCACTCTCTGTTTAAAAATCTTTTCTGAAAGAACCATTGTGTCTTTAGTATAATATACAAACTCTTCAGCTTAGCATCTGAGGTCTCCTCCAATCTAGTTCCAACCTACCTTTATAGCCTTCTCTATTTCATTCTTATTTCCCCTTTACACTTCTTGCTTTCCAAACAAATCAACATATTAGCCTTTATTGCTTGTACATTCCATGTCTCACCATACATTTTCAGAAGTCATCCCCCTTGCAGGAATGCACTCCTTTCTAAGCCTCTGCCTCTCAGAATTTTTAGGTTCCTTCAAGACTCTACCAAGGTTCCACCCCCTTTTTAGTGTCCCCTGATCTCCACAAGTGAATTTTCTCTCTCCTTTTCAACAATTTAATATTCTCTTAATGTTTCTCTTTCCCTTCTTTCCATCGTTACTCATCTATGTAAACGGCTGTAAACTATGTCCACCCACCCCAACTCCACTTTTATTCCCTAACACCCTGTTCAATGTCTTACACATAACAATAAAAGTTTCCACATTAAACTGATGAGTATGAGAAGCTAGATATTCCATGTTTTCTGCAAAATTACCTTCTTACTAGCAGAATGAGACTGTTCAAGCAGCAGTGTTTGGAGCAGACTCCAAAAACCAGACTATAGGCTGCCAGCTAATTAACCAGAGGTTAAAATAAAGCGTAAAAATGTATCTTAGGTAACTGAGTTGACATTTTGTATCCTGAATTGTCTACAGAAATAGAAAGCATGTGTTCTTGTTACATGATTGTCCTACATTTAACTTGTTCATCTCTAGAGATGCTTTTACAAAGCTTCATTCATAATAGTGACTTGATAATATTTGAACATTAAATTGTGTCACCATACCCAATACAAGTTAAGAGGGAAAATATCAGTAATATAAAATAGCATCCCTAGAAATATATCATACCCTCTTGAGGATCCTAAAACAAAAACTGTCACATAAAGCTCTTGGCAGTTCTATTCTTATTACATACTCATACCTCCCTGACTTCTCAACTGTTTATGGCACAGCTAATCACATCCTCCTCCCCAAATCCAAGCAATACTACACAATTTGAACTTCCCCCTCACCCCTCCCACCTGCTGCTTCTCAGTGTCCCTTCAATGTCTTTTCCTATACCTTACTGTGGATATTCTTTGCCGTGGTACCTCTTCACTTTTTCTTTTCTCTCTACCCTTTCCTCCACTACAAGCAAATGCATTTCCATAGCTTAAACTACCACCTCTATGTAGCTGTCTCTCAAATCTATCTTATTTTCACACTAGACTTCTCTTTCACTTGAGTTTCAGACCTTTTCTCCAAGCTGCCTTGTCTCTAAGGTACCTTCACCCGGATGTCCCATAGCCACCTGATTTGAGGTCCACGTTCAGCTATCACATATTAGACACATGACACTGGGCAAATTGTTGAATAGCTCTAATCCTTAGATTCCTCATTTTAGAAGATTTTGGATTAAAACATCTCTAAAATGCCCTTCAACTTCAAAAATATAAAATCCTATGAACTACTTAACCAAAATTAATTTTTTTATCTTTATGTTTATACCTGTTCCTCTCTCTAATTTCATTATTTTTTTTTTTTACTAGAAAGGCCCTTTACTTAATTTCCCATGTTCATAAACCTTATCCAGTCACCACATATTATTTCACCTTCACATCATCTCTTACATCTGATCTTTCCAATATATTCCCATTCACCATTGTAGTACACACAGAAACACTATCAGTCCCCAAAGCATCCTTCATCCTGCTGCTAGATTATCTCCAATGCACAGATATGGTCAGGTCATTCCTCTGCTCAAAGATCTTCAATGACTTCCAATTGTCTGTGAAGTAAAATTCACTTTCACTTTTCATTCAGGCCAAAATCTTTTACAACTAACCTTTCCTGTCTTATCTCCTATTATTCCCCTCTACATATCGTTCTTTATTTTAGTCAAATTGGCTATTTGATCTCAACATTCCCAGCATTTTCCAGCTTCAATGCTTTTGCTCATCATGCTCTTCATTTATGGCTAGGATGGCCTTTCTCTTCTTATCTGTCCAGTTTTTAAAACCCAATTCATATGCTATTTCCTCCATGAAGCCTTCCCTACCCATCTTTCTCCACTCCTCCCCCACCAATAACAAAATTGCTCTTCAGATCTCATGTAACATTCTATTTCACAACTCTCTCCATTTATCATACACTATCATACAGTATAGTTTTCTCTGTATGTGGCTCACCCCCACTTTGGATCACTACCATAAAGAGCTGGAAAGGACCTTAGAATCCATCAGCTCCAACTTTGTTTTACAGATAAGAAAATCGAGGCCCAGGGAAATGACTTGTCCAAGGCCACACTGACAATCAGAAGAGAGGCTTGTATTCCTTCTCCCCCCTGGGTACTTTCCTATGAACTAGAGCTGTTATATAGATAGACTGCTTAAGTAAGGAACAGATCACCACTTCCATGGCTTGAACCATCACATTCATGCAAATCAACAAATATCTGATTTAGCATTACCCACATGACACCAACCTGGGATATCTCTTCCCCTCCCAAATCTTTTCACATCTCCAGCTGCTCCTTCTCACTGTAGTGATTTTCCCCTAATAACAAATATCCTCGTCTCAAAATTTTATCTTACTTTATAATTATTTGTCATGTTCTGCATACATGTTGTTTCCCCACAACAGAATGTAAGTTCCTGGAAGTCAGGAACTGTTTCACTTTGTCTCTGGATCCCAACTGCACTTAATATTTGCTGAATGAATGTCTCACAACTTGACCTAAGTCTTACGTATAATAGGAAATTTTCTCATGACTATCTTGAATTAATATATCTGGAAAGCTCTCAATATCCCCTTAAGAGCTAAGATATCTCTGAGTTTCAAGAGCTATCTTAAAAATTCTAAATCACCAAATTACTTTCAGTGAACTAAAAATCTTTTCCTTCCAGGAGTTCTACAGGAAGGAATCAATGTAGATACTTCCTGGCCGGAACCTTACCCTAACATTCCTCTAAAAATGCCTGTTACAATGTCTAGAACTGATTAAGCAGGCAGCCATATCCTTTCCCACCTCCCACTCCCAATCAAACACAAGAGTAGCAAATTTTCCTATCTGCTTTGAGATTATAGGTAAAACAAAGGCCAGAGTCTACTATTCTACCTAATTATATTCTAAGCTTGCTAGAGTTCCTTGACATTTATTCCAATGTTGAATTCTCCATGCTATGTGCTCTAGATCCAAATTGCATTCACTTCCTATAAGTACAATGTCACAAAAACGCCTCAATTAATAAAAATGATACCAACACTGAAATGTCGCAAGGGTTGAAAAAACATTTTTAAATGCCCAATGTTCTTTTTTTTAAAAATCGCTCATAGTGACAGGGAGAGAGTACAAAGACTGCAAAGTAAATGATCAGGTAATGTCAGAAAAGTGCTTTACAGAATACAAGTTTACAGACTTGTAGGACTAGCTTAGAGAACATTTAGTATAAGTCCAACAATCTACTTCTACACGGTTCTATTCTACTATTTACTTTGCTACCTATGACTCAACCTAGAATCACCGGAAAAACAAATAACTGCCCTATCTCTCAAAAGATATCTGGAAAGCTTCTAAACATGAAGCATTTGATCTTTATGGGCAACAACTTAAAGTCTAAAGCTTTAGGACAGTGTAATCTTCCGAGTATCACTAAATCAATGACGAAAAACTCTCCCACGGACACTTCAACCACAACCATTATCCTCTCTATTAATCAGAGCCCCTAATTAACCAAACAGACTGTGTGGGAAAGAACTGAACCCGAAGGTCCAGCTTATTTTACAGCTGAGAAACTGGGCAAATGGGGTTAAGTGATTTGTTTAAACAATCAGTCCCAGTTCTCAAAATTAAGGCTAATTTAGAAAATACAATAGCGTGCTACGAAGGAAACCGGCTTTCGACTTTCCCACTTTTTTCCTGCCAAAGACCAAACTCCAGCTCCCCGCCGCTCCTTTCAACATACAGCGGGGATGCATTTAGGTATCAGAATTGGCCAAATCTCCCAGGATTCCCGGTCTCCAGACGCGGTTTGCCCTCTCCTCAGGTGTCATTCACGGGACCTGTCTCTTCTCGGCTTCCCCTCCAGATGTGCCCAACCCTCCTCGCCTTACCTGCCTCGATCCCCTCCAGATGTGAGCTCACCGCGCGCCCCAGCTCCCTCTTTGACAGATGGTCACTTCTCTCGCCTGTCTTCCCCCTTCAAGAGTTCCCCCCTTCTGGACACAGCAAGTCCCGCTCCAATTCCTGCCTCCAGATGCGGCCCGCCCCCCCCCCCCCGCGTCCCCGCAGCCGCGGCCCGCCTCCCTCCCAGGTCCCCTCAGCTACGTCCTCCCCTCTGCTTCTCGCCCAAGGACGCCGCCGGCCCTCCCTCCCCCGGGGGCGCCCCAACACTGCCCGGCCGCGCTCTTGCGACCAGCGGCAGGTGCGCGCTCGCTCGGCCCAGCCGCGGGCCCCTCACCCTCGGCGATGACCCTCTTGATCCGCAGCCTCAGGTCGCCCAGTTCCACCGTCTGCCCCACGAAGTCGGTGTGGTCGCGGCTGGCGGCCCCACCCAGGGACCCCGGACCGGCCAGGAAGTCCAGCGCCGACTGCAGCAGGGACATGGCGGCGGCGGCGCCGGCGGCCGGACCGGCCCCGGCCGGGGGCTCCGCCGGCCGACGGGGGAGTGCGGGGAGGCGGCCGGGAGGCCGGCCGCGAGCCTGAGGCACCTCCCGCGCGACCCACTCCGCGGCCCCTCTGCCGTGGATCAACAGTCAACCGCCCACCGGACCGCCATCTTCCGCCCCTGCGCGCCGACGTCGGCGCGAACGTAACGCGTCACGGCGAGTCACGGCGCCGGCCACTCCATTGTACGCCACGCGCCCCAATCCCGCGACCTTCCTCTCCGCCCGGCCTCGGTGTTTCTGCGTCCCCCGCGGCCCCGGAAGACGGCGCGTGCGCAGTGACCTCGGGAGCGCGGCGCTTCGGGCGGCAGCGTCTACTCTGAGGTAATTTCTCTTCTGCTTTCCTGACTCCGGTACCTGGCCCCAGGCGTCAGCCCCGAAGTGGGCGGGAAGAGGGCGGGTCCTGAGGGAGACCCTGATTAACTCGTTGTCTGGAGTCTGAAATCTGACTCTCCACTGTTTGCCCCTGTTGCTTCCAGCGCATTTTCTGGTGTCACATAAAGTCTAATGCTTCCATATGACCACCTTTGACGTGCTGCTTCTCTTTGCCATCCACCCTGCTGCATTTCCCTTCAGACAGTAGAACCTATCTTGCAACTGCAGCCTCCTGTGTGTATTGTCTCCTAATCTAGAATGTAAATAAATTTGCCTGCTTCAGCCTAGTTTTTTTATTTATATCCCTAGTGCTTTGCTAGGGACTAAATAAGTGGTTTGTTTTCTCATTCATTCCAAATAAATATGAGTTCCTTAAATTCACCATCTTATGTCTTGGTTTCCATGATTACCTTTCTTCTGCTAGATGAAATTGGATAAAACAGTATCCCACAAATATGGTTCCCTGGTCACACTCTTGTGTGTATATATAGTGAATGATGAAAGGCTTTCAGTGATCCTGTGTCTGATATGTAAAACTAGAGGTGCAGACTGGGACATGTTTTCAGACATGGTTAATTTGTGGATTTTTTTCACTTCACTTATTATAGGGAAGGGATGAGAGGGGAAGAAGGCAAATGATAAGTACTATTACCCACCCACCCACCCTTCTCTGGGGAAGATACAAAGAAAATGCATACAAGAAATCAGAAGGAGGTTTTAAACTACAGATAAGTGGGATATCTTTGGAGATAATGTGCTAAATTAAGTGTTCTATGGACACGTCATATATATTCTTTTAAATTGTACATAATAAAATTCATGGTTTCATAAGCAATATTCTAGCTATTTGCGTTCAGAGCAAACATTTTAAAAATCAAAATCAAAAATTGCAACAACAAAGCATCGGAAGCTCGAATGGAGTGAAAAGCTTTTGATCAGATCGTAGTGGTTAACGTACATCAGAAGATTCATTAATGGAGTTACATTATTTTAACAATTTTGAGCTGTTTTTCAAATTTTGAGCTTAACACCAGGAAGTTCCTACTTGAATAAAACTAAGCATTTTGTAACTGGGTTTTTTTGGGCAACTTGCAATTTTGTGACAGTCTCTGGAATATAGTAGGGCTTGAAGCATGTTTCTCTCTCTAAAATTTGCTTTGTAGCATCGAGCCCACTAATTGCTAAAACTGACAGCCTTTTTTCAGTCCTCATGCTTCTTGACTTCTGCATTATTAGATGCAATCAAGAACCCCCTCTCCTTACACACTCTTCTCTTCCTTGGCTTATGTGACCACTTTCAACCACCTTCCTCCAGTCCTTTTCCTCATACAGCTTTCAAAAGAACAGGGGCTTAAGCATGTTGACTCCTCTGCTTAGAAATCTTCAAATTCTGGAATGCTAAACATGAATCCTATATTTACATAGAATGCCTTTCCAAACCTGTGTTCCCTCTTTCCCTGATACCATTGCTTCAAGATTTACAAGGGAACAGAATATATATGGAAGCACAGGCAGGGTCACAGTGCCACCTGTTGACTACCTCTAGAAACTGCACAATATTAGTCTGAGCATCCAGATGCATTACTGTGCTACTTTTTCCTCCCCAAAACACTCTGAAGTACATCTCCAACAACTAAGTCTCCAAAGTTAAAAAGTGTGCATGAGGCTTATAGTTGGAGAAGGTATTAAGAGGTTGAAGATCAATTATTCATTTTATTGATGAACATCAGTTATTCATCATTATTCATCCATTATTCATTTTTATTACTCAAGGAGTAACTAATTTTCATGAAAAAGATGTAAGAAGCAGTAGAAAGCAAACTAGTATCAGGTGGAAAAAAAGGTTCTTGACAGCAATTTCCTTGTTCTTTCTTCATGCATATAAGTATATCCTTGGAATTTGAGGTCTCATCTAGTCACCAATTTTGAACTAGCTTATTTGGTCTATTGTTTGCTGCTGACCTGGCTCAAAGAACTAGATGATTGTCTAGAAGAGAAAAAACATCAGAAAGCTTAGTTCACATCGTGATCCCATTGTCTGTCTCCTGAGGTAGAACAGCACACTTTTCCAGGAACCTTGAAAGGTTGCAGTTTAAAGATCAGAAAATGAATTACCAAGTCATTGATAGTAGAAAGACTTGTCTTTTGTTCACAAGAAAATAAGAGGCAGTCAATTAAATTTTCAATCCCTAAACTAGTCCTTAGAGAAGGAAGTTAATTGCTTTTCTTATTCTACCGAGCAGAAAGGTCTGGAGGGTTTTTTTTTTTTTTTACTCCTGATCCTTATCTTGCTGTAAACTGAAAAGTATCCTAGTATGTAATTTAATATGGTCTGTTATCCTCAAAATGGTTTTTAAACTGTTCTGGTTAACCCTCCCCAAATTTCAGCTTGCAACAGACTTGTCACTAGCATAGAAGGAAGAAAAAAAACTTATCTATAGCAGGTGAAGTAAAGCTGCTATCTAGCACTTTAAATTGATCTACTGTATAAATGAATGGTATGACAACTTTTAATAAAATCATATAATTCGGAAAGACTTCTTGTTTGATGGTATTTTTTTGACTGCTCGAATCTAGATTTGGAATTGCAAAACCCTTGGTGCCTGCAGCATCTTATTTCCCCTTCTACTTGATAAATAACTGTAGATGAAATGTCAAAGCTGATCCTAGTCCAGCTGTTTACCAGTTAAGTGGGACTGATTCCTGACCTGATTTTGAGGAACAGAATCACTTTCAGTCGTTCTATGAATCCCAAATCAAAGCTCTGCCCAAAACACCTAATATTTTGCAAAAAGAATCTGGAAAGCTCTAACTCCTGATCCTTAAATGATAAGGAATTCAAAATGTACCAACCTACAACACAATTCTCTATGGTTATATTGCTGATACCTCCCCTAACCCTTGCCAAAAGAATGTAGAGACTCGTTTCATAATATATTCTCCCTGATATCTGCCAAGGAAACTAAAGTTAATCACTTGAAGGACAATAGTTATCCTAGTATACAATTTCAAATGTTATTAGAAATGAAAGTGATCTTAGCCAATCCAGCCTTTTTATTTTGAAAGAGGATAAGACTCAGATGAAATGACATCCAAGGCCATGCAGAGCTAGTCATATAGCTAGACTTAGAATCCAAGTTTCTTAACTCCCAATCTAGCCTTTCTTGAATTCCAGATAATACATTCTTTCTGCACTGACTGCTAGATATAATAGTACCTTGCACTGAAAAATCTTCAAAATTGTACTCATCTTCTCCCCAAAAAAACTCATTCCTCTCCCTAATTTCCCTTTTTAGTTGGAGGTACCACCAATTTCCAAGTCACACAGACTCATCATCTTTTGGGAGTCCTCTCTGATATTTCACTTTGTTTTATCTTTTATAATGGCCTATTTGCTTCTGCTTCCGCAATATGTCTTCTAAATTGCTCTAACCACTCTAGAAAATAATTTGAATTGACTTGAGAAAACTCCCTGAACTGTTCCTACCCTTTGACTCAACAATCCCACTAAAAGACTCAGAGATACAAACATGTATAATAGGTAATGTGTTGTAAGAAAGGACAAATGAATTCAGAGAAAAGACTTTGAAACTGATAAAGCAATCTAATCTGCCCCATGTGAACAATATACACAAAGACTACAGTAACATTAACAAAATCAACATTTCAAATGAGGTATAAACTGCACACATAGTTGCAGTATCAGCTTTAATCACCTGACTTACTTTGTGACAAGGGAAGGTTAGGGTGGGGGTGCTATTTTAAGGAACAGAATTCAAAGGAAAAGATTGGTATAAAAATCATCGATGAAATGTTTATACACACACACTGCACCAATCACGTTCATTCCCTTCTCTTCACTGGCACCCTAACAGAGCCTTTATTACAGCCTACCTGATTATTCCATACCTGAATTTGGCTATCTCCAGGCTCCTCTGATTCATCTTTACACTACTGAGAATAATCTTCCATATACAAGGTTGGGATTGTGACACTTCTACTTATCCCCACTGCCTACCACATAAAGCATAAACTATATTCTGAAACTGAAGTCTCTCCACACTCTGACTGCAGCCTATTTTTCCAGTCTAATTTCATTTCCTCTGGTTTCAGTTGAAGTCTTTACTTCTCTATAAAGGCCAAGTTAGGTACCCATTTCACCATGAAAGCTTTTCTCTCTCTCTCATAAAATTAATCTCCTGAAAATTTCTTAATAGATTTTTTTACTCAGGTACTTATTTGTCTTTTTTCCTATTAGATTATAAACTCCTTTCAGAGTAGTCCTTAGCATGTAGTAGCCATTTACTAAAGGTGGATTGCAGCAGTCAAGAAAAGCCCTTTTTGTTTGCTAAAAGGTACACCTTTGCAGGTGGCTACAGGGTGAGGAGAGGGAAATAGACGGAAGTGCTTCTCCTTTGTGACCTCTTCTTCTCCCTCCACCCCCGTGCCTCTCGGGTTTTCCTTCTCAGAGATTCATAAAACCTGGAGAAGTGGAATCTGGACTCCCAAGTTCCTTTTGCTCTGGGCATGCTCACCAGCTGCCAGACGAGGGTGGTTTCCTGGTAAATAGGAAGCTCCTGGCCCCATGGCTGGAACAGAGACCCCCGAGGAAGATGCCGAAGTACAAATGGAGCTTGCAGCAGAGTCGGGAGATGGGAATGCCTGCGACAATACCCAGTCATCCCACCGAATGCTCAGCTTCAGTGATGCCCTGCTGTCCATCATCGCCACTGTTATGGTGTGTATGTCCTCCTGTCTGCGCCTTCCCTCAGCACCTCACATCCCTCCCTGACCCCATGCCCCAACCAAATGCTCCTTCCTCAGGCTTCAGACCAAATGTGTGCTGTTTGAGAGGAGAAACAAGTAGTTCTCAGCACAAGTATTCTGCTACTCATCTTGTTTTGTTTCTTTCCTGTTGCAGATCCTGCCTGTGGCCCACACGAAAATCTACCCCGACCAGGTATTCTACACAATTACTTGCAGAATTAGGGCCTCAGGGACTGTCTCCTTGCTACTGGTGATTGCCACCACCAACCTTAAGCCTTTTATTAAGAAAGCAGTTGACTCTTTATTAGGGCTTAATTAGAAAATATACTGTTGTCTTCCTTAAGACTTAGCAAATATGGCTTGACGTATGTCCCGGCAGAATCATTTGGTTAGTGAACTGTTCTGGTTAATCAGATCTATTCATTCACCACAGCCACAGCTGAAGACTCAGTTCCATAGGGGCTAGAGATGTATAAGACAGTTCAGGGAAAGGAAAAGAACTAACATATGTAAAACAACAAATGCCAGAGTACTGGGCCCTTTAAGTGCAATAGAAGTTTAAAGGAGAATGTCAAGTGTGACTTGGAAAGGTTTTTCGAAGGAATATGACAAAGACCTTGAAGGCAGTACTCCAGTACACAGAGAGAAGAGCAATAGCCCCAAGGCAGGAATGGCTGCATACAACTCTTCAGAGCACAGCAAATTAGGCCAGCAGGGAGGAAATGAGGTTCAAAAAATATTATGTTTAATTTTTAAACAGAACTCCAAACTGACACATCCAAATAAAAGTATCCTTCTTTGAAGGTTTTTGTGATGATGCTTACTGCCAGTGATCAAAACATTTTTAAACTCCACTTTTTAAAATTTCCTTTAGAGCCTGATTGGCCCTCAAGGGCAAATTTAATTTTTGGAAACATCTAAAAATATCATTCAGAGCTAGAGGTAAAACCAGTAGATAAAGTAGGTAACATCAGCTTGGGTTTTTGATGTTTTTTTAAGTGACCATAAAATAAGATGTCATCTCATGCTGTTGGCTCTGAAAGAAGTTCCAGAGAAGAGTACTATACTATACTATGAACAATAGCAGCATCCATGGAATAAGCATATTACCTCGTAGGCACCTGAAAAGATAACAATTCATTCGATATGCTCCAGTCTGTTCATTGCTTTGCAGCCATAACCCATTTTATGATTTGGAGAAGCCTCCTATAAAGAATTCAATTGAGCAAACATTAAGGTCCTATTGTATGTAGAATACTGTGAGAGATTTAAAGTTTCATTTTATTTGCTATAAAAATGCTGCTTTAAATCACCAGAAAGCATTTGATGCCTTAAATCTAAGATTTAAAATCATAATAAGCTTTCAATACTGATTTTTCCCCATATAATTTTGTATTTCCATATGGTTTCTGAGACAGTAGTATCTCGGCACATGTTTATGTCCCCAAACAATCAATAAAACTGAAATTACTGACCCATTTAGACTGGATGCATCCATGTTGATTGCTTAGTAATAAAATTTAGCTACAGACCTTTATTTGGAGACAATCCCCTGATGATCTCTTTGATTTACTACTGACAAACTCTAGGTATATAATAACCTTGCTTCCATCAACATTTATTAATCTATTTAGGGCTACTAACCATCTCACAGTCGCTTATTGGAACAAAAATAGAATAAAAGCCATGATTCTTGGTGCTTTTATTTAAAGGAGCATCATTCTAGTCAATATAGGAATTACTGTTCTGATAAAGGACTCAACTACAAGGAACTCCTGTACAAACAGAACATTTGTTCAGAGAGAGTTCTAAAAATATCCATCATTTTGCAATTGTTTTTTCCCCCCAAGTGTTTCTGAAGTGAAATGAAAATCATTTTCGAGGCTATATTTACTTAGCATCAATAATATACCTACTTCTTTAAAAATTACAGTACAGAAAGTATTCTAAGACATACTCACCTTGTCCAGAATATGTTACTTGGACTTTTATGAGAATAATATGGCAATTCTCCACTGAAAGCCATTTTTAAAAAATTATACTTCAGTTGCTCATCATGATATGAAAGGTGACCCTGTATTCTCAAGCTATATATAGTAGAGTGCCAACTTTGGCAGATCTTACTTGGCTAAATAAAGATGCTTCAAATAATTGGGTATGTGCCCATTGTCTGGGACTGGAGAGTTCATCACCAGAGTAGGTTCAGAATGATGAATTTTTAGGCCACAACTACCCTAAAAGACCAGCTACTAAGATATAAAAGAATTATGAACTGTTCTGTGGAGGAACTTTCCATCCACAAGGACAAATTACAAGTACCTGAAGTATTCAAATAAGCAATGTTACTCTAAAGAGTATGTCACTGAGATGAAAGGATGATCCTTTGTAGCTTAAGATGTATGATGAGGAGATAATAATTCCAGTTAACCTAATCGTAGGCATGCAGATTCTACCTGATTCTAATACCAAAGATGTTGATTTCTTTAAAAATTGGGTCAAAAAATCAAAATTGAAAGTGATTCAGGCCATCCTTGCAACTCTCAAGAAAGACTACAACCACACTAAGACAAGTTGGATAAAAGAAATGCCTATAATTATCTCTATTTGTAGATGGGATTTAGAGTTTGGAAAAACATTCATAGAAATGCAACTACTAGATTCTATTTTTGAAGCTTAGGTAATAAGATTTAAAACATTCTAATAATCTAAGTGTATTTTCATGTATTTTAGATTTATAGATTTAAATGTGGACTTAGATTTACATTATTTGTATAGTTATTGATATTTATCATATAAGTTTATTTTTGTGGTGGCAAAAAATTGGAAACAAATTGGAGATGACCATTAATTGAGGAATAGCTAAAGAAATTTTGGTCCATGAATGTAATGGATTATTACTGTCCTGAAAGAAATGACAAATATGATGCATACCAAGCATGGAAAGACTTGAACTGATAATAAATTAAGTATTTACCAAAAAACCAAAAAACACAATGATTACAATGCAAATAGAAAGAACCACAAAAGAAGTAAAAGAGAATGTTGCAAAATTACAAAGCATGGTCTCGAAGAAGAGACTAGAGGAAATATTCCCCACTCCTCTCCTTTGCTGAACTAGTAGGAGGTCCAAGGATGTGGGCTTTTCAGATTTTTTTTTTTTTAAGATCAGTCTTGTTTATCTAATCTTCTTCTTTCTATTTTTTACCAAAAAATGTTACTTAAAATGCCTCTCTGGGATGGATGAGGGATGCTAGGAAAAAAATGCATTTTATTTCTTCATTCATAGATACATAGAGTAAAAAATGCCATTTAACAAAGTTTGGTTCAATTTAACTGAGTTCAGGTCCTTAGCAATAGGATTTATTTTCTAAGCAAAGATAAGTTATCATTTAACTGAATTAGTCTAATCTGGTTCAACACACATGGTTGCCTAATAATGTAATTTGTGACCCCAAGTATCTTAAATAGAACTTTTTTTATGTTTCTCAGTTATGCTGTCATCTTTCAAGTTTCCCATGAAGTAATGACCATTTACTGTTCTGAACAGACCTTCCTTCCTCTCCCATTCTGTGCTCCAAATTTGAGGTCATTTCACTACCTATTTATACTTCAGAGAAAGGGCTGGGGAAATGAACTGAGCCCGCTAGTTGTGATTTTCCTCGACTTTGCTGAAAGAGAAAGATGCAACTATTGAATGAAGTTAAAATTTGGAGATTAACAACAGTTAGCTGCAAGCTTACAATTATTCTTCTCTTCCCAGCCTCTTTATAGCTGAGTATCCAGCTTTTTGAAGATAAAACAGCCTCTCCAGCAACTTGCGAATTCAATCTAACTCAGTTCTGCTTACTGAGAACCTACTGTCTGCTGCCTAGAACTAGGATCAGGAAAAGTAATTTAAACTACAAATGTATGCATTTTAGTGTAGTGGGTTTTTTTTAGCCATAAGCTAATTTTGGAGAAGAAAGCGTTGAGTGTTTTTATCTATTACTTTTCTCCCTGTTCTTTGGAAAAAATGCAGATGAGCTGGGACATGGCCATACATAGGAAATGCATGGGAAACCAAAAGGTTAAGGTTAATGTAGAGATAGAATAAAATGCATCTTCAGTCAGATGTGCTGCTACCCTATATCTTAAGAAATGGATGGTGTTGCCATTCTTGTATGATTGAAGAGTTGTATCATTTGTAGATTAGTAAATACAGATGCATGCCAGATTCTTCTACTGATAATACTGTCTTTCATTTCAGCGTTTTGACAAAAGTATACAAAAACTTCTAGCAACTAAAATTGCAGTTTACCTGATGACATTTTTAATAGTAACTGTGGCTTGGGCAGCACACATAAGGTATGCAAAATGGCAAGTGTTTTTTTAAATGTCCAAAATCTAAAAGAACAAGCAGATTTTGCTAACTTGCTACAATAAGTCATTTCTTTGCAGCAACAATGGAAATTAAGTTAATAAGTACATATTGGGATTCTTCTGTGTAAGAATTCAAGTATAATCTGACAGGTTATATCATATACCCTTTTCTACATCATGGAGGGAATAAATTAGTAAATAACTTAAAATAAACTTATAAAGAGACATCTACTTACATTCCACAGCTTCACAGTAGTAACAATAACTTGCCCCCATCCTACACAGTGCATATTGTTGTAAGCATTTATTTAGCACCTACTACATGCCAAGCATCATGCTAAGCCCCCTCATTTTCAATGACCATTGCACAATGACCACAGTATTCTGGCATATATCCAGAAGAACAAGTCATAGTGAAACATGACAACCACTTCCATATTCCCGGTTACAAAAGGAGAAATGAAACTCAGTATTTTGCCTTGCTTAATAAATTACCAAAGAGTATCTTAGTAAGTTATTTGCATAATACTAAGGAAACATCCTCACAAAGGAAATTGTTAACACACAAGAAAACATATATAGTGGCTAAAACAAAAATAGCTTTTTTTTTTCCTTCTAAACTAAACTAGAGATGTTTTAAAAATCATTTTATTTGTTCATACAAAATTTTCTACAATGGCCACAATGATTTTCCTTTTTTTCCCTTAGTCGTTTTCTTGAATTCTGAAAAACTTCAGAGAACTACAGAATTTCAGAGGTAAAAGGACCTTAGGAACCATATAAACCAACCCAAACCAAAAAAGAATCCCTTCTACAAAATAACCAAATGTCCTCCAGCCTCTGCTTGAAAATCTCCAAGGAGAATGAAGCCTACTGTCTCTCAAGAAATCCACTCTTAATAAGGTTTTTCTAACCACAAGCCCAAAATTAACCTAATTATAATTTCTGGCAGTTGTTCCTGGTTCTATCCTTTGGGACCAAATACTATAAATCTAATTTCCCCTTCCAGATGACAGCCTGTTAAATACTTCAAAAGGAATCTCCCTCTATCTCCATCTCCATTTCTTGCTACTAATCCTTATATGGCATAGACTTAAAAACCTTCACCATCCTAGTTGGCTTCTAAATGCTTTCCAATTTTATCATTGTTCTTCAGAAATCTGAACTCATACTACATTTGTGGTCTAACCAGGGCAGAGAACAGTGGGAACCATCACCACCTTTAAGCTGTGTCTCTCCTTATGTTGTCTAAGATCATATTTGCTCAGTGGCTCCCATTAATACAACATTAATTCATTAAATTTGCAGTCCACTGAAAACCCCTTTTCAACAAACTAATATCTAGCCCCATCTCCCTAATTCTGTACTTTTGAAGTTAATTTTTTAAAATTTAAGTATGGAATTTCACATTTGTATTAAATTTCATCTTCTTAGTTTAAGACCAATGTTCTACCCTATCAGGATCTTTTTTTGTCCAGATTTTGTCATCTTATACATTAGTTGTAGACTGGATGAAACCATCGTTCAGCAACTCACCCTTCCTCACTCCCACAAAAAGCCTAATTTTTAAAAAGTCATCATACTTTATCACCAGTTGCTAGTATGGTAGATTAAAAACAGTATTTAATTTATGAAATATTAATGTTTTGGGTATCAATATTATTTGTATAGCATTTATAGAGATACAAGCTTATAAATAGGATTTAAACATGTTGACTGCCTTCTTAACTATGTTCTTAAAGGAATGCTTTGGGCCTATATTTTTAATAAAGACATCTCTGAAAGGATAGTAGAATTTCAATATGAAAATAGGATTCTACTTCAGAAAGCATCCGATTTTTATGCATTTTCTAAGATTTCTGTAATGATCTAAAAATATCATTTATAATATGAAACACAACATAGAATTTGCACTCTTTCTGTTCTTTGCTTGCATTTTTGTTTTTCTTCTGAGGTTATTTTTACCTTCTTTCTAAATCCGATTTTTCTTGTGTAACAAGATAACTGTATAAATATACACACATATATAGTATTTAACATATACTTTAACATGTTTAACATGTATGAGACTACCTGCCATCTAGGGGAAGGGGTGGAGGAAAGGAGGGGGAAAGTTGGAACAGGAGGTTTTGCAAGGGTCACTGTTGAAAAATTACCCATGCATATGTTTTGTCAATAAAAAGCTATAATAATAAAAAATTATATATCATTTATAAATCAAAGTTTTCATCTGCAAATCTGAATTCCACAGAAATAGAGTCAATCTCAGAGAATCTGAGTGACAGACAAAGATGAGAATCCCAGGGATTAATCTTAGCCACTCTGGCCAAATGGGCTCCAGGATTTCTATGTATGGCTTTTTTTTAATGTCTCACCCAAGGTCACTTTGCACTCTATCTTCATGTTTCTGTGGTCAGTTACAAAGGCTAGTTTAGTTACAACTTAGTTCTGCAGAAAAAAGACCAGACCCGGTTTGAGGAGCTGATAATCTTAGGTGCCAGAGCCATCTGGGTTATGATGGCACTTTTTAGAAAATCCTAGGAGATGGTATTACCTTTTAGGCCAGCTTGCCTCGGATGATCCTAGGAGCCAGATTTAACAGCTTCCAGGTTGGCTCTTAGAAATAACTGCACCATCTAAATGGGCTTTGACCAGGACCCCGCTGCCTCTTCCCCCAGTTGGCTCCCCTCTATCTCTGGCTGCTCCACCATGCCTCTAGTCTTTCCTTAGCTTGCCTTTCATCTCTTAGAACCCCATTCTTTTCCCACTTTCCTCACCCTCTCTGTCTCTCTGCTCCTTTTCATATCCCAATGAGATTCCTCTTCCTCCTTCCCTTCCCTACATTGCTCATCCCCTCTCCAGTTTGGTTCTAATCCAAGCCCTGGATTTTCTATCTTTTCTCCTTCAGTCTGTGTAGTATAGTGGAAAGAATGCTGGGTTTAAAGTCAGAGGACCTGGGCTAAAATCATAATTCTTTAGCTTACTGCCATGTAAGCCTAAGGGTGAGTAACTGCTTCTTCATCTATAAAACAGGGAATCGACCTAGATCTGAGGCTCTTCCAACCTGAGATATATGGTACTGTGATCTAGCCACTGAGATGCCCACCCTACAACAGGCTTGCCCCGGGGCTCCTTGACCTGCTGCCTTTGTCAGATGAGGAGGCCTTTCAGAGCACTGCTATAGACAATGTGGTCTGCCTCAGAGAGAGTCCTTAGGCAGGACTGCCAGTGTCCAGAAACCTGGAAAGCAGCGCTCAAGGTGCTTGGAGAGAAACCGTCCTGGGGAAAAAGACCACCGGCCAGGAAAATTTACTCTAGAAATAGCTTTGAGTTTTGTTTTTGAGTTGCTACAAACTCCAGAAGTGTTGGTGTGGCAGCTCTTTCTGACTATGTCTGTCACCATTATCTGGCCTCTAGGAAGTCAAATCAGATGGCCAGGTTCTCCTTCTGGCTGCCATTGATGCATTTTTTTGACAAGGCATTAAACCTCTGAACTTTTGTTTCCTCATCTGTAAAATGGTCATATTGACACCTATACTACCTCACAGGATTGTCAGGTTTTATTACTAGCAACAAGTAACTATCATCTCACTAAAATACTCTGAAAAAGACAAGATTAAAAAATACCTTAAGTGGGTTGAGAAGTTATAGGATCAGAAGGGAAATTTTTTTTTAATTTTCTAAATAATCTCTGATATTTGTTAACAAATGTTGCTGAATTATCATACAATTAAATATGAGAATACATTGTTAACTACTTTTCTTTGGTTTCATCTTTTTTTAATTGCATTTTTTTTCTAGACTATTCCAGGTGATTGGAATGATAGATGATACTTTGGCTTTGCTAAATCTGGTGAGTTTTCTTTTCCTTCTTTTTAGAAATAATTTGAGGAGTAGCTAGTTAGTGTAGTGAATAGAGCACCAGCCCTGAAGTCAGGAGGACCTGAATTCAAATTTGGCCTTAGACACTCAATACTTTCTGGCTGTGTTAACCTGAACAAGTCACTTTAATCCCAATTGCCTCAGCAAAAAGAAATAATTTAAACTTAAAATTTGATTCTCACAAAAGTGAAGTTGAGATGAATAATTCTTCTCCTCATGTCCCAGGGTAATTAACCTAATTGTCTTGACCTTAATCTAACATAACAGAAATTTATTTTGTTATAGAGAATTCTTTATTTCTACCTTTTTTAAAATAACTAGATCTGTTAGCTCCAGACAAGTCAGACCATGCTGAGGAACTATCAAAAGATCTTTATCTTTATCTAGATAGTTTGATGTAAAAAAGCCAAGAAGATAAATTCTATTATTGCAATTAAGTTGAGTCAGTATGAGCTGTAAATTATGTAGGTATCTAGCATGCCAAGCTCTATAATTTCTTTTAAGTTAAACTTGAAATAAAGGGGAGATGTATTAGAGTGATTCCTTCCCCCCAATAAAATTTGACATTCTTTCCATGCTCTCATCTGTCTCTTTTCACTTTCTACTTATCACTCCTAGGTCATATAAAATGTGTCTCATCTTTCTTCCACATTACATGCCTTCAAGTATTTTAGATAGCTATTATGTATCCCCTGTGTCTTCTCTTCTTCATATAAAGCATCCCTTTACTTGTTAATTCTCACAAGCCACGATTTGCCTTCCTCCTCATTGCTCTCCTTTAATTATTCTTGTGCTTCCAGAACTGTGGTGGCCCTAACTGTGCTCCACTTATAGCCCAACCAGGGCACAGGTCAGTGGAGTTATCACATCTCCATGTCCTCCATGTCTGTCTGTCTCTCTCTCTCTCTCTCTCTCTCTCTCTCTCTCTCCTCTCTCTCTCTCTTTTTTTTTTTTTTTTTTTTTTTTGGCTGAGGCAGTTGGAGTTAAGTGACTTGCCCAGGGTCACACCGCTTGGAAGTGTTAAGTGTCTGAGATCACATTTGAACTCAGGTCCTCCTGACTTCAGGGCTGGTGCTCTAACCACTGCTCCACCTAACTGCCCCTCCATGTTTCTCTTAATGCAATCTAAAATATATGAGCTTTTTGATTGATGGAATTAATCATTTATTAAACCCTATCTAGCAATACCTTCCCCATCTTCTACTTTAGGAAATTTATTTTTTTAACTCAACTATAAGCTAACTTTTTTTTTTAATCAAAATTCCTCGTGTTAGCTCAGCATATTGACCTGTTAAGATATTTTTGGATTCTGGTTCTTCTATTTAACATGAAAATATCTTTCCTAATTTAATTTCATCTAAAAATAATAAGCTCTCTATATCTTAATTCAGGTAATTGATAAAATTACTGAGGGCCAAGACAGAGCCCTATGACTTTGAGAAGGAAGGAAAATTCCTTGGGTACGCTAAAAAAAAAAAAAAAAATAGGATCCAAGATGGTTTTTCTCTGCCCTGCCTTCACCCCAAAACAGGTTTGTGAGGTCACTGATCTTCCATTATTCTTACATATACTATAGCTGGAAAGAGAAATACTAAAGGGGATGCACCAGAATATCTCTTTGATTCAACATGGTTAATGACATGTTTTCTTTTACAGGCTTGTATGATGATTATTACTTTTTTGCCATACACGGTAAGTTAACTTCAGATGCGTCTTATACCAAACATAGATCATCAAATGTCTCCTAATTTTACTGTGCTTAATTTAACTTGCCTTTTCCCTGCTGTGGAGGCTAAGGAAAAGTAGACTCAGGCTCTGCCCTCTGGCAATCTGAAACAAATCTCACACACCTGGGACAACTAAATGTTAAACTATTAAACACCAACAAACTCTGGAGTTTTGTATAAAGAGAAAAGATTGGAAGGCCGGAAGGTGGGGAAGAAAATGTATATTGAAGATCATTCCTGTGAAAGAGAGATTAAATGTATTTTATTTGTCCCCAAAGTAGAAAACTAGGACTGACTAGGTTTGTATTACCAGGAGGCATCTTTCAGCTCAGAATTACAAAGAACTTTCTCACAATTGAAACTCATCCCATTCTGGTTTGTGTTGCCTCAAAAAGTAGTGAGCTCATTTATTGTAACTGTACAGAGGTTATATAAACACTTGTCAGTGATATTGTAGATTGTAGACTCTGTAGGTTAGATTAAGTGGCTCCTAAAGTCTCTTCCAATTCTGAACATCTGTGAACTGCAACCCAACAGAGATTCCTATTACCTGCCTCACTAGAATGTTAAAACATCATTAGATAAATAAAGATCTAAAATGAACTTTTAAGTTCGTAGGGTACCATGTAATATTTATATAAGTATGCAGGAATAATTTGGTGAATTTTAAAATGTCATATTTTGAATTATTTCAACATATAAAAAGTATTTAAATGAAAGTTTTTTTAAAAGTAATTTATTTTAAATTACCATAGTAGCTAAGAATACAAAAATAAGTTTTACTTTTCAATTGTTAATTATACATTCATGGATAAATCTCTAACCTGAATTAAAACTTCAAATGTCTGTTGTGAAACACATCCTCATATTTCTAAACCTTCCCAAAGACTTTTTTTCTCAGTATTTTCCAAATACATATAAAGATTTCAGTGTTTGGAGAGGGCTGAAACTCTTGAGTTAATGCACTGAGGTTGGTTCAAGCACTTAGGGCTAATTAGTGATTGGACAATATTCTATAGGCATATGCTTGGAAAATGATCTTTCCCACTATCCTGTGCTGGCTCAATGATTGGTGTATACAGAGGATTGTAGGAGGGACTAGGGGGTGGAGTAAGACGAACCAGGGTCACTTTAGTGATAGATGAGGAAGGAGGCAGTTGTGGAGATTCTGCTTCTATCCTGTTCACTTCTATCCTTAAAGACCAAGAATAAAGACTTAGGACTTTTGCTTATCCTGACTCTGGCTGATTCTGGGGTGTCCTGGGTGCTAGTGTAGTCGTCACAAATGTTCATTTTGTAAGATTTTGTATTCCAGTTTTTTCCCTCCCTTTCTTGCCCGCCTCCCTTTTCCTCAACAAGCAATCTGATACAAATTATACAAGTACAATCTTTTAAACATATTTCCACATTTGTCACATTGTGCAAGAAAAACAGACCAAAAGGGGAAAACAAATGAGAAAGAAAAAAACAAGCAAACAAACAGTAATAAAAAAGGTGAAAATACTATCTTTCAATCCACATTCAATTTCTACAGTTCTCTCTCTGGATGCTAATGGCACTTTCCATCTAAGTCTATTGGAATTATCTTTTTCCCAAAAATTTTTAAAGATGGATGCTTATCAGTTTGAAATAAATCCTCCCTGGAATAAAAGGATCAGCTAGCTATATCATGGCAGGCAATCATGCTCCTGGGACCCTGAGGGCTAATGATAGTCTTTTCTCACCTGACTTTTTTCCTTTCTCTTCTTCCCTTCTCCCCCCCCCCCCCAATTTTGATCTCTTCTCTCTTTCCCCCTTTTTCTTTCTTCCTTCCCATTGAATCCTTTTACTTCTATCTCTAACCCTCCTCTCAATTTCTTTTTCCTTCCTGCCTGCTTTTCTTCCTTTCTCAGATATATATACTTTAGACCTGTACTAATGAACATCAGTTTTGCCCCATGCTCAGGAATCCAAAGACATTTCACTTGGGAATTTGATATTCTTCAATGTTCCCTTCTATTTTTGCATTTTATTGAAGAGGAATTTAAAGTTCAAGGTGGGATAGCATTGTTAATTTCTAATTTCATAACATTTCTTCACAAATGGTGGTGTCTCAGTAAAGTGCTTAACATTTGAACTTTCCTTTGCAGTTTTCCTTAATGGCTTCCTTTCCTGATGTGCCTCTGGGCATTTTCCTGTTTTGCATTTGTGTCATTGCCATTGGCCTCAGTCAGGTACAGTAAATTCAAATGACTTTTTTTTAAGTTTTGTTGGTAATTTTTTTTTACATCTCTCTTTCCATCTGGAAACCTCACTACTCTATCAATATAGAACCATTCTTATAAAAGTCAGATGCTAATGCTACTGAGGGCCTAAATATTCATTTAAAAAGATCAAACAGAAAACAAAGAGAGAATGGGTGTATGGTGTAATATGCTGGTTTAAACCTAATTTTTGCCAATTTATTTTCCAATTTTCTCAGTGATCAATCAAATAATAAATCTTTCCCCACATAGTACATATTCTTAGACTTACCAAACCCTAGGATTCTTTACTCGTTTGCTACAATGTCTTGCTTATCTAGATTATTTTCCTCAGCTTCTTCATCTTGACTCCACTTTTGTTTCTAACTTCTTAATAATCAGACCTGACACAAAATTGAACCCACTGCTTCAGGAAGTGGTGAATTCCATGCTCCTAATCTTTAGTAGAGAGCAGATGAGCCATGTGTCAGTGACATTGTGGAGGAGATTCTTGCTTTTAGAATGAGATGGACAAGGTCCTATCTAAAATTACTTAAAGCTCTGAGATTCTAGAATTCTATACTTAGCAAACAGGATTATATTATTGCTGCATTATCTTTAGCTTATATGCATTATCCCTCAGTCCACTAATGGAAGACAATTCCAATGTGGTGTTAGTTATTATAGCAAAAGATAACAAATGAATATCTGGGGCCCAGATAAATTCAGCTTGGGACCAAGAAAGGGTCCCTGAGATTCAGGGTCCCAATAAAGGTATACCTGGCATGATTCCCACATGTCAGTAACTCCCAAAACCTCATTTGGTAAAGAGAGGAAGATTAAAATTAAATTAGAGCAGCTAGGTGGTACAGTGTATAGAGCACCAGCACTGAAGTCAGGGGAACCTGAATTCAAATCCGGCCTCAGACACTTCACATTTACTAACTGTGTGACCCTGGGCAAGTCATTTAATCCCAATTGCCAAACATAAATAAATAAATTAATTAGAGATCAGATAAAAATATGTATTACTTTTAATACAAAAAGATAAGAACCCCCTCACTATCTATTTACTCTTAAAAAGTTATTTTGTACAAAAGAAAAACATTAATAACAAAAAATTTTCAATTCTTATCCACTTGCAATAAAGATCAAGAAAACATAAAAACCCACTTATAATAACAAAAAAAAATTTTTAATTGGCATATTTACCCACATAGAAAAGGAACATTTACACACATAGGGAAAGGAAATGACAATCCCATAGGTAATATTTCTCTGTCTATACTTGAAAGTGGGTTAAACCTCAGGGAAATATATGAATTAAAGTTTAAAAACAGAAATATAAAATGTTTTATTTATTAGTTTGACTAGTTGAAATAGTTATAGAAGACTAAGATAGATTTCACTACCTCAGGACAGCAATAACAAGAATAAAATAATGGAAAGCAAAGTTATTATTTATAAAAATAAATGTATCAATGGCCATAGGTCCATTATTAAAATAGTTACAGAACCGATTAATAAACAAGATGAATAAATATATTGTTTACAGAAAATATTTATGCAAAAAATTAAATTAACAAAAAAGGAACAAAATGGTCAAAGGAAAGTTTGAAAAATTAAGAGCAAAAATAAATAAATTAGAAAATGAAAGAATATTTGAGTTGATAAATAATAAACTAGAAAATTTAAAGAAAATAGATGATTTTTTAAAATATGTATAAATTTGCCATACTGTTTGACAAGAAATACTCTTAATAAAAGCTAATGTTCACTCATGATTTTAAAGAGTAGTGATAAAGGAATCTTGCTTCGACTGAATCAAGAGTATCAACCTTAAATCAACACAATGCAATATACAGTAGAGAAACATTCACAATTAAATACAAGTATGGTCTAAGGATGGCCACGTTCACCACTTTTATTATTAGTATTGTAATAAGATGGGATAGGGAGAGGGAATATTAATAACATTAAAAAGAAGAGGTAAAAATATCATTATTTGCCGAGGGTTTATCTAGAATATTCAACTATCTCAACTGGTAAATTAATGGAGACAATAAATGAATTCTACAAGATTAGAGAGTACAAAATCAACACAACAAAAGTTTTCAGTTTTTATCTACTAGCAATAAAGATCAAGAAAACAAAACCCACTTAGGAAAAACATCAAATATTGGGACATTTACCCACATAGAAATAAATGCATAATCCTCCTTGTCTAAAGACAATTATTAAATCATAATGATCGGAATAAAAGGTGACCTAAATAATTGCAGATTGTTAGTATTTGTGAATAAACTGGATTAAGTTAGTGAAAATGACAATACTACCAAAATTACCTTCTATATTTGAGGTAAGAGACCCCAAGACATCTGATTGTCTCCTACTTTAATTATTCTTATTAAGTACATGCTAATTCAATTGTTTTTATGTGATGTTGGATTAGGCTGCTTGTCATTTGGGATGCTACCCAGTGTGGGTAGCCTGCATTGGCTTGTGCAATTGGCTTTCTTTAAGCTTATAGAAAGATAGGGTATATGTATTTACCAAGCAAGAGAGTGTAATATTTAATTTGTCCACCAAGTGGCACTAAAACCATCAGCAAAATGATTTCACCATAGCCTATGACACAAAAAGAAAAGCTTCCCAGCATCAGATGGCCTGATGGTCACAAAGCCACCCTGGCCAGATTATAAATATGATTAGGGGAATAATGAAATGTGGTCCAAATTATTGGAAGTTTATAGAAAAATATCTGGCTCACTATTTCCATATTCTCTCTACATCTAGAATTTTACCTTCTTGGTCAGTCAGTAATCCTCTATATTTATAATCAGTAAACTTTCTCTAGCCAAGCAGTATATTTAACATAGCAAAGATGCAAGACAGAGGTCTTCAGTGTTGCCATGTGAGTATTCCAACCAATCTGTAACCTGAGCCCTTCATATGGGAGAGGGATGAGGAGAACAGTACTAGTGTATAGAACCTAGTTCCAAGTTTCAGATCAAAACAGCAAAAATCACCAAAAAAGAAAACAAGGAATACCAGAAGACAGATCCATCTCCCAGACTTCTCTAGCTGGTGACATTTTTAGAAGTTGCCTGTCTTGGCCACCAACTTAGATTTTGCTTCTCTGTAATAGTTCCCACTCCCTTCTGAGACTGATGTGTCCTTGCACATAGGCCCCTGAGGCTGCCATTTTGGCCTCAGTCCTCATGCTAATGTTCCAGGGTCAAACCATATGGCTGCCAGTAGTATGTTCTCCCAACCCCCAGAAGCTCTGTCTCAAGGTCATGATTAGGTATAAAAGGAGCAAAGGCATACCTGTATCTCAGATAGTTTTTGTCCTGTACTGAGTACATGCTGGCCAAGTCCTGGTGTTTTCCTAATGAGAGAAGAGTATAATGATCATTAGAAGCTCCATATTATTTTTCCTTTTCTTTACTCTTACCCCAGACTCTAGGGCAAAGTATGATTTGTGGGAGATAACAGAGGAGTATGAATTCTGGCTGAAGGAACAGAAATATTGAAATTACTTTTAAATTTCAAGTCCCAGGCAAAACCTGAGTTATCCCACCCATGAAGTTATCATAAATAATTAAAAGTCAGTGAAACTCAGTATTCATGAAGTTGGGAGTAAGGAGGTGTGTAGATAGGTAAACCTATTCAATTTTTGTGGCATTGCAAATTTTACTGCACCTCTTTTCCATAAAACGTAGGAAAAGTAATCATGTTCTTTGAACAAATAATTCTGTTCAGAAATCACCTTGAAATCCTGGCCTTCAAGTGAAATTGACCCTTAAAGTATTTTTTTTTTAAAGCTATCTTCTCAAAAGTTTTGTAGGCAACATTATTTCTGTTTACAAGAAATTTGAAAGAACTCAAATGTCCTACAGGAGAATGGTTCAAATGTTGGTACAATAATGTAATTGAATATTATAGTGCAATTAGGACTTACAAATGTAAGAAATATAAAGAACTGGGACAGGGGGCAGCTTCATAGCACAGTGGATAGAGCACAGCCCCAAAGTCAGGAGTACCCAAATTCAGACACTTAACACTTCCTAGCTGTGTGACCCTGGGAAGCATTAATTTAGAATTAATGCTAAGCCGAAAAAGAGAGAGAGGAAGGGAAAGAGGGAGATCTGAGTATTCAGAATAACCACACAAGAAGAAAAGTGAATGGGAATCAATAGAGGAAGAAACTGGTGGAGACTTAAATTAGTATCTAAATTAATTAAACATGACAGTTACATGGCAAGTTTAATTAGCTCTGCTGGAATATATGGCTTATTTGTATGCATGCTTGCCTGTTGTCTTCTTTAGTAAACTGAGCTTCTTGAGCTTAGCACAGTTACTGGCACATAGTAGGTACTTAAACGATGTTCAATATTAAGCTTATGATAAATTTAAAAATAAAAATCCTATTTGTTTCTTAAACATTCCCATTTTCAAAGATTATCAGTGTGAGTGGGCATTCCTTCCACTGACATAGATTACAATCCAGTTTTCTGTGGTTTAGCTCAAGACTTCATGAATTGATGTGGCCAAAAAAATCTATCTGGAGGCCAGCATTCTGGTGATGAACCTTTCCAAACTTGGCTGGGCTGGTTTTAAAACAAAAAATATTCCATTGCTGAATAGCCTGAATTCAGAGCTTTCTTAACTTAGTAGTGACTGCAGAACTAAAACATCAAGATCCACATCCAGGGTACCTTCCTATCAGTCACTTCAACAGTGCTGTTCATCTTTCAGAAGACAATATTTTTCCCTAACATGAAGACAATATTTTTCCCTAACAGCTTCATGTTCAAGGAGCCAGTGCAGCCCATATTTCTTTTTCTCACTTTGTGTATCAGACTGTTCATGCTGGTTACATATGCTAACACTGATTTCTTCTCCCTCATAGGCAGCAATTGTGACCTATGGGTTCCATTACCCATACTTACTGAATCGCCAGATCCAACAGTCAGACAACAAGGCCTTCTACAAGCAGCATATCTTAAATATTATACTCAGAGGACCAGCTCTGTGCTTTTTTGCCGCCATCTTCTCCTTTTTCTTTTTCCCTGTGGTAAGTTTCTTACCTTCTATTAAAATCACAGTGTGAAGGCCCCTGGGTTCTCAAAACTTTTTGCAAGTGGAGCACAAGCTCAAGCAAGTTCTACCAATATGGAAAGGTTTCAGAAATGGGCCTAGCAGCAGACTATACCATCTAAAGAAGAGCCTAGGTAAGTTTAAGGAGACTTATCATTAGCTTGGCTGCAAAGGGTTGAATTCTTAAACCACAGAAACTCCCAAAGACTGCCTCCTAAAACATAGCAACATTGCCGACTACATCACTGAGACTAACCACATCCATGAAATCAAAAGTCATTCACATTAAATCCTAATGATGCTATTCCCCTAATGATGGCTTTTCATCAGACAAGATTTGGAAGTGTGCCTCTCAAAAGAAGAGATATTTAATAACATGGAAACAAAAATATAAAAAATAATAAAAAGTATAAGCATGTCTAATATAAAATGTAAACCCCATAATTAGTGATTTGGGGTTTTCAGCTGGATTTTCCCTGAATTTATCACTTATAGAATTTGATAAAGATGTTATTCTTTCATAGAATCACTGAGTCAGTAAGTTGGAAAGGATCTCAGTAGCCACGTAGTTCTACCTTTACCTAACCAAGAATCTCTTATGACATTCCTGATAACCAGTAATCCACACAATGAAGACCTCTCATTAAAGGGAACCTACTATTTATCAACACAGTCCATTACCCTTTTGGGTCAAATTAATTTCACTTCCACAAACATCTATTAATTACCTTCTATGTGCAAGGTTCTGTGTTAATTACCACAGATACAGAGTTAAAAACAAAAACCCTTACCTTCAAGTAGCTTACATTTTAATGATTATTATTTTCTTCATATTAAGCCTAAATCAGCCTCTTTACAATTTCTCCCAAATTGCTCTTATAGTTCAGACAGAACAAATAAACCTTTATAATTCATAGAGATTCCTGTTATATCCCTCCTCCCCCAAGTTTTGTTCTCTAAGCTAAGCATCCTCATGGTTCTAACTGATCCTGTTCTCTAGTCCTCCCCCAGTCCTAGTCACCCCTTTTTGGATCCATAGTAGTAGAAAGTTTCAGAAAAACAAATTCAGACTTGGTGTCGGAAAAAAACTTCCTAACTGAGTTTTATTCCAAATAGAATGGGCTGCCTCTGGGAAGTGGTGGGTTTATCCTCACTTGACATCTTTAAGCAGAGATTAAATGACATTTAGCAGACATGATAGAAGTAATGATTTTTCATGCACAAGTTGAACTAGATTGTCCCAAGGTCTCTTCCAGCCTAAGGATTCCATGATTCTGTGATTTCTTCTTTAAATACAATGCCCAGAACTGAGCACAGTTATCCAGATTTGGTCACGATACCAAAAACCTGAAATTCCTCACTCCAATTCTGGTTCCTCTCTCAGTGAAGCCTAAAATGACACTTGATTCTTTAACCACTAAATCATGTGGATGTATTAATAATAATAATGAGCTAGCTTTTAGAGAGCACTTTAAGATTGATAGAATTAGATAAAGATGTTATTCTTTCATATAATCACTGAGTCAGCGAGTTAACATACATTATTTCATTTGATACTAAGTTAGCAATCTGCTAAAAAATCCCAATCTTTTTCATATGAATTCTTATCTAACAATGACTCCTCTTGTCTTGTGAGGTTGATTTGATAAGTGAAGTTGATATGAACCCATATGTAAAACTTGACATGTATAACTTTTAAATTTCTTCTTACTCCATTTAGCGACATGTTGTAATATAAATGGAAATAGTCCTGAATATATAGTCAGGAGACCTGAGTTCAAATCTCAGACACACTTACTGTGTAACCATTGGCAAATCACTTAACCTCTCAAAATCTGTTTCTTCATTGTAAAGTAAAAGTGATAATAATACTTGTACTACCTATCTCGCAAAGTTAAAAAAAAATTCATTGCAAATGTATAAATATGAATTGTTATTACTGTTCAGTCCTATGTTTTACCATGTCAAGATTTTTTTTTTGGATCCTGATATTATTATAAAACATATTAGCCATCCCTCCCCCATAGGATGGGTTATCTGCAAACTTGGTAATGTTTCCACTTCTGGTACAGTGGAAGGAGCACTGAATATCAGGGAGTCAAAGGAAGTAATTATAATCCCAGCTATACCATTTATTACCTATGTGATCTTGATCAAGTTAACTTTACCCTCTGTGGGCCTCCATTTCCTCATCTGTAAAATGAGGGGTTGAACTAGATGAGCTTTAGAGACCCTTCTAGCTTTAAAGCTCTATGTCAGGGGGCCTCAAACTTTTTAAATAGGGGGCCAGTTCACTGTTCCTCAGACTGTTGGAGGGCCGGACTATAGTAAAAACAAAAACTTTGTTTTGTGGGCCTTTAAATAAAGAAACTTTATAGCCCTGGGTGAGGGCGATAATCGTCCTCAGCTGCCACATCTGGCCCACAGGCCGTAGTTTGAGGACCCCCTTCTCTATGTGATATTTCTTCAGACACCCTAAACATGTTTACTAGCACAGGACAAGGACACATCCCTTGGGCATTAAACTAGAGAACTTGACCTCCTAGTGATTATTCTTTATTCAGTTACCCATCTCCTCTACTATTTTCTAGTCCATATCTCTTGTTTACAGTATAACATGATTTTGTCAAACGATTGTCCTTACAGCATTATTTGTCAAAAATAATTAGGTTAATCCAGCCTAACTTGTTCATGACAAAACCATATTAACTTTGTCTATGGGTAGAAACCAGGTATTGATCATCACCTAACATCATATACCAAGATGAGGTCAAAATGGATTCATGATTAAGACATGAAAGGTGATACTTTAAGCAAATTAGGAGAACAAGGGATTGTCTACCTCTAGGGTCTGTGGAGAAGAAAGGAATTTATCACTATCTTTTATTTTTAATGTGATTTCCCAACACATACCTCCTTTTATGTGCTAATTTTAGTAATTCTTGCTTACTTTTTAGTATTCACAAGCCTTTCCTTTGTTCTAAATTTTTGCCTTAAAGCAAACTAAGCATTGGTTTCTACATTTGACAGTATTCACTTTTTTCTGAAAATTAATAAATTAACCCTTCCTTTCTTCCAAGGCATATTTCTTATTCTTGAAGATTTTTTAAAAGATCACCACTCATGGCATTGCCAGTTCTTTCAGTGCAATAGAATATACTTTGGAGAAGTAGGTTTGCATAGGAGAAAGAACACTGGATCTGGAATTAGAAAAAACTGAATCCATATCGGTGCCTTAGTTTCCTCAACTATAAAATGAACATAAAAATAGCATCTATCTCTAAGAATCAAATGAGGGGACACATGTAAATGCTTTGAAAACCTTAGAGCTCTTTATAAATGGTAACTCCTATTACTTCCATCTTGGTCTAGTGTCTTGAACTTATTGATAACAGTTGGCTATAGTCTTACATCTTTTCACTTCTCTCTGGTTTTCATTTCTTACTAATCATTTTTAATCCATTTTTATTCCCCATCCAAAGATCATTATTTCTGAAAGAGAAAATAAAAGAAAAGTGTTAAATAAATAAACCTTCTTACTATTGGCCATTATCATATTCCAGTCTGCCCCAAATCAGTAGTGATCCAACCTCTTTTTTCATTGCTCTTTTTGATCCCATTGTAGCCTTTAAAAGATAATTTTTTTCCTTCCTTTGCTTTCACCAGTCTCAGCTCAATCTGAACTTTAATGCTCCTGACACCAGTCTTATAGGATCATGTCACCATTCTTTTGTATTTATCCTCATTTATCTGTCCTCATTTGTATTTTTCATGTATGTCTTTTAAAAATCTGAAATGATTGATGAGTTCCCTGTGTAGCCATTTTTCTCTTTAAGTACTGCTCTTTTTCCTCCTCATAATAATATCTGCTTAAGTCTTCAAAATTTTATTCTTAAAAATTTTCCATTACTCTTGGGACACCCTCCTTGGAAGAATATTACCCATTTGATCTCATCCATCCATCCATCCAGTCTCTGGACTCTTTAAAATCTATATCCCTGAAAAAAATCCAAATCCAAAAATTCTACTTCTGTGAACTCCTGAAAGCCTCTTTGCTGGTCAGCACTAGAAATTTTCTAGTGTCTTTATTAATCAGATCCATAACCCCACCCAAAATATAATTGCCTTTCTATGAAGATTTCTCACTTGAGGTCTCAACCTGTAATGCCTTATTCCTAACTGAACTAGAACAATTGAATTCTCTTCTCCTTTTCCCCACATCAGATTACAGGCATAGCAACTCCTCCATGGTCAGCATCTTTCACTGAATCCTGTAGAAACTGGGAAAAAAATATCATGTTTTTCCATTTCCTTTTCTAACTACTATTCTTCTCCCCATCCTGTAGCTCAGAGAAACCTGCAGCAAACAAAACAAAACATTAGAAAAGTCAGAGGAAGAAAGGAAGAATTGACTTCCATCAATCCTGCTGCAGTGACCAAGACCTGAATCCTTAATAAGGAATTAATAATTCTCATTCCCATAAATTCAGTCCTTCAATAAATCTATAATTTTGTTCATATGGATATTCCATTAGTCTGTCATTGTAGGATAGAGAAAGAAAAAGATCTACCTCATATACTAAAACCTATTTCTTTTAACAATGCACGAACACCACGGGGGATATGGCTGTCCATCCATTATTCCTTACTGTCATTACATATCCAGCCCATTTTTATTCTACTCATATATTTCCCTGGTGACATCATTTTCACTGATGCTCCTATTCAATTACTCATTTATACTGTGTTGTAATGTAATTATATGCACAATGCAGCTCTCCATTACTCTTTAAGTGATTAATCCTCAGTTTCATTTCTTTAAAGACAAGTCTTTCCATGACTTATTATAGCCATAGATTATTACTAACAGTGTTAAAAAAAAAAAAAATGGGCCTTTATTTCAGAAAGAAGTTTGCGGTCATTAAAATAAATAGCTGCACAGTTTACCAAAAGAAATCCATCATCCTTTCTTCCTTCTATTCATTTCTGAGTCCAATTCATTGTTCGTTTGAAGTGTCTGATCCATAATATATCCATCCAAATGTATATTATAATATGGACAACAGCAGTTTTTTCGTCCACTTAGAACTCTTTTGAATGATTATGGATATTATTTAAGAGAATCTGTAGTGTTCTAGGGCTTAATGCAATCAGCCACAATGTCATCCACAAACAGAACATCTGTAAGATCTCACTATCCATGAGAAATCTTTCTTCATTTTGGACTATCTGCTGGATATCTTTCATGACAGTGGCAAATACACTTGGTGAGCAAACATTTTTGTGTTTTAAGCTTCACTTGATATTAATGCTAAGAAGGGTCTTAAGAAGTTTTTTCTGTTGTGTTTTTTCAAGTAATTTTGTACAATTTTGATGTTTATGGAAGATACCTTGGTGGAAGGCCTTTAAAAGGTAGTGTTTTGTACTGTGGAATAAAATCTACTATAAACTGTCTTGTGAAAGCCTTTTTGCATATCTTCATCAATAATGTGCATGATGTATGAATAGAGTATTTTTATGAAAACTTTGGAAAGATGAAAGGATAGGAAGATGAATAAGTAGGGTTTTTTTTTTGTTGATTTTGACTTTTTTTGTAAAAATAAAAATTTTCAATGTCTCTGGATTTCTCTCTTCTTTCTCTTCTCTTGAGAATCAATTTATCAGCGTCCTCAAAACTATGTTATCTCCTGCAGAAAGAAATGGTCTTTCAAAAGACATCTACTCTTTCTTTTTTTTTCTTCAATGGTCTTTCAACTTCCACGTGCAGTATATGCGAACCTGTGATGTCAAGGCCAAATGTGATCCTTGATAATGGAAAAAAAAATGCTTTGAAAATCTTCACATATATTTTCCATTTTTCATGTTTGATGTAATCATTCGTTTCACTCTTCAGTGTACTCTGAATCTTGGATCTCCAAGCTTTCTTTAAATTTGTTTTCTACTGATTATTAGTTTTATAAGATAATACTACTCATAATTTTCTACCATCCTCTCTGATTTAAGGAACAAAGATTTATTACCTTTTGCTACCTTGTCTCTCTTTCCTTAGCAATTTGAAATATTTCAGTGCTAAACATTTCTAGCTTTTTAATTATTGAAATAGATTTATATCAGTTAAATTTTTTAAAGAAATGGTTATAATTTGTTTTAAAAACCTATTCACCTATTTCTCATTTTCCATTTTCAGTGATTTTAAATAGATCAGTTTTAATTATGTCATATTATTTCATCATTTTCATTCTTCTAAGTTTTGCATTAATTTTAATCTTGACCCTAATCAATAATCTGCCTGTATACAAATTGGGCACGGCTCCCATATCTGGAACATGTCATTTTTGCTAAAATATAAAAAATTCTCATTTTTGTTTCATTGTTTAGTATCCACTTTTAAAAAAAAAGTCCCTATTTTTCTTGATAAAAGTATTCATGATATATAGACATGCAGTTTCTGTATTGTCTTTTAGTTTGGGGCCTCTCCTGTTTCTTCCTCCTTGACTTATTTTTCCAATTTATTTTTCACTGCCCTTCCCTTTACTTACCTTTGCATTGAAGTGACCAAGTATCAAAGTATACACTGATTTAATTTGAAAGATTGCATTAAATTCTTTATAGAATTTCTCTACCTTCTCATCTTCCAAAACAGATATTGGTCCATAAACTGCAGCTATATCCATGATATTTTTATGCATGCTTTTCGTGAGCACTACAACATAAGATATAATGCAAAAATGCAAATCTCTCCATCAATAATGTTTCCTAACACCTCTGGGCACATGATTAGACCCACTCTGACAAATCCTTTATTTTTCCTTCAAAGAGAAATTATGAGCTCTTTACCCATTTAGCTGTGACTTATTATGGTTATCAATAGCAAAAATAACAAGATTAATACAATTTAGTTCCTTTAGTAGTATGCCTCCTCACAGGACACCAGACAAGGACTTCATGTAGAGAGAACCAATAATGAAGTCTTTGTTATGAAAGGTCAAAAAGGATGTGATTCTTAGCACACTGTGCTTTCTTTTCCAGCTGCTATCCCTGTAGAAACAAAGGGGACCACATAGGCTATACAGGTTGCCAAGGCAACTGTTTTAACACACCAGTCTGTTGAGGATGAGCCTCTCTGCAGGTAGCTAAACTGATCCTTAGAAAGCTTGGTAGAAGCAGTTCTAGAGCATGTGCTTTCCTGTGTGGCCTTTGAGAACTCTAAAACGGAAGATAGGAGAGTTGGACTTTGTGGAGGCTGACAGGTACACCAGGTACCAATGAACAGTCTATGGGAACACATCATGCCTACAGGGTCATCTTGTATATGATATGTATTATAGATAGCAGAACTACATGCAGATTATATGAAATACAATGGCCATAGGCAGATTCATGTTATATTACTACTATTCAGCAGTCCAATAACTAAGCAGTGATAATAACTAATTTTTTTTTCATTTTCTTTTAAAAACTTTATTGTGTATTTACTTTGGCACTTTTTTTACTTTTTGAATTCTGAATTCTTTCCTTCCTTCTTGCCTATCCCTCACCCATTGAGGAAGCAAGAAATGTGTGGTATCTGTTATACCTGTGAAATCATATGAAACATTTACATATTATGACTATTAAATTTCAAACATAGAATATGTGTAATTCTTTGCCTTCTGGGCTTTAACCTATATAGTTGCTCAAATGAATGTTGTCATAGCTCAGCTAGAGCAGAAAACCTAGACCCCAAAATATAGATTCAAGAAAAACCCCCAAAATATGAACTATGAATTATTTAGGTGTCTAGTCTGACAGATCAGATAGGACTTTGAAGGCTTTCCGCAAAATACCCAATATGACTATGACTTACAGTTTCCCCATCCAGAAAGAAATTTTGAATATGGCATTTTTCTGCCTCTCTCTAAGAATAAATACAACATATTGTTGTTGAATTTTTAAAATAAACTTCCTAAATATAAGATGATGAAGGAATGACTAGGTGATTTGTCTGGAAAGATTTGAGGGCTATTAGGAGTGTCAGAGGGCAGCCAAGAACACTAATGCAATATTGAGCAGCATTTTAAGTGAAGCATTATGTCCAGAACTAGCAAGGTAACAGCTGTGCTGTCCTCTACTTTGGTCAAATTGTATCGTATTGTATTCACTTCTGGACATAACATTTTAGAAAACACATGGCAATCAAAAAAAAAATGTCCTTGCTTTCAAGTGCCAGAGACTGTTTGGTGTTAGGGATACAAAGAGATACAATAAGCAGTATCTGCCTTTAAGTAACTTATATTTTATCATGCACTGGCGCGCGCACACATACACATACACACACACATACACACCCCTATCTTTTTTTCACATCTATATTTTAATTCCTTTTTTTTTTCTTTTTTTGGCAAGGTATTTGGGGTTAAGTGACTTGCCCAGGGTCACACAACTAGGAAGTGTTAAATGTTTGAGGTCAGATTTGAATTCAGGTCCTCCTGACTTCAGGGCCTGTGCTCTAGTCACTATATCATCTAGCTGCCCCTCACACATATATTTCAAAAGTAAAATTGAAGGGATTGAAAAAAGACTTCACGTAGAAGGTGGCATTTGAATTTAACTTTGAAGGAAAGTAGGAAGTCCAAGAGAACCAATGGAGTTTATTGAGTAGAGAAATGGTAGACATGTGCTTTAGAAATGTTACTGGCAGGCATGTGAAATATGAATTGAATAGGAGAAAGACATGGAACAGGGAGACAAATCAAGAAGTATTGCCGTAGTCCAGGCAAGAAATAATGAAGAATTAAACTGGGGTCATAGTCATATGAGATCTTATACAAGATTTGGGATATAGATATTTTGTTCAAAAAAAGGCAGTGTGGATGGTGAACTTCTTAAATTGACAACTTATATGAGGATCAGATGAAGAGATAGCTGTCTTTAAGAATGTCTTATGGGAAAGAGAATAGAATTATTCTGTTTAGTTATAGAGGACAGAATTGGGATCAAATGTATAGAAGTGACAAAGAGACATAATTAGGCTTGGTGTAAAGAAAAACTTCCTAACAATGAGAGCCATCCAAAAGTAGAATGAGTTTCCTCAGGAGTTAGTGGGTTGTTTCATGAGATGTCTTTACATAAATGCTGAATGATCTCTTGTTATGTATGTTGTAGAGGGATTTTTTCATACTTTTTCAACTATGCTTTGAATTAGATCTAAAATTTTATAATCTGCAGATGTAACCCTAATTCTCTTCTACACTTCTTTTTGCCTTATAAGCTCCCTACTGGATATCTCTACTTAGACAGGCATCTCAAACTGAAGATATTCAAAACCAGATCCCTTATCTTTCCCTTCAAAACCACACTCCTTATCTTTTCTTCATATCCACTCCATTTCCATACTTTTATTTCTGTTGAGAATACTGCCATCTTTCCATTTATATAGATTCACAACCTGAATCTTTTAACTTTTCCCTTTCCCTTATCTCCTTCAACCAGTCATTTACCAAGATTTTTTCATTGTATCTTCTTTGTGCCTTTCCACATTTGAAATGTACTCATCAGGTTAGCCAGACTGGTTTTTCAGCTCTTCCCTGAACATTCTGTCGCCCATTTCTTTGCCTTTGCAACAAATAGGCTTTCTCCCTTTCCTGAAACATCATACTTCCTCATTTCCACTTTCTTAAATTTCTAGCTTCCTTCAAGATTCAATTCAATCCCCAGTTTCCATGAAAAGCATTTCTTAATCCCCCTAACACTTTAAGTAGTAATCTCTCCCTAGTAGAATGCAAATTCTCTGAGGGCAGGAGCTGTTTAATTTGTGTAGTTGCATACCCTTTGCTCTGAAGTATCTTAAATATAGGCATTTAGCAAATGTTTATTGAATGGAACCTTATTATGTCAGAAATTCAAGAGAAAGACCTTAAAAACCAGCTTTTTTTTTTAATAGTATTTTATTTTTCCAAATACATAAAAAGATAATTTTCTATTAAATATAACACCAATACTATTATGCTAAGTAATAGTATAATGATCTCCTGGTTCTGCTCATTTCATTCAGCATCAGTTCATATAAGTCTCTCCAGGCCTCTCTGTATTCATCCTGTTGGTCATTTCTTACAGAACAATAATATTCCATAATATTCATACACCACAATTTACTCAGCCATTCTCCAATTGATGGGCATCCACTCAGTTTCCACTTTCTAACCACTACAAAAAGGGCTGCCACAAACATTTTTGCACATGTGGGCCCTTTTCTCTTTTTTATGATCTCTTTGAATATAAACTCAATAGGAATACTGCTGGATCAAAGGGTATGCACAGTTTGATAGCCCTTTGAGCAGAGTTCCATGTTGCTCTCCAGAATGGTTACATCAGCTCACAACTTCACCAACAATGCATTAATGAAACCAACTTTCTTTTGACAGAAAAAGTTTGAGGCCTAGAAAAGCAAAGTGCCTTATCCAATGTCACTCAGAAAGTTAGTGGCAAAACCACTATTGAGATCTAGGACTTACTGAGGACTAGAACTCAATAAGATCTTCCTTCTCTTTTTAAGACAAGCAAAATTTTCTTCAGTGATCTATTTAACACTTCTTCAAGATAATCCATTAGAGTATTTCTACCCCAATAATATCTTAATTTTTATTTGCATTAGATTAAGAATGTACAAATGCTTTTTATTCACTGAGACTAAGAGCTAGTTTCCTGACACTAGTGTGCTTTCACCACTCAAAGATGCCCAATCCAATGCTAAGCAGGGGAGTATGACACCCCAGCCTCAGGCCACCACAGTGTTTCACCAGATCAGTAATGGTAGCTCGCCTCTGAAAGAGAAGGCCACTTTCCTCCGAAGACAATTTAAATAAAGATAGCAGCACAGTATATTGAAAGAATATTGACATTAAAGGTTAAGAAACCGGGGTTCTCATCCTAGCTCTGCCACTGACTATGGCAAGTTTCTTTGGGCCTGTGTTTCTACATTGATTAAAAGAAAAGGATTTAGACTTGGGGCTCGAAGGCCCTCTTGAGCCCTGACATTCCATGGTTCTAGGAAATCCTATGTGAAAAACATGGAGGATCCCCTCCAACTTGGTCCACTTTGTACCCATCCAAGCACCTGAAGAATCAATCTGAGTAGCATGATTCCTCCAGATCCACTGGGTCCTACCCAAAGAATCCCCAGACAAAACGTGTTTGTACTTCATTGAATTCTTTAAATTCTGTGCTTTAAATACTGTCTGTGTTTGGCCACCAGGAGCTTGAATGAAGAGACAAATACTATGTTAAACGTCAGAAATGAAAACATGCAACTAATGTTTTTTTTTTGTTTTGTTTTTTTTTTTTTTACTATTCCAGTCTTACCTTCTCCTTGGTCTCGTCATCTTCCTCCCCTACATCAATAAATTCATCATGTGGTGCAGAGACAAACTTGTTGGTAGGTAACCCATGTTTCAGTGTAACTGATACCAGGTAACCCCTGCCTCTGTATGTTCTTGTCAGCCACACCTTTGTTTCTGACTAAGGCAAGGGGCTCCTGTGGAAATAAAATTCTATTAGTGATAACAATTGATGTTTATGTAGCACTGCACAGTTTACAAAGTGCTTTTAACAAGTTATTTCATTGGACTATTTGAGCAGCACTGGAAAGGAGAGAGGCAGGGATTATCACTCCCATTTCACAGACCAGGAAATTGAGTTGGGCTGTAGTGAACCTGGAACTCAAACTCAGGTCATCTTACTATGTTTCCATTGCTCTTCTCAATTGCCCTACTCCTAGTTTTACATAACACTTTGCCATTTCAAGGGCTTCCTATCCCTCATCTAATTTGATCCTTACAACAACTTTTTGAGCAGGATTAAAAGCTCAGGTCTTTTCACCCATATTGCAGTGTTGTCTGCCCCGCACTGTGTTCCAGAAGAACCCTGTGCTGAGCCCTGCGCTTGGGGAATGAAAACTGGGACAACTAATGACTTCTGGTGACCTCATTCCTCTGTGCCCCATCTTTCCCCTCTCTATGGAATCTTTCACATTCCTTTAATCATTTGATATTACAGAATACTTTAGGTTTCAGATTTTTGTGAAATGTTACTCATCCCCTCTGCTCTCTGTGGCAGTTTGAAAGCAGATGGATTGGGACTGAGTTCTTCTGAAGGCTCTACCATTCTGATGCACAAGATTCACAAAGATTGCTATAAATTCTGATATGATGAAGATTGTTCTCGACTATTTGGCGTGGAACTGAGTGTTATTAGATTGCCATGAAGGGAATTTTGGACCTGTTTAACAAGCACAGCTCAGGGTCCCAAGTGGAAGACAGTCACCAGGGCCTCACCTGAGCACCTCTGGCCCTTTCTGCCCCATACTGCACCGTTACTGAGATGTATCCTAAGCAGACACACAAAGAGGAGTGAGGTACCCTTTGACATCACTCTCATGAAAATGTGCACTCTTATGAAAATATCCCGAGGATAACCAAGGATGTGCTGGACCAGCACTAACCAGTCTCAAAAGAATATATATAGTTCAATTTTTATTTATAATAATAATAATAATATAATAATTCCCCACCAATGGAGGGCACCTATCAATTTTTTATAAGGCAAAGTCTTACTTAGATAATAGAGCAAAGAAGAAAGAACACTGTGCACAGACAGGCCTTGTTTCAAATTCTAATTCCAACAGTGCAACCATCAGCTAGCAAATTAGCCTCTCTGAGTCTGAATTTCTTTACTTGTAAACTAGGAATAATAATTTACTACATACTCCAGAGGATTGTTGTGAGAAAAACACATTGTTATCATTAAAATGTTATATTAAAGTAAGTTATTTTTGTTCCTGAGTTGAGAGTAACCTGAGCCTCAGGATTTATTCTATATCTGCTCATTAGAAGGCAGACAGACAAAAACTACAAAGCAGTCTGGAGTGGGGTAAGGTGGGATGGGAAAGAACCTGTTTGGCTGTGAGCTAGTACACTGGGATGGGGGTCAAAGTCCCCCTGCTCAGTTTGGACTCATCCCTGTTGCTTAGCCCTCTGCTTTGTGCACTGACAGGTACCAAACCAGAAGAGCAACCTCAGAGCTTAGAGTTTTTTACTTTTAACATCCATGAACCCCTAAGTAAGGAGCGAGTTGAAGCCTTCAGTGATGGTGTGTATGCCATTGTAGCGACCCTCCTCATCCTGGACATTTGGTAAGGTTTTCTCCTGCCTGACCAAACTCTTAAAAGTTCTGTAAATACAGTGATATTTATATTTTTTACACATGGTAGCCGGGTTGTAAGCAAAGCTAAGATGGGGGCCTTGGTTACCCTGATTGTGTGGTTTGGAATTAACCTTGTGCTTTAGTTATAACTTGAGCATAGGATAATATCAGTGATCTTGGTATCCAAATATAAAAAACAAAACTAGTAAAGTATACACGTTCTTGTGAAACCCAGACAGACTGCATAGGTCAGTAATTACTGATGGCCTATCATTAAACCTCAGCTAAATAAACATGGTTAATGAATCTGTTCATCTTTAGTTTCTTGATACGCCCTTGGGAAGGCCAGGATTGTTGTATAACATCAGATGCACAGAATCTCAGAGGCAGCAAGAACTTCAGAGCTCGTCTAGCCCGGCCTCTGCCCAGCCTGGGAATCTTCACCCCAGTCTTCTGAAGAGAATGGGTTATTTTCCTAAGATAAGCAATGAAATGTGGCAAGGTTTTCTGGCTTGCAAAAGGGAGCTTTGAAGCAGAAGGCTTGCAGATAGTTGGATGGGCTCTGGGTCTATGGCAAGAACATAGAAAGATATCTGACTTAACATCTCATTTGGGATCCCTAATAAGAGGCAAGTAGCAAGTTTCAAATTCAGTGTGTCACAAGACACTGGAGGGTAGAAAGGAGGTCACTAGTGGCCAGCAACAAAGAGCCAGCCTACCTAATGAGAGCAGGGCTGAGGGAACACTTGCATGCAGACAGGACCCAGGCCAGTGACGCTGGTAACCAGAACAAGAGAGAGGCTAAATACTCCTGTGACCCAGTGGTCCTGGATCAGTAACAGTCCCCCTGGGAGGCTTTGGATCCTGTCACTCAGGCTGCTTCTAGGCCAGTTTTATGAGGCTCTGGTAGAAAAATGACCATCTTATTTTTAAATGTCAACAGTGAGGACAATGTCCCTGATGCCAAAGAAGTTAAGGAAAAATTTCATGGCAACCTTGTTGAAGCTCTGAGAGAATACGGACCAAATTTTCTGGCCTATTTCGGCTCCTTTGTAACAATTGGTCTCCTGTGGTTTGTCCACCACTCCCTCTTCCTCCATGTCAGAAAGACCACCCAGTTCATGGGCCTGCTGAACACATTTTCCTTGGCCTTCATTGGTGGGCTCCCACTTGCCTATCAGCAGACCACAGAGTTTGCACAGCAGTCCCATAGTGAAATCGAGAGCATCCGTGTCAGCTGCGTCATCACCTTTTTTGCTGGCATCTTCCAGTTTGCTATCTGGAGCACAGCCTTACTGAACGAGCAGGAGACCCTGCACCCCTTTGCCAGGTATGGGGGGAAGGAACATGCCTTCATGTTCGCCAAACTCGCCCTCTACCCCTGTGTCAGCCTGGTGGCCTTCTCTTCCACCTGCTTCCTGAGCGAATTCAGTACGACCATCTTCCACCTCATGCAGATCATCGTTCCTTTTGCTTTCCTCCTCCTCCGTATTTTTGTCCGGATTGCACTGGCCATCTTAAGGTCGGTGATCACTCTGACCAGGCCCGAGGAGACCCTGTTACAAGATGAGGAGACGAGACTATGTGCAGCTGAAATACTGTCATAAGCCGGCCTCTGCTGGAGGCTGGCCACATGGGGCTTCTGGGAGCTCTGGTATCTTCAAAAACAAAGGAGGAACAGCAACAATCTGCTCCAAAATCAGTCGTTTGTTATTAGTTCTTTCTTTGTGGTCTTGTTTCTGTGGATTGTCACACTTTTGCTCTTTGAAAGACTCAGAGATTGGCACTTGTGGGAAAGGTCAGTTTTCCTTAGTGACTGTTTAAGCTAGTGCTTCTCCCAGCAGGATGAAATGGAATGGTGGGCCTACTAGTGGAGGAACCCCACCTGCGAGCAGCTGCAGGAGGTTACGTGGACCAGCCATTTCTAGCTCTCCCTTCTCCTAGGTGAAGGACATGATGCAGCTTGAGATCCACCTGAATTCTCCTTCATCTTTAAGCAGCATGCTGAGTACCGACCCCAAGCTTCCCAGAGTATGCAGAGGTACCCCGGGCCGTCTCCTGCTCTCTGACAGGGCGACAGTGTCCAGCTGCATCACTCTTAGTGTGAAGTTTGCAGGACCTGTAACCTTGGTTCCAAGCTTTCCACAGAACTTATGTTCAACAGATGGGAAAGAGATGTCCTTACGTGTAATAGGTTCACATTGTGTGCAGGCTGCCTTTTTTATGTCATATGCAATTGTGAAGTTGCTGAAAGGAAAGCCCTTAGCCATGCTTTGAAAATCCTTAGGTTTTGTAAGTCTCTGTAAAGAAGACAGTGTGTCATTTCCTATTACAGTTCACCATCTTAAGCATTGTCTTTGCTCTTTGTGTCACATCAGACTTTGTTGAAAAATAAAGTTAAATTCAATGGTAACATATGCTTGATCTTTATTACTTACTGTTTCTTGATAACAAGAAAGCATCTTTCTTCCAAGAACTTAGAACCTAACCAAGTCTGACTTTTTCACATTTCCTTTCCATAATCTGAAATAGCTCATTTCCAGCATTCTCACACCAAGCATTTTCATGATTGTTTAGCTCAGAAGACATTGAATTTTACTTTGTTCATGGAATATTCAAAGTTGGGGGTCCTACAGTGGAACTATGGAAATGAGAAGAGCAAGCAAGGTACAGTGTAGGGATAGACCATGCAAGATAAAGGAAGCACAGAGGACAAAGCAGAAGATGCTGTGTGCAATGGGGATGAGAGTGAACAGGGAGAAATAGTGCCATGGATAGCTCAGGATACCTCCCAGGGCTAACCAAGAACTCTGCAAGGTTCAGAGGGATTTCACTAGCCCTCGGCATAGCATCCCTGGCAAATGGTTAACCCACCTTGCTGACCTCTAGGAAGCCCAGGGGTCCCACTCTACAGAGTGCTTCTCACCTCTAACGTCTCTGCTCCCTGGATCTGCCCACTTCCTCCAGGATTGGCAGGATCGTTTTTTAAAGGCCCCATAAGTCTGGTCAAATCTTCAGCCAACCAGGATCAAAATACAGAGAAAGAGATAGATGGAGCAATCATCAAACTCTGACTAAGCTCTGGGGATACCAATACAAACAAAAAGGCAAACGGCCCCTGCCTCTGAATACTTTATGTTGTAATGGGGGGAGGGGGAAACACAAAAAGGGAAGCTAAAGATGGAAAAAAGAGGGAATACTCTCATGGGTGCAAGGTGAAGTCATCCAGCGAGTCATGAGCTAAAGCTGATCTAAAGTGCAGCTACTTCCTCAAAGAACGTTTGAGGGAAGAAGCCCAGCATTATGATTAGGGAGTCAGGGGCAGGCAGGCTGAAGTGAAGGCCCAGATGTCATTTTTCTTTACTCTGAGGCTTGGAGCTGGACATGTTTGGGTCTAACACCTTAACTCTTAGCTTCCCCTTATTTTCTGCGATCTCACCAATGCAGCGAGGAAGCCCCTATATCTGTGACATAATTATCATCATATCTAATGATCTGGTGTTCTTTGTGACCAAAACCTTCAACTAGCAAAGAAGACTTTGTGGAATACATTCAAAAGAGGGTCGACGTATCCCCTAGGAAACAGGAAAAGACATTCCTGGTGGACCATCACAATTCTGCTCCATAAGGTCCTCTCTCTCCCTCCTTTCCCATTCTGCAGCTTGTGGAGGGAGTACACCCTGCTTCTGTTTTATGCTTTCATTGGCTCCTTGGATAGAACCCTCCTACCAGCAGTTCCTGCCTTCCTTGCTTCAGACAGCAGACTAGAGCACTGGGCCGGGAATCAGGAAACCCTTAGTTCAAACTTGACCTTAAACAATTACTAGCTGTGGGACTTTGGGCAAGTCAATTAACCTTCCTGTCTGCCTCAATTTCAACTACAAAATGGAGATAATGATAATAGAATCTATCTCTCAGGGTAGTTTTGAGGGTCAAATAACATGCTTAATTAGCATAGTGTCTTAACACATGATGTTAATTAGCAAATGCTAAATTAGTGCATAGGAGGAGATTAATAAATGCATGGTTCCTTGCCCTTCACCACCACCATCCTCTATAGCCTTATTTTCCTGTAAATTCATAGGGTGGTTCTTCTCTTCCCCCAATGGGGAAAAGCTAAAAAGAGAAATGAGCCATTTTGCCCTATAGGAAGGAAACTTATTAGCACTAACAAAGGCATAATGCCATCCCATTTCTAAAGTCACATCCACCAAGAGTTTATCTCTACCATACAGAACAGTAGTTCTGACCAAGTGAAAGTCTTGATGACATGTCCCAGAGTTTCTGTAGGAAATGCTGCTCCTGACAGCTTATGGAGTTATGAATCACAGGGAGATGATTAATAGACATTCCCAGCCTTTTCTTTGTCCCATTCCCTGCTTCTACCAAGGGAGATTTTAGTTCCTACTAGTAAAGCAAGCAAAGCATTAGGTCCAGAGGTCCTAACTCTGTCTCCTCAGAGGGAAGTGTAGGTACCAAGCTAGAATTATATCTATCTGCTCCCTTGAATATTATTTTTCCTACAGGATGTAGTTTTCAGATCCAAGCTAAACTTCTGGTCACTCTTCATTCATGAGAAAAAGAGGACCCCAAACTTTATATCTAAAGCTTGACTGCCTTCTCACCAAATACCAGTTCTATAATGAACAAATATAGCAAATTTATCAAAGAAAAGTATGTGTAGGAATATATGTATGTACCATTTTCACTCTTTTTGTTTGTTTGCTTGCATTTTATTTACTTTCTAATTTTTTTCCCTTTTTGATCTGATTTTTCTTATGCAGCAAGATAGTTGTATAAATCTATATACACATGTTGGACTTAATATATATTTTAACATGTTTAACATATATTGGATTACTTGCCATCTAGAGTAGGGGGTAGGGGGAAAAGAAGGAAAAATTTGGAACACAAGATTTTGCAAGCATCAGTGTTGAAAAATTATCCATACATATGTTCTGAAAACAAAAAGCTTTAACTAAAAAAAGGAATATATATATATGAAACAATACAGAGCAAAGGAGCACTTCCATTGGAAAGGTGGTATCTCAGCTCAATCAAGAGAGAGAGTCTGAAGTCTTACCAAGGGCAAGAATTCCCCAGGACTTCTAGTGTAGCAAGCTGGGAAAGGGGACATGATAGAGACTGCCAGCTCTGCTCATGTTGCCTTCTCTCCAGAGTTCTTTTCTATCTCTATGGCCTGAAAAGAATGTCCTATGAGGCGTGTTTTCTCTCTCAGAGCTAGAACCCAGAGACTAAAGAGCCTAAAAAGAAAAGACATTCAAATCTCTCTTCTCTCCATCTCTCACACTTCAAGGATGTTGACTCTAGATTTCATATAGGTCTTGGTAGCTTTCCCTAACGTGACTGATTTGGGGTTTCAGCTTGAAGTTTGGGGCCAGAGCTCTGGGCATAGATAATTGGTGGAAATACATTGACCTGAACCTAGATTCAGGAATCATACCACTTATAATACAAGACCAGATGACTTGTCAGTATAGTAGAGAGAAAAGGGCCTGCTAGTTGACAAGATTACAATTGGTACCTTTCAGAGTATTCAGGAAATGATCCCTCTGGGATACTCCCACAGCACATGGACTAGGGAGTAGATAAACGGAGGGAAAGCAGCAAGGATTTCACTAGAGTAGTTTGGGATCATAGGCATGGGATGGATCAGGTTAGTTCCCTATAGGGAGAACCCAAGTGTGAAAGCCACTAAATCTTAGTAGAACATTAAGAGTGTTACCTTTCACACCCACAATGTGAGGCTGGGACTTTTACTCTGGTTTGTAACAGGACTTTCATAACACCATACTATACTCGGCTTCATTGTAAGAGAGAGGAAATAAATTCTCAGCCCAGGCCCCCAGCCATAGCAGATTCACTTCATCAACCAGACAAATCACTATGAATCATTTCACTGAATCATGCTAACAAAACACAACTAACAGAAAAATCCTGCAATAAACCCTTTATAACCTTTTATAAAACAATAATTCATCCTTCCCTCAGTCTTCTCCACCAATGGACAAAAGATGACAGATCACTAGGGGGAAAGGGAAAGGAAATTTATGTTCCAAAGACAATGGAGAGAAGACTACCTCAAGTTACTGCTTGATCTGTACCGTGGAAAATAGTTCTATACTTCAGGAAGCAGTTTTCTTGAGCTTCTCTTAGAACAATTCCAGGCAGTTCCTCTCTGCTTCAGTGGTCACTGAGAGAGGGTAAGCTTTTGCCACAGTTCATGAGAGCCAACATTACCCAATTTCAGTTGCTTTAACTTCACTTCTATCTGCACAGCTGTAATTCCAGCTAAAAACCCCTCTGCTGTCCATCATCGCCTCAATAGCATTCATTCCACCTTCATGATTTCATCCCAAAGTCACTTCTCTGCATCCCATCCCTAAAGTTCTGCCTCCACAACCCCACTTCACCCAAGGTTGCACACGGTTCCACTTCATGCTTTAAAATTATTTCTTCAGAGAAACATTCTTTTTAGATTCCATCATCCTAGTCTATATGCTTGGGAACTAGTATTAATGCTCCTTTTAAAACATTTCTTTCAGTGACTGCCCATAAGTAGGGATTTATTCACCATATTCTTTAGTCTGTATTTCTTTATATTTAATCAGTGCTTTTATAAATGTAAATGTAAATTTGTAACTCTACATTCATGTCCAAATATCCTTCCCTGCTCTCCCATCCAAGCCATACTTTGAAACCAAGTAAGAGGGGAAAAAGCCATGGTTGACAGTACATGTAATAGTCCACATACATTGTCCCCCACCTACACTAAGAAGGAAGGAAGATGCATTTTTTCAACTTTTTTACAAGATCAAAACGGATTATCATAATTACGTGTCATTCAGTTTCAAGTTATTGTTCTATTACTTCGTCGTACTCATGTACTTTTTCATGGTTCTGCTTATTTCACTTTGCATCAATTAATATGTCTTTATGATTCTCTGAATTTATATTCATATCTTCTGGTGTAATAATAATTCCATTGCATTCATTTTATACTCCATTTTGTTCAGTCATTCTTCCTAATTTAGCATTCTTTGCTATCATATACACAAAAAAGTACTTTCTCTGATGTTTTTAGCTTACAAGGGGATTTTCTTTTTTTGACCTCATTGAGGTATGTGTCTAGTAGTGGACTCTCCCCTTGCTTCACTGCTCTACTTGTCCAAAAGAACCTCTCAGGAAATTGCTATGAGATATTTCCTCATGTTTCCAACTCTGACTCCTCTCTGGATTAGAATGAGTAATTTCCTTTTACCTCTTCCTGCTTTCCCACATTACCTTAATCTCCAATTGCATTTTTTTCTAATGCAACTTTCTTTGTCCTTTCAATTCCCATGATGTTGTGCAATACAAATATTTCTTGAACTTTTAATAATAAGTCTTAAAGATGGCCTATACCAGTGAGCCTTCTACCCCTCTTCCGGCTATTCCAACAAAGCCCTTTTCTACTTCACACATATTTTGTTATATCAGTATGTCTCTGGGTGCCTCTGTTGATCTGAGGTTGAGATTCACATTTTTCCAGGATCCACATACAACTTCCACCAAAATTAATTCAAAAAATAAATTATGTCAACATCATACTCAGCCTAGCTCTGTCTGTGCTATCAACAAAACTTACTTCTATTCCTCATCCCTGTAGAAGTGGTACCTTGCTGTGGACATCAGGATAGAACAGTCGCCAGAGCTGCCATACTGGAAAGAGGCACCCTGGAAAGTCTGTAATTATCAAGTCCAGTTCTTGAATATTCTTAGGGTACATGCACCACATAACTGCATCCCATTTCTAGAATAAAGATCCAAACAATGTTAGCAACTCTGCCTTAGAAGCTATCTCCTTATAAAAGACCATAATTAGTTACATCTTACCAATAATAAAGGCTACTCCATGCTAAATCTTCTGAAATCCAATCCTTCTTCTTACAAGAAGTGAAATTCCCATTGGAAAAACAGTATAGAAATGGAGACTGAATGTAAATCAACACATGCTATGTTCACTATTTTTTCTTTTTGTCTTTTTTTCTCTTGTGGTTTTTTTCCTTTTGTTTCAATTTTCTCTTCCAACGTAATTCATAAATGTGCATTAAAAATTAATGTACCTAGATAGCCAGAAAAAAGCAATAAAAAATTTTTTAAAAAATTTTTAAATAAAGAACTATGTAGAAAAAGAAGAAAGTACCTCCCACAATCTGTATTGTGAGATGGTTCCCAAGTTCTATTCCTGAGTACTTAGGAAGAGAGACACAAGGACTCCTACACTTCCAGCTCCTTTAGTTGCTTTAGAAGCTATAGAGCTCTTCCACCAAAATTTGCAAAGGGCATAGATAGACCAGCATAAAGGGTAGTTTTCTATTTTGGGGGGGAAGTTAAGTGATTTGTCAGGATCACATAGCTAGTATCTGAGGCCAGATTTGAACTTATGCATCCTTACTCTAGATCTGTACTCTATACATTGCACCACCCAGTTGCCCCCTGGTTTTCCATTCTTGAAATTCCACAAGGGACCCCAAAGTTAAAACCAGTAATACTTGACAAAATACAGTAGAGATAAGGGACCTGGTTTTGATTCCCAGCACAAATACTAGCTATATGATACTGACCTGACTCTTGCTCTTGGGAACCAGCTTAAAACAGGTCTAACGTGATTCACAGTTGGAAAGGAAGAGAGATGGAAGGACAAGTTACTATGGGTTCTTCTTATCTGTAGCCCCTAAGAAAGCATCAGGCCCTTTCACTCTGAGCTCCACAGGGCTGGAAGGTGACACAGAGCCAGAAGTACCAACTCTGAGCACGCCATGGGATGGCCACTGGAGGCCCATCAACCGAGATGCACAAGGCCTTGTTCTTGGGCTGGGTGGTCTCTTCCCTAGTTGACCAGTTCTCAGTCTTTGCTGGGTCATAATCTATTTCCCAGTCTTCCCCTCTGCTCTCACTTGGTAGCCTCATGAGCTCCCATGGGTTTAATTTTCATCTCAGAGGCAGATGACTCCCCCATTTGTTTCCACAATCCCGGCTTCTCTCCCAAGGTCTGGTCACAGATTTCACAGGGGTGTCCTAAAGACATCCCAAACTCAGCATGTTCTTTTCCCCAAAACCCCACTAGGCTCATCACCTTTGGGTCATCCTTGACTCACCCTACATACCTAATCCATTGCCAAATTTCTCCTAGATATCCTCCTCTCCCTCTGCTCATACAGCTGCCACTCAGCAAGTGCAACCATCACTTCTTATCTGGAATATTGCCATAGCCTTCTAATTAGAGGGCCTATTGTCTGTCCCACTCTGATCCATCCCTTCATAGAGCACAGGTCTCAACACATCACAAAGACCAAAGGCTCTCTTTTGCCTTTAGGATTAAATATAAACTCCTCAGGCCCTTCACAACAGAGTAACTTTTCCAAACTTGTTATGCACTATTCCCTTCCCATATTCTATGCCTGTATTATCTATCTATATCTCTATGTATAGAGATATAGATAGATACCCATATATAAAATACACATATGAATATAGACATCGATATGTATATATATATATATATATATATATATATACACACACACACACACACACACACACACACACAATTGTTTTACTGTCCCTCATTACTATAATATACCCCTTCTCTTCACCTTCTTAAAACCTCTTGTTTTCTTTAAAATTCAGTTTGTTGATAAAGTTCACAATGAAAATGTCAAAGGCAAAACAAAACTCAGCACTACCATCTACATAAAGTCTACCTCCATACTCTTAACCACTTGGAGAAAAGGAGGGACCCCTGCTCTCCCTTTCCCCCTCCCTCCACCCCATAATTATATTCTATTGTACATATTTTTCTATATACTTATCTATTATTGTTATGGTTATATTAGGTGTAGTTGCTGGGTGGGTAAGGGATTGATCACTCCCTCTCCCTGGCCTTATGTAGGTAGCTACTAGTCACTCCCTTAAAGTTCTCCCTCAGGCTTATGCACCTCTCCCTTTGCTCTGTATCTCTAATGCAAGGATTTTTTGTGTGTGTCAAGGACCCCCGGTGAAGGCTATAGGCCCCTTTTCAGAATAATGTTTTCATTATTTATTCATTATTATTTTATTTCATAAAACAATTGGGACTACAAAAAAACAATTGATTTATATTGATATATTGATTATATAGAGATATAGTTATAAAAAATATTTTTTTAAAGTTCACAGAACCCAAGTTCTTATTTCTGTTCTCTTTTTCAAACCAGTCAAGGGAAGACAATGAAAAGGGGAAATGAACAATGTACTACCTAGCCACAGTCTCCCCTCCCTAAAACTACTGATTTGTATTGCCCGGAAAGATCTGGATCCATATTTCTCTCTGTAATGGATGTTTAGACAGGTTCCTGGGTCTGTTGAGTCCTGAGGTTTTATGCACCTGGTGGTCTGAGCTATAAAAAGATAATCTGACACCAGGAAAGGTTGTCTGAAATCTTTTTCCTGAACTTCAACTGCTTGCAAATAGTTTTAATTCCTAACTCAGTGATGCGAAAAAGTTGAATTTTATATCCTTTTAATTTGTTTTTAAACTTCAGTTGTTACAGTAACTTTAATTGGATATCATATTTCACAAGCACCTATTGCATTTTTTTAAAGGAAAAAAAACTGAATCTGGATTAAACTCACAATATTCTCTTTGCTTTGAGAAGTAATAAAAAATGAATCAATAATCCCCTTTTCTTTAACTCTGAGTCCCCAGACAGTAAAATTGCTCTGGCAAATATATATTGCAGTTATGAACTCACTTTCTCTCTCTCTCTTTCTCTTTCTCTCTCTCTCTCTGTCTCTGTCTCTCTCTTTCTCTTTCTCTGTCTCTCTCTTTCTCTCTCTCTCTCTCTCTCTCTCTCTCTCTCTCTCTCTCTCTCTCTCTTTCTCTGTCTTTGTAATTATTTTTCAAAATACAGGCAAAGATACTTTTCAACATTCATCCCTGCAAAATCCTGTGTTCCAAATTTTTCTCCCTTCCTTCCCCCCTCTCCACAGGAAACAATCCAATATAGGTTAAACATGTGCAATTCTTCTAAACATATTTCCACATTTATCATGCTGCACAAGAAAAATCAGATCAAAAAGGGAGGAAAAACAAGAATTCTTTCTCTTTCTTCCAAGCTGCTTTTTCTCTGCTATATTTAAATAATGAGACAATAGTCAACAATGCAATGATTAGCCACATTTTTCTTAGAAAAACCAACTTAAAAAATTTAACAACCATTTTTTAAAGCATTCACTATGTATGCAGCGTTTTGCTAGGTACTGGAGTTGTAAAAGAAGAAAAGAAAGAGAAGTAAGTTTCAGGAACAGACAAATTTTCCAGAATGGGAGAGTCAGAAAAAGTTGAGATAGGAGTGAAGAAGTAATAGCAGTCTTTGATCTTGGATATGGCCACTCTGAATGAAATCAGAAAAAGAGAATTTGCCCAGATATATCCAATGATCTTCTAGATTCTTGCCATCCTCCTAAACAATGCCCCTCATCCGAAATGCTTCATGACTTTCCTCTTAGGATAAAAGACTAGCTTGTCAGTCAAAGCCTGACCCTTTCAGTCCCTCAATTCCTGAGAATTGAGGAGGGAGAAAGCTCTGTCCTGGCCATCCACCTGAACCAGCAAACATTCCTTTCCAGTGTTTCTATCTCCTTGGCAACTCTAACCCAACACTACTCTTATATACTCTCTGGTTGTCTCCTTAGATAGAATGTAAGTTACTGTGATCACAAAGACCATTTCATTTGTCTTTATAGCCCATGGTACTCAACAAAAAACTTCTGTTTTTCCTTGTCTTATTTGTCAACACACTGAGAATTGGGTCTCATTCTTCCTTAAGAGATCATGCATGTAGAGCAGTGTGTAACCCTCAAAGCACTATATATAAATGTGAAATATTATTATTAGCTTTCTATTCCTTCCTCTCATTTAACTCCTTTCCTTTCCTGCTCTAGTGAGTTACTCCTGTCCTAGTCTTATAGCTTTCTTTGAAATCAAAGTGGAAAGAGCTCTGGATTAAGAATCAGGGGACCTGGATTTATATTCTAGTCATCTGGTTAGCATGCCTTGGACCTCAGTCTTTTCATTAGCAGAATGACAATATTAGCTGTGATGATCTCTTAGTTCCTCTTCTTCCACATCAAAATCCTTTAATCCTATGATTTCTTGGATATGTGTCCTGAAAGTTCCATTTGTCCATAGCAGGAAACAAGAGTTCCATTTCTTTCTGGACTACACTTTTTCACCAAATTTAATTTTCTTAGGATTGGTGGGATTGGGGGTGGGCAGGGATAGAGGGGTGAAAGTGCTCAAAGGGAGGTAGAAAAAGAGAAATTATATTGTAAGGGGGATTTTAAAGATATATCTATGATTTTTGGTTTTAAGTTATTGTGCCACAGTTCTCTTTTAATGTCCTGACCCAGTTTCCCTAATTAGCTTATTCAGTTACTCTGCCTCAGGTTATAACCATTCCCTCTTAATGTTAGGATAAAGGTCTTATATCTTAGACATTAGGCTATAATCATTCCCTCATAATGTTTGATGGGGTAAAGGTCTTTATCCATTTTAGACATCATTAGAATATCAGGAGCCTCTCTGGTACCTGCCATTATGTCATCCTAGGTGCCTCCCCCCATTAGGTCATCCCCACCCAGATACTGTGACGACTGGGCTATCACCCCAGGAGTCAGGATAAGCAAAAGTCCTTAGTCTTTATTCTTGGTCTTAAACACAAGATTGAACAGGATGGAAGCAGAATCTCTACAACCGCCTTCTCCCTTGTCTACTGCCCAAGTGTGACTCTGGCTCGTCTTACTCCCCCCCCAGTCCCTCCTACAATCTTCCGTATACACCAATCATTGAGCCAGCACAGGATAGTGGAAAGGACCATTTTCCAAGCATATGTCCATCGAGTATTGTCCAATCAATAGTTAGTCCTAAGTGCTTGAACCGACCTCAGTGCAACGACTCAAGAGTTTCAGTCCTCTACAAGGTACCTCCCCCATTACGTCATTGCTCTTGTTACCCTGTAAAAGAATCTTGTATCTGACATTCACGGCTGGATTCTTGGAGAAGATAGTCTCGTTCAGCCCTGGGAACAAAGATGGATCCATATGATCCCAATAAATCTCTCCCTTTTAAATAAATTATTAAATTGTTCTCTAATCTCTATCTCAGTTTCTCCTGCATTACATTTTGGAGGCCCCAGCAAGATGTTAGAAAATGAGCAGGATTAGGAATGAAACTTTCAGGTCTCTGCGTTGGGCATCAGGGTGGCTGTGGATCTGAATTCTTGGCCTGGAGAGGCCAGGGACCCCTCGATTTTTTTTCCAAAGTCTCTGGGAAAGAGAGCAGTTTCCAGCCACAACAGCCTGATGGTAGACACCCCCATTTTGGCCACAGGAGAATAAGTCTGTCTGGGTACCTTTTGGGGTACCATCTGGTTAAGTCTTAAGACCTATTCTGTTCTGTTTGTATAAGACCTGTTCTGTTCTATATGTTAGCATCTGGATTCCCAGAATTATGAAATGCTGACAGGTATCAATTCTGGGAGTAGGATTTTCTGGACGCAGGGGACCCTACCTGGGTGTCTAAGACACATCTGTGTGCACAACTCTGGGCATTCCAGAGTATAAATCTGGGTGTCTTTTTTAAAGACACCATCTGGCTAAAAAAAAAAAAAAAGTCTCCATTGGGATTATGGGAGGGAAGACTGGAGCTAACAACTTCCCTTAGGGCTATTGTTTTCAGATAGCCCCTGGTCTGTGTTAAATGTTTTGACTGCATGGTCTATGTGTGTTTTGTGTTCTGTGTGATTTGTTTGTATGTTTTGTTATTTTAAGAGTTCTGTTAAATTTAAGAACAATGATCAAATTTGTGAATTGGTTATTTCAATACTGAACTCCAGCTGGAGAAAACATTTGATTAGGAATTTTAGGATGATTCTAAATTTGGGAAATAATTTTACTATTGCCTTTGCATGCCAGATTTGTTCTGAGTATTCTTTTGGGCAGTTTTAAAATTGTGGGAAATAATTTTACTGTTGCCTATGCAGGCTCGATTTAGTTATCTTTAAGTATAACATCTTAAAAGAAAAATAGCTTGTTAAAGAAGTTCTGTTAACTTGCCTGAAAAGGGTCATATACCTCTAATTTGGTAAAGTGTGTAGCAAAAAGGACCTGACTTTTCTGAAGGCTTCAACTCTGGTCAAGTTGGAGCTTAGGAGGAGTCCATTTGGAATAATGGCCACATGGGGCCGTAGGGAGAGAAAAAAACTATGCTGTCTCATTATTTGAAATTTGATAGGAAAAGCAGTTTTATATTATTGGGAATTTAAAGTTGTATTTTGGTTCAGAGTTTGTTACCTTTATTATAACATTGTAGAGTTTTATGGAATCTTCTCCTCCTCCCCATTTCTGCTACTTTAAAGGTTGGGTGGGGTAGGGTAAAGATTTAAAGGTAAAGATTTAAACTAACCTCCCAATGCTCTCTGCTACTTCAGGTATGGAGCATCTAGTTAGCCTGGGTTGCAGTTTAGTTCACCTTCCCTCCCCTCTGCCTCTTTGAAGATGGAGTGGGGGGAAGGGCAGCCATGTGGAATCCTCTCCTTCCCCCTGTCCCTCTAAACTGTTCCAGCCGTTTTTTATCAAGTTGAAGCCACCTGGTTCTTGGCTAAAAGGAGCAAACTGGTTTGTATAAATTAATATCTGTTTGGGATTTATCCCAAACTTTGGTTAATGGGATTTATTATTGGAGGTAAAATTTCTTGGGTTTGTAGTTAACATGTCCCTGCATTTTTTCCTCTTGTAACTGATTTCTGTAATCAGAACAATGGTCTATAAAAAACTGTTAATGCAATTCAATTATGTCATACCTTGCTGTTTTCAATCTGGTTATCTGTAATCATTATATCCTAAATACTTGAGCAAATAAGTATTTAGTCTGGTCATCTATGTTACTAGATATTCTGTCTGGATATTCAGGGTTTTTTTTTTTAATGTTTATAACTAATGAGAGGCCACATCTTGTAGCAGTCCTTGTGGACAAGTCTTTCTATCTCAGACTGTTCTAACTTTTCTTTGTTAGATTTCTTTTTGTTTTTAGATTTCGTCAAATTACAGATATATTGACTTGCTTCTGAGACCTAGATCAGCTTTGATTATCAGCACGCCATACCACACCCATCCCCTTCCCTGGACTGAGCATTTCCGCCCATCTTCAGCAGAAAGCAGTTTTTGAGAAAACCATCACCCCTTCTCCTGATATAATTTGAACTGATATGGGGGAGTGGGAAAGTAGTTGAATTGTTAAAATTTTAACTGTATTGCTGTGTTTAAGACTTGGGATGGAAATTGTTAAACTTGTGTAACTATTGTTGTTATATTTGAGCGATTTTTAGTCTGTTATATGTATGTATAGGAATTTTGATTCACTCTTGGGATTTATATATGGTTATTTGATAATTCCTTTCCGTGATAAAAAAAAAAAAAAAAGGGAAGAAGACATAGGAAATTGGGGAAATTGGTGTATTTTCTTAGGTACTTCTGCCCCACCCCCTATCTTACTAGTTCAGATTTAATTGGAAGTCCTTTAAACATTAAGCCCTTTTCATTTTTTTACTCCTTGCTTAAATTTACTGGACTATAATTTGCTTAACCTTGGAACCTCTTATTCTGTTGGAATTGCCCTGGCAGACTCAATTTTGGAGTTTATTTTTTAGAAACAATCAGAAATTGGATATCTGTCTTGGGACTGGCAGTCTCTCTGACCTGTTTCTCCACTCCTGTTATACCAGGTCCTTAATTAGTATTTCAGTATACTTAAAAAGACCTTGTAGTTTGGTGTCAGGCCTCTAAAAGTTTGGGGTGGCCTGCCTTGGTCTGACTGCATAATCTGCTCAGAAATCTGATCCTTTCTGCAGCCCTGTCTGGGCAGGGACAAGTGGAGCTACTCCAAGTCTCACCCTTCTCCCCTGCAGCGGGTTGCCCCTCTGAATGGGCAGCACAACTGAATTGAGCCCTGCTGCTCTGTAAGCAGAGGCTGAGTCAAATGCACAAATGACCACAGACCTAACTCACGGTGAACTGTCCACATGCTCCCCAACTACAGAGGACTTGAAATGATCGCAATAGGGAGCTTTATGTATTACTGATTAAAATCTAGGGTTATCGGGGAGAGACTTGCCCTTACTATAAGTCCTTGCATTGTTCTAGCTTTATTTTGGTTTTTATTTGGTTTATTTACTTCACATAGGGTTGGTCAAAATTAAGACCTTCTAGAGGAAGGTAATTCAAAGATTTGAATAGTTAAAAGAGAAAGAGTGTGGAATGTTGTGCCACAGTTCTCTTTTAATGGCCTGACTCAGTTTCCCTAATTGTCCTATTCAGTTACTCTGCCTCAGGTTATAATCATCCCTTCATAATGTTTGATGGGATAAAGGTTTTTATCCATTTTAGATATCATTAGACTATCAGGAGCTTCTCCAGTACCTGCCATTATGTCATCCTAGGTGCCTCCCCCCATTAGGTCATCCCCATCCAGGTACCTCCCCCATTATGTCATTGCTCTTGTTACCTTATAAAAGAATCTTGTATCTGACATTCACTGCTGAATTCTTGGAAACGACAGTCTCATTCAGCCCTGGGACCAAACCATGGATCCATTTGGTCCCAGTAAATTTTTCTTTTTTAAATAAATCATTAAATTGTTCTCTAATTGCTATCTTGCTCAGTTTCTCCATCATTACAATATCATGTGATATTGTAATCTAGTTAACCTACCCTCGTAACAAAAATTTTTAAAAAGGAAAAGTTCTGCAAATACCAACTAATTCTTAACAGCTGAGTCAGACATCATATATACAACATTCCATACCCTTAAGCTGCCACTTCTTTAACTGAAAAGAGGGAAATAATTTTTCTAACTTTTTCCCTGGGGGGGACCAACCTTGGTTGGTACTTAATATTTTAAGTACATCAGATAGACTTTAAAACAAAGACAGAATTTCCCCATAAAGATAAAATGTATATTAAGAATTTGAAATATGTGTATATGCTATCAGTAAGACTATGCTGGAGCCAGTTCCAAGAGAGAACTGATTGTTAAATTTTCATTGTGAGCATTTGCACCTTAGAAATCAGCCAATACTGCAAATTGGGACTTGATTTTTGTTTTGTTTTGTTTGATTATGTATGTAGACAAGAATTTGATGTAGGAAACGTTAATAAAGCAGATTAAACTTAAAAGTATGTCCTTTGTACAATTGTTTTTCAGAGAGCCGATTGTTAAACATTTACCAGTACACCATTAGTGACAAGGGAAAAGATCCAATCTTATAAGATAAATGTATGCAAAGAGGCAATATGGTGTGTGTGTGTGTGTGTGTGTGTGTGTGTGTGTGTATGTATGTGTGTATAATATATATATATTCATTAATTCCCTTGATTGTTCTTCTAGATGAGCTTTTTTACTATTTTTTTTTTACTATTTTACTATATATATATATCCCCAAAGAACATTGAACTTGGAATTAGAAGGACTGAGTTTACTACTAAGCTATGTGATTATGAGCAAGTAATTTTTCCTTTATAGTATTCAGTTTTCCTACCTGTAAAACACAGGTGGATGACATAATTTCTAAGGTCCTTTTCAGCTCAGGCATTCTTTGAATCATTTGTTGGAGGTGCCCAGTAGGGGAATACCTTTTGCTCAAGACCAGAGTTGTTAAAGGATGTTTCCTCAAGACTAAAAAGTTGGGCAAAGAATAATGTTTAAGTTAGAGTCTATAGCCTCAGAAAACCTTAACTGAGGTAAAAATAAAGGATAAAATAGACATCAGAGGGGATTTTGCCTGGAATATACTGGTGGGGAGGGAGAGGCTCCACTGAGGAAGGGAAGAATTAATAGATAAGAGGTGGTGGTGGGTCTTCTGAAATAAGAAAGATTAAGTAAAAGTCCCTCTTCTCCTGAGGATGGAGCAAATGCTTAGGTCTTGGTGACAGGGTACAGGGAATGAACTCCTGAAATATTAGAGTTCTCAGCCAGTGTCAAGAAGTGTCTCAAAAGAATTTATAGGCTTAAACCAGCTTCAAATCAAGAAACAAATGTTTTTATCAATATGCCATTGCCTGGTGGGCTAAATTAAAAGGAGTTAGATCTAACAAGAAAAAAGGTAGACTATGTTCCCTAGCAAAATTCACAATTAACAAGTGGGATATGGGGGATATGTAACCCCATAACAAGGGAGAAGACACAACAAAGTGGTCTAAGTTCCTCGTAATGCTTAGTCTATTACAGGGTTAGGTTGCCTTGATAACCAGTAAGGTGGAAGTCATCAAATAGAGACATGTTAAGCAAGAGTCCCTGTGGTTCCTTGGCTGGATTAAAAAAGAGATTAAAGGAATTAGAGTAGGTCATGAGGAAACCAAATTATGAGTCTTTGCAGATGATATGATGGTATATTTAGAAAACCTTAGAGAATCAACTAAAAAACTACTAGAAACAATTTGCAACTTTAGCAAAGTTGCAGGATACAAAATAAATTCACAGAAATAATCAGCATTTTTATATATTACCAACAAAATGCCAGGAGCAAGAGATACAAAAAGAAATTCCATTCAAAATAACTATCAATAGAATAAAATATTTGGGAATCTGTCTGCCAAGAGAAAGTCAGGAACTGTATAAATACAACTACAAAACAGTTTCCACACAAAGTCAGATCTAATCATTTGGGAAAATATTAAGTGGGTAGACTGAGCAAATACAAAAAAATGACAATACTATCTAAATTAATCTACTTATTTAGTGCCATACCAAACTCCCAAAAATTATTTTACAGATCTAGAAAAAATAGTAAAAAAGCTCATCTAGAAGAACAATCAAGGGAATTAATGAAAACAAAACTGCTAATGAAGGTGTGACCTACCTGTGCCAAACCTAAAACTATTATAAAGCAGTAGTCATCAAAACCATTTGCTACTGGTTAAGAAATAGAGAAGTTGATCAGTGGAATAGGTTAGATTCACAGGACAAAATAGTCAATAACTGTAATTATCTAGTGTTTGACAAACCCAAAGACCCCAGCTTTTGGGATAAGAACTCACTGTTTGACAAAAACTGCTGAGAAAATTGGAAACTGATATGGAAGAAATTAGGACTCAACCCACACCTAACACCACATACCAAGATAAGATTTAAATGGGTTCATGGTTTAGACATAAAAGAGTGATATTATAAACAAAGTAAAAGAACATACCTCTCAGATCTGTGGAGAAGGAAGGAATTTGTGTCTAAAGAACTGAAACTCATAATTGAACACCAGAGATAATTTTGATTATATTAAGTTAAAAAGCTTTATACAAACAAAATTAATGCAGACAAGATCAGAAGGGAAGCATAAATTGGGAAATCATTTTTTCACTTAAGGGTTCTGATAAAGGCCTCATTACTAAAATATATAAAGAATTAATTCAAATTTATAAGAATTTCAAGCCATTCTCCAATTGATAAATGTTCAAAGGGTATGAACAGACAATTTTCAGATAAAGAATTAAAACTATTTCTAATCATATGAGAAAGTGCTCTAAATCATTATTGATCAGAGAATGCAAATTAAGATAGCTCTGAGATACCACTACACACCTCTCAGATTGCCTAAAATGACAGGAAAATACAAGGACAAATGTTGGAGGGGATGTGGGAAAACTGGGACACTGATACATTGTTGGTGGAGTTGTAAATGGATCCAGCCATTCTGGAGAGCAATTTGGAACTCTGTCCAAAGAGCTATCAAAATGTGCATATTCTTCGATCCAGCAGTGTTACTACTGGGTTTATATCCCAAAGAGATATTCAAGAAGGGAAAGGGACCCACATGTGCAAAATGTTTATGGCAGCCCTTTTTGTAGTGGCAAGAAACTGGAAACTGTGTGGATGCCCATCAATTAGAGAATGGTTGAATAAATTATAGGATATGAATATTATGGAATATTATTGTTCTGTAAGAAATGACCAGCAGGATGATTCCAGAGAGGATTGGCGAGACTTATATGAACTAATGCTAAGTGAAATGAGCAGAACCAGGAGATCATTGTACACAGCAACATCAATATTATATGATGATCAATTCTGATAAACGTGACTCTTTCCAACAATGGGATGATTGATGTCAGTTCCAATGATCTTGTGATGAAGAGAGCCATTTATACCCAGAGAGGGGACTGTGGGAACTGAGTCTGGACCACAACATAACATTCTCACTCTTTTTGTTATTTGCTTGCATTTTGCTTTCTTACTCATTTACATTCTTTTTTGATCTGATTTTTCTTGTGCAGCATGATAATTGTATAAATAAGTTTATACATATTGGATTTAACATATATTTTAACATGTTTAACATATACTGAATTGCCTGCCATCAAAGGGAGGGGGATGGGGGGAAGGAAGAGAAAATCTGAAATGCAAGGCTATGCAAGGGTCAATATTGTATATATGTTTTGAAAATAAAAAGCTTTATTAAACAAATAAATTATTGGACTCTTGTACTCTATCCCTGGAAATTTTACACACACACACACACACATACACACACACACATATACTTAAAAAAAATTTTTTTTCATACACATTTTTTAATTTAATTTTCTGTGTATGTTGTTTTCCCCCAATAGAACATAAGGTCCTTGAAGATACAAACTGTGTTGTTTTTTAATTTTTAAGTAGAAACTCAATGTTTATTAAATTGAACTAAATTAGTCTTCAAGATTAGATAGCAGCATAGAAAGACATAGAGGACTCCCCATCCCTGACAAACATTTCCACCCCTACCCCCAATAAAACTCCAAAAATGGAACAGAAGGAGCAGTGATAAAACCAAAGAGAGACATAAAAATTGGTCCATCTGGGCAGAACTATGACATCAGAAAAGTGACGCCATGGATTAGGTGAGGGTGGGCTATACAGTCACCAATCACTCACTTTTTACGCTGGAGCCATCTGGGTTGCCACAGATACATCTAGATGACTAAAAATGGACTAATTGAGAAGACTACCAAAACCTAAGAGAGGCTCTAAGCAGAGACAAACCTGGAGAAGCAGGACGTACAAAGAGCTAGGAGTCTTAAGGGACAGATCAGCCCCTAGCAAACCTGTGGAGATAGTACTGCAAAGGCAGTCAGATAAATTGTCTGGCAGCACAGGGTCTAGTCTCCATCAGCTGAGTGAGCCTCCGCTGGAGACAATACTAAGACTTTCAATGCAAATGTTACTACTGGGCTTATATCCCAAAGAGAGACTAAAGAAGGGAAAGGGAACCACATGTGCCAAAATGTTTGTGGCATCCCTGTTTGTAGTGGCCAGAAATTGGAAAATGAATGTATGCCCATCAATTGGACAATGGTTGGGTAAATTGTGGCATATGAATGTTATGGAACATTATTGTTCTGTAAGAAATGACCAACAGGATGACTTCAGAAGCTTGGAGAGACTTACAGGAACTGACACTAAGGGATATGAGCAGAACCAGGGGATCATTATGTACTTCAACAATACTGTATGAGGATGTATTCTGATGGAAGTGGATTTCTTCGACAAAGGGAAGATCTAACTCAGTTCCAATTGATCAATAATGGACAGAATCAGCTACACCCAGAGAAGGAACACTGGGAATTGAATGTGGACTACTTGCATTTTTGTTTTTCTTCCCAGATTATTTATACCTTCTGAATCCAATTCTTCTTGTGCAACAGGAGAACTGTACAATTCTGCACACATATATTGTATCTAAGATAAGCTATAACATATTTAACATATATAAAACTGCCATCTAGGGGAGGGGGTAGAGGAAGGTAAGGGAAAAGTCGGAACAGAAGTGAGTGCAAGGGATAATATTGTAAAAAATTACCTATGCATATGTACTGTCAATAAAAAGTTATATAAAAAACAAAATGATTGTTTTTTCTTTTTTTTTTTTTTTTTTTATTTAATAGCCTTTTATTTACAGAATATATACATGGGTAACTTTACAGCATTAACAATTGCCAAACCTCTTGTTCCAATTTTTCACCTCTTACCCCTCCTACCCCCTCCCCTAAATGGCAGGATGACCAGTAGATGTTAAATATATTAAAATATAACTTAGATACACAATAAGTATACATGACCAAAACATTATTTTGCTGTACAAAAAGAATCAGACTCTGAATTATTGTACAATTAGCTTGTGAAGGAAATCAAAAATGCAGGTGTGCATAAATATAGGGATTGGGAATTCAATGTAATGGTTTTTAGAATGATTGTTTTTTCAATGTTTTTTGTTCAATGTTTTTTGTTCAATGTTTTTTCAATGATTTTCATTCAAAAAGAATCTTACAAGAGAGAAAAAAAAATAAGTGAAATGAAATAAGTGAAAAAAATAAGTGAAAAATAAGGTGAAATGAAAAAAGAGAACCTCCTTTAAAAAACAGAATTGGTGAAATGGGGGGAAAAATCCAATGAACAAAGCAACTCCTTTAAAACTACAATTAGCCAAATGCAAAAGGAGGTTTAAAAAAACTGAAGAAAATAATTCACTAGAAATTAGAACTGGACAAATGGAAATCAATGACTCAATGAGACATCAAAAATTACTCAAATAAAACCTTCAAAAATGAAAAAATAGGGAAAAAATGTAAAATACCTCATTGGAAAAACAACTGACCTAGAAAATAGATCCAGGAGAAACTAAGAATTATTGGACTGCCTGAAAAACCATAATTTAAAAGAGCTTGGACAACATCTTTTAAGAAATCATCAAGGAAAACTGCTCTGATGTCCTATAATCAAAGGGTAAAATAGCCATCAAAAGAAGTCACTAATCATCCCCTAAAAGAGACCCCAAAATGTAAACTCCAAAGAACATTGTAGCTACATTCCAGAATTAGGAGAAAATACTGCAAGCAGCCAGAAAGAAACAATTCAAATATTGAGGAGCCACAATCAGCACCTAGCAGCTCCCACTTTCAAGAATTGAAAGGCATGGAATATGATATTCCAGATAGCAAAAGAGTTGGACTGCAACCAAGAATCAACAACCCAGCAAAAGTAAGCATTATATTTCAGGGGAAAAGATGGACATTCAATAAAATAGGTGGTTTTCAATTATTTTTGATGAAAATACCAGAGATGAACAGAAAGTATGATCTTCAAATACAAAACTCAAGATAAGCATAAGAAGGTAAAAAGGGAAGAAAAAACACTGTTATTTAAAGAGTAAAATGTTTATTTCCCTACATGGGAAGATGATATGTGTAACTCTTGAGAACTGTATCTTTCTTAGGGGTATACTTAGAGTGTGTGTGTATAAGATGACTTTAATATGATGATATAAAAAAGAAACTAAGGGAGGAAAAGGGATTGTACTAGAAGAAGAGGAAAGGGGAGGTAAAATGGGGTAACTTACATTACCTGAAGAGGCAAAAAGATCTAGTACATTTGATAGAAAGAAAGGACAGGGTTGAGCATTGTTTGAACCTTAATCTCATCAGATTTGGCTCAAAGATGGAATATCATAATTATTTAGTTTGGTATAGAAACTTCTCTCACCCTATAGGGAAGTAGGAAGGGAAAGGGGAAAGGAAAGGAAGGGGCTAATAAAAGGGAGGGCAGAAGTAGAAGGGGAAAGGGATAAGAAAGGGAAGCAAAAAAAAAAAAAAAAAAAAAAAAAAAAAGGAGGGCAGACTGAAGGAGGTGATGGTCAGGAGCAAAACACTGGTGAGGAAAAGGGGAAAAGGAGAGAAAAAAATATAACTTGGGGAAAATAGGACAGTGGGAGTTGGTAATTTTAACTGTGAATGTTAAAGGAATGAACTCCCATAAAACAAAAATGGATAGCAGAGTAGATTAAAAGCCAGAGTCGTTGTTTACAAAAAACACATCTGTAGCAGAAAGATACATACTGAGTAAAGAAAAATAACTAAAAGTAGCCAGAAGTAAAGAATTCAAGTCCTAAAAAACCATAATCACAATCACACAATATCATGGATATTCCAAAAAGAAAAAGAAAGAAATCTAACTACTAAGATTGAATTGTCAAAGAAGATTCTTTCTAGGATGAGAGACTGCATACATTCATTTCAATTCAACAAGTATCTTCTAAATTCGTACTACCTATAAGGCCCTAAACAAAGATAAAAAGGTCATTTCTCTTTTTCTAAGTTAGAGATGAAGACTGCTGGGCTCCATACGGACTTAAAGTATCCACCCTCCCTGCTCTGTAGCCCAGTCATGCCATTATGTACCAGGATCATTTCTGGGGAAACCTGACTTTTCAATAAGGGAAAAAACTTGCCTATTCTCATCTTCTTTGACTTATCACCTCCCCCTTGGCTATTCTGGGGGAAAGGTTCTATCTGGAATTTTTTTTTTAAGGAAGCTAAAAACTATTCTCAAGTTTCAAATAGGAATTGGGTATGAAAAAGATCTTTTATTCCTATGCAGAAAAGGAAATACTATGCACAAAGAAATCCTGGTGGACATAACAAATGAGTATAACAGAATTCAGTAACTTATAACCAATAGTACAATCCATTTCAAGAGTAGTTTCAAGTCTTGTTGGGACATGAGAACAATTTTTGCAAGGGTGTTAATTAGCTATTTTGTATTTTGCAGACTGAGTAGTCTAATCAAGTGCCAACTTAAATCTATTCTCCAGTGGTCTCATTCTCTCTGTTGCCCACCAGCGCATTCCTGTTACTGGAGAGGTTTGGGTCCCCTGAAACCCCTTGGGATTTGACACAAGGGTAGGGGGTTTGGGGGACTCCTTTCTGGCAGCACAGAGGTTCTCTGTAAAGGAATTTACAGACTTGAAAACCTAGGTTGATAAAAGAAGCTTATTATGGGGATTGGAAGTATAAAATCTAGTTAGGGAAATAGGTGAAGGTAAAGAGAAGATGGCACTGAGAAAGAATATTATTCCAGCAGGCAAATCTATAGAAAATGGAGTTTTGCACTGAGAATGCAGTTCTCAGTGGGCAGAAAGTCCTGGTGGCTGAGTAAGCCACCAAGGTCCATCTGCCAAGACCTTAGTTGATGGAAGCTCATTATATTGCTTGTCTTGGTTGGGGTTGGGAAACTGAGCAGATCAGAGTGGGGGCTGGGACAGCTGGAGCAGATCAGAAGCGGTGGAGGCTGGGAGAGCCCAAGCTGGCTCAGATCCAGTTGGGGCTGGGATGAGCCCTATCTCTATTCAAAGGGATGCTTTTGACCAGAATTTGTGAATCAAAGGCCCTGATTTCCTGGACTGATATGTCTCAGCTAGGAGGGGCTGGGAATCTGAAAGGAATCACAGATCAATCTGAAAGGAATCACAAATCAATAAGAAATATAGTTTCTTAAAGGGTCTACAACTTGCTTCATTATTACTTAGGTCCTCTCTCCTGGTGGTGGGTTTTTTTTTTTTTTTAATTAGACAATGCCACTTTAAGAGATGTCGCTGTCACTGTACCTATAAGCCTTGAGACACCTCCAAATACACAAGTAACCTTCCCATACCTCAGAGAGCACTCTGCTTTCTAAATGAAAAATAGAGTGGGCGGAAGGGGGAGATATCTTGAGTCTCAGCAACCAATTAAGCTACTCTGATAGGATATAGGGGTGCAGAAGCATTAATCCTCCAAATTTATTAGGTTCTAAGGCTCTTCCCATACAAGCCACAAATGTTGGTGAGTAGGGATTGAACCCCAAAATTATACTGGCATTTCAAGCCAGTGTTTCAAGATGTCTTAAAAGAATTTGTAGGCTTCAACCATCTCCAGATCGAGAGGCAAAGATTTTATTATGCTGTGGGAAATCACTAATTTCCAAAGGGAATTTTAGTGATTAACAAAAGAAAAGATAATGGCTAGGAACTTGCCATTAACAAGAGGAAAGACACCATGTAGGCAAGTTCCTAATGAACTAGCCATTGTGAGGCCTGGTAAGCAGGCTAGTTTCTAAAAGGTGTTGGGGAGATGAGGGATGGAGATTACACCATTCGTTGGTGCTAAATTCCCTAAAAGGAGTTAGCTATTGTGATGTTTAGTAGGGGGGGTTATCCCTAAAAAGCTATCACAAGGAGAAAGATGCCACAAGGCAAGCAAAGTTTCTAGAGAACTTGCTGCCATAAGGCAGGCAGTTCCTAATGAAATCTCAATCCCATGAGGTGGACTAAATTCCTAAAAAAAAGTTAACCAACATTATTTCAAAGTCTGATTCTTTTTGAACAGCAAAATAACTGTTTGGACATGTATACTTAAATTGTATTTAATTTATACTTTAACATACTTAACATGTATTGGTCAACCTGCCATCTAGGGGAGGGGGTGAGGGAGGGGAAAAATTGGAACAAAAGGTTTGTCAGTGCTGTAAAATTACCCATGCATATAACTTGCAAATAAAAGCTATAATAAAAAGTAAAAAGTTAACCAAGAAGTGGAATACAAGTAGGTTCTTTTGTAGGAGAAAAATAACCTCAAAACCTGGTCTTCTGCTTGGACAAAGCAACTGTGGAGTCATGATAACTTTGTCAATGCAAGGAATTCAATAAGGGCCCACTGCAATAAAGAGCTACTTAAAAATAACAAAAGGCATCCTTAAGGATAACAAAAAACCACTTAAAGATAAGAAAATCTGCCTCAGGGAGTAGCTTGGTCTCCCAATTGTATACAGTAATTCTGGCTATCTCCTATTAATGGCTCACAAAGCTACCTAGAACCAAGGTGGTCTTCAGCTCCACTGAGTTAGGAGTCATATAGGCCTGTAAACCTGAGGGAGTAGAGAGAGAAATAATGCTGCTTATACATTTTTTATGTACCAGGCACTGCACATAACAAATATGCAAAAATACAAAATAAAAATAAAAATAAAAAATATACAAAATACAAATAAACATTTGTTTACATACAAAAACAAAATAATCCTTGTATTGGGGTAGAGGGAGGGAGAGGACTAAATTAAATTATAGTGCTTACTTTGTGCCAGACCCTATGCTAAGCATTTTTACAAATATCTCATTTGATTTTCCCTACAACTTTTTGAAGTAAATGCTATTATGATTATCATCATTTTACATATGAGGAAACTGAGGCAATTGGAAGTGAAAAGACCTGGCCAGAATCATACAGCCAGTAGTTTCTGGGGCCATATTTTAACTCAGGGAAGATGAGTCTTCTCGGCTACATACTCAGCCCTCACTCAGCACCTACCACTTAGCCACCCCAAGGAACACTTACAAAAATGAAACCACAGGTGATTTGAAGATGGACTTGAGCTTCAGAATTTTACCTTAGCAGCCCCTGGGGAGATTTTGTGACTATGACAGAGAGACACAAGGATGTTGTGGGAGCAGAGCAGAAATAGTTAAGGGACATTCCAGATAAGAAGTAGAAAGCAAGACAAGATAAGGAGAAAGGGGAAAAGGGCCTGGTATGTTGGGAGTGATTAGTGTCCTCACCGAGGATGAGATCATTTCCAGCCCTTATCCTTTATATCCCTCAGGCATGGGAGATAAGACCAGTAAGAGAGGATTCCCAGAAGGGTGGAGGAAAAGTATTTACTCTAAGCTAAGGCCCTTCCACCACTAAGGCTATCTCAGACTTCAGTCACAGACCCTCCCTGAGGGAGTTCCCAAAGGAAATAGGCTTGATGTCCAGCCCTGAGGGAGGAGGCCAAAGGTCCCTTCTAAAGGAGACCAGGGAGAAGAGAAAATGCTCCCACTTTGGCCTGAAGGACCTGCCCTCCTCTAGTAAACCCTCCTCCCTTCTCCTCCTTCCCCTGCCAGTGGAATGTGTGTTTTCCCCCATCCCTTCCTCCAGGGGATTTTTGTGCTCGCCCCCCCCCCCCCCCCCCCCCCCCCCCCCCCCCCCCCCCCCTCCCCGTCCTGCTCAGGCCTGAAAAAACCAAGCAAGACTTGTTTACCAAATAAACTACCAACTAGAGAGAATATCCTTTAGAACATACAGAAAAGAACAGAAAATCAAGCCGAAAAAGGAAAAACAGATTTTTTGGAAACTTAGATGGCACAGTAGCAAACCTACCTTTACAGCTGCATTTTGCTGTAGGGGTGAGAGTGGAGATTAACTTGATCAGGTTTACACTTTGAAATTTTTTTTTTTAAACATTTATTAAGCATTTATTTTGTCCTGGTCAACTGTGTGAAGGATGGATTGGAGGGATAAGAGACATGGGACAGGTACCCATTAAAAACCTACTGTAAGCAGTCCAAATGAGAAGTGATAAGAGCCTGCACTATTGTTGAGGTTGAGAAGGGGCCCCAAAAGTTTGCAAACTTGAACCCATTTCCTGGTCAAGGGGCAAAATTTATTGGAATAGTTTAAAAAAAAAAAAAAGAAAGAAATGAAGGCTCAGTCTTGGAGGATACTTATAGTTAATGAGCACTCTTTGTGTCTCTGTGGGGATTTCTTGGCAAAGATATTGGAGCAGTTTAGCCATTTCCTTCTCTAGCTCATTTTACAGATTCTGAAACTGAGGCAGACAGGATTAGGTGACTTGCCCAAGATCCTACAGCTACTTACTATCTGAGGCTACATTTGAACCCAAGTATTTCTAGACCCAGACCCACTTAATGCACTTCATTCAATATGTTCCCTAGTTGTCCCCATGACCTAGCTGAAGATTCAGCAAAATAGATTGAGAAGAAGCAGTCAGGTTGGAGGAGAAGCAGGAGAGAGCATTGTCACAAAAACCTAGTGAGAATCAAGACTGCTGTTGTTGGGGTTGTTTGTCCTCATTCTGGAAGAGGACTATGACCTCTCAGAGGAGATGCCATGACATGCAAGTGAGTTGGATTGAAGTGAGAGAGGGCTATGAAACCTCAGTTTTTCCTCCAGAGCCAACTGGGCCCAGTGTTAAGATATAAATCAGGACCACTGGAGATGGCTCTGGATGCAATAGGAGATCTTGGTCTTTTTAAGCCAGGATCTCTAAAAGGTCTTAGTTTGACCTAGTCAAAAAAAAAAAAATCCAATGTTGGTTAGTGGGGGAAAGGAAAGACTCTCACAGGAAGAAGAAGAAGAAGAAGAAGAAGAAAAGAAGAAGAAGAAGAAGAAGAAGAAGAAGAAGAAGAAGAAGAAGAAGAAGAAGAAGAAGAAGAAGAAGAAGAAGAAGAAGAAGAAGAAGAAGAAGAAGAAGAAGAAGAAGAGAAGAAGAAGAAGAGGAGGAGGAGGAGGAGGAGGAGGAGGAGGAGGAGGAGGAGGAGGAGGAGAAGGAAGGAATTGTATTGCCCATAAGGTCTCCAGGGGGCAGCTCTGCTGACACAGGTAGTTGTTTGTCCTTCATTCTCTAAGAGGACCATGACATCAAATGGTGATATCAGAAAGGTGACTTGCAAGTGAGTTGAATTTGAGTGATTAAAAGGTTGTGCAAAGTCACTTTCTCCGCCAGAGCCATCTGGGAGCAGTGGTAAGACATAAATCAGGATAACTGGAGATGACCCTGTAGAATCAAGATAATCAAATATCAGATGCTATAGAGTCCAAAATGAATGAAGATTGAGGTAAAAGCCATTGAGAACATGGCAATTAAAAAATAATTGATAGCTTTGGAGAGAACAGCTTCAATTGAATAATGAGGTTAGAAAGCCAGATTAGAGAGGATTTTGAAGAGAGTGGTTAAAAAAAAACAAATGGAAGCATGAAAAATACATAGCACATTCAAATTTAGCTGGGAAGAGGAGAAATATTGGACATCAGCTCAATTCAATAGCTAGGAATTGAGATTTGGCAATTGATTAGATTTGTGTCCTGTAAGAGAGAAAAAATCATTATGACTCTTAGGATTGAAATGTGAAGGGTTGCTTATATTATGATAAATCTTTGGGCCAGGACCTCAGGAACACAGAAAAGACTAGTTCTCTGCCCTCAAGAAAGCTTTGTAAAGTGCCTTACAAACTTTAACATGCTATATAAATAGTATCTGTTGTTATTCTAAAGTCTGATTCTGAAAATGAATACCATATTATTGAGGTTGGGAAGGGGACTCCAAAAGTTTTGGGTCGTAGACTGATATCACAAGGTGTCTCAAAATAATTTGCAGGCTTGAACCCATTTTCTGGTCAAGGGGCAAAGTTTTATTGTAATTATAATACCATTAAAAGCAGAAGAAATTCCAAGAGAGCAGAGTGCTAAGAGAGAGGTCACCTTTGTCCAGCTTTCTATCATTGACATGCTAATGGCCCAGAGGTAGGGCCAGGGCCAGGGAGTGGTCTCTGGGATTTGGTTCTCACTGACCAACAGATGATTACTTTTGTCTCAGGAGTTTGGTCCATGGGACCATCCTGAGACCAGAAGTGATCTAACAGTCAGCAATGAATTGAGAAGTGGTCTACTCAGAATCAGATTGCTCTTCTTAGATTGGGAGTGTGGGAAGTCCCTGAGGCAGATTCCAAAGTCAGAAGATATAGGATTGGTGATTTATTGTTAGAATAGAAGCTCCCCCTCCCTAAAATCGGGGGACCTCAAAATCATTGCTATATCAGTACCCTATGCAGGAACTGGTATCTGGAGTTCTGGAACCTGAGGTTACATTGGGTCCCTGGGCCTTTGGTAGCTAAGTGACCATTAACCAGGGATAGGGAACCTTTTTTCTGCCAAGGGTAGAACATCATTCGATGGGCCATACAAAATTATCAACTTATGGAATTCAAACAATGGGAAGTGCTTATATCTAGCTTTCAGCTCATCATCTCTTGTGGCAGATTGTATAAATCATTTCGAGGGATTTATACTCCTCAAGTTCCCTATCCCTACAGTAAAAAATCTGGAAGGCAAGCACTTAACACAAACAGGAAGGAACATGATAGGATTATAGGTGAACCTTGCCTTTATTGCAGTAGGCCCTGGTTAAATTCTTTGTTCATTTTCTTGACTGTATTCAATCAGAAGACCAAGTTATGATGTCAAACCTAGAGGTTATTTTTCCCTGTAAAAGAGCCTATTCTTACCAAAAACCCCTGCCAAACTCCCTTTTTAAGATTTTAGCCTGCCTTAGGTGCCAAGGGTTCTCTAGGAACTTGTCTTGCCTTATGGCATCTTTCTCCTTGGTAGAGCTAATTCTTTTTAGAGTGTGAAATTCTTTTTAGGGTTAGCCCACCAGTCAATGGCATAGTCCCCTATTAAACTCCTTTTTTTAGGAATTTATAACTGCCTTATAATGTCAAGGATTCTTTAGAAACTTCCCATGCCTTAATAATATCTGCCTGCTGAGTGGTATCACCCCCCAGTTAATTGTGAGTTCCACTAGGAAATTTAGCTCTTGTTTTCCTCCTTGTTAACTGCTCAAAACCCATCTGAATGTAGCCCATTATGAGCAGCATAATAAAGACTTGATTTGGAGATGGTCTAAGACTGCAAATTCTCTTGAGACACTTAACAACACTGGTCTGTAAATTCAATATACTTTTGAGATCCAGCATTTGATGACGAACCCTATCATTTGGTGGCCCAGGACGGGGAGGGTCTCACTGCAGCCTTTTACATTTGGTAGCAAACCCCATCAGGTCCCCATAACAAAAGACCCATCCCAAATTTCTCTATTGCTTTGGATTGCTTCCAGTTTTGATTCTTCTACATCATGGTTGCCATGGTTGGCAGCCACAAGCATGGCCATGAGAATAATCAATTTTAAAAGATGGATTTTTTTTTTTTTGGTATCAGAGCAACATGTAATTATTGAAAACATTGAACAATTTTCCATATGCAGCCTTGCCTGCTCTCTTTCTTTCTTTTTGTTCTGGGTCTGGCTAATTGTACGTCTACATTGCCAATCAGTCAAGCAATCAGCATTTATTATCCACCCAATATGTGCCAGATGCTGTGCTAAGCCATGGGATAGAAAGAAAGAAATGCAAATGATAGTTCCTGCTTTCAAGAAGGGAAACGGCCTGCAAGCAATTATAATCAAAATTATCTACCTGTATATTCACAGGATCTTGTGTGTGTGTGTATATATATACACATTTATATATATATATATATATATATATATATATATGTGATTATATCCTTGACATAATTGCATATTGTCTTCCTTAATGAGAGAGCTGTAGATATGGAAATAGAGATATTCACACATGTACACATATACCCATATGTATCTATCCACAGAGAGAAAGTACATATGAAATATGTATAAGTATAATCATTATATACATACATAATATACATGTGACATATCTATACTATATATACATTTATATATGTATCCATTCTACATACACAAACATATTATACATATAAACTACATGTGTGTGAAGTATATATAAATGTAATATGTAAATATGTGTAGTATGTTTATAAGTGTAGCATAAATGTGTATATAGAGTAGATATATATGTGTAGTGTAGATATATGTGTGTGTAGTGTGTGTGTGTGTGTATATATATATATATATATATATACTTTTTTTTTAACCCAGAGGTGATAACCAAATGGTCTGCCCATTATAATTTTGCATTATATTCTATACAATAGACAATTTTTCTTTTCTTACATGAAGTCTTGATTTTAATCTTTGATCTACTTAATCAATGGTCTAGCTAGGAAAAAAAAGGCAGCTGATTCAGAAATTATTCCACAACAATAACCAATCATTTTCTGTGTATTTAGATACGGTAAGTATGACGGCTGGTTTGGCATCTGACATTGGCTTTCTCTAGCACCTTCCAAAAATCATCTTGGAGAAAATTGTTGTGATAGGCATTTTGAATGTTCTCTAAATCTCTGGCCTCTTTAGTTTTGTAATTCTGAACTATATTTTCCAACATAATTTTTTTGGCCACCCTCTTCTGTGCCCATTTTGTTTTTGTTTTTTTAAATAATGTTTTATTTCTCCCCCCCCCCCCAATTATATGTTAAAATGCTTTTTTAACATTTTAAAAAAAGTTTTGATATCCAAATTCTATTCCTCCCCCCAAGGCAGTAAGCAATATAATATGGATTATACTTGTGCAGTCATGTCAAACATTTCCATATTAGTCATTTTGCACATGAAGACTCAGAGAGACAGAAAAAGAAGGAGGAAGAGGGAGAGATGAGAGAGAAAGAGACAAAGAGAGAAATATTTAAATACATATATATTATATACGTATATATAGAGACAGAGAGACAGAGACAGAGAGAAATAGAGAGACAGAGAGAAAGAAACAGAGAGAGATGGAGAGAGACAGAAACAGAGGCAGAGGCACAGAGACAGAGAGACACAGAGAGAGACAAAGAGAGACAGAGACAGAAAGAGACAGAGACACAGAGACAAAAAGAGATAGAGAGACACAGATACAGAGAGACAGAGACAGAAAGAGAGGGAGAGAGACAGAGAGAGAGAGAAGAGAGAGAGTGCTAGCTTGGCTCAGTTCATACTCGGACAATAGCAGTTCTTTCACTAGAGGCAGATAGTATGCTTCATCATGAGTCTTTTGGGATTGTCTTGGATCATTTTATTGCTGAGAACAGCAAAGTCATTCATAGTTCCTTATCATACAATATTACTGTTATTGTGTATGCTGTTTTTCCTGGTTGTGCTCACTTCACTTTACATCAGTTCATGGAAGTTTTTCCAGGTTTTTTTCCTTATAGCACAATAATATTCCGTCACAACCATGTACCACATCTTGTTCAGTCATTCCCTAGCTGATAGTCATCCCCAAAATTTCCAGTTCTTAGTCACAAGACCTGCTATAAATACTTTTATATGTGTAAGTCCTTTCCCCTATTTTGTGATCTCTTTGGGATACAGACGTAGCAGTTTGAGCCCTTTGAGCACAGTTCCAAGGTGCTCTCCAGAATAATTAGGATGGTCCACAACAGTCCATGAGTGTTCCAGTTTTCCCATATCCCCTCCAACATCGGTGCCCACTTTTGCATTAAAGCCAGTGTTGAGATACATGACAATGTTGTTTAGAGGATCTTGTCAAGTTAGCCATAAAAATACTCTCCTGGTCTTCTTGTTATTTGTCCTTTGTTCTTGAAATAATCATGACCTCAGGAAAGAGCTGCCATGACATTCAAGTGAATTGAACTGAAGTGAGGGAGGGCAGTGCAAGGTCACCAGTCTCAATTTCTCCTCCAGAGCCATCTGGTCCAGTGACAACATATAGCTCAGGACCACTGGAGATGGTGCTGGATGCAGGAAGACCTTGGCCTTTTTAAGCCAGGATCTTTAAAAGGCCTCAGTTTGACTGAGGCAACAACTGATTAGTGATGAAGGCTAGGTAAAAAATAAGGCAGAATTTTTGTTTTCCTTCTCATATTTTTTTCACTTTCTTTCTAGATCAGATTTTTCTTGTGCAGCAAGGTAACTGTAAAAATATATATGAATATATTGTATTTAACATATACTTTAACATATTTAATATGTATTAGACTACCTGCCATCTAGGGGAAGGGGTGGGGGAAGGAGGGGAAAATTTGGAACAGAAGGTTTTGCAAGAGTCAATGCTGAAAAATTACCCATGCATATGTTTTGTAAATAAAAGCTATAATAATAATTTTTAAACATTTTTTTTTAAAGAAAAGAGATGAGGCAGAGAATGGTCTTTTACCTAGTTAAAAAAAAAAAAAAAAAGCCTCAATATAAGGGGGAAAGTCACTCAAGGTTTCTGGCTAAAACAGAAACAATTGCTTTTTCCATTTACTCTGAGTCAATCCGGGCCCAAATAGTGACCATTTTGAGCTTGGCCTGGAAACCATTGTTGGTCAATCTATGAGAACAGGGGTGATTTGGGTTTAAACCATGGTCCTTAAAAAAGAAATATAGCTGGTAAACCCCAAGATATCTTGGAAGATTTTAGAGATCAAAATTTACATTCTTTTGGGAGGTAAGGATATGATATCTTATGTGGACCCAAGGAAAGAAAGGAAAAAAAGATAAAATAAAGGAAAAGAAAGGGAAGGGAAAGGAGAGGACAGGAAAAGAGGGGAGAGAAGAGAAAAGAAAAGGAAAGGAAAGGGGTATTTCCCAACTGGCCATTTCAGTTGAGTTCTCAATGGGACCATTTTTCTCCATTTTTTTATAAGAGCTTTTTATTGACAAAACATATGCATGGGTAATTTTTCAACACTGACCCTTGCAAAACCTTCTGTTCCAACTTTTGCCCTCCCCTAGATGGCAGCTAGACAAATACATGTTAAATATGTTAAAGTATATGTTAAATATAATATATGTATATATATTTAAATAGTTGTCTTGCTGCACAAGAAAAATCGGATTTAGAAAGAAGGTAAAAATAACCTGGGAAGAAAAACAAAAATGCAAGCAAACAGTAACAGAAAGAATAGAAATGTTATGTTGTGTTCCATATTCATTTCCCAGTGTTCTTTCTCTGGGTGTAGCTGGTTCTGTTTATGACAGATCAATTGAAACTGATTTGGACCCTCTCATTGTTGAAGAGAGCCACATCCATCAGAACTGATCCTCATATAGTATTGTTGTTGAAGTGTATAATGATCTCCTGGTTCTGTAGAGCAGGGATTCTTAAATATTAATTGCTCCTGAATAAGCTGACCTATTACAATAAAAATGACAATTCTATATAAATTTAATTTGCAATGTTGAACTAATCAAACTATCAAAAATTATTTTACAGAACTAAAAAAAGTAGCAACAATTAACCATGCCAGATTTCAAATTATATTACAAAATGGCAATCATCAAAACAAACTGCTACTGGCTAAGAAATAGAGTGGTGGATGAGAGGAATAGATTAGGTACACAATACACAGTAGTAAATGATCATAGTTACCTACTATTTGATAAACACAAAAATCCAAGCCTTACTATCTGACAAAAATTGTTAGGCAAACCAGAAAGCAGTTTGGCAGAAACTAGGTATAGATTAATGTCTTATATACTGATAAGATCAAAATGGGTACATGATTTAAAAATAAAGGATGATGTTAAATAAGCAAATTAAGGGAGCATGGGATATCTTACCTGTCAGGTCTATAGCTAAGGGAAGAATTTGTGACTAAACAAAAGATGGAGGGCATTATGGGAAATAAAATTTGATTACATGAAATTAAAGAGTTTTAAAATTATAGCTTCTTATTTACAAGATATATGCATGGGTAATTTTTCAACACTGACCCTTATAAAACCTTCTGTTCCAACTTTTCTCCTCCTTCCCCTCACCCCCTCTCCTAGATGGCAGGTAGATCCATACATGTTAAATATGTTAAAGTATATGCTAAATACAATATATGTATACCTAGCCATACAGTTATTTTGCTGCACAAGAAAAATCAAACTTAAAAATAAGGTAAAAAAAATTTGAGAAGGAAATAAAAAATGCAAGCGGACAAAAACAGAGGGAGTGGAAATGCTATGTTGTGGTTCATACTCATTTCTCATAGTTCTTTCGCTGAGTGTAGCTCTTCATTATTGAACAAATGGAACTGATTTGAATCCTCTCATTGTTGAAGAGAGCCATGTCCATCAGAATTGATCATCATATAGCATTGTTGTTGCCATGTACAATGATCTCCTGGTTCTGCTCATTTCACTCAGCATCAGTTCATCCAAGTCTCTCCAGACCTCTCTGAATCATCTTGCTGGTCATTTCTTATAAAACAATAATATTCCATAACATTCATATACCATAACTTATTCAACCATTTTCCAACTGATGGGCACCCCCACTCAGCTTTTCAGCTACAAAAGGGCTGACACAAATATGGTCCTTTAAGATCTCCCAAAGAGATTTTTTTAAAGGGCCTACATGTACAAAAATAATTACAGCGATTCTTTATGTGATGGCAAAGAACTGGAAATTGAGGAGATGCCCATCCACTGGGGAGTGGCTGAACAAATTGTGGTATATGATTGTGATGGAGTATCCTATTGTGCTATAAGAACTGATGAACTGGATGCTTTTAGAAGAACCTGAGAAGACTTACAAGAAATAATGCAAAGCAAAATGAGCAAAACCAGGACACCATTGTACACAGTAACAGCAACATTTTACAATGAAGGATCATGAATGATTTAGCTGCTCTCAGCCATACATTAAGATGTAAGACAATTTCAAATGACTTATGATGAGAAATGCTATCTACCTCCAGAAAAATAATTGAGTAAGTTTGAATGCAGATCCAAGCATTTTTCAACTTTACTCCCATCTATCTCTCAGGTGTCATATTTTATTATTTCTTTCTCCACATTATATCTCATATATGTCCCCTTATTTCTACTCATAGTTACCACACGACCTCAGGCCCCCAATTACATCAGGCTTAGACTATTACAAGAATTTCCCCTTTTATCGCCCTGCCTTAAATATCTCTCTCTGAAATTCACATTTCCCAGAGCAAAGTGATTTTTCCAATGCATGAGGACAATTATGTCACTCCCCAACCCGACAAATTCCAGTGACTCCCTGTTTCTTTGAGGATTAAACATACAATGGGACTACAATAGAGAAGGAAATGATGGAGGATAATGTTAGGTCATGAGTTGAAGTGAAGAACAGGGACTTCTCAGTAGAAAATCTTGATTTTTTTTTCAGTAAAATATGAGGGGAGTACTTAGCTAAGAAGGGATGAAAGAATACTAGTAGAGGTTTGAGGATAGAAGAGATTTGGAACAGACATTGAAGAGAGTGAGATATAGAATCAATTATGGATGATTAAAGGAATTGCTTTGCTGGTGTGAGAATCCAGTTGAGATTAGAAAATATAAATTTTAAATGAATCCACTTAATATGGCTGTGGAACTTTCTCCAGCCCCATTTAGCAGAATAAAACCAGGAATCCAAGGGAAAAACAGCAGGACTAATCCATCTTGGGGGTTTGGTGAGTAACAGGAGACAATAAGATCAGGGAACAAGAGATTCAAGAGCAGAAGAAAATGTCAAATTGTATTTGTTCACTAAGATGGAGATGGGAGAGGAGTTATAAGTAGAAGAGTGATGACCAGTTAAAACACTAAGATGGAATGATTTCAGATTCTGGTGAGCACCCAAGAACAGATTTGGGAAGAGTGACTCGTAAGAGGAGATAAAATGATAGGAGGCTGTGAATGGGTCAAAGAAACTTCTGAGTTCTTGATCACAAAAGTGGAACACGTGTGAATGATGGAAAGATAAAGAGTGTGACCATCCTTGGGAATAGCTGAGGTGGAGTAGAGGAGTAGGTCATGAGAACAGAGCAGATTGATTGAGATATTTGAAAGATCATCTATTTACATGTTGAAACCCCCTATTATGTCGGAAGGAGTTGCTATGACTTTCATAATTGTCATGATACTGTGGATTAGATTTTCAATACCTGATCTAAAGGTAGAAGACTAAGGTGGAAGGGGCATAAAATGTATGATTTGGCAGATTCCTCTCTGGTCCTGCCTGATGGTTAGGGAAGGACCTACTAATATAAATTAGATTTATCTCCTTGTTAGACTGTGAGCTTCAGGAAGTTATTTCTTATCTACACTGTGTGGTTACCTCAGAACTTTGTATAATCTTAAGCACATTAGGTGTTTAATAAATGTTTCTTGAATCCAACTGATCAGTTATGCTTCTGACTCTTTGGACTTCTACATCACGACACAGCTGTTTTCCCAATTTGGAACTTCCCACACCATGCCCTTCCCCTTTTCCCATAGATGAATTCCTTTCAGGGGTCACCATTTTGGGAGCAGACTCAGGTCAGTCTTCATACCCCTCCCTGTGCTTCTGATTTTTCAAACTTTACCATCATGCCCTCAAATGGGTACCTTTCCTCCCTGTGCTCCATTTTCAGCTTTTTTATGTTTGTCTCCTCCTATTAAAATGTAAGCTTTTCAAGAACAAGGATTATCTTTCTTTTTGTTTACATTTGTATTTCCTGAACTGGCACACAGTAAGATCTTAATACATGCTTGTTGCCTGCCTACCTGTTTAAAAAAACTTTCCAAAGGATGTAAGGAATGAAAAGTGCTCTCCATTGGAATTATTCTCCAAAGCAGTGAAGAAGAGCAAAGGATTGAGGAACTTCTGGCAATTGTGGAGAGCAGTGACAATTTTGTGTTGACCTGAATGTATTATTAGATAAATTTATTTTTGCCATAGCCAAGAAAATCCCATCTCCACTCAAAGTGCATGATGATTTCCTTCCTAGAAGATAGGTCTTGAGGAACATCCTTCCATCTTTTTGATTATCAGACACAATGATGTGTTCATTTAAAAAAAAAAATAAATTCTCTAGTGCTCCCATTACTTTTTCTTTCAGAAGATCTTTTTAAAACCTTCTAATCTTATTTTTCTGTCATTTTATTTATTGTTTCATAAATTGTATTACTGGTTGTTTTTGAAAACAGATCTTTATAAGCATCAAGGCAGATAAAAACATCCCTAGTGCTAACCTTGTCATAATGCCTTTTGACCCTTTTGTATATATCTATCTATATAGTTGTTTATATTTGATTTTCTTCATTAAAATGTACGTTCCTTGTTGGGTTGGTACTGTTTTTTGCCTTTCTTTCCATCCCTCAGCACTTAGCACAGTGCCTGACACATTGGAAGCTCTTTTTTTTTTTAAAGTTAAATTTTATTTGTGGGTTACTTTGACTTGAGCTTCCCATCTGATAACAAAGACATACAGGAAAAAAAAAATATTCGAAGGAGCAAATAGATGAAGGCAGTGTTAACTATATATTTTATAGTCATAAAGGCAATGATATCATCATCAATAGCAGGAGTAATACAATTTGAGAACTCACTGCAGTGAGCTCTAGTTTGTTGCGTTTTTTTTTTTTTTTTATTGGAGCTTTTTATTTTCAAAAGATATGCAAGGATAATTTTTCAACATTGATCCTTGAAAAACCTTTTGTTCTAATTCTCCTCCCGCCCTTATCCCTACCTCCTCCCCTATATGGCAAGTAATCCAATATATGTTAAACAAGATAAAAATATCGCATTGGAAGCTCTTAACAAATTATTGTTTATTTGATTTGACTTGGGGAACATTGTACATAGTCATTCAGCTTTTTCCCTCTAGTTTCAGCCTATTCTTACATTCTTCCCTCTGGAACCCCTATTGTAAACCAAAAGTCCCTCATAGTAGAACTATGCTCCTCCTGGAAATGTTTTTGTATATGTTTTATATTTAATTTTTGCTATATATATTGTTCACCTCCCAATAGAAAGTAAACTCCTTGAGGGATTTTTTTCCTTATTGTCTTTGTATCAGTACTTAATATAAACTGCTTTCTGAATTGAATTTTGTTGGGAGTTAAATGTAATTGAGACCATTCTCAAAGGAAAGAACTAGGGTTATTAAAAAGTCAACTTATTTCTTATCCCCAACCTGCAAAGTTTTAATTCACAGTAGTAATGGAAGAGAAAGTCTGGGTTTGTTCCCCAACATCATGGCTCTCTCCTTTGTTGCTCCTTAGTTGGACTCCTGTTTAGTTTGAGAACTCCGCTGCTTGGTCCAGGAATGATGTTATCCAGGAACTCTCTCACTTGTATGGAAGCTCTAGGACTTCTCACCATTCCACCTCCGCTTCTGAACTTTGCAGTTATTCCTTCTTCTGTAGGGATACCTGGATCCCCCTATAGGAACTTCTCTACACTATCAGTCCCACTGCTTCCAAGTCTAGAGCTGGGATGTTCCCCTGGAAAGGCTACTGAGATGATAAGCAGGTTTACATTCCACTACCACAGTCCCCATTGCAAAAACCATCTATAGCCCTCTTCATTTATCTGCTTCTTTCAGCTCTGTTTTCCAATCATGGAAGCATGATATGGTAGTAGTGGAGAACTTCAATTATTTAGAAAACTGGTGAAGTTTGTGCTGTGCTCAAAGGAGAGAATACAATAATTTCTTGATTTACCTTCATAATTTTGTCCTTCAAAAGGGAAATGAACCAATAAAAAGAACTTCTATTGAGTTCTAGCCTAGGCTCAGTCCTAAACTATCATTTTTATCAATGACTTGGATTATATATCTCATTCTCACCAACAAGAAGGAACTGGTTCCTGGAGTGGAAATAATGAGGACCTTAAGAGATCACTCTGTCTTAGAATTTATGATGCAGGAGAGGAAAGCCAATTGAATACAATAACAGATTTCAAATAATTCAAAGGAAGGATAATTATGAATCCAGATTAAAATTCTACAGATGATGTCGTCCCAGGAAACATGAGCAGTTCTCATGAAATTCTGAAATCATAAAAAAAAAATCTGATGATGATGAAGAAAAGGGGAATGAGTCTTTCTTCAACTGTTGGCAAAATTCTAGGACATATTGTTAAAAGGATGGCTAGTAAGTAAACAGCTAGAAAAGAGGCAGGTTACCTTTGTCAAGAATGGCTTATGTCAAACTAACATCATTTCCATTTTTTTTTTTACAGCTTTACTACCAGATTGGTAGATATGGGGTATATTATAGATATAGGTTACTTAGATTTTCACAAAACATTTAATAAAGTCTCTTATATTTCTCTTCTTGAGAAGAGGATGGGATATGGACTAAAATTCAGTGGCATCAACTTCAAATAAAAAGGGATCGCTGTGGATTATGTATTGGCTCAGAAATTCACAAATTCTATTTTATATATTTTGTTAAACATTTCCCAGTTTTAATTTGGTTCAGGCAGCACTTATAGTTTTGCTGACTGAGTGTCCTTCAGGCTAAGAGTGTGACATCTCTATAAACTAAATAATAGCGCAATTAGGTGGATTCAGACTTCATCAAATGACTGATTTCAATTATTCAGTTAGAAACATTTACTAAGCAATTGTTGTGTGCCAGGCACTATCCTAGGACAAAAACAAAAATGAAATAATTCCTGACTTTGAGCTTACATTCTTTTGGAGGAAATCACCATATAAGTATATTTACAAAATATGTATAAAGAAAATACAAGTAATTGGGAAAACATCAGCAGCTGCGGAGATCAAGAAGGATTTCATGTAATAATGGTGATTGATTTGAGTATTGAAAGAAATAGGAAGTTCTGAGAGATGGAAGTGAGAGCAAAGTTCATTCCAGACATGGGAGATAGTCAAACCAAAGTTCTGGAGATGGAAAATGTGTGAGGAACAGCAAGAAAGTCAATCTGACTGGATTATGATGGAATAAATTTGGAAATGGAGATTGGGGTCAGGTTGTGGTGAACTTTAAAAGATAATGGAGTTTATGGTTGATCCTGAAGGCAACAAGGATTCATTTAATTGAAGGGAAAATGAAGAGTTGAGAAAAATGTTAAGATTGCAAATCTGAGTGATTGAGAGGGTGGTTGTACCCTTGATAAAAGTGGAGAAGTTTCAAAGATAAGTGGGTTTTAGAGGGAAAGATAATGATTTGGGGGCATGTTGAATATGCAATACTTAGAAAATGATGGGCTTTTGGAGATCTTAGAATCATAGATTTAAATCTGGAAGAGACTTTGGAGATCACTGACACCCTACAAAAGTTAAATCACTTGCCAAAGATCATATTTCTAGTATCTGAGGCAAGATTTGAACTGAGTTCTTGACTCCATTCCTGACCCCAACTCCAGGGCTCTTAACCACTACCCACTACACATTGCTGTTTCTCAATATATGACTCAAGTGCAATAGAGAAAAACTAGAGCTAGACATGTAGATTTAAGAATTAGCAGCACAAAGATTAAACTTATAAGAACTGTTGAGGTGGCCAACCAAGTAAGACAAAATGGAGACAGAAGAGGATCCAGGACAGAGCTTTCTGAATGATTCACAGTTAGATAGGTATGGATACTGAGAAGGAATTGATCCAAGTCAGTGATTTTAAATGCTTATAAAAAATTTATAGATAACACAAATTTGAGAGGGATCGCCAACATACTGAGTGACACAGCTAAAATCCCAAATTATCTTAATGGGCTTGAACAACAGGCCAAATTAAATTAGAGGAAATATGTATATAAGGTACTATTAGGCATAACTAAATCAGGGGTTTTTAATCTTACTGGAGTCATATACCTCTTTAGGAGTCTAGTAAAGCCTAATGGACCTCTTCTTCAAATAATGTTGCAAAGAGACAAATTGAGGTTTAATGTAAAGCCAAACTTAAAAAAAATTAGCGTTATCCCAGAGTGGAATGGCCTGTCTTGAAAAGTATGCCCTCATTGAAGGTCATTCAGCAAAGGATAGATGACCACTTATCCAAAGTGTTGTAGAATGGATTCCTGTTCGGTTAGAGGATAAGCTAGATAACCTTTAACATTTCTTCAACTTCTGAGATTCTGTGATTTGGTTAACTGATTTTTAAAGGGAAAAGAGACCATGAACTGAAAAAAGGGCCTCCTGGGGATAGATAAACGACTTGTGGGAAAACTGGAGTGTATTCTTTGGATCTGGGCTCTCTGTGAATAGTTAATGGATGACAAGTGGTATGAAGAACTGTGAACTTAAGTCCAAGGCACGATTCTACCACATACTAATTGTTTGGTCCAAATAAGTCATTTCATATCTCTGTGTATCAGCATTCCCATCAAAACCAACAAAGTAGATCAATAAATAATTACTTGATTGTTGGCTTTGCGATAGGGAAGACCTGGGATCAAAGGTGGCCTCACCCACAAACTAACTATTCTTATCTGTCTCAGTTTCCTCATCTGCAAAACAGGGATAATAATAGTACCTATTCTCAGAGTTGTGAGAATAAAATTTGCCAAACTGAAAGTACTATATAAATTCTATTCTTATTATTAATACTACTTGTGCTGCCATCTTCATAGAATTGATGAGATTCAAATCTTTTGCAAATCTGAAAGTACTATACATCTATATGGACTAACTCCTTCCCTGTTTGATTTGTGAAGAAGTAGAAATGTCACTTAAGAAAACCAAGTTAAAGTGGTCAAATACATACAGAAAATAAAGTTTAAAAACCTCAGGGATCAGTTTTGAAGTTATCTTAAAGAGAGTAAGATTCAATTCAATGAAAAAGAATAGAACCAAATTCAAGTTATTTTTAAAGAAAGGCAACTCATGACACTATATATATATATATATATATACATGGAATGGATATATATATGCATGGAATGGATATATATATACATATATATATATATATATATGCATGGAATGGATATATATATATATATATATATATATATATACATATATGAATGGAATGGACCAGGAAGGTCCATTTTCTTTAGCAGATATGCTATTTAGATCTTCAATCACACAACTAACTGAAAAGTGTAGATTAGATCTTTATCTAATTTTTAACGTATCTGTTTTTAACATTAGATATGATTTTGTTTGTTTGTATGTATATCAAAAAAAGCCTCTGACTTGGTTAAATAAAATGCGGCTTTAAAGAAAATGGAGGGTAACTGTGAGGATGAAGGGTTTTAAGATCATGCCATTTGACGCCTGAAGAAGAAAAGACTTAAAAATATCTGGGAATAATTGTTGCCTTCAAGCGGTTGAAAAGCTGTCCTTCAGAACAGGAAATAGACTTGTCTTGCTCAGCTCCCAGGGAAGGATGAGAAGCAATAAATAGAAGATGTCGAATCAAAGTTAGGTTTGTCCTCCCCCATGCATATGTTAAAATCATACAAGAGTTAATTTTGTTCACCAATTGGCTGAAGAGCATCACAAGGTAAGGAATCACACAAAGATAAGTCCATTTTGGAGAATGTCCTGTGTAGAGAGAGGTATTTATGGATAGCAAAGTTCTTCAGATGATATTATTTATAATATACTGATGGCATGAAGGATGGGGACAACACTACAGGCTTCAATGAGATCTAATGTCATTCAAATGCCATGTCATCCACATAGGAAAAATAAAATTGATTAAGAAGGTCTATTGAAAAGATTATAACATGGAGTCAGATAGACAAGTGATCGTATTAGATAAAGATCTAATCTACATTTTTCAGTTAGTTGTGTGATTGAAGATCTAAATAGCATTTGTTCTTGGATGCATTTTTTTTTTTTTATTTAATAGCCTTTTATTTACAGGTTATATGCATGGGTAACTTTACAGCATTAACAATTGCCAAACCTCTTGTTCCAATTTTTCACCTCTTACCCCCCACACCCCCTCCCCCAAATGGCAGGATGACCAGTAGATGTTAAATATATTAAAATATAAATTAGATACACAATAAGTATACATGACCAAACCGTTATTTTGCTGTAGAAAAAGAATCAGACTCTGAAATATTGTACAATTAGCTTGTGAAGGAAATCAAAAATGCAGGTGTGCATAAATATAGGGATTGGGAATTTAATGTAATGGTTTTTAGTCATCTCCCAGAGTTCTTTATCTGGGCATAGCTAGCTCAGTTCATTACTGCTCCATTGGAAATGACTTGGTTGATCTCATTGCTGAGGATGGCCTGGTCCATCAGAACTGGTCATCATATAGTATTGTTGCTGAAGTATATAATGATCTCCTGGTCCTGCTCATTTCACTCAGCATCAGTTCGTGTAAGTCTCTCCAGGCCTTTCTGAAACCCTCCTGCTGGTCATTTCTTACAGAGCAGTAACAGCAAATGAAGTTTTCAGAAGGTGTTTTTCCACATTTCCGAGGATCCCGAACTGTTGATAGAGAAACCTATCTTTTTAACACCAATATTCTCTCAGCGATTCTATGTGGTTTCAAGTTATAGAACATCACGATTTCAGGCTAAAAACTGCAGATGACCTTTTACCCTGCGCACGAGTCTGTGCGTGCAGACATAGATGGCAGATACGCTGGGTTACTCAGTGACGTCAGCCTCTTCTTGGGGTTTTCCTTGGTCCCTCGTTTCCTACCGAGTCTTGTTCGCTGCTCAGCGAGCGGACGCCTGTTTATTGTACGCATAAGGGATGGATCAAAGTCTGGGCCGAGCAGTCCCCCCTTGCCTGGTTCAGGAGGCTCAGAAGCGAGCGGCTTAAGGAGCGCGCGCTGCAAATCTGCGGAATTCTCAAGGGTTCGCCCCAAAGATTAGACGGTCTCTTTTCCCAGTCCTGAAGAAGACCCGGCTCTTCCAGGGCTCTGGCCGAGCGGTGCGGGGGCTCCGCGGGGAGCCCGAGGCAAGAGTCGGAGCGGCAGAAGGATGGAGGGGGACCGGGGCTGGCCCAGGCACCGAAGCTGTCGCAGATTCGTCCAGCTATCGGTGATTGATTGATGGCGCCGCAAGATGGAGCCAATGGGGGAGTGCGGGGGGAGGGGGGAGGAGGAGACTGCGCCAATCCCCGCGGGGTGGGAAGGGGCGTCCCAGGGGCTTGTCTCCAGGCAGAGCCGAGAGTGGGCGACTGGCCCAAGACGGAAAGGGGGGTGTGCGCGGCGGAAGGAGGGGAAGGGAGACCACCACGCCACCGGGCAGGCACGACGGGGGCCGGGGGAGGGCCGGATCGGAGAGGCGTGACTGCGCCCGCAGCTGTTCTCATGGGTGCGCTTATCTCCATGTGAGGGGGGCTCGCAGAGACATGCATTGCAGGTCTCTGCGCCGTGGCTCCTTCTTCACTCGGGTACGGGTCAGAGTTCAGAGACACACAGAACTTCTCCTTCTTTTGCGTCCAGAGAGTGATGACCAGGCCCGTTCCCCCGCTAAGGGGGGGGGGGGGCCTCTCCCGACATCCCCCTTGCTCCACTCAGGATGGTGCGTCCCTGTTCGCCCCGCCCCCCGCAGGCCACAATGGAGCCCCGCCCTCGGGGGCGGCTCCTCTCCGTCCCGGCCCCGCCCTCCTCCCCCCCCGCCCCGAGGATGGACCCGGCTCCGGCCCCCGCCCCAGCCCAGCCCCGGCCCCGGCCCCGGCCTGAGTGCCCCTCCGAGCGGCCGGCGCTTCCCGCAGACTCCCGCCGAGGCCCCCGCCGCAGCCATGGACCTGTCTCCCCCGCTTGCTGGGCCGCTCGCGAGCCCGGGCCCCGAACGCAGGATCGCCCTTCGTCAGGTACCGCTGCGGAGGCTGCCGCTGCCCGGCCCGGCCCGCCCCTCCCCCGGCCTCAGCCGCTCGGGCGGCTCTTTGACAGCGCCTCCCTGAGAGCGTCCCCCGAAACCGCCCCCTCCCCCGGCAGCGCCTCCTCTGACAACGCCCCCAGCCGCCCCTTCCCCAAACACCTCCCCAGAGGGTCCTGCCCATTGTGTCCCCAGCCGTCCCTTCCCGCAGGCTGCGCCCCTCCCCCGGGCAGATCCTCTGGTGGGCTGCTCCGGAGCCCGCCTGCAAACGGTCTTCTCCCAGAGGCGCCCCTCAGTTGTGGCCCCCACCGCCGCCTCCCGAGAGTGCCCCCAACCCGGGCGGCGCCCCCACCGAGCTGCCCATGCGGCGGCCTCTCTCTGACAGTGCCCTGACGTCCCAGCCCGGGCAGCGCCCGCGCACCGATCCCTTTCCCGGCCAGCCCCCCAGCGCCGCCTGCTGCGGAAGGTCTCTGACAGTGCCCCCCACAGAGCGCCGCTCAGCCCCCCGCGCTCTCCCCGCAGGCCTCCTTTGCAACGCCCCCAAGCCGCCTCCTGCCCGGGAGGAGCCCCGCAGAGCCCCTCCCAGCGGTCCCCACCTTTAGACCGTGCAGCCTCCCGGTGACCACCCGCATCCCCCCCATAAACCCTCCCCTTGAAAGGCTCCTTCCAGGAGCACCTCCCCCGCCCCGTCTCCCCTACCGGGTCTTCTGCCCACCCGGGCCCCCCCAAACCCGCAGGGCATCCCCTCTCCCAAACAATGGATCCTTCCAGCTAACCAGGGACCCCCACTCTCTCAGTGTTTCCTGCCAGTGAGTTTCCAGAAGCCTCCTTGAAAATGATTTCCAGACCTCCCCCATCGTTCCTCTTGAAGAGGCTCCCTGTGAGCAGCCCCCAGCACAAAGACGTCTCCCTCTCTCAGATCCTTCCACCCAGGTGCCGATAACCGTCTTCCTTGCCTGAGCCCCCCACCTCCTGGCAAAGCTGCCCCTCGGGGATACCTCCCCCACCCCAGATAATCCTCGTGGGGGCTTCCACCAGCCATCCCCCCCGTCCTCCAAGTGTACCTACACATGCCCTGCTTTTTTCTCCCCACTTCCATCCTTGGGCACCCCTTTATTGTTAAAGGGGCCAGGAGGAGATGTTGAGGAGGGAAGATGGGGGACAAATGAAAGGAGGGAATGGGGAGAGGATTGTGGGGTCCCTAAAAAATGCACCAGGTCGGTGTCCTGGATCCCAGAGCACCTCAGAAGGTGCCTCAGATCCAGGAGTGCAGGGGCAGAGGGGGTGGGGGAGGGGGCTGGCTCTTCTCCCTCCCCATTCCAGGGGTCTTACATTTAAAGCAGACAAAGGAGGGGCTGGCTCAGGGCGCAGGGCCCCGCCGCTGCTCCGTGCTAGATGCCCAAGAGTAGGCTAGATGCCCACTGGCTGGCAAGGGGGGTCCTCTTGTCTTAGCCATCCCCGAGGGGTAATGACATTTTGGTTGCAAAGCAGGGGAGGAAGGCAAGGGGGTTGGGAGGAGGAGAGAGGAGGGAGAAGGCTGGAAGCCATGGACTTGAGGCCATCTGCAGAATGCTGCTCTGCTTGCAGACCCCTGTCTGGGTGAGGAAATGACAGGCTGGAGCCAGGGCGAGAAGCGGGGAGGGAGGTCAGGTGCTAAATTCTGCTCTTTTCCTTTGTTCTTCTCCAATGCCAATAAATGTTAGCTCAAAAGGAGAATTCAAAGTAAAATGAAATGGTAGCTGCTAGAAAAAGCCCTAGTTTAAGGGATTTCTCCCCCCAAAACATGTTTTTGAAGTTGGGGGGGACCAGAAATGGTATTTTCTTTCCATAGACGTGGAGCAACCTGGGCTCCCATTCTGGAGCCAATGAGCCTGCCTCTAAATAGGTCAAGTGGCCTTTGCTGGGTGTCTGGCTTCCCTACACTGACCTCCAGGGAGTGTCCTGGGACTTCACAGTCTCAGGGGAATAGCTGTTTATGGCAACCATCGCCAAGCTGAAGCCAGGCTGGCCCAGAGCTTCTGACTGACCTATTCACAGATGGAAAGAGTTTTTCCGTTTTGTGAAGAAACTTCGCAGGATGTCTTGGGAGCTCTGGCCATGAAGTCTAGGCTTTTTGGAAGGCTTCGTCTTTGGGTGGCCAGGGCAGCCCACGGCTCTTGACGCTAAGCGAAGGTGTTTTTTTCTTCTTCAGTGCCCACATCTTTGTACCTTTGCAGAGGTCAGCTTTCTAATAAACATGTCTCAGAGAAAGCTGATACCTTCCCTGTTGCCCTAGCAAAGCAGTGTTGAGAGAAGATCTTGCCTTTTTGTTTTTTGTTTGTTTTTTAATCAAAGGTTTCTTGTATAATCCAGATAATCAGATAAGTTCTGAACCCTAAAAAAGGTACCCTATCTGAGTAAAGCTTGAAAGGTTTTGTCCAAGGAGCAACTAGCAGTTTAGCTGTGCTATAAGCTGGAGGAATGTCTTCCACTTGCATACCCTCAATCTGTCCACCTACTCTCTTCAGAGGAGAACAGACTTTTTTCCTTCCCCTTTCTTACCTTTTCCCCTGCTTTTGAATGAGTCAAACATAACCAGTTCTGCTCTTTCCTAATGGGGACCGCATTTGATTGACATAATCTTTTAACTCTCACCAATCCTCTGGAAGGAGTAGGATTAACTGGTGAAGTAGCATTCCTGAAAACCCATGCTAAATTGCAGTTGTGTTCTGCTATTTGTGATGGAGGCCAGCTTCCCAGAAGGTGTGTATAAACCAGAAAGTAAAGTGACTGCTCAGGCTTAGAGGCTTTTTTGTAAGGGTAAAAAAGGGAGATCTGTCCAAAAGCTGCCTGCTTTTCCTTGGTCTTGGTTACCAATTTAAGTTTCTGAGACTCTTCCATTTTTATGTCTTTACCACTCACCTCAACTAGGGTTTCTCTGTTGTCCTCTTCTGGATGTTGCTATGTCCTCCAGTTTGTGTCCTTCATGGTTTACTACTGTTGACTTTGTTTTTGTTTCTCTCTATTCTCCTCATCCTCCCTATACCCTTTTAGTTAAAGTTTTCTCTGTTTTCAGATCTTGTGGCCCTGAAGAACTGGAGATTTATTTTTGGTATAATGGTATAAATAATTGGTGTAATGATAAAATTGGTATTATTATAGGATAACTCCTGGCTGTGGGTTAAGTTATGAGTTTTTTCCTACCAGATTATGGATGGATATAGAGGGTTCTCCATGCCTTATAGTTGGGACTATCTGTGGGCACTTTCTAACCATTAGATTGTCTTCTGCCTTATTGGGTTTCTTTAATATGAGAGCATGTCGGGGCAGCTAGGTGGTGCAATGGTTAGAGCACCAGCCCTTAAGTCAGGAGGACCCGAGTTCCAATCTGGCCTTAGATACTAACACTTCCTGACTGTGTGATCCTGCGCAAGTCACTTAACCCCAATTGCCTCAGGGGGGAAAAAAGACTACATAAGAAAGAATGTCCAGTGGTAGTCTTGAGAAGGACTCCAGAGCTGGCATCATGTGTATCTGGGCTTATATTTTCATCTTTAATCCTGCCTGGTGCTTTGTAAAGCCCCCAAACATAAAACCCTTGATACTTGATGATAACAAGTTCTATTTTGTTCCTTGGCATCCCAGAAGTAGAGAAGGCTGACTGGTCCCTAGAGCTAGACTACTATGTACTGCTTGAATGGAATTGAATTTTAAAAAGTGTGGTCTGAGCTCAGACAGTTCTTACTGGGAGACCTTGATCAAATTATGGCCCTACTTTGTATCTCTCCAAGTTGGGCAGTAACACTTCATTCAATGACACAGTACATTCAATGCCCAGAGTGTTCATGACACCACAGAGGCATAAAATTCTTAAAGCTCTCTAGGAGAAAGTCCTTCCTATAAATGGAGAGTAGTAGTTTTTTGTTTATGACTTGATTGGCAATTATGTAATTGTCAGTCAAATGTTTATTGAGCTATTTTGTTGGCAGTGCTATGGTATGTGCTCTATAAAATAAGATGGGAAAGGTGTGGTTTCTGTCTACTAGGACCTTGTAATCTTGTGTCTCTAGAAAGTACAAGTGGTCCATTTTCATCCAGTTACCCAGTAGTGTCTTTATTTCCCATGATTCTAACATGACCAGTCTTTGGATAGCATGTAGAAGGACAAATGATTGTCCTTCTGTAGAGTCCCTTTGGTCTGGAAAATAAATATCAACTGTTTTATGACTGAGATGAGGTTCCTTGGAATGCTTCCTCATGTCACAACCATTTGGATCGGGCTAGGAGGAAAAGGGAGGGTCCCACCAGAGCAAGATCATAGCTATATCAGTGGAACCGGGAGCCATTGACCTGTGTGGGGATTCTGTCTTCCCTGCCAAAGTGATACTCCAAAATCAGATGTGTTTCACTTCAGCACAATAAACTCTCATAGTTCCTATTACTTCTAGGAGCAAACCTAAAAGCCTCCATTTGGCCTTTTAAGCACCTGACAGCCAGTCTTCCATCTCCCTTTCCATGACTGTATTGCCTGTACATTTTCCCCTTTTATACAATCTATGGTCTCCCCAAACTTGCCTTGTTTTTTCCTCCCATATGATGTTTTGTCTCTGCCCATTCTGTCCTCTCCCTTCCCTAGACTTCATGTCTGGAGGACACTCTTTCCTCACTTTGCCCCCTCAGAGATTCTGAGTTTTCTTTAAAACTTATCTCAGATGATGTCTCCTTCATTAGGCCTTTCTAAAGCTACTCCCACTGGCTGCTAGTGCCTCCCTCCCCAGTTTCTTCGGATTTATTTTGTATACTCTTATCTGTATGTCCTGTCTTCTGCAATAGAACATAAACTCCCTGAAATCAGAGATGTTTTCTTTTTTATAATCCTCACTCAGTCTGCCGCATGGCAGTTTCTAACTGCCTGCCTGATGGACTGACTGCTTCGGGGATAGCAGGTCACACCCAGACTCTGTCCTACCAGTTACTTACATGGCTAACAGGCACAAATATAAGTAATGGGAGCTGTGGAACAACAAAAGAGATTTAGTGAAATTAGCCTGAGTAGATCCCCCAAGACTAGCAACTCGTTGGACTGAGAAGGGAGAAAAAAAGGTGACCAGTGATTCTAAAATAATCCACATTTTCTTCAGTATTTTGGGATATAATTCACTTGGGCCTGGTGACCTGGATTTATCAAAAGCATTTGGATGCTGTAACTTATCATCAGGCCTCCTGCCTCCTCAAGTCATGTGTCTCTACCCACCATTCTAATGGGCTACTCTCTCCAAGGATGCTGATGAACTGCTAAAGATAGTGGTCCTTTCTAGGTCTGCATCCTACTTGGCCTTTCAGTAGCCTTTCACACTGTACACTGTCAACCCAAACTTTGCCTCTTGTATATTCTTTCCTCCCTTGACTTTCCTAACACTGTTCTCCAGCTTCTCTTCCTATCTTGTTTTTTTTTTTTTTACCATGTCTTCAATAGAACATTGCCCATCTCCAGCTTACTGAGTATGGGTACTCCCTAATGTTCCATACTAAACCCTCTCATCTCCTCCTTTTACATTTTCTCTTGGTCATCTGATTCAAATATTTTCATGCAAATGATTCCCAAGTCTGGATATCAAGATCTAATCTTTATCTTGAACTCTAAAACCATATCACTAACTGTCTACTGGACACATCTCCACTTGAGTATTCCTTTTTTAAACTACTTTTCAACATTCATTTTTATAAGATTTTGAGTTCCAAATTTTTCTTCCTCCTTAATCTTTCCTCCCTTCTCTTCAAGACAGCATGCAATCTGATATGTTATACTTGTACAATCATGTTAAATTTATTCATATTAGTCATATCATGAAAGAAAAAGCAGAGCAAAAGGGGATAACCATGAGAAAGAAAAAACCAACAAAAAAAGCAAAACTGATATGCTTCAGTCTGCATTCAGTCTCCATACTTCTTTCTCTGCATATCGATGGCATTTTCCATCACGAGTCTATTAGGATTGTCTTGGATCACTGTTCTGGTGCATGAGTATTCTATAGGCATATCCATGGGGCAGCTGAGTAGTGAAGTACATAGTATTCCTGGCCTGAAATCAGGAGGACCTGAGTTCAAATGTTGCCTTTAATACTTGCAAGTCACTTAGCCAAATCAATATATCCAAAGCAGAAAGTATCCCATTTCTAATCACCATTGAGACTCTCTAAATCTGCTGCTCTGAATTTCCAAATCAACAGAAGCCCTTTTGATGGCTTTCAAAAGCTTCTAAAATCTGGCTCCAGTTTACCTTTGCAGCCTTATTTCTTGATTCTTCATGAATTCTAGGCTTGGCCAAAATGTATTTACAGTTCTTTCTTCTGCCTTTGTAACTTTGCTCATATTGTCCTCCATATCTGAATGAGAACCCATGAGCCCCTATTTCTCTCTTGATACATATCTTTCCTATTTTTAATGTCCCAGATTAGAGGCTACCACTTCCTCCAAGATGTTCCAGATTTTGCTAGCTAGAAGGGAGATTTCTTTTGGTGAATCTGTCAGAATTTTGACCCCTCCTATGCACTTAGTCAATTTGACTTGTAATTGTGCACTAATCTCATCCCCCTAGTAGATGATAAGTAAACTTTTTGCATCATGTCACCCCTAGCACTGTGCCTTACAATATCAGTCACTTAAGTAAGTGCTAGGTGGAAATGGAATGTGGTTGAATTGTAGATTGGTGATCCCTAAAAAACTGTGGTGAACAGGAGACAGATTGCCTGACTTTGCCTCTTGGTCAGTGAGTTTGACTTGAATTCTTTGCAAAATCCCAGAGTGCCTTACTAAAGGAATAGCTTATGACTATTTATGGAGGTGATCACTCTGAGGCAGCATGGGCTCCTCAAAAAACAGGTCATATCCTATCTTCCCAGTAGCCTTTCTTGATAGAGTTATCAGCTCTGTAGATCAGGGAAATGTTGGAGACATTGAAGTATGGTTAGGAAGTCATTTAATTAGAGTCTCTCATGATATCTTTGTGGAGAAGGGAGAATATATATGAACCTAGATAGACTAGATGAATTTGAAACTTGCTCAGATGTCTATATTTAAAAAGTGGAAAAGAATATTTTCATTTGGCTTCACAGTTTCTTTAGCTATTTTTTTTGGTCTTCACTATTTTTTGTAGCCTAACTCTTAGAAGAATGTATCTACACAAGTTGCTGCCATTTTCTCTCTTCTCACTCACTTTTCAGCTCCTTGAAATTTGCCTTTCATCCTTACTACTCAACTGAAACTGTTCATGAGAAATGAAAAATAAGCATTTTTAAGTGGTGACTTCCATGTGCCAGATACTGTGACTAGCACTTTACAAATATTTATCTAATTTAAATTTTAGATAAATCATCTAATTTGATTATCACAATAACCCTTTAATAGAAGCATTATCATCCCCATTTCACAGTTGAGGAAACTGAGACAGAAACTAAGTGACTTGCTCAAGTCACATAGTTAATAAACATCTTAGTTAGGATTTGCACTCATTCTTTCTGATTCCAGGTTAGTATTCTGTCCACTTTACCACCTTGCTACCTGTTTCTCTATACCTAAATTCCAAAACCATTTCTGAGTTTGCAGCCTTCTTGACTTCTCTGCAGCATTTAACACCATTGACCCACCCTTTCTGAACATTCTCTCATCCCCGAGGTTTCCTACTTTTTAGATATATATTTTATATACATTTATATATAATTACACATAAAAACAATTCTTTAAGAAATGTTGTATTCTAAATACTCTTTCTCCCTACCCTTCTTCCTGAGGAAGCAAGCATTTTGATATAGGTTATACATAATTGCTTTTCTTTAATCAGTAATGATTTAGAACACTTTTCATATGACAGTAGATAACTTTGGTTTCTTCATCTGAAAACTGTCTATTTTATATCTTCTGACAGGAGTTTGTCTTCTTTTTCTTACCTGATTCTTTTCAGACTCCTTTACCATGATCATCATTCTTGTACTGTTTCCTATGTGTGGGTATATCCTAGGGCTTTTTTAGGCCCTTTCCTTTTTATTCTCTAAACTAGTAGTGATCTTAGCTCCCGAGTGTTCGGTGACCCTCTCTAACTCCCAAAGCTATATATCCAATCCTACTCCTTTCTTATCTCTAGTCCTACATCACTAACTTTCGGAAATGTTTAGCCGGCTGTTCCAAAGATATCTCAAACTCAGCATGTTTGAAACAGAACTCATTGTCTTTCCCAGCATCCCTGTTGTGGTCAGATTCACCACCATTTTTCTTGTAATTTGAGGAAATTTAAGTACGCTCCTGCAGACCAAAATGGCACAAAGATAATGAGGATGGAAAATACTTAAGAAGGAAATGTTTAAAGCACAAATGGACATAATTCCAATGAGGAGAGAAAATGGGATTTGTCTGAAAAAACCTCTTTGCATGTGCTGGAAAGTCACCAAATAACTTAGATTTTAAAAGACGAGGTATAGAAGGTAACTACAAAACCAAGTAACAGAGTATGAATCTAAGGGTGTGGATGATCCTATAAAAATGTTAGGAAAGGTGAGAGAAGCTAAGGACAGCAAAAAGACGGGTGTTTTTGGTTTGTTTTTAAAGTTCCATTGGGAGAAAAGGAATCTAAAAAGGAATAGGACCTTTGCTTAAGATAGAAGGGATAATGATGACAGGAAGGAAGCCTAGGAATTTCATTCTGATTTAGTGTTTGGTTTTCTTTGCTAAGCAGAATGAGCTCTGTATTAGAAATGACCAAACAAAAATGACTTCGAGGGAGTTAGTTGGTGCACAAAAGAATAGAACGTGAGCCCCCTTGATGAATTCAAGGCACCTGGCTCAGATAAAGCCCATTTTCAGGTTCTGAAAGAACCAGCAGAGGTGATGGCTCAGTTACTCTCAGTAATAGCCTGAAAAACAAAAATAGTACCTCATGATTTGAGAAAGATGTTATTCTTTTTGTAAGAGAGAAGAGAATAGTCTGCAAAGCAGACCAATGTGCTTTTCCTTTGTTGGTTTGCTCTGTCTGGATCTTGTGTGTACCCATTTAATTTGGGGCTTTTTAAAAAACTAGGCCTATGATTTCATCATTGAAGGGGAGTGACCAGTGAGAAACTCCCTCTTCCAGTATACATTGGTACCTTCTCTGCCTCTGAAGAGTCTAAAAAAGTTTCCTAGGGCATTGAGGGCTAGGTAATAGGACTTCCCCAGTCAGTATCCACTATACCACTGCCTCTCTGCTACTGATTTTTATGTTCTCTCTTCCAGGACTCTAGGACATTGAGTTTTTTGTTTTGTTTTTTAATTTGCTTTCCTTGTAACTCCAGTGCTTAGTGCTGTATGACACATAGTAAATGCTTGATAAACGTTACTGATGAATTAATTGATTGTCCTAAATCAATAGCAGAGGAGTTATTCCAGTTCCTGTTTAGATCAGCCCATTTTTAAAAATGTACAAAACCCAAATATAAAATTGCATAATTTGAAAATTAATAAAATGATTTACTTCCTCTTTTGAAGTAGTTGGGCTCCTTTAAATACTGCTTGTAGAACATTTTAAAATGATATATTTGATTCCTAGTAAAAATTTGATTTACATCCAATCTTGCATTTTAGTTTTATCCAGAAAAAGATTTGACCTTCATCTATTTAAATTTTTTGAAGGTGGATATAGATAATTTTGTTTCATGTAGTCCATTAATCACAGCATGTAGTACTGCCTGAGAAATGGGACTTTTGAAGGACAAACATTTTCCTCCCAAGGCTGGCTGATTATGTTCAGCTAATTTTGAGTGTATGACTTTTGTAAACAAGGACAATAGCTTCAGCCTCCTGGATTCTAGTTTGGAAGGAGGCCCAGACAGACCAGGCTGCATAGGCTGGGTGGTGGAGAGCTGATTTCACTGGGTGCAAATGTATGGTGCATACATAACCTCAGGTGGACCCCCCCCCCCCTTTGTGGTCCATGGCTTTGTCTCCTCTTTCTTTTCTCTTCTTATTGACCCCAAACTCATTACCACGCTTCTCCCACTCTTACCTCCCACACTTCTCTGTTGGTAAAAATCAAATCCAAAATTAAAGTATTCCTTGCTGTTTCCTCCTCCTTTTCAAAGATGAAATTATCATTAAAGCAAGTCAAAAAATTAGTAGGTGCTCTGCTTTTGGCAGAGAGAGAGCTCTATCGGATGTCCTGACAACCCTTCCCATAACTGCTTATCACACCTTCGTTCCAGCTGAATGTTCTGTTTCCTGAACCTTTCATTCTTTCCTTCCTTCAGTGTGTTTGGTATTGTATCCCGCTGACAGTATCTGTTCTGTTTCTGTCCCTGGTGATCTTTTCCCACCTACTCTGCCTTGCTTCCCCACTCTGGCTCCTGGGGTTTCTCACATGCATGTAGCTTACTGTACAATGTTGCCCCTGCCTTCCTTTCTTGCCCAACTTGTGCTTCTGCCCCAGCTATTCCTGATATCTGTCTCCTTCATCTTTCCATCTTAGCTATTTTGGGAGGTCAGTTGACAGTGCCATTATTACTTCATTATATGTTGTTTCTCATTTGCCGCTGACCGCGCTGGAGAAGATCCCACAGCCACGCTTCCTGAATCCACTATAAATTTGTCACCTAATTTCAACCAGGCTTTCCCTGGGGCATTCCTCTGACTTTCTATGTCAACCCTCCCATATCAGCCATTCTAAAGCTTTTCTTCTCTCCTTTAACCCTCCTTCACCACTCCTTTCTCTTTCCTCTCAGCAGAGCACAGCTACTTCATCAAGAAAAGAGTCCATCTTTTCCCTCTTCTCCCCATTCTCTCCTTCCATCAGTCTCTGAAGCTGAGATCTTTCTTGCCAAGGTTAGCCCCATTCTGATTCTTTCAGGAGTTTAACCACTTTGATCATCCTAATTCTTTCTTTTTCTACTAGATTTTTTTCCTGCTGCCTAAAAACCTGACCCTTCCCCTGACCCTCAGTCCTTTCTACTCACAGCTTTGGGGGAAATGTCCCTCATTCTTGAAACTCCCTGGCAACTTGGATTCAGAATTCTATCTCTTTCCTCCTTTTTACAACCAAACTCCTAGAAAATTTTTTCTATGCTCTTTGGTTCTACTTTCTCATATCCCATTCCATTTCTCAGTCCCTTGCAATCTAACTTTCAGCTCCACCAATAAATGGAGCTGCTTTCTCCAAATTTACCAATGATCTTGTATTTGTTGTCTGAATGCCTTTTTTTCAATCTTTATAATTCTTGTTAGTAGCTTTTGATATAGTAGAATGACTCCCTCCTTCTGTAGCTCCAACTCTCCTCATTTTCCTCCTACCTATCTGCCCATATCAAGCTTTGCTGGATCATCATCTGTGGCCTGCCCCCTACCCACAAGTGTCCTCCCAGGATCTCCCCTGAGCTCTCCTCTTGTTTTGACTTGTCTGGGTCCTCATTCCATATTCTCTTGGTGATTCTAGCTCCTATGCATTTGTTTATAAACTCTATGCAGATGACACCCAAAATGCCTTTGGTTTTCACAACACACTCATTTCCAGATATGCTCTCCTCCTTATTATTTTTTAAAAATTCTGAATTTAAATACTAAATAAAATGGGCATTTCCATCTACACGAAACATAAAAAGTGAATTTGTACATCACTTTTGAAAATCTTCACTAGATATAGTTTGTCTTAAAAAAAAATTAGTCTTTCATAATGTGATACCCTCCTTCCTTAATTTTTTTGTAGTTGCCTTTACATAATTTGATTTGATATATACTCTGTGCTTCAGTCAGACTGACCAGTTCCCAAACTCAGCTTTCCATTTCCTACTTCATACCTTTGTAAGGGCTGTATCCTTACACATGAAATGTATTTCTCTTTTTCTATCATTTAGAATCTTTAACTCACTTCTAGACTCAAATAAGTGCCTCTTCCTTTAGGAAAACTTTTCTGATTCCCCCTACTTATTAGTGCTTTCTTCTCCTTCCTAAAATTATCTAATGCAAGATATTTCAGGAAATGTTGCATCCTCACAGTGGAGTACAAGCTTCTTGAGGGCAGAGATTGTTTTTGTTTTGATTCCTTATGTTATCCAAACACCTAACAATACCATGCATGTAGTGGATGCTTAATAACTACTTGAATGAAATTGAGTTTGCTGGATCTTCTATAAACCATTTACACAAATCAGGCCATCATCGTTCACAGTGATTAGGTGTGATTAGACCTGCCATTGGTACTGCCAGAGATGCCTTGAGAGCATTCCTCTGCAATGGGAGAAAGGATCCATGTCAGTAAGACTCTTGGCCCCTTCTAAAACGCTCAGCTGGGCCAACAGGAATCCAGGGCTCTGGGTAGAGTGGCTCTCATCCTTGAAACTCCCTAGCAGCTTTAGGTTCATATTTTGACTCTGTTGTCCCTTCAAGGCAGTCAGTCCAATGAAGCACCAGTTGAAGCTGATTTTGCTGGAGGGGGAAGAGGGGCAAGTTTCTGCCACTTTTGTACTTGTTTCAAAAAAATATATTTAATTGCATTTCTGACCTTATGCTTTTTGGCTTCTTAGCAACCAGCACAACTCCCAACAGTCGTCTCTATTCTTCCTGTCCTTTTTAAAATGCTTACTTCATTCACAGCTGCCCGTGCAACAATTACTGTGCAAATGTGCAACTTTTAATCTTTTTTTTTTTTTTTTGCTTTGTAACACAGTCGATTGGAATCAAGATATAAAAATAAAATATTACGTTTACCTCATCATACCTATTATGAAAAGAGGGTTTTAAGTGGAAAGCCTTCTGTCTATAACCAATTGATAAAGAGACAAACCACTGTGACTGCTATAGAACTCTGAGTTATGAGAAAGCTTTCCTATTTATCCTGTAAACTATACAAACTATAGTTTGTATGTGTTTACATATTATCTCCCCCATTAGTTTGTAAGCTTCTTGAGGCAGGGATAGTCTCTTTCTCCTTCTGTGTTCCTAGTGCTTAGTACAAGTGCCTAACACATAGTAGTAGGTATGCACTTAGTAAAAATTGATTTTTATAAATGAATAAATTAAGATCGAGAGATGGGGAAATGAATCATTCTTGGTTATATAGTGAATTAGTAGCAGAGTTTCAGGTTTTCTGATTTCCAATCCATGTCTACCATTATACCATGCCAGAGAGTAGGGGTATGATAAGAAGAAAGAGAAATATTCTTCCATGAAAATAATACCATCTTAAATGAACCCTCTGTCCCCAATACATTGTTGTATTAGTATGCCTCTCTTTCGACATCCCCTTCAACATTTCCTATTTTTGTCTTTTACTGTCTTTGCCATCAGATGGCTAGTGATTTGAGATTTTTTTTTTTTTCCATTATGGTACTTGACATTTGTATTTCATCTTTTAGAAACTGTTCATATCCTCTGACCTCTTTCTGGGGAATGACTCATAGTTTATGTATCTGTTTTAGTTCTCTATAGGTTTCAGAGCTCTGAAAAGACTGGATCCAAGCCTTAACCTCCTTGTCTGCCAGTAATGCTATCTGTAGGAGGTGATTGAGGCTGGCACCCAAGGGAACTTGGGCTCTTGGGGCCTTCCCCCACTCCTGGTTGTCAGGACGGTGCCCTTCACAATTGACTGCCTTGTTGGTCCTTGTTCACAGGCATTGATTACTAAGGGCTTTGAGATGTTGTGCTCTGTTTATAGGCTGTAGCTTTCTTTTCACCAAATTACAAAGGTTCTTGTGTTTTTCTTGGCAACTGACAGCCAGCTAGCAAGCCCTTATTGAGGGACCTAGTGGGTGAGTGGATATCAGTTGTGGAGTAGCATCAGATACCCACAAGGACAAGGGCTTTTCTGACCCCCACCTGCACCCCTCTAGACTTAACGATAGGCCTTGAAACTCATGGCAGGAGAAGCTAGTAAGGATACTTTTAAAATAGAGTATAAACACAGCTTTGGGAAAGGAATATAGTTCCTTTTTGATGCTTCTTTTACCTTCTGACTAGAATGGAAGAATCACAGTTACTGTTGTTTGTGGTCTTTATCTTATGCTTATTGGCTCATAGATTAAGAGTTTTTGGCACCTTCAAGTCACTCTTCATTTTACAGATGAGGAAACTCTAGGTTCTCTTTCTGGGCATCCTTGTGCCCACATAAACACAAAGAGAGAGAGAGGAGGGTGCAGTAAGAAGCAAGAGTCAAGACCTAACTTGGATTTAGGAGTCTCACTTACCAAGTACAGATGAGAATACCAGACCTATTCCCCTCCTTGGCCTGTAGTGTGAAAAACACTCAGCAAATCTTAATGTTTTATATATCCATCTACCTCTCTTGTCTCTCCATCCATCTGCTTTAAAATTTGTTTTTAGCACACAAACCCGTTGAATCTAAATTGATAACAAATTGATCTAAATTGAAATGGGAGGACATGTACATAGGAGAATATATGCCAGAAATAAAGAGTGAAGGAAGTCTCCCATTTGGAAGAGGTAACTCAGCTCAACAAGACAGTCCCAGTTTATTTAGAAATGTGCCATACTAGTAAGTAAAGATAGACTGCTCCAAAATTGCTAGGAAAATTGGGGTAGAAAGGAGCTTGGTTTTGGTCTGCTTGTTTCATGAAGCTTTTACTGTGAACTTCAATTTAAACCAGATGCCAGTCTATTATAATTAGTATTATCTCAGATTTCTCAAGTGCATTCAGGTTCACAAAATCCTTTCTTCCTTCCTAACCACCTTGTCATTTGTTACCAAGGCGGCTAGGGTTCTGGCTACAGAGTAATAAGTAAGCTCCTTTCCTCCATTTTAACCAGCTTAAATAGCAAGTTAAGCATAGTTGGGATAGATGGAAGAGAAGCAGAGGAAGAGGCTTTTGCCAACAAATGACGTTAGCTTCCTTTGTCTGACAAGAGAGAGGGAGATTCCAAATGGCCCAAGGTCTTGCCCCAGAAAGAGGCTGTCCCTGCTGTAGGAGATGTTTCCTAAATTTCTGGTCCTTGCTCTGAATTCATCTGTCAGAGAGGAGGAAAGGAGAGTGACTGTTTGCTGGTCCCCTCTCCATATCTCTGGCTTCCCACCAGGAAGGGACGTGGCTTCCTTGAGCACACGATCCTTTTGGTCACATGGCTCTTCAGGAGAACCAAAAAGTTTATAAGCTAACGGTCCCTGACCCTCCCCTCCCCCTTCCCCACCACAAGCCCTCCCAGTAGGCTGGGGGGCCAAGACGCTCTGGCTGCTGCTGAATGCTTCACTTGCTCAAATATGGCCAGCACAGTGAGGCTTGCTGAGTCAGTCTTTATGCCTTAGAGATCGGAGGAAACCAGAAGGCACGCCTGCTCCTTAGGATCCTTTCTCTTCTCTCTTGGTGTTTTTTTTTCTCTGGGAGATGAAGTTCAGAGGCATGTCTACAAGCCAAGCTACCCAAAGGGACTGACTTAATTTGTACCTCTTCACTTGGCTGTTTCCAGTGCACTTTTTGGTGTGAGCCTGTTTTGTGTGTTAAGGATGGTGCAACAATCAGAATCTTTTCTTAGGTGAGTTTAGGAGATTTTCATGAACAAATGAACAAATTTTATTTTCCCTCACCCCCAAACCGCTAACTCTTCTGAACAAAAAAGAAGGAAAGTTGGATAAATTTCTTCTCCTTTCCTGGGGCTGCTTCATTCTCTTCCAAGTAACAGGAGGACTTCAAGTTTTATTACTTGTGGGTAAATAGGACAATGATCCTCTTTCCCTTAACTATTCTGATGGAAAATTTGCTTTGTTTTTCATGAAAACAGAATTAGAAAGGAAATCTTGGGTTGATTATATGAAAACCTCATTGGTGCAAATTGATGAAACTCATTCATTGCTAGATTTATCTTAACTGGAAACCAGGTGTTTAAATTATCTGTACTCTTGAGGAAAAAACCAGATGATTCAGGTTCATAATTAGCTAGGTTTAAAAGAATAGGTTTGAGGATAATTACTATTTCTGGAAAGAAAAGTAGCAAATGCTTATTATTTGAGTAGTTATACTGTTTAAGGTTTTAAATATCATCTCTTCTCTATTGCTATATAGATTGTGAACTCCTTGAGGGCCTTTCTATGTATTTCCAGCACATACAGTACCTGATAAATATAGGCAACTAATAAATACTTATAAATACATAGATATTTCACAAGCCTTTCACTACTTGGCACCCAATAATGGGATTTTTGGGGAAAAGAATGTGAACATTTTATTCACTTTTTGGATAGGTTGAACTTAACAGCTCTGCCAACAATGTATCAGTGTGCCTCTTTTTCCATACACTACAAAAAAGTCTACTTATAATAATCAAAACAATAATTATGTTATTTATTGGACCTATAGTTTATTCCTTTTAGAATCTTTGATTTTTCTGTATTTTGCAATGTCTTTGTATCCTTTTTCAACTGTAACATTTTAAGTTATTTGACTGAGGACTTGAATATGTCATCATACTCATCATGGTCCAGTATCACTGAATGCTTTTTTTTTTCTTTCTTTTGTTTTTTTGTAGTTGCAGTCGACTTCGCCAAATTCAGAGCATCCTGACTCAAAGCAGCAAGTCTCAGCCGGATGGCATTCTCTGCATTTTAGGTTAGTACTCTTAAGAGTCAGAAAGCAAAAGGGATGGAAACATCTTGTTTTTCTGTTAAGAATATTGCTATGTGTCTTTTTTTAAATTTTATTTATTTTTATTAAAACTTTTTATTTTCAAAACATATGCATGGATAATTTCTCAACATCGACCCCTGCAAAACCTTGTGTTCAAATTTTCCCCTCCTTCCTTCTAGGGGGGGTGCCCTCCCCTAGATGGCAAGTGCTATGTTTCTTTTACTCCCTGACTCTCCCAAGAATCTGGGAGGAAATTAATTTGATCTGGTGGCTCAATTCTATTTTAATTAAACAAACACTAAGCATTATACTAAGCATGAAAGAAGAGAGTGCCTTTTTTCAAGAAGCTTACTTTATATAAGGGAAGACAACATTATCTCTATCTATCTATATATTGTTAAGTTAAATTATATAATTTAAGATGATTTGAGCAGAGAAAGAGCATGACAACTTGGGCGTGGAAAGAACAGGGAAGGTTCCCAGAGTAGGTTGCAGCATCTAAGTTGTGCCATATTTTGAAGGAAGATGAGGATTCTGAGAGGTAGAGATGAGCAAGGAATGAATTTAAAGATGTGGATTTCTGAGATGGAATGCTAGATTTAAGGAGTGCTTGTCTATTCTGCATGAAATGTGTGCACATGAAATAGAATGATGAGAAATAAAACTGGAAAGATAGATTAGAACTATATTGTGGAGGCAGTAAACTGTCAGGACAGGATGAGAAGTTGGTGTTTTAGCCTAAAAGCAATGGGGGAAAACCACTGAGGACTACTGTACAAGTGAAAAAAGGGGGTCAAACCAATGCCTTAATTATTTTAGCAGCAGTGAAGTTGGACTAGAAAGAAGAAAAACCTAGAACCAGGAAGGGCAATTAGGAGGCTATTATAATAGTTGAGGCAAGAGGCAAATATGGTCTAAACTGAGGGCAGTGGCCATGTGAGTCGAGACTTAGGGATGAGTTGAACAGATGGCATGGAAAGGAGTTAAAGTATTCTGAATTTGAAAATTGAATGGGATTGGGGAAGTCAAGAATAACTTCAAGGTTATAAACCTCGATTTTTGGAAACATATTGGGACCCTCAGAAGAAAAGGAAATTCAGAGAAGGGTTGTGTTTAGGGGACAAGAGGATGAGTTTGGTTTTGTACTTGTCAAGTTCTAGATATTCACCAATGGAATTCCTAGTTGGAGATGCTTAGAAGGCAAGTAGATGGCAGTGCAAAATTGGTGTTTAGGGAAAAATATATAATTTAGATATCTGGTAATATATAGGATATGTAAAAGTAATACTAAGAAAGCATCTGTGTAAAAAATAGTAATTTAATCTAAGAGATTAAATTTCTCCCAAGGGAGAAAGTGTGGAAAAGCAAGGGAAGTTCTGGGATGGAAGCTTAGCATATACTCAAGCAAGCAAATAAGGAATAGACAATAATTTAGCAAAAGGAGATATAGGAGATTCAGGAAAGAATAGCATCATAGAAATCAAAAGAGAGAATATTTAATGGGAGTGGGAAGTGGAAAAGAATGTTAAAAACAGCAGAAGTGTTGAGTGGAATGGTAGTGAGATATTTCTCCCACATTCAAATGAAAGAATCATATTCACTAGTTTAATGTCAGTGCTCCTTTCAATACTCCCAAATAAATAACTTTAGGAGCCTGAGAGTAAATGAATACGTTGACCAGATTTTTGTTCAGCATTGGATGAAAGCTCAGTTTAAATTTGCTTTTCAAATTTTGCACATAACGCTTTTGACTAGTGATTCAGGGATAGGGCTTATTTTTTTTTTACTTTTTTGTGCCAGTCTAACCTGAAACCATTGATCTGCATTTGCATTTTCCTTCTTCCCTCATCATATCTCATAAAATACACACACACAGCCAACTCCATGTATGTGTACAATTTCTTGTAAAACTTGATACAGATTCACAATAGTAATTAGAGAATGACCTCTAGATTGAATCACCATTGTTAGATCTGAGGCACCAGACATGTAAAATTATGTTTCCCAACTGAGGAAAAAGTAATAGGAAGCAGAGTTGTAAAATATGGATAGAAGTCTTGGCCTTGAGTTAAGATGTATCAGGCTCATCAAAGACCTCTCCCAATATCCCAAGTGCTTAAAACCATATAGAAAACATAATGTAGTTTATTTGGACATTATGGGGGAAAAGAAGGGAAAGTACAGAACAGGAAAAGGAAAAGGGATTTTTGCATTGTATAATTACTCCACTGTTTGAAGATGCTATATAAAATATGGTTACTTGAAAATCCAGTCTTGGTCTTCCTTCCCCCAAATATTGAAGTGTGTATAGAGAAAGAGAAAAGAAAGATGATGCTTCTTAATAGAAAAGTTTGATGTCCCCCCAAAGCAGTTCTTCTTGACTTTTGTTTTACCTTAACGTGGCCACCTTCTCTAGTCCTAAAGGTTTAACTGTTGTTGGGAAGCTGCTTGGGTTTATTTAGGCTTCCTTTTGCAAAGTCCCTATTATTTATATTGATGGTTTGCTCATCTCAAGCAATTGAAATGGAAATAAATGGCTAATTATATATCTAGAAATATATTTTGTGCACCAAATAAATGATGCTTATTAATCAGAAATTTTATAACTTAATCTTGTGCTCTAACTCTGTTAGATGTGCTCATGAAGTAGTGTGATTTATTTTATTTCTAGGGAGGTAGTGTCTCCTGCTGTAAATTATATAAATCTCTTTCTAAGAATTTGCTCATTGTCAGAGAAAATGTTAATGTCTTTCCTCCTCATTGACTTTCAAAATGTAAATTCTCTATACATTTTGCAGTGAAAGATTTCAGTTGGTAGCTGGCACTTAGCTAAATGTACATTGGGAGGAATTTTTGCTTGTGTTCTCTCTAGATTGTTGTTCTTTACTTCTGTCTTCTTTTCCCCCAGAAAGGCAAGTTGGTTTTCAAGGTCATGGATTTGATCGTAATTCAGAGCCGTCTGTGTCTGTTGTACTGTTATAACTGAAGGAGTATAAAGATGAACATGGATCGAATTAATGATGTGTGATTTGAATAGAAATGAAGCTCTACATGCTCAGTGTTCTTAGCTAGAGGATAGATCCGTGCTAATTCACTTGCTGACAGTGCCTTCCATCTTTTCTCTCTCCTCTCAATTTCATAGTCTCTTCCCTCCTCTCCCATTGTCTCCTCACATTTGTCTCCCACCTCTGAGCACCAGTGACTCTCTCCTATTCAGTTAGCACCATCTGCTTGCTTGTCTTCAAAAGTCATTCTTCCCAGGGTAGACAGTAGCAGTAACTCCAGGAGGCTTCAGGCAGTGTAAATCATGAAAGCCTCTTTAATACTTGTGCAACCAGGGAACAGTACAGATCTGTGTCTGGGGAACTGATGGAAGCCAAGTGTTGGTTGGGGCAGTGAGCAGGAAAGAGCTGAATCATTTCCCCTTAATCAGAGCTGCAGCGATGGCTTATGCTAACTTGTTCTAGACCTTATCGGCTTCTTGAGGTTCAGAGAAGACAAAGGAAAAGAAGGCAGTTGCACAATGGAAGTGTTTGAGTTTCCAATCACCGTCTCTGCCTCCAAGATAACTTGAAATCAGCTAGCGGCCCCTGACCCCGGGGCACAGTGTAGGGGACACAGCTATTTCACCCCAGACCATTTTCAACCTCCTTGTTGCGTTAAGCAGTTTTTCCATTGGGCAGTGTCTCTGTCATAGGCTGAACACTAAGTTTTTGGTGGGATGTGGCTCTTAGCTTCTGAAGTTTGCTCACTGAAAGGACCCCAGATTGTCAGGGATGCTTCCTGGCAAGGTCATCCATGACAGCTTCAGAGAAGGACTCCGGACCGATCTGTGCTGTGCTCAGAAGAAAGGTAGATGGTGCCCCTGGCAGGTGGTGCTCTCTAGAACGCCATCTCTGTTTCCGCTGGCCCTGTTGATACTGTGAGAGTCACCTGAGGAAGAGGAAGCGCATATGCAGGGCCTTCTGCATCCAGCACTCGGCCTGCTCACTGTGGCTCTGACTCCTCTGTTAGGATGATGTCGGGAGGGGGCTGGAGCAAGTCTCCAGGAATCCCACGGAGGAAATCTTGGGCTGCCAGGACCAGGTTGTCCCTTGTGCATTTATCAGCGACAGCCACTCTTCTACCTTGGCTGCTGATGTTGCTATTATTCTTAATGACCATTGTTGTCAATTTTTGTGGTATGACAAAAGGAGTATGGCTGTGGCAAGCATGTAGTGGACCTGCTGGTCTGCTACACCTCCACGGAGTAAAATAGAAAGCCATGGATCCTCTCTCCTAGACAAAAGAAGCATTCTATCATTGAGGAGCCCCTATATTAGGGATCTCATCTCATCCGCAGTTCTGTCACAAGGCAAAGTAAATCCTTTGTACTTAAACTTTTTCTTTTTGGATGATTACAATATTTTTTTTTTCTTTGAAAGCTCTGGAATTTTGCTCTGACACTCCTGGGATTTTTCCTTTGGGAGTATCTTTTGGTGGGTGGTCAAGAGATTCTTTCTATCTTGCTTTGCCCTCTGATTCTAAAAACTCTTGAGTCATTTTCAATGATGTTTCTTGAAATATATCGTCCAAGTTGTTTTTTTTTTTAAAGAAGAAATCCACTGATTCTTAAATTATCCCTTTTTGCCCAAGTTTCCAGATATCAATTATCTTTAATTTTCTTTCCCCTGCTCCATGTTTGGATTTTATTTTAATATTTTTTACTGTTTTATAGAGTCATTGATATATGCCTGATTCATTCTGGTTTTTGGAGATGCCATTTCTTCAGTAAAAATTTACTACTTTTCTAATTTCCTTATTTATTCTCTTTCTAGCTTTTCTTTTGCCCAAGGTCACACAGCTAGGAAAAGTTAAGTGTTTGAGATCAGATTTCAACTCGGGTCCTCCTGGCTTCAGTAAAAATTTACTACTTTTCTAATTTCCTCATTTATTCTCTTTCTAGCTTTTCTTTTTCCCCTGAGGAAATTGGGGTTAAGTGACTTGCTCAGGGTCATACAGCTAGGAAAAGTTAAGTGTTTGAGATCAGATTTCAACTCGGGTCCTCCTGGCTTCAGGGTTGGTGATCTATCCACTGTGCCACCTAGCTTCTCCTTTTTCCAGCTTTTTAAATTTGATTTAAATTTATTTTTTTTCCCTAATTATTTGTAAAAAAAATTAATTTAGCATTCACTTTAAAAAATGTTGAATTTCCACTCTCTCCTTCCCCCTTTTCTCCTTGGAAAGGCAAGTAATTTGATATAGATTATATGTGTGTAGTCATGCAAAACATATTCAATCTTAGCCTCATTTTTTTCCTTTGAAGCTTTTATTTTTTTCTCTTTACCTATTCTAGATATTCATGTAATCCTTATAGAAAATCCATTTTTTTCCCTGCTCAAAATTCATGGAATCATATTTTCTATAATTTTTTATACTAGTGAATGTTGTTTTTCAAATATTCATCTCTTCAACTGTAGTTCTTGAACTGGAACATTGTCCTTGATTCTGACCCCTGACAAATTTAGGGTAGGATAGTCAGATCTGTATGGTTTATATAATTACATACCCTATATCATAGTCATTAGTCTTTGTTTTGATTAATGATTTTTGGAGAATATGCTTTGTGATATTTTATTTTTGAAAAGTTTGTCAATTTTCTTAAAAAGCCTCAAACTGCCTGGGGAAAAAATAAAATTCACAAATATAAAAATAGGATAAAAATCAAACTAATATATTTAGATTCTAAAAAAATCTATTGAAATTGAATGAGGACCATATCAGGGAACTGGATAAAAGTAATTTGTATAGAAAAAGACCCAAAGGATTCTTAATTACATAGAAGTTTATAATGGATTTGTGTATACTTGGAATTGTAGAGTTGAAATGGATCTCAAAAGTCATCTTGTTTGATCCATACTTGAATATAAATCCCCTCTATAACATTCCCTACATGTGGTCATCTTATTCTGCTTGGAAATCTCCAGTCCTGGGCAAATCCATCCTTTCTTGGGTAGCAGTGGATAGAGCACCAACCCTGGAGTCAAGAGAACCTGAATTCAAATTCAAATTCAGACACTTCTTAGCTGTGTGACCCCTTACCTATGTGGGGCAAGTCACTTAATCCCAATTGCCTCATCAAAAACAAATTAATAAATAAAAATAAAAAAAGACTTGACCACTAAGAAATGATTTTTTTTTATATTGATATGGAATTTACCTCTCAGTAACTTTTACACATTGCCTTTAGTTTTGCCCTTTGCACCCAGTCAAGATGAGTGAAATCCTTCCTCATGACATTCTCAATGTACTTGATGATACTGATCTCAACCTATTTATCTTCCCCCTTCTCCAGGATAGATGACCCCACTTCCTTCATATCATGCTCCATCCCTCTTACTATCCTAGTTGCTCCCTTGTAGTAATAGTGGTCACCAAAGTCCTTGACACTGACAAGTGGTTTAACATCAGAAATGGATAACATTTTAGCAGTGAAAATGATATTTTAAAAAGAAACATTAATTTCTGCTCTGCCACTGTGCCCTAAGGATCATGGAATTTTTTCCTTCTGACTTGCAGCATATGTTTTGTGTTCCTTGAAAGCAACAACTGTCTTATTTTTCTATTTAAATCCCCAGCACTTAGCACAGTTCTTTGTACATGGTAAATGCTAAATTCATTTATTCATTCCTTGAGACATGTTCTACTTGTGTATCTTAAAATGTCCAGAACTAGACACAGTTGTATATATATGTTCTATTCTTCTAGCCTGTTGATTGTTTTCTATATCCAGGTGCTTAAAAAAAAAAAAGTTTACATAATTGCATTCTACTCAAAGATTAATGTATAGGAGCAAGCTGATAATTCAGTGGTGTCCTTTACTGCTTAGATGACTTTTAGAATTCTAAATTCTCTTCTGGATGTCTAATTTTAAGAATGACATTAGTAATTTGGATTGTATCCCGGAAAGAGTGACCAAGATGAAGAGGAATCTGAAAACTGTTTCCTTTAAAGAATAGATGGAAAAACTGGAATGATTTAGCCTAGTAAAGAAGAGAAGTCATGACAGATATCCTCAGAGAGATGAAGACTATCATATAGAAAAGGAAGAAATTTGTTCTTTGATGCTCCAAACTCAGTTTCTGCAAATGACCCATAAAACTCTAGCATTCGATGAGCTAAAAATGTAATTGGGAAGCCTTTAGCAAAATTAAAATTTTATACTACTTAGATAGTCTCATTTTGTGATTTTCTAAGTCAACATGCATCCCACAAGCCATCCTTTTCTATTTGAATTTGATACCACTTCTTCAGAAGGCAGAACTTGGACTAACATGTAGAAATGACCTAGGAGCACATTGCATGGATCCAGATTGGAAGGGAACTTTGAAATAATTGTATCTGATTTAAGGTGTTAATTGTATCCTTAACTAGCCATCATTTTGCTTCTTGTTGAACAGTTTGTGATTCCCATGTCATTGTTGAAAATCTCTAATGACTGTTTTAGATAAATTAGAATATACTTCTTTTTAGAAGTCCAGACCAATAATTTTCTTGGTGTTCTTTTTTTTTTTTAATGATTCAGTCAGTCATTGGAATTAGTCAATAAGGAATTGAGCTGCCTCATAAAAGAATAAACTGCCTGTCATTTAAATATTTAGGGCAGTGTATAGTTGACCTTTATCAGAGATATTATAGATATGATTTCTATATTGGACTGGGAAGACAGACTCTTTAGGGTCTGTGATGGGACTCTTTAGTTTTAAATTAGGAATTATTGAATCATCAGTCTCTGTGACTCAAATTTATATTCTTACTGCTAAACCTAGCATGATTCTCAGATCTAGAATTCTTCCCTGCTTGAATTTATAAATTTATTCCTTTTGAAAGATGTTAAATTCAAATTTGAATAAATAAACAACTGTCTGTTGGAAAATATATGATCTTATAATCTGTCATATTAATTGACTAATGAATGGTACATAAATATGACAAAGAACTTGTTTATGATAGAATATAAAATTAACTTAAGTTGTTTTCATTCATAGTTGGTTTAGTAGGTAATCCTTAACATTTTTTTACAGTAAACCATATAACTTTAAATGATTAAAAAGAGAATTCTTATGAAGTTGTGAAATGGCCTCTCTATTAATCCCTCAGAGAAGCTAAAAAAGTGTTATGCCCTAGCTCTATAGCTTTTTTGACAAAGGACCTTATTATGGACATTGTTTTTGAGTGAAGTTGGAAGAACTAAGGAAAAGTAGTGGGAGGAAAAAGGAGAATGAGAAGAGATGGAACCTCATCTCATGGTTGAAGAGATATGAGTATTTTAAAGCCTGAAAGCCAATAATATTCTGATGTTGTTTACTGGAATCTAGAGACTGAAGGTATCACGAGATAGAGATGTCTCTGACCAAAGACCAAGGAATTCTAAAACTAAATGGAGTTTTCTGAATCATTTAGATCCTTTCCCCTCTAGATAGCTTCAAATCCTTCTGTACCAATAAGCCTCTTAAGCCTTTGTAAATACCTTCGGAGAGGCAGTGTTCTTATCAGCAGAAAATATTTCTTCTGGAAGGTAGCATAGGGTGGTGGCTAGAGCTCTGGACTTGGGAAACAGGAATCCCCAAAACATTTACCAGCTGTATGATAACTGGATAAAAATCATTTAATTTCTCTTGGCTTTAATTCCTCATCTGTAAAATATGGAGGTTGGATTGAGTCTACAAGCAATTAGTAAATACCTACTATGGGCAGGCACTTGACTAAGCTATAAGAAAGGCAAAAAATAGTCCCCTTCCTTAGGGAGCTCACAGTCTAAGGGGAAAACAATATGAAATAATTGTGTACCCAAAATATGTGTAGGGTAAGAGAAAAGGCACTAGCATTAAGAGGTAATCATCAAAGACTTCTTGTAGAAGGTGGGATTTTAGCTAATACTTGAAGGAAGCCAGAAAATGGAGATTAGGAGGGAGAAAATTCCAAGCATAGGACATAGCTGGTGAAAATGAATGAAACTGGGAAGTGGTGTGTTACAAAACATCAAAGAAATCAATATCACTGGGACGCAGAGTACCGTAAAGTCCTTCTCTAACTGTATGGTCATCCAAATCCTTCCTTCAGGACATTTGGCCTATCTTTGCCTTTCCACCATTACCAGAGATGGGTTATAACCTTAACTGTCAATCTGGTTGGGTCAAACATTCCACTGGTGAAAAGCAAAACAATCCTTCATGCAGGTGAAGGGGTTACGTTAAGTACATTAAGAGTTGACCATACAACCTGCCATCTGGGGGAAGGGGTGAGGGGAAGGAGGGAAAAAGTTGGAACAAAAAGATTTGCAACTGTCAATGCTGAAAAATTACCCATGCATATATCTTGTAAATTTAAAAAAAAAAAAGAGTTGACCATATTTTTTAATAGTCATCTTCAAGCTTCTGAATAATGTAGGTCACTGATGCTAACTAACTATTCCTTCATTTAGGAATTTAGGACACAAGGATCATTAACTTTTGTTTCTAAAATATCTACCAACATTACTTTTTTATTCTCATTATCCAGTCTCTAGAGTGGACTCTGGGAGATCTGAAGGCTGATCTGGCTCCTGTTAACAAATTTGACTTTGTGGCACCTATAGATGGGGTGTTAAAGGTCACTAAATTTTGAGTCAGTAGAACTGGATTCATATCTTATTGTGACTTCAAGTGTGACTCTGGGCAGGTCACATCTCTAATGTTGGGGTGGGATAAATGATATCCTTTGGCCAAGGCAATGATTCTTACTTTAAGTCAGTCCTAAGCATAGGCCCCAACAGATGGCACAAGGGAAAGAACACAAGGTTTGAAGTTAGCAGAACTAGGCTGGATTCCAACTCTGCTGTGTGACCTTGGACAAGCTTGATCACTTCTTTGCCTCAGTTTCCTAATCTGTAAAGTGAGGAGACTACCCTAGATGATTTCTGCAGACTTTTCTAACTCTAAAGCAATGCTCCTTTAAATCCTTTGATCCCTGGGAAAAGCGTTTTCAGATTTCCTATTGTTGCAGATGAAGTTTGTTGATACTCCAAAGGTTTAGTGCAGAGCTGCCTAGAAGTTTTTTTTTTTCCATGCCTAGATGTCATGTTAATAGGTTATTTCATATGCTTGAGATAAAGTCCTTAGGCAGTCTCTGACTTTCAAAAATACAAGATATGTATAATATATGTACAGAATATATTTTATAGGTATATGTACAAATGGCATACCTTCTAAATTATAATTTCAGTTCTTTGCTGATAAAAGAAATTCCATTTTTCAAAAGCAAAAGTACCCATTTAGACTTAATTGGATGATTTATTTTAAGATAGCCACTTTTTCTTTTTTCTTTCCCAAAGAAAAATTTTTTTAAAATTTTAAGTTCCTACTATAATTTCAATTTTGATCAGCTTACAATCAAGTAAACTTGAATGATAAAATTAATAGTGCTATTACATTTATAGTGATCAAGTTTATAAAAGGAAAAATATAAAATCAAATACCTATAATGATTCATAACTTGTGACTCCTTGGTTCTAGTAAATCCTTGTTTTCTTTAAAATATTAATCAAATGCCACCTTCTACATAAAACCTTTACTTTTCCTAGCCACTGGTGCTCTTCCACCAAATACTTACCTTGTATTTCTTTTGGATTTATTGTGTATATATTCTCAAATATATGTATATACATATATATGTGTGTGTGTGTGTGTGTGTGTGTCCATAATATTAACACAATGTCTAGTAAAGACTTATTAGTTGATTGGTTGCTGTGATACGATGGTTATTTCTAAATATTTTCAAAGATAATATTTTTTGTATATATGTAGAGATTCTTCAAGGCTTTGTTGTGTTCCTTCTTTCTTTATACTCTTTTTGGAGATATCTTCAGCTTCTATGGGTTTAAGAATAAACTTTGCAGATGGCTCCTAAATTTATATATCTAGCCCTTATCCTTTTGAACTCCATTCAAAAATTGGCCATCTGCTGGATATCTTCTCTTGGATGTCTGTCAGCACCTCAAACTTAAAATATCCCCTAAAGAATTCATTTTGTAGATTATTTCCATGGTTACCATGGGAAGTCATTTCTGGCTTAGTGAAGAAAATGTCATCAGATTCTGGACATGCCAAGAATATTATTTATGTTGATGCAACCTTTTTGGCTCTTGTCACACTTTGCATATTCTGAGGGATTTGCTGGAAATGCTCTGTTCTCACAGATCCTTGGATCCTTGAGGCAGCTCATGTGTCTGTAGATGGGTTCCTTCTGGTTTAAGGAATGTCTTGAGCTCGCTTCTGAGCCACTGTATAATCATATAGTCTTAGGCAAAAGAATTAGGTCATAGGATTACTTTGTTAGGAAAGTTCATACAAGAACACATTAGCTGGAAGGAAACACAAATCAGTTAACCCTATTTTTAAACTTGCCTTTGAGAGGACAGATTCAGGCTTTGATCTGTTAGCTGGCAACATGTCTGAGAAAGAACAGGTCTCTGCCTAGTTAATAAGATATGTAGGCATTGGAAACCCCAAGTAGAAATCTTTTCTCTTGGGACCAAAACAGTTTTGGGGAAAGATGACAATGCTGAGAATAGCCTAGTATGGTGTCGTCATGGTGTGAGATAGGATGGGAGGAGAGGTGGGTCAGAGCTGCAGCCCCAAGGAGCTTGTTGGGTGGAAAAGGGAGGCCATCAGAGAGGACTACCACAATAATGGAACCTTGGGAATGGTGGTCTGGAGCATGGGGTCATGGGCTACAGGCCCAGAGAGAACCAAAAGGCAGAGTCTGGCCATTCTTTGGGGGGAAAGTACAACATCACTTGATTGCACTCACACTGTGTTCTGTTGGGCATTTTAGTACGTGTATTTCATTAAGGAGTCATTGGTATTTCTTTTATCAGAATTTTTGAGATTCTCAGGACAGGAGCAGAACACTTAATAATTGGGAAACCGTTAGGGGGACAGATAAAAGAGCATCTGAGGCTTGTCTAAATTCTGCATGTTTGTACTTATTCCATATACATGTTATCTAGTTGTGCAAGTATGCTATCTTGGTTTACACAATGTTTTAGTCTTTGCCTGGAATCGTAATCTAATTTCTTCATGCAGAAAGCTCATGAACAAGTCAACTAAGTCAACTCAGGAGCTGACTGTTGTAACAGGGCTTTCTTTGCTTTGCATTTACTTAGGAACCAGATCCCTATTTACTATTCTGGAATATTCTGTCACTTCATGACTCTTCAGACAAAACTGGACAAACAGGCCATAGTAAATGACTTTCAGTTACCCTTTTTATATGCACAAATGACAAGAGTGATTATAAGGCTATCCCTCTTAGTCGAAAGTATTTTTCCTGCTCTTCAGAATGCCAACATTGTAGACCCTACTGTGCATGTTAGGAATGCAAGTAGTGAAGTTAATAAACACCCAAGGTGTTTTCCTTATTTATCAGGCATAAATACAAGACTTAATGAAATACTCTGACATATAAAGCTTCTTGAATTAATGGAATATTCTGATTTCTCAATTAGTCATAACTTCCTTAGACTCTTGTTAATCTGTTTTTCCAGCCAGATTGGCAGTAGTTGCCCCTGTAATCCTTTTCCCATTGCGGCTTTTGGTGTTTAGATATCATAGAGTATGGAACTTATTGATTGAACAGAACAGGATCCTTTGTTAGTCTTTTACCGGGCTAAGCCCAGTTAGCTTGTTACATCTTGACCCTCTCTTTAGCCTTCCTCTTCAACCACATCTCCCTCTTCCACGAATGCTGGCTCTTTCAGCCTTGGATAATCTCATTTGGACTCTGATTCACCACCACATTATCCCAAGAACCCATCTTGTGTGGAAACTGTGGGTGCCCTCTGCTTTTCTCCCAGAACCTGTTCCGTTTGTGTGGTCCTACTGCGGGCTATAAAAGCAATCTAGCCCAGGCCTCCTCAAGATCCTACTTGTTGCTGCTTTTGGCCTTGAGCCACGTAGCGTCTCTGAGAGCCAATGCGGCATTCCCACTGGGCTCCCCCACCTTTCTGATGGCCCTTGCCCACTCCCGGGGCTGCTTTGGCCCTCCTGCCAAGTGCCCTCTGGCTGTGTCAGCTCTGCTGCTGACCCTCCCTCCTTCCCCTCATTCACCCCCCATGAAGCCAGCTTACTGCGGTTAGTCACAGCCTTGGCTTTTCTCCCCCACCCGCTCTCCCAGACTGAAGGTGAGTGTGTACATGGGTCTGAGAAAGTATGTGTGTGACTGTTTGGGGCCGTGGTGGGGATGAATCAGGCCCCAGTGGTGAAGAAATTGCTGGAAGCAGTCATCACGGCCGTCTTCCTGGCATCTTTCCTTGCTCCAGGCCTCCTCGCTTAATCTCGTCCCTCTCACCTTGATAAAACTTTGGAGTGCCTATTTTTTGTGGTTCCCACAACCCCCAGCGCCCTTCCCACAGAATCCTTGACCACTCAGACAGTGAGTGGTCCTTCCCAGCCCTGTTCCTGGCCTCCTTTAGAATCTCTCCAAGGTCCTGTAGGCATCCCAGAGTCAAGCTCAGTAATACATATTGTGAAATTAGGAGCACCAAGAGGAAGAGACAGGATCTCCTAGCATCACTAAAAAGAGGCTACACCGAGAATTCCTGTTCTTTCAGCAAGATGGGCTCGGCTTGGCTCCCTAGGTCTGAAATTGGTCTCCAGTGTTGCTTTGTCACTTTGCTGGTACTGCATACACAAGGCAGTGCTGAATGACAGCAATTCACTAGGGCCTCTTGTTTCCCTTGGTGTTCAATAGTACAACTGCTCATAGACTTCTTTCCCTTGTAGGAATTGACAGCAGATATAATGAAGGCTGCAAGGAGCTGGCAAATTACCTTCTCTTTGGTTTGTACAACCAAAGTATCAGTGACACTGAGAGATCGGGGTTTTCTGAAGAAGCCCTAGACGGTAAGTCTGTGATAATTTCATTTTTGAAGAAAAAGAAGTTTTTATTTATTTATTTATTTGTTTTGCTGAGGCAGTTGAAGTTAAGTGACTTGCCCAGGGTCACACAGCCAGGATGTGTTAAGTCTCTGAGGTCATATTTGAACTCAGGGCCTCCTAACTTCAGGCCTGGTGCTCTATCCACTACACTACCTAGCTGCCCTGAGAAGTTATTTCTATAAAACTTATTATTTTCATTATCTCTTTTTTAGACCATTAAAAACACAATTCTAAATCACAGACTCTGCCTTTTTTTTTTTAATTAGTGGTAGTCATGTTTCTATTTGTTGCTGATGCTGCAAGCATCATTCTCCACTTTCTGTCCCCTGTCCACTCATTGGATAGTCCTGAGGATGGCCACAACCTACCTCTTGGGGAATAAAGAAACTTGAGTGGAAAGAGTAAACATCAATTAGTGGTTCCAAATCCCCTTAATCAGGTCCTGGCTTCTTTTTAATTATGAACCACTTCTGCACTCCTGTGGGTGTTTACCTCCTACCAGTGGAGGCAATGAGACCTGCTGGGAGAGAATCTTCTCTCGGGCTGTCTTGAGAGTCTTGTGTGATGGCTGCTTTCCTGTGCAAACTTGTCTTCCCACTTGTGCTTAGAAGATAACCCTCTCCTTATGGGAAGGACTTGACCTTGAACCTCAGCGTAGGGGTAAAGTTTCCCTCTGACGGCAGCGCCTCTGGAGATGGTTTTCTGTACCACTTTTGTTAGGGAACATGCAATGCAGGGCAATATCGGCTTTCTCCTTTCCTGCCTGACCTCTCTTCAGTGTCCTGTGTTTGTGGTGCTTCAGGCTGTTACCTGGGGACGATTTCTTTGCCAGATGGAGCAGGAGCCGCAGGGAAAGGCAGATAAACACAGAGCAAGAGGGCTGTTGGGGCTTTGGTCACTTTGGGGAAGTGAAATGAAAGGAAACATCTGACATGGAAATAGAGTTGATGCTTAGTCTGGGGATGAGGCATCTCCTGAAGGGTCAAAGTTCTCCACAGATATTCTCTAGCTTCATTTCACAGTTCCTTTGAATGAGTAAGTAAGAAAACATAAAAAGGAGAACAATGAAATTTCATCAGTTTCATTTTTAAAAAAATCTAAAACAGAATCCTGTTTTAAATCCCCAATTCTAATTTTAATTTTAAAAAATCCTTCTCCTATGATCTGCACTTGTCTAAAGGATGATTGGACAAGTCATTTTTGTTTGAGCTCCTATAGAAAATTCATTAAATATGTAAGTGCCTCTCTAGACAAGCCACATTTTAAAAAAATAATTGAAACCAATATAATATTTTATCTTTATTGACAGCTCATTCCCAGGCTACTCTGGACAAACTGAGGCTTGCTCTGATTAGTTTCACTTGGTTTAAATTTCTGAAGCTATAGGGCTACTGCTGTAGAAAATCCTTGGGATATATAATAGGTGATTTAGAATAATTTAAGTAAATGGGATCTTTTTAATCCAAGCACAGTCCAAGATTTTGTATTGTTTATTCTCTTTAAATTGCTAAACTGCCTTTCCACCTAGTCTGATCATTGCTCCTAACATTACATTCAACCAACTCCCACCTGCAGTCCTGCTACAGACATTAGAAGTGCACCCTTTCCCTCCTCCCAGAGCCTCCATATGACTCTTAACATACATTCCAGGGAAGCTTTCTGGCTTTTTTTCTTTCTGAATGAAATACAGCCCTACCTGATCTTTTTGTTCCAAAGGGCTCAAGCTAAACCAGCACACCTTAGGAAGCAGAAGGCATTGACTGAACTAAATCATTCCTCAGACCTGTCAAAATAATCAACTTTCAGAAATTAGCTCAGATTCCGCAGTATAAAGCAACCTCTTCCCCAGCTCCATTATATGTATGTATTATTATTTATAGCTTTCTCCTTTTGTATAAATTCCGGTTCCCTCACTAGGCCATAATTCCCATGGGAAGAAGGATCCTTTGCCCAGTGATGCTAAGTGCAGGATCTTGCAAACAAAAGAGTGCTCAAGTATTTGTTGGGTTAAACCAAATTACAGAATAAAACTTACTTTTGCTACTATAGCAACCATTAGCTACTTCAGAAGAAGATCCTTGCTAATGAATACAATATCCAAGAGTACAAGGTACCTATTAACCAGGTTGGAAGCTGCAGCTTTTTTTAAATTACCTTTAAGGAATTTGCTCTTGATTTCTCTCAAGAGGCTTTATTATTTTTTATAGTGTTGCAGTCTTTCTCCTTTAGGCCAGCTCAATTCTACAGGTATTGTGAGAGACACACATTTAGAAAATGGGTCGCCTTAGTTTTTGTGGAGCTTGTGGAGACATCAACATAGAATTATAATACACAGTGTCATGAACTTTAACTTTATAGCATTGGAGTGGCCCAAAACAAAGTTCTAAGTGAGATCCGAAGAGGAGGGTAGTTCCTGGCAGAGGGTAAGAGGAAGGTTCCTGAAGGAGATTTTATATGAAATGGGCTGTGGAAAATGGATGGGAATTTAGTAGAAGGAGAGAGAAGGAATGAGTATTCTAGGAATGGAGAACAGTATCAACAGCTAGGAGGCAAAGTGAATAGAGGTGGGCCTGGAGTCAGGAAGACTCATTCCTCTTCCTGAGTTAAAGTTTGATCTCAGACACTTGCTAGCTATATGATACTGGACAAGTCATTTCACCCTGTTTGCCTCAGTTTCCTCATCTGTAAAATGAGCTGGAGAAGAAAATAGCCAACCACACCAGTGTCTTTGAGAAGAAAACCCCAAATGGGGTCAAAGAGAATTGGACAAGACTGAAAAAAATTGAACTCGATAAGCAAAAGCTTGGAGATTTGGAAAGTACAGGAATTTAGAGGGACAAAAAGTAGGTCAGTCTGATTAAAACACAGAATTCTTGAGATGAAATATGATGACAGTATGAAGAGTGGATTAGAGGGAAGAGAAATAAAAAGATAAGGGCCTTTTATTCTCTTGTGTTTTCTAGGCTTAGGGCTGCTAGGTGTAGTAGTAGATAGGCCTGGAGTCAGGAAGACTCTTAATTCATCTTCCTGAGATCATATCTGGCCTCAGATATTCCTTACTTGCTGTTTCCCTAGGTAAATGACTTAGTCTTGTTTGCCTTAGTTTCCTCATTTGACAGAGAGACAAATACAAGCGAAAATGACTGAACAGCAATGATGACAAAATATTCTTGATGATAGCAGAGACCTATATTGGGATAATAAGAGTTGAGAAGAGGGAAATGATTCCAAGAAACGTAGAAGTTGAATAGGCAGGCATAGTTAGAATGTTGTAACTTGACACAAGGGAGAAAGAAGACTTAAAGATAATGCTTGTGTTTTAAAATCAGGAGACTGAGGGAATGTCATTAACAGGGATCATGAAGTTAGAAGGGAGGAGAATCATGTTAGGGAAGATGAAAAAAATTTTGGATATGTTGCCTTTGAGGTCTCAGAGAGCCAAATAAGTGGGAATGTCTTTTAGGCAATTAGAGGAATGTGTTTGGAACTATTTGTCTTTTCCATAGTTTATTCTTTTTCCAATTACATGCAAAAATTTTAACCTTTTTTTTTAAAATTTTGAGTTCCAAATTCTCTCTCTTCCTGCCACCTATCTTCCTTCCTTGAGAAGCAGTCGATTTGATATAGATAATATGTGTACATTTGTATCTGGAACTCTTAAGGAAGATCAGGGCTGAAAGGAACATCTATAGAGAGGTGATTATTAAAGTCATGGAAATGAAGGCGAGAAGGGAGAGGAGAGGCTAAGGATGGATAGACCTTTAGACAATAGCTACCTTAAGGGTTTGGAAGAAAGATAAGGCATCAAAAGAGAAAGAGAAGTAGACTTTAAAGTGGAACCTGGGATGGGAATTGTTAGTCCTTGAAGGAACTGTCCTGAGAGGGATATTCGGCTACTGCTTATAGGCCTTCCTTTTAGAGATGTTTTCTTAAGCCTCCCTTCCATAAACAGAAAGTCTTATTTATTTACTGTTTGAGGTTATATATAGAGAGAGCATTTTGTTTCCATCCTTTCAGTTGGTCCTTCAATTCGTTAGACTGAACTGACTTGGATATTTGTAGGCCATGGTGTATGGTGAGTTTCATAAATTGGAATCAGAAGACCTGAGTTCAAATGTTGACTCTGATATTGACTAGCCTTGTGACCTTGGTCAAATGACCTAACCTGTCTAAGCCACAGCTTCCTCTTCTGAAAAAGAGGTATGATGCTGCATGATGCTGCCTGCCTCCGCGTGGGAGCCTAGAGTTAGAGCCTGGAGAGGCCTTGGAGGAGAGCTGGTCCAATCTTTCCATTTACAGGTGATGACTCGGGCTCAGAGAGGTCAAGTGACTTGCACTCAAATTAGATAATATATATAAAACATTTTATAAGCCTTAAAGTTCTATATAAATGATATGCTATTAGTAATTCATTCCTTGTACATGTTTAGACAAGGAGAGTATAGTGCCTTTGAAGTCACAAAGAAAAAATATCCAGAAAAGGTGGGGAGGGTTGTTCTGTACTATTAGATATTACAGAGGGGTTAAAAGCTGACCCTTCTTCTCCGCCTCCTCCCTACAAAGGCATCTTAATTGGCAGGATCCAGGTGACCTTTGAGAGAACAAATTTCATGAGAATGATGGGAGCGTAATCTAGATTGTAAGGGGCTGAGGGTTAAACTCTTAAGGGTAGTGGAATTCTTGTGAATTTGAAGTTTGTCAGTGTCTTTAAAAAGTCTCTTTATTTCCCTTTTACATAAATAAAATCATTAGAGCTAGAAAATGCAAGCAAAATGCTCTTAAGTTTGGAGGCAGTGGTAGAGATAGCTTTCTATCCAGGACATCTCAATTGCTCAGAGCAGATTGAGAGGGTACCTTTCCCTATTCCCCTTTTCTTCCCTCCGTATTAAATCCTGATGATAAAATATTAGACTGTGGAAAAATTCTTTGCTTAAGATATTTCTGTTAAAAGTTTGGTACCTCAGGTCTTGAGGGAAAAGATACAAAATTTTTAATACTGGTCTAAAGATATGAATAGTTTCTTAAAGGGGAGAGGTTACTTAATAGTCATTTGTTTAAGTATTTAAAATTATTAATAATTATTGAATTAATGATAATTCAAAACAACTCTTTAAGTTTTTACTTCATAGCCATTACATTGGAAAAGATAGTAAAAGATGAAAAAATTCAGTATTGGTGACAATGTAGAAAGATAGTTGAATAGATTTACTGCTGATAGAGGTGTTAGTTCAACTATTTGTTGAATGATTTAAAATTATTCGAGAGAAGTTACAAAATTGTTTCTTCCCATTAACCAAATGGGTTGACCTCACAGTTATTGATGATAAAAAAAAAACCTTAACTATGTGAAAATATTTATAGTAGCATTATTTATAATGTTAAAAAAAAAACTGGAAATAAATCTTGTCACCAAGGATTGGGGAATGGCTGAGCAAACTATTAGTGTAGCAGTAGATGAAATAATAGAATATAAAGAATGTAAAGACATGTGGAAAGACCTGTATAAAGTGATGCGGATTGGACAAAACAGTCAAAATAGCAGTATGCAGTTACTGCAACTATATAAATGAAGGTAAATTTAAATGTCAGCAATACCCAGATTAAAAAATTGGCCCCTACTGGTACTCATTTATAAAGCATACTTTCTTTTACTTCCTAAATTTCTCTTTTATTGTCATTTGATTTTACTTTATTTCCTGTTTATTGACACATCTAAATTATGCATTGTATTTTCCCCATAATCTTATCTTGTCTCTCCCTTTGATGATTATTTTCCAGAGAATTTATAAAAATAAACTTTTAGATGTCTCCAGGGCATTTAAAATTTTTTCCACTCACAATCCCTTTTCCAGACTACTTTTTACAGGACCCCAGGTATATAGGTATATAAAATAGTTATGCAAATCATCCATTTACTGATAATAACAAATCATAAGTTTGTGACCTCCACATTCAGTTATGAGACTCCATGTAGGGTTACGATCCACACCTAAAAGGCTGGGGCTTAGACCAGGCTCTAAAACTTCAAGGAATGAAGCAGCTACATATAAAGAAAAGATTGTCTCTGAGAGAAAGAAAGAAAAACAAAAACTGACTCCATTGATATCAAAGAAAAATATATTAACATGAGTGATATGGTTTTTCCTAAAGGCTCAATTGCCCCTTGGAGCCCTGGGTGGGCTGCTCAGGAACAGTCTAACTGTTGAGGAATGGGAGACAGCAGCACAGAAATAACTTTCACCGGTCCTTTTAATAAATGGAAAACTACTATAGCATAATGTTACATATTAGATACTGGTCACAATCTTCCTTTTTGCCATTTTGCTTGTTTTTTGGGGAGGTGTACATTTTGGGGAACTGAATTGTGAAGCTGATGAATAGTTTTTATGCCAGAACAAATTGTAGCGATAAAGATGATTCCCTTACTTTTCTGTTGTTTTGGTACTATAATAATTGCTTTGATCAATTGATTCCAACCAATCATGATTATTCTTCTGAAGTCCAAAGAAATGCCAAGATTCCATTTATAGAAAATTATTTTTATCCATAAAAACTTTGCTTCCTTCCTCCTAGCTTTTCCTGCTTTCAGAGCCAAGCTATAAACCTTCCCAAAGCTGTCAAGAGTTTGGGCCTGACTGCTCCAGTTTGCTGCTCTGTACCAGAGCAGCCAACTACCTAACCTGTAGGACAATTTCTCAGTGGGCACAAAAACAATAGCAAATGACGTCTCCTGTCTTGGAGCTGTTTTCCTAGGATTGCCATATTTTTTTTTCCCCCCATCAACTGCTTTGTTTTCCTTCTTGAAATTAAACCTATGCTTGGGCCCTTAGCAGTCAGATTGCAGGCTTGGTTCTAGACAGGACAAATGACAACAGAAAACTAAGCTATATTTTTCAGTTCAATAAACATTTATTATGCATTTATTTACTATACGTGAAGCCTTGTGCTTCATTCTCAGAATACAGAGCTCAAAAGAACATAGACTCTGTTCTTAAGGTTAACATTTCATAGAGAAAGGACACATACAAACAGCTATAATTAGAGAAAGGGTGAAAGGGACAAGAGAACCAGTCTTGTCATATTCATTATGTCTTCTGGGGCTGTAAATCATCACTCCGTTCCATTCACGTACCACAGTCTGTTCGGCTATTCTGTAGTCACTGGGCATCTACTGTCTTTATACATCCCTTTTTACCACAAAGAGTGCTGCTGTGAATATTTTAGGGTGTATGGTGTCTTATCTTGGGAGTAATTTGCAGAGATTACAGGTCTGATCTTGCCACTCCTCTGCTCAGTTATTACCTCCGAGGTCAGGTATATAAGGACTGTTTGATGTTGAAAACTCTTCCCAAGCTGGGCTCTTCCTGCCTATCCAGGCTTCCTACTCTACTTCCCTCCACAAACTTTCTGACCAGTTACATTGGCCCACTGGCCATTCTTCATCCATTTCCCGACTCCATGCCTTTTACACTGGCTGTGCGCCATTCCTGGAACTGGTGGCTCCCTCTCTCCCACCTTGTAGTGAGTTACCTTCATTCCTTTCGTTCTTGGTTCAAAGACCGCTTTCTACAGGACCGCTCCTGACCTCTCACTGCTGGTACCTTTCCTCTATGGTTACCTTCCATCTGCATGGACATAGATCTTTACATCCTCTGACGAAATGAGCTCCTTGAGGTCAGGAAGTGTGCTTTTGCCTCTCTTTGTATTCTTAGGGCTTAGCACAGTGCCTTACACATAGTAAGTGTGATAAATGCTAATTGACTCATTGACAATACCAGATTGTTTTCCAGAATAGCATTAGTGTACCTATCTTCCCTTAATCCTTCCAAATATTAACTTTTTATATTTTTTAAATCACTTTTCGTGAATTTTTGTTTTTGAGTTGAAATCTCAGAGTTTTTTAAAGCAGCATTTCTCTTACTATCTGTGATTTGGATACTTTTTTAATTATTCAAAAGGTTGTTGATCATTTGTATTTATTCATCTGTATATTCTTTAACTATTGAGATTCTAGTCTTATATCAATCACACCAATTCCATCTGTACTTTAGATACCAGACTTTCATCAGAGATAACTGATGCAAAAGTTTTCTCCCACTTGACCAGTTTTTTTTATCCTGTATTGATGGACAAGACATTTTTCAATTGCAATGCTTAAAGAACATAACAATGATTTTCTTAAGAAAAGAGTATTTTTTTTTGAGTCACAATATAACTTTCAAATATGGTACAATCTCAGACACTGATGCCAGAAGTGGGGGGAAATGGGGTCAGAAGGCCTAGGTTCAGGACTCGACTTTGTTACCTACTTTTTATAACCCCAGGTAAATGATTTAATCTCTCTGAGCCTCAGTTTGTTCTCCACAAAATGGGAATAATAAAACATATAATATACCTCTTGGAGAGTTATTATGAAGAAAGAGTTTGGTTAACTGTAAAATATAACAGAAATGTAGTATCATTAATAAGAGGGTTCATTCAACTTTTCAGATTTTATAGCTTGTTTAATAAATAAGTTTATTCTTTGTTCATAATACCTCTGAAGGGAAAAACTGTTCATGTTTCTATTCTTTTTTTACAGATGTAATTATATTGATCAAATCTGACAGTGTTCATCTATACTGCAATCCTGTGAATTACCGTTATCTCTTGTCCTATGTAGCACATTGGAAAAACTTACATATCTACTGCATGACTGAAAATGAGGTGAGGAAATGATGGAATTGTACCCCGAGAGCATCCTTCCTGTGAAGAGGTACTGACTTAAGAAACAAGGCTGCAGAGGTGGTTTAAATCAGGAGAAATAATTATAATAATAATGGATATTTATCTAGTGCTTTAAGATTTACAAAGCACTTTACATTCATTATCTTAAGTCTTGTTTTCTTTTGTATGAAGTCTCTTATGAATGGTAAGAACTGTTTTAGGAAGCAAATTGTGTGCCCTACCCTGGGCAGCAGATACTGGAGAAGGAGGGCATAGAAAAAATGGAACCTATATCCTCTCTCTACTTATCTGCACAGCCAACTCATTTACTTATTCTCCCTCCTTGCCTTCAGGAGGTTACATAATAGGAAATGGAGGTGGAGATTGATGACTTAGCATGTTCCTGGGAGCAGTACAAGCTCTTCTAAAAGCTAAGTGGTTAGCTTGATCTTGTGCTTATCTTTTCAAATTTTTGGTGGGAAACTTCAGATGCAGTTCCAAAGGTACTTTACAAATGGTTTTTTTATGGCAACAGTGTTTATATTGGAGTGAAAATTACTGAAGGAAACATTCCTCAGCATTTTGCTTTTAAAATCTTTGCCCAGTAGAAATGTGCCCCATAATAGCTACAATAGCTAGCTAAATCTTGGTTTGGCCTGTCATTTTCAGACTTAGTAATTAAGAGAGAAAGGGTTATTTTTCTTCCTCTGAGGAAAAGAACAAAAGAATAACCTCTTTTCTAGACAAAAAATACAGCCGCTGCAAAATCATAAGTTTTTCATTCACATATGTTTTGATGAGACATAAAAGTTTTAATATTATTCAAGAAGCAATTATCTTAGGTTTTAGAACAGGAGTTCTTAATTGTTTTCATATGATGAGCTTTTTGGTACTATAAGCCCCATCTTAGAATAATAGTTTTAAATGTATGAAATATGTAGGATTGCAAAGGAAACCAATTATATTGGAATATGTGAATCAATTTTTTTTTTTAAAGTTCATGGAGTCCAGGTTAAGAACTCCTGTCCTAGAGCATAATTGATACTTTTTTCAGAATAGGAGCTCTTTTTGCTCAGAGCTCTAGATCTCAACAGCCAATCCAAATCCCAACTATGAGTAGGGCAGGTGCAAATTTATTTTACCTCAAGCTTTTGTACAAACAATTGTTGATCATTTATTAATCATCTACCATGTTTAAGGCTCTCTATCTGTATACAGAAACATTGTCCTGGGCACTCAAGGAATTTTCAGTACAGTAAAGGAGATAAAGCATGTACAGGAATATCACACCCTGCCTTGCATTATAATTGAATTCATAATTTTACAAAATGGAAGAGAGTTCAGAGGAGGGAAAGATTTCTTCTAGCTGGAAATGAAAGACAGCTTGAATAGTTTGGAAAGAATGGGATTTAGGTTTTTTTCCTAAGTAGTTACTTAAATGTTTTTCTTCTTAAATACATTTACTTACATATACTCTGGTATGAATTTGGGGTTGCTATTGAAGGGTTAAGAATTTGTAGCTTTATGAAAAGGTTGGACTATGATCTTTAATATCTCTTCTACTTTCCTATCTATTGTCCTGTAACTCTCAAATCTTAATTTTCTTTTTAAAAGAAAATCTAGTTAACAATGAGAATTTATCAAGTATATCTGTTTATCCTAATGTGATCTATACTACTAGATTAATTTTGTTCACTGTTTTTCTCTTGATTCTTGCTTGATACTTCTTTGGAAGAGTTTATATAATTATGTGATTCTCTTTTTGCCCCAACCTATTCACAGTGATGATACCTTTCTAGACCTGATTCTAGCAGACTCAGCTAAGAAAAAAAAGCAGAACTCAGATTGAAGGGTTCCAAATACCACTTAGATGTCATAGACTGGTTTTTAGTAGAACTCCACTGTCCTTACATTTGAGAAATGAGAAGGCAAGCAGAATCTGTTTCTGCTTCTGAAACAGGACTTGTTATTGGCTGAATTTTTGGCTTGCTGCTGCTTAAAAGTTCTCTCAGTATGTAGTGATATTGTCAGGTTCATGCTGCCTTTGGAATTCTAGAGGATAGCAGTTATTAAGATTTTTGGCTGATCTGTCCAGGGTGATTAGTAAGGTCAATTCAAAGTGGGTTTTCCCCCCTACCATGGGGACGACCTGGGCATATTTACAGGAAGTAATAAGTATGTAAAAAGAGATTGAAAATCATCAATTGAATGAAGGTGATAGAGCCTTGTTTCTAGAGGAAAGTGGAAGGGAAGGCATCTAGGGCAAGGGCCCTTTTAATACAGGGCAAAGCATCTAGAGCAGAGGCAAGAGGAATTTTTGAACCAGAGCTCTTAATAGTTAGTGATCCTGGCTCCCTCCTCTACTCAGCAGGGGAGAGGCTCTCTCCTCTGCCAAATGAAATGACTTGGTTTTAATTGTACTGTATTCTACTATGTTTTTTATTAAACCAGCAAAAATTGAGATTGGAGCACTGTGCTCTCTTGACAGCCAACGCTTAAAATGTTTCTTTGTCTGGAATAATGCATGCATTGCTTCTGAAAGGCCCCATTCAGAGGTCCAGGAGCACTGCCTTCCTGACTAAGTGGGCCTGCTGCTAGGAGGCCGTCATGTCCCAGAAGGTGGCCCTACCTCCTCCTCATACCTGGAAGCTATGTAGATGGGCAGTCTTTGTACTTCCACCTCTGGATGTCTTGCTGAGAATCTCCTACTCTGCAAGAATTATTTGGCAAAACTCATTTGTTACTTCTGATGGCGAAGCCGTTTGTGATATAAAATCATGATATAAAATCTGGCAGAGACGATCTAGGGAGTGGATTGTAAAACCAGTTATTTCTGAGAAGTTATTTTTAAAGTCCTACATTAAGATGCAGTGTGGTGCAATGGAAGGAGCTCTGGAATGGGGGTGGGAACCAAACCTTGTCTATCTCTGCTTCTAACTAGAGAGGATCGTGGGTAAGTCATTTCCCCCCCTCTGGTCAGACTGGCTTGTCTTCAGCTCCCCACTAGCTCTCTGATTCACTGGCCTCCTTTTTTCTCTAGTATGAAAATGAAGAAGCAGCTGAGGAATTTAAAATTGCAAGCTTTGTGGATATGGTTCGAGACTGTAGCCGAATAGGCATACCCTACAGTTCTCAAGGTGAGTAACGAGGACAAGTGACACTTGTGGGGGTGACAAGCCGCAGCCTTGTGTCAGCCATACAGAAGGGCGATTGTCACCCTTCGCCAGGCTGTTCCTGGCTTATAATTAGCAGCGATGCATCGGCGACTGCTCCCAGGCAGGTAGAACTGCCTAGTCAGGAATTTGTGCCACAGACACCCTTTTTTTATAGCTTTAAATATGGGCCTTCTTGAGGGAGCTCTTGCTTTTTAGAAACAAGTCATTAGGATAACTGTATGAAAGAGAAGGCTGACTTGGCAGATATGTAAAAAATTATATGTAAAAGAAAAAGGATTGGCTAAGTCCAGCGGTATTTTGTGTTTTCCAAGAAGTTTTTATCTCAGAGCTTCTATGTAAGGAAGGAGGAATTCTTTTGGCTTGGCAGGTTCCCTTTTTTGGGACTGGGGAAGTTGGCTGGCCATGTTTCCTGCGGGATAGAAGCCAAGCTTGAGCCTATTATAATTATATCTACTAAATGATGCAAGATGTCTGCAACAGAACAGTTATTTGGCACTTTTCTCCCTAGGAAAAAAAAACAAATTAGATAAAGTTTATTACAATGAGATATGGATTTGTATGATTTACAGAGAATTTTGGTAACTCTCCCAACTCCAACCACAAACTGTACACCAGGTATTGTTACAAATTGTAGCTATCTCTAGATGATTTGCTTGGATTATGAATATTTAGATTGTTTTTTCTTCATGAGTAATTTGTTCCCTGTTCCAATCTATGATGACTTCGTTGGATTTTCTGGTTTGTGGTGGTGGTATTTTTCCCGAATGAGAACTTTGTGAAAATACAGTAAAAGAACTTCCTATAATTTGAAGGTCAGAGCAGGCCTGATGCCTTCCTTAGAGACTAATAATCATGGTAGGTCAGGTTCAGACTGGTATATCTATTAGATCAGGGCTGATAACAAGCTATATTGTAATAGATTCTCCTGTGTTTACTTCTTCCAGGTCACCTGCAGATATTTGATATGTTTGTGGTGGAGAAGTGGCCAATTGTTCAGGCTTTTGCACTTGAAGGCATTGGTGGGGATGGATTTTTTACCATGAAATATCAGGTATATTTAAAATTATTTTGTCTATGATCAACACATAGCATTTTCTTGGGAGGTCACAAACCACAATGACATTTTAGAGTGGTTAATATCATGTAGGAAGTCAGTAAGGGTACTGAAAGTATGTATTTTAAAGACAGTCCTCAATCTTCCAATACCTAAAATAACAAGATTTTTTCCCTTTATATTTCAGTTCATTCCAACCAAGTGCTTCCTATGTATAAGGCTCTCCCTGTACTGGGGAGACAATAAGACACAAATGCTGCCTTCAGGGAGCTTATGTGGTAATAAATAGGGATGATTCTTGTTTACAAACATTTGTATAGTATCTCCTTTGCTATGAGTGAGGCAGTGTGCTAAGTATTTTACAATCATTGTCTCATTTGGTCCTCATTACAATCCTGAGGATTATTATTACAATCCTGCTGTTATCGTTCCCATTTTACAGATGAGGAAACTGAAGCACACAGGTTAAGTGACATTGCATGGTCCCACAGATAATAAATGTCTGAGGTTGGATTTGATTCAGATCTTCCTATCTCCAGGCCCAGTTCTTTCTGAATTATGGGAGCATCACCTTGTTGCCCCCAGCTAGGATACAAGACTGAGCATGATAAGTACATAGGGGAAGTCGAGGCCAAGTGCAATATGAAATTTCAGTAGGGAAAAATCACTTTCATAGGGAGAATATACTAATATCCTTTTTGGAAGTTGAAGGGTAAATGACTCTCAAAGCTCATATACAGACCAATTTTTGTTACTTTCTGCTTTTTCTTCAGTCCTTTCCCAGCTTTAATTTAATCCTAACACTGTACTATTCAATTTATAGGGTTAAGAACGATTCCCTTTTGCTTCCAGCTAGTGGAAGGATCAGGCTCTACCCAAAGGCAGTTGTCCTGCCTTTCTTTCACTGCTTTTCTTTCATTTTTCTTTCATTGCCTTGAGCCTGCTTGGCTTTTTCAAAAAATGGTTTTCTATTTTTGTTTCCCTTTTTGTTTGTGAACTTTGATAAGCATCAATTTTCCATACGTGAAGAACAAAAAAATTGTATGTAAAACAGTGATTATTATAAATATACTTTTCTGTTATAAACTTAAGAATAATGAACAAATATTTTCAATATATAATATGTGATATATAAAGAGCAAAAGGAAAAATGCATATGAATCTCTTAAAATTTGTTTTTAAAAAACTATATATTAACTTCACTGAGTAGTAACAAAATTGCCTAGTTTTTAATTCCCTTCTGAAATTTTCATTTTCTTCCATGTATTTTTTATTTTTTATTGATGTTCTTTTCTTTTTGCACATTCTATCACTACCCACTTCCTCTCCATTTCCCCAACCCCTCAAACAGGAATTTCTTCTCTTGTAATAAACAAATGTAGTCAAGCAAAACAAATCCACATGTTGGTTGTATCTGAAAATGTTCTCATTCTTCATTTAGTCCATGTCTTCTCTGTCAAGAGGCAAGAAATTCAGGTCATCAGCCTCCCAAAGGCATGATTAGTCAGTCACTGGTTGAGTTGATCAGGGTTCTGAGGTCCTTTTGGATTTATTTTCTTTTCATTATTGTAGTCATCTTGTAAGTTATTCTCCAGATTATTTAATTCTGTATCTGTTCATTCAAGTCTTCCTTAGCTTCTCTGAATATTTGATATTTATTTCTTAGAATAAACCTGAATTTATATTCAGGTAATTTGTTCAGACATTCCCCAGTTGATGGATGTATACTTTATTTTTAGTTCTTTGCTTAAATAGAGTATTGCTACAAATATTTTTGTAATATAGGTCCTTGTATTCCATTTTGCCTATTTGGTTATAGAGTTCCAAGATTGTTCACTTTGCTTGTGATCTCAACTTTGATTGTTTCTTTAAACTAGAATGGATTCCCAAGGAGCTGACACTGGTTCTGACTGTACCTAGGTATAGACTTCTCTTTCAAGATTAGGAACCCTAAACTGGAAACCTATTACAACCTGATTATAATTAGAAATAAATTAATGAGTTCTATTTCAAAAAAAAAGAAAAAATATACATTTTTTTAGCCAGATGTTATTATATATTACCCTCAATAAATGTGTAGTCTCTTTAAAAAAAATCTTTTTTTTCATTACCACACTTCAAGCAAAGACACTAAATTAGCTAGGATTAAAGGAGATAATAGTATAGTGAGACAAGGTAGAACTGATTGGCTGCTACATAGAGACTAAACCTATGAAGTTAACATAATTAGCAAAGTTTTAAAAATGCATTGAACAGACTGACCAGGAAATATTTACTAGGTTCTCTGAATCAAAGGATAGCCAATGGCTTTATCACAAGAGTTTTCGAAAGAACACATTCTACCTAGGTCACACCTCTTCTTTCTGTCAGCTATTACTCTACTATTTTCCAAGTAAAAAGTCACAGAATTCCTGAGTTGGAAGAATTACCATCTAATCCAACCTGTCCCTAAGAAGGAATTCCCAATGAATAAAAAGTTTTGACAAATGATCAGTCATCCATCCTCTTTTGGAAGATTTCCAGTGAGAGGGAACTGATTGCTTCCTAATAAAATCTTGTTTCTGTGATTTGATATGAAGAAAGTATGAATATGGCATAGAATTACATAACTTTTAGCATTAGAATGGACTTCAGTAGCCATCTAGTTGGGGGAGTAAGGGGACACAGTGTCATTGTGAAGACCAAGTCTAAACTTGCTCTTGGAAATTTCTACTATTGGCTCCTGGTTCTACCCTTTGGAGTCAAACAGAATAAGTATATTTGACAAATCTTCAATATGACAACTTCCAAATATTTGGATATATCTAATGGACCCCCTTTTTCTCTCTATCCCAAGTTCTCTATTCTCTAGGCTAAAAATCTCCAGTATTTTCATCTAATCCTTATTTAACATTATTAACCCAAGAGTCTCATCATGGTATCTAATACCATGAGACACATAACCATCTCATGATGAGAATTATTTCTAAACTTCTTCCAAGTTGAGTTGTTTTGTCAGTCTAGAATAATGGTGTTTGTGTAAATAGTACCAGAGAGATACCAGCAGGAGGGCAGTTTTTGGTAAAATCAGAGGAGCGAACTACTTACGAAGTAGTAAGGTGCCCAAAATGCCCTTTCTAGGAGAGCCCATAACATGTAGGGCAGTGGTTCTCAAACTCTTTTTCTCAGTATCTTTACGGTATTAACAACTATTGAGAATATATCCAAAGAGTTTTTGTTTATATGGGTTACATAATAGATATCATAAATAGAAAAAAAAAAACTAATTTTGAACTTGTAGACCTTCTGAAAGGATTTCAGAGACATTCCAGGATTCACTGCATCACACTTTGAAAACCACGGATCTAGGGTATAGAAGCAGAAACAAGCCTTTTGGGGCCAGCACAGCACAGGTTATGGTTCTATACATTTAGAAATGAAACCATGTTTTCCAATCACATACTTCTCTGAAGATAGTAATAGTAATATTACTATAGATTTACCTCCTTAGTGGTTTTTTCCCCTGAAGTGTAAATGAAATAGTATGTGCCTTTGGATTTTCTGAGGATAAAATACAAAATTTCCTTTTGGGATTTTATTAAGTCCTAAATTCTCCCATTCCCACAAAAATGCTTATTCTGCTTTTCTGTGGACCTCCCAATCCACAAGAGATTAAAAGTATACCTGAAGTTTTCCTGCATTGCCTTCAACTACCAATAAGAAATTAAGTAAAAATAAATTAACAAATAATAAAATTTAAAAATAGGTCTCCTTACTTTATTTTCTAGTCATTTTTTTTTCCTATACATATTTTACTTGCCTTCACTTCAATGTCTTGCTCCCAGATTTCCACCACTCCTGGTCTCTGGTGCTGGAAAAATTTGAAATAATCTTTCCACCTTTCTTTACCCTTTGAGAATGATATTTTTCCTTTCTTTGCATTAAGCTCTAATTTTTTTTATTAGAATTTGGCTCTCATCTTCCTATGAAGTAGGATGACTAAAGAATGCCTGCAGAAGAAAGATAATAAAAAAGATGATAAAATAACTGCTTTCCTATGCATACAGCAGAAAATTCTCTACTGAGGCTTACATATAGTGTGGCCTTAGAATTTAGTAGGTCAAGCAATGATGAATAGGGAAAGTCCCAAATTCTTTGAATATTGGTCCAACAACAGCTAAACATTATGCAGTTTCCCAACCAAACTCCCTAATAATTCTATATGTGCCTGTCATCTCGGTCCAGTTAAGCTGTATTCAGAAAAGCTCATTCCCAAAAGTTTGGCCATTTGGGTAATGAATTTTTTCAGTGCCTCAATTCATGAAAAACATGTGACTTGGGGAGAGCTACATATATATGAGTGGAGAGAAGCCCCACACCCAGGGCTCTAATTCCAGAGCCTGGCTTCTGTACTGAAACACAGAACACTTGCATTTGTTTGAGCGGGGAGAATCTCCACTAGGCAAATCCAGTTGGGAAAATTGGAAACCAGCCATTGCCTTAGTCAGATATCTCTTGTTCTTCTAAGAAGTATTTTTTCTCTTAATACATTTTGGTAAATTTCATCTGTAAACCTTAATGTTCCATATAAATCCATTCTTGTCATTGTTGTTTCTCATGGAAACAAATAAACAAGGACCCATTTAACTAAGTATTCATCTGAGGAAGCTAAATTAAAAAAAAAAAAAGCTTCCATTACACGAAACATTTTTGGAAATCATTTTCTGTCCTCATTTATGAACCACATAAGAAAACTAATCTCAAAAACATAGGTGGTTCCCCCCCCCCAAAAAAAAATGGAAGCATTTACCTTATTCTTTGGACTTTACTTACTTTTGAAAATATTGGCTATGCCTAAAAATCAAATCCATGCCCAAAAGACTGATGAAGATGCTCAATAGAATGCATTTTAAAGAATATTTGAGGATCATTAGAATAAACAGTTGGTCTCCCAAGGTGACTTTCCTGAAGCAGAGAAACTTTCTTCAGAGGGGCAATTTGTGATCTGTTTATCAAAATATCAACTATATTTTGGTCCCTATTTTCCATGCTTTTCCTGTGTAGCACCAGGCCTGCAGAGGATGGGAGCCCTCTCTGGGCCCATGGACTTCAGGATCCTCTTGTAGAACAGAAGATGATTTTAAGAGTTCTTACAGTTCTGACTTTCACTGTTTTGGCCTCTATGTTTCAGTTGCAGGATGTAAGTATGGACTTGTGGAAAGCCTACAGCCGGATGGATCCTGTGTCACTGGAGAATTTGCTGTCCCAGGTAATAAAGTTTAATTCTACATGTGTCCTAGACCAGATCCAGTTAATATACTCCAGGGAGACTGGATTTGGAGAAATGAGTGTTTTTTCTTGGCTTTAGTTCAGCAGCAAAATAAGGGGCTCCCTAACTGTCTGTCTGCCTATGGCCGTTAATAATTTCCAGGATCTGGATTTGGTCTCTGACGAGCAGGTCTCTGAAGACCTGTTCAAGGTCAGACAGTTCTACTTTCTTCACTTAGCCTCACCTCATGAAAGCCTTTGTGCATTTATTTGAATTCTTCATATTGCTCATTTCATTTTGTGCTTCTCATATTGCATTATATTCCTCTAGCATAACTTACTCAGCAGTTGTCCAGGCACAAAGCACGTTGTCATTGCTCCCCTGCTACTCTGCTTTTTGGTGCTGATTGCTTCATTGTCAAATGACACTGTTTCATCCACAGCTTCACATCCCTACCTGAGGAAATTTCTTTAGCTACTCATAGAGTATCACCCATGCACTCTGGGCTCCTTCATGTAGTTCTTTATTGCTTTCTTAATTTTAAAAAGGGCATCTCAGGGAATATAAACTGAGAAGATGGATACATTCCATGATATCCCTTTTGATAGCATGAGTTAATGATAATGGTTTCTGAGGGTAACTGTATTTGCCAACTGCTGGATGTCAGGAGACAGGGTTCTTTTGGTGGTTCAAGAATTGTATGACTCTGATTGAGTTACTTTAACTTTCTGTAAAATGGGAAAAATATTAAATATTATTTCTCCCACTTTTTGGCAATTACTATAAAAGCATATTATTTAGAGGTGAAAATGACCTTTGAAACAGGGTCCAGCCCTGTTATAGGAGAAGGGGTTTGCCAAGGGTCCCCCAGGGAGGAGTAGACCTGGAATTCCAGCCAAGGTCCTCTGCCTTTAAAGCCTTTCCCTTTGGGACCTGTATGTGCCAAAATGTTTGTGGCAGCCCTGTTTGTAGTGGCTAGAAGCTGGAAACTGAGTGGCTGCCCATCAGTTGGAGAATGGTTGGGTAAATTGTGGTATATGAATGTTATGGAATATTATTGTTCTGTAAGAAATGGCCAGCAAGATGAATACAGAGAAGCTTGGAGAGAATTACATGAACTGATGCTAAGTGAAATGAGCAGAACCAGGAGATCATTATATACATCAACAACGATACTGTATGAAGATGTATTCTGATGGAAGTGGATTTCTTTGACAAAGAGACCTAATTCAGTTTCAATTGATCAATGATGGACAGAAGCAGCTACACCCAAAGAAAAAACACTGGGAAATGAATGTAAACTGTTTGCATTTTTGTTTTTCTTCCCGGGTTACTTCTACCTTCTGAATCCAATTCTCCCTGTGCAACAAGAAAACTGTTTGGATCTGCACACATACATTGTATCTAGGATATACTAGGACATATTCAACATATATAAGACTGCTTGCCATCTAGGGGAGGGGGTGGAGGGTGGGAGGGAAAAATCGGAACAGAAGTGAGTGCAAGGGATAATATTATAAAAAATTACCCAGGCATGGGTTCTGTCAATAAAAAGTTACTATAATAAATTAAAAAAAAAAAAAAAAAAAGACACATACAGAGTAAAGGTAAAAAAAAAAAAAAAAAAAAAAAAAGCCTTTCCCTTTGATCCCATCCCTGACCCTGAGTGATGGCAGGATGATGATGGAATCCTACATTGCATGTAGGACCTCAGGAGCTCTTTGGAAGGCAAGTGCCAAACACAACCAGCACTGCAGCTGTTCTGTTACCTCATCCTTCTGTGCAGCTCAAAGACCTCAGGTACTAAGCCGAGAAGTGAGTTGCCTGTGGTCATGTTTGTCAGCTATAGAGGAGACTTCAGAGCCCGAGCTCAACCACCCATAATGCCCTAGGACAGAGTTATGTGAATGGAAAGTCGACTAAGAAGCCCATCTGCTTTACATCTATTAGCCTCTTGGTGCTTGAAAGGACCTCAAAGTCTGGGCCAGGGGTAGTAGAGGTGGAAATGGAAGCAAAGTCTCCTACTTGCCCTAGAAAAGAAACAATGGGCTCCTTTCTGTAGAAAGCTTCAGATGAAGAAGCCTCTTCGTTTAGATTGGTGTAAAATGCCAGTTTTGGGGATAAGAACTCACTGTTTGACAAAAATTGCTGGGAAAATTGGAAATCAGTATGGCAGAAACTAGGCATTGACCCACACTTAACACCACCAAGATAAGGTCAAAATGGGTTCATGACCTAGACGTAAAGAATGAGATTATAAGTAAATTAAAAGAATATAAGATAGTTTACCTCTCAGACCTGTGGAAGAGAAAGGAATTTATGACCAAAGTAGAACTAGAGATCATTACTGATCACAAAATAGAAAATTTTGATTATGTCAAATTGAAAAGTTTTTGTACAAACAAAACTAATGCAGACAAGATTAGAAGGGAACCAATAAACTGGGAAAACATTTTTACAGTCAAAGGTTCTGATAAAGGCCTCATTTCCAAAATATATAGAAAACTGACTAATTTATAAGACATCAAGCCATTCTCCAGTTGATAAATGGTCAAAGGATATGAACAGACAATTCTCAGATGAAGAAAATGACTATTTCTAGCCATATGAAAATATGCTCCAAGTCATTATTAATCAGAAAAACGCAAATTAAGACAACTCTGAGATACCACTACACACCTGTCAGACTGGCTAGAAAGATAATGTGCAATTTTGGAGGGGATATGGGAAATTTGGGACACTGATACATTGTTGGTGTAATTGTGAATACATTCAGCCATTCTGGAAAGCAATTTGGAACTATGCTCAAAAAGTTATCAAACTGTGCATACCCTTTGATCCAGCAGTGTTTCTACTGGGCTTATATCCCAAAGAAATCTTAAGGGAAAGGGACCTATATGTGCAAGAATGTGGCAGGTCTCTTTGTAGTGGCCAGAAACTGGAAACAGAGTGGATGCCCATCAGCTGGAGAATGGCTGAATAAATTGTGGTATATGAATATTATAGAATATTATTGTTCAGTAAGAAATGACCAACAGGATAATTTTAGAAAGGTCTAGAGAGACTTCCATGAACTGATGCTGAGTGAAATGAGCAGGACCAGGAGATCATTATATATTTCAACAACAATACTATATGATGATCAATTCTGATGGACTGGGCCATCTTCAACAATGAAATGAACCAAATCAGTTCTAATAGAGCGTAATGAACTGAACCAGCTATGCCCAGCAAAAGAACTCTGGGATATGACTATAAACCACTGCATAGAATTCCCAATCCCTCTATTTTTGTCCACTTGCATTTTTTGATTTCCTTCACAGGCTAATTGTACAATATTTCAATGTCAGATTCTTTTTGTACAGCAAAATAACTGTTTGGACATGTATACATATATTGTATTTAACTTATATTTTAACATATTTAACAAGTATTGGTCAACCTGTCATCTGGGAGAAGGAGTGGGAAGAATGAGGAGGGGAAAAGTTGGAACAAAAGGTTTTGCAATTGTCAATGCTGAAAAATTACCCATGCATACATCTTGTAAATAAAAAGCTATAATAAAAAAAAAGAACAAAAAAACTAACTAGTTCAGCAAAAAAAAGAGATTAATTGATTGATACTCATAAATAATAACAATTCAGGTGTAAGACAATGAAGGACTGAACTACATTGGTTTGGTGAAATTTTCATTTATTCAATAAAATAGAAATCTATTCATCAAAAAAAATAAAAAATAAAATGCCAGCAAAGGACTTCTACAAATATACATGAACTCTTTCTGATTGTAGTGGAAAGCTCCCTGGCCCTTGAGGCTCCTCTGCTGCTCCTGTGCTAGACAGGGTTTTCAGATGACTTGAACCTTTTTCCAGTCTTGTTTTGGTCCTGCTTTCCAGAACGAATCTGAAGAAGGTGAAGAATTGGGTGTGTGTGCACCAGACTTAGAAAACTTTCTAAAGGCTCCCAAGTTGGGAAGACATGAGAGCCGGAATCAAAACCTCTTTGAGTGAAGAGCTTTATCTAATTTTGCAAAAAGGAGCACAAACAATGAACTGACAAGCTAAGTTCCAGCTAGAAGATAATGTATTTGGTCTGGAAAGGATGTCTGGGAGAAGTGGCTCAGCAGTGCCCCTCAGTGGTCGTGAAGATGCATGGCCGCAGAATTGGTCTCAAATGGCTTTGAATTGCCTTTGTAGGCTAAAGAATTCCAATAAATATGTTTACAGTATGCAAATGTGTCTTACATGGTGTTTCCCTTAATTATAAGATTTTGTGAAACAAGGTTCTCTTCACTAGTGGAGCGTTGGGGTAATTTCATAGGGAAGATTTGGTTTTAGTTTTTTTACTTTTGTTTTACGGTAGGTTTTTAATTGTAGGTATTCTCTGTGTGTGTACCATTTGCAGATTCAATACATTTTCTTCTTTTTTGATCTTAAATTTGAGTGTAGAGAAAAGTTCCTAAGAAATGACTCGAGTAGGAAACTTTGGGGATCTGGATCATTTGGCAGATTTCTTCTCCTGTCTAAAACATCCTCTCTTAAAAACAAAGTTTAAAAAGTAAAGTTTAAAAAAAAATTTTAAAAAGCATTTTTGTAAAACCAACCAATATATTGACCATGTCCTACATTCTCTTTCTCAAAGAGCATATGGCTATACTACAGAAAAGATTTATCAAAATACTCCCAAAGGTGAAGGATCATTACCACATGCTGGGCTTGTTTGCCCAAGGCTAAGTGGTGCCGACCTTTGTGACCGTGGGAAAGTCACACAACCTGTTTGGGCATTAGTTTTCTCAACTCATATAATGAACATGTTGGATTAGATGCTTGATGATCTCCTAAGTACCTGGTAGTAGGTCTAGACCGCTATCTTCAGGTCTGTGAAGTTTATTTTATGAAGCAGACATTGAGGAGTTTTATCATAATTACAACAGCAAAAATGTGGGTTGAACATAGCAATTTCTTGAGTGATAGAATAAGCGTCGAATTATCCTTAAGTGATGCTGTGGAATCTCTTGTCTCTATAGAGATCTTTTAGAGAAGACAATTTTGGTATTTGCCTGCTTGGATCCACCTCTAAGCTTGCTCTGTGACCTCTCCTTTTCCTATCAGCAGTATGTTTGTCCTCCTTAGTACCCTCATTCTTTGGTACTCCATCTCTCCTTTGGATCTTCATTCATTTTGTGATTAAATGATTTTGTGTAGTCAAAAGCTTTGTTGAAAGTGATTTGCAGTTATGCCCAGAAAAAGAACTCTGGGAGATGACTAAAAACCATTACATTGAATTCCCAATCCCTATATGTATGCACACCTGCATTTTTGATTTCCTTCACAAGCTAATTGTACAATATTTCAGAGTCTGATTCTTTTTGTACAGCAAAATAACGTTTTGGTCAAGTATACTTATTGTATATCTAATTTATATTTTAATATATTTAACATCTACTGGTCATCCTGCCATCTAGGGGAGGGGGTGGCGGGGTAAGAGGTGAAAAATTGGAACAAGAGGTTTGGCAATTGTTAATGCTGTAAAGTTACCCATGTATATATCCTGTAAATAAAAGGCTATTAAATAAAAAAAAAAAATAAAAAGAAAGTGATTTGCAGTGTTGTGATAGGATGGAGGGGAAAGGGGCTGGAGATAAGCTTCTCTGTTTTGCACATAACTGAGGCTCCTGCAGTCCAGGAGGCATCTAAGACTTTAATGTCTTAGAGGTTTTGACTTGCAAGATATTTTGTCTTTAGTTTGGCAGATCCAAGGGATATGAATATGTAAGAGAGGGAATGAATGGATGACCACCATTTGGCACTGTGAATCTTAAGACTTACTCATTAGAAATATCATTTGTTATTTGGGACTTCAGAATGGATAATACAAATGATTCTTACCACCCTTGCTTCCTGTAATGTACTCAAACCAAGATTTTGATCCCCTGGTGAAATAGAACTATCCTGTAGTCTCATTTCTGCATGAAGTAGAGGAGGACACTAAAAATAAAGCAAAGCTTCTTTGACTAAGAACCCAAAGGTTGCTAGCAGATACTGTAGGGAAACTGAGGAATATAGCTGGGTATCTTCATGGACAGGGATCTTCTAAGAGCTAAACTGCACTCTGAGTGTCCAAAACTAGGATTTTGTTGAAGAATCTCTTTGTATTTACTTTATATGTAGTTTTACTTCATGATTTCTATATATATTTTTGTATTTTACAAATATATTTGTATTTTTGGTATTTATTTTGTGCTTGCTTACATGTACACATATTGTTTCCCCCCATAGAATATAAGTTGCTTGAGTCTAGTAGGCATTGTTTTGTTTGTGTCTTTGTATGCCCACATGTGTCTCTGTGACAGACAAACAATAGGAGTAAGTATTAATAAATGCTTATTGATTGGGCATATTCTCTGGTTCTGCTTACTTCTCTTTTCATCAGTTCACAAATATCTTTTCATGTTTCTTCAAATTTCTCATATTCATTGTGTAATATATTTAATATCGATATTCTACAATTTGTTTAGTCATTCTCCAAATAATGCAAATTCCTTTGTTTCCAGTTTTTTTGCTACTACAAAAGTGCTCCTATTAGTATTTTATTATATATGGGGGCTTTCTTCCCATCTTTGACTTCCTTGTGGTGTGTGACCAATAATGGGACTTAATAGATCATGTCAGAGTAACCATTTTTCCTCTCTAATCTTCATTGTGATTGTATATTTGGTATATTATGATTTATATAGCTTATTGCCTTCTTTCACATAATTTCAAACTGTTTTCCAAAATGAATGGCCCATTTCAAAGCTTTACCATCAATGTATGAGTATTGCTTCTCCAATAATGTTTATTGTTGTGTTTTATAATTTTTGCCATGTTGGTTGGAGGTAAAGGAAATCTTAGAATTATTTTAATTTATAGTTATCTTTTTAGTGAAAAGGAATTATTTAAATGTGATTATTGATAGTTTGCAAAAACTTCATTTCTTTGATCAATTATCTTTTTTTTTTCCTGAGGCAATTGGGGTTAAGTGACTTGCTCTGAGTCACACTATCTATCCACTGGACCACCTCGCTGCCCCGATCAATTATCTTTTAGGGAATAGCTCATGTATTTTTATGTTCTTATGCCAGTTACCAATAAAAAAAAAAATCACATTTAGCAAAAATATTGGATGTCAATACTTTTCTCTAGTTTTCTAGATCCATTGATTTTGATCATATAAAAACTTTTAAATTTGATGTATAGGATATTTTAATTTCTTATGATCATTTTAGTTGCTTGTTTAGCTAAGAATTTATCTCCCCTCCCCCCAGACAGATGTAATGGATACATTCTTCCATTTTCCAATAGTTTTTAAAAATGATTTTCCTTTTTATTATTAGGTCACATGTCCATTTGGAGGCATTTTGGGATTTGGTGTGTAAAATATTAATCTAAAACTAATTTCTGCCAAATTGCTCTCCAGCTTTCCCACCAGTATTCTACAGTTTATCAAACACTGGAGTACTGTGTTTTACTTCTAGATCTTGCTTATCTGTCCAGACTTAGTCTTTAACAAACCAGTGTTGTTATCTTTAATAGGTGGGGCACTAGAATTGCCATTTTGAGAGACTTAAGTTTCAATAACTGTCCTCATTCTGAGGTTAGATTATTTTTCATTCACTATCTTGGGCGTTTTGATCATGAAAGCCAAGCCTAGTTTTGATAATAAATCTTTGCTAGAAAAATTTTCAGACCCTCCTGTTAACTGCTGACTTTCCCTAACATGGGGTTTCTTGATTTTCCTTGTGTTTATTGTTGATTTAATTTCTCTTTGGAATAAAACTCAAGTGACTAGAAAGAAGCTCCGAGAAGTTGGGTGGATAAGCTGCAATGAAGGCTCCTGAATCTCATTCTTAGCTTTTCTGAAACCTTTCCTCAGTAGAACTACTTTGTTCTCCTAATCATGCAAATTCAGAGTTATCAAATCTTTATTAAGCAGTTTGACCTTAGTGACTTAGGTCCAGTTTACCCCTGCCCTAGCGGGTAGGAGCTCTTCTTGGAGCTTTTCCTCCTTTGCTTTTCCTCCAAATTCCAGCTTTGCTGTGTCACAGAATTCTTGAGCCAAGATGCTTCCGTCTCTCCTGCTCCCTTCTCCTGACCAAATGTTTATTCTTCCCTCCCCTCCTAATTACATCTTCTATTGCATTGTTTCACATAAGTAGAACCTCTAGGAGACAAGGAAGAGAATTCAGTCTCCCCTCTACTCCATCCTTTCCTTTCCTGTAGAGATAGGAGGCACACAATAGGGAAAACACTGGATTCTGTTGTTCTTATTGCATAAAGAAAATAGGTTCTTAAATTTGGGAACGTTAGACCCAGAGCCACATCTTCCTCTAATAGCAATAACTTCTTAGTGACCAGAAGGTAGAAGGAGGGGAGTCAGTAAGTCTCCATTTGAGGACTCAGAGATATATTTTTAGACTTAGATTAGAGGAGGAGTTGGGAGGGGTTCCTGCAAACTCAAAATGAAGCTTGGCTGATGTTCCTTCCCTTTAATAGGAGCTAGGGCTGCTACTTGGACTGGGAGGTCCTGTCACCCATGAGAGCAGAAACACTGAGGTCTTCACCAGAGGGCTGGCCTGAGGGGGCTGTGTCTGGTTGGCCTGATCATCTTAGAATGAGATATTTTTGGTGCTTGAGGACTAGAGGTCCTTATGTGGGCTTTCAGACACACTCAACTTACATTATATTGCATTCCTCTAATCAGTACAGAATGGTTTTGTGAGATGCCTTTTGACTTTGTCAATATTTGACCATTGTGATCCATTAGATTGATTTTTGTTTCAAAGAGCTGTATTTTGAAGTACCCCCTTTATGTATATTTTTATAAGCCAACAAATTCTATTTTCTGTTTTTTTTTCCCCTTAGGATTTAAGTATTTTTGAATACCAGTGGACCAACTTCTTTGCCAATTTTGACACAGAAATCCCCTTCCTACTGGAACTTTCGGAGTTCCAGGCGAGTGAGGTATGTATGTATTGTTAGGGAGGAGAGTATGAGGAGTGGGGAAGAAATGTTTGGGGGGAGGGGTACAAAGGATGACCGAGGGTTAGTTGGTTTATATTTGAGGGTCTTGTTTTTTGAAATTTCTACTATTGTTGTTGTTACTATTGATTGATCTCCACTGTTGATCCTTTAGATTTTGCCAGATAGTTGCTATGGAGGTTGGCACGTTGCTTCTTGTGTCTTTGGACAACAGAGTTCTGTCTTAGCTGTGGAGTTTGCTCTTAACTAACAAGACTTTAGTAGTTGGGTCTCTCACTGACCAGAGGTGTAAGTAGCATATTTGTGCTAGCCTGGTCTCCAAGAGCCCATTCCACCAGGGAAACTAGAGGGAACAGTGAACATATAAAGGATAGAAGGATATCAAAGTATATTGGGGATCAAAAAAAAAGGAGAAACAGAGCTTCGTAAACCTTTTTTCCCTCACAACCCCCTTTCACCTGAGAAATTTTTACATGACCCTATATATATAAAAGAGGTATATATAAATCAAACACTGATAATAAGTCATAATTTCACAACTCCCTTATTCAGTTACAAAACCCCATATGGGGTTACAAATCAAAATTTAAGAAGTTGGGCTATAGACTACATGTACAAAAAGAGGAAATAGATGAAAAGTTTGGGAAACAGATCACAGGCCTTCACAGAATCATGATACAGTAGTGGTAGGGGACTTGTGCAATTAAGACATCTGCTGGGGCTCTTTCTGTGCCAAAAAGAGCAGCTAATAACACCTTGGCTTGCCTTGGACAATTCTATCCTTCAGAAGATGAAAGGGGAAAGAGAAGAGAAAGATTCTTTCTTCTGGATTTTATTCTCACAGAGAAGGAACTAGTAGTTAGTTGGAGTGGGCATGATATAAACCTGAGGTGGTTAAAAATGCCTTTTCCCACTCTGAATTTGTGATAGAAAAGGAGAGATAGTCTGGATATTGTCAGACATGCACCCTAGATTTTAGGAAAGCAGATTTAAAAGAGTTTATTTTTAAAAATTAGGTAGGATCCCATGGACTAAATGTTCCAGGGAAGTTGTCCCAAGAAGGATGGGAGATGCCAAAGAAGAATGTTGAAAATACAAAGGGAAACAGTTCCAGGGAGGAGGAATTGTCTGAATGTGGATGCATTGGGAAACTTGCCTATAAACTTCGATTTTAAAAAGAAATGTACAAAAGATGAAAGCAAGACCAGGTAACAGAGAATGAATATAAGTTTGGTAGGTTCGGGTAAAAAATAGCATCAGTTCAAATGAACTCAGACTGTCAAAGGAAGCTAAACAACAACAAAAAGTGTGGGTTTTAAGCTATATTGAAAGAAAGGAGAAGACCACAGGAAGGAAGGAGGCCTTTGCTTCGAGGGGATGCTTTGATGGGTAACTAACAAGGAACAGATATGTAAGATAAATGAAGAGAGACAATAAGAGAACTGGATGTCTTTGATAAATCCATGTCAGGTGGTCTCATCTGCTTGAACAGCATCCCCAGAACTTGAAAGAATTGGGAATGTGATGATTGAGTCATTGCCAGTAATGTCTGAAAGGTCATGGAAAATGGGAGATGTAGAGATTTGAGAAGGGCAGATTGTGTTTTGATTTCCAAAAAAGAAGAGCTTATAGTCTACAAACTAAAGGTCAATGAAATTGACTGATTCCTGAGGGAACTCTAAGAGAGAGAATTAAAGAGATGGGTGGTAAATATGTAGAAAGAGAAGCAAAGATCACAAAGAACCAGTCATGGCAGCCCCACCTTGTTTTCTCTGTGATGGGTTTACTACATTAGGAGAAGAGAAGGCTACAGATACAGCTTACCTAGATTCTAGCAAACCTCCTGATTAAGTGGATATACTCTATTTGTGGAGAAGATGAAGAGATAAGCATTTGACAGTCATACAATCAGATGTATTCAGAACTGGTTTGGATGTTAGTTGTTAAAAGTTCAGTGGCAACATACCAGGATGTCTCCAGAGATCTGTCCTTGACCATGTTCTGAAGTTTATCATTTTTAGCAGTGACATGCATGAACACCTATTTTATGTGCTCATTTACTTATAGATTGAGTTGAGTGAGAGAGTTAAACACATCAGATGACAGGATCCAAAAGTAACTTAGTGCCCTGGGAAGATGGAGTTAAGTTGAATTTTTTTTTTTTTTTAATTACAAGCATAAGCTAGTGAAGGCATTGATAACACTTCTGGGGGTGTTAGTGCATTCCAACTGGATATTAGTCAGCACTGCAATAAACAGGACTTCTATGAAAAAGGAGGTGATAGGCCCATTGTAGTCTCCCCTCGTCTGGAATATTGTGTTTTCTCTGGGGCACCGCAGGTTAAGAAGGGCACTGATAAACTAGAATGTGTCTCTAAACTAGAATAGCTGAGAAGAGTGAAGGGCCTTGAGTCTATGTCATAGGAGGATCATTTGAGGAAATGGACGTGTTTAGTCTGGAAAAGAGTTGGCTGAGTTGAGGGACAGGATAACTATCTTCAGGTATTTGAAGATTTGTCATATGGATGAGAGTTAATATTCTATTTGATTCCAGAAGGCAGGATTAGAAACACTTGGTTAAAGATGCAAAGAAGCAAATTTTGATTGAATGTTGGGAAAAATTTTCTAATAATGAGAGCTGTTCAAAAATGGAATGGGCTGCTCCAAGAGATAGTGCGGTCCCTTGCTTTGAAAGTCTTTAAGGAGAGACTGGATGACCACTTGCTGGATATTTTATAATGGGGACTTCTTTGGTGTAGGAGTTGGACTAAATGGATACTGAGATCTTTTCCAGTTTTCAAATTATGTAAAACAGCTTCCAGACTTAGTGAAGTAGGAGAGATGGAGGGAGTCAAGAATCAAAGAAGTCATGTCAGCAGTATTAAAAACCAAGAAGCAGACCAAGCTTTTGGACCATACAGTGAGGATATTCTTCTAACAAAATTTCCTGCTTTCTATGGCATGAATAGTAGTTATGGCCTAACCTCAGCTGTCTTGGATTGGAGCTCAAAAGATAGACCCTGGCTCTCTTTTTGGTAAAGAGAAGAGATGAAGGCAGGGGAAAAGGCCAGATTACCTTGATGTTATTTTAATTTAAACTGTAATTAAGCTGGTAAGAGTTCATTTTATGCCAACTCATTTTGCCTAATGTTCATTTTTCTTAATTTGAGAGTAAAACTAATCAGACAATCAAGCAATAAATATCTACTACTGTGTTCCAGGCACTGTGCTAAGCATTGAGGCAAAACAGTCCCTGTCCACCGGGAGAGTTCAGTCTAATGGGGCAGACAGCAAGTTAACAGATATGTACAAACAAATTATGAACAGGATAAATAGAAAAAATCCAGAGGGGAAAGGCACCAACATTAAGAGGCTTTTGGAAAAGATTTCCTATAAAGATTAGATTTTTAACCATGACTTAAAAGAAGTCAGGGAAGGTACTGAGTGGAACTGAGGAAGGGAAACATTTCAGGCATGGTGGATAGCCAGAGAAAATGCCCAGAGTTGAGAGAGGGAGTGTTGTGTTCATGGAACAATCAGGAGGCTTATGTCACTAGACTGAAAAATAGGCAGCAGAGGGGTTAAGGTGTAAGAAGACTGGAAAGGTAAGAGGAGATTAGGTGATGAGGGGTTTTGAATGACAGGGAGCTTTGTGCCAGATCCTAAAGGGAGAGCAAGCCACTGGAGTTTTTTGAGTGGTGGGGTGACATAATTGGATCTGCATTTCAGGGAAATCATTTTAGTGGCTGAATGGAGGATGGATTGGAATGGAGGGAGACTCGAGACAGGCAGACCTACCAGCAGGCTAATTACAGTAGTCCAGATATAAGGTGAGGCAGTGTCAAAGGAGAGAAAAAAGCTTGTTTGAGAAGCATTGTAAAGGTGAAATCAATTGACCTCATCAATAGAGATTGACTATAGGAGTGGGAGAGAGTGAAGATGACACCTAATTGGGAGTCTGAGGGACCTGGGAGGAGAGTGTGGCCCCTCTACAGAAATGGGGATGGATAGGATGGTAAGAGGATTTAGGGAGTAAGATAGTTTGGTTTTAGATGTGTTGAGTTTGGGCAGCTGGATGGCACAGTGGATAGAGCACCAGCCCTGGTCTCAGACACTTAATACTTCCTGGCTGTGTGACCCTGGCCAAGTCACTCAACCCCAGTTGTCTCAGTGGAAAAAAAAAATGAATATCCAGCTCAAGATATCTGCAAGGCATTGGGAAAACTTCCAGAGAAGAGAGGATCAGCAAGGGTAGTGATCAACCATGGCACGGGTTCTAGAGAGGTCAAAGAGAATAAGGATGGGCAGCTCATAGGTGACTGGACCTTAGGAGAGAGCTACAAGCCAGATTGTAAGAGATTGTAATTAGAGGAGAGGAAGGGGGTGGGGGGGAGGTCCCTGCTAGATGGCTTTTTGTAGGCTAGTAAGAGCAAAAGAAATAGAGGAGGATAGTAGATAAATTGAGGGTTTTTCAGGAGGAGAAGAGACATGGGTATGTTTGTAGGCAGTAGAAAATGAGCCAGTAAACAAGGAGAATATATATTCATGTTTTAGCTGAGTTTGATATAAATTTGTTATTTCAGGATCTTAAAGCTTAGAATTTCCTCACAGTCTATTGCTTCCAGATTCTCCTCACAAAACTTAGAAACTTTCCGGGATTAAATCAAAATGAGTTGTGGCATTCTTTGGTACTTTGGTAACCTAACGAGAACATTTCCAATCCCAGTTTTTCATTTCACTTTTTTAAAACATTAGTTTATTGAGAACATAAATGCAAATCAGTTTTAGTCTTTCTTGCCAAATTTGGGTTGTGTTCAATTCAGCATCTTAGAGGAGTTTGTTATACTGAAAAGTTCATTTCCACTTCCAATGTCATGTTAAAACTTCAAGTATTTTCAAGCTCCTCTGTAGTAATTCCCCTTGATTTATAAATTTAAAAGATAGGATTAAGATTAAAGATAAGTTAACTCTGATTTGGGGCTATTTTTTGCATACTTATTTTAGCTAAGTGATTTTCCTCAAGCATAGGTCTGTGGCCCCTTAGTAAACTCTACTGATTCCCTCTGGTTTCTAGGATCAAGTACAAAATATTGTGTTTTTGGTATTCTTGACACCCTGACTCTAGTTTACCTTTCTGGCCTTGGTATAGATTATTCCCCTTCATGCCTGTGGTCCATCTTGTGTGAGAGGTAGCTTGGTGGTACAATAGATAGAAAGAAGGCTGGGCCTGGAGCCACAGAGACTGGAAGTCAGATGTGGCCTCCAATACTCACTAGCTGTGTATCCTGAGCAAGCTGCTTAACTGCTCATTGCCTCAGTTTCCTCACCTGTAAAATAACAGCACCTCCCCCTCAGGGCTGTGATGAGGATCAGTGAGATGATGCTTGTCAAGTGCTGGTGCATCAAGGCACCTGATAAATGCTTATGACCCCCTGCTATTCCTCCTCGTGCTCCCCACCACCCTTCTCTGTCCTCTTCTGCTGGCTGGCCCCCGTGCTCAGCACAGTCTTCTCCCCTCAGCCCCATAGAAGCCCTGTTTCCTTCAGAGATCAGCGCCCCCACAAGACAGCCTTCCTGGTGCCCCCAGGACTTGGTACCTTCTTCACATGCACTTGTATGTTTGCATGTTGTTCTCTCTCTTTGAATGAAAGATCCTGATGGCAGGAACCGTTCTGGGAGTGGAGGGGGTTGCCCACTGCACCCAGCATGGTGCCATCACACGTCAAAGCCTTGCTAAACACTTAGGGATTGCATGATCCCCACCAGCTGTTTGATGGAGGACTAAGGTCAGAGTCAGTTCTGTGGCTTACCTAGGAGTTTCCTTACTATGAATAAAAGCCTTAAAAATGCATGTGGGTTTGTTTTTGTTTTTGTTTTGTAGCCATTCAGAAGTTACTTCAGTCATGGCATGCTCTCCAGCCACATTACTGACAATAGGTAAGCACGGCAATTGGGCCATAGCAATTATCTTTACTCCCCTCAGGTGTCCAGTCTCTTATAATTTTTTTTTGCTTAAAACTGTTCCATTTTATCAATGATTTCCTACTAGCTTGCTTTCTATAGGAAACGATCTAAACCTCCCAGACAACTCATGGTGATAAATTTGTTTTTCTATGTCTTTCATTTGGGGTCATTGCTTGAGGTATGTCAGTTGCCTCAGAATTTTTCCTATTCATCTTAATGGCTCCTTCTTCAGGGGGAGGGGAACCTGTTCATGGGGACAATGAACAGAATGTAGCTCTGTGTCTTCTTTTGGTTCTTTTCCATTATGACACCACCAGGAGCACTAGTTCTCTATTCTGTGAAAGACCTAGCTAAAGCTAGAGATTCAGAAAGAAAAACAATAATCACTTTTTCTTTTAAAAATCTCTCTTGGACTGTGGGAACTGAGTGTGGACCACAACATAGCTTTTTCATTCTTTCTATTGCTGTTTGCTTGCATTTTTGTTCTCAGGTTTTTTTTTCTTTCTAGATCCAATTTTTCTTGTGCAGCAAGATAATTGTGTGGATATGTGTATATATATATATTGGATTTAACATATATTTTAACATGTATCAGAATACCTCCCCAGGGGAGGGGAAAATTTGGAACAGAAAGTTTTGCAAGGGTCAGTGTTGAAAAATTACCCATGCATATGTTTTGTAAATAAAAAGTTATAATTAAAAAAAGAAAAGAAAAACAAATAAAAATCTCTCTCCCCCCCTCACCCCAATACCGCTTAAAGATAGGAAAAAGTTTTAATCTAAGAAAAAGGAAGTTCAACAAAACTAGATATTTTATAGCATGAGCCAAAGAAAAAATAATTTTCCACAAAAATGGAAATTTACCCTATGATGACTGCAAGACCCAGGAAGAATCTTTGACATGATGAATTCTGATTTCTCTCCAGGGGAAAAAACAAGTCTCTGCTATGACTGGATAGGTCAAGCAGCAGCAGATGTAGATGAGAAACTGTTCAATAGGGAAATCTGGGCAGGGCCAGTCTTGAGATGAGAAAGAACAGGAAGGTGAGCCTGGTAAACAGGAAACTCAACTGGTAACACAGTAAGACACTCTTGTGTCTGAAGCATGTTTTACTGGTGAAAAGCTACTTGAGGCACCAAATCTTGTTGCTATTGATGACCAGTAAACAGGTATAATTATAATAATCATCAGCATTTATATAGCCCTTAAAGTTTGCAAAGCACTTTGCAAACTTTACTCCATCCGTTCCTTTAAACAGCCTGAGAGGTTAGAGATAAGAGATATAGGATCACACAGCCAGTAAATGTCTGAGGCTGGATTTAAACTCAGATCTTCAAGATTCCAGACCTGAAACACTCTACTCCACACCACTTAGATGCCAGAATTGAATCTATATACAGCTTATGGAGGGAGCTCATGGCACAGAAGATAATGTGCTAGATCTAGAAAGATTTCTCTTTATTAGTTCAGATCTGACTTCAGAATCCTAGTTGTGTGACTTGGGCAGGTCATTTAACCCTGTTTGCCTCCATTTCCTCATCTGTCAAATGAACAAGCCACTCTGGTGGCTGACACAACTGGAAAAACAATATAACAACCACAATGGCCTATGGCTCAGAATTGATTCTCTCATTTTATGTGGGCCTCGTCCAATCTTGGGATCCCCTTATTTTGGCTCGAGTCCCAGTTTGGGATTTCTATGGAAATATTAACATTTGGCTTCTACCTAGATCTACCCACTCAAAGTCAAAAGGGATCTCAGCTCCCATTGTAAGCGCTCAGGCTAACAAAGTGTCCAATGTAGAACAGGCTTTATTTAAGCTGACCAAAAAACAAACAAAAAAAACTTGTTAAAACAATTCTCCTTCCTTTTCATTTGGATCACCCCATTCCCAACCCTCAGTTCCTTCCCTTACTCCTCAGCCCCTAGTAACCCCTCTGAGACGCTTGCATCGTTCTCCAGATTTATGCTACTCCTTGAAATTTAGATCTGACTTCATCATTCAACTCTAAGTTGCCTCTAAATTGCCAAAGATGATGGTTTTATCTTTATTGACCTCTCTATAGCATTTGGCACCAATGGCAATTCTCTCCCCCTAGATAATTTTCCCTTTGGAAGCTTTATGATACTTTTCTTTCCTGGTTCTGAGCACTCCTCAATGCTAATCATTCAGAGATGCCCACTAAGTGTGGGAGCTTCCCAAGGTTCTGTTCTGGGTCTCCTTTTTGATCTCTTAGTTGAGAGCGACATCAAGTCTCACAGACACTTGACATTTTTATGCAGGTGCCTTCCCAGATCCGTATTTCCAATCCTAGACTCCCTCAAGAGTCTAGGATATCACCAGCTTCTCGTTGGGTATCCTCAGGCATCTCAGCGTCAACGTGGCTAAAACTTAACAAGGATAAAACCCTTTTCTCTTCCCCCCCCCCCTACCTTTTTTTCAAACTCATCTCTGTGTTTAGGACAGGACCATCATGTCTGTGGTGCAGGTATTGTCCTCAGCTCCCTGCTCCTCTCATCCCATCTGTCTGATCCGGTGCCACACATCGCCTTCTCATCACCACAGTCTGTGTCTTCTCCCCCTTGCACTTCTCCCCCTTCTGCAGATCGGCCTCCTCGCCTCCAGTCTCTGCCCATTCTGACACAGCCTTCCCACAGCCGCCAAGGGGATTTCCCCAGAGATAGGTCTGATCTTGTCACTCCCTTTGGCAATAAATCAGAGTGGCTCCTAATTACCGCAAGGATCAAGTGCAGATTTCTCCCATGTGTCATTCATCATCTGGCCCCGTCTCTCTTTTTAGACTTAGTTCTCTTTCTTCCCCTTCATAGGGATGTTTCAGAGAAGACAATGCTGCTTTCCATCTAATGCCTTTCATGGGCTTGTGATGAGGTAGAAGCCTCAGTGACCTGAAGGAAATTGCTGATGTAGAGGAATAGCAAATTGTTCTTTTTGTCTTCAAAAGTTGACTTTTTCCCAAGCAAAATGTCCTAATGAAATATGGTTAATTGCTTGTTTAGGCCAAGCAGACAGCCATTTGTTCTTTTTGGTTCTCACTCAACACGAGAAAATCTCAACGCCAGCAACTTCAACTTTCCTTCCGAGGGGCACCTGGTGCGGAACACCGGCCTGGGAGGGAGCACCACCAAGCACATGGTAAGCCACCTTGGCCACTCTGGGCACTGGGAATTTGCCAACAGGCAGTGGAGGTCTACAGATGAGGCAGAAACTTCCTTGGGTTGGTGCCAATTGAAGCATTACCTCCGAATGGCTGTGGGCTGAGGAGGGATTTGGTTGACAATTGGGTGCACTTATTATTTAGCAATTAATAATTGGGTGCAATTATTTAGCACTTCTAACTGTACTTTTAAAAATTGTGGGAGGGGGAGTTGTGGCATTTGGATATACTATGTGATATTCCCATATCATCTCTGTCAGATAAGAAAGGGAAAGATGCTGTTATGTTTGTTTTACAAACAGAAGCAGAGAGAGGCTGAAACTTGGAAGAAGAGGGGTGGGATCCGGGACCTTGGGGACAGAGTGGTAGATAGACCTTAGGTCTGAGACATCCAGTCTCTTATGCTGATGCTCAGTTTCCCAGAAGCTCGGCTGTAGCTGCTGATTTTTGTAAAAGCAAATGTGATCTGTAGCCAAAGGCTTTGCCAAACCAGAGGGGGCTGATTGCATTTTGACACCCCTTTGTGAGAGGAAAAGGGACTTTTGATAGCACATAGCTAGGACTTGCCTTTCTGAGATTTCTTAAAGGGGATAAATTTGATTTTGAATCATAAAAAACACTATTAAATTCACAGATTCACCCCATTGTATGTGATTCCTGACAAAAAATTAAACAAAACAACAAAAAGAGTGATATATGCATCCTTTTTATCAACATGAGCAAAATCGGTAATTAAAGCAGAAGGGGTTGGGGAAGTGACTTTTATGGAGGTAAACTTTTTTTTTTTCAATAGCAAAATGGCTGTTGGAAAAATCTTCATTTATTTACATTAGCTATCACTATTCCCCTTGAGTATCAGGCGCCAGCCCCATTTCTCTCTGCTTCCTGTTGCACAGGTGGTACAGTGTGTCTCTCCAAAAGGACCCCTCGCTTGTTCAAGAACCTATTTTTTCGGAGGTTCTCACATTCCTGATTTAGGTAAGGGTCTTAAATTCATCCTATCAATAGTTTGTATAATTTATTCCTTCTCCTTCATGAATGGTTATGACTTCTAAGTTATTGCTCCTTGTGCTAAAGAAAAGTTTTGGATCAGACTATGTATCTCTTCAGTCCCACTCTGTCCTTGAAAAGAAGCCAGCAGAATTTTGGGTTTGCCTAATAAGACTGTAGTTCAGGAAAGAACTTTAATTCTTTCTAACATGGTAAAAACAGGCTGAATTTCTGGACCAGTAAGCTGGTCTTATTTGATCTTAATAACTTTATGTTATGGAGGGCCAGAAAAAAGAAGATATTTCAGAGGAGCAAAGAAATTACTTTGGCGAGAGCCTGCCAAGACTATGCTGCACCAGCAGCATTCTTTCTCAAAGATATTCAAAATTGGAGTCAGGTCCAGTTAAATTCATGTTGCTGACTATGCTGATATGAACACTGTTCCCAAAGTTAATTTACAGTTTTAATCCTATACTAGTCAGTCAATCAAAGGGATACTTTACAAAATTCTTTATAAAAGGAAAAAATAATAAATAATATAGATAATAGATGATTAAATAAAATGTAAATAAAATGAGAAAATTCATTTGGAAAAATAAAAGTTCTAGAATATCAACAGAAATCATGAAAAAAGGTATAAAAGACATGTCCAGACTTGAAACTATATAATAGAGCAGCAGTTAGAAAACTATTTGATACTGGTTAAAAATAAGAGAAGAAAATCAGAATTGACAGGAGAAAATCAGAAAATATGGAACTCAGCAATTCAATGATTTTTCAGTAAGCTGAAAGATATAAATTACTTTCCCATTCTACATGAGCTGCTAGGAAAAATAGAAAGCAGTCTGGCAAATAAATTCAAAATGGCTATTTTTGGCTTTAATGTTAAAGATTGTATCCACAAAAAATTAGAAGAATGTAGATTTACATCGTACCTTCAGAGATATAAGGAGAAAAGATGTATTCTTAACCAAACAAAAGAAAGAAGCAGTTACAAAAGATAAATTAGGTAGCTTTGATTATACAAACCTGAAAATCTGCACAAACAAAATTGATGCATCTAGATTAAGAAATGAAGTTAAATCAAATGAGGAAAAAAATCTTTTTATTATATTTCTCAGATGAGGATTTGATATCTAAAATATATAGGCAGCTAACATGCATACATGTTTATACACATACATTCACATACATATGTAATCTATTATTGTTAATAACTTTTAGTTCTTTTGAGACATTTGTTTGTATACTTTGACCCATTTATCTATTGGAAAATGGTTCTACATATGTATGTGCATATACACATATATACATACATGCACATAGGCATATTTACCCAGGGAAATACAAATAAGTTTCAAAGGGATAATTGAAAATTATTAGCAAATATATGAAAAAATGCTCCAAATTCTTAGTAAAACAACTCTGAGGTTTTATACCACATACCCAATAAATCAGGAAAGATGATAAACAGAGTGAATAGTCAGTGTTGGAGGTACTATGAGAAGGTAGGCTCACTGATGTGTTTGTTGTTGGTAAAGCTGTATATCAGTACAACTATTTTGAAAATGATTTTGAAGTTAGGCAAATAAAGCGGCTCAGAGATTCCATGCCTAAGCTTATACTTATAGGACTTCTGTCATTGGTAAGAAGAAAGTCTCCATATACACCAAAATATTCATCATAATTTCTTGTGGTAGCAAAAAATTGAAACATAGTTCAATTCATTAGTAAATAACTAAACAAATTGTGATACACGAATGTAACAGAATATTGCTGTGCTTTAAGAAATATGTTAGATATAAAAAAGCATGGAAAGATTTTTTTTTTCTTTTTTCTTTTTTCTTTTTTTTATTTAATAGCCTTTTATTTACAGGATATATACATGGGTAACTTTACAGCATTAACAATTGCCAAACCTCTTGTTCCAATTTTTCACCTCTTACCCCCCCCACCCCCTCCCCTAAATGGCAGGATGACCAGTAGATGTTAAGCATGGAAAGATTTACATGATCTGATGCAAAGTGAAGTAAAGCAATAGACACAATGATTACAACAATGTAGATGGAAAGTATAAGCAGCAATCAAAAGTGAATGTTGTAAAATTATAAATGATCTCAAAGAAGGGAAATGAGGAAACTCCTCCATCCCACTTCTTTCCAGAAGTGAGAAGTCTGTGAATATCATACCATGGATACATTTTTAAACTTTTTTTTGCTATATTGGTTGACTTTTCTATTTTTTTTTCTTTTTCTTTAAAAATATTTCTTAGATGAGATGGCTCTCTGAGAGGAATAAAAGGAAAGAATTACTAGAAATTCTGATGGTATAAAAAAAGTAACAATAAAAATTAAAAGCAAACATAACATTACTTCTCAGGTACTGATATATAAAAACCTGAGGACTTTAGGGGAGAATCATAGCTTTGTGCTAGTAATAAAAAGAGGCAGAGGCAGAATGAATTCTTATGCATAGTTCTCACAAACTCCATAACTTTAAAGAGTTATCCAAAACCAGCCCTGAAACTGAACCATTCATTTTGTTGCTCTTAGAGCTTTCCTTCAGGGCTTTATGCTGATGGTGGGGCTTATGTACTGAGAATATGGAATACCTCAGAAAACAGTGGAATATAGAGGGGGCACAAAAAGGTGGCACACCCTAGAGTGAGAGCATTTAATGAACAACAGAAAAAAACTTAATGAAGAAAAATCCAACTTCTTTCTTACCTCTTTTCTGAAGTTCAGAGGTTATAGACTCTTCCAGGAATATTTGAAAATCTTGAGTTTTAACCCAGCCCCTATTTTTGTTTGTTTTATAGGAAAAAACAGTGAATTGCCCAGGAAAACCGTGCAAGTGTAAGTTTTTTTTATATTTTTCCTTGGTTTTTCCTTCCTTCCCACTTGATGATTCCTAAGATGTGATCATTGTGTCAGAAATTGGCATTGTGTACTGCAATTGATGTTAGCTAGGGTCTCTGATTGCTAGGAGTAGTGAGCAAGCAGAGCCTGGTACTTGGCCTGCGAGTTCCTAGATGGTCTGCTCCCCTTCAGTACCGATGTATCCCTGAAAGCCTGGTCTGCTCATTCTTTTTTGGGCTGAACTGCTTTGCTATCATTAGGTTTAGATCTTAGGTTTGGCAATGGAGAATGTCCTTCAGATGATATGAGTGCAGTAGAAAAAAGTTCTTCCCATTACTTCTGTATAGATGCTGGAATAAGTAGGGAACATGAAAACAATGTGGTGTGAGTGGATCTACGAGAAGTCTTGAGTTGTAATAGGAATCTTTAATCTGTCTTGGCATGCACTTTCTTTTGGTTTGGGTAATATCTTTTTAAATTGAATTACTGGAGTTTAGAAGTCAGTATTCAGTATCTCCTAGATCATTCAGTCTAGAACAAGTCTGTCCTCTAAGCTGAATAGTGGAGTATACATACAGTGCTGCAGAATTGTCTATTTCCTTCTGGGGGAAAACTTTGTTCCCTTTTATAGGAGCAAAAAATGAAGTCACCTTAATTCTAGTTTGACACATGAAGACCTCTTTGTTCAGTTTCAACCACTTCTTTTGAGTTAACTCATAGTTTCAGATATTTTGGATTATTGCTTTGTGGCATTTCACTCTTCCCCCACCCTCATATTTGAGTTCTTTTTTTTTAAAAGCTTTATACTGTATCTGTAGTCGATTCTCTTGTTATCTAGACCCAAAGTCAGCATTATTGGTTCTAGTTGAGCAAAAGCAGCATCAGAGAACAAAAGAACATGTTTCTCTCTCTTAATCACCAAGTTCTGTGTCCCCTTTGGTAAAGAATCCTGTCTGTTGTGGTGGTCATTTGCCACTTATGTGAAGGAGCTTGGATTGGGAATTCTTAATTGAGGGAAGAAATATGAAGAAAGAGTGATGTAGTTTTAGAATCGTTTATATTAAAGAAGAAATTATAGCAAGATTAAACTTACAGAGTGATCTCAAAATCCCGAATTTGGGACTGGCATCTGTGAATCTTTACATTTAATCCTTGTGTACATGCATCAAGACCCAAATATTGGGCATAACCCTAGACTGTGTCTTGTGTCAGGCAATCCAGACATCCCTAGGGCATGAGCTGACTTTTTGGAAGGTTACTCTTTATATTTGTCTTTTTAGTATTTCCTGACAGTGCATTGGTATATATGTTTATTTTCCTGTGAACTTAGTAGGCACTGTTTTCCTTATCTAGACTTCTTTTGTCCTGAAGTCACTAAGAGCTCATTTTCTTCATGAGAAGCACAGGAGTTTAGTTTTCTTATCCCTCAGTTTTCAAGATCTTTCTCTTGGGGTACCTGAAAGCTAGCATAAGTTTCTTCCTATTTTTTACCGACATGCACAGTTTACCTACAAGCTATTTCTTGGACCTGGAACTTGGGATCAGCACCTTGCCTTTATTGTATCTAGTTCCTGGCATTGAAACGTTCTCCATGTATGTCACATACGAGGAAAATCCCTTGATATATTGTGCTAAGGAACCACTCTCCATAAGACACTGCCTCAGTTATAGATTTATACGTAGAGGTCTGCCCTAACTTTCCTAAGAAGAGGCAACATTTGTTTGAATATTCTGACTGTCATTACTAGCATTTATTGGTTAGAATATGATGCAGTGGAAAGACCCCTGAACACTTAGGTTCTGTGAGTTTCAGTGTCCTTATCAATAAAATTTGGGAACTTGAATTCTATGAATAGGTAGTAATTTGAAAATTGAAAAAAAAAGTTTAACTTACTGAGATTCACATCTGATGCCTTATAAGCATTCCAGTCCTTATTTGACTTGATTAAATCTTTCTGCTTCTACTTACTTTCTCTTCTCACAGTTCTTTCCCCCAAATCAGGCAAAACAACAGGGTAGGCCCCCCAATCCCTCCTAAGAGTGCCTTTATTCCTGTTGTTCTGTGCATAGGTTGGATTATTCTAGTTTTCCACTAGAATTTATTCTAGTTTTCCACTTCTCACAGATGGCCAGCATCTTCATGGCCTCTACTGGGGTTCTCTAGACAGACAGAAGATGATGATTGTTAGATGTGTCCATTTTGTATATACTGGCCTAGATTATAGTTGGCAATATGTTTAGAAAGTGTTCAAAATCTGTGAACCTTAAGGCTATCTTTGCATGGTTTCTATCTTCTATATTCACCTGAGAAACTGAAAGGAGAGGATATAAAGGCCAACAAAGAGTAATGAAATGGTCAAAATCAATAGTAATCACCATGAAGATCTGCCCCCTAAGAATCTATCTTGGGGACCTTTGAACTAGATGCCCCTATCTGTGAAAATCAGGACCAACGGAATGACATTCCTGGGCTAAAGAAAAAAATCTTTATTCATTTTGTTTAAGAAAGATGGTTGACTTAACACCATCCAGGTACTCAGCCATAAGAAATTCCCCATCTCCAATGGAATTCAGAAATTTCTTAACTATAAGGATATGTTTTTAGCTTAATTCTTCAATAGTTTATCTTCATGAAAAAGCTTTTTCTGGTATCGGGAACACATTTCAAACTCCATAGCACATGATAGTCTTTTTAAATTAAATTTTATATTTTTCAATCCATAAAAATCTATTTTCTCCTCTCCACACTTGAAATGAAAAAAAAAAAAAAGATCTATGTTACAAACATATGAGTCAAGCAAAACAGATTTTCACATGAACAGTCTTTCTTTACTTATCACAGGACTCAGGACTCATGGTACTTGAAAATAAATTTATTCTTTAAACTAGATATTTCTTTCCTACCATATTCCCTATCATTTAAGTTTCAATATGGCAGCCCATATACTTTCCATGACCACCCAGTTAACGGTCTGCACTTATACTTCCCTAAATGAACCATATTTAGAGTCTTCATAATCACAAAACTAGGCTGGTTTAGTTAGGAATATTTTGAAGGACCTCCTCAAGTATCTCCCCAGACCAGGAGGACTGGTAACAAGGCAGTCAATTTGTATATCTCTTTGTAATGCTTTTATATTTCATCTAAAAACTATGTTGATTGAACCTAGTCTCCTTTGAGACTAGTCTCTTGTTCTATATGGTTTTCGGGCACTGTGGACCTATATCCTCATTGGCCTGGAGACTTCTTGTCAGGAGATCCTTGGAAAAGACTGTTATGGCTTTCTTAGGAAGTAAGTCCTTGTTGTAAAGTCCATGGCATTTAGCATAAATTGACTTCTGTGGCCAATGGAATTTCCCAAAAAGAGGTCAGAGTGTCTTTTTTAGTTTTATCAGGCACTGAAAGTGTTAGATATCTGAACAGAGCCCAGAGAACTATCTGCCTTCGAGATGGCTTAGCAACTGCAAAACATAAATCAGATGGAGCCCACACTATAAAGCACAAAGCCAACTGAATTGGACCTTTGTGATTTCTCCATCATGTTTCAAATCACTTCCTTGGGACTATATCATTTGTTTGCATGCTGTTCTTAATGGAACTGTGTGATGCTATAGTTAACATGTCTCCTTTGTTTATTAAGTAGGCAATTGTGCCGGATATATACTGCTGTTGTTGAGGCTGTTCTGGCTGGCATTGCATGCTATGCTAAAACTTCCAGTTTATCTAAGGTAATTTGAATACTATGTTTCTCTTCCCTTAGCCCGCCCACCCTTCTTATTTTCTTTCAAGAACTTCTTAAAGGATTCTTACTATCCCTCTAATCTGGTGTGAGCTTGTCTTTAGGAGAGCTGGCATCATGGATAACCACCCTCGCCATTCTGGTCCTGACAGGGCATCATTTCTAGGTTTGAACTATACCTACCCATGTGACCAAGTCTGACCCCTTTCCTTGTGGCTGCTTTTGCAAGACTGTCTTTGCTGTGTCTTTTTAGTCCCAACTAATTAAGAATTGTCTTAAACGCATATGATCATGTTGAAACCATTTAGTATCATGTTAGATTAATTTTTATTGAAGCTTTTTATTTTCAAAACATATGCAAGGATAATTTTCCACCACTGACCCTTGCAAAACCTTGTGTTCCAATTTCTCCCCCTTCCCTTTACCCCCTCCTCTAGATGTCAAGTAATCCAATATAATCATATTTAATATAATATTTAATCATGTAAAATTTTTAGAAATTTATTTTAACCCTTTTAAATCTTTAATAGATTTTTTTAAAGCTTTTTTTGAAACTAAAGAAAACATGAGATATTCTTTTAGAATGTCATTTTTCCATGAGCTATATGATTTGAGTTTCTATAACTCAGTGTAAAAGACCTAAAGATGAGAGTACCTTAATTTCCCATTCCACCATGAGTGGTGTTGCTTGAGTTTTCTGATCATATTTTCAGTGATATTCTGCTCTTCACAAATCCATTCCATTGAGTTCCTGAATCCAGTTTAGTATGGCTAGAAAAAGATTATTTTCTGGAGGCCAATGCAGTAAGGCTGGATGCTTCCCAAAGTTGAGAAGGCTGTCCTTGAAGAAAGTATTCCAGCAGTGTAAAGGCTATATCACATTTGCATGTTAGGGAGAAGACTGACACTATATGTAGTCACCAACTCTCTGGTACTTCCCATCTCCACTCGGAGGGTACTTTTAAGGCTTGATTTTTGAACTTCTGGCTTTTAGGAATCTCTTTCACACTGTTAATTTTCTAAAGATGAGCTAAGAGTGGGCGGGCACCCCAGACCTCTCTAGATGCTTCTTCCCAAAATGGTTCCTGAGTTAACCGAGAGGAAATGAGTTTTATGGAATTGCAAGCTGCCAGAAGAGATTCACAAAATGCTAGACATAGCTTTTTTAAATCATTAATCAGACTTTTTCTCCCTATATATCTTTTAAAGCTACAATTCTTTGGATGCTTTTAATATGAAATAAAGGCACTAAATAAAGGCTTTTACTTCTCACCATGTTTTGCTCATAGCTAGTCCTCTAGAGCATAGTAGTTAGAGTACTAGACCTGGGAATCAAGAAGGCTCATCTTACTGAGTTCAAATCTGGCGTCAGACCCTGGGCAAGTCACTTCACTCTGTTTGCCTCAGTTTCCTTATCTGTAAAATGAGCTGGAGAAGAAACTGCGAACCACTGCAGTATCTTTGCTGAGAAAACCCCAAATAGGGTCACAGGGAAACAAACATGACTCAAATGATTGAAGAACAAAAGTTCTGCAGGGGCACGAGCTGGTTTAAACTTTCTATTAATAACCTCAGTAATTTGCCTTGAAGCTGGTTTATAATCACTGCCATTGGGTTTCCATAAGGCTAGTCAATACTAACCAGGCTTGTTGCTTGCTGATCAAGGTGGTTCCTGTAAGATGGGCCCAAAGCCTCCTTTTATCCAGACAGGAGTTTTTATTCTCTATATAGTAGATCTATATTTTCCTTAGCCAGATGGGCGAGGACATGTGACATCGTGTTTAGATGGGGCTTGGATATCTCCTCTTAGGCTAAATGTTAGCGTCCCTTCCCTTCAGGAGGAGAGTAGTCTCTCTTACCTGGTGTATCCTAGATATGCCATGGTATGTCATAACGCCTGGGGTGTGTGCTTCTTTTACAGGCAAGGGAAGTGGCACGGCTGACACTTTGGAATATGCTAGCATCATTTGAAATGAAGAAGCTTAAGTCTGTCCTACGGTATGGAGTCATTGATTTTCTTTGAAATTATTTGAGAATTTGTCCCATTTTAAGAAATGACCTATCTTTTTATCCCATCCCTAAGTACTATATTCAGGGTTCTCTTAAAGAAACTATGGTATTTATCAAAATTGGGATCTGCACATTTGTAGGAAGGAGAATTGAAATCTATACTTGAAGTCAGAAAGAGAAAGACTATGGCATAGAGGAGTTGTTTGAGGAATATGAGGCACAGTTTTTTTTGTTATCTTGTCCTTAATAAACAAAAATGGGTTTTATAAACATAGGTAGATATGTCAGCTTATCAGTAAGTCACTGTCTAAACTCTTCTGACCTTGTTTTTTATCCAGGCACATACTTTTAACTATATGTAGCTGTGGGCAGTCAAGATTCTCCTGTTTTTCCCCTTTTCACTTTATAAAATTTCTTTCCATTCACAAGTTTTAGGAATAATGTTTCATGTAGACAAATGTCCTAAGAAAAACTGCTCAGCCTCAGTGTGAGGGTTTGGATGGATACTGTCTGTTTAGGACAGAGTAGTGGGTTCTCAGCAAACAAGCTTAAGAGCAGTGAGATTTTTTTTTGAACAGTAGATAAAAGTTCTTGACTCAGCATCAGGAAAAATGAGTTGGAATCCTCCCTCAAACACTTAGGGTATATATGACTACGGTCATTTAACTTTTCAAAGTCTTGGTTTTTTTTTAATCTGTGAAATAGGAATACATAAGCTTTCTACAGAACTCACAGGCTTATGGTTAAAAAAAAAAAAGGCAATTTTTAAATCTTGAAAGAGTTTTAGGAATGTATCGTGTTGTTATAGTCCCATTTCTGAAGGGCAAGGCAGCTTAGACCTAAAATATGCTCAATATGAGTGAGCCTCTTTCTCCTTCAGTTTCTATAAGGTCTGTGAACCTTAACTTCTTGATTAATGTCTCATTACACACTGGATGTATGCTGCTCTTCAGGGAGCTCAGAATGCTAAATAGAGTCAAAGTACGATTAACTAGAGAGCCAATCCAACCCTTTAAATTGCCAGAATACCTCATGAATTCTTTTTTCTTGACTGAAAATTAGCAAAAGACAAGTTCATAACAGAAAACTTATGTTTCTTTAAAAATAAAAAAATAAAAATAAAAACAAGCCCTAGGAGAAGAGTTTACATTCTGGCCAAATTTCCAAAAGGACATGCGACATCATGTTTAGATGGGGTTTGGATATCTCCTCTTAGGCCAAATGGTAGCCTCCCTTCCCTTCCCATTGCTGAGAGATGCACTTGAAGTTTAGTACTGTGAGAATGGATATTTAGAGTGCTCCCACTGAACTGTTCTCAACACACTATCAAAGTATGAAAGTAAACTTGTATATGTTAGAAAAATTTTTTATCTAGAAGCATTGAAACTTAAGAGGAAAATTTGGGAGTTGGACTGTGGTCCTCCAAAACACCGCATTTCCTAGAATGCTCTCTTCCCTGCCCTTGCCATTTACTCAATAGAACATGTTGCCCTGTCTTACAGAATATTTATAGTTATACAGCTCTTCACCTTTGGCCTGTAAGTAAGGAAAGATAAGATGGTATGAGAAGAGAGAGAAGAGTCGAAGAAGTGGGGACATAAGAAGGGAATGATCTTGACTGGTTGACTCTGAAGGCCTACCAGGAGACTGGTACAATCCTAGAGTTATTGTAATCTTTTCTATTATTATTGTTGGTCTTGAATCATTATTGAGGACACTCTGAAAAATCTACCCTAGCAAAGTGGGAGTTCTGGGACAAGAAGCCATCCCATGAAATAGCAAGATCTGAGATCTGCCAATGACTGAGATGGGACACCCCCCATTTTTGTCCTTCTGCTCCCTTGGTTGACTCTGTGTGCTCTGGTGGCCTCTCAGGCTGCTGTCTCAAACCCACAGTCTGTATTAGAGGAAGCTCAGAAGCCCTCTCCTCCCTCTGCAGTATTCCCATGTCCAGACAAAGTGCTGGCAGCCTTTGCCATCTCCCGAGGCAAGTGGTTCCACTTTTGGGTAGCTCTACTTAATGGGAAGTTTGTCTTTATATCAGGCCTAATTATGCCAGTTGAACAAATGGATCTGCTATGTGCAAGGCACGATGCTGAACACTGGGGATAGGAGAACCAAAAAGACACTGTATATCCCCAAAGTGAGTTCACAGTCTGCTGGGACAGTAAACATGTGCACAAAGAAGCACAGTATAAGGAGCCTGGTGGCCTTAATGTTAAATAGGAAAAAGGAGGAAACTCCTAGGACTCTTGGTGGGTTTCCTGTCATGGGACAGCATCTCAACAAAAGTCAGTGGGGACATTTTGGGAGATGCTGGAGAAGGGATTCTTACAGGAGGGTAAAGATTAGAGGAGGCCTTTCCCTTCCAGTTGAGACTAATTCTGTGCTTAGTGGTTTGTGAATAAGTAAGTTGAGGGACAGGTGGCTTGACATCATTTCATCAGCACAGGGTTGTTTTGGCTGGAGCAGGCTGGGAAGGGGTCCATCACATTCTGACTGATTTGATCCTCTTTACTTTTGTCCACAGCCAGAAAGTAGCTTTTAATATCCATGCTGTGAACAATCAGGGAAGGTGAGTAGTCTCCATTTTTGGCTTGGGGGTGGAAAAGAGAGAAGACACTCCTTAAAAATAGAGGAAAATATGGATGCCAGCCAGCTAGTCCTGGTCTGCAGCCTTTCCATAGCTGAAGAACACCTTTCTGAAAGAACTTGGTCTTCTGCATCCATTTTCTCTGGAGTTACCTAAGTTGGTGTTTGGTTTCAAGGAAGGCAATGCTTAATTAATATATCCTTTCGACTGAGGGTTTCCTTCCCTTCCAACTGGGAAAAATAAATATTCATTTTCTCTACATGGTTTATATTAAAATTCTGCCTACTTGCTGCTTGATGCCAAGTTATTTAAGAGACTCCCTGGGAGAAATCATACTTCCATGTTGAAGTGGTTGATTTGAGAGAATAGTGGGTATATTTTAAGTTCCAGCATATAATTAACCACTTTGGTGTTTTCTTTCTTTTTTCCCCCTTCTCCAGAATTGTGCCTCTCAACAATGAAGACAGTTTATACTCTGTTAAAACGGTAAGCAAAACTGCTAAAGAATGGCCATCTTAGGGTTACAGGCAAGCATCTGCAATTCCTGAATGGGGGCCTAGAATTTATTGTAAAAACAAAACAAAACACCCATGCCAGACAGTAGAGTCATATTCCAGTATTATATAGGATCTATATTCTTTTAGAAGTTGCAAGAAAGTGATTTTAAGAAAGAGAAGGAGGTGAGGTGTCTTGGCTAGCCCTAAATGCATGACATGTTAGTTACTTTGTTCAAAAAGCTAAACTTGGAGGCTACTTAGAAATTTGGGGCTGAAAACCTTATAGGGATTGATATTTCCAGGAATTTTAGTCTCAGGGTCTTCTTAGATATGTAATCTCTTTGCTAGTTTTTTCTTCTGTGATAATGCTCAGACACATTAAGATGGTAGCAGGAGGTGAGATAAATTCCTGAGATAGGAAAAATCAAGGCTGGCTTTCCTCTCCTGGAAAAATCATTGAAATTAAGCGCTCCTTCCACATAATCAATCTTCAGGGTTTTTCCTTATGAAGTTGAGAGCCTCTCGCATGTTCTTAACAACTATTATACCTACAGCTAGGAATGGTTAATTCGATGTTTTAGAACATGGTACCTACTAGGCCAAAGTAAAGGACTTATGGGCTGAGTTAAATCAACTGTTTCATGACCAAAGAGTGAACTCACTGTAGTAGATTATTGTCCAAATCTATGCCCTTGTATACAAAGAAAAACCAGTAAACAAGTATAAATTATTCAGTGCAAAACCATCCCCACTAGTGGGGGGGGGGAGGGAGAGGGAGAGGTCTAAACATTGCATAGAATTTGAGGCAGAAGGAATCTTGGAGGTCGAGGTCATCTCATTCATACAATATGGGCTATTTGGCCTCTGCTGAAAAGTGATGAGGATCCCTTTAAAAACACAGCTTATTTCACTTTGGGACTGCTAGAATTATTAAGAAATTTTTCTTTAAATTGAGCTAAAATCTTCCTTTCCACAACTTCCTCCCATGCTTTCTAGTTCTGCCTTCAGAGATTGAGTAGAACAAATCTAATCCTAGTTTTGTGACTATTTAAAGAGAGCTTCTACACCCATCCAACCTTTGTCTTCTCAAGGCTGAACATTCTGAGCACTTCAGTTGATTGGCAAATAGCATGTGTGTCGCATGGTGGTTTTTGTAAAAGCCCACATGCTTGGGGCAGCTAGGTGGTACAGTGGATAGAGCCCTAGCCTTGAAGTCAGGAGGAGCCGAGTTCAAATTTGCCCTCAGACACTTAATACTTCCCAGCTGTGGGATCCTGGCCAAGTCACTTAACCCCAATTGCCTCAGGAAAAAAAAAATCCACATGCTTATATAAACCAAAGGGTCTCGGAAGAGACAGCAAATACATGTTTGATACCAGTAATATAGCCTATACTCCTACTAAGTCTTTATGTGTTTTCTGTTCCTTTGAAACCACATCAATCTTATTTCCTTTGGTCTTATAATTGAAAGACTGGGTAATCCTAGATGGCGGTGTGCTCTTGGAAGTTTAAATAATCCAATCCCCAGATCCTTAGTCAATATAACTACTGAGTATAGTAGCAAATAAAGAAGAAGATAGAAAAAAATTTTTTTGTTGTTCTGCCACCTTCCTTTTTTCTCATTTCAAGTCATCCTTCCTGGCCCAGCTCAAGGAGCACCACTTCCTCCAGGAATCCTTCTCTGACTACTTTAGCCTTCATTGATTTCTTTTGATTGAACTTCCTAGTTAGCGTGATAACAGTTCATTTGAAAAAAGATGTAGGGACTATAGGGGACTACAAACTCAAATGATCAATCTGACAAGGAATTAAGGGGATAGTCACATTATCTTCTACCTTATTAAGACCCCACTGGAATATTATTTTTGATTTCAGCCATCACAATTTGGGAAGGATTTTGACAGTGAAGGACCAGAGTAGTGAATAATTGCAAGTTTATGTCATGAAAGCCTAAAGAACTAAAGACATGGAAGGGAAGAGGAGAGATTCTGTGAGACGCCTGAGGGACATCACATGGAAGAGAGATTGAATAAGGAGCAGTGGAAAGGAAGTTGTAGAGAGACAGATTTAAATTGGATGTCAGGAAGAATTTCCTAACAGTTACGAGCTCTCCAAAGTGGAATGAATTGCTTGGGGAATCATGGGTTCCCCCTTACTAGAGATGTTGAAGACTGGATGACGATGGGTTAGAAATATTGTAAAGAAGATTGATGGTCAAGTATGAGTTGGGTTAGATAGCTTTTGCAGATTCTTTGAACTCTGAAGTTCTGTAATTTGGGAAGCAGGAGGGTGGTAGCTCTTATTGCTACCAAGAACATCCTTGTGGAACATACAATCCAGTGGTGATGTAGGCCTTGTCAAATACTTTTGGTTTTTTAAAATGAATTGCATATAAACCTCATCAGCCTGTAGTTTTCAGTCCTTAACAAAAGATTTAATTAAAGTATATACATTTGCTTACTGGGTTATTCAACATTCCAGTAAGAAATTAAAGAATTGACCATTGTTTCTTGCTTTCAGCCAGTCTATGCTTGGTTGAAGAGATGTAGAGTTTAAAAGAAATCAGTGGTTCCTTTGGAGGTCACTCCCCTTCCCTCTGTAGACTGGAAGGCTCCATGGAGGATAGTCAGGGATTTCAAGCTCTAAAGTTAACTCTAACCTCCATTAGCTTCATGGCTAACCAGACTGGAATTTGCCATTCCTTGTGAGGTGTTTTTTTTTTTTTTTTGTTTTGTTTTGTTTTGTTTGGTTTGGTTGGTTGGTTTTAAACCCATTTCTAGTGTTTGGGTTTTTTGTTTTGTTTTGTTTTGTTTTTTTGAGAGGAAGGGTGTGGTAGTTAAGGGAGAGGCACTGGTCAATTATTTCATTCCTTATTATCAGATTTCCATGTCCACAGAAGGCTCAGTCACAGGTTATTTTGCCTCTCTTCTCCTGCCAGAACTCTCCACTGCATTGTTGTATTCATCTTCTTTGTTTTTAACTAATAAATTAACTTTCTTTCTTTCTAGACATTGGGGAACTGACTGCCTCTGGGTTGCCCTGATTTTATTTTAAATCTCCCAAACCTTCTGAGCTTAATTTGAGCAAACATTTTCTGAGCATATTGTGTGTTGAGCCTTATTGCTACATCACAAGAATCTGCAAAATCTGGATAAACTACTTATTTCCCCTGCCTTGTATTTCTGTCACAGTCTAACCATAGCACATATGGAAATTATTGTCATACAAAATGCCATGCACTTAACAGGCTATACACTTAGATACATTCACATAGGCCAAGTTCTGTACCAGATCTGAGGAGGGGGAATGGGATCATTATTGTCTGGGAAGATCAGGGGAAAGATTTTATTGAGATGGTGACATGGGGACTGGACCTTAAAGATGTAAAATTCTTAAAAAGAGAGAGAGAGAGAGAGAATGAGAGAGAGAGAGAGGATATTCCAGGTATAAGAATCAACAGTGGTGCAGCAGGGGACAGCATTTGGCAGGAACATGATACACATGGATGGGAGCTAAGGCTAAAACTGTTTTTTTTTTTTTTTTTTTTTTTTTTTTTTTTATTTAATAGCCTTTAATTTACAGGATATATACATGGGTAACTTTACAGCATTAACAATTTAAGGCTAAAACTGTTAAGGGGCATCAAACTGTGAAGGTCTAGGAATGGCAGACTAAGGAGTTTGGTCTTTGGTTGGCAGGCAGCCATTGTGAAAGCTCCTGAGCAGAATAGGGGCATATTGGGATATACTCATGAAGAAGATAAACCCAGCAGCTCCATGAAAGATGAATTAGAGGTGACAAAGACTAGAAATAGGGCAGACCGGCTGGGAAGCTACTACAGTTGACCAGGTGTGTGGTAATGAATGTCTGGTCTAGGGGAGTTTAAAAAGAAAGGGGGCAGGTGCAAAAGGCATTGCAAAGGTAGAATCGATAGTATTTTATAAGTTGACTTGATATGAGAGGGAAAGGAAAAGGAAGAGTTAAAGATAGCCCCAACATTGATATCATGGGAGACTATAGAAATGTTGATGCCATAGACATATTAAGGGGAAGAGAGGAGCAAGGGAAGACAAGGATAATATAATGATCTGAATATTTGCTATGCATCTTAAGATCTCTGAATATCTCGTGTATAGGTAGGCATAGGGATAATATATGGATAGACAGTCAGGAAATTACCATATTAATTGCCATGTAAAAGTCTTTACTCTGGGGGATTTTTTTTCCCCTACCCTTCCTATTATTTTCATTCAAATAAAGTCAGGGAGCCTGAATTTGAGTCTGGTTCTCTAAAATTTTGTAACTGTGATCAAAAGCATTTCACTTAGCCCCTCTGGCTTTACTTTCCTTCTCTGTAAAAAGGGGAAAATAGTTGCACTGTTTATCTCACAGGGCTAGTCGATTCTTAGACTTTTAATTACTTCTTTAGCAGTGTTGGGTTTATCATTCATTGCAGGCCTCCATGATTATATATGATATCCCTGAGCTGAAGAGAAAAAAAGAATGCTTGGGATCTATAGTCTTCTCAGAATCATTTTTGACATCTCAGATTTCTATTAAAGAAAAAGGTAAGTGTTTAATAAAAGTCTGATGAAAAGTATTGCTAGAACTGCAAATGTGGAATGAAGTAGGCATTTCCAGACAGGGCCATCATGTTGGCTTGTTTTATCCAACTTTACTCTGTAATGAGGAAGGGGATGTTGCTGAAACTCAACATCAATCGACAAAGAACCAATAAAACCTTCTTTGAAAAATAAGAACTAACTCCCAATCTTTACTCATTAATCCATATGCTTCCATTTATGGGTTTAAAAAAAAAAAAAGGAAGGAAAAGAAAAAACAACAACAACAACAACAAACAACAGACAACAAACCAAGCCAGTCTGATCACCCAGCATGAAACCCCCAGGTTGGGGGAACTTTTTATTTTTAAGGGATACCAATATGCTTGTGCTCCTCAGGGTGAGAGGAGATGGTCTTTATGATCCTGGGTATTTTTGGAGGATGGGGGAATAGGGGGCCTGGGACTGGGGAGTGTAGTATTGAGTTACTCAGACTTCATCGGCCTCCCCACAGATGGCAGTGTTACCACAGAAACCAGCTACATGATTCTGACTGCGTCCATCCGGAGATTCTGCTCTTGGCTGGTCAGTATCACTTAAATTAAGGATTATCTAAACTGGAAATGTCATGGAAGGTGTGTAAAGCCTCCTCTTTTTGGCAACTGGCAGCCCACCTGCTCCACCATAGTGGAGCTTCACCCCTTCTCCTGACTCTCACGCTGTGCCATGATGACAAGAATCCGAGATTTGGCAGTGACCACTGCCTATTGTGGATGGGACCTTCCGGACATCCCTTTCCTCTTGCAGCCTTAGTTTCTTCAAATGACAGAGTTGATCTAAGCAATTCCCAAACCCCTTCCAGCTTTTGATGCTGTTATTCTATTTGAAAGTATGACTTTTAAGAATGATACATATTTTTTCAAATCTATTTGAGCATGGTGCCACATTTAAAATTCTGAGTTTTATGTTATTTTTACTGGGCATCTCAAAAATCTTAGGAAGTTTTAAGAGATTGGAGCTCAAAATATCCTATATTGCCACTACAGTTGCAAAGTCAGACGCTTCTCATCTAAATTCCTAACTTTGAACATATTTTGATCTTGTTCTTGCCATGAAAGAACTCTTGCAGTGAATGTATTCATATTTAGTGATTTCTGATAAAGAAAAGAATTATGGAGGTTTTCAAAATAAGGAGGATCCTGAGAAGTCATTCTCTTGTTTTTAGGCAACGTTCCATCTCCATCTAACAAATATATGCATCTTCCCTTTAAAGATCTTTAGGGAGAGTTCGCAATCTGTGGAACTCAGTTGCTCAACTGAACCACCTCTCTATTGAAAGCACTAGCCACCCCCATACGTTGGTCAGAATTCTGCTGGAAAGGAGGCGGGGGCACGGTGAGAGCAGCCCCACTTCTCCAAGAAGACTCTCACAGATATTCACACCTCCCCATTTTGGGGCATGTGACCTCTTTTTACTTCCAACATAGAAAACATCTCCTCTGTCTCTTTGGTCTTCTTTATCACTCCTTCTTTTTCTCCAGAGAGATGTTTACCATGTTGACCCAGAAACACATGGGCAGAAGGATAGGGGGAGGAGGAAGGGTGTAGGACACTGGGCAGTCAGGGCCTCAGGACTTGAAAATCTCAGTCTTAGCTCCTCCCTTATTGTATCCTGTGATTTTAAACAAGAGTGTGGGGATGGGTTGGGGGGGAGCAGTCCAGAACCCAAATTATATCTCATTGTTGAGTTTCCCCACGCCTGATTGCAAATGCTGCACCAGCTGTGATCAGGGCAGACTTCCCTGACCATGACAAGTTTACAGCCTGGCTCCCTCGGTGGGTGCACACGCAGATGGCAACAGTCATGCATCATTTAGTTCATGACTAGAAAGCGCCCGGGGAGTTCGGCTGGACCTAGGTGTTTGCTTCTTTCCGCTTATGGAATCAGGAATGAATTTAGAATGTGAGAGGCATTCGGTGATGACCTTGCCTGCCCTCCCCAAACACAAAGTCACACATCGTGTGACCAAAGAGAGTGGGTGCTCTGAGTGTCAGAGCTGGCAAGTGTACAAAGAGATGTCCCTCTGGAGAGAAGAGTGTAAAGCTGACCCAGAAAGGCTCATGGCCAGCAGGGAATCTGAGGCCTGAGACAACAGGACAGACCCCGACCTGAACCAAGGCCAGAATGCTTCGTTGGGGGCTAGCCTTACATAAATCACTCCCGCTCTCTAGAGAAAATAACTCCTGCTCTAACAAATCTCCAAGGGCCAGAGGCTTAAAAGGGAGAGGCCAGGGGAGACCTAGTTAGAGGGCAACAAGAGCAGTTGGAGCAGTCAGAGAGGAACAGAGGAGCAGTTAGCAGGCAGTATGGGGGAACCTAGGGGTCTGGGAATCTGAGAAATGGAATAAAAATCCCAGCATTGAGGGTGGGGGAAACACTTCACCTCTATGGCCCTTTTCTACAAAATTAGGGAGTTCTTTTTCATCACTAAGGAGAGTGCTCTAAGAGAACTTCAGAGAGCTCTAAATCAAATGGAGAAAGGTTGGGCTGAAATTTAAAGCCTGAACTACTTAATATTTTTCAAGAAATAAAGATTAATTATCAGCATAGAATATTAATATATTAACATAGTTTACATTTAAACCTTTAAATGAATCAGGACAGTTAGATAGCGCGTTGGATAGAGCACCAGCCCTAGAATCAGGAGACCCTGATTTTAAATATGACCTTAATGCATCCTAGCTTTGTGACCCTGGGCAAGTCACTTAACCATAATTGCCTCACCAAAAAAAAAAGGAGGGGAAGAGAGAAAAAAAATAAATGAATCCCCTTCTCAGCCTTGGCCACCTCTTCCTCTCCCTAGTGCTGACTTTTGCCAATTTTTTATATTTTGCTCATATTCCTATTTTCTTGTGCTTGCTTAAATGTTTTCTTCTTGAACCCCCACCCCCTCACCCCCTATATTCTCCAGGTCCCTTTTAACTTAAGGATGTTAGAAGAATAGTGTAGTGCACCCATTTGCTCTGTGTGTGTGTGTGTGTATCCTTAAAATCTGGAGATTCTTATTCTGGGATTCATGAATTTGTTTTTGGAAAATATTTTTATAACTATTTCAATAGAATTTTATAATTTCTTTGTAATCTTATTTCATTTTAGTCATTTAAGAACATTTCCTGAGAAGAAGGGGGTCCTTGGATCACTAATTTATTGATTCTAAGACCCAGAGTGAATTTATTTAGCATCTGCCGTGTTTCTACAAAAATAAACATTAAGAAAAAATTGTGTGAGATATGTCCCAATGAGAATTGGGACAAAATTTGAGTAGCTTAGATTCAGGAAAATATAATAAAAAGTTCATACATTCCAGAGCCAGTTTCTTTATCTATTTCCATGGTCCTCAACTAGTAGGACCAACAAGTAGTATTATTCATGACATTTAACATGTTTAAAGAATTACAGGTTTGAATGAGAAGAAAAACTGTGAAATTTGTATATAAGGTTCTCATAGCCCCTCAAAAAAAAAATTTTGGTTTTTAAGTATTTTTCTTCTTGTTAAAACTAAGCATCCTCTTAGAAATTTTCCCTTTTGAACACCTCCTTTGATTTAAAAGTTCCAGTTTAAACAACTACATTGCCTTGGACATCCAATTATGGGTGCCCAAGGAACCTGGCAGAAGAGGGTCTCCCAAGCCTTGCTTTCAGAATGTTCCAAGAAACATTGTTCTGGTGCAGGAGTTCTTTTCATGTTATAGACCCTTTGAACAATCTGATGAAAACTATGAACCCTTCTTCAGAAAATGTTCTTAAATACATAAAAATAATAGGATTACAAAGGAAACTGGTTATACTGGCATACAGCTACCAAAATATTTATAAAACAAGTTCCTGGAACTCAGGTTAAGAAGCTCTGTTCTCAAGGCAGATGGACATTCTTACAAGTCTTGAAATATTAAATATCAAAGTTGGCATTATTTTGGAACAGGTGGAAGATACTGAAGTGAAATTATCAGAGAAAGCCCAGCTCTTGGTAAAGGTGAGTAATGTTTATATTCTAAATAGTAACACAAGGTTCCAAAATAACTGTTAATCAAAGGAAAATTCCAATAATTGATCCCAATGTACAAATGATTAATTCTACAAAATTTCTAAATATTCACTTATGTAGGCAGACTGAGAGCAGCCAAAAAGTGATTGCGTGCCTTTAGTTCCCACTCAGATGCCCTTTCCCTCTTCCACAGAGGTCCAGAAATAATCATTAATGGTAGGAAAACAATGGAAATCTCTGCTTCTTAAGTTCTTGATCTCATAGGGCACAGTGAAAACTGGCTCAAGCAAGCAGTTGAAGGATCTGGAAGCTGAGCAGCATCAGGCTTCTACAAGTCAATCAAAACTATATGGTTTTTACAACCAGAAAACCCAGCTGCCTTCTCTTCTCCTTTTTCATAAATAAAATAAATAAAAAGGCAATACCATTGTCTCCAGGTTTTAGTGTCTGAGGTAAGAGTATTCATTAATTGATATACATAAGTGTTTGATGCCTTTTAATAACGGCAGCACATATATTATTCTTTCACTGTCACCCAGACACCATGGGCAGTCTGACCTTGTTTGAAGCCCAGAGCCCTGATACCAAGGGCAATTGAGGCTGAGTGTGCTGAGTGACCCACCCTAGGAATAATTTCCTGTCTGGGCAGGGGGTGCAGACAGACATGGGGGCTACTGGGGTTGGATTTCCTTTGTCCTTTAATCCTTGGTCTTGCCCTGGGGTGTGGAATGAACATTTTGCAGGATTTATATTTTTCATTCGAGGCTCCAGAGCATCTCCTGCTTCCATCTAAATAATTCTTTGCTCTATTCCTTGGTTATATTTTAATAGCTATTCCAGTGGGACTTTTTGGAAAATTTAGAGCCATTCACCTCAGGTCCTCTAAGGACATTCCTGCCCGATGGCTGCTTCCATGCCTTCCCGTCCCTTCCTTCTGTCTATCTTCTCTATCCCCCTCCTGATCTTTCCAATTCCTAAGGCCTCCAAAGGCCTTTCAGCACGATTCTTCAGATTGAAGGATGTCTTAGTATGTCGACAGAATACTGAGGTCCATTGAACTTCCTCCTGAGCAAAGCATTTCTCTGTGGCCCCCTTGAACAAAATGGGAATTGATAGGTGGTGGTCCCTGCAGGATCAGCCTTCCTAGAAGATGGTGGCTCCCCAGTTAGAGCACGTGTGGCTTGTCCTGTCCTTCCACTCTGCACTGTCTGAGGTGGCTTCTGAGGATTGGGGTGTTGGGCTGCTTGGTTCAGGAATGGGGGGAGTGACCTTGAGACCCCTTTACTGTCTGCCAGAAGTGGAAGTCACATGGGGAAATGTGACTCAGTGGAGTTTTTAATTGTTAATTCTCCTAAGTGAGAATTTCTTTTCTTTTTTTTTTTTTTAAATTTTAGAAGAATGAGTCTTTCTTGGGTCCCCACTTGACAGGAGGAGAAAAAGCATATATTTATTCAAGCAATGCCCAAGCCTGGCCAGAAGAAGGTAAGCAGTGATTCTCCCTGAGGAGAATCTTCTTTGATTGACTCTTGGAGCTTCATTTCTTGTAGATGGTATTTGTAAATATGATCAGAATAATGACCAGTAACTTAAACATCAGGAGGGTTTTATCATTCCAAAAGCATTTTCAGAGTCAGGTCCTCTGAGTCAGTCGGGATTATCAACCTATTGTGCAGATAAAACAACTGAAATTATCAAAAAGTAAATGACTTTTCTAGTTTCAAACTGTAGCGAGTGATGGATCTGGATAGACCCCATACCTTCTGGGGCTAGATCCTATCATCAGAAAGCTCCCAAAGTGGATGAAATAGGGAGGAAAAATTCTCTTAACTTCAGTGGATTCTGCTTAAAAAACAACATTGACTTCCTCTTCAAATCAGGAGCCCTAACATGAACCGCTGACCTTTTCAACATTGCTTTTTAATTCCATATGATTTGCCCTGTCTTTCAAAGCTCAAAATAAGTTGGCCTTCCTTGGAAAAAATCTAGTTCCTTCACCAAATCTCTTCAGTTTTTTCCTAAAAAGGTGACCATTCTGGGCAGTTTGAACAATTTTTTCTTCCTTTTTAAAGTATTCTGTCTGGCAACAGACGTCCTTCCTCATTAAAGCTTTTTGACCTCTCTTACCTGATCTGGTTTATCTTTTCTCTTCCCTAGGAAGGGAAAGACAAAAAAGATAGTTCATTAAAGATGCCTGTTAAAAGTCTCCGACAAATAATGGAGTCTGCCACCTTATCCATGGAAGAGTTTGCAACTTTTTGGTCCTAGCATGAAGTTTATCCTACCTTGGATGGCAGGATCTGAGCCAGGAATACAGCCCTTAGATGAAGTGACAGTCTATAAATAGTAGATTATAGCCATAACACAGATGCTGTTGTACAATTGCATGGCGGAGCCAATTATAATATTTAGGAAGGAGATTTGCCAAGAGAAGTGTGTGCCTCGTTAGCAAAGAGCCTTGTTAGAAAAATAGTTGCTATTGTGTCACATTACTTTCTCCAACAAGATTTGGGCCCTTCTGCAGCCTCTGAGAAAGCCTGAGGGTAGATGGCTGGGCCCATCCAGAATCTTTTTTGCGTTTCTAAGAAGTTGGTTTTCTGTCTTGTTCAGCTTGCCCAGGCCTTCCTGGTGACTGCCAGGCAGCCAGGGTGCTGGGACACTGGTGGGAGGCCACTGTACCATGGGACACTGTCACACTACTAAGGAGTCAGGGCCTGCCCTGGCCAAGGACAGGGCCCCCACTGTACCAGGCTTTGGATGCTGGAGGGGCGAGGGGCCTGACCGTTAACGTCTCCTCCCCAAGTTTGGCTCCTCGGAGACCCCCCGGCCTGCTTGGACCCAGCTGCCCAGGACTGACTCATTCTGCCCCATCCCCACAAAACCACGGACCTTACGCTCTAGTGACGCTGAACCATTCTTCAAACGCACTGGGGGTGCAGGGGATGGAACACGGACCTGGAGGCCTAAGGAGCTGGTGCCAGTGTGGCCCTGGACATTTTGTAGCTGAGGGACCCTGGGCCTAGTTTCCTCACCTGTAAGATAAGGGTAATAACAACACCTCACTCATTGTAAGAATCAAATAGATAATGATTATAAAGCACTTAGCACAGTGCTCAGCACATAGTAGGAGCTACATGAAGGCTACTTGTTGCAGTCATTGCTTCTATGCCTTTGTTCCCACTTTTCCTCATCTCTACCTTTTGAAATCCTCTCCAGCTCTCAAAGCTCAGCTTAAATGTCACCTTCTCTATGAAACTTTCCTTGATGGCTCCCAGCCAGCAATGATCTTATTTCTCCTCTGAATTCTCAAACCATTTAGTTTGTATCTTTCAAATTTATTATATGATTATTTTGTAGCATTTTAATTTATGTACACATCGTCTCCTGCAAGGTTCTAAGCACCTTAGGTCAGGGATCGTGCAACTGGGCTTGATTGTTTTTTTTTTAATGTTTTATTGATGCCTTTTTACACCATAGTCATTTCTGAATAAATTCCTACCCCTACCCGCAACCAAGAAGCCTTTCCTTGTAACAGAGGAAAACAACTCATCAAAACCAATGCAGCAATGATAGCTAGTGATGTATGCAATATTTTGCACTCACTGGGGACTGTTTTATGTACTTCTCCCTCTCTGCACCAGACATAAGTCCATTTGCAGAGGAATTCAGGAAATAGGTGCGTTCTCATCTTTTGACAGAAGGGGTATAATTCCAACTTTAATCAACAAGAAAACCCAGAGTTTTGGCTAATTTGGAACATTGGGAATTTGGGATTTATTTCTAGTCCAATTCCCTCTTTTTATAACAAGAGAAACTGAGGCATGTAGTAGTGGAGTGGCTTGCCAGGTAATAAGTGGCAGTATAGGGACCTTCTCAATTATAATTGGGAGCCTGTGTGCCTCCTCTCTGCCTTTAACGCCTCCATTTACATAAACTGACCCTTTCAGGCACAAGGGAAGAAAAGAGGACTTCCCAATAGAGGCAGAACATAGACTCTGCTCACTAGTTCTCTCTACCCACCCTTAATGCTTCCTAATGGGAAGGTGACTAAGAAGCTTTGAGAGGAAATTCTCCAGCTACACCAGACCAAAATTACCTAAATGTTCTATTCCTCATAGTGTAAGCTCCCTTGGGCAAAGCATGGCAAGCTTTCTTTCCCATGGTCTTTTCCCTTAAACTGAGATGATGAAGGCTCTCTATTAAATGAAGTTATATGATAAAGCACTTTGTAAACCTTAAAACTCTGTGCAGCTAGCATCTGTTATCATTTGCATTTATTGAAACTGTTTGAGGGAGCCCCACTGTTCTGGTAGTTCCTCTCCTTCCTTCTATTGGGCTCCTGGAGTCAGGAAACTGATAGGCCATCTTCTTCTCACTTTGACCTTGGATGTCCCACAGTAAATAAGGGATCTTCTTTTCTTAGTTCAGTTCAAGAGGCATCTGTTTATTATATGCCTACCATGAGCATAGGGGTGGATATAAAAACAAAAATGCCCTCAGTGAACTACATTCTACTGAGGGGCAGTACGCATATAAGCATAATCCAAGGTAAATTGAGGAGGGAGAGAGTCCAGAGAACTTGGTGGAGTAGGAGTCAAGGAAAACTTCAGGAAGAAGGTTCTACCTGGAAGTAAGACAAAAGGGGTCTTTTTTTCTAGACAAGAGTTCTTTTTTTCTTCTTTGTTTTATTATTTCATTTATTTATTTATTTATTTATTCCAGTTACATGTAAAGATAGTTTTCAACATTCATTTTTGTAACATTTTGTGTTTCAAATTGTTCTTGGAAAGAGAGCAAGGAATCTGATACAGATTAACATGCATAGCTATTTTAAATATGTTTCCGTGTTATTCATGTTGAGAAAGAAAAAACAAGCAACAACAAAAATGGTAAAAATAGCATGCTTGGCCCACCATTCAGTCTCCATAATTCTTTCTGTGGATGTGATGGCATTTTCTATCCTGAATCTATTGGAATAAGACATAGGTTCTAAAAGGCAAGATTGAAGATTCTCCACACCAGGAATAACAGAACAGCTTCCTGGACAAGTTCTACCCTCAAAATACAATTATTCCCTGACCCTTAAGTCAAGCAGCCAGAAATTAGCTATCAAGCTGACACTGCTACTGTGCAGACTCTGCTTTTCTGCAATCCCTGCCATCTGGTTCCCTGGTTCTTAGATGTGTGTTCATACATGTGTATTCTCTGATATCCATATACCTCAGTCTCTATTTATCACTTCTTTAATTCTTACCTTGTAAGATGTGTAGGCTGTTCTCATTATTTGTCACCCCAACTGGATCTTCAGTAAATATTGCTTAGTTGTGCTAGATGCAGTATATAATGAGAGCCACTTGGCCCTGGGCCCTACTCTTGGGAAGATTACAGACCAAGGCACACACTCACTAGAATCTGTGCAAAAAGGAAATACTGAACGTTTAAGGCTTCATGTTTTCATTAAGCAAACACAAGGTCAGTGAGTCAGATAGGGGGTAGAGATCCCAAGTCTTGTCCTGAAACTTTAACTTTTCTTCCTTACCAGTTTATTCCTGATTTTAGTGACTGAGAGCATGTTCCCCTGTAATATGTGTACTTGTTCTTGCTCATATAACCAGAATTCCCTTTGCAGTGTATAAAACAAAATCATAGGCATCATACTTATCAAAATATCAATATCAGTATCAAAAGATATTCAGCCTTGGTACCATGGCCAGATCTAAATAGCTAAATGATGGTTAGTAGGAATGAATTGTGAAAAAGTGGAGTTCAACAGTTAGACTTAACAACTTAGTTACCCAGGTATAGAAGAGAGGAATGTGACTAGATAACTTACATAGGAAAAAAATACTCTGGAGATTTTGTTTAACTTAAAGCTCAAATATATATTAATAATCAATGATATATTCCACTACACATAGATTTTGAGCTGAAGTGGGTTTTAGAGATCCTCATTATAGACCTATGAGTGATTTAGGTGCATGAATAGTGTCAGGCCTATAGTCAAAAAGATCCATCTTCCTAAGATCAAATCCAGCCTCAGAAACTTCCTACCTGTGTGACCCTGGGCAAATTATTTTACCCTGTTTGCCTTAGTTTCCTCATCTGTAAAATGAGGCGGAGAAGGGAATGGCAAACCACTTCAGTAACTTTGCCAAGAAAATCCCAAATGGAACCTAAAGAGTCAGGCCTGACTGAAATGACTGATAGCAGTAACCAATAATTAGTTACACTTTACAGATACTCAGAGAGTTCATGTGAATTCCCTAAGATCACTTAGCTATTAGGAAGAAGGCAAGGGTTTACATTTGGGTCTTGTGATTTGAAGAGAATGATGTTTTCTATTATCTCTTGCTGCAGCAGCCTGATGTTAGCAGCCCCTAAACTCAATCACATTCTAGTTCCTAGAATGAGGAAGTTTTCAGCTGAGTTTCTACCTGTGAGAGCACATCAAAGGAGTCAGATTCAGTTCTAGCTGCCACATTTTAGAGAGACTATTGAAAAGCTGGAGCACCCAAGTCATTATTAATCAGAGAAATGCAAATTAAGACAACTCTAAGATACCACTACACACCTGTCAGATTGGCTAAAATGACAGGAAAAAATAATGATGATTGTTGGAGGGGATGTGGGAAAACTGGGACATTGATGCATTGTTGGTGGAGTTGTGAACGAATCCAACCATTTTGGAGAGTAGTTTGGAACTATGCTCAAAAAGTTATCAAACTGTGCATACCCTTTGATCCAGCAGTGTTACTACTGGGATTATATCCCAAAGAGATTATAAAGAAGGGAAAGGGACCTGTATGTGCACGAATGTTTGTGGCAGCCCTTTTTGTAGTGGCTAGAAACTGGAAACTGAATGGATGTCCATCAGTTGGAGAATGGCTGAATAAATTGTGGTATATGAATATTATGGAATATTACTGTTCTGTAAGAAATGACCAACAGGATGATTTCAGAAAGGCCTGGAGAGACTTACACGAACTGATGCTGAGTGAAATGAGCAGGACCAGGAGATCATTATATACTTCAACAACAATACTATATGATGACCAGTTCTGATGGACCAGGCCATCCTCAGCAACGAGATCAACCAAATCATTTCTAATGGAGCAGTAATGAACTGAACTAGCTATGCCCAGAAAAAGAACTCTGGATGATGACTAAAAACCATTACATTGAATTCCCAATCCCTATATTTATGCCCACCTGCATTTTTGATTTCCTTCACAGGCTAATCGTACAATATTTCAGAGTCTGATTCTTTTTATACACCAAAATAATGTCTTGGTCATGTATACTTATTGTGTATCTAATTTATATTTTAATATATTTAACATCTACTGGTCATCCTGCCATCTAGGGGAGGGGGTGGGGGGTAAGAGGTGAAAAATTGGAACAAGAGGTTTGGCAATTGTTAATGCTGTAAAGTTACCCATGCATATAACCTGTAAATAAAAGGCTATTAAATAAAAAAAAAGGAAAAAAAAGAAAAAAAAAAAAGAAAAGCTGGAGCACGCTGATAGAAGAGCAGCCATTATATGGTGGGGAGACTTGAAACTAAACTGGCCACCTAAAGAGGAGTAGAACTAGGAACTTGGGATGTAGGTTTCATGGGTAAGGAGGACTAGATGATGAGCTCAAAAGGCAGATTAAGGACTCCTGCACATAAGTGACAGGGAGAAAGATTTCACTCTTGATAAGTCAGTGATTAACGAATTATAATTTTTCCTATGAAAACTCCCTCCATCAATATCGATTACATTAAATTTTCAGAGAATTGCCTGAAATACAAAGAGGTCAAGCAGTTTGTCCATGGCCACATAGCTACTAGAGATTAGAGCTTTTGTGACTTCAAGGCCAGCCCTCTCTTTTCTCGACCACATTGCCTCTGACATTCACTGCTGGATGAGGGAGAATTCATTTCATTATAGCTGTCCAAAAAATGGACTCCTTGAATTGGTAGTAAGTAGTAAGAAACAGGTATGTTTCTAGAAATCATTTCATCAGAATTTTGTTGAGGAGATGTCTTCTTCAGATCCGGGTTTGACTTCTAGACTGTCCTTTCAAACTCTGATGCAAAGTATTACTCATAAGACTACAGTTTGTGATCCAACCCTTCTGGAGAGCAATCTGGAACTATGCCCACAGGGCTATCAAACTGTGCATACTTTGATCGAGCAGTGTTTCTACTGTGTCTGTATTCCAAAGAGATCTTAAAGGAGGGAAAGGGATCCACATGTGTAAAAATGTTTGTAACAGCTCTTTTTGTAGTGATAAGGAACTAGAAATTGAGTGGATGCCCACCAGTTGGAGAATGGCTGAATATATGAATATAATGGAATATTATTGTTCTGTAAGAAATGATCAGCAGGATGATTTCAGAAAATCCTGGAGAGACTGACACGAACTGATGCTAAGTGATATGAGTAGAACCAAGAGAACATTGTACATGGCAACAACAAGATTGTGTGATGATAAACTGTGATGCACTTGGCTCTTTTCAACAATGAGGTGATTCAAGCTTCAATAGACTTGTGATGGAGAAAGCCATCAGTATCCAGAAAGAGATCTGTATATGAATCTTAACATAGTATTTTCACTTTTCTTTTGTTGCTTGCTTGTTTGGTTTTTTTCCTTTCTCATTTTTTTCCCTTTTTGATCTTATTTTTCTTGTGCAGCATGATAATTGTGGAAATAGGTTTAGAAAAATTGCACATGTTTAACCTATATTGGATTTCTTGTGTCTAGGGAAGGAGGGTGGAGGAAGGGAGAAAAATATGGAACACAAAGTTTGCAAGGGTGAATATTGAAAACTATCTTTGCATATATTTGTAAAATAAAAAGCTACACTTAAAAAATACTGTAGTTTAAAGATCATAATAACTAACATTTATATAGCACTTAGTGGGTACCATGCCCTTTACAATTATTACCTCAGTTGATTGTCACAACAGTCTTGGGAGGTCAATGCCATTATTACCCCCCTTTTGCAACTGAGGACACTGAGGCAGACAAAGATTAGATGACCTGCTTAGAGTCACACAGCTAGTAAGCATTCAAGACCAAATTAAAACTGAGGTCCTCATGATTCCAGGCTCAGAGCTCTATTCACTGTGCCACCTTGAGAAAGAAGGAGGCTCAAAATACCCATTGCTCCCATTCATAAACTAAATCCACTTAGCTAAGCATTATTTTCCATTTGTACATAGAGTTGACAGTGATACCTCTGGAGCCTGGCTAGGTTAATGTTCATTCTTTGAGCTCAGTCTCATGTGAAGGTTGGAAATATGCAGCTGTCTGTAACCTTTTCTCCTGGGAAGGATGGAGTATTTCTGAGCATGTCTGAACTGGACCAGAGTGAAAGAAGCCTGAGTCAAAGAAACTTAAGCTCAAATACCTCCGTTGACACAACTTGGAGTATGTTGAACCAAATACTTAACTTTCCCAGCCTCAGATTCCTTACCTATAAAATGAGATGGCTGGATTAGATCTTAGCTTCTTTAAACTGTGGTTTGTAAACCCATATGAGGCCTTGTAATTGAATGTTGGGATTGAAAAAATATGGTTTATTATCAGTAAATTTTTGATTTGTAAACTTATTTTATATACTTATATACTTAATTTCCTAGGCAAAAAGGGGTTGCTAATGGAAAAAGTTTAAGAAGCCCTGGATGAAATGATCTCATTTCCCTTCCCACTCTCTATCTATGCTTCTGCGAACTTAACATTATCATGTGTTTCTGAGGATTTCAGATTTGGAGATCCAAGAATTTATAATTTTCCCATCAGTCTGACAAAAGAATATTGAGTGAGCACTCAAATGAGAGAAGACATGGGCAAGATACTCAAAGGGTATCTGATAAAATGGGTCCATTAGCTTTTTGACAGCTTCTTTAGGCTCAGAAAAATCTGCAAATGTTAGATCTCTTATTCCTTTTTGTGGTCCTCCAGATGGTCCAGAAACTGGCCCCAGCTTAGGGTTTGGAGAAATCTACTTTGAAATTGTTATAAAATTGTTATAAACAACTTGAGTGTAAGGAACAGTAGTAAGATGGATGCATTGTTTTCAGGGATACCCCCCCTCCATACCTGGGCCCAAAGCACAAATTAACAAATGTGACATTTCACTAAGAAAGAAGAAGAAAACTGCATTTATATGTGATTCTCCATTACTTGCAACTTACTAAACTACCTGAAGTCTGTGATGGTATTTCTTCCAAGTCTTGCTTTTCCCTCATTGCTACATGTCATCTGCGCCTTGAAAGCCTCACTGGTGTGATTCTATGACCCTATGACCCCATTGATATTAGGGATATTGAGTTTTCCTCTTGGAGCTCTCCTTCTTGCTCCTGAAAATACCCCGACTGCTCTTTGCTGGGCCTTCTCTTCTGGCATTCCAATAGCTCCTAAAATTCTCCCTTTCCAAGTTAGCCTAATTAGAAGATAATCAGCAAATTCTAAACATATAATTCCCCTAATTATCACCTGTGTCCTCTGCTGAACAACTAGTTCTAGATCTCCTGACCACTGAGGAAATGTTGGAACCATCAATTCCCCAATTCTGGCCAAGTTCAGACAGGCAATCCCCAAGCTTCATTCTCTTGGATCTCCAAGTAACTACAGAACTGTACTTATTTATTCACCCCCTCCTCCTTTAATGGGGCTGTTTCCCACTTAGCCCAGTCACCTGGATTTGTGCTCTTTTCCTCCCTTCTGGAGCTAGGGACCCAAGTTAACACACCTTAATCCATATCCATATGCACAAACCCAGTCATAGACCAGAAGTTCATAAAAAGATAACCACAAGGATTTTGGGAAGATGGTGGAATAGGTCAGTAAATTTCAAGCTCTCCAGATTTTCCCCACAAACTAAACAAATTTGTGCTTCGGGAAAAACATAGACTGGTGAAAAATCAAGATTTGGGGCAGAACAGGTGTTCTAGTTCAATCCAAGGAGATGCCAGGCCTGGATTAACCTGTATGAAGTGTAAATATGTCCAGGCTAGGTCCTCAGAAACACCAGCTGGGGACCCCTGAGGCTAATTGGGTTTGGCTAGAACTTCAACAGGAACCACAGAAACTTTTACCTCCAGCACTATGTGTACCAAGTTGGGAAACTTGAGTGAACCTCAGCTGATAAGAAATGCCAGGCCCAGCTGTGCTACAGAGAGGCTGCCCTGGGGGAGAAAGGAACCAGTACACTAGGAATGCTGGAAAAGTAGGTCAGAGATGTTGCTGGTTGAGGGCACTTACAGGAGGGTAGAGGTCTTGGTTTGGGATTCCAGGTCAGAGGGGAGAGAGAGCTGAAGTGAAGCTAGAGGTATCATTCCCCTAGTCCAACATTGGAGGGATTTAACAATAATATTTTTTCATTTAAAAAAAAAAAAATGAAGCGACAAAACTCAACTATAGAAACTTACTGTGGGAATAAGGAAGACCAGGGTTCATCATCAGAGGAGGACACTGAAATAAAAAAAGCTTTTTGTACCTCAAAGAATAATGTTAAATGGTTTCCTGCCCAGAGAGAATTAAAGAATTCAAAAAAGAATTTAAAAAATCAAATGAAAGACATTGAGGGGAAACTTAAAAAAAAAATAAGATAAAAAAAGAATGAAAAAATAGAACAGAATGTGAAACATAAGAAAAACCAACAGCCTCATTCTTTTTATTATATTGTTTGGTATTTCTTGGTCTCTTCTCAGCTTCACTGTCTTCCCCTTGTTAAATTCTAATTTTCAAAGAATTATTTTTGTCTTTAAGGCTCTATCTCCTTTTTTAGTTAGTTAACTTTTTTTTTCATAATTTTGTTTTTCTTGGATGGTTTTTATCTTTTTCTTTTTTTTACTTCAGTGTAGAGTATAGTTCATGTTAAAGAGCATACTTATCACTGGCCTGGGTCTGAGTCAGCAGTATTGAGGGTCCTGAGATGTGAGAAAACCATCTCTAATGAGGTGTCTCTTTCTTTCAGGAAAAATTCACTTCTTTTCAAATGGCCTTTTGTTTTCCCACCGTCGTTATGGAAGTATCACCATTTCTAAGAATCACATGAATTCCATTTGCTTCTATGATGGGGTAAGTGTTTCATTAATACAAGACCTGCATTTTCTTTATTTTATTGTATCATTTATTTTTATGTCATCTACAGGATAAATACAAGAAGTTTTTTTAAAATGGTATCCAATATACTGTGACATATTTAACATGTATAGGACTGCTTGCCATCTTGGGGAGGGGGTAGAAGGAGGGAGGGGAAAAGTTGGAAAAGAAGTGAGTGCAAGGGATAATAATGTTGTAAAAAATTACCCAGGCATGGGTTCTGTCAATAAAAAGTTATAGTTATTTTTAAAAAATGGTATCCAAGCTAACAATGAGCATTTGAAAAAATGCTTCACATTACTCGTCAAGAGAAATTCAGATTTCTACAAATCTTAAGTTTTTACTTTATACCATAAGATTAGTGAAAGTGACAAAAAAAAAAAGGAAAATGACAATTACAGGAAGAGTTATGGAAAACAGGTACATGAATATGTTCTTGATGGAGCTATGAATTAGTCCAGCCATCCTGGCAAGTAATTTAGGACTATACTCAAAGAAGTTAGCAGACTGCATATACTTTGATCCAGTGATGTCACTCACTAGTAGGTCTGAACCCCCACTATCTCATTTGATCCTCACAACTCTGGAAAGTATATGCTATTACTATTCCCATTTTACATATGAGGAAATTGAGATAAACAGAAGTCAAGTTAAAGAAAAAAAAGAAAAGAAAAGTTGGCTTTTTAGAAAAGGGATGGAGATGACATGTTTTTTAAGAGGATTTATGAATAAATGACATGTTTTTTAAGAAGATTTTTACAGGGGAAAGTATAAAATCATTTTTCTTTGGAAAATAATTCTAAAAAATTGAACAAGTGGGAGGGATTTTAGAAAAACAAAACAAAACAAAAAAAAAAATAGTTATTAAACACTTAACACATGCAAAACAAAAGGAGGAGCAGTCTGCCCCTAGGAGTTCCCATTCTAATGGTGGAGATAACACACATAGGTTTTAGTTATATCATATGGAAAGATTCCATGGTTCTTAAAGAGCAGCAAAGCAATGGTATTTATATCTTCTCTAATGTTGTTTCCAGTGATAAAATCATGTCTTTTTCTTATTTTGAACCATTTGAACGTTCTAATGATTTTCGGAACAAGAACTTTCTGTTTTAGGTCTGTAGTAGCTATGGTTGCTGAGGAAGCTTGGACTTTTAGTAAGGTTGCATTTCCCTAAGGGTTGCTTCCCTAATTGATGGCTCTGGGTGCAGGTCTACAACTAGGATCTGTGCTCTGGGAGCCACTACTATTCCCAGGACTCTTTTGAAGGCAGTTAATCAGTAGTTGCTGGCAGTACTATCAGAGAAGGTAGACCCTTTCTCCTCCGGGATTGTCCCCTGCTGTGAGTCTGATAGCTCCTGCTTTCTCCAGGCTTCTTGGATTTGTTATCCTGGTATGTTTCCACTGGATCTGAAAGGAAGTGGTAGTCAGGATGGGGTGGGGATGGGAGTGGGGGCTTAACTCACCTGGCACATGACACCTCCTGTTTCTACCTCAGGGCGCCTTGCTTCTCTTCGTGGAAATTGCTGTTTATATTTTTCTTAAGCAATATACTGGGTGGTAGCAAAGAGAAATGCATTTCTATATTTTTACAGTCAAAGGTTCTGATAAAGGCTTCATTTCCAAAATATATAGAGAATTAACTCTAATTTATAAAAAATCAAGCCATTCTCCAATTGAAAAATGGTCAAAGGATATGAACAGACAATTCTCAGATGAAGAAATTGAAACTATTTCTAGTCATATGAAAAGATGCTCCAAGTCATTATTAATCAGAGAAATGCAAATTAAGACAACTCTAAGATACCACTACACACCTGTCAGATTGGCTAAGATGACAGGAAAAAAATAATGATGATTGTTGGAGGGGATGTGGGAAAACTGGGACATTGATTCATTGTTGGTGGAGTTGTGAACGAATCCAACCATTTTGGAGAGTAGTTTGGAACTATGCTCAAAAAGTTATCAAACCGTGCATACCCTTTGATCCAGCAGTGTTACTACTGGGATTATATCCCAAAGAGATTATAAAGAAGGGAAAGGGACCTGTATGTGCACGAATGTTTGTGGCAGCCCTTTTTGTAGTGGCTAGAAACTGGAAACTGAATGGATGTCCATCAGTTGGAGAATGGCTGAATAAATTGTGGTATATGAAAATTATGGAATATTACTGTTCTGTAAGAAATGACCAACAGGATGATTTCAGAAAGGCCTGGAGAGACTTACACGAACTGATGCTGAGTGAAATGAGCAAGACCAGGAGATCATTATATACTTCAACAACAATACTATATGATGACCAGTTCTGATGGACCAGGCCATCCTCAGCAACGAGATCAACCAAATCATTTCTAATGGAGCAGTAATGAACTGAACTAGCTATGCCCAGAAAAAGAACTCTGGGAGATGACTAAAAACCATTACATTGAATTCCCAATCCCTATATTTATGCACACCTGCATTTTTGATTTCCTTCACAAGCTAATTGTACAATAATTCAGAGTCTGATTCTTTTTGTACAGCAAAATAATGTTTTGGTCACGTATACTTATTGTGTATCTAAGTTATATTTTAATATATTTAACATCTACTGGTCATCCTGCCATTTAGGGGAGGGGGTGGGGGGGTAAGAGGTGAAAAATTGGAACAAGAGGTTTGGCAATTGTTAATGCTGTAAAGTTACCCATATATATATATATCCTGTAAATAAAAGGCTATTAAATAAAAGAAAAAAAAAAAGAAAAAAAAAAAAAAAAGAGAAATGCATTTCTACTCTCTGAGAACACCTAGGAAATATTTAAAGCCTGTGGTCATGACCCCTCTAGAGGACCAAGATTGATGTCCAGAAACAGGTTAATCTGCCCCCCTCAGAAGTAAATACAGCCTTCTATAGTAGAGGGACTAGCAGGAGGTAGAGTGCTGGGGGTCCATGGATATGGAGAATGCATTTTATCTTTGCCTCAGAGCCAGGGTAAAGGTCATCTGGGAAGCTCTTCCCAGCCTAACTGACTGATCCCTGGGAGCCCAGGTTCCTGAGTAGAATGGTCCTCTGACCTTTGCTTTTCCCCTGCTTCTGCTGACACACAGATTACTGTTGTTGGCTAATACTCAGATGCCTTCCAAGGATCCTGACCATTATTACTTTCCTTCCCTATTGATGTCAGGGAAGGAAGAAGAGCACTTGAATGCTCTGAGTCTTCTCCATCACCAGAACAATCTCCATATATGAGTGATATTTGGTTAACTGAAACCAGAGTTTGACAAGAGTTCATGGTGTTCCTGGGGAGCCTATCAGTGTCCTGCAGAACACTACATCTGATTAGGGCCAGATAAGCAAACTTGCCATAGGCAGTATCACCCGAGGAGCTGTCCTGGTTAGAGGTCTAGAAGGAGACCTATTCATTTGCTCCTGGAGGAGCTCACACTCGATGCATTTCTGTCACTGCAATTTCAGCCACTTAATTTAGTAAGTAAAAAGTTAGAATGGTACTAACAGTTCAATCCTAATACAGAAAAAAACAAGAGACCCTCCTTATTCTTCTCCCATTCTCATTAATGCTACATTGACTGAACCTTTGTAATTCAGTAGCTATTTTAATACTGACCTTCCTATAATTGTTTCATTCAAGAGGCTCTCTTTTCATGCAACAGTGGCTTTTTGCGATATCTAGTTATCAGCCCTGACCCACAGCCAGATATTTGTTAAAAGCCTAAAGTCAAGTTTTAATGTTTCTTTCAGAGTGGAGCAAGCAAAAGTGAAGGAAAAAGAGAAGGAGGTGAGGAAGGGTGACACAATCAAGGGTTGGCCATTCTCTCTATGGGATAGCAATCTCATGGCAGAGAAATGAGAGACTCTTTGGGCCTCCTGCAGACTAGCTTTCTGAAAGGCAGGGTCTTTACCCAGTTAGTAGCATGCTTGTGTGTGGATTTTTGGTGAGAACAAAATAGATTTATTGTCCTAGACTGTCTGAAAAGGGCATTTGACTAGAGTTGCTGGGAAGACATTTTTGGCCCCCAGGATATTAATTTGGAAGGTTATGTATATGCCACAGTGATGCCTTTTTTGTTTTAAAATTAGTGCTGAACCTGTCATCCTTCTTCTATAAATTCCTTCCTAAAGCTAGAGTTATTTTCAGCCTCTACTCTGCATTGTAATTTCTATCAGTTTGCTCCCTGCTGTGTAAAATAGGACTTTTATTGATTAGTTCTAATCAGACTTGAGCAGAGTCCCCTTTTAGTGCTCTAAAATTTGGTGAACAGGACTTTGTTCCTTTTGTGTCCTCCTTGAGAACTTGGGTTTATTTCTTGCTGAGAATTTGGCAAATCCCTCTTTGATAAAGCTATTGCATTTCGTAAAAACCTAAGGTCCTTGCTGTGTTATGTCTTGAAATTTGCAAATGATACATTTTTCTGATGATCAGATGCATATGACTTTTTTCCTTAGTGAGTATTTATTAAGTTCCAAATATGAATAATTTATCAAGTTAGGATTATTTGTACTAGGTCAATTTTATTTTATTTTTTTATTATAGCTTTTTATTTACAAGATATATGCATGGGTAATTTTGACAATTGCAAAATCTTTTGTTCCAACTTTTCCCCTCTTTCCTCCCCACCCCCTCCCCCAGATGGCAGGTTGACCAACACATGTTAAATATGTTAAAGTATAAGTTAAACACAATATATACATACATGTCCATACAGTCATTTTGCTGTACAAAAAGAATTGGACTTTGAAATAGTGTACAATTAGCCTGTGAAGGAAATAAAAAATGCAGATGGGCAAAAATAGAGGGATTGGGAAGTCTATGTTCATAGTCATCTTCCAGAGTTCTTTCATTGAATGTAGCTGGTTCAATTTATTACTGCTCTATTGGAAGTGATTTGGTTCATCTCATTATTGAAGAGAGCCATGTCCATCAAAATTGATCATCATAGACTAAAAACCATTACATTGAATTCCCAGTCCCTATATTTATGCACACCTGCATCTTTGATTTCCTTCACAAGCTAATTGTACAATAATTCAGAGTCTGATTCTTTTTGTACAGCAAAATAATGTTTTGGTCATGTATACTTATTGTGTATCTAAGTTATATTTTAATATATTTAACATCTACTGGTCATCCTGCCATTTAGGGGAGGGGGTGGGGGGGGGGTAAGAGGTGAAAAATTGGAACAAGAGGTTTGGCAATTGTTAATGCTGTAAAGTTACCCATGTATATATCCTGTAAATTAAAGGCTATTAAATAAAAAAAAAAAAAAAAAAAAAAAAAAAATTGATCATCATATTGTTGTTGAAGTATCTCCTGGTCCTGCTCATTTCACTCAGCATCAGTTCATGGTCATGCCTTTCTGAAATCATCCTGTTGGTCATTTCTTACAGAACAATAATATTCCATAATATTCATATACCACAATTTATTCAGCCATTCTCCAATTGATGGACATCCACTCAGTTTCCAGTTTCTGGCCACTACAAAGAGACCTGCCACAAACATTCTTGCACATACAGGTCCCTTTCCCTTCTTTAAAATCTCTTTGGTCTGTCAATAAAAAGTTATTTAAAAAAAAAATCTCTTTGGGATATAATCCCAGTAGTAACTACTAGGTCAATTTTAATAACATTGTACTAATACTGAATTCTAACCAGTGTTAACAGAAAAAGAAAAAAAAAATGTCCCAGCAAGTCCAGAGAACTGCAGCCTATCTTCAGGGGGAAAATGATTAGTCTCTGTTAATGAGAATTGTTATAATTCTTTGTGTGGTTGGATTGAAGCTATAGTCTATTAGAAAGGGAATCATGTCCTAGAAAATACCTTCTAAAGTGATTGTGAATGTGTATGTGTATACACTGTTCAACTTCCCATATTAAATATTAGGGTGACATTGACCTCAGAAAGTAAGGTTTTGACCTCTTTGCTGTAACTTAGCTTAAGATGACTGCTAACATTGTCCAAAGGTATGCTTGGGAGTTAACTCATGCCCCTTTTTATACCTAGCACCTAGGTTGGAAGACTGGTTCCTCATTCTGTGGGTACAAGGATACCAGATACTTGTATTGCCCATCATCCATTTAGCCTTCTATGAAGAGGTAAAACAGACAGACAGCTATAAGGTGTGATATAAAGAGCACCAGGAACAAAAATCTGTCCTCCAAGCACCTGTCAGGTTTCCTGCCATTTGATCATTATGAAGATGCATTCTATGGGTGTAGAAGGCTTGTTAAACTTTTACTCTCTTATTAGAATTTAGATGTGTCTAAAAGACAAAATACTTTAATATCATCTAATACATTATCAGAGATTAATTAGATAATCAAATTGCTTTTCAACATGCCAATTATCTGAGAACAGAACCTTGCCAGAATGGGGCTCAGGTGGGGTACGGGAAGGAAATGAGAGAGTTGATAATGAAAGGGAAAATGAAGACAGGTTTCACCTACTTGAGAGAAATGTTTGTAGGAACCCTGACTAGTGATCAGTAGGAGAAGAGTTTCAGGTTCTCTGCTTTCATGAGACAGAGGCGGAGAACAGCATTCTCTGGAAAGGAGATTTTTTGGCATACCAGATGGAAACATGAGACTCTTCCCTAATTTTCTTTCATCGCTATGGGAAAGATTGAGGAAGGAGAAAGGCAGACAATATTAGAACAGGAATACTGGCACACCTGGAGGGGCAAAATGTTGAGGCTGTGGGAATGGCTAACTGCCACTGTTATTCCTTTCTTGGTGGGAATCCTTGATTTATTTGAGAATACCTGGCCTTGTGGCAAGGCTGATGAGATGACCAGGTGGGATAGTGGATCGCACACTGGACCTGGAGGCAGGAATACTGATCTTCAAAAACTGCTACTGGATCACCCTGGGCAGTTCACTTAAAGAAACTGAAACACAGGGTAATTATCTGTGTTTTGGGGATAATAATAAAGCCTGCCTCCCTAGTTATAAGAGTCTAATGAGTTAACCTGTCTAAAGTTTTTTGCAACTCTTTAAGTGCTATATAAGTGCTCACTACTACAACTCTTCTTCATTCCTGGACCTTCCCAAATCTGTAGGTATCATTATCTTCTCCTTTGCCTGTTGATGTTGATCTTCTCAAGAACTGACCCAGATGTCACTTCTTCCATGAAAACTTAATAGTCATCCCTAACTGAAAGTTAAATTGATCACTTTGTCTGGAATGTCTCCTTTGTACTCATTACACTCTACCCTGTGTTATGTCTTAACCGCCTAGTAGATTGTAAACTCTTAGAAGGGAAGCACCATGTTGTATTTTACCTTTGTATCTTTGTGCTCCATGCATTGTCTTGTACATAATAAGGATGACTTTATTGGTTTCTTTTGAATTTATTGGTTATTGGTTTCTGTATTGGCTAAATGGATGATGGGCAACACAAATATCTGGAAACATTCTCTTCCTTTTTCAAAAGTGTTTTTAGTAAAAAAAACTTTTTTTTCCTTTGTAGAACTCCACCAGTGTTATCGCTGCCTTGTTGATAGACTTCAAAAGTTCCTTGCTTCCTTATCTTCCAGTTGAATTTCACACAGAGAGCAATTTTCTGATGATTGCCTTTTTCCCTAAATCCAAGATGTATCAAGCATTCTATGCAGAGGTAACACCAGTTTATTTCAAGATTTCTTTAAAGAAAGTGAACCAGTTTGGGGCAAAACATAAGCACAGTGCTAATGCACACAGTAGGCACTTAATTAATGTGGTTTCCGGAGGGGGGGGGGGAAGAGTTGTATTTTAAAACTACTGCTGGTTCATTTCAAACAATTTTAAAAGTGATTGTTAGCAAAGTCAACAATGAAGTTGGAAGAACTATATGAATGCTTTGGTAAAGCAGTAGCACCAAGAATGGTAAAAGGCCCCATATTGACTATCACTAACTTTTGCTGAGACCTCACTGAGGCAGCTGCCAAAATACAGTTTCAGTCTCAGAAACTTAGAAACCAGGTTTAGACTATCTGGGTTCTCTAAGCTGCTGTCTGAGAAAAGCACAAGGAATAAGATAGTCTGAGCACATTTGTTAAGAGAATGGCCATAATTACATGGAAGAGGGTCACTGGAATTAAACTAATCTGCAAGACCTCCCCCTAGAGTTAGATTTTGGGGGTGTGAAGCTTAGTGTCTAAAGGAATAAACAATGGGTTTTCTATTTCTTTGAAGATTCTCACCCAATCCTAAACAGGCCCTGGGTTTAGACCCATGTTTAAGTGTATGATTGAATTAGTAATTCTCTCATCAACTAGAGAAAATCATTCTTCTTGGTCTTGTTTTGATATTTGGATCCTTAGTTTAGATGTTAGGTGCCTTTGGCTCTAGCCAGTAGAATTCTTGAGTCAGATTTCTAGATTATGCCATCATTTGTAGCCTCTAATCACCAGTTCCTTTCTTCCCTGCAGTATGAGAGGCACGATTCTGCACCTGACTCTCCTAATCTTTTGTGTGAGAAAAATCTTCTTCATTTTTGTAGATATCCCTAGCTCCTAGTGATTGCTTATTTATGAATCCCCTTATTAATAGCCTGTAGTTACTACTGGAATTCTTATCTGTATCTCTTCTTGTTAATTCATTCCAGTTTTAGAAAACAGACTTTGTCCTTGTTTGATGTATGGTACTTCATGTCTGTTTGCCTACTTTTGTGGTTAGTTGTCACCTATTCCTGAGAGTGAAGGCTGCTAGAAAGAAGGGCTTTGAAAGGTGCTCAAGGAAAAGGTTTCACAATCTTCTCTTCTAGCTGTCTGTTTCCTAGTTTTCTCAGTGTAGCTCATTGTCTGTTGGTTCAAGTTTATCTTAACTATTGTTACCTCTGTCCAACTAACTCCATGATAGAATTTTTCTGGTCTTTTTTTTAAAATGGGAGCCTTTAGGGAAGTAGACCAGGCTTAGCAGATGGAAGCCTAGTGCTCCATCTAACATGTTTTCTAATGGTGAAAATGGATTGGCCAAGAACTTTTGTTAAATGTCAGTTAAGGAATGAGTTACTGATCATGTAGGGGGAAAACATCCATTATCCATAATTTCCTATGTCAGAGACCTTGTCAACAATCAAGGAAGAGAGATGATCATTTCAAGGAATCCTGCCTCTAAAAACATTATAAAAATATACTAGGGAAACAGCTTATTGAACACCCACAGGTATCCACACAGAAAGTAAAGTTTCCTTTTTATGAGATTCTTTTTTTAAGAAACAAAATATCAAGAACTCCACCGATTCACTGATGAATACAAGAAAGATTTATTTTACATTCTTTTAAGAATAGATGCCTAGATGAGTAGACACACCTTTGAAACTCCAAAGACAGCATTTTATTTCCTGTCCTAAAGCACAAGTCCTTCCCCTGATTCTCCATTAAATGGACATTTCAGAAATTACCTGACATGAATCTCCACCTCTCATTACATAGCCAGTCTCTGCATCCAAGAAGCTTACATTCTAGAAGGGAGAAGCTAACCGAGGAGGGCTAAGGGCAAAGAACAAAAGATTCTTTTTAAATCTCAAACTACCAAAAAATAAAATAAAATAAAATAAATAAATCTCAAACTACCACCTGGGACTACAAAAATCAGTTTCTGCTTACCTTCTTTTGGGGGGACGATAAACTCCACCCTTGATTATTCTTTGATGTCCTTGTGGGTTTCAATTTTCTAATTTAAGTTTCATTTCTCCAATTTGATTTTCATAACTCTGAAAACCAAAATATCCATCCATTTCTCACATTTTGGAAAAGGGAAAAAAAGATTTGAGGAAACTTGAAAAATCTTGAAGCTATTACAGGGAAAAAAGGTCAATTTGCTTCCTCTTCAGGTTCAATGTTTGAGGTAGAAGTGGAGCTTCAATACCTTTCTGAGAAGCTTCCAATCTAATTCAACAAGCATATTATTAGCATCTGTCCCATCCACTTGTACTGGATACTAAACAAAAAATTCCACCCTCAAGGTGCTTATATTCTATGAGAGAGAGTGAAGATTGAGATGGGAGGAGTGTTCAGGGATCCAAGAGAAAAGTACCGACATGCTAATTTGAGGAAGGATTAAGAAAGACTTCCTTATCAGTAGGAGGGCTCTTATCCTCCTGGGCCTGGGGAAGTTGGAGCAGTGGCTCCAATGTCCGCCTGCCTGTCTGCCCACCTGAGGGGTGGCACCAAACCAGCCCTTCCTCAAAGCTTTGGTGTTAGGAACAGAGCTTTGAGGAAGGTGTCTCAGTCACACCAGAAAATGAAAGTAGGAGGATGCCATGCATATGGGAGACCAGCTGGAAGATTTTTCCCAAAGGAGAAAGAGATCTTAGCTGTTATGCAAAAGTCTAAAAACACACGAGATTTTAATCTAAGGTAGCTCAAGCTCATGAAGTTGGAGTAGGTTGAAGCTGTCCCCAACAAAGCTGGCTCTGTAATTTCTTTTTCTTTCTTTCCTTTTTTTTTTTTTTTTAATCTCAGTTTTATAGAGCTGGTAATATAAGAAATGAACTCCCACTAGGGAAATCCAGTAATCAGCTTTTTTTTTTTTTTAAAGCCTCTGCCCTGTTTTTGCAGGATTGAGTCCCACTGCCCTCCCAACTCTGTGAGCCACTGGCAGAGCTATCTTAGAAACTTGGCTTTCTATAATCAATCAGAATGAGTTTTAAACGAGATATTTGCAAAGTACTTTGCAAATCTCTATGTGTCATTTAAATGCTGGCAATTCTTATTGTTTTTGTTATCACAACTCTTAGAACCTCCTATTTGATCTCCCTTCCTCTTTTGTCCTGCAGCCAAAGTCATTTTCCTGAGCCCAGGTCTGATCCTATCACACTCCTTCTTAGTAACCCCATCTCCCAATGCCTCTAGGGTTAAATATGAACCTGTGATTGACACAACCTGGCCTCCTCTTAGCTGCCCAGCTTTCTTACTTTGACCCCACCCCAAACACTGGATTCCTTGCTCCTCCTCACACTGGACAGCCCGTCTCGGCTCTCCCTGCTTTTGCTCTGGCAGTGCCCCGATCGCATGCTGCAGAGGCTCCCCCTCCTCACCGTCCTGGCTCCTTCAAAGCCCAGCTCTAGAATTCCTTCTGTGAGAAACCTGCCAGTCTGCCAGCCGGGGGGCACAGTGGGGAGTCAGGAAGACCTGAGTTCCTATGTGTCCTCAGACAATACTAGTTGTGCGATCTTGGCCATGTCACCTTACAGATGGTTTCTTCATCTGTAGTAAAGGAATAATATCTCCTTCGCAGACTTGTTGTGAAGCTAAATGAGATGATATTTATAAAACACTTGCAAACCTCAATGCACCATGCACATGCTAGCTCTTACTATTAACTTTATGTTTTTCATGTATATACTTACATATGTACAAGTTGTCTGCTTTATTAAAATGTAAACTTCTCAAAGGCAAGGATTATTTCCCTTTTGTCTTTGTATTCCCAGTGCCTCCTGTAGTGTCAGACACACAGTAGGAACTTAATAAATGTTTGATTAATTAACTGATGACGAAATGCTGGGTGAGCACACACTGAGGGGCTTTGCCCTTTCTTGTTCATGAGAGGAGAATGGAATCTGCTGAGTCCATTCGAGTTTGTCATTTATTTCCCCACACTGCCTGCCTGCCTCTTTGCCTGAGAGCCAGTCCATTCCAATCGATTTATCTGGGCAGTTTCTCCCTGCAGGATGGCAAAAGGAGCAGTATTTGGAATCTAGTCTTGGTTCTGCCGCTTGGGAGAGTTGGGACTTTCACCAGGTTCCTTTGCCATTTTCTCTAATGAAGTGAGCTCGGCTGTCAAATGGAGCTAACACGTGCCTGACCCACCTCCCGGGTTCATGCTAAACATTAATTAAGACATTGTCTGTAAAGTGCTATCAGCTGCTGTTGTTATTCCTGCTTTTGAGAGCACTGCCTCGCCTCTTTCCCTACTCCTTTCGTATTTTGCATTTTGTTTCCAGGCTGGTCCTGAGACATTGTGTTACCCCCATTCTCCATTGCTTTTTGAAATGTTAGTGTGCTGCTCATTCTTTTCTGTCTGCCAGGCCCAGGACATGGCCCGCCCCTGGACCACGTAGCCTATGGCCAGTGGTTGTTACTTCTGCTCCCAGATCTGCTGTGTCTCATGCTTAGAGGATATCACCTAAGTAATTCTGATAGACCTAACCCTGGCTCACTCAAACTAAAAGTTTATAGAATTAAAGAATTTTGAAGATGGAACTATTAGAAATCACCCATCCCATCCCTCATATCAAACAGACCATGACACAGATCCAGAGAGGGAAGACACTTGTAGCAGAGCATACAGTGAGTTTCAACTCCAGTTTTCTTGGTTCCAGTACAGATACCATTTTGTTCTTAATAACTTGTTTTCCCTACCTCATTGAGTCTTGCACACTGCAAAAGAGCATCCTTTCTGGGAAACTGCTGACTTTACCTTAGTAAGTGGTTAGAGTCCAGAGGTGTGTGGGGCCTTTTGACCAGGCCAAGGCAAGAGGTCCACTTCCAAGCTCCCAAGAGCTGCCTTGTCATACATAGGGCTTATCTTGCCACATCAGAGTTTAAGAAAGAGCTATTAATTAAATAAATGAATATATAGAAGGATATGGAAACATGAATTTTTTTGAGTAATATTCATTTAGGTTTACAACATACTTCTCTCACAACTACACTCTGTCCTTTTCAAGATGTTTGTTTTCATGGGAAACTCTGGAAATATAGAATGAGGCTGCTTTCCTCTCAATTTATAATTATGTAAAAAGTATCTTCCTAATCAAACCTCTGGGAGCACCCAGAGCCCCCCCCCTGCCAAAAGTCTACAAAGAAAGGTTCTGAGGATGACCCTCTACTGGTTTTCCCCCTCATCATTCCTTCTCTTGTTGCCCATTTATTTAGGGTATGGATCCAGGCAAGAGGCCCAGCAATGAATCCAACAGTGCGTCCATTCTCCCACCTCCCTGCAGTTATACCTGAGCCACCTTAGACAGAGAGACACAAGTCTTCCTTGTTTATTTGTTACATGCTCCAGGGAAAACATTGCCATGATGAAAAAACATGTGTGCTCTCTTTCTCTTTCCTACTCCCACCTCTCTCACTGTATCTGTGTTGCATTTGTCCATAGTAAACACCTCAAAATCAGGGTCCCAGAGTATGATGATGCTTGTTTGGGAAAATGTTTGTCTAGCTAGACCCCATTTAGAGGAAAGAGTGTTTGTTTTTGTGGTTTTGCTTTGAGCTGACAGTTTAGGTTTTCAACAAGAGCCAAATCCCCGTGTGGTTTCCACATCCTATTGTTGGATTTTAAATGCTCTTTGCATGGATTCTGTTTTTTTAGGTCTTCTCTCCTTGGCAACACCCAGCTAACTCAGAGCTGGCTTTAAAAGTGATCCAGGAAGACGGATTATCTGAAGAACAAAAGAGATTGTAAGTTGCTGCTCTTAGTCTCTAGGCCTTCTTCCTTGATGTAAATACACTTGTATTTGAGGGTCTTTGCCTTTGTCCACCTCACAGTTGTGGCTTGTTGGGGCTATGAAAAAAACCAATGCTGGCATCTGTTTATCAGCCTGGACTGTTTATATGCCATACATTCTATTATCCAGAATTCTCAGGGGGGAAGAAGCTTGAGAGATGAAATAACAAAGGATCAGAAAATCATACCTGAGTTGCTTTTGTTCCAGTCAAGTTTTCATCACATGCATAGAGGAGGTGAACCAACTGAATGCTCAGTTGGACCTGCTTTTCCCTCCTTCATGGTCTACCAGCAGTGACAAGGCCACATGCCATGTGCTAAAAAAGTGGGTAATGTGAATGCTCTGTAATATGAACAGTCACAAATTCATTCAGCATTTTATTGCCATTCAAAACAAGTGTTTTGAACAAATGAAAACATGTGATTGTCTGAAAAGGGTTTACAAGGGATTGATTATAAATAAAATTAACTCCTAATTATACAGCACTTATTTGTACTAAAATTTCTTATTTCAGATACTCCAATATGCAAAAACTCTTTACTGCCCAGTCCCTTCCTGTTGGAGAAAGAGGGAATCAGCTCAAACTCCTGAATGCTCGTCTCCCTGATCTAGACAGGTAAGCCCCTGGGTTTCTTATTGTGTATAATTTGTAGAATTTCTGGTAGATTATTATTATTGGAATGACAGAAAGCGAATTTTATGGTTGGCAGTGGGGTCAAGCTCCTGGGGCTTTCCCAGCTCTCCTCACTGGCCAAAGCAGTTGCATCACACTAGGAATAAGTTGATTCTTCAGAGGAAAGAGTCCTGAGATTTATTTTACAGCAGTTAAGTCTAGTTTCCTGCTTGAATGGGCACATTCAAGTTGTGTTGGATATTGGAAGGTAATAACATCAGCTTTTGTTTTTCCAGGTTTCTCCCACATTTTGCCATCTGCAGTGTCAGCCGGGAGCCAGTAATGAGCTCCCATTTTCCTATCCTCCTGCAACAAGGTGAAATTGAGCCTGCTCAGAAAGAGGAAAATGAAAAGGTAACCGAGCTAATCCAACAGGCTGTGCCTGAAGGGAGGGGCAGGGCCTGGGCTGGAGCAGGAAACAGGGAGTCTACCCTGGGTTCTTTGGGGTTTAGTAAATAAAATCCAGAAGATTCCTTTCATGAGCTGACATCCCCTTCAAGCCTAATATAATTGTACATCTGAAACCTGCTTTGGACAATGTGTACAGAAATCTCCATTAGTTCTTATACCTGATCCTAAGGAAGCTTAGACAACACCAGGACCCCTTCCCAAAACACATCCCTTACATAAGGCCATGGCCCTCTTGAGCCTCTTCTCCAGAGTAACAGATGGTTTGTTGAGAGTTATCAGAGCCTACCTTGATTTACCACATAAACCAGAGGCCACATTTCCTGGCACCTGCTGTAGGATAGATAAAACCAAACAAGTAAAACCCTCTTCCCAAGGGTCATGTCCTCCTATATTCCCTCTTCTACTTTCCAATGGACTTCATTCCCTGGCACCTGCCCAACACCTTCCTGTCCATTTTTTGTCTTCCTGTCCATTTGTATTGGACCTTTTCCAATAAAAACTGGAAACTAACAGCTACTTGAGACCAAACCTTTGGAAATACGGGAAGTGGGACAGGTCACTTTTGTTAGCTGGGAGAGCTAGAGAGAGGTCTACCGATGACATAAGATTGTGCCACGAAGGCATCAGTGTTGATACTGTAGTACTAGAGGGCCCAAGGTAGAAGCTCTTCAAGGTCGGTGACCATTCCTCAGCTTTGTCTGTGTCTCTCCAGTACCTGATCCAATACTTTGTATTTCATCGGTTCCTAACCAATGATTTTTTAATTTGCATTGATATTCTACTCCAGTAGATTGGGAGGGTAGGGAGGGAGTAGGAGGAAGGGACTCTACCTCGTTTTACCTTGGGTTGACATTAGTTCTGAGGATTGGACCTCCTGAAGCTCAGTGTTGGCACATAGGAATGGAGCAGAGCTGGATTGGACTTCGGTGCTTTAAAATCAACATTGTTCATCTATCTTTTAGTTTATTATAACCCACTGTCAAATTAAGGAAAGAAAACCATGTGCACTTGCCCTTCCTTTTCCAATGAATTCAGTCCGATTTATTAAACCCTAATGTGTGCGAGGCTCTTTGCTGGAGTCTCTGCTGTCAAGGAACTCATTCTCTTGGGGGAATAAAAAGCATACACGGAGAGGTCAATATAAAGTGATCTAAGTGGAGAAAAAAGACTGACAACCTGGGGAGTCAGGAGAAGTTTCGCCCTGAAGTTGGTCCCTGAATGGAGTCTTGAAGGAAGCAGGGGATTCTCAGAGGCAGAGGGAGCACCAGGCCCATGTGTGGCAGACCCGGAGTTGGCGTTATTGATTGTCCAGCAACTTCTCTCAAAAGTTCCCAGTGTAGTGGCACATGTTCCCTTTTCTCTACATTCCCCCTTTTTAATTCAGCAGCCAACACCCAGATCTGCCCCTCTGAGTGCTGTAGGATATCTTCACCTTAGCCCTCTATGTTCATCATGCCCAAACCAGACTCATCATCTTTCTCCCCAAACTTGTTTCTCCTCCTAGGTTTTTTTGTTTGTTTTTTTTGTCTGGTTTTGCCTGACATCATCAACGATCTGTTCTCTCATATCTGTTAGGCTGGTGTTAATTAGTGACATCTTCTGATGTCTTTCCTTAACCAGTCAGCAAGTCCTTCACTCCCACCCATCCTTCTGGCATTTGTCCTGGCCATTTCTTTTCAGTTCTCCCACAGTACAGATGTCATTATCAATCAGTCTTTCTAACTGGTTTTCCTACCTCCAAATAATCTAGCCATTCCTAGGCTCAGAAATTTTAGTGGCTCTCTAACTGCCTCTCAAGTAAATTTCAAATTTGGGGGATCTGGCTTCCTCTCCACTCTTCAAGGTCTTCAACCTTCTGAGATCACCCTATATTTCCAGCCTTCTATGCTATGTTTCTCTCATCTATACATTCTATGCTCAAGTGATTGAGACCTAATCTCCTGGGTTCTCTTGCCTCCATATCCTTGCTCCCAATGTTTTATATTCCTGAAAATCTTTCCTTTTTCTTTCTCTTTATTTGGTGAATTCACTACCTGCCTTTTAAATCTCAACTCAAATACTGCCTTTTTCCTTCCTTTATGTTCTGAATCTGTAATGACCTACCCTCTTGGATTTTAGGTAACTATTTTGAGGGATAGCTTTGTAATGTACTTGCCATATAAAATTATTATGATTATCTTTGCTATTTGTGCCTCCAAGAAAGGATACATTCTATAAGATTATTGAATATGTTTTAGATAATAATAACAAAAGTTGATTTTGTTAATAACAAAACTAGCAGTAGCTAACAACTATATAGTTTATATATAGTTTAAAGTTTGCATAATGTTTTGTACAGATTATAGTTTACTTGGTCCTCATAGCACATCTTTGAAGCATTGTTATGCTCACTGACAAAGGAGAAAGCTGAGGCTGAAAGTAATTAAGTGATCTGCTCAGGGTCACACAACAAGTAAGTGGAGGAGGAGGCCAGATTTCACCTGCCAGCTCCATCCGCTGTAATGGCCCCAGAGCTGAGTGCTTTCCACACCCATTCCATTTAAACTTGGTCTCCACCCTGGCACTGTGTTTTCACACAGTTCTCAGTTGTTGAATGTCTTTTCCTTCCCCTAGGTGATTATGAACATTGTCACTGGCCTACCAGGCTGTCACGCCACTGACCTAAGTGCTTTGCTGGTCAGTCTTCACAAGGAATATGGAAGGTTGGTATGGCTAGCCTTGTCTGTCTGTGCTTTGGATAAAAAAGGATTTAGCAGGCCTCAGGTGAGAGGGCATCTTGGCCATGGGGATAGTTTTTTGTTGATTATGATCTTGTTGAAGAGGTAAATGAGAAGCAGTGACTAATATGGAAACTTGAGTAAACTGTGGGTTGAAGGATCCTTGTAGCCTGATCCTCAGAAGATGTATGAATCCACATCAGTGCATGGGCTGTGGACCAAAAGGATTCCTAGAGCTCAATGTGCAGGGCATCTGTTGAAGGTTTTCCCACATCTCATACAGACCATCTGTTTCTTTGGCAAGAAATAATCTTTAGAAAGCTTTGCTGAATGCTTCCTGGTTCCTTGTAGAGGGAATGAGTTCAGTATGCAGGAGGAGATAGACAGATCCTTTTGGACTTGGTCAGTGGGAGAATTTGTTTTGCTTGATGATGTATATCTGTGACAAATAGTGGGTTGGGTTGCATTTTCAATTGGAGGAGTGAGAAAGGGAGAGAGAGGGGAAAAAACTCTAATCAATTAGAAAAAAATTTAACTTTTAAGCCCTGCTGATTGAGATGCTTAGCTGGGCTTTGATGTCTGCTTTGTCCATGCTTTGTCTCAGAGGAAGGAAGAAAGGAAGGAAACAGGGGAGAGCTAAAGGAAGAGTAGATTTGTTTGGAAACCCTGTAAGGGGAGGTCCTTCGGAAGTGCTAGGGAATCCTGTTCTTGTTAAGTACTAACCCATTGACTAAATAACAGCCCAACAAATGTTGTGATTCAAGTCCTCTCAGGTCTGTCAGTCAGTCAGCATAAATTATCTATTTAAGGATCTGTTCTGGTCCAAGCATTGTGCTAAGCACTGAGGATACAAAAAAAGGATAAAAGGTAGTCCTTGACCTCACAGAACTCACAATCCCAGTTTGTTTCAGTCTACTTGCTTTTTATCTTAGTACATGTTGATTAGAACAAAACTGAGTTTTAAATAATCTAAGCTTGTACTGACCTTTTGTAAAATCGGAGAAGAGAAAAAAATTTTCTGGGCTCTATAAATTCGTGTTTCTTTCTCTTCACAAGCTCATTTTCATATTTTTACTTTTTTGCCTTAATAGTTAGTAAATTCTTTTGAAAATGTACTTGTGTTTTAGGATTAGTTAAGAGGAGGGAGTGTCCATAGAGATAAAACAAAAGCAGTTGATCACAAAGATGAAAGCATAGGAAGGAGGAGGCCTTTAGGTTTGATCATGATTAGGGTTATAGACTAATTTAAAAAAAATAGTAGGCTCCAGATGGACTCTGGGATTTAGACCATCCTTCCTTGCTTTCTTCCTTCCCAGAGTTGGCAGAACATTGCCTTGCATAGTCCCTTGTTCTGGTTTTTCAGCTCTGCTCTCTACCTGATCACAGAGAACAGTGACTTTTGTTCAAACAATTCTCATTATAAGCAGAACCATTGATAGAAGTCATCTAAACAGCAGTTGCAGGAAGGGTAGCAGGAGAATTGCCCTGTGTCTGAATTTGTGTTATTTCACAGGTGGATGGTGTATAGGCAAACCATGGACACCCCTGAATGTTTCAATGCAGCCCACTTCCAAAAATACCTGAGCAGTGCCCTGGAGGCCCAGCAAAACCGCAGTGCCAGACAATCGGCATATACTCGGAAAAAGACAAGATTGTTGGTGGTGTTACAAGCGTAAGTTCCTAAGAAGCTGTGTCTAGATAGCAACTCCTGGGACAAAGATCTGGGAGTGTCAGTAGTGTGACTGACTACTGGTCAACCCTCAAAACTTCGCTATGTTAGGCTACATAAAAAGAGACTCTAGAAGGTGAAAGGTGATAGATAGTTTTGTTCTTCTCTGCTCTGCTTAAACCAAAGCGAGGCCATTATGTTCCATTCTGGCTACCTTACTTTTGGAAGGCAGGCTCCAGGATGTTAAAGAGGCTGGAGTCCATGCCATATGAGGATTGGTTAAAAGAACTGGGATCAGAGCAATGATCGTATTTTTCAGCTTATTCATTCTAATGCTTGAACTTTTGCTCAAAGAAATCATAAAAAGAGGGAAAGGAATGATTAGTACATAAATATTCGTGATTGCTCTATTTCTAATCACAAAAAATTAGAAACCAGCTATATATACAATTTGGAGGATGGCTGCATAAATTATATATTAGTATAATGAAACATTATTGATGTGATTTAGGAGAGCAATTTTCTAATTCCAAATGATGTGTTTGGGGTTCAGCACCAAATATTGGGATTCATTACTATGAAGAATTCACCATGGTCATTCTCTTTGGCAAAAAATATCATAACCAAAAACCAAAGCTCTCATTTCCAAGGAAAATTCTATAAATATCAGAAAATTTCTATAAATTCCCAGAAATATCCAGAAGTAATTCAGGTACTAAGTAACTACAATTGGGATCACACAAGACCCAGTAACTTCTAACAGTGACAAAACAAAATAAAAGCAAAACAAGGTTTCTTTAGGAGAAGAGGTACAGAAAAAAAAAAAATGAAGAGGTACAGTAGACACCAGGAATGATAAATATGAAATAGATTTGGGAGAGCATATAATAATTAGCCAGGAAAGGGGTTTTAACAATTAACAATGGAAAAAAACAGTTTCCTAGTGGAACTCTCAATTATACAGGAGAAAGGGAATATCCTATGGGGTTGGAGCTAGCTGGCAGGCTAAGTCTATAAAGTCTATAAAGGAGTTTAGCACCCTAAAAGAGTTAGTTAGCTATAAGAAAGGGAAAGTGTAGTATGCTTTATAGAGCCCCCAAGTTGGGGTGCCAAAACAGACATGAAGCATGGTGGGGGAATGAAAGAGACATAATGAAGCAGAGTACCATGGCAGATTTAACAAAGATGGTGTGAGCTACGGATAGATTTATAGGGGAAATTTAACCTCAGGGACTTGATATAACTTGGATTTCTGATTGGACACAGCAAGGTGGGGCTACCCACTACCACCACAGAGGGTAGAGGGTGAGATTGTAAGGTTGAACTGATTCCCATCAGTGCTTTTCCCTGTTTGCCTCAGGAAGTAATTTTATCAGAGCTTCAAGCTCTGTCAACACCACCTAGTTAAATCCAGGACCTAATCAATTATGGTACTTAAAAAAAATTGATAAATAAAAAGAAGAAATCAAAGAAACATGGAAAGACCTATACAAGATGATGTAGAATGAAACCAGCAAAAAAGGGAGGTCTATTTGCTGACTATATTATTCTTTTTTTTTTTCTAAGTGATAAAAGGAATGAAAATGGCATTGAAAATTTAGATCAGACCTTGAAGATGACCAAAACAAAAACATTTTCTTTGATTGTGGTTTTTTAATTCACATCTGTTTTTTTGAAGGCTGGGGATTTGACATAAGATGTTGAGTCTTATTTTATGTCTATATGAGGATTGAATTGATGGTTAAACCCTTCCTTAAACTTGGTGTCAGGAAGATGTGAATTCAGTTTGCCCCAGAATTAACTAAGTCTCTGACCTAGGCCAGTCATTTAAACACTCTCAGCTTCAGTTTCAGCTTCTGTAAAATGAGGATAACAATGACCCCTACTTCATGAAATTGTTTTAAGCATCAAATGAGGTACCTGTTAAGTACTTTGCACGCTTTCATGTTCTATATATAAATGTCAGCTTTTATTAACTTTATAATTTTTAAAACCTTTTTTTTAAGGTGCAAAAAGACTTAAGATTTTCCTAATAATTACAGACATCTCTCCCAAAAAGGAGTTGAATAGTTGCTGTAGGTAGAAACCTCCTCCTCCTTGGAGATCTATAAGGGAAAGCTGGATAACCACCGGTCAGGAATGTGTAATAGGGATTCTCCTTCAAATATTGATTAGACTCAGTGTCCCTCATTAAAGTTAGGGGTAGTAATTTTGTGTGCAATCATACCTCATATTGGTTCATTGTTTCCATTAAAGCATAGGCTAAAAGGAAAGACTGCCTTTAGTACCCCAGCTCTTATCATAAGGCTTACAAAAGGAGGGGCTGATGTTTCAGAGATAGAAGAAGGGAATGAGTCCGAGCCCAGTCATTTCAGGCAATCACTTATCTTCCCCAAGGTGCAATTCTGCTGAACTTCTATGAGAATTCTTTGCCTTGACTTTGTCTAAATGTATGCTACTGTGAAGCAAATCTGATCCATTAAGTAGCTTATTTCCTCCTTGTCCATTTGTTTTTAGCACTTATGGAATGAATTAGCATTCCAGCCCAATGAGTAAGGAGTGTTGCTGAGTTGTGGGGCTAGGAAGGAGATCAAGAACTTTACAATATGCATCCTATGGAGTTTCCAACTTCCTATAGGGGATAGAAGGGGAATTGTTTGTTTTTTGATTCAGACTCTTAATGTTCCTGCCTCCACACAATGGCAAAATAATACCCTTCTTAAGGCCCAGGTGTGAGGTATCAGTCCCATTATCTGTAACATAAGTCAATCTCCTTAGTCTATTTTGAAGTACTCTGCTTCATAGTACTTGAGGTTCCAGCCAAGCTGATTCACAGAGGTTCATTATAGCTTCCTGGATCCTTGTTAGTGCTCTCCTGCTAAATTTTCTTGATGCTAGAGCCCATGTACACCTTGTACCCCGAGTCCCAAGTATAGATTCGTTAAAAGGCAAGGGTTTTTTCTCACTTTGTGACTATGGTGCCTTGTCCATATTAGGAGTGTAGTAGATGTTTGCTGAATTGAATTGTTGATTTTCCAGTTCACAGCAAGGGGAGCAGTTTCACAACTGGAAGGTAGGAGTTGGCAAGCCTGGCATCTTCCATGTGACCAGAGTGAATACTGGTCTTTCTTTCATACAGAAGTCCTTGCTCCTGTCTTAGCAAGTTAGGACCCTCAGATCAAGTTACTGGAGCACCTGAATTGACCTACATGTCTCACTGGGAATCCACAGTTTGTTCCAAATATCGTGTCTCTAGGGCAGTGTTATTACTGGCCAGACCTGTGCCCTTGAGGCTCAACTATGGATCCCCAACAATTTCCTCTACTGTGTGTCTTTGGTCCATTCCCTCTGGTATGAACTGAGGTTTAGAGTTTCATTGCCTACAGATGGCTTTTGTCTTGGGACAGTTGAGTAATCTTTCAGGGGAAGTCTTGCCTTTCTGAGCACAAAGTAAGGTTTTCTTTTGTTTCCAGAAACTAGCAGGTTCCATTTGACTTCACCAATATTGGCAGTTGGCATTGAAGGCCCTAAGATTTTGTCATCCACTAAAATTGTTGACTAACTGGTGTTTGTCTTTAAGATTGAATTAACAAAAATCCTTGACCTGATTAAATCATAGATTCAACTAGGAAATACAAAGACAGAGAAAGTAATAAATTTTAGGAGGCAGTTAGATTCTTAGGAATATCCTTACTTTGGAGAAAAAAAACCCTACTGTTTGATGAAGATGATTTTAAGGCAGAGGCAGATAAAAAAGAATAATAGGTGTTACCAGTATAATAAAAGAATCTAAATTCAACTAACATGTATTATTTATCTGTTATGTGCCTGGGATTATGCTAAAGGCCTTTGGACTAGAGAGCTGTAAAATCATGATCTCAGCCCTCTGGAACAGCAGTCTAATAAGTGGAATAGAACATTAACACAATCAGTATGCTATCAGACAACTGAGCAAAGGAGAAACCTGGACAAACTGCTCCAGGAAAATTTGAGAAAGTGCTTCAGCTGGAGAGAATCAGGGAAGGTTTCTTGGGAAAGCATGGTGCCTGAGTTGTGGCTAGAGGAAAAAAATGATTCCATCAGAGGAGATAATGGAAGAATGCATTCTAAATAGAATATGGTTTAGATGCATAAAATAGATAACCTGAACGTGTGATGGAGTAGAGAATGGTGGAGCTTCCACTGCAAGCACTGGCTTCCTAAAATTGTGAGCTTTTTCCAGACCTCCAAAGCTCAGTACCCTGCCTACCACAGTGTAAGCACTTCATCAGTGTTTATTAATTGGCTGACTGATTTAAGGAGGTCCTCTTCAGGTAACTTTATTTAACAAAATTCTCTGTGCCATTCTTTATTTGTATCCCCAGTGGCTGGTGCTGGGTCTGGTCTGTACAAGTGCTTAAAGCTTTCTCACTCTGCTTGCCCACAGTGTTAAACCAGCAACTCGAGCTGTAGGGCCCGGGATTACTGGGGGTCCTGGGATAAAAGGCTCTCTTGGAAGAGCTTGGCTCCACTGGGCTTGGCTAGGCTGGCTTGGGCTGCTAGCCTGGAAGATTAAAGCTTGTTTTGCACTTTATTTTTTTTTCCTTTTGAATGAGTAAAGGTTAATGCTATGTTGAAAATGTTTTGAAAATTTAGGGCAGCCTGATGGGGGTCCCGCCCATTCCTCTCTGAGGGAAAAGCTATTGTGTTAAAATGACTGAAAAGCCCTTGGAGGCTGGCTTGAAAGACTTTCATTTGAGCGGCTTATTGTCTAATTCTGCTATAGGAAATGAGAATCAGTGTCTCACATACCAAACTTTATCTTTTTTCTCCAAAAGTTTTTTTTTTTTTTTTTTTTTTTTTTTTTTAATATGAGAGGGAATGAAGCCAATCTCTAGTCCTAAGATTTAAAAGCAATGATTCTTCTGTGCCAGGAGAATCTGCCAGAAAGGTGTGGGTTGCGAGAGGTCAGAGGCTTCCTCCCCACTGCAGGATCTGGAGAAAGGGAGTGCATCAGCAGCTCAGTCTTCCTAGAGTAGAATGGCGGCCCTCAGCCCAGGACTGACCTGGATTTGCTATCATATGTCAGGATGTGTACTCGTGGCTCCCCACTCAGTTTGTCCACTCTCATTTTGCAGAAGGGAGGAATCTTTATACTGATGTAAACAGATCTTTTTTGGGGAAATGATGTAATCTTTGGGGTGATTTTGGGTGATCCCAGACAAGCCCTTCCCAAGTTAAGTGGCTTCATTCAATTGGAGATCTTGTCAAATCACCTTACATTGAAACTGAGACCTTTTGGGGGTGGCCCAAGATCCCCCTCGGGGTTCCCAGACTCTGGGAAAAGCTTTCAATTCAATTGGAGATCTCTGTCTGATGGTCCTTTATTGATTAACCCAGACAGCTCCCAGCCCCAGGACAACATTTTTCTCATATAATGAAGGGTCTGTTAAATACACTTTTGCCAAATTCCTAATTAGGAATTTGCCGGCTAAGAAAGTCTCCTCCTTAGTGAACAATAAATTTCCCTTTTCTGCCATTCAGACTTTTTGGGTTTGCAAATTTGGGACCAGAGGGGATTCCCCACCTCAATTTTCACACTTCTTCACTGCCACTAGCAACTCATCAATACTACTTTTTAAACCTCTCAGCATTTTTTGAAGAATGGAAAGCGAAAACTTTACTCCTGAAATCCTGAAGTTAGCTGTACACAACTATAAGGGAAAAGCCCAAACCAGCAGTGGGTTTGTCTCACCTGGGTTTTGGGGAATCACACTCATCCAGAGACAGATTCAGGAAGCCTTGGCTATGTAGTTGTGGGCAAGTCAACTTGTTGATCTTCAGAAGGAGACCCCAAAAAGTTGGGGTCCCGAGGTGTTAAAGAATTTGCAGACTTGAACCCATCTCCAAGTCAAGGGGCAAAGTTTATTGTAATTGTAACAAAGATTGAAGGGGACTAATTTCCAAAAGGATTTAGCAAAGAACAAGAACAAGAAGATAAATTTATAGGAAAAGACAGAGAGATCTGGGGTCTTCATGTCAGTGATATGCTAATTTGATGGCTCAGAGGTAGAACTGAGGAGTAATCTAATTCACAATTATCTCAGGTAATTGGTTATCACTGACCAGAAGATTATTTATCTGATAGTCAACAATGTTTGTAGGATTATCCTAAGGCCAGAAGACTTTAGAATCATTGACAGACAGATTGCTAGAATAGCACTCTAAGATCAGGAAATCTCAGGGTTACTGTTATAGTTCCCCTAGAAGCTGTATCCTATCAACCTAACTTCTCTATAGCTTTCTCTTAAAAGAAAGTTAAACAAACTGCTCTTTTAAGTTCCCTTGCAAATCCCATCCCTCAAAGTACTTGTTATAATTTACAGCTTGAGTTTGGGCCCTATAGAAATTTTAGGGACAAAGTTTTCTGGTTTTAAAAAGGGATGACAGTTGATTATAAGTGTCTTTCCCCCAATGTGTTGTGGGTTTAGTTGAGGCAGAAGACACCCCAAAATATTAGAGTCCCCGCATCAGTGTCATGGGTATGGTGAAAGAATTTGCGAACTCAGTTTGTCTCCAAGTTAACAGGCAAAGATTTATTATCCTACTAACAGCAGGCTCAATTCCAAGAGAATTTAGTAAAGAACCAAGAGCAAGAAGATAAATTTATAGGAAAAAGAAAGACCAGGTGCCTTATTGTGTCATTGAAATGCTAATTTTGTGACTTAGAGATAGAATTGGGTCTTAGAAGTGGATTTGGGGAATATTGAATTCTAGGGCTTAGAGGTGAAGTGGCACTCCACTATTGAATTCCGTGGCTTAGATTGTCTCAGAAACTTTGTTATTATTGACCAACATATTGTTATCTGACTGCCAGCATTGTATGTGGCACTCCCAAGGCTTAAAGTTATTGCTACATCCTCCTTAGGAGCTATACCACATCAGGTTCCCTTACTCTTTCTACTGTGAGGCAGATTGAGAGGTGCCAGTGGTTAAGTAGAGTTTCTTTATAATTTGTAGGTTTTGCTCTTGGAGTAGAACAATTACTTTTCTAATAGAAAGACAAGGAAGACCTTGAGTTAAGTCTTATAAACTGGATTAAAGACGACAGAATAAGATAGTGTGCTTCAGACTCAAAAGAAATCCTGTGATATCCCAAATGGGGACACTGGAACCACAGGCATAGTATTCTATAGGCTGTGCATATAAGTTGAGTGGTCAAATGTCTTATAATCCTTATTCTATGATGTTTAAAGGGTTTACAAATCACTTTCCTCATAGTTATGTCTTGTGAAAGGCAGACAAAGAGTGATGGGGGATAATCAGAAAATAATTTTTTTCCTTGTTTGTTATTGGTTAGAATATTGCTCTTGAGCTTAAGATAATGAAATGTTAAGGTGGGAGAACTTTTTAGTTCTTAATTTCTATATTGCTTTAAGAATTTCAGGATAAAACTGTGGAGAGAGTATAAATATTCTAATCCATTTTACAAGAAAGGAGACTGAGCCCCAGAGAAAGAAAATTTCTTACTTAAGTCCATACCTGAAGAGGCTAGTCCCCGACTCAACCCAGATCTTCTGATTGCAAGTCTAACACTTTTTTTACCACCTTGCCTCTTGATGGAGATGATGATAATAACTCAACAGTTTATAAAGCACTTTCCTAAAATAATCCTATTAGATAGGTAGTTCAAGTAATATCTTTACTTTATGAGCAAAAAACCAAAGGTGCTTTGTAAATGAGGAATCTTAGATATTAACTGTTAACAGTACCCAAAACCATAAGGTCAATTCTCTTAAATCATATTTTCAAATCAGTGTGATTCTGAATTGAAAATATTGATGGGGGTGCGGCTTCTAGGAGAAATGTTCCAATAAATCTGAGATCCCCTGGGTTTAGGTGTACTATAGTCCTACAAACACTGCTGACTATCAGATAAATCATTTGTTGGTCAGTGATAACTAGGTTCCTGAGACAACATTGAATAAAACACTCCTCAAACCTATGTGTAAGCCATAAAATTAGCAAATAAATAATATAAAGCTCTTGATCTCTTTAACTTTTTCTATAAATGTATCTTCTTGCTCCTGGTTCTTTGTTAAATTCTTTTGGAATTTAGTCCGCTTCATTACAATTATAATAAACTTTGCTTCTTTTTTTTTAAAATAATTTTAACTTTTTATTAACAAAACATATGCCAGGGTAATTTTTTTACAACATTATCCCTTGCACTCACTTCTGTGCTGACTTTTCCCCTCCCTTCCTCCATCCCCTCCTCCAGATAGCAAGCAGTTCTATACATGTTAAATATGTCACAGTATATTACCTAGATACAATATCTGTGCAGAAGCGAACAGTTCTCTTGTTGCACAGGAAGAATTGGATTCAGAAGGTAAAAATAACCTGGGAAGAAAAACAAAAATGCAAACAGTTTACATTCATTTCCCAGTGTTCTTTCTTTGGGTGTAGCTGCTTCTGTCCATCATCCATCAATTGAAACTGAGTTAAATCTTCTCTTTGTCAAAGAAATCCACTTCCATCAGAATACATCCTCATACAGTATCGTTGGTGAAGTACAGTGATCTCCTGGTTCTGCTCATTTCACTCAGCATCAGTTTATGTAAGTCTCTCCAAGCCTCTCTGTATTCATCCTGCTGGTCATTTCTTACAGAATAATATTCCATAACATTCATATACCACAATTTACTCAACCATTCTCCAATTGATGGGCATCTGTTCATTTTCCAGTTTCTAGCCACTACAAACAGGACTGCCACAAACATTTTGGCACATACAGGTCCCTTTTCTTTCTTTAGTATTTCTTTGGGAAATAAGCCCAGTAGTAACACTGCTGGATCAAAGGGCATGCACCGTTTGATAACCTTTGGAGCATAATTCCAGATTGCTGTCCAGAAAGGTTGGATTCGTTCACAACTCCGCCAACAATGTATCAGTGTCCCAGTTTTCCCACATCCCCTCCAACATTCGTCATTATTTTTTCCTGTCATCTTAGCCGATCTGACAAGTGTTAAACTTTGCTTCTTGATTTGAAGATGGATTTGAGCCTGCAAATTCTTTTGAGACACCTTGCCACACTAGTCTGAAATGCCAACCTTTTGGAGTCTCCTTTGGACCTGAAAAATAGTACAAATGTTTTGATATGTGAGGACATGGTTGCTTGCTTTTAGTGAGTATATATATTTATTTTTAATTTGGAATAATATTCACCTCAAAAGTCTTCTACAACAATTTTTATTTTCTTCTTACATAAACCAAAATGGGATTTCACTGTATTTTGTTTGTGTTCCATCAAAGGCTTTAGGTAATTTTTTAATAACATTCATTTGCTTAAAGGGATGGATGGGAGGTGATCTAGGTTTTTTATGCTATGTGTGCCAGGGGAGCATTATCTCTGTCAAAGAAGTATGCAAAGCTGCAAAGAAGTATGAACCTTTTTTGAGTGTAGATTTAGCAATAGACTTAAACCAAAGACCAGTCTCACTAAGTGTAGAGATGCTAATTGCTGTAAGTAGTTATGAAATCACTCACTAGGTTGTTGTCTTTGCTGTTGAAGGAAATACTGATACTAAGTTCTGAAGAACTGAAGAAATATTTTGTTTGTAAATTTCTTTGATATTTTGGCAAAACTATGGTTCTATTGATAATTTGATTACATAATACATTGTTTGTGAAGCTCAATTGAACATGAACTGGAGGTATCTATTTTCATATTTATGTTTCTTCTTTATTTGTATTGAATTAGTATTAATTGGTATTGAATTAAGCTCTTGAAATTTTTTTTTCAACAAAGCCTTCATTTTCTTGTCTCTTGAGACTTCTCATTGTTATCCAATTGTCAATAATAGAAATTCTTCAAAAATATCTTGGGATAAAAATTCTAGAAATATAAATGGATTATTTTACATGCCTCAAAACAGCCAACACTACTGGGTTACTGATTCTAGACCAATGAGGAGCCAGTTTTTCAGATACTTGCTCAATTTAGATCAATTTCAGATGGATTTCTTTTCTGATAAAGTATACATTTTTCAGCCTACTCAAATAGTCAAACTGAGTAAATTTGCTCTATATGATTCTTTTATCATTACAACTTTTCTCTATGAAGAGTTCCAGAGTTACATAGATTGAGAATAACACAAATCATCCAAATCATATAATGTTGAATTATATTCTCATGTAGTATTAGAGGTAAAAAAAAAAAAAAAAAAAAAAGGCTCTAGGAATCATTTCTTCAAACCTCCATATTTTACATATGAAGAAATGTAAGCCTAGAGAAATTAGTGAATCTTCTCCATCCTTCAACACCAATATAAGTAATATCTCTTCTGTGAAGCTTCTCTCTAATCTCCCCAGTCAGAATTCTCCTAGCACTCTGTTATTACTTTTTATTCACATTCTACATTGTGTTTATTTGGGAGATTAATTTGATGCCTATTCCCTCCATCCCTATTTGCATAATGTTTCTTTATATGTATCCCAATTAGGAGAAATAGTAAGTTCTGTCCCTTTCTTCCTCTTTTCTATATGTGAATATGTATTTCTTCTTTTGCCCTCCTTTCTCATTCCCTTCTTAAAACCTTCAGAACAGATCTACCTACTCTTAAGACCTCTCTTTTTCTTATTTTCTTATTTCCTCAATGCCCTTTAAAGACATTAAGATTCTTTAAGGAAATTTGTTTCTTCTACCCCATTAGAAAGTTAGCAATATATCATATACTACATGTCTTTCCAATTGCTCAAACAAGTTTACCTTTTTAGTTTCTCTGGACTCTTATGTTTATATTTCAGAGTTCCTATTCAGCTCCCTTCTTTTCATCAGAATTGCTTTAAAAAAAAAAATCTTCTTTTCCAATAAAGGTTCATTTTTTTCTTAAAATCATATTCAACTTGGCAGGGGTAAATTATTCTTGGTTGAAAGTCTGTCCTTTTATACCTTTTGAAATTTTTATCTTCCAAGCTCTCCTCTCATTGTTAGGAAAAGTTAATGGGTCTTGTGTTAGTTACTTAGTACTTGAATTACTTTTTTCTGGATTTTTAAAGAATTTTTCTTTGGAAATGAAAGCTTTCAATTTTGGGTATGGTATTCTTGGGACTTTTAAGGATTCCTTTCAGTATGTAATCTGTGGATTCTTTCTATCTTCATTTTACCCTACGATTCCAAAAGAGTTGGGGAGTTTTAATTTATGACATACTGAAAGTGTCCCAGCTTTTTAATTATGCTTTTCAATGATTGTTAAATTATCTCTCTTTGATCTGTTTTCTGAGTCAGTTCTATATAAGGTAATATAAAATATCTTACATTATCATCTTTTTTAAATTTTTTGGAATTGTTGATTTTTGTTTGGTCTGTTCTAGTTTTCAGGTATTCCATTTCCTGGAAATTAAGAGTCATCACTTTTACTTCTAAGCTACTTATTATTCTTCCTGTTCTTTCAAGAGCTTTTATTTCATTTTTTATTTTTTTGCTTTTCTTTTAGATATCTGTGTAGACCTTTTGGAACATTTATTTTTTCCATCAGATTCTGCAGTTATTTTGGAGTTACTATCTCCTTCTTTTGGAAAGATGTCCAAATTTGTAATAGTGTTTTTTTTTTGTTTTTTTTTTTAATCTACTGGTCGGTGTTCCCTTTGACTTATCTCTCTAGTTTTAGTTCCTGAATTTAAGCCTTTTACTTAGACACAGAACTAGGCTCTGTTCCCTGTTGTTCTTGAGTAAGTTAGTCAGGCCTACTTGATCTCACCCTGGGTCACCTTGGTTTCTGTGCTGACTTGTTTTTCCTGGAATTAGGCCCCCTTGGATCTCTGAGATTCAGAAGACTGATTAAGAATCCTATGAAAAAAAATGCTCTAAATCATTGTCAATTGGAGAAATGCGAATTAAGACAACTCTGAGGTATCACTACACACCTGTCAGATTGGTTGAAATGACAGGAAAAGATTATGACGAATGTTGGAAGGGATGTTGGAAAACTGGGACATGGATACATTGTTGGTGGAATTGTGAACGGATCCAACCATTCTGGAGAGCAGTTTGGAACTATGTCCAAAGAGTTAAACTGTGCATACCCTTTGACCCAGCAGTGTTTCTACAGGGCTTTATGCCAAAGAGATCTTAAAGGAGGAAAAGGGACCCACCTGTGCAAAAATGTTTGTGGCGGCCCTCTTTGTAATGGCCAGAAACTGGAAAATGAAAGGATGCCCATCAGTTGGTGAATGGATGAATAAGTGATGGTATAGGAATGTTATGGAATATTATTTTTCTGTAAGAAACAACCAACAGGATGAATACAGAGAGGCCTGGTGAGACTTACATGAATTGATTCTGTAATAGAGTAGAACCAGGAAAACACTGGTAACAAGATTATCCAATGATCAGTTCTGATTGACATGACTCTTCATCAGTGAGGTGATTCAGGTCATTTCCAATTGTCTTGTGATGAAGAGAGCCATCTGCACCCAGAGAGAGGACTGTGGGGACCGAATATGGAAACAACATGGTGGATTTGTTGTTATTGTTGTTTGTTTGCATTTTTTTTTTCATTTTTTTCCTTTTTGATCTAATTTTTTGTTTTTTTGTGCAGCATGATAATTGTGGAAATATGTATAGAAGAATCGCACATGCTTAATATATATTGGATTACTTGCTGTCTAGGGAAGAGATGGAAGGAAAGAGGGGGAAAATTTTGGAATACAAGGTTTTACAAGGATGAATATTGAAAATTATCTGTGCATATGTTTTGAAAATAAAAAGCTTTAATAATAAAAAATGAAAAAGGATTTAGAGGGCTGAACCTTCAGGGCTCTTTGTAGATTCTCATGGCAGAATAATAGGGCTCTCCAGACTGCTGAGTGTGGATTATTGTGGTTAGAGTACTCTGGCACTATGTTAGTCACTGCCTCATGCTATTCTTAGAGGCTTCTGAGGTCCCTATTGGAGGACTTTCTCTGGGGACCCCTCCACTCTTGCTGCATCTGGGCATGGAGACTCAATAGGCTATATGTATATCTGACCTATCTTTGCTCATGCAGTGCATGCTGGCATTGGTTTTCTATGACTCTCAAGCATCTGTTAAACTTTGTATGCAGTTATGATCTAGGAGAACTTGCCCCAGTTTCTTAATTGGATTTTTTTGATCATTATTTGGTCTAGTGTCAACTTCATGAGTATGTGAGAAATGGGTAGTTTGCCTCCCATTAACCATCTTAGCTGGAAGTTCCAATTTACTTATCTGGAAAATAAGAATTATAACCCTTTTACTACTTGTCTTACATGGTTATTATGAGAAAACCACGTTATTTCTTAAAGATACTAAGCAATCATTTTGATCTATGGCAACCCACTGTAATTTAACACACATTTATTAAGTAATTTAACAGACTTTTTTTTTTTAATTTAATAACTTTTTATTGACAGAACCCATGCCAGGGTAATTTTTAACAACATTACCCCTTGCACTCACTTCTGTTCCGATTTTTCCCCTCCCTCCCTCCACCCCCTCCCCCAGATGGCAAGCAGTCCTATACATGTTAAATAGGTTACAGTATATCCTAGATACAATATATGTGTGCAGAACCAAACAGTTCTCTTGTTGCACAGGGAGAATTGGATTCAGAAGGTAAAAATAACCCGGGAAGAAAAACAAAAATGCAAAAAGTTTACATTCATTTCCCAGTGTTCTTTCTCTGGGTGTAGCTGCTTCTGTCCATCCTTGATCAATTGAAACTGAGTTAGATCTTCTCTTTGTCTAAGAAATCCACTTCCATCAGAATACATCTTCATACAGTATCATTGTTGAAGTATATAATGATCTCCTGGCTCTGCTCATTTCACTCAGCATCAGTTCATGTAATTCTCTCCAAGCCTCTCTGTATTCATCCTGCTGGTCATTTCTTACAGAACAATAATATTCCATAACATGCATATACCACAATTTACTCAACCATTCTCCAATTGATGGGCATCCACTCACTTTCTAGTTTCTTGCCACTACAAAGAGGGCCGCCACAAACATTTTGGCACATACAGGTCCCTTTCCCTTCGTTAGTATCTCTTTGAGGTGTAAGCCCAGTAGAAACACGGCTGGATCAAAGGGTATGCACCGTTTGATGACTTTTTGAGCATAGTTTTTAACAGACATTTATTAACTATCTATTATGTGCAAAGTGATGTGCTTGGCGCTGAGAATACAAAAGCAAAATGAGAAATAGTCCTTGCCCTCAAGAAGCTCTAATTCTATGTGTGTGTGAGTGGTAGGAAATATAACACATGCATTATAATTTGAGAAGGAATAGATCATTAACAATGAAAAAGGGTAAGGAAAGACCTGGTAAGAAGCAACCTGTGGGCTGAGCTTTGAAGTGTGAGAAATACTGACAGGTTGGATTTCAAGAGTGTTGCAGGCTTCAAGGTGTAGTGTGGGATAGTAGGTACCACTGTCCAAGAGGTTTTTGAAATGCCAGAGGTTAAGGAAGGTTAAGATTCCACAGAACAATTAAGAGATCAATAGAATCCTTGAGCAAACAAGGAATTGGGGAGCTAGGAAGACACAGGTGGATTCAGCTAATCAGAAAGACTTGTGGTTTTGAGAAAACCACAAACTGCCCACATTAATTGGGGTCAATGACTTGACTTGACCAGACCAAATCACTATGCCTGCTTAATAGGCTAATTGAATTTTAAACACACCCCAAAGGAAGAGTTTTCGGCCATTTTTGAACATGAGGAGAGAGGGGGAACATGTTTATATATATTTAGGGGGAAACATATAATAGATATATCAGAGAGATTGTAATCCAGAAGGGAATGGACCAATCCCTGAAGGGAAGAACCGCACCAAACTAATAAGTATAAAGCTTCTCCCACTTCTGTGCTTTTTGGAGCAGAACCCACTTCTGTCCAGATACATTAAGATAATTCCTTAAGATTTTTCTTTAATAAATTTTCCTTAATACTGATTTTCAGTGTCAAGAGTATATTTCTAACAGAAGTAAGCTAGGAATTCTAAGAAGAAGGGAGGAGGATTTGCCCTCTCAATGTGGAGGAGTAGAGGAACAGTCCATACAAAGAGGGGGAGCTGGGATGCCAAGTTTGGGAATAGAAGCCAGTTTATTTAGGACATAGAGTATGTGAAAAAAAGAATTCTGTGAAGTTAGATTGGAGCGGTCCTGGCAAAGGAGGTGAAATTGTAAAGGGCTTTAAAGGGCTTCAAACACCAAGCTGAGTTTACATTTTTAAATGAGGCTCATGCTTTGGGAATATTATTTTGATAGTTGTGAGAAAGATGGATTGGAGAGGAGAGAAACTGAAAGCAGGGGACCAATAATATAGATTATTACAGCAGTTCAGATGGGAGAGATGTGGGCCTGCAGTAGTGTAATGGCAATATGTGTGTAAAGAAGAATGTGAGATATGTGATGAAGGTATAATTGGCCAGACTTTGGAACTGAGAGATGTGGAGGAATTTGGAAGAGGGAAGACTGAAAGATGGCTTGGAGGTTATATCATGGACAGTTGGGAAGAAGATAGTGCTATCAAATAAAAGAAAAATGGGAAGGAGGAAGAGTTGGAAGGGAAGATAGAGTTATGTTTTGGGCATAATAAATTTGAGATGCTTAAAGGGGACATGCAGTTCTTTGTGCAACAAGCAATAGGTGATAAAGTACTAGGGGGATTAGGGTTAGGTGTATAGAACTGCAAGTTGTTTATGTATAAAAGGTCATTAAACCTTACAAAAGTTGATGAGTTTACCAGAGAAAGGATGCAGAGAGAAAAGAGAAAAAGGGTCAGTATGGAGAATTAGGGTAATACTGTTAAAATATAGATGGAGGCCTGACTATTAAGGTCAAATGCTAAACTCACCATAGATCAAGAAAGATAAGGGTTGAGAAAAGGCCCTTGGATACAGCACTTAAAATAGAAATGCAGACTATTGAAGATGCAATCATCAGCAGGGGATGGGACAAGGATACAAATGAAAAGACAAGAAAAGGGATAATGTCCTTATCTGACAATGGAACAAAAGAGGGAAGAACATAGTATGATGTTAAGGAGTTTTGAAGTCTAGATTAGGAAAGAAGGCTGTTATGGATAGCCTCTATTTTCTGGATCAAGTAAGAGATGAGGTCTACAGGGTGGAGCTTGGATTAAATTTTTTAGTGACTAAATTCTTTAATGAGTCATTTATGTAGCCTTCTTTGATTCTAATTTTGGGATTCATTTGCCTTTAAACAAACAACTACTTAAAAGTCTATAGTATCTTAAGAACAATCAACAAACTTTTATTAAATGTTTACTCTATGACTCAAGCTTCTGTTAAATTTTTATGCTGTTATGATGTAGGAGAACTCACCAGTTTTTTAATTGGATTTCTTGATTATTATTTGGTCTAGTGTCAACTTGTGGTTTTGCTCATATCAGTATGAGAAATGGATAGTTTGCCTCTCATTCAGGCAACCATCTTGGCTGTTTTTGTGTTAAGTGTGAGGTGTGTTTCTGCTCTCAAAGAGAGTCTAATGGGGGAAAACAAGACCTATATACAAATACTTGCAAGCATTCTCTATAACAGGATAAATTAGAGGTAATCAACAGAGGAAAGGCATTGGCTTTAAGGGGGATTGGCAAAGGCTTCCTGTAATCTCAAAAATCAAAGACTAAGGGAGATGTGGAAAGTGTCTTCAAGTATATGAAAAATTAGGTTTGTTCTTAGCTCCAAAGGAGCAATGGATAGAAGTTGTAAAAGGTAAGGATCCGTTTTGAAGGTGGGGGAAAAACTTGCTAACAATGAGAACTGCTCAAAAGTAAAATAGGCTGCCTTGGGGAGGAGTAGGTTCTCCTCTATTGTAAATCTTCAAACAGAAAACTGGAGGATCAGTTGGTTGGGTGTGTTCTAGACAGAAACCTCTATTAGAAGAAAAAGATAGCTTCTGAGGTCCCTCACTTCAGGTCGATGCTTCCTGGCACTGGGCTAGTTTTCTCATGACTGGGCTAGTTTTTTCTTTTCTTTTTTGGTTACTGCCCTCACTTAAATCTCTAGTACTAATCCTTTTCATACTTGTGTTGATTGATGGGCTCCCTGTGTATCTAGGTTTCCTTTTTCTTCCTCATTAGAATCATTTTGTCTTTGGGGCAAGATTTCATTCTGAAAAGCCTCCCAAATCACTTAACCTCATTTTGTTTTCAAAGTCTTACGCCATGGGATTTTCTTTGAATTTGTTGAAGTTTGCTTTCCTAAAGTCTAGGTTGACTATAAATCTATGTCTAGATTTCTGTTCTATATTGTTAATTCTAAGATGTCACAGTAATTTCTTTCAGAGGTTCTTGTTTATCATATAGATGTTAATCTCTTCTTATTTAACAAAGAGTATTTTTTCATTATTTTCGTAATGTGTTGTATAGCCTACTATGTTCTAATGATACGTATGTCTCTCCTTTATGTTAAGGAGGTCTATTTGGTCACAGTGATGGAATTTGTTTATCTTGATTTATTACGAGGGTATTCTTTTGGGGGGGGGGGTGTATGTGGAGGAGGGAGGGAGACAAAGACAAAAAGACAGAGATGAACTGGCAGAGCAGAAGGGATAGAATATAGCTATTAAAGGAAATAAGAGAATCATTTAAGCATCATTTTAAAATGCTCTGAAGAGAATATGAGTCAAAAAATGTAGGTACACAGGACAGTTGTGATAGATATACTTTGAATTTATTTTATGCTTAAAAGGAAAAACAAGTTGAATGTGATAAAAGATTTATGGTTTCTTATACAATCCTATTTTTCTGTTGTACTTTGTTTTTGCAAGTATTCATCTTTGTCACTTATTATGTTCAGAATTTAAAAGTTAAGATCTCTAATTCATGTTGTTTAGCAATTACTCATTCTCTTGAGTACATTGAGGCATCAAGATTTTACCATTAGTCACCCATTTTTCTTTTCTTACAGCTACATGGATATTATTGATGTTGTCCAGGCACTCCAGACTCACCCTGACTCAGATGTGAAGTCTACTTTTGAAATTGGCACAATTACTACATGTGTGGAGCCCTTATGCTGCTACATGAAGCACAGGTAGTCCTCAGCCATCTAGAATGTAAGGAGTTGGGTGGGAGGGAGTTGTTCTTTTTGGAAAGCATTGCCTTTTTAAGCAGACTTGTTTAATTTTGCTTCTTGGAAGTTCATTGTTTTTCCTTGCCGTATGGTAGGTGTTCAATAAATTCTCATTAATGTAGTGATTATTGCCAGACCCTCAAAAGTCCTCTTCAAGGCTATAAGAGGATCCCTATGGACCTGTAGGCTTAAAATCACAGAACTTTAGGACCAAAAGATCTCTAAAGTCATTGAGTCCAGTCTTCTACTTTGTCCAAGAATACTCCATGAAATGTCCCTGATGAGTTTAAATGTTTCCAGGGATAGACAATTCCATTCCAGTGTTGGAAAACTCTTATTGTTAGGAAGTTTTGGAGAATACTGAGTTTACATCTTTGTGCTTTTTGCTCTCTGGTCTTAATTTTGTTTTCTGGAGCTATATACAGTAAGTCTAATCTGTCTTACATAAAAATATTGCAAATAATTCTGGTCGTATTTCTGTGGCCACTGAAAAGTAATTCCATACAGTGAGTGGAACATGAAATGCATTTTCTTAGAAAGTTTAGTGCCATTAGTGTCATATATACATCTTACACTTAAAAAAGGGTTTGGAATGCAGATGATCTTGATGTACAAGACTTTTGGTTGAGGGAGAGAGGACAGGTCATATAAGTGAGGCTTTTTCAGAATCAGGCTTGCCAGATGTTTTCCTCTTCAGAGATCCTAGAGGTACTTGGACACATAGGATGGAACCTGCTGCTTTTAGAAATTTTGGCTTTCTGGTTTAATGGGACTAGATTTGGAGTTGGAAGGTCTTGGAGATCCCTTTCAACACTAATTCTCTAATTCTAGTAACAGATGCAATTGAGGACAATGACAACAGACATGGAGCCAGGTATTAAGAATTGAAGTGTGTTAGAGGTCTTTGAGCCCAGAACTTACTGGAACTAAATGCCCCCAGGAATACTTGAGGGAGTGACTAAAGCAGATGGTTAACCTTGATTCCAGCTGATGCTCAGGACAAAGTCACAGAATCAGTAAACCTCACACTTGAGAAATTAAAAAAACAACAACAAAAAAAAAACCTGTTAAATTGTGAAGAGTATAGATTCCACTCTTACCATCTGGGCTAGAAGTCCTAAATTTCATGTCTCTGGGTTGTTTTTTCTGCTCTTTAGCCTGTTGAAAATCTTGCTTTCTTCCTTAAACAATCTGCATATTTTGTTGTTCTTGTCTTTTTTCCTGTCTTATTTTATTTTGATGAACATTGATATTATGACTCTGTCCTCTTCCTACACAAATATACATTCTCTCTCTTTGTATATGTCTCTCCTCTCTCTCCCTCTCTCTCTTCTCTTTTTCTTTGTCTCTCTCCTCCCTTGTCTCTGTCTCTCTCTGTTTCTCTCTCTTCTCTCTCTCTGTCTCATTCTTTCTGCCCTGTTTCTTTTTCCTCTTTATTATATCCAAGTTAAGGCACAAAGTAAGTGCTCATTTCTAGTAAATACTAAATTTTCCCAAGGCTCTTTAGAAGTATAAAAGGAATTTTGTCATACCTTGGTCCTAAAATTAATATTCCTAAAATACTGCATTGACTCACGCTTGGGAACCTCCATTGTTCTTCATTGTCTACCCAGGATTAAATCTGACCAAACCCTCTTGTCTTGACAAAGGGCTCTCCAACTGGAACATGCCTGCCTCCACACTTTTGTTCATATTATCCCCCCTCTCGGAAATGCCCTGCCCTCTTCTTTGCCACTCCAAATTCTAACTATCCGTCAAGGCCTAGCCTAAACTCTCCACCAAGCCTTTCCTGACCACCCAGCCCTCATTAATGTGTCCCCAAAAGTTCATTTGAGCATTGTGTCTGACTAAGACACACTTCCTGTGATTTTTTGTGTACCAAAGGAAAAATTGAATTGCATTGTGGGCTTCGTAGGTAGGAGGTTGTAGTAAAATTGCTAACTTTGATCTCAAGGAGTTTTCTCATCCCTTAGACAGTTATTCTAACATCAGTTCAATATTTGCCCAGTTCCTTCTGTGCTTAGTGCCCTCTGCTAGAGATGAAAAAAGTCACAAAATATTAGAGTTGTGAAGGACTTCAGAGTCCAAGCTCTTCCTTCCAAGTGATCTCTTCCACAATATGCCCAACAGCTACTCATATGGCCCTGCTTGGGATGGCCTCTCCTCCAGGGATGGAGATATTACTACCACCAAGGTGATCCAGTTGATAGAAAGGTATTCTTTATTGGAAGCCAAAATTTGCCTCTCTATAATGTTTCTCTCTCTGTAAAGTCCCCTGGGGCCAAACAGATCAAGGCCTAGCCTTCTTGTCTGGAGGGTTTCTGGCTTCTCAAGACCTGATAACTTTCTAAAAGGGAGCTCCCTGCTTGCTTCTGAGTCAGGCACACGGGCAGCACAGCCACCTTCCTGGCATCAAGCAGCGGGCTTCTGCCATGCCACCTGAGAGCGTCCATGGGGCTTCTCCGTCGTTGCATATGCAGCCTGTGGCTCATGTACACACACAGAGCTTGTTATCTATGTGTCATGTGAAATGATGTCTTACACATGGGATAAGTATTGTTCATGCACACATAAAAATATTGGTGGCAATGTTGTCTCCCTTGTTTAAATTGTCAGTTCCTTGAGAGACGTGTGTAGCTGGGGATCTTCCAGACATAGTACTATATTTATACTTAGCATGTGTATGTACAGTACCTGATCCATAGCAACAGATGCTTAATAAATGCTTGTTGATTGACTGAATAATATATCCTGGAAGATACCACCGTCCTAACTTACCAGAATCTTTTAGATCTTCAGGCCATCAACCAGTCTGCAGTGTGCCAGGCACTAGTGACGGAAAGATAAAGGATGGAGTGGCTCCTATGTCCTAATGAGTAAAGGGGGGAATGAATGATGTACTTTGAATTGTCCTCTATTCTATTCAAGGTTTTTTTGGTATCCTCAGGCAATTAATCAAGCAATCAATAAACATTTATTGACTGTTCAGTATGTACCAAATGTTGACTGTTGGGGATTCAAAGGCAGATCAAGGTTCCCAGTTCCCAGAGAGCTCCTGTTCTACTGGAGGTGTGTCTTGGGGGAGGCCAGAGAAATTGAGAGGCTGCTGTGAAGGAGGGGAGGCCTTCCAGGCCTGGGAGACAGCCAGGACAGCGGGAAGGAATCGTGAGAAAGAGGGTTGGAAAGCTGGGCAGGAGTTGGAGAGCTTCATTGCCAAGGAGGGGTTTCTGCTTGATCCAGGAGAGTGAATTGCAGGGCAGCGTGGGAAGGGGTGGCGTGGTCATCTGTGGCCGCCGAGCACGGGATGGTGCAGAGGGGAGGCAGACCAGGGGTGGGCAGCTGCTGGGGCCCACATCCCATCTCGGGCATCTGAAGGCGATCAAAGTGCCTTCCTGTAAGGAACAGGAGGAGCCACGTAGTGCAAGTTCAGGTGTAATGTGTAAGTGGAAGAGGTCAGACACAGAAACGGAAAGACTGGAGAGGGGAGCGACCATTCGAGCTGACGGGGTCCTTGGGAGTTGTGGCCCCTGAGCACCAGTCTTGAGAGGAGTTTTTCAGCAGCAGAGGGTCCTGAGCATGTTTGTCAGCACTGTGCCTGCTAATTAGTTTTGTGCTGGAGGTGGCTTGTCCCAAGCTCCAAGTTTGACAGTCTTATCTAAGAGCTAGCTACGCTTTCAGGTTTGCAGAGCAACTTAGAAATATTAACCTCATTTTATTCTCACAAGCCTGGAAGGAATTCTCCCCATTTTAGGGGATAATGGTAGCAGAGAGGTGTTGAGTGACCTCTCCAGGCTGAGGGAGCTGGTGAGTGCCCTAGACTGCATTTGAACCCTGATTTCTCCACTGGCAAGCTTCCTGGCTGTGTGAGGCCGCTCTGTACCTGGGGTGACAACCAAAAACTTGCCTGTGCTGCAGAGGCCATGAGATAGGAGAACAAACTCAGCCAGCGGGTGGGACCAGGACATACCTAAGGAAACAGGGCTGGCTAGCAAGTTCCCCTCTGGGATGCTAGGGGAAGCCCCTGGCTGGCTTGGACAGAGCCTGGCAAGGCTGGAGGAAGTGCCAAGAGGCCCAAGCTGCGGGCAGACATCTGCATGTTGCCTCTTTGGAAATTTGTTGTGTCTTCAGCTATTGAGAAATACTGCTAGTCATAGAAGCTCTTGGTTCTCGGGGGGAGGGAGGGGGGGGGCGATGACAAATTCCATTTCAGAGGAAATGTAGTGGAAATAATACAGTGAACAACTTCAGCTAATAACAGTGTCCATTCCTATTTTAAAAAAACAAGACTCCTGTGGTCATAGAACAAGGGTTTCCCTCTCCCTCTGAGCAGCAGTCAGCCCTATGGCCTCCCTCTTTCTTGAAGCTCTCTCTCCTCTTGCTGTCTAGAACAGCCTCCTGCCCTGCAGCTGCTCTAGGTGTACTTCTGTTTCTCATTCCCCAGACCTGGATGTAGCCCAACAACTCCATCCTGCTGCTCTTTGCCATTTGCTTTGTTGAGCCCTTGGCTCTTTCATTTACTATTATCTCTATGCAGTTAACTCCTGGTTCTGCATCTCCAGCTGTGACCTCTCTCTCCGGAATTTTTCTCCATCTCTCATGTAAATTTAAGATATCATTACACCTCATTCCCAGGAATGCCAGGCAGAACCGAATTCAAATCCAGCCTCAGAGCTTAGTAGCTGTGTGACCATGGGCAAGTCACTTAATCTCTTTCTACCTCCATTTTCTCATTTATAAAATGAACATAATAGCACCCACTTTCCAGGGTTGTTGTGAGAATCAAAGGAGATAATATTTGAAAGTGCTAAATAAAAGCTATTATTGTCATGAGGAAAGATGTCATTTGATGATTGTTTAGAGATGTGAAGAGAAGATTGGCCACAGAGGAAGGAATTTTCTGACCACAGCAACTCTCTGAGAACAGTCTGCAAAGGCCTAGAGAGGTTGTCTCTGAATTAAGAACATCTACCCCTGTGAAATCCTGGTTCTCCTGAAGTATGAGAGTTGTCCAAAGGAAATGTTGTCACCCACAACCCTTCCCGACTTTGGGTCAAGAATGTTGGCTCCACAGTATTGAACTAAATTTTGCAATGGGGAGCAATATGCACATTTGCTAAGTCCAAGAACCGACTGACTACCTTTTGCCTGAAGATAGCATTTGGATCAAATGTTTCCTCACCAGAGATTTAAAACCTGGGCATTCTCCATCCATGTAGAATGGCTTAGGAAAAGGTTTACCTGCTGAACAAAGGATTCTTCACATGGAACAAATTGAAATTGATTGTCACAAGACCAAACCCTGGGAACTAGTCACAGGACTTTAGGATATAAGCTTCATATTTCTCTCATCTTACTGGATCAGAGCTAAATTCAAGTTGAGGCAGGGACATCTTAACAAAGATACAATCTTTCTGCTTGAATCTCCTTTTGTGATGTCTCATCATAGCATTAAGGCGCTCTTACAACAGGGTCTCCTCCACATGGCATGAGCCCCCAGACAGACACTGAGCTATTTCTTTTGTGACTCATTTGGTAAAGGCCCAGATGATCAAAATGACACATGAGGACAACCTAGAGAACAGAAAAACTTCTCAAGTCTAAGTACAAAAGGACCAGATAACTCTGGCTTCTCAGAGTTCCTCATCTTTAAACTTTATGTTTCATGATTAGTTTAGTGTTAGTAATTTAGATTAGTAATTTGTGTAGAGGCAGAGATGTCATGATCATGAATTTATGGGGGCAGAGAGAGAAAAATAATTCAGAGACCTCAGTTAAGTTCTATATATATAATGGAAATACAATGAAATTCAAAGTGAAAAATAGAATCCATTAAATAACAGATATATAACAAGTCAGTGGTCTATGTTCACCTTTGGAAAGACCTAATATAGATATTTCAAATTCGAGAAGTATTTACTGAGCAACTACTATGTACAAGCCACTATGTTAGGAATTAGGGGAGGGGGCAGATTCTGGAGGAAAATACCAAGCCACATACATACAAGTCTCCGCTTACAATTTATTAAGGGTCCTTTTTACAGTCAGGTTCCATAGGGTTCATAGATAGTACCATAAAAGAGATATACCTGTAGTACTAAGGAAGTCAGAAGGAAAAAATATTCATTTCCAGCCAAGGATCAGAGAAAGCTAGGGAATATGTAGCAGTTGGAGACAGATCAGTCTCTTCAGTAGAATCTGCAGGCTGTGATCTTGTAAGACTAATGGTCTTATTGAGGTCTTGAGGCAAATCCTTATCAGAAGTTATCATGACCCTAAGACTGTGGGTGGAGGTATTTTTCTCCCTCTCATCTGGACATGTTTGATAAGAATTGATTCAGGGAAAAATCTAGCAGAAAACGTCAGGTCAGTGGTGATGGGGGAATATTATCCTGAAGAAGCACTGAGGGGGCGGAGGGAGAACACTGTTGCCTGTGTCAGACTTGGCACCGAAAACTAGGAAGTAACATGATGAACTCAAAAGCACATTTCCCTGACAGTGACGCCTCTTGTAAGAGGCTTGGAAACCTGGTCATCTGAGATAAATGGGAGAAAACACGTGAAAGCTGGGGGAATAAGGAAAGAACGCCCACTGCCCGGGGGTGGGGAGGAGGTGGGGAGAAGGGGGAGATTAGATGATCTAATGTGCATCTTTCATCTCCTGCTTTGCTCTGATATTGGTAATTGGGGATCTTTGGCAGATAAACTTGGCACACTGGCTCCAATCACAGCAACTGGAGAGAACATTTTGCCCTAAGGTCTGTCCCCGACTCATGTGGAATATACCCGAGTTGGTGCTTCCTACCAGTGTCTGGCTCGGAGCTTTCTCCCCTTGGGTCTGGGAGGCCGGCTTGTTTCCCACTGGAGGAAGGAACCCCTGCTGCTCACTCTCCTACCCGATGCTGGGAGGCTGGCCCCCCCACAGAGGGAACACTGAGTCGTGCCCAGCCCAGCATTCCCTCCACACAGGGGGTCACTTCACCTCCTCCTCAAGACAGGCTACACACACAACTGCCTGGGATAGCCCTCCCTCCCCCTTCTTGTGCTAGTCATTCTACCAACATGTATTAAACCCCCTTGTGGTTAAAAATAGGGCCTGTGATGTACTCTGAGGGAAAGCCACGCATGGAAATAAGTGCAGGGAGATGAGGGTGGTGTGGCCATTGGGGAAGGGCTCTGTGCTGAAGTCCCTTCGGATGCCGAGCTTCAGGCTGCGCTCAGTACAAAGGAACGAGAGAAATGTGAGAAGGCCGGCTGGCCCCCAGGTGTATTCCCTGTCTGGCTTTTGCAGTTCTGGACTAGTATTAAAGGAAACCCAGGTCCCAGCAAAAAGCAGTCTCATCAAGAGGAGGAAAGGAAGAATGGAAGCAGGGGCTAGCTTGTTCCTAGCCAAAAAAAGTTTTTCCTTCAGCACTGGCACCATTCCCTCTTAAAAGCTGGTCACTTGGAAGGTCTGAGACCCTGCTCAGGAGGTCCCCGGGAGGGCAGTGGGGCGCACAAGTGCCGGACTCGCCCCTGGGGTCCGCAGCACTCTGTCTTGCCCAGGGGAACAGAGCCTCACTTTCCTTCCCTTTACTCCCTGTGACTCCCTGGCCTCGGGCTCTAGCTGAAGCGGTTCCCTAAAAGCGGCTTTCCTTCCAGCACAGCCCTACCTGTGCCTCTCTAGCTGGGCGCAGCCCGTGGGATGCATGCCAGGGGCCAAGTGATACCCTTGTGCACCGGCGGTGCTTGGGTCCAACTCATAACCCTGAACCGGAGAATCTGAACCAGCTCCTGAAAAGTGTTCCCCTGCCGTGGAAGTGTGTGTGCTAATGCTTTCTCTTTGCTTTCTTTCTAGATTCCTCTTTCCCAAGTTTCTTGATCAGTGCTCACAAGGTAAGTAGCAGGCTTGACTTTCTGCCTACAGAATAAACTTTGTCTTTCAAACATGATTTAAACTTGAGAACGGTGCCCTAGAATTCCTGAAGACCAGTTCTTTGTAGTTGGGCCAGAGTTCAAAATTCACCAAAAGAGAGGGTGACCCAGCAGAGTTTCATGTCCTTTTATGGGTCTAGGTTAGGTCTTGTCTTTGGAAGATGCCGAGTTACCTACTCTTCCTGCTTGCCTAAACTGAGTCAGCTTTAGGACACACATCAGGCTCCAATAGTGTGGCCCGAGGAAATGAGGATCCCTGACCCGGGTCCCTGGGGCCCTAAAAGGATCTGGTTAGGATCCCTGACCCGGGTCCCTGGGGCCCTAAAAGGATCTGCTTAGCATCCCTGAGCCCACGCTGTGAAGTGAGTGCCCCCGGAAGGGATGGGGCTCCCTGAGGTGGAGGGAGATCAGTCTCCCATTGTTGCTGGCTGTGCGTGGTGCCAGGGCTTCCTGAGTAGGCTCAGCATGCAGAAACCAAACGGAAGCAGCCTCCCCCACGTCCCAGCTGGGCCTCTGAGCCTGCTGCTGGCCGGCCCCGGGGAGCCCCCCACTGCCCATGGCCCAGGGGGCTGAGGCTGGGGGCAGCGGGGTCCGCCTGGGGTGGGCCCTCCCCCGGGAATGGGGCAGAGAGGGCAGGGGGTGGCAGCAGGATGCCCCCCCCTCCCTGCGCTGCGCTTTGTTTAATCTTGGTTGGGGTGGGGGCTTTGTCAGAATGAGTCAGGCCCTGCGCTATGTTGCAGGAGCCCAGCTCTGGGCGCTGGCTGCATTTCATCCTCAGAGTCACTTCCAAAAAATGTCAGCAGCTGACCTCGGTGCCCTTGTCCTCCTGGCTCTCTCTCCTTATGTCCTGCCTCCCCCTTTCCTGTTTTTATGGAAGTGACAAGAGCAAGTGATTCGGGCTGCCAGCCTCTGAGCTCCAGGCCAGCCTGGGCTGGGCTGGCCAGATGAGTCCTCTCCAGACTCACTCACCTTGACCTCTGACTCATCTTGATCTCTGGCACACCTTGACCTCTGGCACTGAGACAGGTGGTCCCCGGCCCCCGGTGCCTGGGAGGCCCGCTCTAGGAGCCTTGCCATTTGCTGATAGCACGGCACTTGGCGAACCACAGTTGTGTGGCCTGTCATGGGCAAAGCAGGTTGTGTGTGTTTTTCAGAAGGAAAGAAGGGTGGAGGCAGTTCTCCCAGGAAAGGACAGAAGCCTTAGGAAATGGATGCCTTTCACTCCTTAAGGCCTTGCAGGTCAGGAAACAAAAACAAAACCAAGTCCCAGGGGCATTATTTGTCTGACACTCTGTGGGTCTATCGGTCATCTATGTGCTGCTAAGAGTGAAAGGGCTGAAAAGTGATCCCTCCTTCAAAGGAAATGAGCACCATTTTTTTAGGAAACCTGAGCCAGCCTGAGAGAAGTAGCATCTTCCTGGTACATAAGCATTTCTTTCCTGTTCCTCCCCTCCCCCCAAAAAAACCCACATCCCCTTATTTTTTCCCAATGATTGAGCTAAGTGATATCTTAATTTTTAAACTCGATTTAAAATTAAAATTAAAAATGGAATGTACTGTGGGTAGCCTTTCCCCCAAGAGAGTATGAAGTACAGACTCCAAGCAAGGATCAAAAAGGAAGCTAAACATGGTTTAAAAGGGACGTCAAAGCAGCACCCGGCTTTTCTCAGAATCCCCTCTTTTTAGGGAATAAAAAATGAGAACTAGGGAGTCAGCACTTTCTCTTGCTTGCTTCATAGACTAATAAAATAAGATGGACTTTATCAATGTGGCCCCATGAGCCCCCATCACTGGGACACATGTACTTGATTTGGGCTCCAGCTATGGGCCTCTCTCAGAGTCCCCTTTGCTCTTGTCAGGCGAGACAGCAGGTTTAGTGTCATTTGACCATGGACCCTGAGAGAGAGTAGCTGGTCAGGATAGGGATGAAACCCATCACCGTGACCTTGGTAGCTCTGTACTCTAAACACCTGAGTTATGAAGTCTGACCTGCTCAGCAAACATAGTTATTTCCCTTTGGCAAGTCATTGTTTGCATAGCTGACCTGAGGAATGCTGCAGGGTAATCCCCCTGGGCCTGCATGTTCAGTGATGAAGATCTAGGGAGCCAAGTTCTGGGACTTTGACCTGGAGATTGTCACCAAACTAGGAACCAGATTTGGATCTCAGTTCCAACTAGGATCAAGATTCTCCTTCTATCAGAGGAGCCTTATGGCCAATTGGAAAAGCTAATTCCTGATAATCTGTGGAGCTAGTCGGCCTTCCCTCTTCCTCCTTGCCCAGCCCCACCTTCTATCCTCCCTTTTACACGCTGCCTGCCACCCCTGGAGAGAATGCCTGCCTCTTCCTTGCTGGGGCTGGAATAATCACTGCTCTCCCTTTTGCAGGGGGCAGGGGGAGGCCTACACCTTTAGTCACCAGTACTCTCTCCAGTTCCCCTTGTCCAAGACAGCAGGGAAGATTCAGCTACCAAATATTCCCTTTTCTCTTCAAAAATTCAGTCAGGGGTTTGATGGGAGAATAGTTGACAATAAAGCTTAGTGTATTTCCAAATGATGGGAAACTGAAAGGAATCATTAATGAAGTAAATAATAGAATTAGAATCTAGAAAGGTTTCAACTGATTAGAAAGATGCACTGAGTAGGATCAGATAAAATGTCTTAGGGACAACTATGAATTCCTACAAATGGGATCCAGAAAACCAGCTCCTTAAATATAAGAGAAGGGAAGCAGACAGCGCTTAATGAGAAAAAGGCCTGTGGGGTTCCCCTGAGCCCACCGGGTGACTCGGGGGCTGCCTTAGACTACCTCCCCAGAGCCCCCTTCTCCAAAGCCGTGACGTCCTGGTCGGGCCGGGTTGGGAGTGGTGTGCTCTGTTCTCTGGACCACGTTTTAGGTAAGGCACTGTCAGACTGAGCCCGCTGACCTAGATGGGAACAGGACTGGAACCCTCAGCGTGGGAGGGCAGGGCAGACATCACAGCCACGTGAAAGCACTGGAGGACGGTCACAGAAGAACCCGATTTGATCTGCTTGGCCCTAGAAAGCAGAGCGGAAGCTGCCAAGCAGCAGCTGCAGAGGCAGGCTCTGGCTCAGATAAGGAAGCAGGGGGCCTTGGACAGAGCGTCCTGGGATGGGCCCAAGCAGACCCTCTGCGGGCGGCTTCTGCAGGCCACCTCCTCAGATTCAGAGGAGACTGCATCAGCTCCGGTCAGCTGGGAGATGCTTCCCTTGGGGGATTTCCTGTCCCCCAGCCGTAAGGTCACCTTCACACCTCCTGGGGTGTGGAGAGCCTCTGAGGTTACTGCTGTCTTCTTCATTGCAACTCATTACCATCTGGCCTTGGTGACCTCCCCCCTGTGGGCTCGTGTCTCTTCCAGAGGGCCCCCTCCGTGCTCCCTTCAGTGGAGTCGCTCCAAGCCCTAGGGTCTCTGGCCCACGGCCTGCTTAAATTGTTGCTTCTAAGTTTGTACATCAGTTCTGCCTTTGTCTCTGTCCAGTGAAGCTTTTATTGGATTGTAGAGGCTTTTGCTGCACCACAGCTCCTTATTGTGAACTGCTTTAAATCATGAGGACTTCATCCCCGACTCTCCAGAAATCTACGGACAAAGCCATGCTGAGTTCTGGAAGAATAGGGGCAGAGGAGGGGTTAAAGGAGGTGATGTTGAGATGATTTGGGTAACCAGGTACTGTAGAATCAGTCCCAAATGCTGTGAGGCAGTTCAGGGGCACCAGGGGAGAGCTCTAAATCTGGAGTTGGGAAGATCCGATTCAAATTCAGCCTCAGACAATTACTAGCTCTGTGACTCTAAGCTTGTCATTTAAATGTCTGCCTCAGTTTTCTCCTATGTCAAATGGAGATAATAATAGCACTTGCCCAACAGGGTTGTCATGAGAATCAAATAAAATAATACTTATGAAAAGTATTCTTAACATGTTCTAGAGATGTGTGCTGGCTATGTGAGCATAAAGTCTGTTGGAGTTACCTTTATTTTCGTGTGTTGATGGAAATCACTGAGTGGAAGGTGCTTGCAGGGTCCTGCTGATTGAGCCTTAGCTCCGGGTGAAAGCCCAAGGCTCCTTCTTCTGAACCAACGTGCTGTAGAAATAGAATGTTGGTAGAGCTTAAGAGTCACTGAAAAAAAGGGATGGACAGCATCCATTTGAAAGAGTAGCAAGATTATTAACCTGTCAGGCATCCCGAGTCTGTCAGTTATTCAAATCCTGAAATCCTCTCCTGAGGTCCAGATACCATCCCCAGCTACTTAGAGGACTTTTCCCCTAGTTGTTCCACCAGCAAATCAGACAAAATATTTATAAAGCCTAACTCACTCATTCCCCTAAATCTGTCCCACATTCTGTAGTTGTCCAGTTCCCAAGAATCCTACTTGAGATCAGTTGGACAGAGATCTTCTCTTCATTAGCCCAGATCAGTGTGCCAATCACATCATTGTTATATGGCGTCTGTAATTACAGCCTGCTTAATCTGATACTTGGTGGCCTTGATATCTACAATGAATACCATGCAGGAGCCATTTTCAATCTTCCTCATAGCTTGTTGTTCCTTGGGGTGCTTTGCTGAAAGGATTTGAACCATTTTCAGAACCCGGGTGCCTGGGGAGACAAGAAGAGAAGGCACATTCAGATCCTCTGCCTTGGTGGCCTCAGCCTGACTCTTTGGCTTTCAGAGTTTCTGGCTCGACTTCTTTCTTGCACGTCAGAAGGGATAGGGCTGAGAGGTGTAGAACACACCTACTTCACTTTCAACACCATATGCCGGGGGAGAGGTACCAGGTTCCTGTTGACTTCAGCTTTGCAGTATCCCTTGGATTCATCCATTGCTACCTCTTTGCCATAGGACTTCATTATCATTTACTAGAGCCTGGTCTCTTCAATCCTTTCTAATCTGTTCTTCACACACTCCAGTTAGATTGATCTTTATTTTGCATTTATCTTGCTATATTTCTCTTCAGCTTAAAAACCTCCAGTGACTCTCTTTTCCTTAAGAAAAGTTCAAAGTTCTTATCCAGCATTCAAGTCTTTCCTGAGTCTGATACCACTTTATCTTTCTACCCTTTTACCCCTACCCTTTTTTTTCTCCTTTACTCCAACCAGATGATAGACAGCTCACTATCCCAAGGCCATATCATATGTGCTTTTCCAATACTGTGTCTTTACTCACACCTTTCCCTCCTCTCTCTCCCCACTGAAATCCTACCTATTTTTCAAGACCCAGATTATATTCCGTTTCATCTATGAAGTCTTTTTGAATTTTCTATTAAGTTAAAAAAAAAAATCCTTTCTTTCTTATAACTCTCATAGCATTTAATTTCTCTCTTTCATGCCCTTGTTACATTTTATTTTGCATTATGATTTCACATAAATGTGTTATCTTCTATTTTATATATAGCCAATTCCTTGAGAATAGAGATATGATGTATTTTATGTAGCTGGAATAAATAGGAGCCATTGAAGAAAACAAAAATTGGAACAGCCCAAACAGTATGTAAAGAACAAAAATAATTTACTAAGTAGGGAAGGGAAAAGAGGGTTTCAAGAAGGAGAGAGGTGTTTCATAGTGTCATATCCTTCAGGTCAATGACACTGAGGACAAAGAAAAGCCCCATTGGGTTTGGCAATGAGACCGGCAGGAATGATGTTCAAGAGAACAATCTCAATAGAAGTAAAAAGATGAAAAGTCAGCTTGCAAGAAACAGCCACTGCAAACCATGTACTCCCAAAGTTTGTGTGCAAAGGAAGGGAGAATAAGAAGGTGGGAGCCTGTGATGTCAGCAGCAAATAAAGTACCATTTTTTTCTGCACAGACAAACCTGTTCCCCTAAGGGGCTGGAAAAAGGGAGATATTGAAGATGTAGGAGGAAGAAACAAGTGAGAGAAAGCAAGGGCCTCAATTTTGTGTAAATGTCAACTGATTAACTTCTTCCACTGTAACTGTGATATGAGCATTTCTCTCTTATCAAGGAAAATGTGCTATTGGAGGTTCTTTTTGTAGTCTGAAATGTTCCTGGTTTTGTTCCCCAGGTCTGGTAAGCAATATCGTATTCACTAGTCACACCACGGAGCAGAGGCATCCTCTCCTTGTACAGCTGCAAAGTCTCATCCGAGCAGCAAATCCAACTGCAGCTTTCATTCTTGCTGAAAATGGGATAGTGACCAGGTGATTACTTATTACTCCCCAAAACCCCAGAAGCCTCTGGCTCTTCCTGCCAGCCCGGGACTTAGGGCTACCTAAAAAAGTGACTTGCTGCTTAAAATACACGGTCATCCTTTTGGTATAGTCATTTTCACCATAGACTTTCAGCTATATTTCAGATTTTCACATTTAAGAAATGTCAACTGATGTAATTCCCTGAGGATTTACTGGAGCTGAGGGAGAGAAAGAGTGTGTTTGAGGTCAGGAGCAGGGCAGAACAACCAGTGTACCTTATGCCCAAATAATGTTCTGTTCTGAGGCTTCCTCACTTTTGAGAATAAACTCATTAGGTGAGAGTACCTTCATATCAGCATTAGAAAGATGGGGAAATAGCATCAGTTCAGTTTGAGGGGCAGTTAGCCCAAGTTAAGTCAGAATTTCATAGATTTGATTCCAAATTGCAAAAATGCAAAAGAAGAATTGCAAATTCCAAATTTGCAAAATGCAAAAAAGACTGAAGGATTGTCTTTAATACAGAAACATTTTAATGAAGTAAAATGTATTAGTAGTAAGTTCAGGTAGGATGAAATAATAATGTATTTTTGTGATTTTGTGATTTTCATGAATTGATTTTTTTCATATATAATAACTTCATGAGCTTGGACATGTCCCTTCTCACCTCCAAACCACAATTTCCCCTTTTGTTTAAAAAAAAAAATGTGGAGGTGAGTTAGACTACAAGGTTTCCTTTAAGTTCTAAAATAATCTATAATCCTAAATTGTTTTTAAAAATTGTACATTGGGACTCATGCTTCTAGTTATCTTAGACCTGAGTTATGTTGGACCTTTTTCTTGTCATTTCCTACAGGAATGAAGACATTGAGCTGATTCTTTCAGAAGACAGTTTTTCAACTCCTCAGATGCTGAGAGCTCGCTACTTAATGTTCCCTGGCTGGTAAGTCTAATAATTAAGAAAATAAGACAAATACAGACAGTCTTTACTGATCAAAGAAATGGAGGGAGAAGGCAGGGAAAGAGAAGAAAACACAAGTACCCCCCAAGATGACCAAGCCTTGTGGACAGCCCCTTTTTAGTGAACATTTGGGGTCCTGGGGCCAGAGTTTTGTGACACAACTAGAGAGGCTTGATGGATGATGTGCCCAGCAGGAAGATGCTGCTCATCAGCAGCAGCGAATTTTCATAGCATTGCTTTTGTTTCCTCTGACTCCTGGCCAGCTTGGGTAAATGGCATCAGAATCAGGGCATCGCCATCTCAAAACTGTAATCAGCCCAGGTAGAAAATCAGAGGAAACCCTTAAGTTTTCCGTGTCCCTTCTCTTTCACAGACAGTCTTTTGGACTCCCACAACGGTTGCTAATTCATAAGTGGACTTTTCATTTTTCTCTTCTGCCTGGTCAACTTTTTATCAGGGAGAAGAAAAAAATGCAAAGCAATCTTTATTTTGAGAAGATTGTGCTTCCAAAGAAGGTCGAACTTTTCGTTTCACTGAGAGATCCCTGGATTCTCAATGGTACTGTTAGAACCTATAGTCAACCCATTTCTGACCCACATTTTTTGACTTCCTCTTTCTAAGACATCTGTCCAAACCCAAGGCCCTCCTCTTTCCTCTCTCTTTAATGGCTGATATTCTCTAACATGTATAGGACTGCTTGCCATCTTGGGGAGAGGGTGGAGGGAGGGAGGGGAAAAATCGGAACAGAAGTGAGTGCAAGGGATAATGTTGTAAAAAATTACCCTGGCATGGGTTCTGTCAATAAAAAGTTATTTAATAATTAAAAAAAAATTCAGTACACAAAATAAAATAGGTAATATTCATAAAAAAATGGTTGATATTCTATCAAACTGTTTCTTTGGATGGATCAGGAGTGAGACACTGAAACAGAACTTAGAGTATGATCCTCAAAGTTAGTTTTCTGTGTTGATTGTGGGAACAGCTTAAGTCTAGTTGTCAGCAGAGGCGAAGCCAGGACCAAGTAATTCACAGGCCTTGTTTCCATGTGCAGTAGTTTGCAGAAACAACATGACTTCTTATGCCAGTTGAAATATTTTGAAATAAGGGTTTTTTGAATGTAATTTGGAGTCTTTTTTTAATATCCCCTCAGCCTGTAGCACAGCCTTGAACCTAGGAGGGGTTCAATGAGTATTTGTTGCCCAAATGAACTTAGTTCAGTCCTCAAAGATGCCTGGAGTAGAGTAAACTGCCCCCTTTTATGTTCACATAAATAGAGAAGCTTCCAATGAGCTCGTGACCAGGGCTAAGCAGGGGCCTGCCCCCTTCACTCAGTTCTGATTCTCTTCAAGGCTGCCCACAGCCTGATTTCACTTCTCAGTGAGTGGGAGAAGTGGACCAGTTAGTTAGGAAAAGATTAAGGGGAGAAGACTCCTTGTTGCCCCGCCTGGTCTCGGGCACCGGGGTGCTGACAGGCCAGTGTTCCTATGGCCTGGGTCTCCTGCGGCCGTGTTGGGGCAGCGCTGCTCACTGCAAGGGAAGCAGAGCAAGGATGCCTTCCGTCTCACAGCAGGAAGCCAGCCTGCGCACATCTTGTTTTGTTTTCATTCCCCGAAGGAAAAACTCGTCCACCCTAGAGCCAAGGGGCCTTTAGCACCAAGAAGTCTCCCCGGCTGAGCCAGGAGCTTGCTGCTGGGCGGGAGGCCCTGGGCAGGCCCGTTTGTGCTTGCTCTCTGGGGCTTGGGGCCGGGCGGCTCCTGCCCAGCCTGTGGGGGCCTCTGCCCCCCATTTCTGTGTTTGTATCCTAAAGGAGGGCCCTTGCTGGCGCGCTTCCTCCCGGCTGCTGGATGCGAAGCTGATGCTCACGCCCCCGGTGCAGATGGCACTTCTCGGGGACGGCTGGCTTTCTGGGCTCGGGAGCTCTGACCAAGGTGCCCTGGTCTGGGCCGCAGGCCTTGTTCTCTCCCCGAGGAGGCAGGTTTTAGAGACGTTTTCTCTGGGCTGCAACTTAAAGGCGTGAGGCTGAGCCGTGAGGTCAGAGAGCTTCCTTCTGATAGCTTTGGACCCTACCCCCAGAGACTGCCGGGCCTGCCCCCCTGGGAGTTCCTGGGAGAGAAGGTGTGCGGGGGGGCCACAAGCTCCGGCTGTGTGCCTCGTGCATGGGGGCCAGCCGGACTAAGGAGAACTTGTCCCGGAGGCCGCCGAGCCACGGACTTCTTCCTGCTGCAGCGGCTTATTTGCTGAGGCAATGCCCTTCGCTCCCACATGTGCCCATTAAGTGCCCGCTCCGTGCAAGGTGCTGCCTTGGTAGAAAAGGACCCAACATTAAGTCACATCTCCTTGGAGTAGAGGTTGAGGGTTTGTGTGTTTCATTTCTCTCAAACAACGAAGCACAGTGATGGCTGGAAGAGTCTGACTTAAGTTTTCTATCCCCTTTCAGCACCTAACAAAGTTCTCTGGACACAGTTGGGACTTAATGAGTTTTGTTTAATTGAATTTGGGCTAGAATCGGAGTCACAGAGGGAACCTCAAAGGTCACCTGCTTCCTTCTTCCACCCAGAACAGGGTTCTCAGAAAAAAAAGTGTGTTCCCATGTAAAACTAACAAGTAGGTATTTTCTGAGACAAGTCCCTTGATTGTTTTGCTTTGTTTTTTTGGTGAGTGACTTTCCAGGGCCACACAGCTAATTAGTATCATCTGAGGTCAAATTTGAACTGAGGTCCTCCTAACTCCAGAGCTGGTACTTTGTTCTCTGCACTACCCGGCTGCCCCTAGTTCCTTTGATTGTTAAACAGCTTTTTAGTTCAATTTCTTGAGCTCCCTCTGAGTTCTACTCAGAGCTAGAACTCTATACAAAAATAAATAAAAGTGCCCTCTCTCTGCCCTACTGAAAAAAATACTAAGCAAAAAATACTAATACTCTTCCATCCCTGTCCCCCAGCTAAGAGTTGGCTTGGAGGAGCAGGGACCAAAGAGCTTAGAGACTCTTGCTACAGTAAGGCCCCTGGGTTGGGGCAGTGGCAGTGAAAATGCAGAGAAAAGAAACAATGGAATGATGTTGAGGCTTCCTGTGGAAAGAGAGCATCAAAGAATTCGCATTGGCTAATAGTAGAAGTGTTTTCTTCTGAAACAGATCAGAAGGAGGAAAAGGACTAAAGCAGCTGAAAAGCTTGGCTGAAAGCTATTGGAGGAGCTCTGGCGGATGATCCATATCTTCTTGTTAAAGAAGGAAGCTAAAGCTCCTTGGAAGAGTGGAGTTGGCTGCTTAAAGCTAGGCAGATCAAGAAGGCTTTAGGACCCACTGTGGGCCGGTGCTAAGGAAAAGACAAGTTTAGAACTGTCTTTGGAGCAATGGAGGGGCCTGCCAAGCTTATGCTAGGCCCTGGGCTGCAGCGCACTTCCATTTCAGTGGCATCCAGCAGACGGGAAACAGGACCCCGGATGGACATCCAGGGCTGAGGATTGGGAGGTTGGCAGTGATTGAGGGGGGAGAAGCGGAAGAAAAAGGGATGCATTCTAGGAAGTTGAGGTAGTCATGTTGAAGTCATGTTGAGGTTCATGAACAGGTTTAGGGTTGTGATTGGAGAGAGAAAGGGTAGTGTGCCGGCTGGTCATTGTGTGACTCAAGGCAGGTAGGCTTTGGGGGAACACTAGACACTTGGAAGGGATCCCTATGGTTTCTGCCTCTCATTTCTTCCAAGGGGAGTTGTGACTAGGCCTCCACTATGGCCAGCATTCTTTTCTGGGGCAATCTCTCCCAAGATTCCCATCACCTTTGTAGCCCAAGCCAGTTCTTCCCTTTGGGTCAGAACTGGGTGTAGAAAACGGCTCTCCTTTTCACTTCAGTGAATAAAGTGAGGGTGTAGCAGACGGGAACCCTCGGGTCCGATGGTCCCCACTGCTACCTCTGACACAAGCAATCTGGGGCGAGTGTGTTTCACATCCTCCCGCTCTCCGAAAGTCTCCTGATTTTCTCAGCTCTAGGAAACAGTTGGTGGTGGGGCCAGGTCTTCATCCTGCCTCGCTATCCCTCTGGGGAGGCCCTGCAATGGCGGGCACAGGAATCGGCCTGCCAGAAGCCGTGCCCTGTCAGAAGGAAAGGCTTTCCTGGAGGGGCAACAAACTAAAGGACCACATCCTTCTCTTCCCATCAGTCTGAGGGCGCTTTCCCAGACCTCCTTGGATGGGAAGTTGCTCTCTGAGAGATCCCAGTCTCACAACTAATGAAACATCTTGCCGGGAGCTTCCTGGAAGTCAGCAGAGAGGGGCAGTATCTTCCCTCTCGGGCTTCTGGAGGAGGTAGTATCCCTGGCTTTCTTGGCCAGTGGGAGTTCATGGATTTCCCTCAGAAAGTAAGTTGTTGGGAGAACAGAGGGGGGTTCACCTTTGGATTCCCCAACAGAGCCTAGTGTTACAGGGATACAAAGGCCTTTGAGGGAGACTGTTCTTGTCATAGCTGTTAGTATTGGCCTATGTCTATTTCCTGTATAAAGAGAGATCAGTTTGGCTTCTGGAACAGACTGAAGGCTCTCTTTCTTTGTTATATCTTGTTTGTGCTGGATGTTTGTGCTCAAGTATAAATGAGATATCAATTAAGGCAGGTTAGTAACCTTCTGCTCCCCTACCTACTCCCCTCCTGTGGTGACAAAAAGGCTTCCCTTTTTGTTCAAAGCAGCTTCATTATTAGTAACCATAAGAAGGAGTTACAAAGACCACCAAGTGTCAGGAAACCAGCTGGAATGTTTGGAGTTTTTTCCTCTTAGTATAATAATCCTAAACCCACATCTGCTACTTTCCCCAGTCTAGAAGATGGCTTTTTTTCCTGAGAATAGCAGAGATCTTCCATAGACTCATGATAGAAAGGTTGCTTGAGTTTCCCCATCTGTAAATTGGAAATACTAATGCTGACCTGACTTACAGTTTACAGACAGAAGATGCTTTGTAAATGGTCAGCTCTATAGAAATGGGAGCTGGCAGTATGACCCTTCCCCCTTCTTCCAGAAAGGGTCCCAAGTAGCACCCTGCAGGAGAGGGGATAGGGGGTAGCACCAAAATTTCACAGTCCCTAAAATAACAGGGAAGGTAAATCACTTCCCCTGGACTTTGGAAAATCTGTTGTGGTGCATGGTGAACACACAGTCCTGAGCCGCTGTAGCTGCTGAGCCAGAGAAGAATGCTGATGTAGTGGGCAGAGCCCCTGGAGTGTGCGAGGGGGCAGAATACTCAACCCCAGGATTGGGGAGCCAGATCTGAAATATACTATATACAGAAATGAAAATCAAGTACAGTATTAACATTCAAAAATTGAATCATGTTTTCAAATGTGTATTTGTTTGAAGGTATGAAGGTAAATTTCGTGCAGGGGCTGTCTTCCCACCAATGGTTCAGATCTGTGTCTGGTTTGGCCGTCCCTTGGAGAAGGCTCGTTTTGTGGCCAAATGCAAAGGTAAGGCTCCCTGGAGTCCTTGGGAATGAGAGAAAGGAGGAATTAATGCCCAAGAGGCAGGCTTGAGGCCAGCCTAAAACCAATTGACCTTTCTCTGGATGAGGTCTGTATTACTTAAGATCTTAAACCTGTAACCCAGATCGGCCTGAACTTCTTCAGGAGTTTCATTGCCCCATGTTCTGCTGAGAGCTGGGTCCTAAGACTATACAGCTGTTAGGACCAGGTTCCAGATTATGTGTTCTTCATTCTGGAAGAGGACCATGACCTCAGGGAAATAATGTCATGATGTGCAGGTGAATTTGAATTTAAGTTAGGGAGGGCTGTACAAAGTCACCTGCCTCACTTTGCCCATCTGGGTCCCATGGCCAAAGAGAGATCAGAAGTAGTCTTGATGGCCCTGGATGCAGTGGGAGACCTCAGCCCTTTAAAGCCAAGGCCTTTCTCAGGTCTCAGTCAGATTGGGGCAATACCCATTCGACCCTCCAGGTTTCTGGTCAAAACAGAAATAATTGATATTTAATTCACTCTGAGCCAATCAGGGCCCAAACAGTAATCAAATGGGAGAACCAGGCCTCACATTGATTTGGCCAAGTGGGAAGCTGGAAAAGAGGTAGGCAGTCAAACTTAGATATTTTTTTCAGTCTCTTTTTTTTTTTATAGAAATCTATTTGTTTTTGCTGAGGCAATTGGAATTAAGTGACTTGCCCAGGGTCACATAACCAAGAAGTGTTAAGTGTCTGAGGCCAGATTTGAACTCAGGTCCTCCTGATTTCAGGGCTGGTGCTCTATCCACTCACCACCTAGCTGCCCCTCAGCCCTTTTTTAATAAGCAAGCATTCTTATTTCTGAGCTCCCTTTGTCTAGGCTCTTGGGGCCTTATCTGATCTCGTGGTCTACCCATAGAAAAAGCTCCCTTTTCTCTTTTAACCCTGTCAAGTCAGTCAAAAAGCATTTATTAAACATCTATTGTGTGCTAGGCACTGTGCAAAGTGTTAGAAATAAAAAGAAATTTCCCCCAAAACATCAGTCCCTGTCCTCAAGAAGCTCAGTCTAATAGCATGCAAAGTAGTATATACAGACAGATAAACTGGGAATCATCTCAAAGGGAAGACGCCAAGGGTAAGAAATACTAGGAGAAACTTCTCACAGAAGCTGGGATGCCAGGAGGTAGAAACAAAGATGGAGAGATGGAGAGTTCAGACAAGGGGGACAGGCAGTGGGTGGAATCAGGAGGGGAGCGTTTCTTGGGTGAGGAACATGAGGAGGCCAGTGTCACTGAGCGTGGTGTGTGTTAAAGAGTGCGATGGAAGAAGCCTGGGAAAGCATGGAGAGACTAGCCGGGGTGGGCTGTCTGTGGTCTGGCAGACTGTGGAAGAAGGGCAGCACAGTCGGGCCACGCTTGAGAAAGGGCAGTTTGGCGGCCGAGTGGAAGACAGACTGCAGCGGGGGAGACTGCTTAGGACAGTGTCAGAGGACAGAAGGGGCCTCGGCGGAGAGAGAGGCCGGCAGGCAGGGCACTGACAACCCTTTCCTCCTCTTCCCGACAGCAATCAAGTCCTTGCTGCAGCCGAGCCCCTTCTCTGGAAACATCTACCACATCCTGGGCAAAGTGAAGTTTTCAGGTAATTGGAGGCTTAAACTTGGGAACACTCCTCTGTGAGTCCTTCCCTGAGGGAGACTTCCCTAAGGGACCTCCTCGCTGGATATCTTCTCCCTAACTCTGCAGCTAATTACATACTTTCCAAACTAGAATCCAGATTACAAGGTTGTCTGGTACATTTACTCGCCTTTATTTCCTTTCCCTAGCAATTATTGTTCCGCCCATTTCAATTGTGAGATGAATGAATGAGATCTCCCACTCTTTTGATCGCTGGAGATCAGAGTGAGCCTTTGGCAAGACTTGTCCTGTTTCTGCCAGTCCTTTTGGGATTTACTTTTGCCCCAGATTTCCTTATTTGAAGAAAAGGAGTATAAAGAGTGGGAGGAATACACAAGGGGAAAAGGTTCCCTCAGCATGGCCACATTCTCTTGGCTGCTGGAGATGGAAAGATGCTCTAGCTGAGAAGTACCTTGGCTACATCTTCCGTGAAGCTCGGGGAGGAGGGAAGGCTCCAGCACTGCCTCCGTACCAGCCCAGAGGCCGAATCCTAACCAAGACTTCTATTCCCAGGGAGGCTTCTCTTGGCCGCAGTTGCCACTGCAGGCTCGGAGGGCCCTCGGGAGAGGAGCACCTGGTACTTAAGCCATACCTGATGATAGCCGTGAAGAGGATGTAATTGCCAGGCTCGTGTGGGAATGTGATCCCCCTTTCCAGCCTTCCTCTAGCCCAAGTGAGAGCTGCCATCGGGCCTTACTCGGCCTGTGCCTCAGACTATTTTCTCTCCTTGCAGACTCAGAGAAATTGATGGAAGTTTCTCACAACACACTCATGAATTCCTTAAGCATTGTGCCGGCTCTGGAGGGTCCTAACCCACCCCCAGATTCCCGTGGAGCTCCTCGAGATGGCAGCGCTCAGCAGGAGAGCTACCTCGTCTTCATCGGCTGCTCTCTGAAGGAAGAGAGCGTCAAGGACTGGCTGCGGCAGACTGCAAAGCAGGTGGGGCTCCCGTGGGGCGGGGACATTCCTGCTGGGCACTGGTCCTGAGGTGGGCACCGGTGTGGGCAGCCCCCCGCCAGCAGCCTTCCCTGGTGGTCCGGCCCCCACTGAGGTAACTTTCCATCGGCCCCACCCAGGGCATCAGTGGATCCTCTCTCCTTGGGCAAGCAAGCCCGGGAGATTCTAGCACTACCTCGCTTCCCCTCTCAGTGGCCTTTCCAGGACAGCCTAGGCAGGCAGCTATTTGAACTATGCCAGGGTTTTATAAGAGTGGGGTGGATAAAGAAAAGGAGAAACTAGACAAATGCCTTTGCTGTGACACTGGCCAAAGCAGAGGCAGGTGACTGGGCCAAGTCCAGTAATTCAAGTCCCTGTCAATGAAAACCAAACTGTTCTGGGGCAGCCCTTTGAGGTTGTCAGCTCCCTGAGAGGTGGGGGCATTTTGAAGGGAGCCCCTAGTCTTGTATGCACACAGTTCTCGTGTCCTGGATCAGCCTCCCTTGGATTCTGCCCTTGGGATGTTTGTTTACTAAGACTTTTAGGATGGACGAAGACTGTTAAAAGCCCCAGGTGTCTAGGACTGGGTACTACTCTGTAAGTGAGGGCATTAGCTTTGCTAGCACCATAGTAGCAAGATCCCCAGGCTGGTGTGAGCAGGCTCTCTCTCCCTCTGCAAGGGGCTATCCTTTCACCTTTACAGAAGGTCTTCCATCCCCACCACTGTCCCATCGGGTGGCACTCACCTGGGGGGGTCTCTGCTCCTTTGCTGAGTGTGCCCCTCTGTTGCCTACTCCATCTGTCCTCTGCTCCTTTCCTGATTCCTAAATTTCTACACAGAAACCCCAGAGAAAAGCTCTGAAAACCAGGGGGATGCTGACGCTTCAAGAGATCAAGAATATTCATGTAAGTTGCCTGCCCAGAAGCTAGACCTAGCCTAACTTACTGAAACTGGGTGAGGGTTCTTGGAGCTCTTGAAGATCTATGGGCACTTCAGGACCCAAGCAATGGAGAAGCAGCTTCCTGCCAGGAAACATGTCCTTGGGCCCACCAATGAGCAGAGCCATTACTAAGACTCCAAAGAGAAACTGGGTAGAGTTCAGCCCCCACAGAGCTGATTTTGCTCTGATCCTGGGTGGATTAATGAGAGCAGCTACTGGGTTAGGGGGAAGGGGAGCTGTCAGAATATAAAGCAGAGTACACTTCTGCCCCAAGGAGTGATGCCAGAGGGGCAACAGCCCCCTGCTGCTGGTACAAGGGTCAGAAAGGTATTTGTTCCCCCGGAGTGAAGTGGAAACTAGCTCCACTGGGGCTGCTCTCTGTGGAGTCTGTATCCAGATGATGAAGATCGACCTGTGAAAGATTAGGGGGAGGGGAGAGAAAAGGAGGATGAGAGAGGCAGGCTCTCAGCCTGGGAGCAAAGGAAAGGCTGTCAGAAACATCCAAGGGGAGACCTTGAGCGTGCACAAACCATTTTTGATGATCTCTGTTGTCTCCTACAGGTGAAACGCCACCTGGACCCCCTGCCTGCAGGTTATTTTTATAATGGAACCCAATTTGTCAACTTCTTTGGTGATAAGACTGATTATCACCCACGTATCCTTGAATGTCAGGGCTACGGAGAAAGCCAGGTGTAGGCTCGGGTAGATTTTCTTGTGGGAGGTTTGAGTTGCAGTCATTGTGCAACCCGGGATCTACCTCTCCGGAGGGATTCCAGACCCCCTGCAATGACTGAGGCAGATCTGGGAGGGAACAGTGGAGGCAAACGCTGCATCGACCCCTCCGACAAGCACAGCGTTGGGCCGGGGAGAAGAGTGTCTCCTCTTGTCCCACTCATTGCCCCTGCAGAGCACAGAGCGGGAGGCTTTTCCAGGTCTGCAGCAGGGGAGGGGGCCAGCCCCAGGGAGAGGACTGGAGGGCTCCGAGGAGGCTGACAGCACAGGGAGGCTGAGGCCAGGGAAAGGAGGCAGGGAGCAAGCTGCTGCTACCTCATTTCAAGGTGGGAGCCAGGGAGTGGCTTGTTCCCTCATGGGGGAGGGAGGAAGGCAGGGAGAGAGTGGGTGTGATCAAGCTCTCCATTACCTGCTTCGTGATGCAGGCCCAAGGCCTGCTTAATTGCAGCAGATTACTCTGGATCGCGGGATTGGCTCCTTTTGCCTGGGGATTTTTGTCCAAGGAAACATGGGTCTTTTCCCTGCTGCTGGGCTCCTTAGGTAGAATCTGCTTCCCCTGACTTCCTCATTCTGGGATTGGTGGTGGGTGGAAGGGAGAGGCAAGGGGCCATCCCATCTCCTTAGGATCACCCTTCGGACATTTCCTTTCCCTGACCCCAGCCCAAGACCTGTCCCACTCCACCGTGAAGGGCCTCTGTCCAAGGCAGCTTCAGCCAGCTCACCCTTCCTTTCTGCCTGCCCGTAGTGGAGCAGGGAGCAGAATCAGGCTACTGATCATTAAGCCTGTAGATTCCAACAGACAGCATTATATTCCTTAATTAGGAATTAGTAATGGACCAGTTTATGAATGATTATGTGGAAGAAGCAAATCGGGAGATTGAGAGGTACAACCAAGAGCTGGACCAACAGGAATACCCTGACCTATTTGAGCAGAAGCCTCCCCGCTAGCGCAGAAGGTTCTCCGTGCCCAGGCAGAAGTTCCAGGGCACGTGTCCCAGCAGCACGGCTGCCACCTCACATGTCATCCCTGTCCTCACACTCTGAGACACTCACAGGCTTTCTGGCCTTTGGTGCTCTTGGATGTGTCCAAGGACGGGTTTCCTGGCAGGAAGCTGCTTCTTCATTGTTTGTGCTGTCTCATTTGCATGTGGTCCTGAGTCAAGATATATAGTGCTTTCCCACAACTGTCACCTGGACTCTTATTCCCTTTTCTGAGGGCAGAGAAGCATAAGGGATTGGAGACATTCCATGCAGTGGTCTCGGGGGGGGGGGGGGGGGGGGGGGAGAGGGGGTGAGCTGGCCTGTCCCTTATATGCTGTCTGCAGCCCCGTCCCGTCTCAGCCTGAAAAATGAGCCTGTGAAAAGAGGCGTGTGCTGTTTGTTGTCTTGTGGGACTGGGTTAGGTGCTCTTTGAAGTAAGGGAGTACCAGAGTTGCATGCAGGGTCCTCCCGAGCTCGAGCTCCCTGCACGTTACCTTTCACTCCTCCAGCATTGCCCAAGTTTCACATTAGTCTGGAGGAAGCCTCTCCCCCTCAGCCCGTGGCCGCTTTATAAAGCTGATGATGAGAGAAGGTGAGACTTCTTGCCTCTTGGATGGGGCCCAACCAAGGGCCCAGTGTCCCCCTCTCTCCTCAGCTATGGTCAATGCCCAGGCTCCTTAGATTCCTGCAAGAGACGATGAATGAGGACGGCCCCGTCTGGGAAACTCCTGTCCAGTCACCTGTGATGTGAGGAGAAATGGCTGGTTTCCTTTCCCTTCCAGATTGGAAGAAGTTCTAATGGGGTAGATCATGTCTCCCAGAGCTGGCTGTCTTGGTTTTGGAGACCATTCCAGCACTGTTCCTTCTCAATTTAGGAAAAGTTAAGGGAGAACATCGAAGTTCTTGGTTAGCCAGCACTATTATGGTTTAGAGCCGTTTCTTAATTGCAGGTTTCCAAACAAGGAGATAGGGAAGGAGGTCAGGAGTCTTGTCTCTCTCCCAGGTGCCTCCCAGGCTGGACTTCCCCCACATAGAATCTAACTCTGCCTCCTTGCTCTCCCTACTTCCACGGAGCCTTAGATCAGCTCTGAGAGGGCAGAGGAGGTTTGGGTTTTTGCTGTGGCGTGACTTCCTCCCAGTCCTGGCCATACCCATATGATGCAATAAAACTTAATTGTGGAAAATTTACTCCAAATCCCCAGGCCTCCTCACCGTCCCTGGCTTTGGCTCCCAAGGGAGAGCAATGTCACCGTCTTCCAGTAAACAAATTCACAATATTTTTTGTCTCTTTTGCCCAAGGAAACAAGGAAAGTGTTTGGGGTCCTACTATTCCTTCCACTGGTTTCAGTAGGACATTAAAGCAAGTGTGACTGATTCTTGTTCAGAGCACACTTGGCATTGGGTGTCCCCCAGCGCAGCCCCTTGGGCCGGAGCGTGGGCTCAGAATCCCAGGTAACCTTTCTGTTGTGGACTTTGGCGTTGTCATGTTGCAGCTTAATCCTTGAGCCCTCCCGAGCTTAGAATATAGTCTTGTGCATGCCTTAGGACTTGGTAAAACATGTGGTGTCTTTACAAAGCACATAGGGGACGCCATGATTGAGCTTTGGCTCTGGGGGGAGAAAGCCTCGCCCCAGGGAGAGAGCTCCGTGATGGATCCCACGAATTCTCCATGCATGACTGCATGTGGGTCTTCACTGTTCTTAGTGCCTGCTAAGGTTAGTGTAGCAAAACTGTCTTCAGGGGCTTGCCCGGTTTGGAAGCCGGTTGAAGGTAATTGTGTTGGGGAAGATAACGATCTGTGTTTTAAACTGGGATGATAAGAGCCCAGATTCTCTTCCCCTGGAAACTTCGCACTGAAAAAGGCATCTGCAAAAGGAGGTGCCTGAGCGAGCGTCGTCTCCCAGACCCCGCTGGGCCGGCCACGACAAGGGACTGCGCCGCCGCCAAAGCCATACGGATCCTTCGTCGCCCGGGCAGCCATGTGCCTGGTGCAGCAGCGGCAGGGACGACGGGCCGCGGACTAGCTCCTTGTCTCTGCTTGGGGATCAATAACTGTGTAGACTTTTAAGTGCAATTGATTAAATAATAGATGAAGATACTGTAGCTTTTTTGTTTTGCCGAACTCTTTTTAAAAACTCAGAATTGTGCAGCCTTGGGGGTGGGGGTGGGGGTGGGGGACACACCAGTGGGTCAATTCATTCAACTCTTGCTATGAAGTTTTACACGAAACTCTAATTATTAGAGATTGGGGGGAAGCCCCAGCAGCTCTGGGGTCTGAGAATTCTGCTGCACAAAGACTCCATTTTTAAAGAGAGCGTCGGCTTCCTGGCCTTGCCATCCATAGCATAGACCCTCACGCTGCTGTATTGCTCACTGCGCAGTGTTCTTGGTGACTGACTGACTGTATAATCCCCATGGAAAAAGTCTTTTCACCAACCTGTGGTACTGTTCCAATTTCCTCTCCTGCGTTGGGATCAAAGACTATGTGATTACCTCAGCTCTGAATACGAAACTGTGATTTTGAAAACGTTCATTTTTCAATGTTTGAAGCCCAAATGGCAAAGCTGTGATGAGGGGTGACCGCTTGGAGCTGGGCGGGCCAGAGGGCAAAGCTCTCCACCCCCATACTGTTCATTCCCTTTCCCCTCAGATTTGAGTCTGAAAGGGAGAAGCAGTGTTGGTGAAAGGACTTTTAAGTATAACACACCATGTTAACGTAGTTGAAGAGTCTTAGCACATCTGGCTAAACTGTATAAACTCTTTGAGGACCAACGCCTGTAAATGGTGATCCTGGAGCTTGACGCCTATGCCAGGCCTAATTGGACCTGGTCTGGCCTCTGCTAAATGAACTCTCAATGAGGCTTCCAAAAGTGGGCCACCTCTTGGTTTGGGACGGTGGCTCTCCCATGGTCCGCTCTGGGATGGAGGGTAGTCTGAGTCCCCCAGGCGGGAGGCCCTCAGCTACTGTACAGCCTGGGAGAGTGCCATCCCTCAGAGCGGCCAGTGGCCCAAAAGAAGTGCCATTACACTGTGTCTTATCTTTTTACTGTGGGGACAGGAACTGAAGGTTCCCAGAGTGTAGGCACGTGTCCTCAAGGGGTTTACCTGCTTTTTGCTGACCTTGTTAGCAGCTTAGGTTTTGTATCACCCGGAGTGAATGAGATTTAGAATTTCTGAAGTTATAGTTGGTTTGGTTTTGGGTGGGAGGGGGGGGGGTGCAATCACCTTATCCAGGGACTTTTTTTTAGTGCCCTGAGCCAGGATTTGGACTGCAGCTGTGAAGCCCACAGGCAAGACCCTGAGCCCAGGGGATGGCCAAGGAAAATTTCTCTCCAGATTCTTTGGGGATTTTGGAGAATTTGCACAGTGGTAACCTTTGGGATGTCCTTCCGGGTTCTATAAACTGGCAAAGTTGTAACTAGGATAGAAGCTTGTAAACTGTGAGTGTCCAGCTGCCTGGGGGAAGAGAGGTTAATTGTCAACGGATTTGTAAATGTGTCTAACAACCTGGGTTAGACACACACTTCAGAATTGTTCAAAATTATCAAATGTCACCCTCGAGCTCATGGACAATGTGCCAAAAGCCACTTTTATACTAGCTTTTGATGCTTTAATATTTGCAACTTAAGTTAAAATTTTGTTTTTACAAACACTACTGTAACTTCAGTGAGACTGAATGGTGTGGTTGAAGCTTTCTGGCTTATTATTGTATTTATTACACTCAATTCAGTGGGTCTATAAAATTAGCTTCCACTTATTTTTATATTATTTGACATATTTGTACCTGCGGTTTGTGTCTGTGACTTTTACATTTGTAATTCAGACTTGACACTAAGAATCAATAAACTATTCACCGCTAAATCAGATGTCTTTTTGATTGTTAAAGTGGGTTTGAGCAGGATTCAAGAGCGCTGGAACATGGAGAAGAAAGTCAGAAGCCTGGGAGAAAGGCAGGGCAGAGTCAGGCCCCAGCAGCCACTGGTCTCTCTTCAGTTCCCTCGGTGTCCCCAGGCTTGTCTGTGCATCCGGAGTTGTTCCATCGAGTGGGCCAACAATGGCCCTGCCTTCTCCCTTGTTCAGGCTCCAGCTTTGGAAGAGACTCTGAGAGACACTGCTCCCTTACTTGTGGACAAAGGGGAGGGTGGCTGTGTCCCCATGCAAGGGTGTCTGCCTGCACCCTACTAAAGAGACAAAGTGGGAGGCTTAGTAATGATGCAAAGATGAGGTGAAGGGCTCAGCTTGTATGATAAGGTTGGGGGAGGGGGAGAAGAGGTGTCCCAGAACCAGGGTGGGAAATCATGGTCTTCAGGATCCTGAGTCAAAGTCTCCTCACATTCAGTCCACAAAGTTATCCTTGGAGAGCCAGAGCTACACACAGCTTTAAAGATCATCCAACCCCTTCATGTTACAATTGAGAAAGCAGGCCCAGAGACGTAAGGTCACATTGGTATCAACTAGTTGAACTGTGACTTTTAACTTGGGCCCTCTTAATTTGAAATCCAGGGATCTGTCAACTAAAACTCTCTAGTGTTCAGGCAAAGGTGGCTCCCTTGAAGAAGCTCAGAATCTAGTAGAACAAATAAATAGATAACTAAAAAACAGAATATTACATGAAAAATCCACTAGTGAAAAAGTGCCTTGTACATATAGTCTGAAAGGTGGTTATCAAATTGTAGAGAAAGATCAAGACTAAATGGAGGAGAGAGTAGATGAAGTGAGCCTTCAAGGAAGAAGCGTTATCAGTATGCAAAGAAAAAAAAGGAGTGATGATAGAGAGTGGGAATAGGGCCTTCCAGGCACAGGGATCATTGTGCACAAAGGCAGAGATAAAAAATTGGAACAGAGGTGGCTTTTGGTGATGGAGAAGATGGAAAGCAGCTGAGAATACTCCAATTTGGGTGGGTGGAAGGGAATATAACAAGTCTGAATTAGTAAAATACCTCAAGATTATGTAAGGCCTTGAATGCCAGGCAAAAAGAATTTGAACTCCAATCTGGACAAAGTCATTTCTGAAGGTTTCTGAGCAGAGGAAGATGGGACCAGGTCGCTGAATAAAATGTTTCTGGCAGTGGATGAAGGACCAGATGGAGAGGGAAGAGAATGGAGGTGGGGAGACCCCCTAGAAGATGGTCTTTGCGGTAGTCCCTGCAAGTAGTAATGAGGTCAGCAACAAGGAAAAGGCAAGCCTCAGGCCGGCCAAAGATGAGGCACAAAAATGGACAAAATGTCCGTCTACTCAAACATGCGAATTTACATTCTTGATTCTGGTACGAAATTAGCTGGTAATGAGGGTCCTCTGTGCCAAGGTGGTGACGGATTGGGAAGGTCCACGGTATGGACCCTGGTAACATTGGGAAGGGAAGGGACGGGTTGGGGAAAAGGGGGGCCGAGTTTTGGAAAAAAGGTGCACTCAGCACAATGCTCGGCACACGCTGTGCCAACTGTCCAGGGGGAGACCCGGCAGGTCTGGCTCAGAGGAGAGGAAAGGGCTGGAAGCAGAAACTCAAGCCTACGGCCAAGGGTGGCAGGTGAAAATCCGAAGCTACGGGTCATTCTCCTCAAGTGGAGGAACTTTCAGGCCCCGCCCCTTTGCTTATAGAGGAGGAGCCCTTCAGGCCCCGCCCCTTTATCTACAGAGGAGGAGCTCCTCGGACCCCGCCCCTTTACTTATAGAGGAGGAACCCTTCAACCCCGCCCCTTTACCTACAGAGGAGGAGCCATTCAGACCCCGCCCCTTTGCTTATAGAGGAGGAGCCCTTCAAGCCCCACCCCTTTACCTAAGGAGGAGGAGCCATTCAGACCCCGCCCCTTTACTTATAGAGGAGGAACCCTTCAACCCCGCCCCTTTACCTACAGAGGAGGAGCCATTCAGACCCCGCCCCTTTGCTTATAGAGGAGGAGCCCTTCAAGCCCCGCCCCTTTACCTAAGGAGGAGGAGCGCCCGAGGGTCCCGCCCATTTGCCTACACCGAGGAACTTCAGGCAGCTCCCGTCTTGCCTCTTCTCTAGCTGGGGAAGCTCCCTCAGGCTCCTCTCCGTCAGGCTCCTCTCCTTCACCTCTACTAGAACAGCTCTCTCCGGTCATGTCCCTTCCCTGGCAGGAAATGTTCCCTCAAGGCCCGCCCTTCTAGTTCACCGGTGAGGGACCGCCTCAGGTCTTTCCCCTTCTCTCTGGTGTGGGAAGCGCTCTCGGGCTCCGCCCTTTCACCTCTAATGGTACAGCTCCCTCAGGTCACACCCATTCCTTGGCAGACGGTCCCTCAGGCCCCGCCTCTTCACCTATAGAGGAGGAGCTTCCTCAGATTCCCCCCAATTTGTCTCTAAAGGAGGAGCTTCGTCAGGCCCCGCCCCTCCTGTGATGGGGCTTCCTCAGACCCCTCCCATTCGCCTCTAAAGGAGGAGCTCCCTCAGACCCCTCCCATTCGCCTCTAAAGGAGGAGCTCCCTCAGAATCCTCCCTTCCCCTCTAAAGGAGGGGCTCCCTCAGACCTCCCTTCGCCTCTAAAGGAAAAGGCTCCCTCAAAGACCCCTCCCATTCGCCTCTAAAGGAGGAGCTCCCTCAGACCCCTCCCATTCGCCTCTAAAGGAGGAGCTCCCTCAGACCCCTCCCATTCGCCTCTAAAGGAGGAGCTCCCTCAGAATCCTCCCATTCGCCTCTAAAGGAGGAGCTCCCTCAGACCCCTCCCATTCGCCTCTAAAGGAGGAGCTCCCTCAGACCCCTCCCATTCGCCTCTAAAGGAGGAGCTCCCTCAGAATCCTCCCATTCGCCTCTAAAGGAGGAGCTCCCTCAGAATCCTCCCATTCGCCTCTAAAGGAGGAGCTCCCTCAGGCCCCGCCCTCCAGGTTCATCGGGGGTGGAGCTTCCTCAACTCTGCTCCTTCCCCCACGGTGGAAGCGGAGCGGAAGCTCCCTCAGTTCCCATCTTCCCTTCCCCTTCCCCTTCCCCTTCCCCCCGCCCCTCCCCCAGAGCTGCCCTTGGACATGCCCCAAGGCCTGGTGCGGCCTCCTCCCAGGTGAGGGCAAGGCTAGGATGGGAGGTGGGGCTGGGCTTGCCCGTGGGGAGCGGGGGGGCCCTGGAAAGAAGAAAGGGGGGTAGGTGGGGGGCCCCCCCTGGGAAGGGGAAACCCCTTCCAAAGGTGGGGGCCCGTTTTCCTGTTTCCCTCATTGTGCTCCTTAGACTGGGAGGCCCCAGGGGCCCCCTGGGGCCCCCCCAGTCCCCTGGCCAATATAAGGCGTAATGTAATGTCCAGATTAAGTGCGCCCCTTTATTACTGAGAGCTTATTTCTAAATTATTTTACTTATTCCTACTCAGTTTCCCCTTGTGTACAATGAGGAAGGGGAACTCTGAGGGTGCCAAAGGTCCCTTCCAGCTGAGACCTACAAGTCTGCACGCACATTTACTTGACTCTCTTCAAGCTTCAGTGACTCGCGCTAGATGAGGCCGCATCCGAGCGCCTTTCCAGCTCAATCTTAATAAAATGGAGCTATGGCTGGGGACTACCGAGTGGAACCAAGGGACTTGGAGGATGCCTTCACCCCCCCCCCCCCCCCCGGAAAATGTTCCAGTTATTTTTTTTTCAGTTTACCTCCCCGTCCTCTCCTCAACAACAGGAAAGAAAATAGCCCCAAATATTCTTCCTTTCAGAATTTTCCTCTTGCTTCCTCTTCCTACTTCTTTTAGCCTAGCAGACTTGCCAAAATCTGGAAGAGCCGAGTTCAATGTCTGCCTCTAGCTTTGTGACTATGTCATTTAACTTCAGTGCCACAAGAAGTACTCTCTAGAACTGTTAAGTTGCCCATCTGCGTTGGAAGAGGAAATCCTCTAGGCCTAGTTAAAAAAAAAATGATCAAGAATGATTATTTTGGGGGCAGCTGGGTGGCGTAGTGGAGAGAGCCCTGATGACAGACCTGAGTTCAAATCTAGCCTCAGACACTTAACACTTTCTAGCCAGGCAAGTCACTTAAGTCCAATTGCCTCAAAAAAAAAAAAAATGACCAACTTAAGTTTTCCAAAATACATCTTTTTGCCCTACAGATTAATAAGATGACTTTAGATCTGTTAAGGGCTATTTTGTCCAAGGTTGTAGATATACTTAGTGGTACAGTCTGGCCCAGTGTACTGGTTTTCAGGCAAAACTTCTTTCCACCACAATGCTGCTTCTAACATTGAGTCTGAGTTGAAAGTCATCGGGTCATAGATCAAGGGCTGGAGTTTCCTTAAAGTCCATCTAGTTGAACATTCCCATTTGACAGATGAGGAAATGGAGGCCCAGAAATGTTAAGGAGATGTCCAAGAGCACATTGTAAGCTGGAAGGGTGTGATTTATTTATTTATTTTTAATAACTCCTTTTTATTTTTAAAAATAAATGCACATAGTTGTCAAGATTCACTCTTGCAAAACCTTGTGTTCCATATTTTTCTCCCTCCTTCCTCCTCCCCTAGACAACAAATAATCCAATATAGGTTAAGCATGTGCAATTCTTCCAAACAAAAAAGGTGTGGATCCACATTCAGTTCTCATAGTTGGAGGGGCGTGATTCAAACTCATTCATCTTCTGGATTGGATGTCCGAGTTGAATTATCCAGAATTAAACTGAAGCTCAAGAAAGTGGGTAGGGCCAAAGGTCATGCACCTTGATAAGATAGCTGAAGTCATAGGCATAGATAAAATGAATCATCCTGGGAGAGAGAAAAGAGGATTCAAAAGATAGAGCCTCAGGAAATGCCTATTTTAAGGAGTTGGAGAGGAACTAGAAAAAGCAGTCACACTGTTGAGAGGAGATCCAGGAGAGAGCTGTCACTGAAGACAAGCTAGGAAAAATGTTATGAGGGAGAGGATGGTCAACAATGTCAGATACCAAAGAGAAAAAAAGGAGGATAAAGATAAAAAAAAGTCACTGACAACCTCAGAGTAGAGAGGGAAGAAACCAAACTGCAAGGAATTGGAAGGAGGATGGATAGAAACAAAAATATGACAGTGAAGAGGAAGAAAAAGGACAGTACAGTATATTTTTTAAAAATAGTATTTTTTCCCAATTATATGTGAAAAGACTTTTTAACATTCATTTAAAAAAAAATTTGCTTCAAATTTTCCCTTCCTCCTTCACCAACCCCTCTCTAAGGCATTTAGCAATTTTATAATATAGGTTATATGAGTGCAATCATGACACAATATCTTGGGTGCAAGCTTTTTTTAAAATTTTTACTTTTATTTTATTTTATTATTATTATTTTGCTGAGACAATTAGGGTTAAGTGACTTGCCCGGGGTCACACAGCTAGGAAGTGTTAAGTGTCTGAGGTCACATTTGAACTCAGGTCCTCCTGACTTCAGGGCTGGTGCTCTATCTGCGCCACCTAGCTACCCTTGGATGCAAGTTTTTTAAGAATATGGAAGAACTGAAAATATGTGTACACAATTGGAAAGGGGACACAGTAAAATAAGAAACTAAGATCCAAAAAAAGATGGGAAGTGATCCTTCAACAAGCATTTATTTTATTAATCACCTAATAGGTATCATACATTGTACTAAGTCTAGCTGGGGGGATGAAGACAAAAATGAAACTGGTCCTCGAAGATCTTCCATTCAGTTGTGGAAACAGCTTGTATAGAGACCAGATTTAAATGGAGGTGTTAGCCTTGGGGAAAAAGAAGCCACCTAAGAAGGCAAGGTAGGAATTGAGGAGGAGTAAAGAATTAGATATCTGAGAGATGAAAGAATTATTGAGAAAATGCTGTGTTATGGAAGTGAGAGGCAAGATCATCCACTGGGAGTCAAGCAAGTCTGAAAGCATTTATTAAGCCCTAGAGGTATACTAAAGAGAGTTTCCTTTGGGAGGCTTTAGAGAAGAAAAAGTTTGAGGAAACTTCTATGTCAGAACACAACAGGACAGTGTAAGAAAGCTAAATAAAATGTTTCCATGCCAGTAGTGAAGCCTGTGGTAAGGGAAAGAAAACTGAACTGGAAATTAGAAACTTATGTTGAAGTCCCAGGTCTGATTATTATATGTATAACTTGGGCTGTAGTTTCGTCATGTGAAAAAATGGAATTATTACCAACCTTCCAAAGTTGATGGGAGAATGAAATTAGATTATTTAAATGACAACAATTTGTAAAAATGTCAAGTGTTGTAGAAATTTAAGGAGTTATTATTTCTATTATGCTATAAGTCTCTGATGGAATCAATCACTTATAGTCATTGTGGTAACTTTCCCCAGTTGTGCCTGGCTTTACCCTTACCTGGTAGCCTGGGAAGAAAGAAGAGTTTCCCTTAAGTGATGGGCTGGCAATGTGTTTTGGTACTGATCTTCAGGTATCCTTGGGAGTACCCTGGATCTCCTGGTGCTGTTAAGGCTGTAAAGGGGGAAAATCAGGGATAGATGGGTCAGGGGAAGCCCCGGAACCTTCCCTTTCAACAGTTTTCCATGGAATGACTGGGACCAAGAACCGTTGAGGTTCCCCTGCTAGTTCTCATCTCAGGTCAGTAAATATATGGCTCTGGGTGTATCTGGAAGTCTAGGAGTCTTCAGAGAATGTCAAAATATCTGGAGGATGTCTCAGACATTTTAGAGAACTTCCCGCAGGGCTTCTTGGGTATCACTGAGAGGGGTTTGGGGTAGGGTCCTCTGGGAAGCTTGGAGATCTCTAATGGAAGGGCCCGAGTGGGCTCAGAGCCTCATTTTTGGTTTGGGTCTGAGGGAAGTTTTTCATCCTCCCTAGGGGTCTTTGGGCAAAACTTGGATGCTAGGTGCCTTTCTGAAGAGAGTGAGGGCTAATGTTTTGGTTGTTTATATACACTCTTTAGCTTGAACTCTTTGGAGGGATGATCCCTAGCAGAAGGTAGAGAGTGACGGACTCCTTCCTCAGGTTATACCCACCCACAACCTCCCCATCTCCTTCCCATCAATCACAGGACTTCAGTAAAGCCACTCCCTTTCCTGCTGCCCTACTATGTGCCCAACCACATTATAGGAGAGACAGAGAAGAAGCAGACCTTGGCCTAACCCTTGGAGGAAACAGAGTCTAAGGGACATGATTCTTCCCAACTCTGCTCCTCCTTCCAACTTCCCTCCTTTTTGATAGCACTAACATCCAGTTATCCAGACTCATGCCTCCTTCTTATCCCCCTCATCCAATAAGTCGCCAGTTCCTATAGATTCTACCTCCACAATATCTATCACCTCCTTCTGTTTCTCTCTGTGTAAAAGAGCTTGCCATGATAGAGTCAGGAAAACCCAAGTTCAAATTCTGTCTTTGATACATATTGGCTATATGACCCTGGGCACATCAGCCTTCCAGTTCTCTGAGAGGCAACTCTCGTTAAAAAATTTGATATTTTATTTTTTTCAATTACATATAAACATAACTTTCAACATTCATTTCTGTAAGATTTTGAGTTCCAGTTTTTTTTCCCCTTCTTCCCTTCCTTTGCCTTTCCCCAAGACAGCAAGCAATTTGTTATGGGTTACATGTATACCATTATTTTAAACGTATTTCCATATTAGCCCTGTTATGAAAGAAAAATCAGAACAAAAGGAAAAAGCTACCCAAAAAAGGCAAACAAAATTAAAAAAAAAAAAAAAGAGGTGAAAATAGTTTTGTTTTGGTGCACATTCAGTCTCCATAGCTCTCTCTCTGGATGCAGGTAGTATTTTCTATCCCAAGTCTATTGGAATTGCCTTGAATCACTGCTTTATTGAGTAGAGCAAAGTCCATCAGCTGATCACAAAAATCTTATTACTGTGCACGATGCTGTCTTGGTTCTGCTCTCTTCACTAAACATCAGGTCATGTATGTCTTTCCAGGCATTTTTAAATAAGCCTGCTCATTTCTTACAGAACAATAATATTCCAATATTCCGTTACATTGATATACTATAATTTATTCAGCTATTCTACAACTGATGGGCATCTACTCAGTTTTCAGTTCCTTGCCACTACAAACATTTTTGTACATGTAAGAAAAATATAAAAGAAGCATATTTTCAGGTAGCTAGGTAGAACAGTGGATAGAGCCACAGCTGTGAAGTCAGGAGGTCCTGAGTTCAAATGTGACCTCAGATACTTCCTAGCTCTCTGACCTTGGGCAAGTCACTTAAACCCAATTGCCTCAAAAAGAAAAAGGCTATTTTAATTTTATTTTGTTGTTTTTGTTTGTTTGTTTTTCCTCATGTTTTTTTTTTTCTTTCAACTTTCGATCTGATTTTTCTTGTGCAGCATGATGATTATGTTTAGAAGAATTGCATGTTATATTGGATTATTTGATGTCTATGGGAGGGAAAGGAGAAAAATTTGGAACACACGGTTTTGTAAAGGTGAATGCTGAAAACTATCTTTGCATGTATTTGGTAAAATAAAAAGCTATTAAAAATAGGGGAAAGAAAAAGAAATGAAGCTTTTTTCAAAAACAATGGTTATAAAATTTTCCCTCCAGTTTTCTGCTTCCTTTCCAATCTTGGCTACATTAGTTTTGTTTGTGCAAAACCTTTTTGATTTAATGTAATCAAAATTATCCATTTTGCATTTCAAAATGTTCCCTAGTTCTTCTTTTCCCATAAATTCTTCCCTTCTCCATTGATATGGGAGGTATTCCTTGTTCTCCTAATTTATTTATAGTATTATCCTTTATGTCTAAATCATGAACCCATTTCATCTTTATCTTGGGTGCAAGGTATTAAATGTTGGTCAATACCTGCTTTCTGCTATACTATTTTTCAATTTTTCCAGCAATTTTTGTCATAGTGAGTTCTTTTCCCAGAAGTTAGAGTCTTTGAGTTTATCAAACACTAGATTACTATAGTCATTGATTATTATATCTTGTAAACCTAATCTATCCCACTGATCTACTACTCTATCTTAGTGGTTTTGATGACTGCTACTTCATAATATAGTTTTAAGTCTTATACAGCAGGGCCCCCTTCCTTAGCATTTCTTTTTTTTTTTTTTTTTTTAATTCCCTTGAAATTCTTGACCTTTTCTTCTTTTGGACAAACTTTATTATTATTTTTTTTTTTTTTAGCTCTATAGAGCAGTTTTTTGGCAGTTTGGTTTGGCACTGAATAAGTAAATTAATTTAATTAGAATTGTTATTTTTATTATATTAGCTTGGCCTACCCATGAGCACTTGTTTAGACCTAACTTTATTTGTATAAAAAATGTTTTGTAATTGTGCTTACATAGTTCCTGGCTTTGTCTTGCCAGACAAGATTTCCAAATATTTTATGTAATCTAGAGTTATTTTAAATAGGATTTCTCTTTCTATCTCTTGCTGCAGCTTTGTTGGTAAGATATAGAAATGCTGATGATTTATGTGGGTTTATTTTATATCCGGCAACTTTGCCAAAGTTGTTCATTGTTTCTAATAGTTTTTTAGTTGATTCTCTAGGATTCTCTAAACCTATCATCATAACATCTGCAAAGTAGTATAGTAGTTTTGTTTTCTCATTACCTACTCTAACTGTTCAGCTCCTCATTCCCAACATTAGTTGCTTCTTGACTCATCTTCTGGCTTCCTAATGCAGATCTAACCACATCCCTTACCTGCTCAGTGGATTTAGAAACAGTCTAAGTGAAAGATAATAAAGGGTCAGACTAATGTGTTTTTATTAATAAAGAAAAGGGAACAGATGTGAAAAATATTATGGAAATAGTTATTGACTGAATAGATGTGAGAGGTAAGGACAAAGGAAGAATCAGAGAAAACTCTCAGATTGGGGAGTAGGGGAGGACTTGCCCTGAGAAAGAAAAGGAATGGTTTTGGGGATATACTAACCAAATCTGGACAGCTCCTAAATGGGGCTGTAGAACTACAGAGTTTTTCAAGTCAATTCAAACTATAATTATTCATTCAAATAAAAAAGAATTTAACACAGTGTGCCAACCATTGTGCTAGGCACTGGGCATACAAAAGCAAAAATAAAGCCATTGCTGTCCTCAAGGAGACTATATTCTTCTGGGGAAGAAACTTATATATAAGTAAATCCAGAATATGTAAAAAGTAAATATAGAGTAATTAAGGGAATGGGGAGAATCAGTCAAGCACTGTGCTAGTGCCAGGGATACAAACACAAAACCAAAGAGCCTACTTTCAAGGAGTTCAAGTTTGCATTCTTTTAAGAGACAATATCTAGATAAATAAACATGTGCAAAGTATAAGCAAAAATAAATACAAGGTAACTGTTTTTTTAGGGAAGATCAAGAAAAGCTTTCTATAGAAGAAGTGGCTTGATGGAAATCAGGGATTCTAAGAAAGAGAAATAAAATGGGAATTCCTTCTAAGCATGGGGATGGACAACTGCTACAAGGTGCCAAGCTACTGGAGTTCTTGTATAAGGGAATAATATGGTCATACCTGTATTATAGGAAAAAAAAATCAGTTGGCAGCTGTATGAAAGCTAGATTTACATAAGAAGAGATGAGGCAGATGGCCAACCAGGAGATTTTTGTAACAGTCCAGGTGAGAAGTGATAAGGACCTCAGCTAGCATGGCAACCATATGAGTAGAGAGAAAGGGATGGATGGGAAATATTCCTTCGAGATAGGAATGACAAGCTTGATAACTGATTAGATTAAAGAGGATAATAAAGAATAATACTAAGATTGGGAACTAGAAAGATGATAGAATTCTTTTTTTTTCTTATTTTTATTTGTTTTTAATTATAGCTTTTTATTTACAAGTTATATGCATGGGTAATTTTACAGCATTGACAATTGCCAAACCTTTTGTTCCAATTTTTCCCTTCCTTCCCCCCATCCCCTCCCCCCGATGGCAGGTTGATCAATACATGTTAAGTATGTTAAAGCATATATGTCCTAACAGTTATTTTGCTGTACAAAAAGAGTCGGAGTTTGAAATAGGATACAATTATCCTGTGAAGGAAATCAAAAATGCAGGTGGACAAAAATAGAGGGATTGGGAATTTTATGTAATGGTTCTTAGTCATCTCCCAGAGTTCTTTCACTGGGTATAGCTGGTTCAGTTCATTACAGCTCTATTGGAACTGATTTGGTTCATCTCATTACTGAAGATGGCCAGGTCCATCAGAATTGATCATTATATAGTATTGTTGTTGCCGGGTACAATGATCTCCTGGCCCTGCTCGTTTCACTCAGCATCAGTTCATGTGAGTCTTTCCAGGCCTCTCTAAAATCCTCCTGTTGGTCATTTCTTACCGAACAATAATATTCCGTAATATTCATATACCACAACTTATTCAGCCATTCTCCAACTGATGGGCATCCACTCAGTTTCCAGTTTCTGGTCACTACAAAGAGACTTGCCACAAACATTTGTGCACATACAGGTCCCTTTCCCTAGATGATAGAATTCTTTTTTTTTTTTTTTATTTAATAGCCTTTTATTTACAGGATATATGCATGGGTAACTTTACAGCATTAACAATTGCCAAACCTCTTGTTCCAATTTTTCACCTCTTACCCCCCCCCACCCCCTCCCCTAGATGGCAGGATGACCGATGATAGAATTCTTAACAGAAATAGGAGAATTTGGAAAAAGAGTATGGGATTTGGGGAAGGAAGGCAAGGAGTTCAATTTTGGACAGGTTGAGTTTGGTCTAATCTGACATATTCAGTAGGCAATTGGAAGTTCAGAAGTGGAGAGCTGCAGAGAGACCAAGACTTTAAGAATATCTGCATTGAGATGATAATTAAACATTAATAATTGGGGTAGGAGGTAATCCCATGGGCATATTCTTGAAGGGAGCTAGAGATTCCAAGAGACAGAAGGAGAGCATTTCAAGGATGGCTTGTCAAAAAAAAAAAAAAAAAAAAAAAAAAAAAAGGCCCATACGTGAAAGATAGAATGATATTAACATGGCAGCTATGTAAAGGATGAATGGGGGAAGGAGTAAACTGGAAGCAGCTGTCCAGGTACATAGTGATAAAGGCCTGAGCTAGTGTAAGGTGATTGGCTACTTTATGAATGGAGAAAGGAAGATAGATACAAAAAATTGTGAAGATAGTGTCAATAAATCTTGATTGGAAAAGGAAGATAAAGGAGAATAAAAAGATTAAGAAAATGGCTTAAAGGTTGAAGATGGTACCTTTTACATAAAGAAGTTAAGAAAAGGTAATAAGTTCCATTTTGGATATGTTGAATTTGAGATATCTATGGGATGTTCAGATGGATCTGCCCAGCAGGCAGTTAGTTGGTAATAAGGCTGGAATTTTAGGAGGGAGATGAAAGCTCTTTGTGTAGAGCTGGGAGTCATCTAGTTGCTGATGAAATCATGGGTTTTAAGAGAGAGAAAGAGAAGAAAGTACTAGAGAGCGCAGTAGGGCATGTCTATGCATGAGGGATGAGCCATCAAAAAGGGACTGAGGAAGAGCAGAGACAAGTGGTAGAACCAAGAAAGTAGTGTCCCAAAAAACAAGGAAGGAGACCTTATCCCAGTGGGAGAGATGAACAGCTGAGTTAGACTTTGCAGGGAAGAAGGGAAACTTAGAATAGATCTTGGGATTTAACCATTAAGAGACAGCTAGTAACCTTGGAAAACGTTAAGTAGTGGGCCCAGAAGCCAGCTTACAAGAAGTTCAGGAGTAAGAGATAACAAAGTGGAATACATAAATATAGATTTTCCCCCTAGCAATTAGTGAAAGAGTGGCAATATATATAGGGCCATAGCTTGAGAGTTTAAAGAAAGATCATTTTATTTTATTATTATTATTTTTTTAAAAGATCTGGGCATGTTTATGGAAAGTAAGGAAGAAGTGAAAGAGTTGCCAATTAGTAAAAGAAAGAAGAATATCAAAGGCCCAAATTCCTATGGTAGATAGTGGTGGTGGTGTGGTGGTAATGGCTAGGATTTATATATTATATATTTATATAAGATTATATATAAGATTTGTAAAAATGCTAACTTATTTAATCCTCACAATTACTCTGTGAGGTAAGATGCTATAATTATCCCCATTTTAGAAAGGAGGAAACTGAGGTTGACAAAGGTTAAATAAGTTACTTAACTCGGGTTAATTAATGAATATGTATCTGAGACAAAATTTGAACTCTGGTCTTACTGACTAAAGGTCTTGTACTCTGTATCACCCTATTCCCCCTCAGATGAGAAAATTTTGAGATTAAAGACAAATGAGCGGGCTTGGTCTTGACAAGGAGAAGGACCAGCTCTTCAATCAGAGGCAAAACCAAAGAAATGTAGAGTAAAAGATGAAGCTGAGGGTGTTTTTGGTGTAGAATCAGAAAGGAGAGAGCTCACAAAAAAACTTTTCTCCCACTAAAAAACATTTCTCCCACTTTTCTCTCATTAGAAATTCAAAGGGAGAAAAGTGGGGCCAAAGTCAATGTGATGAATTGGGAAAATAGGGAAGGGAGTTATTGGAGATTTCCATGAGGAAAAAATAGATTTAGGTGGGGTGAGTCACAGGAAGAGATACAAGATTAGGAGGTTATGATGTGATCAAGGAATTTCTGAGTTCTGGATTGTAGAAGCAGCACTCTTGTGGGTCATAAGGAAATCTTAGATATGGATATTTTTGTGTGTGGCTGAGTGGAAGAGCAGCTCATGCAAACTGAGGTTAGTGATCTGGAAAGTTAGAGCATTTGAGGATCACCAACCTGTATATTATAAAGGCAAGGGGTTGATGTGGAGAGAAAGCCTTGATGACTTAAGGGGGATAGCTACCTGCAAGTAGAGTATGATATCCATGTGTAGGGCCTTGTGCTAGGTATGCAAAAATAGCAGTCCCTCCCCTCAAAGAGTAGTCAACTAGAAGTTGTAAGATATAGAGAGAAACGAGTATAATTCAAGTGAGATATATAGATAGATATGTGGGCATGTATCCATGTATAAATATATGTGTGTGTGTGTATGTGTGTGTGTCCTTCAACCAGGGGAGTTACCCTGACTCAGAACCAGTCTTTCTTTTTTTTTTTCTTTTTCTTTTTTTTTTACATTTATTTATTTATTTATTATTTAATAGCCTTTTATTTACAGGATATATACATGGGTAACTTTACAGCATTAACAATTGCCAAACCTCTTGTTCCAATTTTTCACCTCTTACCCCCCCCACCCCCTCCCCTAAATGGCAGGATGACCAGTAGATGTTAAATATATTAAAATATAACTTAGATACACAATAAGTATACATGACCAAAACATTATTTTGCTGTACAAAAAGAATCAGACTCTGAATTATTGTACAATTAGCTTGTGAAGGAAATCAAAAATGCAGGTGTGCATAAATATAGGGATTGGGAATTCAATGTAATGAGAACCAGTCTTTCTTTCACCAAGGATCATCCTCCTCATTCTAGTACATCCTGGAGCAGCCATGCCAACAATAGAACACTTAGGGGCAAAAGATATCTGGTATGTACCAAGCTCAGCAATCACCTATCCCCTTCTGTGCCAGAGATCCTCAGCTGCTCTCCTCCTCCTCTCTCTTTCCCTCCTTCCCCCTGTCTGTCTCTCTGTGTGGGTCTCTGTCTCTGTCTCTGTCACTTCCATTCTCTTCCTCCAGACCCAGCTCTCTCTTGGTAGCAAAATTTGGGCTTTGCCAGGAGCATGGAATAAAGTCAGTACTTTCCACCCTATCCGTGAGAGTACAGTTAGATTGTCCTGAATTGCCAAGTACTCATTACAAGTCTAGCCAACCCAAGCTGAGTTCATCTGTGTGCACAGGAGGCCACATGAGATCTGAATGCTCTAGTGATTGATAGTCTGGACAGGGTTTCTACTCTGAAGTCTCATATACAGGAAGAAGCATTGGACCAGGAGTCAGGAGAGCCTGGGTTTGGATCCAGCCTCTGACATTTACTAGTTATGTGACATGGGCAAGTCACTTAACCTTTTGGTACCTCAATTTTTTATTAAGGAAGGAGAATGAGGACCAAACAAGAGAGTGTCTATAAAGTTCTTTTTGAACTTTAGCGTGCTATGTAACTATTGGCTATAATTACTGATATTCTAGTTGTAGTCCCCAAGGGCAGCTACTTTAAAAAGCCTTCTAGTTTCTTCCTGCTTGTTAAAATGCTTCTCCTTTTTCAAGCTATTACCCTGGAGTGTCGAAGTGTTCAGGCTCCTTAAGCATATCTTAGGTCTCTAAAAAGAGGAGGAAAGGAGGAAGAGAGGGAGAACAGTCAGCATCATCAGATGTGTTATCTGCATCATCCATTGTCAGCACTAGATTTTTTGTACTTCATGGTAGAATCAGAAGAATTACAGTCCTAATTCTATCTGTGATTTAACATGTCATTTCTTCTCTCTTAGGTATTATATACTAGACAGATTTAATAGTCTATGGGAGACATTTTCAACATAAGAATTATAATCTAGTTTCAGCCATGATGCTCCGGAGGTAGGGATATCATGAAATGACCCATCCATTCACTAGAATGAAGAATCAGCTGTCTGATTTCCCAGCCCCCATCTTCATGATAATCCCAGTGCTTCCTCCTCAGGAAGGCACCTAACCAGTTTCTTGATCTGTCCTGCTTCCAAGGAGAGTAATAGCTAGGAAGAAATCCTCTTCTTCCTTACCTGGAAGACCCCAGCCTCCACTACTCCCCTGATCATCCCTAAGCCTTCCACCTTCAGAAAAGATGCTTCCTGAGGGCAAGGCCTTCCCTGGGAGACACCAAAAGCCCCAGGGGTCCCTCCCATCAAGAGGCTTATGATATGACCAATCACCAGCAGTCTGATTTACTTGATACTTGCTTTCCAAAGCTTATCTCAACCATTAGCTCATATAATCCTCTCAAATGCTGTAAGGCCAAGATTATTGTATCCATTTTACAAATGAGAAAACAGGGTGGTAAAGTATTGGGTGCAGTTCTATATGCCAAATTTTATAATTTTACATTGATAATCTGGAATGCATTAAGAAGTGTGACTAGGATAGATTAGAGACCATGCCATATAAAGTGGGATAAATTGGAGGATTGGTAATGCTCATCTTGGAGAAGAGAAGACTCCAGGGGGACTTACTTGGGCATTCTTTGAAATATTTAAAAGGTGTTCACACAAAAGAATGATTAGGTTTGATTCTATCAAACACTATAGAACCTTAACAAATGGACAGGAGTTATTAGAGAAGCTTCAGAAGGGACTCTTCTACAGGCATGGATAGGACAGGATGTTCTCTGAATACCTTCTAACTCTGACATTCTTGAATTCTGAGATTAACCCACTATCATCTAGTTATCAAATGGTGGATTGGGGAGTCTTAAATCCAGGTCTCTTTCTACTCCTCACTGACCACCTCGTATTCTCGTTTACTCTCAGATATATGGAAAAATAAATGACAATCCCAATCCCAAGGGCTAGATTGGTGATTCCAACTAAGCACTGTAGGAATTTAGAGAAGGCAAATATAAGTAGAGACTAGAGTAGTCACAGCAAGTTTCTTGGAGGGCTTGACATTGACCCTGTGAGTAGGAATTAAAACAGCACAGATGGGGGCGGGGCAGGGAAGAGGGGGATCTTTAGTAGAAGGAATGGGGAGATCAAGGATTTGGAAGGAGGTTATCAGCATGGCATACTCAGGGGCTAATACCATGACCAGTTTTAATGAAGAAATTTGTTTTCAGGAAAAACAGAGCTTTCTGCTTCTCTTCCTACCCTTCTAACTTTTCGTTCTCTGTTTCCTTAACTGTCTCTGTTTCCTATACCCTTATGAGCATCGCCTAAAGAATATTTACTTGAGCATCTTTAAATACTCTCTTAGTGATCATAGCCATTTCTATTGACATCTTCAGTTGACACCTCTGTCCAGATCTCTCCTAAATCTATATCTCTAGTCCCAATCTTTGTTCTTGTTTCTAGAGATGGCATTGCCATCTATTAACAATAGTCACCTAAATTTGAAATGAAGACAGCTAGTGTAGACCATAGGCCTCTATATTTTAGGAAGGAAGGTGTCCAGAGGATGATGACCAATATATAAGACGAGAAAGAATGCCATATGAAAATCTATTATAAGAACTGGGCATTTTGGAGAGGAGCATGGTCTTTTTTTCATGCATTTAAAGGGCTGTCACATAGAAGCTTCATCAGATTCCTTCGGCATAGTGGTGAAAAGGGGAGAAATGAGAAGTCAGCTTGAAGGAGTCAGATACAGGGAAGATTTGATCAAATAGGAAATACCTGTGTATATTAGCAAGCAAAAAGAAAGGAATTAATAGAGATGAAGAAACTGAACCTGCTAGATAGAAGTGACATTAAGGAAGCAGGATGCTAGAAGAGGTGGTAAGGGATAGGATTAAAAGGGTAGCTTTGGCAAGGAGAGGCCCTGGTCACTATATGGATGAATGGGTGGAATCAGAGATAAGGATTGAGGGGTTCAGATATTCTGATGGATAGATAGAAGATAAAGAATAGCTAGAGGGGGAGCTGTATTATGGAAACAGTTCAAAGACTGATTTGGCTGAAATGCAGCATTTGTCTTGAAGAATAACAAAGCTGTTTTAATCTTCCGCCTATCTCTCAGTCCCCTTCATTAGCTGTTTCCAGTTTCTACATGTAAACATTGTTAGGTAATCTGTGGTGAGAGGAGATACATTTGTGGATGAATGGATAGAAGAGGTCAGACCAATGAATTAGAATGGATAGAAATATGGAAATATATACACAAGTGGGTAGTCGAGGAAGAAAAAGTATGGATGTATACACTTGTAATGTAAATAAATGTTTAAATCCCTGGTATTGGAGGGAGAGGTGGATGCACTGAGATAATGAAGCACATTGAGAAAATGATAGCTAGGAATGAATGGATGGTGATGTGGGGAGGGAAGCAAGGGATTTCTGTATGAGAACTATAGGCAGAATTGATGTAGGAATGGATGGTGATGGAGAAAAAGAGAAGGGATGACTGGACAGAACATGGAAAGATGAATGGATGTTAATGGAGGGAGGGGGAGACAGAGGGCTAAATGAGATCTGAGAGTCCGGTGGGGGTTAGTGGATGCATAGGATGGATGGACTGAAGAGACTGAAGGAGAATAATTGGATAGTGGTAGAAGGACTCTGGAGTTCCCTCATATGACCTTGGTGAGCTAATAGTGTAGGCCAGTCATCCGTATCCCTTAACTGGGGCCTGGGGAGACCCAGACAGCTTTTCCCCTGGGGCCGCCTGGGAAGCTCACTTCTCCTCACCCTCTGAGAGAGAAAGCATCTCAAACCAGCCCTGCCTTGGTCCCTGAGTGACAGAGAAATTGAGGGGGGGGGGGGCAGATTGGCGAGTACCAGGCTGGGATGGGAGGGGTTAGAGAGGGAGAGAGCGAGCACTACCCCAAACCACATCCTGACCTTGAAGTCAGCCTGCTTGGTTCAGGCAGGAGGCAGGGGAGCGAAGTAGGGCGGGAGGAGACACCAGCCTGAGGGCTCTTACTGAGGTTCCCGTCCCCACAGAGACAGACTCTCCCCGGAGAAAGGCAGAGAAACAAATATCCCGGCTCCCGGGGGTTCACCGGTATGTATCCCTTCCTCCGCACCAGGCGTTTCCTTCCCCCCAGTCCTGGGGAGAGGCTGTGGCACCTAGACTCGGCCACACACACCAGCCGCCTGGGGCTTGTGGCTTCTGGAGGCGCTAAGGACCTTTTCTGCCCCACCGGAGAGAGAAACAGGAACATCCCCAGAGAGGGCCCGCAGGGAGACACAGCTCTGCCCTCGTCAGCGCGAAAGTGCCGACTCTGTAGACATCATAGGGCAGCACAAACCCAAACACAGAGATACACATTTGTTTAACACGCACTGTGCTCAAGGCCCTTCCCTAAGCGCCAAGGAAGCCGGAAAGATAAATAAGATAGGGTCCTCGTCCACTCGTACAGAAACACAGCTCTATTGTGTCTGAGGGGGCATGGGGGGAGGGAAAGGAGTCCCTTCTTGTACTAGGGAGGGGTTCTTGGGAACTTGTGCCTGCTTTTCCAGTTAGTCTGGGAAAACTTCCTGGAGGAGGTGGGATTTCGTGAAGAACTGGAATGAAGACAGGGAGAGGAGTTGGCAGTGGTCGGGTGTGGCCCAGGAGGGGCTGGCGAAGGGGGAGGAGGAGACTGCGCCCCGGAGTGGGGGGAGGGCCGGACGGAGATTGATCCGCAGTTTGGGAGTGCCTTGGGTACGTGCCCGCGCACTGAGCCAGCCACGGGGGGGACCTCTCAGGGACCCGAGCTGTGGGCTTCGGCTTTGGGTTCCCACCTGAGAAGCTGGGTCACGGGGAGCCCTGAACGCTGCTCGCGCGCCCCTCGAAGGCGGTGGCGCCGCACATGCCAAGGAGCCGCCCGGAGAAGCCCTGGAAGGAGGACCCTCCTGAAGCAAGTGGCCTGGGGAGGATCCCGAGGGGGGAGCAGGGAGGGGCCCTCAGGAAACCTGAGAGCCCTGGGGAAGGCGAGGGCGGAGCTTCGCCTCCCCCGCAGGAGGGGCAGGTTCAGATTTCTGCCCCACCCCGGCTCTCGGGGAGGCCAGGTCCCTCCCAAGCTCCATTTGTTAGCGCGGAGATTAAAGGCCGAGTAATCCCGGCGCTTCCCGGCGCGGCGCGCAGCCCAGGGCCTCCGCGTTCCCCGCTCCCTCAGGGGCCGGCCGGGCCGCGGGCACTGTGCTCCCCTGCGGAAACCCCTCGGAGACCGGGCGCTTGCACCTGCTCCCCCTCCCCCGAGGAGCTTCGGAGCCGCGGGTGACACCCGCGCGCGCGCACGCACGCCCCCCCCAGTGTGGGGACAACCCCCCCCACCCCACCCCTTCGGGTGGGGGCCCTCCCCCCCCCCCCCCCGCACACGCACGCCCCACGCACACACACACACACCGCCCAAACGCTGGGCCCCCTCCCCTATACCTCCGCGGCCTTACAGACGGACGGGCATCGCAGGGAGAGGGGCAATGGCCGCATCCCCCCCCGCCTCCCGCCTCCCACGGATCCAGATACACTCCGGAGCGCGCGCGCGCACGCGGCCCCCTCCCCTCCTCCCCTAGGCGGGCCGGGGGTGTGTCTCGAGGCTGGTAGATCTCCCGCCTCCGCCTCCCCGCTCTGCCGGCCGCGAGCTCGGGAGCTCGGGAGCTCGGGTCAGACTGGTGCGACGGCGGGGCGCTGGAGGAGAGCCGCCGAGTCCCGCCGCTGTCCCGGCCCGGAGCCGCCCGGGCGATGGGCTGACCCGGCAGGCAGGGGCCCAGGACCGCCAGGCCGGCGTTTCACCTCCAGCCGTGCGGTGAGCGCCGTGGGGGGCGGGGGGGATGCTGGGGGAGGCTCAGGGCTCGCGGTCCCGGGCAAAAGCATCCCGGCAGGGGCGGGCGGCCCTCCCCGGGAGCCGCGATGCCCGTCTGCGGCCGTCGGTTGGGGGCAGGGGCGGACGCGGACGGCCAAGGGCGGGCTCTGGGGGTCGTCTTGCCTGCTAAGGCCTGGGGTCGGCTTGCGGCTCCTCTCCGCGCCCAAGCCCCGAGCGAGGAGCCGCCGACTGCACCCAGTTCAGAGGCCGAGCTCCGGTGGCCCCATTTGCTCTGAGCTTGAGGGACGTTGAGGAAGCGAGAACCAGCTGCTGCTCACCCCCGATCCGTGGCCTTGGCTTCGGGGAGTCCGGGCGCCCCAGGCCAACGCACGGGCCGAACCCAGATACATATCTGGGTAGCCACAGAAATAGAGATCCCCGGGGGGGCTGGACGGGAGGGAGGCGGGAGCCTGGAGGCTGTGACCCGGGAGGGTTTCTCGGAGGGAGTTGAGAATCCGGAGGTAAGTCGCACAGAACAGTACACTCCGAAATCTGTTCCAGAGCACCCCAACACCCCCCACTTAGTGATTTCCCTGAGCCTCTCGGGTTCTCCACTCTTGGTCGGAATGGCACAGTTTGAGCCCCCAGCGAACTCCCTTTCCTGTCCGTCTGCAAAGAAGCCGGGGTCCCTGTGGGCTCTTAATGCCTCTGGAGGCTGCTCAGACTTTCTCCCTTCTGCATTCCCCGGGGACGGTGTGCGCTCGCATCACTGCTCCCAGGGAATGGGGCTGCCGGGAACGCGAGCCCAAAAGGTAGCTCTGGTAGAAACCCGCGGGATCTTCTGACCCCGACTCTTCGTTTTACGGACTAAGATAGATGGGGTTTAAAGAAATTAAGTCACTTGGCTTCGGTCACCTAGCTGGGAAGTAGCCTAGCTAGGATTTGCAGTTTCTAATTCGAATCAGTCTACTACATACACTGGCTCCTGAGCCCTCACCTGGAGGTGTGGGCAGGCAGGTGGCCACCAGGAACTGGCAGTGAGCGTGCAGCTGGACTCCGTCTGGCCACTCTCTGGCATGATCTTAGTACGCTTGCCTTCCGGCCCCATCCTCATGCCCTGAGGCTTCCAGGCTCAGCTGGAGGGCACCCAGGGTCCCCAAACACCTCAGTCCCGGTCACTTTCATTTTAGTGTACGCGCTGTTTCCTTCCCCTCCCTGAAGCTTCTTCCGCGCAAACAGCCCTCGGAATGGGCTCATGAATCTGTTTCTGTCTCTGCCTCTCTGTCTCTCTGTCTCTCTGCTCTCTCTCTGTATTTCTGTCTCTATTTCTCTGTCTCTCTATTTCTCTCTGTGTGTCTCTCTGTCTCTCTATTTCTCTGTCACTCTCTGTGTCTCTGTATTTCTCTGTCTCTTTCTTGTCTCCCTCTCCTTCCCTTCCTACCTCCCTTTCTCACCCTGTGTCTCTCTTTAACACACACACACACACACACACACACACACACACACACACACACCCACCCCTCACACCGCAGCTCACTGCAGGCTCACACAGCCCATCCTGCCCACGCACAGTCAGAGATGTACATACACACAGACCCACCTCCGGACTGGGTGGCAGGACGGGGGGAGCTGGTACAGAAATCCTCCACACCGCTAGCCTTCAGACAAACACACAAATCCTGGAAGTAGGCAGTGCAGAGAGGAAGAGGCGCTCACTCAGTGAGCAATCGGAGAATCCCTTCAATCCTGACAATGGTGAGCTGGGCTGAGACAGGGAGAGGATCTAGGGACTAAATGATGGGACAGTTACTTAGGAGCAAAGGTCTGGAAGATGAATAGTGAAAGGAGCAGATGTATAAGCATATGGAATAGATCTGGAGAATTGATGAAGGGAGCAGGTGTGGTGTGTAAACAGGACCAGAGATCTAGGGAATTGGGGTAAAGAATACAGTGTGGCATAGAGGAAGGAAGAAGGGAGCTGGATTTCAATCCATTCTCTCTGACTTACTGTGAGACTGAACAATTTGTGTGACCTCTCGGGGACTCAGTTTCCTTATCTATAAAATGGGTAGAATTAGATCATGCCTTAGGTCTTTTCCTACTCTACATTCTATGACCATATTCATATGACCTGAAGACAGGGTTAGGGCCTAGGACAAGAACATGGAACCGAGATTGGGACTAGAACTGGCAAGGGCTGATGCAAAGTTTGGGGGACTGAAGGGAGCAGTTAATTCTGTGAGAGTTTGGCAAACTAACACTAGCTTTGAGACACAGATCTGGTGAAGAAGAATGTCTGTGAATTGTGTCAGGGATTAATGCTGGGAATTAATTCTGAACTAAAACTTGGTTGCCTTAGTTTCCTCTTTTACCTCTATGTTTTTTGCTCCAATGGTGATTGATTAGGGAAGGACACTAGTTCTGCCTCCTGTTGTGCCTTCTCTCCTTGTCTGCCCAGGTTGCTCAGGGTCGGACTACCCTGCCCTGTCACCTGTCTAATGTCCAATTCTTAAAACGCCCATGTTCACTGATACTGAGAAAATTCAAGTACTCTACATTTTGTCTGCAAGACTCAGCCCTTTCTTTTCCTCTTCCAGCCTCTGTGATGTGCAGTGTGTCCTGCCATCCCTCACTACTCACATTCCCTTTCCCTTTTCCTTGTCCTATGGCAAGTCTCATTTTCACACTCTTATGGGTTGAGTGTATTGAGCCCTTGTACCACTCTCAATTCCCCAGAGGACAGCCTAACCTCCTTTTCCTTACATCCTTCTTGATGGGAAACAACGGATCCTATAGGTGTTATGCTTTTTCCTTTTCTCTTCATCGTGGTTGCTTGGATTTTTCTCAGGCTTCCCAGGCACCAGGCTCACTGTAACGAGTCTTGGATTCTTCCAAGTGGGAATGTCTTTGACATCATATTTTTATTACTCACTAAGTTGCCAAGTTAACCCCCCTCTTCCCTTCCCCTAAGTGATGGAGACAAATGGGAAGATGAAAATCCCAGAAACACAAATAGGTACAAACAATTCTTCCAGACTTCAGAGATATGTTGAAACCTTTGGAGACTACACAAGGACACAAGCCCTGTGTGTGCCTTGCTCAGTAAATGGAAAAGACTGATTTTTTTTGGAGTGTGTGTGTGTGTGTGTGTGTGTGTGTGTGTGTGTATGTATCTCTGTCTCTCCTCGGCTCAAGCATAGGTGCAAGCCATTCATTATTGCTCCCTGATGTTGCAGACGGCACCCCCTGCCCCGCCCCATGCAATAAGTGCAATAAGGGGCACTGAATGCTGCTAGTAGGACGGGTAGAGATGGGGGCTGCAGCACCCTCCCTCCGTGGCCTTCACTTATTCAGGAGCTCACCCCCCTTCCTGTTCTGAGAATTGTTATTAACTCTGGGAGAGAGACATGCAGAGAATGTGACCTCCCATCCTCCACTCCCAGAGAGAATTTAATCTGTTTGCCCATCCCCACCTCCATCCCGATCCTGGGACAAAGGCAAGAAGCAGAAATTTTCCTTCTCCATCTCTGCCCCTCAGAGAGGGAGCCCAGTCTGAAAGGGGTGGAGCTGGGGGGCGGGGAGAAGGGAGGGAGAAGGAAGAAAGGAGGGGTTGATGGAGGGAGAAAACTTATCCAAAAGCTGAGCAAAAGACAGGCCCCCATCTGGAGGAAGAAACTGACCAAGAAAGGCCTTCCTCTTTGCCCCTGCATCCTGGGGACAGCTTTTGGTCCTACTACTCTGACCTGAAGGTCTCGAGTTCTAGAGGACTTGGGATCAGTCCCCGGTCTTGTCACGGTTACACTGCCTGGGGCTGCAGTAGGGGTCCTTGGTTTGACCCTGAGAGAAGAGGGCTGGGGCGCCTCTTACCTAGGGAAGGGTACTCACTACATTCTCTTTGGGAGAAGCAGGAAACGTCCATTAATCCCACTCTCACACAAAGATAGGGTGGGGGGCTCTACCTGGCTGAGGTGTCCGTAAGGTCTCTGAGGGTGGGAGACAAGAACACAGCTTCCTGGAAGCCTTGCCTGGCATCCCCCCCGGGATCAGTTAGGATAAGATGGCACCTCAGGTTTCCTGTTGATCCCCTTTCTCTTTTCTTTGTAGAGACTCCACCTGTAGCTATGGCGCAGAATGGATACTTCTTTGAAGAAACTGGTAAGACCATAAAGCCAAGGAACATTTTATCTGTCCGCCTGCTCCGTCTGTCTGGGCACCAGCTCTGCCAGTTTATCTGTGCCCTCACTCTCCCGAGGGGCTGGGTCTCTGCTCGCCTGTCTGTGTCGGCCTCTCTGTGCTCTCCCCGCCTCTGACCCTTCTCCGTCTCTCCTTCCTTTCCTCTATCCATCTTGCCTGTCTCTCTCTGCCTGCCTTGCTGTCCCTCTGCTGTTGGGAGGTCCCTGGGGAAGAAGCTCAACCTTTCCTTCTGTGAGACCCCAGGTTTTGCTGGGCCCTGGCCTGGCCTGTGCGGGGCAGGGGGAGGATGGAGTTGCCGTTCCCAGTAGTTTGCTATCCTATATAGAAAGTAGCTGGAGAGATGGGATCTGTAGCTTTTGCTCCACAGGGGGCCCTGACTGACTGTTATCAGAAATGAGTCTCACTATTGCCCTGAGGAGACAGGCCTTTTATCAGAATTTTAGGGTTCCACTTTCCTCTAGCTCCTTTCCCCCAAACTATCCATTTATCAGGGCTGGAACTATCCACTCTCCTTGGATATGTGGCTCTTCTCCCTAAGTACTCGAGAAGGGCACCTATTATGTGCCACACACTGTGCTAAGTGTTTTGCTGTTGAAAAAACTGGGGTTAAATGACTTGGCCAGGGTCCCACAGCTAGGAAGTATCTGAGGCTGGATTGGTGTTCCTGACCCCAGGCCCGGCGCTCTATACCCTGTTCTACTGGTTGCCCACTAGAGCTGGGCCCGGCGCCTTCGGGGAAATCTCGTCTGCCCTCACCCACTTGGCCCTTAGATCTTGTCCTTCTTCCAGCCTTGGATCCCCATGACTTATCTGACCAAGAACAGAAAGCTCGGGGTAGCCACAGTTACACAGACTTCCTTTCCCTCCTCCAGTGTCTCTAGTTCCCTCCTCTCATGGGACATGGAGCAGGACCCAACAATTCACGATACTTTTCAAGGGAACTTCATGCCCTTGGAGGGGGAGACAGACAGTTTGTCAGTCAGGTGGTGTACGTGTCAGGCAATCCGGCAGGCAGGGAGTCTACCAGCCAACCGATCCGTTCTGTGAATTGCCCTGTCATCTGGTAATCTGTCAGTCAGAAGGTCCGTCAGTGAACCAGGTCATCTGTCGCGCAGTTCATCAATGAGGATCTCCAGCAATGACTTGACTGCTCAGCCAGAGAGTCCATCAGCCAGTCCGTCAGTCAGGAGATCCATCAGTCAGCCAGTCCATTTACCGGGCAATACATCGGACAGTCAGGCAGGCAGTGAGTCATTCTGTCATCCGGGAGGCTTTCCGTTAGTCATTAAGCAGGGCTGTGTCCTAGTGTCGTCTAGGATAAGATCACGCCGACGTAGGGCTGGCAGGGAGTGGAGAAGCCAAGAAGAGCTCCGAGACTTCATGCTGATGGGTGGCTGGAGTCCTCGGGCTTAGTGGGGATGGGGATGAGACCGGGAGTTGGGGTGTCCGGGCCACTGAGGCCATGGTGAGCTTAGGGGAGAAGGTTGGATGGGATGAGATTGCTTCTGAGATTCCAGTTCTGGGACTGTGAGCGTGTCCTGGAGGCCAGAAGCCAGGGGTAGGGAAGCTTAGAAGGCAGCTTAAGCACAGGAAAGCACGGAGTCCGAGAATAAGGCTGAAAGCAAGGAACCAGCCTGCCTCTTCTCTGGGCCTTGGGCTCAAGGGACGTGCTGAGGTGAGGACTTCCGAGGAGATGGCGGGGCCCAAGCAGAGGCCCCTGGAGAAGGCAGAGACAAGGGCAGGATGGTGTGGGGAAGGAGTGGGTTAGAGGGAGGCAAAACAAGGGATAATGGAGGGAAGGGAGGGGGAAGAAGAGAGAAGTTAAGGATGGAGGCCTGGAGAAAGCAGGGCCATGACTTGGGCTCAGGCAGCAGGAGAAATCTCCTTTGTGAGAGTGGATGCAGGGAGCTTTCTGGTGTGGAGTTTGGGTTTATGTGATTGGGGACAATGAATAATTAGTCAGAGACCCTAAAGGGCACTGAGGCAAGTGCCCTAGTGAGGAGGGAGTTTCATGGACCCCTCAAATGCCAAAGATAGGCCCCAGGTGCTGATCCCCCGGATGGACTCGAGCCTTGGGAGGGGAATGGGGTGCTGCTGGCCGTATGTAGAGAGGAAATATAGTTGGATGAGTGGGGAAATGAGTCAGTGTGACAAACCCCTCCCCCACCACCAGTGAGTGAATGGGGGAGGGCCAATACGAGAGGGAGAAATGGGTTTGTGGCGGATTCTCTATCAGTTCAGGATAATTCCATATCACCCCAAACTCTCCTGCAGTGAGAGACAGAGACAGAAACAGAAGCAGAGAGCTAGAGAGACAGAGAGAAGAGGGGAGAGGGAGAAAGAAAGTGAGAGAGAGAGAGGAAGAAAGAGGGAAGAAAGAAGGGAGAGGAGGAGACAGGAGATGGGCCCACAATTAGGACAGGGCCAGAACTTGGAACAGGAGGGAGAGAGTTATGGACAGTTATGGTGCAGTCAAGTGCTAGAATGCACGAAGTCAATATTCACTTGGTGGGGGATTCCAAGTGGGATTCAGGGAGGCTCTGGGGCATCAGAGACCCCCAGTCAAAGACCGAGGAGGTCACTAAGTTCTGGAATGGTTCCTGGACAAGGGGGACCTGGAGCTGGCCCTGAAGAATGGGTACAGTGGGCACAGAAAAGTGATGAGGGTGTGGTACCAAGGAAGGGCAATAGAGGCAAAGGTTTGGGAACTGGCAGCAACCTGGCACGTGCAACCTGGAGTCGGCCACCTGGTCGGAGCGGAGGGCCGTAGGGTAGCAACAGGAGATGAGCTTGGGGCTGAGGGTGGGCCCCAAATCCAGCTCAGGAAATTGGTCAGGCAGAGGAGGGAGTCACTGGATAGGAGTGATGTGATGAGAACTGTGCATTAGGAAGATTAATCCATGTCCCTCAGGGAACAACCAGAGCCCACCAGGCTCTTCCTCGGAGGCATGGCCCCGGGTTCACTTACCGTCGCTTTTGCCCATGCCCTCCTCCTCTGTCACAGAGGAAAAAAGAAGGGACGGCTCAAGGAGGAGGAGAACGCATTTAGGAGGTGAGGACGGAGGGGAAGTAACAGTTCTGTCCCTCTTTCTCTAGAAGTGCTGTATGGGGGGAGGATGGTGGGATTCCCCACAGCCCTTTCCCCAAGCCTTGCCCCGGGTGGAAGGGGTCCGTATTAGCAACGACAGGCTGGGAGCCCTCCAGGACGGGCCATCTTATGCTTGGGCCCTCTTGTTCCTCTCTACCCACTGACCCCTCCAAGGGCGGCCTAAGTCAGGGCCTGACGATTGGAAGCGTGCTAGTTCCATCTGGTTCAAGCCTCTGGCTTCACAGAGGAGGAAGCTGACCGGTGCCTTCCTGTACCTTCCCCTCCCTCCCTTGAGCCCCCAAAGACTCGTTTCACGGCTGAGCTGAAATGAAAACACCCGTCTCCCCACCTCCGGTCCACTGTCCTTGCTGCTGCTCCGTCCCATGCTGCCTCTGCCCACCCCGGCTGGCTGCTCCTTCCGTCTCCCCCCTGCCACTGCCTCTACATTTCCAGTTCCTCTCTGTCAGGAGTTGGGATCCTGGCGCACTGGGGGACTTGCGTGGGTCCTTGCAAAGCTTTGGCCGCGCGCTTGTGTCTGAGCCTGCCTTAGCCGCTGTGTCCCTGCCCTGTGCCCCCGTCTGTGCCGGGGGTCTGTCTGTGACCTCCCCCGTCTGCCCAGGCTACCTCAAGTGTGACACAGAGGATGGCGTCGAGGGAACAGAAGAAGAGCTCTTCGACACCGTCAACTCTTCCATCGTGTCAGGAGACAGCATCCGGTTCTTCGTCAACTTCAACCTGGACATGCAGGCCAACCTGAGCGGTGCGGGCAGAGGGGCCCGGAAGGGGGGTGGGGGGACCCGGAGGGTGAGCAGGGTCCGCGGCCCCGTGCTGGGGGCCCTGGCAACCCTGCCTCTTCTCCCCCACAGAGGACGCCAGTTCGGGCTGCGTGCTCCTGCACACTTCCAGGAAGGTGAGCGGTTTGGGGCTGGCGGGGCAGGTGAGGGTGGCAGGGATGGGGGTGTTACAGAGAGCCCGCCCCGCTTAGCTTCCCTGGCCCCCGTCTGTTTTGGGGGGGGTCAGGACACGGAGCAGAAGCGGGGATCTGGGGTGCGGAGCAGGGGGCGGGGAGGGGCTCGGGCGCACATGCCCGCTGGTGGGCCTGCCTCTCCGCCGGGCCTCACCTACATGGGCCACCGCTCTTCCCCCTCATTCGCTGGGTTTGACGGGTCTCCAGTACCTGAAGTTAAAGAACTTTGAGGAGGAGATCCGAGCCCACCGCGACCTGGACAGCTTCCTGGCCCGGGCCAGCATCATCCTGAACGAGACGGCCACAACACTGGACGACGTGCTCTGCGAGATGCTGCGGCGCTTTTCCCAGGACCCAAACAACGCCGAGCCCGGCTTCAACTTCGACCGGATCATGGCCACGCTCTTCACGGACTCGGGGACGCCTCGAGAGGGAACTGGTGACTGCCGGGGGGCCCCCTCCCTCCCACGGGTGGGGGTGGTGACTGACCCTGGACGGGGGGCCAGAGGGCGTGGGGCCGCGGCGGGGTCCGTCCCCCCTCACGCCCCTTTGCTCTCCCCAGTGCACCTCCTCTCCGACATCATCCAAGGCGTCACGGCCACCTTCACGGGGGTTCAGTACCAGCAGTCCTGGCTCTGTATCATGTGAGTAGCGCCGACCCGGGGCGGAACCCTCCCCCCCGCCCCCATCCTCGGGCCGGCGCTCGGGCCGCCCCCGGGGCTGACTGCTGTTTCTCCCTGCAGCTGCAACATCAAGTCGCTGCAGCGGCGCCATGTGTGCATCAGCCGCCTGGAGCGGCCCCAGAACTGGGGCGAGAACTCGTGCGAGGTGCGTTTCGTGATCTTGGTCATGGCGCCCCCCAAGACGGTGAGTGTCCACCACCCCCTGGTGGTGGCTCTGCGGGGGGGCGGGGCTCTGGGGGGGCGGGGCCCGGCCCCCTCTGACCCGTCCTGGCCCCCCAGAAAAGCACCAAGACGGCCACGGAGGTGGCGCGGACCTTCGCCACCATGTTCTCAGATATCACCTTCCGCCTGCGGCTCTTGGAGACGCGCACCACAGAGGAGTTCAAGGACGCCCTGGTGCAGCAGAGACACCTCCTGACGGTTATCAAGCCGCAGTCCTCGGTGCTCTCCCAGCGCGAGATCTACACCCCGGTGAGGCCCCGGACACACGGAACCAAGGACCTGCAGGTGAGTAGGCGGTGGGCCCGGCCTTGGCGGGGGCGCCCGGCCCCGGGCTCCCCGTGGACCCACCCACCTGCCCTTCCTCCCCCGCCAGTGTCACGACTTCCTGCAGCTGGGCAAGGGGATCATGGACGACGTGGCCCGAAGGTTTCCTGTGTACGCTCTGGACTTCACTGATGGTGAGTGGAGAGTCAGGCCGTCCTGAGGGAGGAGCTGACCCGGCCCCCTTCCCACTGCCCGGAGGGGTCCTGGATTCTCTGAAAAGGTTCTCTCCCAAAGCCTGCCTCTGAGCTCAGTGATGTGGCGGCAAAGTGAGGGACGGTCTTTGTTCACCCATAAAATGGGCACCAGCTCCCTCCCAGGGCAGCTGCAAGGAGTAGCTGATAGTCCGAATCCCGTATAGATGTCCCACGCGTCATTGCCAGCCTCAGTCTCTGTTAGGGCTCTTACCTTGGACACCATATCTCTGCACCAAAGTCCTGTGGCCCCACTTCCTCCCGGGTGGGCTAGGTTTGACCTTTGACCTTGTCTCCACCCCCACCCCCACCCCCCAGGTGTGATTGGAAGCAACAAGTCTTTGGGGAAGTACCTCACGACCACAATCTTTCTCTACTTTGCCTGCCTCCTGCCGACCATCGCCTTCGGTTCCCTCAACGATGAGAACACGAAGGGAGTCATTGGTGAGCAGAGGCCTCTTCCTGGGCGGTGTCCGGGCTCTGGCTCTTGGACATCCAGAGAATATCCAATTTTTGCTTAGATGGTCCCAGCCCAGGGGCTTGGAAATAGCCCCTCCCTCAAGGCCGAAGGGAGCAGCGAGCTGGCCTGGGCCCTGCTCCCTCTGGTCAGAGCCTCCTTCAGTCTGATGTCCCACTGGCCCCTGTCCTTCCAGATGTGAAGAAAACGATCGCCGGCCAGAGCATTGGCGGCCTCTTGTACGCGCTGTTTTCAGGACAGCCCTTGGTGGTGCTGCTGACCACGGCACCGCTGGCCCTCTACATCCACGGTCAGTGACCTCCCCACGCCCCTTCAGGCTCGTGCCTTTCCAGGTCCAAAGGAGGTCCCCGGCCCCAGGACCTAGTCCCCCGCCCTTCTCCCAGGGCCTCCTGTGTAGGAGACCCCCCCTTCTCTTCCCCCACCCTGGGCTGGGCGGGGAAGCTCTTCTAGGCCGAGGGCTCACACTGGGCAGGGGCCCTTCCTCTCCCTTTGCCATCAGCCCTTTTGGTCATTCCCTTCTCAGTCATCCGTGGCATCTGTGATGACTACAACCTGGATTTTCATGCCTTCTACGCCTGGACCGGGCTGTGGAACAGCTTCTTCCTGGCGGTCTATGCCATCTTCAACTTGAGTCTTCTCATGAAGGTTTTCAAGAGGTAGTGTTGTCCCCGTCCCCTGGCCTTGCCCCTCTGGCCGGGCCCACCCAGCTGTGAGCGCTCCCACCGCCAGCAGCGGCAGTCCGGCCTCTGGGCTGGGGGCTCAAGGGCGCCTCTGGGGTTAATACTGTGTCTGGCGCTCCCACTTCTAACGGGTCTCGGTGGTTCTGACCCTGCGGTGTTGTGATGACCTGTGTCTGGGACCCCCTCCAATCTCGGCCCACCTTCGGTGCCAAACGAGCCGGCTCCCCCAGACCCATCCCTGCACCCTGGCGCCGACAGCGCCCTCCTCCGTGCGGGGGGAGAAGGCCGGAGGGCTGGGCCTTGGCCCTTTCTCGGGCGTTCTAGCTGGGTGAGCACAGCCACAGCCCTCAGCCTCTGCGGGCCCCAGGCTCCTTGTCTGTCAGATGCAGGTGACAGTGGCCAGAGCCCGGCCCTCAGGGGCATGGGAGCAACCAAGGAGCCCCTGCCCAGCCCAGCTCCCTGCCAGTGTCAGCTGTCAGTCCTGCAAGGACCCCCGGCAGAGACACGGGGGGACGATGAGAGCAGCCGGGGCTCAGCAGGGGTGTTCTTGCTCCTAGGTCCACAGAGGAGATCATTGCGCTCTTCATTTCTATCACCTTTGTGCTGGATGCCATCAAGGGCATGGTCAAAAGTAAGTCCTGCCCTGACCCCTCCCCCTTGTCCTCTGGCCCTGTGTTCCTCTGCCCCACCAGCAGACCCAGGCCCTGCCCTAGAGGGGACAAGAGCCCAGAGAGAGAGCCATCGGAGCAGCAGAGCATTCCCCTCCAACGCCTCCCAGTCCCAAGCGTGGCCTGCAGGGCGCAGGGAAGGTTTCCCACAGAAATGGGTCGTTGAACAGGCTCCAGAAGGGGAGTAAGAGTCAGCCAGGCAGTCCTGGCACCAGGGAAGGCATTGTGGGTAATGAGACCAGCAGGAGTGTGCCCGGCGCAGGGCAGCAAAAACGTTCGTATGCATGGAAGGGTGAGAGACGAGCCTGGAAAGAGTCCAAGACCAGGTTCTGGGGGGCCTAGAGGAGTTTAGAATCTCTTGCGTTCAGTTTGACAAATAGTTACTAAAATGCCGGGTATGCTTTATAAAAGCCACCTACTCCATGGAAGTCTGATTGAAAGATTTAGCTCAAAGAGGGCCCTGGAAGTTTGTGTCTGGAGACGGCATCAATCGACAAGCACTTATTATGTGCCTACTGTATACCAGACACTGGGCAAAAACTAAAACATGCGAAACCAGCCCTGTTGTCCAGCAGCTGTCCTCCCAGGACGTGCTTCAATCAGCATGTGGAAAACAAAGATGAGGGGATCCGGGGGGAGGAAGGCACTGGCAGCCGGGGCAGGAGCGGCGAGGGCCCAGGGGAGCATGAGGGAAGCGAGGGATTCTGTGAGGCCAAGATGAGGAGGCCCCTGAGGCTGGGAGTGCCAGACAGAGGAGTTTATATTTTATCCTAGAGACTACAGGGAGATGCTAGAGCTTACTGAGAAGTAAAGAGGCAAACAAGCGATCATTAAGTGCCTACTGTGTGCTAGATACCGGGCTAAGCACTTTCCAAGCTTTTGTCTCATTTGATCCCCAAATGAGGTAGGTGCTATTGCTGGCCCCATTTAGCATTTGAAGAAACGGAGGGACTTATCACTGCTAAAAAGAGTCTGAGGCACACTGAACGTTAGTCTTTCTGCTCCAGGCCCAGCACTTTACCCACTGAGCCATTGGAGAAGTGATGGACCCAGATCACGGGTTCAGTGACTGCTCAGGAATTTGTCAGGCCATGAAATAGGCAGACATAGAAAATGTCTTAGTCCTGTGTTGTCCCTGAAGCGTGGCAAAGGATGCAGGGAATCGCTCAGAGATGGTCATTGGACATGTGATCCCTGTTCACTGAACCACAAGTTAACGTGCTTGTGGAGGCACTGAACTACACCTGCCAATCTTAGCACAAATGAACTGGCCCATTCTTTGGGAAAGAAGGAGCATGAATCACATTAAGTTTGAGATGACCAGAAAAGGTGATTGGTCATAAGGTAAGAACCAAGACATGGACAGCCTGAGGGGTACATTGGGACCCACTCAGTGGTGAAAAAGCGGATAGAAGGCCTGCAGTACATTGGGTAGTTCTTCTAGAGAGGAACTAGAATAATCCCAAAGGTGAGGGCACATACAGGAGTTTCTTGTGTATCAACCAGGGGAATTCCCAAAGCAGTCAGAACACAGCTCCTTAAGGAGCTCAAAGCTGAAACAGTCTCTGGTCCCAAAGAGTTTCTAGTTATAGATAGCCTCCAGATCTCAGGAGGTACAAGTGTGGAATCTCAGGCATTAAAGTGTAGAAAGCCCGTATAGAAAATCCATGAAAAAACATTTGGTCCTCAGAGAAATCTGAACTTTTAATTTCTCTTTTACGGGGTATTTAAAGAACCTTCTTGTAAAATTTGGGTTAAGTATTTGGTCATAGGCTCTGTGGGTCACCTGCTGGCCTTTACATGTCATCTGCAGCTTCCACAAGACTCCACCCTGATTCCCATTTAGTTTCTTCAGTATCTTCAGTAAGTCAGAACTTCAATGAGGAGTCACAGTGTGGGAAGTCATGATGTGGAAAGGATAACTGTCATCTAGCATGCACGAGGAACCAAAGGAAGCTTGGCAGGTCTCTGTGCAGGAGAGTTAGGTTGTCACGGCTGGGCACTGGGGAGGTCTGGTAGTGTGCAAGGAATACCTAGCTGAGGAAGGCCTGCAGGGAGCTGGGAAGTCTTAAGTGAGAGGTGAGGGGATCGCAGCCATAGTGGCGCAGAGTGAATGGGGAGATGGAGAAGGGCGAGAATGGCTAGGGAGAAAGGAAGGGAACCAGAAATCTGCCCCTTCGAAGGTCCACACAAGCTACTAGGTATCATTAAGATGGCAGTTCTTGATGAGAACGGGACAGTGGAATAGTACTCCTTCTACCAAAGGAACAGACCTTGTAAGGAAATTGAGAGAATACTGTGTCAAGAAGATAGATATGTATGTGTTTATATATATATATGTATGGAAATGTGTGTGTTTTTGTGTTATATATATTATACACACAACCATACACATACACACATTAACAACATTGTGCAGCACTAATGTTACTCTCGGGTCCCTGGCCCTCTTTGTATTGATTCCGGCTTATTTGTTCCTGCTCCCATTAGATATCCTTTTCTTTAGAGCTGTATCAATTGCTTTCGATTGTTTGGCTTCTACCAGTTGTGTGTTAAAAACAGAGCAGTGGGTAAGCTCTTGGCTCTCCCTGCTGACAGTTTTCATTTCTTAACAAGTAGTAAGAGAGATTTGCCTGATTTTGACCAGTGAGGGGGAACTAGGAAGAGAAGGCAAAGTGATGAGCTTTGGGAGCATCTCAGAGAGGCAGTGGGTTTGAAGGCAGACAACCACAGACTTGGATTGATCCACTCAGGTCTGGCTGCCCGCTCCAACCCTTCTTGTTTGACTCTGGTAAAGTCACTTTTACAGTGCGCTTCCCAGAAAAAATGGGCCTACTAATACTTTCACCATCTATTTTATGGGATTGTCTTGAAGAAAAAGCATTTAAAACTCATAAACAAGTGTAGAAATTCGAGCTATGATTATAATAGATAAGAAGGGAAATGCCAAGCATAGTATGGCATGTGAAGAGCACTTCACAAGAACAGATGTTAAGAATTTGAGGGAAAAGATAGGCAGAATCATGAATGTGCCGAAGCCATCTCAAACTGGCTCTTGAGAGCTGATGGTTAAATTTTCAGTGTGAGCATTTTTACCTTGGAAAACAGCAAATACTACAGGTCAGGGCTTCCTTTGTTGTTTTGTTGATTGATTGTCTCTAGAATTAAGAAAGTAGTGGAGAAAATGTCGATACAAATTAAACTAGTATGTGGTGAGTACATTTTATTCTTCTTCAGGGAGTAAGTTGTGAAATATTTACCAGTCCCTGATTAGAATCTATTTGTTTGAGTATTGAAAAAGGAAGATGATTGGAGAGGGAGATGAGATTTTCAAGATCGAATTTGTAAAGATGCAAATACAAATGATACAGCTAAGAGAAACTAAGCTGAATGATCTAAAGATACTGATATGGCTGCAACCGGTGGCTTTCTGATGAACTCAGATTTTAAAAAGAAAAGTATATTCAATGAAAGCAGGAACAAGTAAGTAACCCAGGATCAATACAAAGGGGCCAGGGACCTGAGAAGAATAATGATACTGCTAAAATTGGACAAACTAGAGTGAGTAATGAGGGCTAAGGCTCTCCTCACAAAAAGGCTGGTTTTTAAGTTATGCTGGGGACCAAAAAAAATCCCAAAACAATGAGCTGGACCAAAGAGAAGCCAGAACTACTGAACATCTGCCTGGCTTCTCTTTTCTTCTATGGAGACTGGAAAGAATAGGACAAAAATGAATAACAGGGAATTGAAACTCAATATAAGTGAAAGGATGGTAAGAGAGCCTCTTCCTGCCCTCACTGAATTCAAGTCATTATGGCTCTATGGGAACCATATTTGAGATATTGAAAGAAATGGCAGATTGGACTGCTAAGCTTTTATTGGCGATTTTTGAGAAGAAAACTTGAGAGAGAGATAAATGGAGATGAAAAAGATGGTCAGTTCTTCAGATTACGGGTCAGTTCTTCAGATTGGTGGCCTTCCCTGTAGTAAGGCATAGTTAGAATAAGAGATTGATGACAGAAAACCTGAGGAGCATGTAAGCAAAATGTGATAATGGACTGTTAAAGGATGGTGTGTGAGCAAGCGGGCAAGCCAGTATATGCTCTCCGACCAGTTGGGAGCAGGATCACTAGGGGAGAATCGGCAATGTACTCTAGTACTCCTCTGTTTTCTGGATTTCAGAAACGATACAAAACAAAGACAACCCAGAATCTCTGGTGTTATCTCTGTGGACAAGATAGAGATTCATGTTTAGGGAAATATATGATTCCATGAATGATAGAACCCACTGAGTGAGTGATTAATGCACAGAGGTCCACTGAGGTCTCAAGTCTCTTAAAAGCTGTTCTTGCCTGCGCTGTTCAATATTTTTTTTTATTAGCAACCTGGATAATTACAGAGATGTCAGACTTGGCAAAGTTGTAGCTCACATGGAACAGAGTGAGTTGTCTTACAGGCTGGGGGACAGAAAAGTTAAGTTGTATATTCTATGAGGAGGTCAGAGGATCTACAACAAAGAAGCTGGTAGACTGCTGCCCTTGGCCCTGTTCAGAGCAGTGAGGTGCCACTCTGGCAAGGCCAGAGTCCAGAGTCCAGAAGAAGGTGAGCGGAACCAGTGAGGGCATTGGAGACTCTGCCTGAGGAGGCTCAGTTGGAGGATTGAGGAGCCTTAGTGTACTAGCTGTGTTCCAACACTGAGGGCTGTAACGTGGGAGCAATGTCGGCCTGTCCTGCTCGGCCCCAGAGCCCAGCACCGGGAAGGCGGCTTCGCTTCAGTGTGTGGAAAAGAAGGTCCGGATGGCAGAAGGATCCAGAGGGAGAATGTCCTGCCTTGGGAGGTCACGCCCCCATGGCTTGGGGGTGTGGCCACACCTGTGACTCCAGACAGTGGGCCCCCAGCTTGCTGCTGCTGACCCCTCCCATTAGGACGGGCTCTGCCTCCCCCTGGCTCTCCAGCCTCTTGTCTCACCTCTGACCTTCTGCATCCCATGTAGGTAGGAGTGGGGAGAGGCATGAATCACAGGCTTTTAGGGCCCATTGGGGAGGGAGGGAGACCTGACAGAAAAGATGGGATTGTGGGGAGCCCGACATCCCAGGAAGTCCAAGGGACGGCCCCCCTGACGGATGCTCCACCACTCCCTTCCACTAAGGGTCCAGAAGGGAAGTGGAGTTGGGGTCCCGTCCCCCGGGCCCTCCCACCTTGTGCGTGTGTGACGGTGCCACGGGGTTTCCTGTTGTTCGGCCCTGACTTTTGTCTTCTGCAGGAAGCGGCTCGCCGAGCACCTGGTGTGCCTGCTGAGCTTGTCTGACCCAGCTGAGCCTGCTCCCTGTGCACCAGGACACACATCCCCCACTCCCACACGCACAGGGGCCAAGGCAGAAGGGAGGGCAGGGAAGAGAGACGGGGGGGGGGGGGGGGGGGGGGGGGGGGGGGGGGGGGGGGGGCGGGGGAGGGATGCTCCCAGGAAACAAGCCAGTGCAGCCAAGGGGCCCCTGGCCAGCCCCCAGAAGAGCTGGGTTCGAGTTGTGACTTTTTCCTAGTTTGAGGCCGTTGGGTACCTGAGGACTGCCCTGTGCAGGAGATGGGGTCTCTGGCTCAGGGAGACTCGCAGCAGGTTTGAGGAGACAGGTTTTAGCTCAGCTGGGCAGGAGGAGGATGTGCCGGCTGGGGGGGAGAGCGGCCCGGGGACAGGTTTTCCGAGAGGCCGGACAGGACCCTGGTGGGGCCCTGGGATCCACTGTCGGGTTTCCTTCTCTGCGGGCCTGGGACCCCTTCCGGCTGTGAGGGGCGTTCGGCGTGGCTGGTGAGTTTGCCCGGCGGTCTGGGAGCAGCCGCCCCATGGGTGCCCCCCGTGTCCCCGCAGTCTTCCAGAAGTACTATTTTGGCGTGCACGTGAGCGAGTACGGGGAGGCGCACCTCTCCCAGTCCGAGCTGGGCCTTAACAGTAGCATGCTGATGAACTCTTCACACCCCGCGGACAGCGACGGGGAGCCGCCGGGCCGGGAGACGGCCCTCCTGAGTCTCATGCTCATGCTGGGTACCGTCTGGCTGGGTCACACGCTGTACCAGTTCAAGAAGAGGTGAGCGGGGCAGCCAGACGGGCCCCCGGCTCGGGCCTTCCAGGGGTGATGGGGACCCGGCCGGGGGCGCTTCGGCGAGGGCCCTCCTCCCCGGCCGTGCTCCAGCTCTCCCCTCCTGCCCCCACAGCCCGTACCTCCACGGCCGAGTGCGGGAGGCCCTGTCGGACTGTGCGCTGCCCATCTCGGTGCTCACCTTCTCCATCGTGGGCTCCTTTGTCTTCCACGGAATTAAGAGTGAGTGTGACGAGGAAGGAGCAGGCCTGAGGGGTCGCACTTGCCTCTTCCCTAGACCCGCCAGGCCCTCTTGGCCCACCGCAGGGTCCTGCAGAAGAGCCCGGGGCCGGCGGAGCCGTCCTTGCTCACTCCCTCCCTTTCTCTGCCCTCCTCAGTGTCCAAGTTCAGCTACAACCCCAGTGAGAGCCTGTTTGAGCTGGCAAAAGTGCAGTCGCTGTCCTTGGGCGCCGTGGGCAGTGCCATGGGCCTGGGCTTCCTCCTCTCCATGCTCTTCTTCATCGAGCAGAACCTAGTCGCTGCCTTGGCCAATGCCCCAGAGAACAGGTGTCTCCTCCGCCCCCCGGGCTCCCGGGCCCAGCCCAGCCCCACCTTCTGAGAGCGGTCCCCTGCCTTCCCCCGGGGCCCCCACCCGCCTGTTGGGCTCCTCTTTGGCCGTGGAGCCCCCATCCCTCACTCTCCCTTGTGGGGGAAGGGCCGGTTCTCCTGCCCGCCGGCTAACGGTGTGCCCGCCTGTGCTCCAGGCTGGTGAAGGGCACAGCCTACCACTGGGACCTGCTGCTGATCGCCTTGATCAACATGGGACTCTCTCTGTTTGGCCTGCCCTGGCTGCACGCGGCCTACCCCCACTCGCCGCTGCACGTGCGGGCGCTGGCCTTTGTGGAGGAGCGAGTGGAGTTCGGGCACATCTGTGAGACGTGAGTGACCGTGAGGGGGCCGGGGTGGGGGCGGCACAGGGTGGGGGGACGTCTGGCCGGTCCGAGCGAGCCCCGTACACGCGGGACACGCGGCGAGCCCTGCCGCCCGTGTGCCTGCCCCACCCCTCCCCCAGGATCGTGAGTGTGAAGGAGACGCGCCTGACCACGCTGGGGGCCAGCATCCTGGTGGGGCTGTCGCTGCTGCTGCTGCCCTTCCCCCTGCAGTCCATCCCCAAGGCCGTGCTCTATGGACTCTTCCTCTACATCGCCCTCACCTCCCTCGACAACAGCCAGCTCTGCGAGAGGATCGCCCTCCTCCTTAAGGAGCAGGTGAGGGCCCTGTGTCCCCCAGAGCCCTGCTCTGGGGCTCCAAACCCTGGATCCCCCATCACCCCCAGGTCTTCAAGCCCTGGATTCCCTATTGCTTCTCCCCCCCCCCCTCCCAGTCTCCAAGCCCTGGACCCTCCCCCCCAACGGGCCTCGCCCCTGCTGCAGAGGCACGGCCTCAGCCCTGCGGCCTCCCTCCCCCCTGCAGACAGCGTACCCCCCCACGCACTACATTCGCCGGGTGCCGCAGAGGAAGATCCACTACTTCACAGGCCTGCAAGTGCTCCAGCTGCTGCTGCTCTGTGCCTTTGGCATGTCGTCCCTGCCCTACATGAAGATGATCTTCCCCCTCATCATGATTGCCATGATTCCCATCCGGTGAGCCTCCCCCTCCCCTCCCCAACAGCCAAACCAGGGGTGGGGGTCTGCTGGGCTCCGCCGTGCCAGAAAATGGGACAGGAAAGGGCACCTGTAGCCCAGGACAGAAGGGCAAGGGCTGACCAGGCCAGGGCTGGTGGGGAGGGGGAGCAGGGTATGGGGGCCGCAGACCCTGACCCTGGGCACTCATGCACGCTACCCCCACCTTCCAGGTACATCCTGCTGCCCCGAATCATTGAAGCCAAATATTTAGATGCCATGGATGCAGAGCACTGAGGAGCCCCGGACCCAAGTCTCTGCCTCCGCCCTCGGGTGCCCCACTGCCCTGGCTCAGGTGGAGCTGCGCTGCTTCGCTTCTCTGCCCACCCTCCCACTCTGAGCCCCTCAAGTCTCTACCTCTGTCTTTTCCACAGCTGATTTTCTCTTTGTATCTGTCCCTCCCCAAGGGCTTTGCTTCCCGGGGTTCCCTGAGGCCAGGCTGCTCTGGGGGTCACTGGGAGGGAAGGGCCTTCCTCTGCCTCTGCTCCAGCCCCCAGTCAGGGAGGAAAGCTTCTGGCTTCGGGCAGTTCATGCAAGTTAAGTCCCCATGGGGCAGAGAGTGGGGGCGCCAGCAGGCCCAGCGGCCAGGGCAGCCATTCTCGGCCCTCGCGCTGCGCACGTGCGCCTGAGGGGTTTTGCCTTTGACAATCAGTTATGCTCCCCATCATTTGGGCTTTGGCCACGCATGCACATCCGACTTAACTCGGGCTCCTGGGTGAACGTCCCTCAGTCCTGCAGGCCCAGGTCGAGAGGGTTCCCCGACCCTTCCCTCCCCCCTGGACAGGGAGAGGGAAACCCCAGCCAGAGTAGTATTTCCTGGCAGCACAGGCCGGTGGGCTCCGCACGAGCACATGTGCGCATACCCTCCACCCCCTCATAGGAGCAGGGGCCAGGCCCAAGAACTAGGTCTCCCATTGCAGGCCTGGGGGACTCCAAGCTGAGCAGTGTGGATTTTCTTTTGATAAAAGAGTCACTACTGGAAGAGAAATGATTTCCTTGATTGTGTAAGGAACTCGCTGTGAGCATTGCAGAGAATAAAGCTTCTGTTTCTACACTTCTACCTGCAGCCTCCCCCTTCTCTACCTCTGGAGGAAAGGACGACACCATGAGCTGTGCCTCTGCTAGAGTAAAGGGTCTGGGGATAGGAAGGGGATCAAGGAGGGCTTCGTGGAGGAAGCCAGCCCTCAGTGCGGGTGGGAAGGGTTAATCCAAGTCGGGCGGCATTCACATAGTTCCTGGGAAGGGGGTCCCAGCATTTTCCAATGGAGAGCTCACAGGGCTGCTCCGTCAGCCTCACCTGTGCATGAACAAGGGGCAGGCTGTGTAAGTGGTGGAGGGAACCCACTACATACTCCCAGCAAGCCCCCCCCCCCCCCCCCCCCCCCCCCCCCCCCCGGGCCTTCACTGAAATTCTCAGACATCAGGGTCCTTACTCATCTGTGCTTGTTAGTAAGAGCCTCTGTGGAGCTCCCCCCTTCCCCTGAAATCTCCATTTTAAGCCTGGATACTTTGGGGTTTAGGATTGGGGCTGCCATTGGGAAGAACCTCTGTCCCACTCCACAACTCTGTAATGAGATCCCACTTAAGAACTGGAAGGGACTTGTCCCCTCATCCTACTCTTCCCCCCTAAGACAGGATCTCCTCCAGAATGGCCCTGACAGCGCTTACCCAGCCTGCCAACCTCATGTTTCCACTCTCCCTCCAGCCAAAATCTGGCCCAGTGTCGCCTTTAGGGAACTGGCAAAAATGGCTTACTTCACAATCCCTTCCCATGACCACTCTGGAAAATAAGCTATCCAGGTGGTCCTGACTTTTCCGGCCTAAATGTCCCCAATTCCATCATTTGGCACGGCCTCCTTTGGACGCTGGCCGGATTGTCAATACTCTTCCTCAAATGTGCCATCCCAAGACCGAACGCAGCCTCTGGAGGTGTGATCTGACTCTCAGAAGATAGATACCATCCGCAAGACTGAGATTAATGAAATACTTTTATCCAGGAGGGCCCACATGTCCCTCCACACGGTCCCTGGGGTCCTTCATGCCGCCCCCTCCCCCTCTCCCCTCTGTGGCACACCCTCCTGGGCCCTCGCGGAGCCTGGCTGCAGGAAGTAGCTCTGTAGCTCACGGAGGGCTCGGAACCGGTGAGAGATGGTGTTCTTTACAGCTTTGGGCATCTCGGCATACCTGGGGGGGTGGAGGGGTGGGGGAGGAGAGGAGACAGAGACACAGAAGGACCCCCAGTGAGAAGCGGCCCATAAAGACCCCGCCGTCTCCCTTAGAGTGGACCCACCATTATTACTACTAAGAACTATTTCTTGGGTGCTTTGAGGCTGATAAAGAACCTTCCTTGTAACAACCCAAAAGGCTGGGAGGGAGAGGATTATTTTCTCATTTTACAAGCGAGATAACTTGGGCTCAGAGAAGCTCATGAAGATGTTTGGAAGCAGGATTTGGCACAAGTCTGAGGCTGCTTTGCATCAACCACACCACACTTGGTCTGAAGATGCACTAGTTTACGGAAACGGAATTTTGTTTTCTACGGCACAACTTCAAGTTCCTCTGCCCATTTTGGTGTCTTTAGTGCTCTTGTTCAGTGTACTCCGACAGCACCAAGGCTCACTGGGGTTGGATGGAGATCTGCGTTTGTTTGCTGCAGCCCTGTAAACACTGCTTGGGCACCCCCCCCCCCCCCCCCCCCCCCCCCCCCCCGGGCCTGGGGTGTGTGAGGACTTTCTTTCCAAGGTGGACTTTTGCGGGGAAAGACTTGAAAACATTAGAGTCAGTTCAGCCGAAGGCCAGCCATGAAGGATGGACATGCAAACGGTCACCGGCTCTGTGAATAACCAGGGAGCTCAGAAGGAACTGGGCATCTGCAAAGCTGCCCCACTAGCGCCAGTCCTCAGGAAGCATCACACCAAAACCAGCTGATAAGTCCCCCAAGACTCAGAAAAACAGACCCCAGTGTTCTAGCCCCAGCTCTGCCTCAGTTCCAACTTGCATGACCTCTCCTCCAATAACCCTATGAATGATTAAATGATTACTATGTAAGATCCCTCCAAATCCTGATGTTTTCAGACCATAACTTGCTTACGAGAGTTAGGGATGGCCACTGTTCAAACATGGCAGCTAGATGTCTCCCCACCCTGCTCAAATAGTACGCATCTTAATGCTCTTGAGCCAGCAGAAGATCCAGGAGCCATCTCAGAGCCCCAGAGCCCCAGACCCCCACCTCGGTCTCAGTGCCGCCCACAAACCCAGGCCCCCCCTCAGCTGCACTCACGTCTGCTCATAGCCGTCAGGCTGGAAACAAGGGTCCCAGCCAAAGTCCCGACAACCCCGAGGCTCCACGATCTGGCCCTGGGGCAGAAAAACATGGGAGCTGGAACCTCCCTCCCCCAAGTTTTCTCCAGCAAGTCCAGAAGCAGCTTCCCCCTCAGACTGTCTCTCTGTTCTCACCTGCCCTGATACTTCATGTCTGTCTGTCCCGATCTCTAGATCACCACTGCTGTCTCTAGGTGGGCCCCTCTACCTCTCCCCCCAGTCCATGCCTTCTGTCCCCCTTTCTCTTCTGGCGCCACCTGGCTCATCTCTCCTTTCTGCCCAAGCTCCCACTCCTGGCCTTGTGTGGGCACAGGGGAACAGCCCCACCTGGTGGCATGTCTGGAAATTGCTCCCAGGCCTTCCTGCATCATTGTGCCCCCCCCCCGGCCCCCCACATGTGCACGTACGAAGGTCTGGCCTTTGAAAAGCTCTACAGGATCTTCGGGCTGGCCGGTGCTGAGCGCGAAGGTACAGAGAGCGTAGGCTGACTTGTCTTCAAAGCCCGCGAGGAGTCGGTAGAGACCTAAGTCGAGGACCCAGAAGGTCGGCGAGGAGGGGCCTGGGCCAGGACCCGAAAGGAAGGGCCCCGGCAGCCTAAGTTCCCTGGAGCTCACAGGGACCGCCTCTGGTCAAACTGGGGCCAGCCCATGGAACCTGCCTCCCTGTAAGCACAGGGAGGTCCCGCCGGGCCAGCAGGCTCAGGGGGGCTTGGTGCGGCCCTGCCAGGGCTCACCCAGCGAGCCGGAGAGTGGGGGCAGAGCCCAGAGGCCCCGGCCTACTCCTCTCCAGAGCCGCCTCCCCTCTCAACCAGCCACTCACCTTCAGGCTTTAACTTCTCCAGAAACCATTTTCTGCAAGACAAAGAGGAGGATCAGAGGGGAGATGGAAGGCCGTGCGGCAACGCATGGAGCGGGCACCACGCGGGCACTCTGCTCTAGCGCCTCCCTGGGGCGCTTCCCCTAGCCTCCCACAAGGCCTCCCAGAGTGGGCCTGCTGAGGCCGGGCCTCCCCAGCCCCTCCAAGCAGAGCGTCACGGGGTCGGCATTCAGCCCAGGTCTCACCGCTCCGGAGAGGGGGGAAGGACTTTGTCTAGGGTGGGTCAGAGGGAGAGCTGAGCGGTCCTGACATCCGGCCGGGGCCTCCATCCGGGAGAAACCTTACAGGTGGCAGCCACAGGGAGTGGGGGAGAGCTGGACACAAGGAGGGCTTTTTCCTGGCCCCTGACAGCACCGCGCGCATTTATGTAGCGCCCGCCACGTGCCGGCGCTGAGCTGCTTTACCCGGGCATCTCCCTGGGAGTCTCGGGGGTCGGGGCTACCATCCTCGGTTCACACGTGAGGACACCGGGTCCGGCCCGCGAGCGGTGCCTGGGCCTCAGGGACGCCTTTCCAGGGGGGATCTGGGGTCCCAGGGCAAAGGAAAGGTCTAGACACTAAAAGGGGGCTTGCCATTTCGCAGCTGGGAACAGCGAGGCCCGGAAGGAGGGAGGGCGGAGACCCGGGTTCTCTGGGGCCGGCGCCTCAGCCCCTTAGGAAGGTTGGGGGAGAGGGGCTGCCGGGCGGCAGTCCCCCGCTTACTCACATGTAGGGGCCCGGGAGGCCCCCCAGGGCATTGAAGCAGAGGCAGGTGTCCTCCACCAAGACGGGCCCCCGGACCTGCGGCAGCGAGACAGCGCCGTCACGCCGCGCCTCCCACAGCTAACCCCCGATGGGCCCGCTCCGGACCAGCCCCGGGAGCCCGGGCAGACAAGGGCCCTCGGGGCGGGAGGCGCAGCCCGGCTGCGGGAGGGCGGCCTCAGGCGCAGAGCCAGCACCTGGGGGCGGGGCGGGGGGCGGGCGCGGGCGGGCGGGAGGCGCAGCCCGGCCCTTAGGAGGCGGCCTCAGGCAGAGCCAGCACCTGGGGGGGCGGGAGGGGCGGCGGCGCGGGGCGGGCGGAGGCGCAGCCCGGCCCAGGAGGCGGCCTCAGGCGCAGAGCCAGCACCTGGGGCGGGGCGGGCAGGGCGCGGGGCGGGCGCGCAGAGCCAGCACCTGGGGGCAGGGGGGCAGGGGGAGGGAGGCAGGCGGGGCGGGGAGGGGGCGGGGCGCGGGGAGGGGGCGGGGCGCGGGGCGGGGAGGGGAGGGGCCAGAGCGCACCTGCCTGGCCGCTTCCCGGCACTTCTGGATGGAGATCTCCTCCGGCTCCCCCTGGTATTCCGGCACTGGGGGAAAACAGAGACACGTGACAAGCGGCCGCCGGGGGGGAGGGGCGGCAGACGCGCGCTTGTAAATGGGGAGCCGGACTTACGGTCAATTTTCTGCGGGACCAAGTCGCAGGGGAACTTCTCCCCCAGGATCTGCACCACCTGCCCGAGGAGAGGAGGGGGAGCTGCGGCACGGGGTCTGCCCTCGCGCCCGGCCGGGCCCTCCCCGAGCGCGGGACATCGCCCAACAGCCGCCTCCGAGGGAGGGCTCGGGCGCTCTGCGCCCCCCGGCCGGCCAGCGGCGTCTTTCACCCCGCCCGCGTGAGCTCACAGGGCGTCGTTCGGTCCGCGCGCCCATTTCCCGGAGGAGGCGCCTGAGGCCGCGACGCCAGGAAATGTCAGAGGGAGGGCGTGCTTTAAACCAGGGCCAGCGCTTCGGGCTGGAACCGGCTCCGAGACAGGGAGCGAGACTCCCGGAGAGGGGGCGGGGCCAAAGAGGGAAAGGGGCGGGGCGGCTGCCTCGCGCGGCCACCTCCCCGTTTAGGACCGCATGCGCACGTGGCCCTGGAGGCCTCCGACCCCACCTAGCCGCCCTCTGACGTCACCCAAAACGATGGAGGAGACGGAGTTCCCGCTTCCCCGCTCCCTTTCCCCGGGCCCATCACCTCTTCTAGCTTCTTAGCATTTCCAGTAACGAACACAACTTTCTTCCCCGCAAGTGACGCCGCCATCGGCTCTTCAACTCAGCCGGGTTCCCTTCCTCCAATCCGCGAGTAGCACTATTCGCACCAATGGGAAGGAAGCAGGCGGTAAAGGCGGGTCCAACGGGAGGGGGCGTGTCCAACGTGGCCCAATCATGATCCTTCGCTTCCACAAGCCCCTCTCTTTCGTAATCGGAAAATTAAGGACGTGCTGATGGACCAATCACAAAGATGAGAAACGTTCGCAGCCGTCCGTGAGGCCCGAGCACCGGGGCTAAAAGGTTCCCTTCTTCCGCTCACGTGATGACCAACCGGAAGGCCCCTGCTGTGCTTTCCAGTTGCAATCTAAAGTTGCGTTCCCGTCCTTTACCCTGGCCGCTTTTTGCACGACTAAGCGCGGCTGCCGCCGCTTCCAAGGAAGCCGCCTGGCACGGGAGATCAAACGGGGTCGGGTCACAAAAAAGTCTCGTCCGTGGAAGGGACAATCCTGGGCTCCGAATAAAAAGCCCCTGCTTTGCGTCGGAGCGTGGGCGCGCCCGTGACGTCACCCGGAACGCGATCCCTTTTCTCTTTCCGCCTCCGGCTCTTTTCTTGCCCCGGCTAAACCCCCTTATCTCCATTAATGCTATCCCCCCCTCCGTGATTATCTCTTAATCTCCGGACTTCCTGAAATCCCAACTAAACTCCAGCCCCCCCCTCCCCTCCCCCACCCCAGGGACCTCTTAATCCCGCGATCTTTCCTCTTTTCTTTACTTCCTGTTTATTCTGTCTAGCTTGCTCTGGGTGTACTCACGTCCTTCCTTAGACTGGAAACTGGAAGGCAGGAGCTACCCTCTTCTGTGCTTAGTGCGTGGTAGCCAGAAAAACCGGATCCCGTTTTAAATTTCACCGAGAGAAGCAGGGGGTCTAAAATGAAGAAACTGCTAGGAAGCCCAGCCTCTGCACGCTGTGTTTTAGGAAGAACGTTAAGCCAGAGAGCAGCCAGAGGAAGACAAACCAGACGTCATAAGACTGGTGGAAGGACTTGGTGATACTGGACTGCATGGTCTGCCTTCAGATTTGTAACTGGCTGAAACTGGAAAGAGATTCCTTTTGCTTGGCCTGAAAGGGCACAAATAAACTCTGCGCAATCCGTAGAAATTGCCAAGAGGCAGATTTAAGCTCCGTATAATGATAAGTCTTTCATTAAGAATCAAAGATTAAATTTACACGTAAATTCAGTGTAAATTTCAGTGTCAAGCCAATGAAAAAGGTTGAGAAAAAAGAAAAACAATTCCTTTGTTAAAGTCAGACTTAACAACATTTTCAGAATTTAAAATGCAAAACAACAACAAAAGATTTACAGTCAGTTTATGAAAAGTCAACACAGCTCCCTTTCCCTCTCTCACAGACAACAGAGCATCGGCCACAAACATTTTGGTCTCAGACAGACCCCTTTACAATCATAAAAAGTATTGAGGGTCCCAAAGAATTATTTATGGAAGTTATATCAATATTTGTCAAAATAGAAATTAAATCATTAAAATTTTAAATAGTTATTTAATGAACACAGATATTTTTAGAAATGAAAAAATAACTTGTAGAACAAAAAGTTATGAGTAGTGTTGTTTTACATATTTTCCATAAATCTCTTTGATGTTTGCTAAATATAAGATAAGTAGGTTGCCATTAATCTGCTTCTGCATTCAGTCTCTTGGGATATATTGTTTTGGCTAACAAAGACAAAGAAAATCTGACTTTATACAGGTAAGTAGTTGGAAGAGAGTAAATAAACATGTTGCTTTATAAGTCAATATGAGGGCAGCTAGGTGGCGCAGTTGATAGAGCATCAGCCCTGAAGTCAGTAGGACTTGAGTTCAAATCAGACACTTAACACTTCCTAGCTGAGTGACCCTGGGCAAGTCACTTAACCCCAACTGCCTCAGCAAAAAAAAAAAAAGTCACTATGCAGCCCACATGTTGTGCCACAGTTCTCTTTTATTGTCCTGACTCAGTTTCCCTAATTATCTTGACCCAGTCCTGACTCAGTTTCCCTAATTGTTCTGCTTCAGTTTATAATTGTCTACTCAAAGCTCAGTCCTGCAAAACCTCCCCTCCCTCTTTCTCAGAATATTTGATAAGGATAAAATATCTTTTTATTTATTTATTTTTTTAATAGCTTTTTATTTAGAAGTTATATGCATGGGTAACTTTACAGCATTGACAATTGCCAAACCTCTTGTTCCAATTTTCCCCCTCCATCCCCCCAGCCCCTCCCCCAGATGGCAGGATGACCAGTAGATGTTAAATATATTAAAATATAAATTAGATACACAATAAGTATACATGACCAAACCGTTATTTTGCTGTACAAAAAGAATCAGACTCTGAATTATTGTACAATTAGCTTGTGAAGGAAATCAAAAATGCAGGTGGGCATAAATATAGGGATTGGGAATTCAATGTAATGGTTTTTAGTCATCTCCCAGAGTTCTTTCTCTGGGCATAGCTGGTTCAGTTCATTACTGCTCCACTGGAACTGATTTGGTTCATCTTATTGCTGGGGATGGCCAGGTCCATCAGAACTGGTCATCATATAGTATTGTTGTTGGAGTATATAATGTTCTCCTGGTCCTGCTTGTTTCACTCAGCATCAGTTCATGTGAGTCTCCAGGCCTTTCTGAAATCATCCTGTTGGTCATTTCTTACAGAACAGTAATATTCCTTTTTTTTTTTTTTATTTATTTTTATTTAATAGCCTTTTATTTACAGGATATATACATGGTAACTTTACAGGATTAACAATTGCCAAACCTCTTGTTCCAATTTTTCTCCTCTTACCCCTCCCTAGATGGCAGGATGACCAGTAGATGTTAAATATATTAAAATATAACTTAGATACACAATAAGTATACATGACCAAAACATTATTTTGCTGTACAAAAAGAATCAGACTCTGAATTATTGTACAATTAGCTTGTGAAGGAAATCAAAAATGCATGTGTGCCAAACTGATGATAAGTGAAATGAGCAGGACGAGGAGATCATTATATACTTCAACAACAATACTAGATGATGACCAGTTCTGATGGATCAGGCCATCCTCAGCAACGAGATCAACCAAATCATTTCTAATGGAGCAGTAATGAACTGAACTAGCTATACCCAGAAAAAGAACTCTGGGAGATGACTAAAAACCATTACATTGAATTCCCAGTCCCTATATTTATGCACACCTGCATCTTTGATTTCCTTCACAAGCTAATTGTACAATAATTCAGAGTCTGATTCTTTTGTACAGCAAAATAATGTTTTGAGTCATGTATACTTATTGTGTATCTAAGTTATATTTTAATATATTTAACATCTACTGGTCATCCTGCCATCTAGGGAGGGGCGTGAAGAGGTGAAAAATTGGAACAAGAGGTTTGGCAATTGTTAATGCTGTAAAGTTACCCATGTATATATCCTGTAAATAAAAGGCTATTAAATAAAACAAACAAAAAAAAAAAAAAACAAAAAAAATGCAGGTGGGCATAAATATAGGGATTGGGAATTCAATGTAATGGTTTTTAGTCATCTCCCAGAGTTCTTTTCTCTAGGCATAGCTAGTTCAGTTCATTACTGCTCCATCAGAAATGATTTGGTTGATCTCGTTGCTGAGGATGGCCTGATCCATCAAAACTGGTCATCATCTAGTATTGTTGTTGAAGTATATAATGATCTCCTGGTCCTGCCATTTCACTCAGCATCAGTTCGTGTAAGTCTCTCAGGCCTTTCTGAAATCATCCTGTTGTTATTTCTTACAGAACAGTAATATTCCATAATTTTCATATACCACAATTTATTCAGCCATTCTCCAACTGATGGACATCCATTCAGTTTCCAGTTTCTAGCCACTACAAAAAGGGCTGCCACAAACATTCGTGCACATACAGGTCCCTTTCCCTTCTTTATAATCTCTTTGGGATATCAGCCCAGTAGTAACACTGCTGGATCAAAGGGTATGCACAGTTGGATAACTTTTTGAGCATAGTTCCAAACTGCTCTCTAGAATGGCTGGATGTATTCACAGTTCCACCAACAATGTATCAGTGTTCCTATTTTGCCACATCCCCTCCAACATTCCACATTAACTTTCCCTGTCATTCTAGCCCATCTGACAGGTGTGTAGTGGTATCTCAGAGTTGTCTTAATTTGCATTTCTCTGATTAATAATGACTTGGAGCATCTTTTCATATGGCTAGAAATAGTTTCAACCTCTTCATCTGAGAATTGTCTGTTCATATCCTTTGATCATTTATCAATTGGAGAATGGCTTGATTTCTTACAAATTAGAATCAATTTTCTATATAGTTTGGAAATGAATCCTTTAGGGTAAAAGATCTTATGTTTTAGAATATCAGATTGCCTCTCCCTGTCCCAAGCTATCAGAATGTCAGATACTGTCTTATCAAGATGCTTCTCCCCATCTCTGGGGTTCCTCCCCTCATTAGGTTATCCCATTTCTGGTGGCTCACCCCACCCTGTCAGAGTCCCGTTCCTGCTCTCAGAACCCTGACTCCACCCCCGCCTCAGTCTGAGCCATGTGTGTACATATCATTGAGAACAAACATTGTTTGCTGGATTCTTGGAGACTATAGTCTCATTCAGCCCTGGGACCAAACCATGGATCCATTTGGTCCCAGTAAATCCCTTTTAATAAATTATTAAATACTCTCTAATCTCTATCTTGCCTCAGTTTCTCCAGCATTACACATCGGGATCTTTACCATTTAGGGGTTCTGGTTTCTATTTCAGATTGACATTATAATTGAAGCTTTTTCTAGAGTTGTTCTAGAGTGTCCCTACCCCCAAGAAAGCAAAAACAGAGAAAGCACTCTGGGGTGCCTTTTGTAGGAGGTGTTTTAGCTAAGCTTGGAAAGAAGCTAGAAATTCTGGAAGACAAAGGCGAAGACAAAGCATGTCAGCATGAGGGCAGGAGAAGGAATTACAAGACTAAGGAGCAGTCTGAGGGTTAGCAAATCAATTTGCATTAATCTAGAGTAACAGGTTAGGGATAGAGTGTTGGTCTTGGCATCAAGATGACCTAAGTCTGTGCAGCCTCAGACATTAGCTGGGTGATCTGGGCAAACCAACCATGCAGGCTGGCACCTTCTCAGCAACAAAAGACTGGCCTAGGGCACTGAGAAGCTGTATTTTTCCCCAAGCTCACAAGGATGGTTTGTGTCATTATGGTCTTTCATAATGATGTATATAAGTCAAGCAGGATGGATTTGAACTCAGTTGTGCTAGAGCTTCTCAGTGGCTTTCAAGGAGGACCCAATGACCTCTTGCTGAGGATCATTTACAGGTTACACTAACCCTCCAGTGCCTCCTCCAGATCTGAGACTCCATAACACGTCCTATCCTTGGGATTTCGGGGCCAAGCCTCAAGTTTCTCCTGCTAGTAACCCAATCTTTCCTCCTCAACACTCACACAAGGGAGGATTTTACAAGCCTCAGAGCCGAGGTCCCAGAGGAAGGAGCCTTTGTCTTGGAGGGAGCCCGCAGCACAGCATAGGGGGGCACAAGCCCTGCAGCAAGAAGCAGTGAGGTTAGACATCAGGCAGCAAGGGGGATCCCCTGGAATGTCTGGCTAAAACCAGGAGATGAGACCCCTCTCGTTCCCAGGGCCGGAGTGATAAGGAGGAGGGCAACAGCACAGAAGCCTTAGAAAGTAAGAGGTTCTAGCAAAATAACTGTTTGGACATGTATACTAATATTGTATTTAATTTATACTTTAACATATTTAACATGTATTGGTCAACCTGCCATGGGGGGAGGGGATGGGAGGAAGGAGGGGGAAAATTGGAACAAAAGGTTTGGCAATTGTCAATGCTGAAAAATTACTCATGCATATATCTTGTAAATAAAAAGCTCTAATAAAAAAGAAAGAAAGAGGTTCTGCTACGGACTAAATCTAAGCGATGTAAAGTTAATCAGCCTGGGGGCGGAGCCTGTACCTCATGATGGACAGTAATTTTCAGGGGACAGAACCTATCCAGGAAATCAGTAGGCCGAGCTTCTCAGGGACCTAGTGGGCGGGGCCCGTGTGAAAGGCAAGTTTTCCCTTCCATTTGGTAACGTGGGTAATGTTTGGTAACCTATGAGGGACTGTCCGAGGAGGACCTATCAGGGAGCAGGGGCGGAGCCCCAGTTCTGCTTAGTTCTCCACGCCCCTGTCTCGGGCGCTGTCGGGAAGGAGGCGGGATGATGGACCCGATCCTTTACGTAGTGGCCGCGGTCCTGCTTATTGCTCTTATCATTTTTGTGACCCGAATCCGGGAACAGGCGGCAGCAGGTAGGAAACACCGCCAGCTCCCTGGGGCTGTGAGATTTCCTCTAAGCTCCCTTCCTTCTTGGGCTCGCTGGCTCTCTTAGGCCGCTAAGGTTTCCTGGCTCGGCAGCCTTGCCGAGTTCCGACTCTGGAGAAGCAGAAACTACAACTCCCGGCCTGTGGTGCGGCCGGACCGGAAGCCTTAGCGCGCCGAGAGCCCTCCCCGCCCCTTGGCCTTTTCTGCCTCCTGATTGGCGGAGAGCCGCTTCGGTTCGGCCGGGTATTCTGTGCACGTGGAGTCTCTGCTGATCTCATCGGAGTGCTGGGCTAGCGAACGCCTATCCCGGGGATGGGGGTGCCAGGGGGTCCTCTGAGTGGTCGGGAAACCAGGGTTAAATACGTATTAACTCTCCCCGTTCTCGTGCTTTAACGCCCACGCCCGCACCTGCTCATGAAGTTGCCACACCCTCCCCTCCCCCGTTTTATTCATCCGGAAATTAAGGGCTGTGAAAAGGGCATCATCTGCCCGCCCTACGTTACAGTTGCATGGGCTTTCCGGGCAGTCCTGGGGGTATTCTATGCAGCCCTTCCGTGCAATCCCAGGGTGAATTTCATGCAGTCCTTCCTTGCAATCCCAGGGTGAATTTCATGCAATCCTTCCTTGCAATCCCAGGGTGAATTTCATGCAGTCCTTCCTTGCAGTCCCAGGGTGAATTTCTCACAGTCCCTCCTTGCAATCCCAGGGTGAATTTCATGCAGTCCTTCCTTGCAATCCCAGGGTGAATTTTGCGCAGTCCTTCCTTGCATTCCCAGGGTGAAATTCTCGCAGTCCTTCCTTGCAATCCCAGGGTGAATTTTATACAGTCCTTCCCTGCAATCCCAGGGTGAATTTCGCACAGTCCTTCCTTGCAATCCCAGGGTAAATTTCGCGCAGTCCTTCCTTGCAGTCCCAGGGTGAATTTCATGCAATCCTTCCTTCCAGTCCCAGGGTGAATTTCATGCAGTCCTTCCCTGCAATCCCAGGGTGAATTTCATGCAGTCCTTTCTTGCAGTCCCAGGGTGAATTTCATGCAGTCCTTCCTTGCAGTCCCAGGGTGAATTTCATGCACCTTCCTTGCAGTCCCAGGGTGAATTTCATGCAATCCTTCCTACAATCCCAAATTGAATTTCATCAGTCCTTTCTTGCAGTCCCAGGGTGAATTTCATGCAGTCCTTCCTTGCAATCCCAGGGTGAATTTCATGCAGTCCTTCCTTGCAGTCCCAGGGTGAATTTCATGCAGTCCTTTCTTGCAATCCCAGGGTGAATTTCATGCAGTCCTTCCTTGCAATCCCAGGGTGAATTTCTGCGTCCTTCCTTGCAGTCCCAGGGTGAATTTCATGCAATCCTTCCTTACAGTCCCAGTTGAATTTCTGATCCTTCCCTGCAGTCCCAGGGTGAATTTCATGCAGTCCTTCCTTGCAATCCCAGGGTGAATTTCATGCAGTCCTTCCTTGCAATCCCAGGGTGAATTTCATGCAGTCCTTCCTTGCAGTCCCAGGGTGAATTTCATGCAGTCCTTCCTTGCAATCCCAGGGTGAATTTCATGCAGTCCTTCCTTGCAGTCCCAGGGTGAATTTCATGCAGTCCTTCCTTGCAGTCCCAGGGTGAATTTCATGCAATCCTTCCTTGCAATCCCAGGGTGAATTTCATGCAGTCCTTCCTTGCAATCCCAGGGTGAATTTCATGCAATCCTTCCTTGCAATCCCAGGGTGAATTTCATACAGTCCTTCCTTGCAGTCCCAGGGTGAATTTCGCACAGTCCTTCCTTGCAATCCCAGGGTAAATTTCATGCAGTCCTTCCTTGCAGTCCCAGGGTGAATTTCATGCAGTCCTTTCTTGCAGTCCCAGGGTGAATTTCATGCAGTCCTTCCTTGCAATCCCAGGGTGAATTTCATGCAGTCCTTCCTTGCAATCCCAGGGTGAATTTCATGCAGTCCTTCCTTGCAGTCCCAGGGTGAATTTTGCACAGTCCCTTCCTTGAAATCCCAGCATGAATTTTGTGCAGTCCTTTCATGCAATCTCAAAGTGAACTCTGTGCAATCCTTCTGTGCAATCCCAAACTTCTTTTGGCCCATGAACATTTGAGCAACCCCACTGACTTCCTAAATTCTGTCCATCAGCCTTATCTTGCTGTCAAACCTGCCCTTGCTTCTGACCCTGCTGTTTGTCTATGTCTCCATTAATAAGCTTTTCTTTAAATATACCTTCTCCCACTTTACCAAGGTCGTTCCTTCTCTTACCTTTCCTTCTTTCCGTTCTCTCTGCCATCACTCTAGTCCAGCTTCTTTGCAGCCTTCACATGACTTCCCTGTGTCCTTCCGCCTGTTCAAAATGTTACCGTGATCCCCGTGTAGATAGGGCTTATGAAAAATTCAGGCTCTTCTGTCTGTAGCATTCAAGGCCCATCACAGCCTGGTGTTCCTCTCTCTTTCCGTCCTGGCTGTGTTGTCCCCTTCTTGCAAAAGCAAATTGGACAGCTCTGCTTCAAGCTTGTTCCACACGCTCACCTTTCCCTCTTTTCCTGCCCCTCTGGTAAAGCCCAGCTCAGTACCTTCTGATGATCCAACTGGCAGGACCTTCCCCTTCCCCTCCTTCCCATCGGACATAGGTGGTCACTTGGTTTTACAGCTCTAGTGCCCTGGCCATGTAACATTTTGTATTTTAGCTACCTGTCTGTGCCTTAGTCCCTTACAAGATGCTAAATTGCATGAGGGCAAGCTCTACACAAAAATAGCCAGTGCTGTGTCTCCCCTACTGTTTAGTCCTGTCCTTTTTTATGTTCGTTTCTTGATTGATTAGATGTGCTAATGTGTATCTTTAAAGCACTTTTGGAAATCCTCAATCCTTGTGAACATTGTTATAGCCCCTCTCTCAGCAGGGGTTTTCCTTTACTCCCCCACAGAGAACTGTAGTCTGAGGACCTTCAAATCATTTTCCCAAGCCCAGAATATAGGGGCCTTCTGGGGAATGAGGGCCAGAACAGAAATATGGGAAATTGTGTGTCTTTCACATTCATCTATTCAAATTCCTTTCTTTACATTTGATTTTCCTTCCATGCACACATGTACATACATATATATTCCCATACACACAAATATACATGTGATGCATATGAGAACCATTGAAACATTATTCCTTCCCTCGTAGTACCCTTTCCTTCCCATGCATCCCTGCACACACATTCTGTCTTTCCCATTCCCTTGCTCCCAAACCCTCAGGTGTCCTACAGAAGGATTCCTCCTCCCAGCCCCCTTTTCCACACACACAGTCCCTACAGCTTCCACCACCCCCCATCCTGTGCTCCCACATCTTGCGTATATGTTTGCTTCTGACTTTGGGGGGATCCTTTGACCACCGTCATTGTCCAGCATTCCAGGGACCTCCCCTTTCTCACTGGGCCTCCTCATCCCGATCCTGTGAGATTCAGATGCTCCTGGGCCTGCCAGGCCCCCCTCCACCCCAACCTCCGGCGGGCTCTTGGTGGAAGAGTGATTGGTGCATTTTGCTGCTCTCATTTTGGGCCTCGGGGGCAGCTAGGAGCTGAGGGAGGTGGGTAAAGCCAGAGCTAGGTGGTGGGCGGCCATCACTCACAATCTCCCTTTACATAATCGTTCCTGCTGGCACCATCTGAGTGGGGGCAGCTGGGCCCTCTTCCACCCAGCCTGTTTCAGGATTGGGCTTCTTGGACTTCCTAGTTTGCCCCCTTCCCTAACTAGGGCCCTACCACGTCTCACAGCATTAGCCCAACTCTTCTGCCCCCTGGGGCCCACACCCTCCTTTCCTCCCTCCTCAACGCAGGCCCAGAAACTCCCTGAGGATGCCCCATGCTGTCAGCACAGAGCAGGGATGGCCCCTAGCCTAAAGCTAAAGACCCCCTTCCGGCTTGTGCGGGCCGCAAGTACTGTCCGGTTTTGTGTTAGCCAGTTGGGCTCTCCAGCAAGCTCTATCCGCCTTCCTCAGAGGTGGGATCAGATCTCTGCAAGTTAAAGCCTCAGGTTCGAAGCCTGTGTGCGAAGGGGAAGAAGGCCCTCTGTGGGCCTTGCTATGGCACTGGGGAGGGGGGTCGGGCCTTCAAAAGAAGGACCTATCTTCAGGAGGCTCTCAGGTGGGGGAGACAAGAAGAGCAGGCCCAGGCCCTGACTTCAGTGAGGGAATAGTCTTTGTCACTGTAAAAAACCTTCACTATCATTGCTGGTATCTAAATATTTAGAAATTATTTAGTTCTGCTATTGTTTTAATACATTTTTGTATGTTGTAAAATTATGTCAAAGTAGAAATTTAAAATAGATGTTATTTCATTTACTTTCTTAACAATATCAAAAAAAACCTTGCAGATTTTTTGAAATCTTTCATTTTTGAAAAACTCACGTGACTATCTCGGAAGTTGGGTAGAGCTACTTTCTGATCATTGTTAGCAATTTGTTGTTCCTCAAACTTGATCAATATTGCTAGCAAGTAAATTGTTTAAAAAAAAAAAAGGAGCATTTTCTTATGCAAAGATTTAGAATATGATAATGAAACCATAGGGTATAACTTTTGAGCAGGACTCTGGTTTCCCAGAGCATAGAATTACTGCGCCCACTGAGACAAAAGTAAATTGTCTCTGATTCCAACTCTGCAGAAGGTTGTCGGGGTGAATCCATCCATCTCTCTGCCTGGTTCCGTGTAATTGAGAGCACCGAGCCTCACTTTCCTGTTAGCGGTTGGAGTTTGAGTTGGGTTTGTGTGACTGTGAGGAGCCGCAGGAAGGGGCGGGATGTGAGATGGGACAGGCGGCTGTGCAGGACTTGATGTCCCCTGGGGGGACGGTAGTTGAGCAGGGGAGCTAGGCTGGAGGGGAGCCTGGGGACGGAGACAGACGGATGGGGGCTGAGCTGGGTGCCCGCTGTTGGGTGGGTGTGTGGGGAGGGGCCTGCGGGACTCTCCCCCAGGAGGGGGTGGAGAGCACAACTTGGGGCTGTTGTGGGAAGGGCTGAGCTTGGCCAGGCCCCACATGGGCTCTCTGGGAGGCCCGCAGGTGCGCCATGTGGCAGGTCACACCTCCCCGGGGGGACTTTCTAGTCCAGAGCGGGGAGTCTCTTGCCCCTGAAATGCCAGGGGAGTGATCAGAGGCCATGTTCCCGGACTTGGGGGCGCAGCTCAGAGGAACCTAAAAGCTCGCAGTGAGAGGGACCCATGTGGAGCAGGACAGATTGGGGGCAATGATGGGGGAGGGAGGGCATAGCTTGGGCCTTTGCAGAGTGATCATCAGGGAAGCAGAGCCCTTCCTGGCGTGAGGGGTCGGTGCGGGGAAGGGCATCAGGTACTGGGTAACAGGAGCAGAGGGTCCTGGCTCTGGGCTCCTCACCCTGACTGGCCCTGACTGCAGATTCGATCCTGTGGCTGGGCAGGAGCTGTGGGACCCTCGGGGCAGGGGGATTCAGAGATGCCGTGAGTAGGGGGTAGGGAGTGCCCTCAGAAAGTGCTGCCTGTGGTGCCGGAGTTAGCAGGGACGTTCACCAGCCTTCTCTCTCCTTTCCTCAGGAGATCAGCACAATGTGGAGCCAGTGGCTGTCGGGGGGCTGCGGCCCCAGCTTCTTGGACAGGAAAATGAGAGGGCCGAAGGGAGGCCCCGGCGCCGGCGAGACATGGGGAGCAGGCTGCAGGCCCAGCGCCGGGCCCAGCGGGCCGAGGAAGAGATTGAGGAAGTGATAGAAGGTGATGGATGGAAAGTGGGGTGGGTCTTGTTCCTCCATCCTGGTGCTTGGCACGCAGGAGGCCCTTTCGACCCACTGACCCCCCTGGAGGCCAGAGGGACCCACCCTGGAGGAGACACAAAGCCCTGGAGGAGAGGGCTCCGAGGGAGACTGGGCGACTGGGGGGATTGACACGCTTGGAGCAGAAGCTACCGGCAGAGGAGCTGAGGTGGTGATGGGAGCCAGGAGGGGGGTGGTCAGCTGGGGGCCAGGGCCGCCAGAGGGTCACCACGTTGTAGGAATGATGCCTGATTGGGGGGGGGGGGGGGAAATTGTTCCTCGGGGCCTAGAGCACACTCTGCCGTGTTGTTGTCTGAGAGGGAGCCCATCCCCAGGGGACCAGCCGAGCTCCCAGCCCTAGAGCTCTGGAAAAGGCCCTGAGGTTAGGTTGGGGCCTCCCAGCCATTTCATGCATAGGCCCCTGATCTTCACACTTGGCCAGACTGGAGAAAAACGGCTTCCCTTTGCCATTCTAGTGTCCCAGATGGCTGCCACCTGGGGACCAGAGATGGGGTCTGGAGATCAGGAGGGACTCTCTGTCAGGGGCAGGTGGAGACGGAGATAAGCAGCAGAAAGGGAGCAGGAGATGTCTAACATCAACAGTTAATATAATGACCATCAATTGTGTTTATCCCTCAATTGTTTACATACAGATACTTTTTTTCTTCTATATATTTCTTTTTTCTTTTTCTTTCTTTTTTTTTTTTTTTTTTTTTTTTTAGCCTACCTTGCTTTATGAATCATGTTGGGAAAGAAAAATCAGAACAGAAGGGAAAAGCCAGGGAGAGAGAAAAAAAAACAGAAAAAAAACAGCATGTATTGATTAAATTCAGACCCCTTAGTTCTTTTTCTGGATGCAGATGGAGTTTTCAGCTCAAAGTCTTGGGATTGCTTTGGATCACTGAGCCACTGAGAAGAACCAAGTCTTCATAGTTGATCGTCGCACATTCTTGCTGTTACTGTGGACAGCTGGGAGTCCTTCAGTCATCTGGTCTTTAGATCCATTCTACCTGGGGGTGGCCCAGGGCAAGATCTGGAAGGGTAGTCGTCCAGTCTGGAGAGACTGGAGGTAGGAAAGAAGCTTAGGAAAGGAAATGGGAGATAAGCCTGCATTGCCAGACTGTCATCGGATCCTGGAAGGCCTTGAGCGCCGGGATCAGGAATTGGTTCCTACTTTGGCAGGCAGTGGGAAACCACTGAAGATTTCTGGGATTTTCTTGGCAAAAACACTGGAGTGGTTTGTCATTTCCTTCTCCAGTGCACCCCTATTTTGCAGACGAGGACGAGGAACTGAGCAGAATGGGGTTTCAGCAGCTCGTTAAGTGTGTGAGCCCTGGCTGCAGACCTGCTGCTCCATCCTCGGTGCCCCCCACCTGCCCCTTAGGAGGATCGCTGGGGCATAAATGAGGGGCCTGGACTGCTGAAGGATGAGAGCAAAGGCAGAAAGACCAGTTGGGAGGATGTTAGTGGTAGGTCAGCCAAGAGAAGCCATGACTGCTTCAGGCTGCTTCAGCCAAGGCTCCCTCAGGGGTCTCCAGGCCCACTTCGGATGGCACCTGTTTTGATCCTGGCCTTCAGTGCCTCTTGCCTGAGTAAGGAAGGGCAAGAGATCACTCTTGTCTCCTAGCTGTCTATCCACCCCCCATATGTTGCCAGATTCATCTTCCTAAAACACCTCCAGGCCAGTTTCTCAACTGGCATTCAACAAGGGCATTCAAACCCCTTCCTAAACCGGCCCCACCTTGCCTCCTGCCCTCCTTCTTCCTCAATTTGAGCACCCTGTGCAGATGAGCTTGACTCATGGTGTTCCCACCATCCATAACGGGGCAGTTTCCATTCTGAGTTTTTGTGCACGTGATCCCCAGCCTGCCTTGGACATGGAATGTCAAAGCAGGGATTATCCTAGTCCGCAGACTCTCCTTAGGAGTTCCTATAGCATTTCCCACAAAACTCTTGGCTTTTAGCACTCTGCTCTGCATCCTAAGTGATCTTTTACTAACTAGGAAGTAATCCAGCAATCAAAAAAGCTTTTAAGCCCCTGCTGTGTTCCAGTCACTGTGGAGTAGATGGGCTGTTTCCTGGGGAGGACAGAAACACTACCTGTTCTTTTCCTGGTGTCCCCACCGTGGTCCCCGGCACTGGGCTGGTTCCTGGAGGAGAACAGGATGTGGAGCTGGAGGGAATCTCAGAGTTTATCTGGTCCAAACTCCATCACTTTGTAGAAATGGACACAGGCCCAGTCACACAGGTAGAAAGTAGCAGAACTGGGACTTGCATCCTGGCAAGTCTGGCGTTTTTTCTGCCATTGCTAGATTTTCAGTGGGACCTTGTTGATTGATCAGAAACTCACCTGATGTTTTATGAAGTCCTTTGTTTCACATGATCTCATGGGATCCTTATCCTAGACTCATGAGATGGGGAGGACTTTTTATCCTTAATTAGCACACGAGGAACAACGGAGGCCTGTAGCAGAATACACTGAAGCACTCACAGCTTGTGCTGATGGTCTTGCGCCCAGAGCAAGGGCATGAGATGTGGGAGAAGCTGGGCTAAAACATCAGAGCCTGCTTCGTTCCTGCCCTGCCCCGTGGGGGCTTCCTCCTTCTGGCCCCTGCGCCCACCACGGGCAGCTTGTCCCCTCTGGCTTGGGGTCTCTAGGCCCTGTCTCTGTGTAGGCCAGTGTTGCTGAGAGGGCTGCTTGAAGGCAGGGCCCGGGGTCAGGAGTCTGCTGCGGCCAGAAGCCCATCCGTGCTTTGTACTAAAATGCTTTCTTCCGGGGTCTCCTTTGTCTTCTGAACACCTCTAGCCCAGGATGAAGAAAGCGGCGATGAGCCTGCAGAAATCCAGCCGCTGGGAAAAATTGGGGCCAAGAAGCAGAGGAAGCTGGAGGAGAAGCAGGCCAGGAAAGCCCAGCGGGAGGTGAGCGGGGGGTGGGGGGGAGGCCGCCCTGAACCCCCCTCACCCCCCTCACCCCGCCTCTCCTGGGTTTAGACAGGAGGTCCCGGGGTGGGGGAGAGGACGGGCAGGGTGATGCTTGGGAATCAGCACCTGCTCTCCTTAGGCAGAAGAAGCTGAGCGCGAGGAGCGGCGCCGACTAGAATCCAAGCGGGAGGAGGAGCGGAAGAAAGAGGAGGAGCGCCTGCGCCTTGAGGAGGAGCGCAAGGTGAGCTGCGTCCCGAGACCCTCAGACCCTCCTCCCTGACCTCCGCTCGCGCCCTCTTGGCCGGCCTTTTCTCCCAGCTCCAGGCCTGGCACAATGGCGAGCCCCCAAGCCCCAGTGGCGCCTGGTGTTGGCTCAGCTGGACTGACCTGATCATAACTGCCCCACTGTCAGGGGCTCTTCTCCCCCCACTTCCCCACTGTCACCCTGCCATTCCTTCAGCCAACATGGAGGCTGTCCGCTCCTCCTCCCAGCGGTCACCCGGCCGCCCCTCTGCCCCGGGCTTTCTGACTTAGGGAGCCCTGTGATCCACGTTATTCACCGGATCCGTACAGCAGGCCCGCGGGAAAGGCGGGGGTTCTTATCGCTGGTTTGTAGACAAGGAAACTGAGGCCCAGGTACGGTAAAGGGACTTAGTTCTCGAAAGAGCACAAGGGGCCCAGGGAGCCGGGCTCCAGGAGCAGGACTGTCCTGACAGAAACGCCGAGGTTTGAAGGTCTGCCGTGTACAAGAGTGGTCGGACTTAGTTTTGTTTGGCTGGAGAGAGCGGGAGTCACAGCACTGTGGGAAGTTATTGTGGATGCTGGCTGGGGTTCTACACGGCAGTAAGGGGGAGAGCGCTTGGCGGGCTGCCTCCACAGAGAGGGAGACCTTTGGTCCGGGGATCTCTAGCTGCCATAATGTTGGCATTTGTGGATTTGTTGACCTTTGGATTTTTTTCTAATTCTGTAATTCTCAGACTCTGATTTAGCCAAGATCATATGACTTTTAAGTAGTAAAACTTTAACTAGAACTCCTTTCTCTCCAGGGCCAAGTGAGCCCTCTAGTTGAAACACAGATAAGAAATAGTCTCTAGCCGTCTGCCGCCCAAAGACCTCACAGTCTAGGAGCGAGCAAGTCATCTGCAGCGATGACAAATGGCAGCTTCTGAGAGGTCAGAGGGAGGAGACCTCGCTTCTAGCCAGGGAAGCTGGAGGAGCTGGCATTTAACTGGGCCTTGAAGGATGGAAGGAGATTTGTTTGTTAAATTTGTAAAATTATTTTATAATCATCCTCCCACTTCCCCCATCCATTGAACAGAAAGAAAGAAAAGAAAGAAAGAGAAAGGAGGAGGATAAAGGAAAGAGCAAAGCCTTCTCACAACCATGCATGGTCTAGTAAATGCCCACATCGGCCATGCCTGAAAACCTCTGTCCCTCTGACTTGTGTAGGTTCATTATTTTTCCGGCAAGAGGTGAGAGTTTCTTCTTCAGTCTTCTGTCCTCATGACTTATCATTAGATTGTTCAGATTTCTATAGTCATTCAAAGTTTGGAGTTTGTTTTTTTGTTTGTAAATAGCATTTTTGTCACCATATAAATTGCTCTCTTGATTCTGCTCACTTAGCATCAGTTTATAGAGGTCTTTCCAGTTTCCTCTGAAATTGCCCATTTTGTCATTTCTTACAACCCAGTGCTATTCCTTTCCATGCTTCTACCAGAATCTGTTAAGCCATTCCCTAAAAGAAGGACAAATATTGAAGATTCTTGCCTGCTACAAAGCAAACCGGGTCTAAATGTTTTTGTGCGTGTATTTTCTCCTTGCTTTATCTCCTTACAGCATAGGCCCAGTAGATGGTATCACTGAGACAAAGGTTATGTATAGTTTAGTAATGTTGGGAGCATCATTCCAAATTGCTTTTCAGAATGGCTCCAGCAGTCAGCTTCGGGGGAAGCCAATAATGAATTGTTCATTTTTTTCCTCAATCCGATTCGGCATTTGTTATGTTCCTCTTGTCATCATTGCCACTTTGATGAGTGTGAGGTGGAATTTCAGAGTTGTTTTAGTTTTCATTTTGTAGTTATTAATGATTTATGGCATCTTTTTCCATGGTTGTTGATAGGTTGAATTTCTTTCTTTAAAAACTCCTTATAGATCTCCTTGGGCTATTGGGGGATGGCACTTTTTTATATAAAAATGCACTTTGATTATTGAGTCTTTTGTAAGAGAGACTTGCTGCTAAGGATTTTCCTATTTACTCATAATCTTAATTACATTCAGTTTATGCAAAATCTTTTTAATGTATATAATCAAATTTTATTTCAGTGAACCTTTCTAATGCTTGTTTAGTCATGGACTCTCTTCCTAGTCATAGATTTGAATGATGATTTCTCTCTTGCTCCTTTAATTTCTTTATGTTGTAACCAGGAGCATATCTTGGTGTATAACATGAGGTTTTGGCCTAAAACTAATTTTTGCCAGATTGCTGTCCTGTTTTCCTAGCAGATTTTGTCTAGTAGTGAGTCTTTTTCCCAGTAACAGGTCTTTGGGTTTATCAAACACTGCCACTGTGCTGGTTTTACATTGTATACTATGTCTGATCGCACTCTCTATTGTTCACTCGGTCCCCAGTTGAGTGATCATTGCTTTGTAGTACAGTTTATGCTCTGGCCCTGATAGACCAGAAGGGGTAGGATTCCAGCTGATAGGGAAGACCAGTGGTATCCTTGGGGACGGGGAGGCTGGTTTGATTGGAGCATCGTGTGTGTGTGAAAGGAGAGGTGAGTAAATCCGGGAAGGCAGAAGGCAGGTGCTGGTGGAGGGCCTTGAATGCCAAGCTAAAGAGTTTGCAGTTGTTCTCGAAGCCAGGTTTAGGAGCCAGAGGAATGGCGTGGGCAGCAATGTGCATCGGGAAGATGTTTCTGGTTGGTGAGAGGAGAAGCCAGGCCGCTGCGTGTGGCCCGAGGAGGAGGTGGGCTGTAGAGCCAGGGCCTGGTTTGATCCAAGCGGTCCCCATTCATGCAGGGCTCTCCTGCCTTCTCTGCACCTCTTGGGGTCCCTCACTCCCTTCAGGCTCAGTTCTGGGGACCACAAGAGGTGTCAGTGTCCCCCTCCCAGTCCACTTTGAAGTTTCATTTAGCTATATCCGTACTATTTCCCTCTGAAAGAATATAAGCTTTTTGGGAGCAGAAGCTGTTGCTTCTGTCTTTGGGTCCCCAGTTCCTAGCAAGGCTCAGGAACATGAGGGTCTTTCAATAAATGTTTGTTGAATTGAATCAAATCTCGAGTGGAGGCTAGAGCAGGGCAGAGGAGGGGAATAAAGATGTCTAAGAAGAAGGGCTGGATTTGGTCTGACCCATATGGGGAGGGAGGGAGAGTCTAGGCTGACCGAGGCCTTGAGCTGCTGTTGGCAACAACCAGGGGAGTCTGTTGGGAGTCCGCTGAAGGAGCAGTTTGGAGGGGACGCCGAGTCAGACTTTCAGGGCATTGCCTGGAAGTTCTCTGGGCTCACTCCACTCATCGCTTTGGCCTTCCCACCCTGCCCTGCACCCCAAAGTCTTGCTTGAGGAAGGGAAGGAGGCAGGAGGGAACGTCTCCCTGTCCCTCCCATCCCTCGGCAGCCCACGTCTCACACCTACCACACCAGGGAGGGCTCCTCGCTAAAGGTTCCACAATGAGTGATTAGTCATGAGGGCAGGAAGAGAGACTCAAAGGCTCTTCAGAGCTTGGGAGACGTGGGCTGAGAAGTGTCTGTAGCTGCCTGGCTTGTTAAGTGGAAGATGATTTCTTCCCTTTGTCTGTGACAAAGCTGGTGACAAGCAGCCCAGGAGCCTCCAGGGGCCCTGCCTTTGGGATGGCTCTGATCCTTCCTCGCCCACTGAGGGAGACATGTCCCACCCCTGCCTCCGGGAGCCCCAGCGTGAGGGGGAAACACTGTGGACCCCGAGGCAGTGCGGCTTAAGTGGGGACCAGCACACAAATAATCTGGAGACGGCAGCACCTAGAAACAGGAGGAATGGTTAGAAGGCATTGGGGAAGGAAGGAGGCAGGGAGAGAGAGACAGAAAAAGAGACAGACAGAGACAGGAGAGAGGCAAAGGGAACACAGACAGACAGACAGAAAGAGAGACAGAGAGAGAATGAAAAAGATAGATACACACAGAGAGGGAGAGCTAGAAAAGGGGTGGGGGCTCTGAAATATGGTGTCTGGCAAGTGGGAATGGGGAAGGAAGGAGACATGGCAGCTATTCCTGGGGGAATAGGGGTGGGGGCTGGCTTGGGATGGAGGCCCGGAGAACTCCCCGGTTTCATGCTGTACCTGACTAGTTTTGTACAAGCAGGTGTGGGGGAGCCCTCGGGGCAGGTTTGTCGGATGAAGGCCTGTAGGTGCCTTCCCAGCTCTCGGGGCTAGGTTCCGCGGTGGGGAAGGGTGGAGATGGCCCTGTGTCTGCCCTCCACCTGTGGGCTGTGTTTTGACTTGTGGTGATGGGGCCGCACTGAGTGAGGCAGGACTTGCCCTCCCAGACCCTACCAGGGAGAGGAAGAGGGTGTCAGAGCCGCTGCCGAGAGTCAGTGGCCAGGATTGGTCAGTCCGGGCCTTCGTCTCCAGAGGGAATGGTAATTGAGCGGAGAATTGACTGTAGGTATTGATCTCAAGGCCTTGATCAGGCTTCAGGACAGTCCACTCACCCGGGAGCTGTGGGGTTGGAGTCAGAAAACCCGACTCTGACTTCCAAACCTGCTGTAGACTGGCCGTGTGACTGGTGAGTGTCTCTGGCCCTCTGTTTCCTCATCTAAAATATGGACGGGATTGAGCCAAATGATCTCCTCAGGCTCTTGCCAGCTCTCGAGCCTATGAGTCTGAGTATTCCCAATGTTGATGGGAAACCCACATCCTGGGTGAGGAGGGAAGGGGGGCCACTCAGCCCTGGATGAGTGTTGGGGAGGGGCAGGGTGGCAGGGCCCCCTCCTGGGAGCCAGTGCTGGTCTCCCCTCCGAGGGGGCTCAGCCCCTCCCCAGGGGTCCTCGTGCTGCAGGGGGCAGGGATCTGCTCACACAGGTCCGAGGGGACTCGCCCCCGGCATGTAAGGGTGTTTGGAGGAGAAGGGGCCGGCACTTTGGGGGGAAACTGAGCCTTGGTTTTTTGTCGACAGGAAGCCGAGGAAAGGAAGGCCCGGGAGGAGCAGGAGCAGCGTGAGCATGAGGAGTACCTGAAGCTGAAGGAGGCCTTTGTGGTGGAGGAGGAGGGGGAGGCGGAGACCATGACGGAGGAGCAGGTGAGAGGCTTCCCCGCTGGGCCTCCTGGGCCTAGGACGAGATACCAGCTTCTCCACCCCTGCCTGGCCTGTGGGACACAGCACCTGTGGGAAGCCTGTCCCCGGGTACTGCCCTCTTGTGCTTAGTGCCCCCTGCCCCTGACCTTTCTGCCTGCCCACAGAGCCAGGCTCCAGATCGGCCTCGGCCCCTAGAAGCGAGCTGGCAGGGGGGCACCGAGGGGCAGGGGCAGGAACAAAGCCCCCGGCACCGACTGGGCGGGGAGGAGGCGCAAAGCCTCGGTTCAGAGTGGCTGCACCGCAGAGGGGTGAGGCCCGACCCCCACTCATCCCGGCTGTCTGATGGGGGCTCCTGCTCGGGGATGATGTCCAGGAGCCTGACGGGCCCTCGCAGGCTCCGGGAGCCAGGTGGGCGCCGCCTCTGCCCAGGCCCCACTTGGCGGCGGTCAGTGCTCCTGCTGCTGCGGCCCCTTTGGCGGCCTGAGCCCCTTCTCTGGAGCTTTCTGCTGGCCCGGGGCAGCCTGAGCTCAGCTGCACCCTCTCTTTATCCCCACAGTCTCGGAGCTTCCTGACCGAGTTCATCAGTTACATTAAGGTAAGAAGGTGTGGGGCCGGGGCTTTGGCCCGGACTTGGGGTCTGAGTGTGTGAGGGTGAGGAGGGTGTGCGGGGCGTGGGGAGGAGGGAGAAGCTGCTAAGCTGCTTGAGGTTTTCTCCCTGACCTTATGCTGAGGGGCTCGGACCCTCCCCCCCCCCCCCCATCATGGCAGCGCATACGGCCGCAGAGCGGCGCTGGCCTCGGCCCATGCAGACACCTGTGGCCGCCCAGGGCAGTGGGACACGTCTCTCCGCAGCCCCTCGGCTTCCAGTCTTCTGAGGCGCTGTCCTTGGTGGGTTCCCTGCCCCCACTGTTGACTCTGAGCCCCCCGGTTAGGTAGGAGGCCCGGCCTCTGCTTTGGAGGTCCCTGGGTCTCTGGGGCTGGAGCTTGTGCTCAGGAGCCCCAGGTTTGAGGGGGAGGCGGCTCGGCTGCTGGTTGGGGCCTGTCCCGGGGCCTCCTGGGCTCCTTCCTCTGGGCAAGGCCGGCCCTGGAGGCTCTGGCCCCCCTCTTGCTGCCAACCCCTTCCTTTCTCCCTCGCCCCACCCCCAGAAGGGGAAGTTTTCAGGTACAGCTTTAAAGTGGGGGAAGCTGAAGCATCAGCGAGAGCTGTGGGAGGGAGTGCAGAGGGAGCAGGGGGTGGCACTGAACCAGCATTGCATAATCCACAGCTTGCAGCCCCTGGGAGTCTCAGCCCACGCCCCAAGCAATCAAGGAAGCCCGTCACGCTGGGAGCGGGGAGCCAGGCTCCCACCCCACGGACACGTGGCCGGGCCCAGGGAGGGCTCAGAGGGGCACTGGCCCAGGGAGGGCCCTCCCCCAGGCAGGGGCCCTGGGCTGGGGCCAGGAGAGCCAGCCCCAGGCCCGGCCTCTGCCAAGGCCATCTCCCCCAAGCCCCTGAACCCAATGCCCCCTGCCCCCGGGAAGCCTCCTTAAATGGCTCCGAGGGGAGCTCACGGCCCCCGTGTGTCCCCCAGCTTCCTTCGGCATGGGCTCCTGTTGTGTGATACGGGAACCTCCTGCCCGTGGCTGCTGGAGGTCTAACTCGGACCTGCAGGAAGGGTCCCTGCTTGTGAGAGGAGGAGGAGGATACAAGGAGACCCAGAGGCTGTTGTTCTCTGACCTCCCTCCTCCTCCTGCTGCCTCCAGTTTATCTCCTTCCCAGTCCACAACACCTGGGTCAGCCAAGGCTGCCCTGCAGCTCCCTTAGGTGCCACAAGCCACAGCCGGGGGGGCTCCGGGAGATCTGACCTGTCCCCCACCCAGGTGTGGTCCTTACCGGGCCTCTGACAACTCCCCATCTGGGGGGCCACCCCACGCAGAGGCCCCCCTCTCTGCCGTCCCTCTCTGATGGCCTGAGCCCACATCCCGGCCCGGCCAGGCCCTTCCTTCCCTCCAAGGCCGGCCTTCCCGGGATGTCTCCTCCCCGCAGCCTGCTCCCAGCCTCAGGCAGCTCTCAGGCCCCGGCACTGGGGTTCGGGAGCTCTCCTGGGCTCCCCGGTCTCTGAGGAGGGACTTGTGGCCGCATGGGGCAGACCGAGCAGGGGCCATTCCCGGACCAAGCAGGGCTGTTCCTGGTGCAGCAGGAGGCGGCGTCCGGAGGAGGAGGCCTGAAAGCCTTGCCCTCGGGGAGTCGGGTGTCAGGGAGCTTGGGCACCCTGGGGCAAGGCTCTGCAGGGCCCTTCTCGCAGTTGGTACCTGCAGCTCTTCTGCCCTTTTGGCACTGAGTCAGTCACCCAAGGACTCACTGGGAAACAAGAGTGATTCACCAATGTTGGTGCCGTGTCTCTCCTTCCCCATCTCGGGCCGACCCTTGTGGGAGCCAAGTTTCAGGTCCCCATCTTGCCCCGAGACTCACAGCCTTAGGGAGACCCAAGCCTTGTCCTCAGGGACTGACCATAGTCTTAGGGAAACTGAGGCATGGACATTCCCACCCAATCTCCCTTTTCTTTCCTGACTTAAGGGCGATACTTCCCTGTTTATCTCCAAGTTCAGGAGACTGAACTAGTCTTTGGGAACATTCCCTCTGCCTTTATCGTCATCCTCCCTGTCCTTTTCCCCCTCAAATTTTGGTCCCGTGTTTATGTTCTAGTTTTACTCCAATTCAGCCTCCTCCAGGAAGCCTTCCCTGACCTCCTGTCAGTAACAGCCTTCCCCCTCAGACTTTACGTAACATTAGAATGTTTTTTTTTAATCTGAACTTAACAAAAACCAAATAACACGAGTAGTCCCAGGATTCTGCACGAAAACTCTCTTACATAATGCTTGGTTTGTACCTTCCCGCTGCACTTAGCACATAATACTCTCTGTTATGCTCTGTGTTTCTCTCTCTGTGAATCCTGTGAGGGCAGGAGCTGTGCCGCAGCTAAAGTTTGTGTCCTCTGACACTTAAGAAGTATCTATTGAATGAATAAATGCATGAATGCTGTCAATGTGAATGTATGTAGGTTTTTCAGAATGGAATTCTCTGAGGGCAGGACCTTTCCTTGTGTCTGTCTCTCTCTTAAATGAGACAGAGACAGAGAGAGAACATCAGCAGTTAAGAGCAAGCTTCGAGGGCTGCCCCCATTTATCGCTCCTTGCTGAGCAGACGTTCCTGAGGGCAGGGGCTGGACCATAAGTGAGTGTATCTAGACATATACATGTGTATGTACAAAATATGACTAGCAATGACCTTATGCTGTGTGCCTGGAACTGAGGAAAGTCATGGGTTCTGTTCTCTCTCTTCTCTGCAGCAGGCAAAAGTTGTGCTCCTGGAGGACCTCGCATCTCACGTGGGCCTTCGGACCCAGGTAATGGACAGAGTTGGCAGCCGGGAGGTTTCTGTGGCCCGGGCCAGGAACCAATAGGGAATGATTCATGATCCAGACTTGGTCCTTCCCAAATCGGGTCTGGATCATCTGCTAAGACCCTCCTCAATTAAAGAGAAGGAAGGACAAAAAACAAGCAGTTAACCGGCCCCTGGCTGAAGCTGCCCAATCCAGTTACCGTGACAACCCTCCTCCCTGTGGTACCAGTCCCTTGCCAGCACCTCCCACTGTTCCAGTCCCTGGGAAACGGCACCAGCAGCACCACCACTACTACCCACCACTTCCCTCTCCCCCAGCATAGAATAGGGCTGTCCAGATACCCCAGAGCTGGGGAATCCAAGAGAAAGAATTCTTCCCTGGGGGGCTCCTTAATGGGAGGGATGGGAGAGTGAGAAGCTGTTGCTCCCACATCCCAGCAGTATCTGCAGGGGGTCCAGGGGATGGGGGTGACCTTATTGGGAGGATGACTTGTCCTGGCTCCCTGCTAAGGATGGTTCCCTCTCTTCTCCCACAGGATGCAATTAACCGAGTGCAGGACCTGTTGGCCGATGGCACGCTGACAGGTACGGGGAGTGGGGGGTTCCAGGGGGGCAGGTTTCACCCCTTGCTCCGGGATGTCTGTGCGTTCAGGACCCCTTGTGCCATTGTCAGATATATGGCCTCCCCGTTCTGCCCAGGTTTGCTTACTAGGCCCTTGGAAGAGAGAAGGATTCATAGACACGGTCCTGTCCTTGGGGAATCACCAACTAAGCAAGAAAGATGGGGAGAGTCCCGGCTGGGTGTGTGTGCGCACGCGCACGCACACACACATGTGACAGGCTGGTTCTAGATGGAACAACAAGTGGAGATAGATGGAGGAGGCCCTAGTAGGACCAGCCTCCCAGTCAGGACCTGTCATGGAAGGCCACTGGAAGTTGGAATGGACTGAAGCGGAGCAGGGAGGGTCTTAAAAGGGGCAGCACAGAGACCGGCGGGGCCCATGCCTTAGGATACTTTTGTCTCTTCAGGGGTGATCGATGACCGCGGCAAGTTCATCTATATCACGCCCGAGGAGATGGCAGCCGTGGCCCAGTTCATCCGCCAGCGAGGTCGCGTGTCCATCTCTGAGCTTGCACAGGCCAGCAATTCCCTCATCACGCTTACCCCAGAGACTCCTTCCCAAATCCCAGCCTGACCGGAGGGCTGCCCTGCGCGGCCAGTCCCCCCCTTGCTTTCTGATGCGAGTCACCTCGCAGATTAAAGAGACTGAAGCAGTGTCCAGGCCCGTGTTTGGGGTGGAGGGGGAGGGCGGTGGAGAAGGCAGGTGTGGGCCCCACTCTGGGATGGGGACGGGGGGAATCTTCGGAGGAGCTGCCCCAGAAGGAGCAACAGAGGCCCGTGGTCCTTGGGAAGTGGGCTGGAGAGGAGGGCCTCGCTTCTGGGGAGGGACTGACCCAGAGGCCTCAGCCGCCCCCAGATTGGGTGTTCCCAGAACCCAGGGGGTCCGGCACATGCCCACCCAGGCCTCCGACCTGCGGTACCATCACAAGCGTGGGGGCGGCGTGTGCCCCTCCCCCTCTGAATCCAGGCTCCTGTGAGAATGCCTCAGAGAGCCCGAGACAAGCACTTGTATTGACAAAGAGCATGGGTTTGTGGTAGCAGACAGGCTCCTTCCATTTGGAAGAATGGCGAGGCAGAGGCGAGCAGGATTGGGCCTGTGACGGGAAGGGAGTAGAGAGGAAACAGCCCCCACATGCCTCTTCTGTACTTTGTGCACCCCTCCATTTGGGGGGACTTGACACCCCAATTTCTGTATCTGTAAAGTAGAGAGAACCTGGCACTGGGAACCTCATGATGATTTTGAAGAAAGATCTTTGTATACCTTAAAGCAAAGGTAACAAAGGTCAGACCTACAGGATGTATTCCCAAGTGCCACCTGAACCTGATAAAAGTTTAATTGGGAAATATTTATTTATTTTTAAAAATTTTTTTCACTTGCAAAAAAACTTTTTTTGGTTATACATACATTAACTTTTTTAATGTATTTTCATATGAATTATGTTGGGAGAGAAAAAAACAGAACAAGAGGGGAAAACAGAAAAAAAAAAAACAAGAAAAAAGATGAAAATAGTGAGTTCCCTCTCTGGATGTGGATGGCATTTTCCATCCAAAGTTTATTAGAATTGCCTTGGATCATTGAACCGCTGAGAAGCACCAAGTTTATTTTTTATTTTTATTTTTTTTATTTTAGTGTCATGATTTTTTTTTTTTTAATTTAATAGCCTTTTATTTACAGGTTATATGCATGGGTAACTTTACAGCATTAACAATTGCCAAGCCTCTTGTTCCAATTTTTCACCTCTTTCCCCCCCACCCCCTCCCCCAGATGGCAGGATGACCAGTAGATGTTAAATACATTAAAATATAAATTAGATACACAATAAGTATACATGACCAAAACGTTATTTTGCTGTACAAAAAGAATCAGACTTTGAAATATTGTACAATTAGCTTGTGAAGGAAATCAAAAATGCAGGTGGGCATAAATATAGGGATTGGGAATTCAATGTAATGGTTTTTAGTCATCTCCCAAAGTTCTTTCTCTGGGCGTAGTTGGTTCAGTTCGTTACTGCTCCATTGGAAATGATTTGGTTGATCTCGTTGAAGCACCAAGTTTATCACAGTTGCTCATCGCACAATCTTGGCTATTGCTGTTTACAATGCTCTGGTTCTGCTTGCTTCACTCAGCATCAGTTCATGTAAATCTTTCCAGGCCTTTCTAAAATCTGCTTGTTCTTAAAATTTTTTTTGAACAATATTCCATTATTTTCATATACCGTAATTTATTCAGCCACTGAATTAGGAAATATTTAACCAAAAAATGAAAATGGAATTGCAAACAGCCCATAGATAATATTATGGTTTAATACAGAAGTCAGTATGGCTGCAGAGATTTCTAGGAAGGAATGAGTGCTCGCCTCTTGTTTGAGTGATCCCACTATCTTAAAGCACTCCCACAATGAGAATGGCTCCTCAGCAGCCTTCCTTCCCAGCCCTGGAAGGCTACTGGGGCAGTGGCTTCATGCTCTGTGCAAAGATTCTTTGGAGATAGAGAAGTAAAAGTAAAGAAGTAAAGAAACTGAGCCTCCTGTTAGCTGCCTTGACCCTGTCACTTGGTGTCTGAAGGTTGGAGCCAGGAGTGAACCCAGAAGTCCTGTGTCCAGCTCCACAGGCTTCTGCCTATCCTGAGGGAATCAGGCCGGAGGAGGAGCAGTTGAAATGAAGAGAAAAACGGGAAGCTTGTCCCTTGCCTTTGAGGGCACTTAGAGACGAATTGGGGTAGGGAGTGAGGCTGGGAGGAGAGAACATGGATGAGATGTACATGAGATCATCAGGTTGACTCTGGAAATGTGAGTGCAAGACATGCATCAGGACACTTACACAGGAAAACCGGAGGAGGGAGAGGTCCTTTCACTTGGAGCAATCAGGACATCCATGGAGGAGGTGGTGAGAGAAAGTTGCATGCACTGGGGAGGGCAGGGGGTGCCTGCCAAGATGGGAAAAATGCTGAGATCCATGCAGACCCGAGGCAGAGCGGGCTGAAATGCAGAGTGGTTTAAGGGCAGGTTAGGTTAGCAGAGTAAGGAGTTTTCATTTTATGCTTTAAGCAGTAGGGAGCCAAGGAAGCATTTTGAGCAAGGCCGGACAATGGGCCTTTATTTTAGCAGCTGCCTGAAGGTTGGAATGGTGCAGCGTGCAGAGCATTGGGCCTCAGGCACTGGGGAGGTCACTTCCCCCCTTGCTTCAGCTTCCGTGGAGAAGGAAGTGCCTCGGCCCTCGAGGCAGAGTGTGTGGACCCTGGAAGAAAAGAGATAAGGGCAAGAGAGAGGGGACGCAAAATGGAGGAAAGTCAAATCATTCTGATCAAGCCTCATTTTAATGGGTGCAATAGTACAGATATATATAGCAGTAGAAAAGAAGGCAGGGTTGTTCAAACACAGTACAGGGTGGGGGTCCATGACAAAGGGTTGGTATCCTGCCCAAGGATGAACTGCTCAGATGTTTCTGGTGGCAGGAAGCTCTATGATGTGATTAGGGGATGCCTAGATAACTGCCTATTCAAAGTTAGGATGTGATTAGGAGATTCAACCTATTCAAGGTTGGCCTTATGTGGCTGTAGATTAGTGCCAGCTCCCCACAAGGAAGTGTCAAAGTGCCAGTGTCTCTGCCAAGAAAACCCCAAATGGGATCACAGTCAGATGTACTGAGGGCAACTCAACAACCGAGGAGGATGAAATGGACAAGGGAGAGACAGGGTGAGGATATCAGTTGGCAGGGGACTACAGTAAAGGCTCAAGATGACAAAGGTCTAAACTAGAGCAGTGGCGGGAGGGTCAGTGAAGAGAAGAGACAGTGGAGGTCAGCTTGGCTCTGAAGGAGAAGGAGCCATTGGAAATGACTTAAGGATTCCATCCTGGGTAACTCCCATGGGGGACTGGTCCCTTCAAGAAAAAGGGGTGCCAGAGGAATTGGTGGGTTAGGGGGGAGGGAGGTGAACTTTGAGTTTGACACCCCGTCGGGACTTCCAGATAGAGGATAGTCAGAAGTGATTTGACACCAGTGCTGTCCCCGTATATCTGAATTACTCTCCTGGGAGAGGGCTTAGATTTTGTTTGGTCCCATGGACCGGGAGGAGCATCAGGGGCGGGGAATCAAAAGGAAGCGGCTTTTGGCTTCAAACAGTAGTTTCTTCACAGCCGAAGCTGTCAGAACTGGGGCAGTGAGGTCCCCGGCACTGATGTCTTCAAGCCAAGTCTGGATAATCAATCACCCGTCTGGGGTTTTGTGAAGAGGATTCATGCTGCAGGCAGAAGCTGGCACTCGGCGGCATCAGCCAGTCTTCTGAATCTAAGATGCCAAGGGCAGAAACTTGTGGGAGCCCTAAAGGGGGTGTGGGCCTTTGTAACTCAGGAGCAGTGCCCTGTTCTAGGTTGGAGCCCCAGCCCAAGGCAAGAAACACTATCATAAGGCCCAGCAGCAGGTGAGGTCATTGGGCAGGAACCAGCAGGATTAAGTAGTTCAGAGGCGGAGCTGAATTCTGGTTGGGGTGCAAAGGGGCGGGGGGGGGGGGCAGCCCAGCTTCTGGGCAAAGGCAGAGCATTTTGGACCTCTGGCAGGTTTTGGAGAAGATGAGATATTCCTGGGCTGGCTGAGACCCAAGCAGGGCAAGACGGCGGCAGTGATGTACACAAACAATGTACTGGCTAAAATTGGAAAGGTTCATATTTGGGGAGCCAGAGAAGAAATCGGAAAGGGGGGGGGTAGGGTGACCTCATGGAGGAGGTAGAGGCTTTGGCTGACCTCATGCAGAATGGGGCATTAGGGGAGGGGAGATGACCAGCAGCTGAAATCTGTGAGATTTGCAAAAATCTAGGTGTGAAGTAACTGGGAAGAGGGTGGGGGAGTGCCAGAACTAAGATGAGCATCTGGGGCAGAGAAGACAATGATAGAAGAGACCATTGAGAGGGAGATGCTCTGTGAGACCGAGGAAAAGACGGCATAGTCTTAATGGCCTAGTTTGGCATGTGTGGACTGAGCTATTCCTTGCAGAGAGCGACGGAGCAAACTCAATCAGGAGAAACTCAAATTCAGATCAAAAGACCCTTCCTTGCTCTACAGTCAGGTCAACTGGATGCTCTGGAGAGAGTGGCAAAAAGCTGACAGGCAAGTGGAAAGGCTGCCCCCAAGTCTTTGTGCAGTTTTGAGATACTAGGGCATGAAGCTGCGTGGAGATTTTTGGAACTCCGAGTCCATTTGACATTTATAGGTTGCTTCACGTGCATTTTCTTAGTTGATCCATATGAGGACCTAGTGAGGTAAGTCGTGGTTGGATGGGGATGGGGGTGGCGGTGGCTCTAAGGGGTCTGGACCAGGATTTCAGTGTTTTTTTGGGTGACCCCCTCAGTGCACAACCTCCCTCCATATGTACAGATGTGCATCTCACTGATGATTTAGGGTCTTAGAGGAATGGGGGGGGGGCAATGAGGAGAATAGGAATGGGTGGCTTGCCCACGGTCAACAGCCCTTAAATGTCAGAGGCAAAACTCCAACTCAAGCCAGGTCTTCATACCCGTCCTCTCCTCTCACTTCTCTGTGCAAGTAAGAAAACCCCCATTTTTTTCCCCGGGAAACAGGCTCCGAAGGGCGGTGATTTTTGTCCAAGATCTCACAGCTCCTAAGTAACAGCGCCAAGGCTAGAAACCAGATTTTTGATTCTAGGAAGGGATTTGAAAAGAGGGGAGAACGGGGAGAGATCTGGAAGGAAGGGAAGCGTCCAGAAGGGGGTCGGCAGAGTCAAAAGCAGGGGAATCCTGGAAGATGGGGAGCACTGGAGTGGTCAGCTTTGATGAGGAGGACTGGTGACCTTGGGCGGGGAGGATCGGAAAGCGATTGCCAAGGCTTAGGGAGGCTGGGGCGGCGGGTGTAGGCGCGGGGAGTAGAGGAGGGCGAGTGCCCTTTTTGGCCGGGACGGAAGCGGGGGTGGGAGTGGAAAGTGCGGCCCCGGAGGGACAGCCCCACTCCAGGTCTTGGTCCCCACCCAAGCACTCGCGGCGGGCCCGGGCTGGTCGGGGTGGGGGAGGGGGCGCCGCGTGGGTTCGGAGTCAGCACGGTGCTCTCTGGGACCGTCCCGGCCGCACTCGCGGAGGTCTGCACCCCTGAGGGCCCGAGTGCAAGCTCTGGGCCCGGCGCGCCCCGGCTGGCCTGGAGGGCGGGGGAGGAGGCGTCTCTCGGCCGCCTGGGGGCCCGGGCTTCTGGTCGCCCCGCGCCAGATGGAGGAGGATCTGGGGGCGGTGGGATTGCTTCCGGGCCGCTCCGCAGAGATGGTCTCTGGCCTCTGACCTTGGATGTCCCCTAACCCCGCCTCGCTCGCGGCCGCGGCTCCCGCGCCCCCCGAGCCGGGGGGAAAGTTCCCCCCGTGACCTCTCCCCTCCGGCCCTCGCACAGGAGAGGTCCTGCCCGCGAGGGCCCCGGGGGCCTCTGCTTGCGCTGACTCGGGGAGGGGGGAGGCCCCTGCGGGAGCCGCGGCCCCGTCCGAGGAGGGACAGCTCGGCCCGGGGAGCGCGGAGGGTGTCACGCGGGCAGAGACCCCAGAGAGAATTCTAGTCCGCCCCCCTCGACCTACAGCGGGAGAAGCGGGGGCCGCGCAGGAGGGGCCGAGGCCCGGAGCCTGCGGAGGTTCGCAGATGCCCCTTCAGGTCCAGGGTGGGCAGGAGGTGGGGCGGACGGCCCGCCGGTTGCGGCTCGCCGAGGAGGGGGCAGGACGCGGGGCTGGCGGGGGCGGGGCCTGGCTCGGCCCCGCCCCGAGCCGCGCGATTGGAGGCCCCGGAGGGGTGTGGCCCGGGGGAGAGGGGGCGTGGTTTTGGGGGGGCTGGCGTTTGCCGCAGGAGCGGAGCCGGAGCCGAGCGGGGAGCGGAGGGGCGGGGGCTCCGGAGCCCGCGGGCCGCTCCCCGCGCCCAGCGCCCGCCCGCCCGCCCTCCAGCTCTCGGGCTTCGGCTGCTGCAGCGCCAGCGGGACGCGAAGGCGCAGAGACCCCGGCCCCGCGGGCAGAGACAGTGAGTGCGCGCGGCGTGGGGGGTGGGGGCCCGCGGGCGGCTTCGGCCTCTGGCCCTCCGGGCCGTGGCGCCCGCGCCTGGCGAGGGCACTGCCCCCACGCGTGCCCTGGCGTGGGGACGGGGTCTCGGCGGGGAGCGGGCGGGCGATGACGTCACGCGCGGAGGGGCGCGGCCGGGATGACGTCACTGTCACCCCAGGTTAGGGCAGGGGGTGTTGGGCTTCTGGGGATGGCGCCGGGGGACCCCCTGGGGCGGGACCCCCCGCCTTTCTCCCTTCCCCCTTCTACCTCGGACGCCTGGGTCCGGGGGGGCATGTGTCCTCCCCCTCCCCAGCCCGAGGTCGCCCCACAGTCGGGGGTGGGGGGGTAGAACCGCACACCCGGGTCCCATTCCCCGGTCACGCGGGAGAGAGGGTGCCCTCCAAGCCCTCGGGCGCCCCGCCAGATGCCGCCAGATTTGGGGAGGGGGCAGGGAAGGAGAACAGCGCCGAGACAGGACTCAGAGGTCCCGGCCCATCTCGGCACTTTAGGCCAGATTTGACAAAATCCCGAGCTCCCCCGTCCTCCCGTCCCAACTGCCAGCGGCCACCAGGTAAGGGTCAAGGCCAGTGTCGCCGGGTCCTTGGGCAGCCCCTCCTCTTCATGCGCCTGGGCGCTCTCCCCTCCTCCCCGAAACCGCCCCCCAAAGCAGCGTCCCCAGAGTCACCGGACCTGCTTTTCATTGTTCTGTGACTCCTCCTCAGGCCCACCTGAGTGGTCACTTTGGCCGGCGTGTGAGCGCCCGGGCTCCCCCCCCCCCCCCCCCCGGCCCGGGGCTTTGGGGCCCGGGGGGGGGGGGGGGGGGTGGTAGTGCGGGATGTGTCCCCAGGCAAGCCGGGACAGACACAGTGCCGGTGGCCCAGGGCCTCTGCCCTCCAGGGTCTGGCGACGGAGGGACGGTCCTTCTCCGGGCTTACACTTCTGGGGCGTCTGGGACGGAAAGAGGGGGAGCGTCAGGCTTGGAGGGGAGAGCAGGCAGCCAGCGGGCTCCAGCACTGGGAGCAGAGCACCGGGGAGTGTGCCCCGGGGCAGGAGAGGCCAGCTGGGGTGGCCAAACGGGAAAGTACCCAGTGAGACTGGGAGGGTGGGGAGGGACCACCAGATTGTGGGGGTCCTGGCCACTCTAGAGGCAGGCGTTGTAACTTTACAAGCGAGGCAACAGCGAGCTGCTGGAGGCTTTTGAATGACAGGAGAGGCAGCTGTGTGTGTGTGAGAGAGAGAGAGAGAGAGAGAGAGAGAGAGAGAGAGAGAGAGAGAGAGAGAGAGAGAGAAGGAAGGAGAAGCAGGGGGAAGGACAGAAGTAGGGAGAGGGAGAGAGTGTGTGAATGAGTGAATGATGGAGGTACAGGGGAAAGAGGACTGGATTGAGATTCAGAGGACCTCGTTTCAGATTATGACTCTGCCACATGTTTTGTGATCATGAACAAATCACCTCTGGGCCTCAGTTTCTCCACTTGTGAAATGGGGGGGGGGATTGACTAAAGACTCCCAAGGGCCCTTCCAAGTTTAAATTTCTGATCCATGTGACCACAGTCATCTGCCAGGTTGTTGTGACGAGTTCTGTGCGTGAGAAAGGTTATTCTGGGGGTCTGAAGGGTAATTGAAAGGAAGGCAGCCGGAGAGACAGAGTCAGGGTGGGAGTCTTTGCTCTAAACTCCACGGGCTGCCCAGGGCCTGGGGCTGATGGACTAGATAATGAACGCACCAGGGCCCTAAGAGCCATCTCTGATATCTGAGAGGAGCAGATGTTACAGTCACATGGCCCCTCTAAGCTGCAAGTGACTGAAGAGGTCAGCCAGACTAGTCCTGTTGGTAGGAACACGGGGAAACTGATGCCCGAAAGGGACAGAGCTTTGCCAGGCTGCCGGAGGAGTAAGTCCCTTCCTGGTCCCACTGGGGTCCCAGCTGAGAGCAGTGAAGTGACCCAGTAACTAGCGAGGGCTTGAACACGGACTCTCTAAGCCACTGGATCACCCAGCTGCCGCCCAGTCCCGCTGGATGCCCGCTCCTGCCTGAGCGCAGGGGACCTGGAGGAGGAGATTTTTCCTTTCTATCTTTACATCGCCAGTGACTAACACAGTCCAGGAGCTTGGTACAAGAATGAGAAGGGGCGAGCTTGGGCCCTTCTGCTCAGGAAGCTCACCCAGCCTGGGAGCTCGTGTCCTGTGGGACACCAGCTCGGTGCTGTGGGAGTTTGGAAGTAGGCGAGAGGGGCCAGGGCCACAGAAGGCAGTGATCAGCTGGCGGCTTGTGGGGCTCCAAGCTCAGTCTCTTTGTCTGTAATTGCTAAATGCCCTAATGCTGACATGCTACAGATGTAGTTGGGCAAAGCTTCAAGGCAGGGCTTGAGCTGACCCACTGCCTGCCGAGTACTGGGGGAGGAGAGAGACAAGAGTACGATGGGATCAGCTCCTGCCCTCAGCAGTGACATTATTCTGCTTGTGTGGTGGACACGGACCCAGGGCAGCGGGAAAGATCCTGGGATCTGGCCTGGGAAGGGACCTTAGAAAGCATCTGCCCCAATCTCCTCCTTTTTGCTTTTTTAAACAGATTGAAGAGATTCCTGCCCGGACTTGGTCCTATACGTAGTAAGTAGCAGAGCCAGGTCCCCAAATCCCATTCAGTCCTCTTTCTATGATAAGGCTGGGAAGGTAAATCACATGAGGTAGGCTCTTGAATATCAGATTAAGGGTTTGTCTCTTGGGTAAATAGGGAGCCACTGAAGATTTGTGTGCTGGGAGTGTTCTGGGAGGAAGATAAATCTTATCCTGTGTGGGATTGTTTGGGGATGGGTGTGAGGGCTAAGGAGCCTGGAAGTGGGCAAACTGGAGTGGAAATGGAAAAGGCACAAATCAGGAACGGGGCAGAAATGAATATTGGGGTCAAGGTTGACCACAAGCCAAAAACTAGTCCCATCAGTAAAGTCCCCTTTAGAGGGGCCTGGAGGACTGCGGCATCCTTTTGATTCTGCACCCTCACCCTAGATGTCAGAAATCCTGGAAAGGACCTTAGAACTATGATCCAATCCCCTGATTCTCTCTGATACAGGCTGTCAGCAGAGGAGCAATTTGTGGTGGGCGAGGCTAGGGATTGGGGTTAGATTTGAGAAAGCCTCTAGTGGAGGCCCTGAGGAATTTTTTTTTATCAGTTATTTGGACAATGAAATCATAGCTGGCATACCTGCCATAAAGCTGGGAGGGGTAGCCAACTTGTTAGACAATATAGTCAGGATTCAAAGAGATCTCAGCAGGCCAGAATGAAGAGCAGAACCTAGTAAGGTGACTAGATCAGGGACTCTTAACCTGGGGTCTCTGGACTTTTTTTTTTTTTAATAGCTTTTTATATTTCCAAATACATGTAAAGATAGTTTTCAACATTCACCTTTGCAAAAGCTTCTGTTCCAAATTTTTCTCCCTCCCTCCTTCTTCAAGACAGCAAGCTATCCAATATAGGTTAAACATATGTAATTCTTCTGAATATATTTACATATTCATCATGCTGCATAGGAAAAATCAGCTCCAAAGAGGAAAAAAAATTACGAGAAAGAAAAAATAAGCAGACAAACAACAACAACAACAACAACAAAGGTGAAAATCTATGCTTTGATCCACATTCAATCTCCATAGTTCTCTCTCTGGATATGGATGGCTCTTTCCATTCCAAATCTTTTGGAATTGCCTTGAATCACTCATTGTTGAAAAGAGCCAAGTCCCTCAGAGTTGACCATCACATAATCTTCCTGTTGCTATGTACAATGTTCTCTTGGTTCTGCTCACTTCACTTGGCATCAGTTCATGCTAGTTTTTCCAGACCTTTCTGAAATCAGCCTGCCCATCATTTTTTATAGAACAAGAATATTCCATTACATTTGTATACCATCACTTATTCAGCCATTCCCCAGCTGATGGGCCTCCACTCACTTTCCAGTTCCATGTCACTAAAAACCGAGCTGCTACAAACATTTTTGCACATGTGAGTCCTTTTCCTTTTTTTAAGATCTCTTTGGGATACAGGCCCAGTAGAGCCATTGCAGGATCAAAAGGTATGCCATTTTATAGCCCTTTGGGCATATGTGAACTTATTTATTTATTTTTTTTTAAATTTGATAATTGTATTTCAGTTTGTTTCCTTTATAATCCTGTATATTTTCCTGTATATATAAGATATATGTTAATGAATTTAAAAACATTATTCTCAGAAGATATCAGTAGGTGTCACTAAATAAGGATCCATGTTTAAAAAAATATATATTAAGAGGCCCTGAAATAGATGGTCTTTAAGGTCCTTTACATTCTTGATTCTGAGAAGAGATGAGGACCCTTTGGACTAAGTTAGCCATCTAGATTAGTGGATGGGTTCAACTAATTGTAATAGAACTGAGCCCTATTGGGAAGAAGGAAGGGGTAAATTTGTGTAGACTTCACTAGACTGTTAAAAAAAATGTTGAGTCCCTGAAATGGATGGTCTTTTCGTTCCCTTATATTCTTGATTCTGTGAGATGAAGACCCTCTGGACTAAATTAGCCATTTGCATTAAAGGATGGATTTTACTACCTGTAATAGAACTGGAGTGCTACTGGGAAGGAGGAAGGGGTGAAGAAGTTCCAGGTACTGAGAATCAGGGAAGGTGAAAGGCTGGGGACTCATCTGTCCCAGGAAGGAATCGATCCTTGCTCCACTCTTTCTCCCAGATAAATCCTATTGACCTGGCTCTCTGTTGGGGCCCCTCATTTGGAGCGCAGTAGGGTAATTAGACACCTTTTTCAGCTGTTTGGGCACAAAGAAACAGGGCCCATTCCTACCCCCTACCAGGGCTCAGCCCCCGAGAAGTAACATGAGACATCCTCTCCACATACAGACACCTGCCTGGGATCGAGCATGTTGAGGAAGGGCGTACAGCAATAGGAGAAGACTCTAACACAGGAGTCTGTATTTACAGGAAACAGCTGGGAGTTAGAAGAGCACTCCCCAGAGGGGAGGACTTCCTAGCTAGCTTTGGAGGGAGCTCACGTGGGCATGTGTGTGTGCATGTGAGCACACGTGCACGTGTGAGGGGTACAACCCCACCTTTTCTGGAACATCTGGGGCCTAAGGAGTTGCCTTCCTTCTTGCAGGGTGAGGCTGGCTGCTTCCCTCTCTGGGGACGGTCCTCTGGTTGGGAGACTGGCGGTGCTCCTTTAAGAGCCCTGGGGCAGATGCACACTTCCAGGAGGGAATTCTGGAGCACTGGGTGCTCCAGGTGCAAAACTAGGAGCCTGCAGGTTCAGATTAATTTCTCAGGCCTTGAGCTCAGACCAACTCACCTGCTCCTACCCCGGAAACCCCCCTTCACTTCCTAAGCTTCGGGAAGCCCTCCTGCCTTGATCCCTGACTGTACTATGGGCCCCTCCTTTCCATCTGACCCCCAGCCACTCACATACCACAGGGAGGGCTGCAGCTAGAACAGGGTTAAGAACCAGCCTGTGGGAGGTAGGAACCTGAGGGGTGGGGCAAGGGGCCCAGCCAGCTGACAATGGCAGCAGCACCAGCCCCCAGCCCTCTGGGTGAGTCATCCTCAGGCCAGGGGGCTCCTGGCCAACAGGATTAGGGCCCCGTGGGTTGGGATATCTGGGTGTCTTTCTAGCTCTTTTCCAGATTGAGCTGCTTGGGGGCAGAAGGGGGAGTGTAATGAAAGCCTGAGCCTTCAGTGGTTCCTCCCTTGTTCCCCCTCCTTCCCAGATAGGGCGCACACCTGTAGAGGTGCCCAGGAGTGAGGGCACAAACACCCGCTCCTCCCCCACTTCCTCATTCCAGTGTAGGGGTTGGCAGGGGGATCTGGGCCAGGTGGGCAGGTTAATGATAAATGGAGGAGGGTTAAGAATGTCCCTTCTTCCTCCTTCTCCCTCCTTCCCCTCCAGGCTGTGTTAGGACTGATTGGTGAATGAGCCTTTTGTGTGGGGCTAATGTCAGAGCGCCCTGCCCTGCATGCCCCTCCGGTCTGCTGCAGGTTGGGCGTCTGGGCCAGAGTGACCCCTAGTCATGCCCACGCTTAGAGATCCAAGTTCAGTTAGCTCAGAGAAGGGGAAGAGGCTCGTTCAAGGTCAGGGTTGCTGGAGCCCCAGTGGCTGAGGCCAGAGGGGGCCAGGAGGACCAGGGGGGCCCTGTTTTCTCTTTGCTCTCCTTTGGCACTCTGCAGCCTTTTGTTGTCCCCTCTACCCAGGATGCTCCCCATTGAGGCTTGAAAGGGTGCTAGACCTGTAGCCAACGTTCATGAGTTCATATTTGAACTCCAGCTGTAAGATCCTGGACAGTGCAATGGACCATCCCTTTGAGACTCAGTTTCCTCATCTGTAAAACAGGAATATATAAGACTTGCCCTCGTAGGGTGGTTGTAAAGAAAGCACAGCTCTGTATAGATGGATTATTGTTATTCTGCCTCCGACCTTGACCCCTTAGTCCCAATCTCCCCTCCCCCTTCATCTTCTGACTTTATCTTGTCAGTCATGGCAAGTCAGCCAGCCGTACTCAGAAAGGTAAAAGGTTTCAAGGAGCTATGAACAAATAAGACAGACAGTATGCAAGAGAATGGTAGGTGATCCAGAGGGACCCCATCCCCCATAGGGAGGATCAGGAGGGGTTTGTGGCAGAAGGTGGGATTTTAGCTGGAACTTTAAAATGAGGAGAAAGAGAAATGCCGGTGCCCTCTCTCACTCATTTCCCCATCCCCAGTTTGGGGGAAGCTCCCTGTTACCGAGTCCCACCCCCTCCCCTTCCATTCCTTATCACTCCCCACAATACACTTTGGGAATGGCCTCCTCAGAGGCTCTCAGGGCCATATTGGGGAGGAGTTAGCAAGATCTGGAGGGTCATCAGCCCCAACATGAAAAATGACCTCGCCTCCTCGGGAGGTCGACACCTCTTACTCGGGGTCCTGCAGCCGGGCTTCCCAGCCCGGGTTTCCTTAGATCCATCCACTCTCACATGCTCTCTCTTCAGGCCACAAACCCTCAGACCTACCACCCTGGGAATCCTTTTAAGGAAAGGACAGTCAGTCTCTTAGCCAAGTTTGGCGTCATCCCCAGGGCCCAGGATGGCTGAGGAAGCCAGAGAAGTTGTGGCCACTGTTGTCCCCACATAGATCAACTCCCATTTCACAAATGGGTCATGTCACCCCTCTGGCCGTTACCTGCTCTTCAAAACCTATAACCTGCTACGAAACTACATTTCTGCCCTTTTCTTGTTTACCCCCATTCCATCCTTCCTTAGCCATCCTACATCTTCCATATGATCCAGTTCAACTGGACTACTTTCTGTCCTCTCCTGCTTAAGCCAGCTCCTCTAGGAAGCCTTCCCTATTGCTCCCCCCAGCCCCCAGTAAATAAGGGCAAATAAATAGGATTTTCTTCTTTGGGCCCTCCCAGCAGTGCTTTATGGATGTAGCTTGTTATTCCTGTTTTGCAGATGAGGAAATTGAAAGTATGAGAAGAAATGTCTTGTAGGTGTCAGAACCTGGTCCTGTGCTTTTTTCCCAGGATACTTGGGTAGCACTGGACCTCCTAATTTCTTCTGTAGTTCAAGAGTTCCAGGACTAGCTTGCCCCTCTTGCTTCTTCCTCCCTCCCTACAGCTTGTACCCTCCTAGCACCCTCTTTGGAAGCCAGGATCCATAGCTAATTTAGAACTGGAAACCAAAATACCCCTATTCATCCTGTGGTTAAATAAATAATCACCAGCTCCTTGGTCATATTGCAGTCAACTGCTCCACTTTGCCCATAGGAGGCAATATATACCAGCAATTCTAATAGCATCTAGGCTTTAAAGGGATTTAAAAGTTCTCTAGTCGTTTTACAGATTTGGAAACTGAGGTTGAGAGAAGACAGGGACTCAGGATCACAGGTAACAAGAACTGTCATTCAAACCAGGGCTTCTGGCTCTAAATGTGTAACTATGGCAGACAACTCTGCCCCATTGCCTAGAAATAAGGAGAATCCGACCTGAAATCCAGTCCTCCTCTTAAACTCACAAAAGACATGCTTTTCCTGGGTGAGAGTTATCTGTGTGTTGTCTCATCCCCTCCTACACCCGGCTCTCTGAGGGCAGGAGCGCTCATGCTCTGTGCCTCCTACGGTAACCAGCACCGCCACACGCAGGGCCCAGACCTTAGGGAGCCGCGTGTGTCGGTGCAGGCTGGGACAGAGAGCAGGGAGAGGAAGGGATTTGCTCCGGGTCTCCCAGCTAATGTGTGTCAGAAGAGGGACTTGGGCAGCTCTCTCTCCTCTGTGCTCTGCAGCCTTTCCCACATCCACTAAACATTAAATAGATGTTAGTTGAAGGAAGAAAGGAAGGAAGGACCATTCTGGGGCTGTGGAGGCTAGGACCAGAGGGAAGTGTCCCCTGGCTGACCAGCTCCCTTGTCTGCAGTGCACCACTCACTCAGCCATGGCGAAACTGGAAACCTTGTCCGTGTGCGCTGACCCTGGCCGCGACCCCCTCCTGGCCTTTGCCCCTCGGCCACCCGAGCCCCGCCCTGCAGCCCCTCGCCTCGTGGCCATGGGCAGTGTGGGCAGCGGTGTAGCCCATGCCCAGGAATTTGCCATGAAGAGCGTGGGCACACGGACAGGCGGGGGCTCGGGTGGGGGTGGCCGAGGGGGCTACCCTGGGCCGAGGGGCAGCGGGCCAGGGTCTGGCAGTGGGGACCTTCCAGCCAGATACCCCTCTGAAGACAAAACCCTGGCCAACTCCCTGTACCTCAATGGGGATCTGCGGGCCGGGGCCAGTGGTGGTGGAGACCGGACGGATGTCTGTGGCAACATGGTCAACAACAGCAGTGACAAGGCCCCACCTCAGTACCGGGAGCCCGGCCACCCACCGAAGATCCTGCCCACCTCTGGCAAGCTGGACCAGGTTAGCCCTGCGAAGGCCTGTGCTCTCTCTTTCCCTGCCCCTACCTCCCCCCAGGGAGGGACTCTCAGCTTGGGGGTCACTCCTGTCCTTGAGCAGCAGTGTGGGGAGCTCTAGGGGATTCCTCAGCTGGAGGGGCCTGAGTGGGGAGACTTGTGGGTGGAGGGCCGAACCCCCATCCCCCTGCCCACCTCCCCTGGGTATGAGGTACAGAAATCCACTGCTTCTCCTGGTATTTGAGGAGCAAGGGATCCCAGCGTGAAGCCCGGCCCTGTTTTTCTCCCCGTCTAAGCAGTAGCAGGTGCACTATCCTTCTGCACACTCAGGGCTCCCGGCAGTGAGCAGAAGGGCCCTTCCCTCCCTAGTGCATGTGAAATCCTCCTCCCTGATTGCGGGATTGGTGGAGGCCCATGCTGAGGCTGTGTCTTCTCTTCCAGTGCACAGAGCCTCTGGTGAGACCCTCCGCCTTCAAGCCTGTGGTGCCCAAGAACTTCCACTCGATGCAAAACCTGTGTCCGCCCCAGAGCAACGGGGCATCGGACGGGCGCAAAGGCCCCGGGGGCCTGAAGGGTGGGGGGCTGGAGAAGGCCCGGACTATGACCCCAGCAGGCAGCAACAGTGGGGGGGGTGGAAGCAGCAGTGGGGGCGGAGGACTCTCGGACTCGGGCCGAAACTCACTGACCAGTCTGCCTACCTACAGCTCGGGCTACAGCCAGCACCTGGCACCCCTGAGTGCCTCCACCAGTCACATCAACCGAATTGGCACAGCCAGCTATGGGGGCGGGGGTGGCCCCAACAGTGGGGGGCCCGGCTACCATGACCTTTCCTCTTCAGACAGTGGGAGGGCTTCCAGCAAGAGCACACCCTCCTTTGGGAGGCTGAACCCCTTGGGGTCCGGGGAGACCGGTAGCAACAGTGGCGTGGGAGGGGTGGGGGGTGGCCTGGGCTCTTTCCCGGCCTCTCCCCCTTCACCGGATGCAGTGATCCAGGAGCTGGAGGAGCGCCTGTGGGAAAAGGAGCAGGAGGTGGCGGGGCTCCGCAGAAGCCTGGAGCAGAGCGAGGCGGCCATTGCCCAGGTGTTTGAGGAGCGGCAGAAAGTGTGGGAGCGGGAGATGGAGGAGCTGAGGCAGAACTGTGCGGGAAAGCTGCAGCAGGTGACTCGCCGGGCCCAGCGCGCGCAGCAGGGTCTGCAAATGCAGGTGCTGCGGCTCCAGCAGGACAAGAAGCAGCTGCAGGAGGACGCGGCCAGGCTCGCCAGGCAGCGAGACGAGCTCCAGGAAAAGGTGGCCGCCTGCCAGAAGGAGCAGGCGGACTTTCTGCCCCGTATGGAGGAGACCAAGTGGGAGGTGAGGGAGCTGCGTGGGCCGGGACCAAGTAGGCTTGGGATAAAAGCAGCCCGGCCCGAGCGCCTGGCCGGTGACTCCCCGCACGGGCACCCGCGCAGCCCTGGCTTTCCCTAGAGGCTGCCAGAGAGCGAAAGACCTCGGGGATCGTGGGGGGTGGGGGTGGTCGCGCTGTGGGCGTACGGAGGAGTGATTTGGGCTGAGTTTGGAGGCTGCCGAGGGGTTGGGATCCTGGATGTGCGTGTGTGTGTGCGCGCGCGCGCACAGGAGTGGTTGGGGGCTGCGGGTCTTCTGCGAGTGCGCGCGGTGCGTGCGTGTGTGCAGGAGCGATCTGGGCTGAGTTTGGAGGCTGCCGAGGGGTTGGGATCCTCTGTGAGGGTGAGCGTGCGCGTGTGCGTGTGCAGGACTGATCTGCAGAGGAGTTGGGATCCTCTGTGCGCGCGTGTGTGCTGGAGTGGTTTGGGCCAAGTTTGGAGGCTGCGGAGGGGGTCCCTGCTGGGCGCTGGCAGACTGGGGGGCCCTGTGCGGGCCATGATGTAGGGGTCACCCACTCCTCTCCAGGTCTGCCAGAAGGCGGGTGAGATCTCGCTCCTGAAGCAGCAGCTGAAGGAGTCCCAGGCGGACGTGAGCCAGAAGCTGAGCGAGATCGTGGGGCTGCGCTCGCAGCTGCGGGAGGGCCGGGCCTCCTTGCGCCAGAAGGAGGAGCAGCTGCTGACCCTGCGGGACTCGCTGGGCGCCAAGCAGCCCAGCCTAGAATTGCAGTTGCGGGAGGGCGAGGCGGAGCCGGGCCCGGGGATGCGGCCGCGGGACCGCCTGGGCCCCAGCGAGTCTCGGACCGGAGAGGCTCCCGCCGCCGCTGCCGCCGCCGACGGGACGGCGGCCGCCTCCGGGGAGCCCGCTGAGCTCTGCGAGAGTGACGAGGCCAAAATGCGCAGACAGGCGGCGGCCTCCTCCTCGTCGTCGTCGTCCTCGGGGGCCCCCCAGGACGCGGAGGGAGACCCGGCGGACACGGCTGGCGCCCGGGCCCTGCGGCGGGAGGTGGGCCGGCTGCAGGCGGAGCTGGCGGCCGAGCGGCGCGCCCGGGAGCGGCAGGGCGCCGGCTTCGCGGAGGAGCGGCGCGTGTGGCTGGAGGAGAAGGAGAAGGTTATCGAGTACCAGAAGCAGCTGCAGCTCAACTACGTGGAGATGTACCAACGCAACCAGGAGCTGGCCCGGCGCCTCGGGGAGCTGGGGGCCGCGGGCGCCTCCCTGCCCGCGCCCATGCCTCTGCCCGGCCCCGTGCCCGCGGCCCACGGAGGCCCGGCGGAAGAGAAGAAGGCCTGGACCCCATCCCGCCTGGAGCGCATCGAGTCCACTGAAATCTGACCCCGGCCAGCCCCTGCAGGACAGCTCCGTGGGCTTTTCTAGTCTGGACAAGATGACCAAGGCCCCTCCCCCAGTGACCTATGATGGCCTTTGGTCCTTAATCGAGGTCCCTGGCCCCCTTCCCCAGAGTCCCCAGACCAAAGAGGTTCACGAAGCTCCGGTGACCGTACCCCCCACCCACGCCCACACGGTGGCAGCCCCAAGATTTTCCATTCCCCAACTCTAGGCTTCCCATCCTGGGCTCCTGCCTGGAGGAGGAGGAGGAGAAGGAAGAGGAAGGCCCTGGCTTGCCTGCTCAGGATCCCTGGTGGGATGAGGGTTGAGGGACCTAGTCATGTGGGTTGCTGTGGGAGTGGACTTGGAGAAGCGGGTGAGCCCTGACCGCCGGTGATCCCAAAGCACACTTTGAGCAAGTCCTGGGCCAGTGTCTCCCTTGCATTTCCCTATCCCAGTCCTTGCCGAGTCCCCAGGCCCCATCTCCTCCATGCACTTTCTAATTGGGGGTATCTGCTCGGCGCGACCAAAGACCCTAGGGCCCTCCCCCCCCACCCTTCGGTAGAGCCGAGCACCCTCCAGCACTTTGTTCTCCAGGGCAGTTAGGGGGTGGGGTCGTAACTGAGCTGCGGGAGGCAGAGTTGGCAGCTGAAAGCCTGGGAGTCCCTGTGTGGATTAAGGTGGGAGTGGAGTGTCTCTTCCTGGGTCCTGGCTTGTCTACACCTATTCCACCCCCTCCCCAACTCAGTCACTCTGTCCCTGCCCACTATCTCCCTCCTCCCCTCCAAACCCCTATGGCCAACCACTGCCCCCAGCCTAATCACCTCCCCACCCCCACCCCTGGGGCAAAAAGCTTCATCTCTGACCATTTCTGAGGAACATACCTTTAGGGTTCGGGTAATGGGAGGAAACTGATACCAGGCCTTCCTGTGATGGGGCTAGAGGTGGGGGCCTTCTTGGGATTCACCAGCAATAACAGGGAGGTTCAGCATGGTCATCTCCCCCCATCCCAGAGCTGACCTGGGGGGAGCTTGTAAATCTTGTGCCCTCCCAACCTCCCCCCCCAATCAATGGGCCCCCATAACTTCAAGCCCTGAGTGCCCCAACCCAACTAGGACTGTTCTTGAACAACCAAACTTCAAAACAAATTTTTTAGCCCCCTGAGACACCCCAGGAGCGTGCCGGCCAGCCTGACCCTTGAGGGTACAGATGGACAGGCCAGCCCCCTGGGAAGAGAGCTGAGGAACAGAAGTGGGTGGCCTTGGGGTGAGGGACAGAGGGAGGCTGCCTAGCCTATAAGGTAGGAGTGCCCTCAGCTATTGAGAGGAAGCAGTTCTGAAAGGAACTCGACCCTTTTCTGTTTATCCAACTGTGCAGGACTTTGGGGGTTTTCACCAAGAAATAAATTAAGGCCAACCCCTCTAAAGGGGCCTTCCCTGGTCTCTGTCTTTTATTGGGGGCATGCTGGATTGTCAAGGAGGGCAAGTGAGGTTCGAGGGCCAGGAGTCAGCTGGCCTTGACAGAGCATGGTGTCAGACTGCGAGGACCAGTGGGTCCTGAAGCCGAGGGCCTCTCCTCAAGGAAGCCATTGCTGAGCATTGTTCTGGGTCTTAAAGCTCAGATGGAAGCCTAGCCTTGGTCTGAGGTCCGTTCAGTTTGGGGGCAGCAGCTCAGCCTAACGTGGGTACTGGTGGAAGGTCCCAGCCTGGAAGGGTGGGCTCAGGCTTCTGTTTGGACTCGAGATTGTAACCAACCGAACCTTTGTTCCATGTTCCCTCAGTGACAGTTGCTACCCTCTAAGATCCTGAGTTACTTCAATCCCTTTATCTGTAAAATAGAGCAGATATAACATTTTCACTCAACAAACTTGGAATGGAGGGTCAATTGCTCTCTCACCTCCATATGCAGAAAACCCCTCCTGACATTCATTCTTAGGCTTCATGAGGGGCTACTTTCTCCATCAAAGGGAGATGGGATTTTTTTTTTTTTTTTTTTTTAAAGAGGATGTGCAACTTTCTATTTTCTTCTAGAGGAAAAATACTCAAAATATACTAAAGAAAGTTAAAAAGCTGGAAATTTTGATGCTTCTCAGGCTGACCTCCTCTGAGCCCTAGGTCCACCAGATCCCATTTCACACTTTCCCAAGTGTTCTGTTAATGCTCTATTAATGGTGATCTCACACTCTACTCAAAAGTCTCCAGGAGCTTCCCCTTGCCTACTGAATCAGTTACACACTCCTGACCCTGGTGTCCAAACCCAGGTTTGGTGGTCTTGATATTAAAACTACCTTTGCTTCATTCCCTGGAGGTAGTCTTTGTTCCCCCCAAGAAGACTGTTCTCTCTCCCCATTAAGCCATTTCTTTCTCTTTGGTTTTAAACACACATACCACACACACACCCCATCTCCCTACTGCCTCCCATACTGGAATGAACTCCCTGCCCCCTATATTATTTGAGAGAAATTTCCTTCAAGGCACAGTTCAGTTTCTGCTCTTTACCCTGACCCTAATGGCCAATTAGTTACCCACGCTATTTGGCCTTGTCTGCTTTGGAGAAATAAATCTCTGACTTAAATGAGAATCCTGTAGGAGGATTCTCACTTTGACTCAGGGCCAAATGCCCTCCTGCAGCCACAAGCTGTTCTTTCCCCTCTCCCCCAAAACCCAACAAATAAAAAAACCTAGCCTAAGTTCAAGGCAAGCCTTGAGGACCAGCATGTACTCATGTACCCATGTACATAATGGGGTTTACCAATGTCTCTTTAACTGAATAGCTCCCAAAGACACTCTTAAAAAGAAAGAAATTTCATTAAACAGCATAGTAAAATAAACAAGGAACGCGACCCCCACATATACACATAGGCTCTCTGCTATTTATCACCCCACCAATGAGAGAGGGAAATATATGGAAAATGTGCATTATCAGGGCAACTTATACTCCTAAGGTGGCAGACCTTTGCATGGCCTCAGATCATCTGGGCAACCTGGCCAGTGTTAGCCGGCTGCAGGCTCCTGGCAGTACTATTGAGCTAGTCTCTCTTTTGCTTTCTATAATACCTCTAAGGATCTCTGCTGCCACATATTAGCATTTTTTTTCTTGCCTCTATTTTTTTTTTTTTTTTTGCAATTACTATTGCTAAACTATATTCTCCCACCCCCCATTTATTCTCTCCTTTCACCCTAGGCCTCCTCAAAAGTGTTTTGATACTGACCATTTCCTCCCCCAACAACCCTCTCTTTTATCACCCTCTTCCCCTTCCTATATCCCATTCTATTTTCCTGCAGGGTAGGATCAATTTCTATATTCCTACTGATTACATATGTTATTTCCTCTTTGAGCTGATTCTGGTGAGAGTAATATTAACTATTCCCCCCTCTTCCCCTCCACTATGAAAGGTTTTTCTTGTCTCTTTTTAAAAAAAGATGGCAGATAGTTCCACTTCTCCCTTTCCCTTGTTACGTTCCTCTCTCAACCTTTAATCATTATCATTTTTTAAAAAAGATAGTATCCCTTCATACTTAACTCATACCTGTGCCCTCTGTCTATATATATTCTTTCTAATTAACTACCATAATGAGAAAGTTCTAATGAGTTACAAATATCATCCTCCCAAGTAGGAATGTAAATAGATGAACCTTATTAAGCTCTTTATGAAATCACTTTCCTGATTACCTCCTTATGCTTCTCCAGTCTTGTATTTGAAAGTCAAATTTTCTGTTCATCTCTGGTCTTTCCATCACAAATGTTTGAAAATCCTCTATTTCATTAAATGAGCACCTTTTCCTCTGAAGGATTATATTCAGTTTTGTTGGATAGGTGATTCTTGGTTGTCAGCCTAGCTCCTTTGCTTTCTGGAATACATTCCAAGTCTTCTTATCCTTAAATATAGAAGCTGCTAAATCTTCTGTTATCTTGGCTGTGGTTCCACTATACTTGAATAGTTTCTTGAATTATTTCTTTGAAATATTTTCTTCTTGCCTGGGAATTCCGGAATTTGGTTATAATATTCCTGGGAGTTTTCATTTTGGGATCTCTTTCAGGAGGTGATCAATGGAAATTATCTTTCCTGGATCTATTTTCCAGGTCAGTTGTTTTTCCAATGAGATATTTCACATTTTTTTTCCTATTTTTCATTTTTTTGTTTTGTTTTATTGTATCTTGATTTCTCATTAGCTTCCATTTACTCAATTCTATTTTTTAAGGAATTATTTTCCTCAGTGAGCTTTTGTACCTCCTTTCCCAATTGGCCAATTTTGCTTTGTAAGGTATTCTCATTAGCTTTTTGCATTTCCTTTTGCACTACTTTGAATTCTATTCCTAATTTTTCCCTCTCTCTCTAACTTGATTATCAAAATCCCTTTTGAGCTCTTCCATGATGTGAGCCCAATCTTTATTTTTCTTGGAGGCTTTGGATATAGTAAGACCTTTGACTTTGTTATCTTTTTCTGAGCATTTGTCTTGATTTTCCTTGTTACCATAATAACTTTCTATGGTCAGAATATTTTTTTGTCTGCTCATTTTCCTAGCCCATTACTTGGCTTTTAACTCATTGTTAAAGTAGGGCTATTTCCTGAGTGGACGGTGCATTGTCCCAAGCTTCAGGGGTGTTGTGCAGTTGTCTTTTAAGAGATCCTTCTAGGAATATGACCATAAGTGCTCTTTTCTGCCTTGGAGCTGTTAGCTATGTCCCTGCCCCATTGTAGCTATAAGATTTAGTGTGCTGAATCAACTGAGTTCTGCTTTTGCTGATGGTGGGGGGGGGGGTTCAGCTGAGGCTGAGGCTAGGGCCAGGGTGGCTCAGGGTAGGGTTGGGCTGGGCTGGAGCTGGGACTGTGTTGGTGCAGCCTGTGCTGGGTTTATGCACTAGGCTCCCATTCTGGTTCCACAGAATTTTTCTGCTAACCCTCCAAGTCTGAGTTGAGAGCTCTGGTAGCCATCAGCACTGCCAATCATTACAAGTCTGGCTGGGGCTGGGTCTGGGTCCTGGGCTGCACCAGCATAGCTGGGACTGTACTCTGGGATCACCCCAGATTCCAGAGACCTCTGCTGACCTTTCAAGTTCTCTTTGGTGTCTCCAAGCTTGAGAAGTTTGTGAGCCTTCAGCACTGCCACTGATTCAGAGATCTGGCTGGGGCCATCTCTGAGTCTGGGGCTGCACAGGGACTGCATCCTGGACTCCCATCCTGGTGCACAGACTTTCCTGCTAACCTTCTAAATTCTTTTCTGTTGGAAAAGTCTGTCTTTTGGGGGAATCCTGATGCTCTAAAATTTGTTTATGGAGTCATTATTTAAAGGAATTTGGAGCAATTTGGGATGAAATTGGGTGAGTTCCTACTTTCACTCAGCCATTTTGGTCTTTTTTCTCTTTAATATTTTATTTTTCCAGCTACATGCAGATAATTTTCAACATTCACCTTGTCAAAACCACATATTCCAAATTTTCTCTCTCTCCTCTCCCCAAGACAGCAAGCAATCCGATATAGGTTAAGTCATCTATTAGCGTTTTTTTTTTTCTTTCTGGTTACACACATACATTAATTTTTCAAACACATTTCTTTATGAACCATATCGGGAGAGAAAAATCAGAACAAAAACCACAAGAGAAAAAAAAAAACGGAAAAAGGAAAAAAAGTGAACATAGTACGTGTTGAGTTACATTCAGCCTCCACACCTATTAGTTTTTGACAACCGCTGCTACCGCCTAGCTACTAGGAACCATTACTTTTTGTTAGCGTATGGTGCCAATAATTAACTCATTTCGGGTTACTTTTCTCCGCACAGTATCCTTCCTAAAAGCTCAGAATACAGCACAAAACTCCGGGTGTGTTCTCACCAAGGCAGAGTATGGAGAAACTTTTCCCTCCTTATTTCTGGAAGCTATCCCCCTTAATGAAGCCCGAGTCTTATTAGCTGTTATCTTGGTTGCCCTGTCACAGCGTAGCTTCATCCTGAGTTTGCAGGGCAATGCTGTCAGTTTTCAGGCAAGGTGTTAAGGAAGCAAGCCTTCCCGATTTTGTATTGGGAAATTGACTTTGGTTTTGTAACTATCTCTATTGGATTTCATCTTATCAGTTTCCGTCCAAAGATTAATTAAGCCTATCAAGATCTTTGGGGCACCTGACTATGGTGCACGGAAGGAAGGCAATGCGAGCTCTGGCTTGCCCCTCCTCCTTCCAGCCCAGCTTTGACAGCTGCGTCATTCCTAGCCACTCAAAATGTCAGTTGGACCCACGCCCCCGGTTCTGTGGCTTCAAAAAGCACAGGGCCACGCCCCCTCGAGGGACTTCTGGGCGGAGCAAACGAAAGCATCCGATTTGAGCCTCCGCAGCTTCCGTAGCGCCGGCAGGCGGAAGTGGAGCGGCGTCGCTGGCCGGAAGTGGCTGCGCTGTTTCGCTTGAAGTCTTCTCGCTGCCTCCGCCCGCCCGCGCTCCGGGAGCTGATGTGATCCTCGTGGCTCGTTCGCCCAGGTGAGTCCCCGGGGCTTGGGAGGAGGATTCCTGTCTTTCTGCGTCACGTTATGCCGTGAGCGACCCCCGAGAGGTGCACGACTTCCTCGTCTAGCTGCCCGTAACGGCCACGGGGCGAGCGGGAGTTTGTGACGTCGCGGTCTGGGGCCCGGCGCGGACTGAGCCCCCGGCGCCCCCGTAGGGGAGGCCTGGCGATCCTACCCGGAGGAATCGAGCGGGGGCAATCGCGCTTCCGGGGCCTCGGAGGCCGGGGTGTGGAGCCGGCGCCGCCGGCGTTCCCCGGCTGTTACGCACCGCGGTGCTGCTAGCTCGGTGCTTTGAGACCCCAACCCCTCGGGGGCGGGGCGCGCAGCCCGGGCCGATCGGGAAACCCTGGGGACCCGAGTGTCGTTTCTTCATTGACCGCAGGCCTGGTCCGTTAAGATAGTTTCGCTTTTGCCTCCTCCTCCCAGTCCAGGCCCTAGGACCCCTCCGGCTACCCCGGCTGAGGCCGCGGGCACTGCCCACGTCTGGATTTTTACCTCCGTGGCGGCCCGTTCTAGCGCCACGGGCGAGAGGACGCGGCCCCCGGGGGAGGTGATGTGGCCTTGAGATACCCTCTGTGGGTCTGCGCTCCGCTCCGGCCTTCTGGCCTAGCGGGGAGCCACGCCCCTCCGGCCTCACTCTCCCTAGAATCGAGGTCTTTAAGCACGTGATGCTGAATTTCAGCGTAGGCGGCTTTAATGGCTCGTCGCCTTTTTGATAATTAGCAGAAAAGGTGGATTTTCCATTTTAAGAAAAAATAAAATTTCTTTCTAAGATGAAAGCAAGTGCCTTTTATTTGGGTGGGGGGAGAACTAGCCGAGTAACATGAACAAGACAACTCGAAAAGATAATCATTAATTTACATCATCATGTCTGCCTTCATGTTTGTCTGACGTTTGTCTTTTTTGGCAGGACTGTGCGTTATTCTCAAGGATTTTTCTTTGTTTTCTCCTGATTACATTCAGGGCCAGTGCTGGTGAAAGATGAGGACTAATTTCTTACGGGTTCTGGCATTTTTAGCCTCTTTCCCATTTCTTTGTGTGGGCATTGGCCCGTCCTTAATGTTTACTTTCTCCTTTCCCTTCGGGGAAGTTAAACATCTCTCACTTTAGCCTTTGGTAGGATACTAAGATGGATTTATGTGAATGCCTTTTTGCAGTCCCCCACTGAAAAGTCTGTTGGCTAACAATCTAGGATAACTAGTAGTGTATATTGAGGATGCTGATTGAGGCTCTGAGTGAAAGTCCTGGTAATAGAAAGCTCTAATTGTCTGATTCCTTTTCTAAGCCAGTTTCTCTGTGTGTGTATGTAAAATGTGAATGGTGATAATGCTTACAGGAAGGTGATTAAGAATAAAAAGAGGGAGAGTATGAGAATTACTGGCACCTTGTGGCCATAAAGTAGAATACTATATATTATGGTGTAAATGAGCCAGCTTTTCAAAATCATGACGCTCTATTTCCTTTCCAGCATGGTTTTGGGTTTTTCTTCCCTTTCTATTCAGTTTCTTTCTTTTCTTTCCTTTTTTTTAAACCTGTTCTTGTAAGCCATTAAATTATGGTAAGGCCATAAACTTTCAAATGAAATCACATTAGTACTGAAGGAACCTGTGGTGCAGTAGAAATTTTAGCCCCATGATTGAAATGACCCATTCTAGAAAAGGGAGAGCTAGTTGTTGCAATGACAATCTGACTGCTGGAAAATCAGGGAAAAATAAGTATCTGTTTGAATGAAAAGTAATATCTGCTATCACCTTTATTCTTGTAGGCAAGTCTCTAGTGTTGGGACAGTTTGCCAAATTTCCAGGGACCCTCATCAATATAAGTAGATCACACTCTTAAGTCTTTTAATTATGTCCTCCCCATTCTATGAGTACTAAGGTGATGTGAATATCTGCCACGTGTTCTTACACAGAGACGCAGGAATATTAGTTCTGAAGGAACCTTAAAGAACATCTTTATTCTAGAAAGGAGAAACTTCTATTGCCCAGATTCTTCAGAAACTTTTTTTTGAAGGGAGAGAAAAGAATAGAGGAACTTCTGACAAGATTTTCTTTATGCTTCCCTCAGCTTTTTAGGTGATAGTCTTAGTTTGGGTAAATTTGAATAACCCTTTGGCTTAATTTGACCTTCTTTATTAGAAGTGTTCATGTCATCTGGGAATGATGATTTGCCCGGGGAAATGAAGAAATATTTTAGCCAAGATTCTCTTCAATGGCATTTAAATATCTAAGAAGGATACTATTTTTTATATTAAAATTAGGTTTATTACTATGGAGAGAGGAACCTACATGAAATCCAGTATCTGACCTAGGCATTACATGGTAAATCACTTGCAGAGCCGAGAATAGGGACCCATTTTCTTGGTTCTGTTCTTAGTTAGTTTTCTGTGTAAATGCAGAATGCCTGATCCTTCATCATCTTTGTAGTACTTTGTAGCACTATGTGAATAAGGGGAGAGGCAAGCTTTTCCCTTAGAAGGATAAAAGCTAGAGTTAGAGGGATTTGAAATCTCCTGGTTAATAAATTGATCATATAGTAACTACATTGAAAATGTAACATATACAGTATTTACCAGCATTGCTTCTTGCTCTGGCCTTCTTGATTTCATTAAAGAAGCAGCTACATTTTTCTCAGCTGTAAGAAGTACATATTTTTGTGAAATCGCCATATTCCAGAATGATTTGCAAAGTGGCTTCCCTGAATGGTGTAGTGGTTAGGTCTCTGGAGATTGCTATGACTGTAAGCTCCCTACAGAATGAGATGGATTTTAACTGGTTGCAGGAAAGAAGCCTTGACTGGAAAGCAGTGGTTCAGAGTGGGCAGTGCTGGTGGATGTTATATGAAAGTTGAAAGAGGGTCCTGTGAAGCTGTTAGCTAGATGTCAGCGACCTATGATTGGGAAAAACTAAGGTATTGATTGTTTTGCTCTCAGTGTTCTTTGCCTGGCTGGTCTTGTCAGCTCAAGACTTTGAACAAACAATTCAAGATTTTGTTTTTGTTTTGGGGGTTTCTTCCCCTTCATATTCCTTCTTCACTGTTAGCGTCTACTTATTCCTTTTTCTCACCACTTTTCTCAACAGTATTTAGGCTACACTTGGCAGGGTTAGGAATAAGGATGCATTTTCCACCAAAACATATAGAAGTAATGCTTGTTAAGCTGCGTTAGGAAAACATTTCCCAGATTGTATGTGTATATGTAATCCTGATGGTATGTACTACATGAACACATAGATTTAATGAGAAAATAAGGATGTAAATCATGTATTCATTATTCTTTATTATTAATCATCTTTAAATGATGCATGATTTATTTTGGGCATGAAAATAGGTTGTTTTCTATTTTTGCTTTAAGAGTGTCATGTTTTCCTTTTATCTTTGTTTTATTTTCTACCTTTAATTTGTCCCAACAAACAATAATGGAGCTTCAGGTGTCTTTCAGTCCCCAAAATGCTTTATAGCCAAATTTATTTTGGGAATGAAACTCTAGAAGTAGTTCCTTCTAGACCCTGATAATTTGTTGACTAGTCCCCTGCCTAGGAGAAAGGTCCATTTTTTACCCCTTTTTTTGTAAATAGTATTTTGTTTTTTTCCATTCACATGTAAAAATAGTTTTCAACATTCATTTTTTTGTAAGATTTTGAGTTCCAGATTTTTCTCCTTCCCTTCCTGCCCTCCCTATTTCCCAAGATGGCAAGTAATCTGATACAGTTTATACATATGTAATCATGTTAAAACATATTTCCACATTAGTCATATTTTGAAAGAACCAATGGAACAAAAAGGAAAAAGTGAAAATAATATGCTTTGATTTGCATTCAGACTCCATAGTTCTTTCTCCGGATTTAGATAGCATTTTCCCTCACAGATCTTTTGTAATTGTCTTGGATCATTGCATTGCTGGTACTTCTCACTTCCATCAGCATAAGTTCACGTAAGTCTTTCCAGGTTAGAAAGATCTATTTTTAAGCAAGTCCCTCAGAGCCCCTCACCTCTGTGAGCACAGAGGTCCCTCAACTTCCCAAGGGATTGGGACTGTGGAGTCAGAATGTTGAGTTAATTGTGACCTAGTTTCTTTAGCAGAGGCAACATGAGATAGAGAATAGAACTTGGAGGGATCAGGAGATCTGGGTTCAGCGCCTCACAAACATCTCTCAGCTGTGTGACTGTAGAAAAACCACCTTATTTCTGAGGGCTTCAATATCCTTGTTACTAAAAGAGTGAGAATCATATTCCCATTGCCTGTCTCACAGAGTTTTGTGAAGAAATGCTAAAGTATGATATAAATGTGAATTTTCAATAAGATTTTCAATGTGTTTCCCAATGTGGATCCAAAAAGAGGTGAGCTGTGTCAGCTTAGAGGGAAAGGTCTGAGGTCTTTAGTGGAGTGTTTCACTATCTATACATGATTCTATTTTATTCAATAGTTTTTATTAATGACTTGGATAAATACTTAGTGGCATGATAATCAAATTTGTTGATTAACTAACATAAGACTATAAAGGAGAGCCAGAATATCGAATGACAGAGTGAGATACAAAAATATCTCAACATATTAGAATGATAAAACAAAACTAATAAGGTTAATTGTAAAGCTCTACACTTTGGTTTAAAAAAAAAAAAAGAAATCTAAATAGAAATTCATACCAAAAAAGGCCCAGTGATTTTAATAGACTGTAAGCTTGGTATAAGTTAGCAGCATGACCTAACAACCAAAAAATCTAATGAGATCTCAGGATGCATTAAAAGAGGCAAGGGTTTAAGGAGCCTTCCTTTGGTCAGTTCATATTTGGAAAATTGAATTTAGTAAGACACTGCATTAAAAAAAAACTTATAATTAAAAAAAAAGGGATCAGTATCTTTGCTTTTATATCACCTTTATTTTCTTTTTTCTTTTTTTTTTTTTAAATTATTATTATAGTTTTTTATTTACAAAACAGATGGATGGGTAATTTTTCAACATTGACCCTTGCAAAACCTTTTGTTCCAACTTTTCCCCTCCTTTCCCCCACATTCTCCCCTAGATGGCATTTAATCCAAAACATGTTAAATATGTTAAATCCAACATATGTATACATATTTATACAGTTATCTTGCTGCACAAGAAAAATCAGATGTAGAAAGAAAACCTGAGAAGAAAAACAAAAATTCAAGCAAACAATAACAGAAAGAGTGGAAATGCTATATTGTATCACCTTTATTTTCAAATATAATTTTTCTTCCTCCTTTACTCAACCATCCATGTAAAGAATAAAAGAGAAAAAAGCAATTAATCAACACAGCAACCTAATCTGATAGTATATAAAGTAGTTTACACTCATAGTACTTCATATTTGCTAAGGAGGGGGGAAATGTAACTTTTTATTTCTTCCTTAAGGCCCCCAACCTGGTCATTGTACTTAAATAACATTGTTATTTGTTTTGTTTTCATTTACTGTTGCAATGATTCTGCATGTTACTTCTAAGTTTTCCTTGCTGTTTTCTTCCTGTGCTTCTGAATCCTTGCATTGTTTCTTACATTGTTTCTAGTAGCACAGTAATATTCTATTATATTTGTATATTATTTTGGCCAGTACATTTGTTTTTATTTTTCTCAATTGTATTTTATTTTCTCAAACACATATAAAGATATTTTCAACATTCCTTTTTGAAAGATTTTGTATTCCAAATTTTCTCTTCCTCCCTCTCTTACCTTCCCCCTCCTTAAAACATCAATCAATATGATACAGGTTAAACATGTACAATCCTTTTAAACATATTTACATATTGGTCATGTTGTGTAAGAAAAATCAGAACAAAAGGGAAAAAACCATGAGAAAGAAAAAGCAAACTAACTCCCCCAAAACTGAAAATATTATTCTTTGGTCCAGTTTTTTCTCTGGATGCAGATGGCATTTTCTGTTGGATCACCACATTGTTAAAAAGAGCTAAATTTATCATAGTTGGTCATCACATAATTTTGTTATTGTGTACAATGTTCTCTTGGTTCTGCGCACTTCACTTAGCATTGTTCATGTAAGTCTTTCCAGGCTTTTCTTAAATCAGTCTGCTCATCATTTCTTAAGTATAATAATATTTTATTACATTCATATACCATAACTTATTCAACCATTCCCCAACTTTGGGTGTCCAGTCAACTTCCACTTCCTTGTTACTGCAAAAAGGACTACTAACAAAACTTTTTACAGATGTGAGTACTTTCTTCTTTTTTATGATCTCTTTGGGATACAGACCTAGTAGAATCACTGCTGGATCAAAAGGTACTCACAGTTTTATAGCTCTTTGGGCATAGTTCCAAATTGCTCTCTAGAATGTTTTGGATCAATTCATAACTCCTCCAACAGTAGATTAGTCCGGACACTGCATTTAAAAAGTCATAATTTATTATGACTTTGTAAAAACGTCATTGTCACTTTATAGTGATCAAACTCTCCCTCAAAAAACAAAACACAAAAACTTCTTTGTAACAAAGAAATATAAAGAAAATACATCAATCATTGACTGTGCATGATAATATGTACTTCATTACATATGTATATCTTACCACTTTTCTGCTGAGGAGTGATAAAACTTCCTCACTGGTCCTTTGAAGTCAAGATTGGTCATGATATCAATCAGAATTCTGATGTGTTTTGGTGGTGTTTTTCTTTGCATCATGGAGGCTTTGCATCAGTTCAAACAGGCCTTCCTTAATTTTCCTTAATTCTTCATATTTACTGGACATTGAAGCATGTTCTGAGAAGACAGCGGAAAGAGGGAAGGGATTGAAAGCTGTTTTTGACTAGCAACAAAGGTGTGCACAAGAGAAACTTTGGATTGGGGAAGATGATTGACTATTTCTAAGTGCTTAAGGACTGTCATATTAAAAGAGAAATTGAATTTGTTCTGCTTGATTCCAGAGGGAAATTGTAGAGAGCTAGATGTAGGTATGTGTAATGGAAAACTTCCTGACAAGTTCCAATGATGGAAAAGGCTGCTTCATTGGGTAATGGATGATTGACTATTTGGAGACCTATTTGGCATGGATTGTGCTACATATATTCTGATATGTAGTTCATGTCAAACAAAATATAGAAGCCCAAAGTCTCAAAATTTCCTTTTTTGAGTAGAGAAAATCAAGCCAGATTGCTGAGTCTCTTATTTTATGATATTTCTTCAGCAAGTATAGGTCCTTTAGAATCTGGTTATTTATACCCACAGATATATCTCATGTATTCCATCATTCATTTGTAACCAAATTGCTTGGTAGAAAAATTCAGAATATATGTTCTCACATTTTGAATTGAAAAATCTATTAAGCATTTGATTTTCCATGATTTGAAATTGAAATTTCATATGTCCTGTGAATTAGTCTCTCTTTTTGTGCCTGTATAGACAATAAATAGATATATTTCTCCATCATTACTTTTCTCCCTCCAATAATTTTTTAACTATGAAATGATTCAATCTATAGAGACTGAGAATATAACCTATTGAGACTTTCCTTCATCTTTCGCAAAACAAATAAGATAGAGTTAACTTGGTTGCCTTTTAGCAGAAAAACAAGGACTGAGGCAAGCATCAAGCCTTCTAACTCTGGTAATCCTGCTCTCAGGGATGTTATTCTGTTTCTACTAAAATTAGCCATAATTTTCCTGACACCATTCAGCTTCCAGAATTTCACTTAAGAAATCTGGTTGGTAGTAAAATAAATTCATGTGTGGATAATAACTAACTGTTGTTTTTCTAGCCTTTTGTCACTTGGACATCTCTCATGTGGTTCTCATATTTAGTATTCCTTGATATTAATCATGATGATTGAAAGGCATTGTGAGGTCCGAGTACCATCTGCTTTTAATTCAGTTGTGTTCAATATCATTTTTGCGTGAGGTGTGCTATGTTCTAATTTTTTTAAAGTTGATCATAGAATATATGACAACTTAGATGATTCAAACAATCAGAACATGTTGTTCTTCAAACCTACCAGATAACAGGGAGCTTACTTTATAGCTTTTGTGATCGATAGTCACTTGAATCCACAGGTTTTGTATTGTGTATTGAATATCACAATCAAGAACAGGTCCAAAAGTAATGTTATGGAATCTACTGATTAGAGCTTGATTGACTGCCATTATTTGTGAATTCCTTCTAATATGGTCTTATAATGGCAGGGGCTTTTTGTATAAAGCCAAGGATTTGTCTTCTCTTGATGTATGGAATCATATGCCCATGATCTTTAAAAGAGGAAATCAGGCTTTTCTGGTTATTTGATGTCATGTGGCTCTTACATAGGAGTTCTTCAGAGGAAAAAGGAGAAGAAAAAAACTTCTAAGGAAAACTAATGCAACATATTTGTCTATGAATGTGAATTATGCTAAGGGAAAGTGGTTATTGATCAACATTTGATTTACTATAAACTCACATTATGCGCCTCTTCCTCTGGGATAGCTGAACAGTCCCTACACTTTGAGAGAAAGATTACATGGATGGAATTGGCAGCTGTTTTGTTCCCACAATTCTGGTAGAAAGGCATGAAGCCTTTTCTCTGAACTTGAAGCAAAGAAGTCTTCTTTTGGTTAGACATCATTTCTTTCTTTGAATGAGGAGAGTCTCTCCCACTAGATCCTTTCCCACCTTCTTCAGGATTTTCTTATGTAAATCCACCTATCATTTTGCTTTGGGAATCTACCATGATTTTATACAGTGTTTTTATATTGTCCTTTATAGAAACTGATGCAGAAATTAAATAAAACCTAACATTATTGCTAATTAATTAGGTAGTATTTTGTGCCAAATTCCTATAATGGTAACACTATTTTATGGGTTGATTTATATGATTTGGATTTTTTTTTTAAAGTCCATCACAATAGGTGGAAGCCACTCATTCTTCATCTACCCTTTTTTCAGTACCTGGCACCAATTCTGGCCCAGTCAATTGTGATCCATGGCTTCTGTGATAGTATGCCGAAGATTTCCAAGCAGGATCGGCAGGACCTCAGCATTCTCAAGCACAGCCAAGAACCAAACCAGGAAAAAACAGCCCACTCAAACCCCACAGGATTCTTTTCAGATTCCTGAAGAGATCAACAATAAGCCCAAAGCTGCTGTTATTTTCAAGCTCTTGAATCCACCAGATTACCGCGTAGTGTACAATCCCCTTGCTTACAATAGTACTAAAGGAGCAGCCTGTGAGAACAGAAGCAGTAGCACTAGTCATGGTCAACAGAGTCCTCCAGAAAAGGACAGCTCTGATATTTGTGAAAAGAAGATCCAGAATACATATTGTGTCCCCTCTTCTCGGGGAATGCCAAGGATCCGAAAGGCTTTCTTGGGTGTAGAAATCAATCAGACTTCTGGTTCTTGGCCTACCAGCAAACTGCAAGTAATGAAAGGTGATACCGAGGAAGTTGATGTGGAAACTTTTAACACCTTTAAAGATCCTAGAGTTTTCCTCAAGCTGAGGCCCGAGTATCAGCACCACAGTTACAGTGTACCTGAGGCTTGCCAGACCTTGTCCATTGAGGAGGGCGAACTGATTTTACACAAAGTGACAGTAATGCAAAGTAATCTTCGGCCCCAAACCATGGTTGACTACTTTGGCAAATTGAGCTTATTGCCTGTGGAGCAGCAGTCTGTACTCTTGTCCAATAACAAGTTCACAATGCTGTGCCAGTTAAGTCTAAACAGTATACAACTCTTTGATGTTTCAAACTTAATAAGTATTTTGAAAGCATTTGTTCAATTGGGGATCCCTTGTTCCCACCCAATGCTAGCTATATATGAAGGAGAATTTTGCCGCAGGGTATGGAATATGAACCCAGATGAGCTTTTATTGGTGGCTGACCTGTGGAGGTGCTTAGGCTACAGTGTACCCTGCTTTTTAAAGATATTTTTCAGTTATCTGAACTTGCATTGGAAAGATCTCTCCTTGTCCCAGCTTGTGCATTTAATTTATATTATTGGTGAAGGTCGGCAAGTGCCTCAGGACTTAATGCAGAAACTAGAGTCCTTAGTTCTTAAGTATTTGGATTTACTCAATTTAGAAGAGACTGGCACAATCTGTTTAGGGTTCTTCAAATCGAGTAGTAGTCTTTCTGAGTATGTCATGCGCAAAATTGGGGACAAAGTCTGTGCCCAGATGCAGCATTTGAGCAACTATGCCCTAGTGAATATACTTAAAATGTTTCGCTTTACTCATGTTGATCACATAGATTTTATGAAGCAGTTTGGACAGATTGTCCCTCAGCGTATACCTTCCATGGGAGTCCAGGGTGTCATGCATGTAACTCTTGCCTGCTCAGCTTTACGCTTTCTGGATGAAAGGGTCCTGAATGCTGTAGCTGCTTCATTGCCTCCCAGGGTGGCACATTGTCGGAGCAAAGATATGGCCAAAATTTTGTGGTCTTTTGGAACTTTGAATTATGAGCCACCTAATGCAGAAAACTTTTATTCCAGCCTGATAGATGAGATTCGCAGAAAGAAGCCCGAGTTTGGCAAGTTCCCTGACCACTTGTTCACCGGTTTGCTAGGCCTGGCATTTTCTGGACGCTTTCCAGTAGATCTTCTTGATTTTGCCTTGAGTCCAGAATTTATTAGGCTAGCTCAGGGGAAAAGTAAGTTTGAGCTCACCAAAGAATTGTATACCCTTGATGGCACGATTGGGATTGAGTGCCCAGATTACAGAGGCAATCGTCTAAATGCTAAACTTCAGCAGGAGGGGGCAGCAATGCTGTGGCAATTAGCAAGACAAGATATGACCTCCAAGCCTGAATTCCTGGAAGCTCTCTTCTTGCTTCAGACAATTTTAGGGGGACCTCAGTACATCAAACATCATATGATTTTGCCTCATACACGATCATCTGATTTAGAAGTTCAGCTTGATGCTAATAATAAACCACTGCCTTTTAATGAAGAAGCCATATCAATAGCTGGGATCAGCTCTCACCTGAAACGCACAGGAGTCAGTCTTACAGATGATTTGATGACTCAGCTTTTAACAGGAAAATCTAGCACACCTCTTCAGGTTAAGGCAGAGGCCATCGAGAACCCTCCAGAGATAGACAAGAAGCCCAGAGGAGGGGCCCCAGAAGGGACCTTTTGTTCCTTACCAGGGCCACAGGCAGGAGTGTCAAAGTTGGCCATTCAGGTGACAAATAGGAACCAATATTGCTTTGGTTCTAAGCACATGCTTGGGCTGCACAGCATGAAGAGGAGGCAGCTAAGAAAGCTTGGGTATACTGTAGTAGAGCTGGCCTTCTGGGAATGGTTTCCTATAGTCAGACAGACACGTTCAGAAAAGCTCTTCTATCTTCGGGAGAAAGTGTTCAACTCTGCCTTTTGAGGCCTCAGGGGATCTGCTTGCCATTATTCTCCCATGCTGATTAGTTAGCAGGACGTTTGCTTAGCACTTTGAGATGATTGTGGAAGCCAAAATAGAAGTGAGACATTATGGAAAACCAAGTAGCCCAGAACAGAGAGAAAGTAATGGACTTCTCTGTCCCCTGACAAGGTTAAAAATACATTTACCAGAATTAGTGTTGGTATTACCTGATTATGCGGGTGGATATTTGTTTGATGGTAGTACCATTACATTAATAAATGGCATAAAGTTACCCATCTGTCTCTTATTTCTCTTGTGTAGGTAGTGTGCTTTCTTAGATAACCTGCTTGCACTTGTTTCTGAGTTTTCAGATTGAAAACTCACTACAGTTCAAATCCAATTTATTTTGGCTTGCAAATATTTCATTTTAAAATGTAAGCTTGTTCCTAATGTTCATTTAAAAAAATATAAACATGATCCCAGTTTTTTGTTTTCTCACGTCTCCTTTTTATAGTCTGGTCAAACCTTTGGATCCCTTATCAGAATAATGTTTTTAAATTATAACATAAAATACATAGATTTAGAAAGCACATATTGAAATTTTTTCCCCATTCAACTTCATGGACTCCAGGTTAAGGACTCCTGTTCTAATGGAAAGCTCATCTGACTTCCAGGATCCTTTAGGGCAGCTTTGGAGATTATAGTAGCTTTCTCTCAAATGTGTGGCCTAAGTATTTATTTCTAGATCATGAAATCAATTTTTTTTTTTAACAATTACAGTAATAGTAATTGATATTTAGCACTTTGTTAAGCACTTTACAAACATATCTTATTTGAGTTTCTTGAGAGTTTTGTGAGGTGAGTACCAAAGATATTATCTGTTGTTTTTAGGTGAGAAAACAATCAGATTAAATTGTTTGCCCTTGACCACACTAGTAAGTATTTAGAGGATTTGCATTGTTTTTGTTTGATGCAATGTCTTCCTAACTCAAATACCAGCACTTTATAAGCCAAAATATGTATATATGTACACATAGAAAATATGTGCTGTACTGCCTATAATACTCTTAGGAATGTGCTATACATAACACCTTGCACTAGGCAGACATTGGGGAAGAAAAGAAATCATGTAATCTTGTAATCATGTAAAATCATGTTTGAGCAAGTTGTTTTTATTTAATCAGCCAGTAAACATTAAGTGCCTACCTCATGCCAGGCATTGTGCTGAACACTGGGGATGTCTCCCCAAAAACCGTAACAATTCCTGCTCTCAAGGAATTCACAGCAAGACAAAAAAACTGTGCACAAGCAAGCTACATATAAGGTAAATGGGAAAGAATAAATTATTTCCATTTAACAGTGCATTTGAGAAGCATCCCCCACATCAAGTATTGTGCAAAGATCTGTGGATTTGGAATTATGAGATCTGGGTTTCAATCCTGGCTTTGCTGTTTTTTATATTATTGGGCAAACCATTTAACCTCTGGATCTTATTTTTTCCTCTGTAAAATGGGAATACTTATATCTACTACCTGCCTCAGTTTGTGTGAATATCTGAAAATAATTAGTGTGTTAAATTCTTGAACCATTGTGTAACTGTAAGCTGTTACTGTTTGCCACAAGCAGAATACTGTTAGGTACCTAAGGGAGATAGGTAATTTAGAACAGTCCCCTGCCACTATGGATTATAAACTAGAGAAAAGAAATGACACAACTGTAATAATAAACAATGTGTTTAAACATTATTCGCATGCAATGAAGTATTAGGTAAGATGAGAGGGAGGGGCAGCTAGGTGATGCAGTGGATAGAGCACCAGCCCTGAAGTTGAGAGGATCTGAGTGCAAATCTAGTCTCAGACACACTTCCTGACTTTGTGACCCTGGGCAAGTCATTTAACCCTAGTTACCTCAGCAAAAAAAAAAAAGGTATAAGAGGGAAAGGTCTCCTTCCCTCTTCCCCGCTTCCTGGAATCTACCATGAAGATCTACCATAGTATTGGAGAAGGACTTCAAAAGTTAGGTAGGAATTAGATAGGAAGGGATTTGACCATTCTAGGCATAGAGACCATTATGAACTTAAACCACATAGTTGGGGAAACTATTGAGACTCTACCCTGCTGTATCAGAAGATGAAAATTTGAGAGTTGGAAGGACTCTTGGTAACAACTTCTCAAACATACATGGATGATATCTCCTGTAACAGTTCAGCCATGTTCAATTGGTCTCTGCTTAAAGACTTCCAATTAGAGAAAACCTTTACCATTTGGAGGCAACCCATTCTTTAGATTAGCCCTAATTGTTAGGAAGTTCATCCTGACATCAAGTCTGAGTCTGTTCTATTTGAAGCCTAAAGTCCTTGAGAAGGTGTCATCCCTTAGAACTGGGTCTGTGAAGATGACTGCGATTTTATGCTTGCACTTATTGGATCCTTTTTATCAGGACAATAGTAAGATAAACTTAATATTCACTGTGGGTTCTGAAGCATTTTCTTTGTGGTCCAGATGTGCTAATTATCAAATATGTCACAAAGCATTACTTGTATAAAATGATCCAGGTGAGAAGCCTTGGGGTTGAGAGATCTTTTTGCCTCGAGGCTCCCCTTTTATTTTATTTTTTCAAATACATGTAAAAATGGTTTTCAGCAAACATGCATTTTATGAAACTTTGTGTTCTAAATTTTTCTCCCTTTACTTCCTTTTCTCCAAGACAGCAAGCAAATCTGATATAGGTTAAATATGTGCAATCCTTTTAAACATATTTCTATATTTGTCATGTTGTGCAAGAAAAATCAAAAGGAAAAATTATGAGAAAACAAAAAGGTAAAAATACTATATTTCATTCCATATTCAGAATCCATACTTCTCTCTCTGTGTGGATGGGCACTTTCTGTCACAAGTCTCTTGAGTCATTTCATTGTTGAAAAGAGCCAAGTCCATCACAGTTGATCATCACATAATCTTGTTTCTGTGTACAGTGTTCTCTTGATTCTGTTCACTTTACTCAGCATAGCCTTTCCAGGCTTTTCTGAAATCACCCTGCTTCTTTATTTCTTATAAAACAATAATATAGCATTACCTTCATATACCAGAACTTATTCAGCATTCCCCAATTGGTGGGCATCACTCAAATTCTTCTTAAAATTTTTTTAATAGCATTTTTTTATTTTCAAAATACATGCATAGATAGTTTTCAACAATCACCCTTGCAAACTTTGTGTTCCAAATTTTTATCCATCCCTTCCCCCCCCAACTCCCTCCCTAGAGACATCAAGTAATCCAATATAGGTTAAACATACGCATTTCTTCTAAAGATTTCCACGTTTATCATGCTGCATAGGAAAAATGAGAAAGGGAAAAAAAAACAAGCAAACCAACAACAACGACAAAAAAGGTGAAAACCCTATGTTGTGATCCACACAGTTCCCACAGTCCCTGCTCTGGGCGCAGATGGCTTCATCCATCACAAGATCATTGGAACTGGTCTGAATCGCCTTGCTGTTGAAAAGAGCTATGTCCATCACAGTTGATCATCACACAATCTTGTTGCTCTGTACAATATTCTCTTGGTTTTGCTCATTTCACTCAACATCAGTTTATGTAAGTCTCTCTAGGCCTCTCTGAAATCATCTTGCTGGTCGTTTCTTATAGAACAATAATATTTCATTACATTCACACATCATAACCAATCTATTCAGCCATTCTCCAACCGAATGGGCATCCACAGTTTCCAGTTTCTTGCCACTACAAAAAGAGCTGCCACAAGCAGTTGCCTCTGTTAATACCATAATTAACAAAATAAGCTTTTCCATGCTCTCGTTTCATTATCTATTCCCTCCTCCAAAATTACCATTGTTTATTATACAATGATCATTTCTGCTGGACATGACTCTTTCCAACAATGAGATGATTGACGCCATTTCCAATGATCTTGTGATAAAGAGAGCCATCTACATCTAGAGAGAGGTCTGTGGAAACAGTGTGGACCACAATATAGCTTTCTCATTCTTTTTCCACACACATTGGATTGAATTGATTTACACATTTTGGATTTAACATATATTTTTAACATGTTGATTGCTTGCCATCCAGGGGAGGGGATGAGGAGAAGGAGAGGAAAATTTGGAACACAAGGCTCATGCAAGGGCTAATGCTGAAAATTTATCTGTGCATATGTTTTGAAAGCAAAAAGCTTTAATAAAAAGAAAATGAAGGAAAAAACATTACTTATTGCTGTTGAGGAGTTCCAGTCACTCACTCAAGCTTTTGAATTTAGACCATGACTTTTTCCTTTTAGTTCCCATATCCATACCAAGTCTTAAATGACTCCACAATCTCTCATCTATATCTCTTTTCCCATGAAATAACCAGTCAGAGCTGCCTATTCATTGTGCTGCCAGTCTCTCCAGGTGCCAAAATAATCTTCCTAAAACACAGATAAGACCTAGTTGTCAGTCCTGTGATCAAAAACCTTAGACACCCTCTGTCATTCACAGATTTAATGTGAAACTGGGGTTTTCTTGACTTTTAAGGCCATAACTCATTTTATTATATTCCAGTCAGGCCACATTTGGAGAATTGTTTTAAGAAAGATAAGATGAAAAAAAAATTTTAAAAAGAAAAAAGAAAGATAAGATGAAGCTGCTACAGAAAAAGGATCAGAATGGTCCAAGAATGGAGACCATGCCATCAAGGATTGGTTGGAGGAACTGAAGAAATTTCCCCGGAAGGAAAGATTTGGGAATTGTATTACATCTGTCTTCAAATATATGGAGAGCTGTTAAGTAGGAGAGGGCAGGAAAAATGGACAAAGTTATGGAGAAACAGATTTCTGAGCAATTAAAGGCCATTCAGGCTTAGGAGGTAGTAGATAAACCCTTTCTCCTTGGTTGGACACTGAACAATTATTTGGCAAGTATGTTAGAAAGTAGATGATGCAGAAATATGTTGGATTCCATAAGTTCTAGCATTCATTTTCTTTATTTATTGAAGCTTTATTTTCAAAGTATATACAAGGATAATTTTTCAGCATTGACCCTTACAAAACCTTGTGTTCCAAATTTATTCCCCTTTCCCCAACCTCTTCTTTTAGATGGCAAGTAATCCAATATATGTTAAACATGGTAGGGGCAAGTAGGTGGTTCAGTGTTTAGAGTACCAGCCCTGACGTCAGAAGGATCTGAGTTCAAATGTGGTCTCAGACACTTAATACTTCCTAGATGTATAACCCTGGGAAAGTCACTTAACCCCAACTGCCTTAAAAAATGGTAAAAATATATAGTATTCATTTTCTAGCTTGTAATCTGTAATATTTTTTCATGCCTTGGATTACTTAAAAAGGAAGCATCTTCTTAGAAAAAGAACATGAGCAAAATGGTTTGTAACATTACTGTGATCTTCACAAGGTTTCAAGGTTTCCTTCAGAGAATTTGGAAGAATCTGCATATTGGCGTGAACAGAGTTTTTAGGAATCTTTGTGCTCTGTCTATAATGTAAAAACTTCTTGTATATTTGGACTCAGCTAAATCCTCTCATCTTTTTAAGAGTGAGTTTCTAATTATTCCAGAACAGGTATTTCTTCATACACTTAAATATACATGAAGTACCTCCTAATGCTCAGTCTGCTGACTGTAGTTCATTTTTATTAAAAAAAAATATATAGTTATCTGATAGCAGATAGTTTCTGCTATCAAACAATCTGAAGTCCAGTATGGGAGTGAAGAGATGCAGAATAAAATATGAACAGAATTCATTAGAAAACACGTTTGTGCTGCATGGGTAAAAGGTAAAGAAAAGGCTTTGGGAGTTCAGAGGGGAGAGAGATCTCTGCTGACAGAGGAAGTCAACTGACAAATCATTGAAACTTTCTGTGCCTCAGTTTCTTTCTCAATAAAATGGTATAACTAATATTTGTCCTAGATATTTCACAGGGTGATTGTGAGTAAATTCACTTCAACACATGTATTAATTTAGTATCTTATTTTATTTTTCCCTAAAAATTACTTTTCAACATTTCTTTTTAAAATTTTGAGTACCAGATTTTTTTCCTTCCCTCCCCACCATACTCACTGAGAAAGCAAATAAAGATGTAAATTATACATATGTATTCATGCAAAATATATTTTTATTTTAGTCATGTTGTAAAATAAATCACAGAAAAAAACTCAATCACTAGATTGAAAATAACTTATGAGGTGATTGGATTAATTTCTTCACCTCTGACATTGTAGTAAGCTTGCAACTGAAATCAAAGCAGAGTTTTAAGTAATTGAGAACATGCCTAAAATCTAACAAGTCCTTTATTCTGATAATTTTTTAAAAATCCAATGCAATCAGTCATATAGTATTCTTAAACAGGACAAGTTTTTTTCTCTAATTCAAATGTCAGCTATCTGTATTTTCATTCTCATAATCTAAAATAAGTATTTTAAGAATGAAATTTCAAGAAATCAGTATTTTCTTGTAAAAGTGTTTCATAGTTGAAAATCAATATTTTGGTCTAGATTGAAACCCAAAATTTGAGTTATAAGCTTCATTTATTTGAAATTAGTTCAATAATCTTGGTCACCTGTTGGAAAAATACACTCACACACACCTTCCTATAAATGAACAAGATTAGACTATTAACCAGTGCTCTGAACATAATAGTGCTTAATGTTTGCTGAATTGAATTAGACTTACAGCCTATTTTCTGTTTTCAGTAAATGGATTTTATATTTGAAAGGGAATTTATGGGAATTCTTCAAATGTTTGACTTCATCATCATGTACAAAATCCAATCAATTCTGTATTTGGTGTTTAGAAAGAAGGCTTAACTTAAATGAGTTCTGTTTTGGAAATAAATACATGGTTATAATTATTTAAAAACCAGTATTGGGTTGGGTGTTGTTGGAAGCAAAATTCTGAACCCCACAAAGAGTGCAGTATATGAACAAACTCAGGATGAGTGAAGCAGTTTAAACTTTTAATACATTCTTTTAGGAAGTAGCTGTGAAACTTCATGTGCTCATACACTTTAAAAGGCAAGAGCATGGCCTTATATGCCTTTTCCCCACTACAGAATCCCTCTATCATCTCTGCAATGGCTGTGGTGATGAAATTAATGTTGTTCAATAATCTTCCAACATACATCCTTAACATGTTCCCATTCCTGCAACATACCTTGTATGAACATTAAAATGAACCATAGTTCTTCCTGGGAAGAAGTTAATTATTTCTGAAGTAATTAGGCATGTGTATTCTAGGTAAGGTATATGATCTTTGTCTTTTAGCTTTTTTTTTTTTTTTTTTTTTTTAGCTACAAGCTAGTTCTGTCCAGTTTTACCTACTTTTAGTAGGTTTCAGGGACTTTCCTCCTCCTGTCCTCTGTACTATTTCCATTTTCAAACTTCCAGTTTTTCTTTGAAAACATAACTGTCTGAAGTTTCTCACAATGATTTAGAAAATTCATAATATATGTATAAAACACTTGCATCAAACCTGTCACACCTTTTAAAATCATCTGATGTACATGTTCAGATACTTTTTGTATCTCGTTGAATTGCAGCACATTGTTACAATAAAGTTATTACTTATGAAGAAAAAAGTATGCTTCAAATCAGACTTATCAGTTCTTTCTTTGGGAATGGATAGCATTTTCATCATAAGTTCTTCAGAATTGTCTTGAATCATTGTATTGCTGAGAATAGCTAAATCATTCAGTTGATCATCTAATATTGCTGTTACTGTTCTGCTCGTTTCACTTTGCATCAGTTCATGTATTTCCATGTTTTCTGAAATCATCTTGCTCATTATTTCTCATAATAGCACAATAGCATTCCATCAAAAATCGTATATTGCAACTTGTTTAGCCATTCCCCAATTGATGGGTATCCTACTAATTTCTGACGTTTTGCCACCAAAAAAGAGTAAATATTTTTGTATATATGTGTTTTTTCTTTTTGTTTTTTATGTCTTTTAAGATACAGACCTACTAGTGGTATTATTAGGGCAAAGGATATGCATACTTTTATAGCCCTTAGGGCTTCATAATGACAACACATTTATTTATCCTATTTGTACAAAAATATTTATAGCAACTTTTTTTGTGTATGTAGTGGCAAAGAATTGGAAATTGAGGGGATGCCCATCAATTGGGGAATAGCTGAACAAGTTGTGGTATATGATTGCAGTGGAATACTACTGTCCTTTGAGAAATGATGAGCAAGATCATTTTAGGAAAACTCAGAAAGATTAATATGAACTGATACAAAAGTGAAATGAACAGAACAGAAGAACGATGTACATAATAGCAGTAACATTGTACAGTGATCCACTTTGAATGACTTAACTATTCTCAGCAATACAATAATCCAAGATATTCCAAAAGGCTCATGATGAAAAATGATGTACTTCCAGAGAAAGAAGTGATGGAGTCTGAATGAAGATTGAAAAATAATATTTTTCACTTTATTTTTGTTTCATTTTTTTCCCTCTTTTGATCTTTGTTTTCTTTCACAACATTACTAATGTGGAAATGTGTTTTGCTTGATCCATGTGTAGCTTATATATATCAAATTGCAAGTACCAGCTTGAGACTCAGAGAGTTTTAAAGAGGAAGTAGTACCAGAACTTTGAAGGAAGATAACAATTCTTAGAGGCCAAGATGCTACTATTTCATTCCAGAGGGAGAGCAACATGTCTGAATGTATAGTGAGAGGGAGATAGTGTGTTGAGAGAACTGGGAATCCAGTTTTGCTGGAATGTAAAATTTATTAAGAAAGATAATATGAAATAAGGCTGAAAAGACAGGTAGAAATCAGATTGTGAAGGAACTTTAAATGCTAGACTGAAGAGCTTGGCTTTTATCCTATAGGCATATATAGGAAGTATCGATAAATTAAAAAAAATTTTTTTTAATTAAAGCTTTTTATTTTTCAAAACATGCATAGACAACAGTTCTTCAACATTAGCCCTTTCAAAACCTTGTGTTCCAATTTTCTTCTTCTCCCATGCCCTCCTCTAGATGGCAAGTAGTCCAATATTTGTTAAAGATGGCAGAAATATATGTTAAATCCAACATATGCATACATATTTATACAGTTATTGTGCTGCACAAGAAAAAAGAGAAGCAAAATAAAATTCAAGCAAACAAAAACAAAAAGAGTGAAAATGCTATGTTGTGAACTACTACACTCAGTTCCCACAGTCCTCTCTCTGAGTGTAGATGGCTCTCTTCATCACTGAACAACTGGAACTGGTATCAATATTTGTAAAAAAAAAAAAAGAAAAGAGAGTCCCTGTAACAAATATAATCAAACAATGAATCCATTCATTTGTCTTGTACAAAAATTCATGTCTGCACCTTGAATCCGGATCTATCATTTCTGTGTTAGAAGGTAGGTATCATGCTGCATTCTGTTTTAAATGTTGATCATTTTAAATTGTTTTCCTGGTTCTGCTTGCTTCAGTGTGTATCAGCAGTGTATATCAGTTTATATACTCTATGTTTCTTTACATTTTCTGTTCCAATTTCTTATGGCACAAAAATGTTCCATTAATTTTTTGAACCATAATTTGTTGAGTCATTCCCCAGTTGTTTCCTGTTCTATATGATAGCAAAAAAGGGCTGCTATCAGTAATTTGATGCCTATGAATCTTTTGATCTCTTTGGGGTCTACGACTAATAGTGACATCATTAGGTCAAAGGGTGTACACAGTTTCATGATAGAGGATATAGTTCTGAATTGCTTTTCAAAAATATTTGGGCCACTTCACAGCTCCACTAGCAGTTCTTCTGACCTCCTCAAGCCCCTCCAACAGTTGTAAATTTCCATTTTTGTCATCTTTGCCATTCTGATAGATATTAGATAAAACCTCAGAGTTGTCATTTTTGTCCCTATATTAATGATTTGGAGCATTTTTTCCTTGGAGAACAACTTGCTCATATCCTTTGATCATTTTTTCTATTGAAAGAGTGGTTGTCATTCTTATGTTTGAATCAGTTCTATATATATCTTGAATGTTATATTTTTACCAGAGAAAGTCTGAAGATTTTCCCAATTAATTGTTTTGCCTTTAATTTTGATTGCATATATTTTGTTAATTTTAAGGAGCCTTTTAAATTTTATGTAGTGTATATTTTATTTTTTGTGAGCCTCTCTATGTCTACTTTGGTTCTGAAATCTTCCTCTACCCATAGTTACAAAACATATTTTCTTCCTTCTTTGTTAATATATGTCATATATCTATCTGGAACTTATATGTACTTTGAACTTTAGTCTAAGCTTAATTTCTGCCAGACTGCTTTTCAGTTTTTTCCCCAGAAGTTTTTGTTGCATGTAAGATCCTTGATCTAATAAGTATTGTTTTTTGATATGTCAAACACTACTTGCTTCTGGATGTTGGATTTCTAATCTGGTCCAACTTTTCTATTTTTTTATAGCAGTTTTGATAATTTTTTTTTTATTTCATCAGAAGCATTTTCTACTTCTCTTGTCATAATAGTGTAACTTAAGATTTTTTTCCTTAATATTGTTTATCGTGTTTTTATTTTTCCTGATACTTAGTCAACCTGATGTTTTTGTTATTAATCCTATTTGTTCATAATGTATTATGTTTTGATATATTTTGCTTATATTTTATTAAATTTTTTTTTTACATTGATGTTCACTAGGGTAAGGATCTTGACCCAGATGTAAAAATCTGGATGGGAAAAAAATTATATAGTTTCACTACCCTCAAACTGAAATTTAGCATTCATTTTCTTTTTTTCTGAGACTTGGTCATTTAAATTCCCCCACCCCCACTTTTTTTTTTTCTGTTAATCTGTGTTTTTTATATTTTGGTAGATATTTGGTAGATTTTTTACTATCTTAATTTGGGGGGAGCATATAATCGGACAGAATAGTATTCAACAATTTTCCTTTGTTTCCTCATTTGTGATTTCTCCTTTTTCATTTTTTGATACCGACAATTTTTGGTTTTCCATTCTTTTTAATATCAACATAGTGAATGATTTATCTTTCATTGATTTTTATTTGTGCATTTTTTTTAACGTGGCCTAGATTTTCTGTCTTCCTCCTGTACTTCTTAAGCTTGATTTAATTAGCATTTCTCTTACTGTTTCAATCCTATCTCTCCTCTGAATGCTTTGAAATATCTTTTCAAAATTTGATCCATGTCAGATTATGCTTAGCTTTAATACCTAGTTCAACTTTGTTGCCTTTTCATCTTCTGAAGGAAAAATTAGAAATTGGGCAATTTAGGAGTTGCTCAGTTTCTTTGCTTTTGGCAGAGAATGACCACCAGTAGATATCAAGATACTTGAAGTTCTCACTCCACCATGATACCATTCGTCCATGCCCTTTATTCTTTTAGTTTTGAGTAGAGCTTATTTTCCCAAGGTCAAATTTTAGTCACCTACCAAGTTTCAGTAATGATAATGAAAATCATTTAGTTTCTGATTGTTTTGCAGTTTAGCTTTGCTATAACTAGTCACCAATGAAGGTCTTCATTACTCCTCACTCTAGGAAGTCATTAGGTGAAAGGCTAGTCTTTAGTTTGAAGGACAAAAGTTAAAAGTTTAATGCAAACAGATGCTCCCTAATCTAGGGACTTGCCTTAGAAAGGGCTTTCATTGATTTCAGCAGACCCACAGGGTCTGCTCCTTGGGAGTTCCACTTCTCTCTGGGAGAGTGACTGAGTGAGGAGGGGTGACTAGTCCTGCTTAAACGAAACTGCTCACCAAAGGCTAATTTTCTCCCGAGGTGGAGAAGTAATTCCATTTAGGAGGGACCAAAAGTGTTGTGCTCTTTAAAAGCTGAAGTGCTGACTTAACTGAATTGGTGTTCGAGCAACTTACTTTCACCCTCCTTTTGAGGTTAAATGCTTTTCTCTTATTTGAAAGGGAACCTTTTTTCTTTCTTCTTACTAACCTGTTTGAGCCAGATACTTTTAGATATAGAACTATCTGCATTCCTTTTCATTAAATTGTCATTCTGGAAGCCAGATTTTAGAACTCAGCTTGCCTCTTTGCAGACAGGGAAAGATGTGTTAAAAGTAGTGTGTTCATCCACTTTTCTAATGAACTGTATATCTGGTTATTACTTCTACAGAGATGTGAGAAGTTCAAGGAACTGAAAATTAAAGGCAAAAGGTTTAAATCTTGCTTTTTCTCATCAAATATAGATCAGAAATGCCCTCTTCCAGGTCCTCAGGAATTCATACATCTTGGTTCCAGAGGAAAAATGTATCTCTTGTCTCCCCCCCTCCCCCCCACATTTATGGTGTATATGTTTGGCATGCTTACACATGTATTAATCAGCCCCCATAGAATGTAAACTCTTTAATAGTTGAGGCTTTTACATTTTTGTCTTTTTTCAGGGTCTAGCATAGCAGGAATAAGGTAGGCACTAATAAATGCTTTTTGATTTGAAATGGCACTTGAACTAGACCTTGAAGGATGAAGGACTAGCATAGGAGGGGGACAATGGGTAGAGCATTCTGGATTGGGAAGTGGGACCAATCAATATGAACAAAGTTTGAGAGGTGACAAGGGATGCTAAATAGGCCTATCTGAATGGTGTGTGTGTGTGTGTGTGTGTGTGTGTGTGTGTGTGTGTGTGTGTGTGTGTAAGATGGAGAGAGACATTGGGTCCAGATTGGGAAGAAGTTTTTGCTTTAGTAGATCAAATCCAAATTTTCCAAGAAGGAGTCTCACTTCTTTGAACTATTTTAATGGGAAACTACCTGAGGGCAGGGGAATAGACTAGGTGCCTTCTCAAACTACTTTTTAACCAAATGATTTTTTTTTTAATTATTCTTTGGTGCCCCTTTTATATTTGTTTTGTTTCCAAATATGGCTTCTCTTGATTCCTCTCCTCATTCTATCTCAGTTTCATTTTTTTAAAGCTTTTTATTTTCAAAACATATGCACAGATAATTTTTCAACATTGACCCTTGCATAGCCTTGTGTTTCAGATAAGCAATTCAATATATGTTATACATGTTAAAATATATGCTAAATCCAGCATGTATGAACATTTATACAATTCTCTTGCTGCACAAGAAAAATCAGATCAAAAAGGAAAGTAAACGTGTAAGAAAACAAAATACAGATGAACAATAACAAAGAGTGAAAATGCTGTGTTATGGTCCACATTCAGTTCCCACAGTCCTCTTTGGGTGTAGATGGCTCTCTTCATCACAAGACCATTGGAACTGAAATCAGTCATCTCATTGTTGAAGAGAGCCACGTTCATCAGATTTGATCTTCATATAATCTTGTTGTTGCCGTGTACAATGATTTCCTGGTTCTACTCATTTCATTCAGCATCAGTTCATGTAAGTCTCTCCAGGCGTTTCTGAAACCATCCTGCTGATTGTTTCTTACAGAATAATAATATTCCATAACATTCATGTACCATAATTTATTCAGCCATTCTCCGATTGATGGGCATCCTCTCGCTTTCCAGTTTCTTGCCACTACAAAAAGGGCTCTCACAAACATTTTTGTACATGTGAATCCCTTTCTTTCCTTTAAGATCTCTTTGGGATATAAGCCCAGTGGTAATACAGCTGGATCAAAGGGTATGCACAGTTTGATAACTTTTTGAACATAGTTCCAAATCGCTCTCCAGAATTTGCCTTCATTTTTAAAAAGACTCTTAAACAAGAAAAACTACCTCAGCAAAAAGAACTAAAACAAACACTAAAACTGCTATAGTGGCCTGAATGCACGCTATCTCCAGGGTGGTCAGATGGTATATCATCTTTCACAAGCCATCATTTCCATTGTAATGATTTAGATTTAGGCCATTTTGGTTTTACAACATAGTCTTTGTTTTTTTAACATACATTTGTTTAAATTTTTAAAAATCCCAGTCAGTGGCAAAAAATTAAGTTTAAAATAAGTTGTTCTAGATATTATGCAAGAAGAAAAGTTATTTTCTCCTCCCCTTCTATTTTTGATTCACTGACTTTGTTTTGAATAGTAAAGAAAGATTAACATTAATCCCTCACTAGTATTTGGACTGAATTTCAAGAAGGTTGAACATGACAGCCTGATCTGTAATGCATTCAGCTGAACCCGCCTAAAAGTCATGCTTTTGACTTAAACTGACCCTTGAGAGGGATGAGGAGCCATAAACATAAATGCTTTTGTTTTTAAAACTGCTGTTAAATGGTGGTTCTCTCAATGGGAGTCTCTGTTGCCAAGGCCCCTGAGTAGGAGGCTTTGATTGCCACTTAGTTCTGCAGCAGGCCACTAATGGATGGGCCATCACTGAGTTAGGGCTTAGCACCATCTTGGCAGCAGTGGAGATGCTTTGAGTCCTTGTTTTCCTCTGAACTTGTAGCTACCAAAATCTGTGACCTTGTAGCCCTCCTGATCATCACACTATAACTCCTCCTCTACTCATCACACATCCAGACAATTGCCAGATCTCCTCAGTTTTTCCTAGCATTTATTTTGCATGGTAAGGTTCACTGACTACTTTACAAATGTTGTCTCACTTTATTCTCACATCCAAGAGAGCAGCCTTCAGGGGCCTGACCCCACAGCCAGAGCTCCTCAAGACCCAGACCAAGGCGTCTCTGCCACTGTCAGACTTCTCAACATTGGAAAAATGATGTTATAATTAGAAATGACACAGAGTAAGAGAACTCCCGTTTGCCTTGTCCCTGTGCCCTAAGGACCATTGCATGTCTACTTGCTCTGCAGCCAAGCCCTTTTAGCAAGGCTGTCTCCCTCTGTTAACAGGTGAGCTTCTGACTTCCTTTTCTGAGTCTTTCTCTAGCATTGAGACCTCCTAAATATTTTACAAATGCTTTCTCATTCTCCTCTTGGCCATCTGTGACCTCATCCAGCTGCTCCCCTTTGTCAGGGAGCTTCTGCTTCCAGGGTCTCTGCACTTCCCCTTCACACTGCCACAAAGACCCTCTACCTACAGCCCCAGACTGTAGAGTCCTTATTGCTGCTGCTTATCCCTTCACAGTCTGGCTGTAAGCTCTCTTTGCACACCTACTTCACATCCCTTCTTTACAGATCCTCCCTCTGTGCTTCAGCCAAACTAACCTACTTGGCACCTCTCTCCCCACTTTGTCCCTTTGCCTGTGTTGCCTAATGTTGATGCAATGTGCTCCTTCCTCTTAGGATCCAGGGGAGTTTTGAGTGACCTCTTAAAAAATGCTTTCTCCTGCTTATTAATACTCTCCCCTTTCTCAAGATAGACTCACACTAGTGGTGAAAATGTTCTATTCTCTCAACAACATAAGCTTTTTGAAGACTTGTTTTTCATTTTGCTTTTACATCCTCAATATTTTGCTTAGAACTTTGCATATAGTTGGTGATTTAAAAATGTTTAATTTTTTTTGTTTTTTATTTTATTACAGTTTTTTTCTTTTCAAAACACATGCATGGACAATTTTTCAACAATGATCCTTGCAAAACCTTGGTTTCAAAATTTCCCTTCCCTTCCCCTCACCCCTTCCCTAGATGGCAAGTAATCCAGTATATGTTAAAAAATATAATTAAATCCAATATATGTATACATATTTATATAATTATCATACTACACAAGAAAAATCAGATCAAAATTTTAAAAAATGAGAAAACAAAATGCAAGCAGACAACAAAAAGAATGAAAATGCTATGTTGTAATCCATATTCAGTTCTCACGGGCCTGTCTCTGGGTGTACACAGCTCTCTTCATCACAAGATTATTGGAATTGGCCTCAATCATCTCATTATTGAAAAGAGCCAAGTTCATCAGAATTGATTTTTGTATAATCTTCTTGTTGCTGTGTGCAATGTTCTCCTGGTTCTGCTCATTTCACTTAGCATCAATTCATGCAAGTGTGTGGTACAGCAAATCCAATTTACAAATACTCAGAGATCTTGAGTGAAGAATAGAAGTGTTTATTTTGGAGTCTTGCAAGACGCGAACATCTTTCCATTGGAGTTCTACCAGTGGAGAGAGGTTAATTTCCACAGAGATTGAAATGAGTTATATAGTTGTGACCAGAGAATCCATGACAGCCCTCCTTCCCCTTATCCGGTCAATTCTCATTATCTTGCTTAGTGCTTGGAAGTAACATGAACTTGTTAAATTTTGACCTGAATTTTATGATGGTCAGGTTCACAAGGTATACAACTGTTTGCAGGCATGTTTTATGGTGGTCAGTTTTGCAACTGTTTACAAAGTATGAACACCCCAGATAAACTGAATCTAAGTTATAAATTCAATCTACCTTAGTCAATGATTTTATAAGAAACCATGTAATCCTCCACAAAGAGATTTATTTAGAGGTAAGTAATCCATTAAGCTAGAATAACCAAGGAGACTTAGTTTATCTCAGATTTCCTCAACAGAGATTAGCCACTTTATAGACCTCTTAGAATATCTCGGCCATTAAATATATTCTTCTCTTAGCAGTTAAGTAAAGGTCCAAGAGATCAGATATTTCTACTAGAAGAGCAAACTTTTTGTTCTTCCCAGAGCCTTAATGATTAACAGACCTTTGAAATTGGGTCTGGAATTATCAAGTGACTATTCTTGAGAAGTTCTCAGTTTCCTATTATACTCCCCAGGCCTCTCTGAAATCAGTCTACTGATCATTTCTTACAGAACAATAATATTACATAATATTCATATACCATAGCTTATTCAGCCATTCTCCAATTGATGGGCATCCATTCAGTTTCTAGTTTCTTGCCACTACAAAAAGGGCTGCCACAAACATTAAAAATTTATTGAATTGAATGGGTCAGCCCAGCTTTGTGCTCTTTGACTAGGATCCAGTTGATTGGTATGAAAGGAGCACTTTCCTGAAACAACTGCTGACTTGTTGGATTCCTTTTTTCCTCCTATCCTACATGTGTACAAATGACATTTTTCTGCCAAAAAACCTTTAGCAAGCTTAATTCAGTACCGTTTCTCATAGCTTCCTTGTGAGAAAAACTGATGGACAAGAGAAAGGAGATAAAAGGCTCTAAGGAAAGAAGGCATTCCTCCTGACTTATCTTTTACCTAGATATGCGGTACATCAACTCCTAGGGAATCCCTTGTTCTCTGGCCAGCAGGGATGGAGGTATGAATAAAGATAATCCCACTGTCACTCTCTTTGGTAGTATTTTATATTTCCAAATACATGTAAAGATAGTTTTCAACATTCATTTTTTAAAAACTTTGTGTTACAAAGTTTTCTCTCCTCACTTCCCTCCTCCCCAAGACAGTAAGCAATTTGATATAGGTTAAATATGTACCGTTCTTTTAAACATATTCCATATTTGTCATGTTATACAAGAAAAATCAGATCAAAAAGAAACACAAAAAAGGTGAAAATAACTCTCTCTGCACATAGCATTTTCCATTCCAAGTCTATTGGAAGATAGTTCCTCAAAAGGACCCATATGTGCAGAAATATTTGTGGCAGCCCTTTTTGTAGTAGTAAGGAACTGGAAACTGAGTGGATACCCATCAGTTGGAGAATGGCTGAATAAGCTATGGTTATAGAATGTTATGGAATATTATTGTTCTATTAAAAAGGATCAACAAGATGATTTCAGAGATTTAAATGACTTACATGAACAGATGCTAAGTGAAGTGAGTAGAATCAGGAGAACATTGTATATAGTAACAAGATTGTGTGATGATCAACTGTGATAGACGTGGCTCTTTTCAACAGTGAGGTGATTCAGAGCAATTCTAATAGTCTTGTGATGGAAAGAGCCATCTGCACCCAGAGAGGACTGTGGGAACTGAGTGTGAACCACAATATAGTCTTTTCACTCTTTGTTGTTATTTGTTTGTTTGTTTTTTCTTTGTTTCTCATGTTTTTTCCCCCCTTTTGATCTGATTTTTCTTGTGCAGTAGGTATAGAAGAAATCACAAATGTTTAACTTTTATTAAAATACTTGCTAGGGAAAGGTGTTTGGGGGGAATGGATGGAGAAAAATTTTGAGCACGAGGTTTTGCAAGGGTGAATGTTGAAAACTATCTTGGCATGTACTTGGAAAAGATAAAATATTATTTAAAACAACAACAACAAACAGAAGATAGTTCCTCTCTCTTCCCTTGCACCCATATTCCACTTCTGCTCCTTCCTAGATAGACTCCTAGTCTGACTTGGAGGCATTCTTGAAGATTGAAATCCAGATTGTATCAGTGAAGGAGTTAGGCAGTCCTTGGATTTTGTTTTTTTAAGTGATGCCTTTTATTTTTTATATCATTATTCTTTCTCAATATACCTTTTCCTTCCCATTGAGCCAATTTTAAAAGGAAATAAAAAAGGAATTTCAAGGAGAGGCCCAAGCATACCTGAGCAGACATAAAGCTTCTCAGCTCTCCCAGCATATGCCTGGCCTAGCCAGCCAGAAGTAGTAAATCTGGCTAAACAGCAAAAGACCTGAGTCTTTTCATTGGATGGAATAAAAAGGAAATAACCATTATTGACCAATTATTATTGACCAATAGTTAGCAATGTTGTCTGCTTCCTGTGGGTCATGTCACTTCCTATCACTTTCTGAAGCTTAGATCTAGGGTCTGACCTTTCTTGCCCTACAGACCCCTGGGAACCATGTGATAGGCCTGCAAGCCTAAGGTCTGTCCTACTCCATCTCTTAGATTTTTTGAGAAATTTTCACCTGGTCCCATTCATCTCCATTCTTCTCCATCTCTGCTCATTATTGTTTTTTCCATCTCCATTAGTGTCATTCCTGATTTTTATTTTACATCAGTTCATATGTATTTTTTCATATTTCTCTGAATTTTTTGTAATTTTTTAGGGCATAGAGTTATTGTAGTACTTTCATGCAACAATTTATTTCCTAACTGCGGGAATTTTTTAAATGGGATTTTTGAACTTTCCTACCTGAGAGGTATTGATGCTGTTCTAGTGATAGAGAATTGATGTGAGAATCCTCTCTGGTCTTGGTGCGGGTCCAACGTGAACAAACCTGAAATCTTAGTGGCAAAAAAAAGGAAGTTTCATTTTTCACTAAGAAACTCTCTCTTAGCGGACAAATCTTTTAAGATTTGCAAAGAATGTGTTAACAGAAATCTATTTTATGAGCAGATCTTGGGGGCTGGGGCAGTTTGAGCTGATTATCAGACCAAGATATCAAAATTGAATGAAATCACTTTGAAGGCTTTTTCCAGAATTTGGAATTTCCTGAATGGGGATCCGGCTGCCCCAAAAGATCAGTGGGGGGTGATTTGCCTTTAAAAAAGCCCTTCTAGAAAGTATGCCCCCTTCAAGATTCTTTGGAGTCTGAGACCCTGAATCTCCCTTCTTTTACAGATTAAAGGGGATACAGTTTCAGAGTTCAACCCTCCCCTTCTCCCCCTCCCCAGTGTGACAATGAAAAACTCTCTTCAGTTTTAATGCTGTTAAGAAAGTGGAAGGAGACAACCAGGAAGAAAGAGAAAATCGCAGAGCTCATTGGAGTGCTCTGTTACCTGTTTTGTTTAGGAAAACTCCCATCATATGGGATCTAGAGAGAGAGAGAGAAAGTGGATGTTTAAAGTTTCTGTTGTGTTGTTGTCCTGTTCTTGGAGTTTCAGCTTGGAGATGAAAATCCATCATTGAGCTGCTCCTTCTCAGTAATCCCAGGTTTTGTTTTTCCTTTAAGGCTACTTCTGATGATTGTATGCTGCCCTTTCATCTGCAAAGATGGTAATAAACCTTTGCCTTCCACAGTTCAAACCAAGAATTTACTGCAACAAGGTAAAAATTATTTTAGATGATTTCTCTTTTGTAACGTATGGTATATGAACTAATTTGCTTATTCAAGTCTAATAGATCCATTAATTTTTCTAGTTTATAATTCCTGTCCTCCACGCTTCCATTTCTTTCAAAACCAGTTAAATGAATTTTGTGTAAAAGTACAGTCCACTAATTATGTTGAACTGGTCTAGAAACCCACACCATATAGATTGATGTTTAGATAGGACTAGTTTTATAATGCAATCCTATTCATATTTCTCTTTATTCCCTCTGCTTAAATGGGCAATTACAGTATAGCTCAAAAGTAGAATTAAGGTAGAAATTCCATTCTCCTGTTTTATTGGGTCTGCTAATCCTGCTTAGTCTGAAGGCTTCTTTCCCTGTCCTGACTTTGGTGCAGTTATCAAGAAAGGCCTGTTAAAACAAAAATTCCATTTCTCTTTCAGCGCCACACTTCATTCCAATAAAGCTCAAATGAGATATTTGTAAAGTATTTTGTAGATTGGGCAGTTGCACCTACATTTTAGAATTATTATTCTTTAAAGCTTTTTCTGGGATTCAGAGTATGGTTCTAAGAGACAATGCTGTGAATCCTAGTCGGGGAAACACTGAATATGTAAACTCCTGGACCGTTAACAAACATATCTCTCTCCCTCCACATGTTAATTTTAAAATGAGTCTGAGATACTTAATAAGGCAAGTGTTGGCAGGACCCAAGTAAAAATGTGGGAAATTCAGGGAAGGTTGATTTTCCTAAAGCTGTGTACCTTGACATTTTCCAAGGTGTCAGCACCCATGCTTTTGTGGATAATCTCAGTAGTTATAATTTGGGAATTAGTGCTCCTTGTCACAAGGTCCAAGAGGTTTTTAATAAATCTAAGCAGATGCTCTCTGGACTGTTGCTTACTTACAGCAGCTCTGCCTTCATGAGTATATCTCATGTCTGAGTAAGGGAGAATCAATCTTCATGAATTTCATGCCACAATTTTATGCCTTATCTTGACACAGTTTTTCTTAAAAATGGTGATTTCTTAAGATCCAGCCTGCCTTCCTTGGATTAGCTCAAATCAGCATGTTTCCTGTTTGTTATTAAATCCAGATCTCAGCAGATGGCTATGAAGTAGAAAATCTCATCTCTGAAGACCCTGTGAAGAGAAACCGTGGCTTTCGCACTGAGTATTTCATTAAACCACCAATCCATGTGACTGTGTCTTTTCCCTTTAGTATAGAACTCAGCAGGATTAATGTGGATGTCACAGCAGGGGGAATCCAAAATATTGTTGGCCTAGAAGTGTTCACATCTACCTCATCAGGTAAAACCTACTGGAGCACCATGGAATCTGAGCCCACAGTCTTGGAGCCGACTAACATTGAAAAAGAAAATTTCACCTTGGTAGGGAGAATCTTGGTAAAAAACCAGGGTCGAGCAACGTTCACCCACAGGGGCTTCAGGGCAAGGCCACCATTCCATCTTTTGGAAACTAACCTCTGCACAGGTGGAAATGTAAATCAGGATCTCTGGAGTAAAGGCCCCTTCTCTCTTGCTCATGTGTCCATTTTAAAGCTCTCTGTTAACCTTATTGCTGGCAGTGGAATCACTTGCATTAAGAAGATGGAAGTCTGGGGCCAACCGGCCAAAAACTGTCCCCAAGAGGTCATAGACAACGTCATGGTGTTAGCCTCCAGCCTTTCTCGAGGCTTGAATCCCATAGCCTCCCACCCTACCCCAGCATTGCCAATGGAGAATGACTGTGAGCCCTGTGGCCACTCCCACAGCCAGCGGCCAGCTGGTCTTCGGGAACTGACCGATGTGATCCAGGATGTGCCTGAGGAATTCCTGGATCCAATCACTCTGGAGATCATGCCCTTCCCCATGCTGCTCCCCTCAGGCAAGGTCATTGACCAGAGCACCCTGGAGAAATGTAACCGGAGCGAGGCGGTTTGGGGCCGAGTGCCTAGTGACCCATTTACAGGGGTGGCCTTCAGCCAGCACTCCCAGCCATTGCCCCACACTGCTCTGAAGGCCAGGATAGACTATTTCTTGCTCCAGCACACTCCTCCTGGCTGCAACCTTCTTGGAAGAACCCAGCCTCCTGGGGTAGCAGTTCCCTCTTCCATCGCTGTGGCTTCTCGCAAGAGAAAGGGGGAGTTCATGGAGCTATTGCCAAATGACAGGCCTCGTATGGAGCCGCCTCCCAATTTTTTTACCACAGACCCACGAGTCACATCTACCTCGGAGCACAACAGTAAGAAAATGAAATCCAACGTGGAGTCAAACCTGCCACACATGGATTGCTCATCAGGTAGTTGTGCTACCCCAATTCCCTGTTCTTTAAGTAGGGGTGACTTCTGTCATAAGGATTGGCTGCCCCAGAACCATTGGGCTGGCATTCAGAGTCCCTGTCTGGGGTGGGGGTGGGGGGCGGTGGTGGTGTTTAGGGCCTCCAACCTGCACTTTGGCTACACTCAGTGGAAGTCAGAGAGGCTATTCCTCGTTTATCCCTTGTCTTCTGTTTTGAAGGTCTAGTTAAGGGTTAAAAAGTTTCACACTGATTTGGATCCTGGGTCTCAAGATTTAGTCTTTTTTTTGGAACTAGGAACTTATAGAAGAATTCCGTTCAATTCAGGAAGTATTTATTAAATACTTCTTGTTTATAAGTTAACGAAAGAAATCTAGAGATCAGTAAAATTTGTTCCTGCCATCAAGGAGCCCACAGGAGAAGTAGGCACACCTGAGAAGGTGGTTTAATGGAGAAAGTAGCTTCTTGGGCGGGCCTTGACAGAAGAAAAGCATTTATTTCTTTTTCTTCAAAAAAAAAAAAAAAAATCCCCAAAAACACATTCTTTAATCAATACCTGTTTTGTCACCTTAATTTTTAAATATCTCCTTCTCTTGTCTAGCCACTGAGCCATTTCTTATAACATAGAATAAAAAAGAAAGCAATTCATCCAGAACCATATCTGTATATCAACTCCGAGTGATGGTATAGATCATATTCCATACCCCTACTATTCCATTTCTTCAGAGAAGCAAGGAACGTACATTTCCACAACTCTCAGAGGATTAGGATTTCAGCAGGCAGTTATGTGCAGGTCAAGGGGCTAGATCTTAGTGATCACCTTAGTCCAGCCTTCTTGGGCCCAAAGGATTTAAGTGATATGTTCCAGGTCCTACAAGAACTCAGTGACAGAATTCAGTGATGTGCAGAGGCGTGACTCTCTGGCTGCTCCTGATACTGAACCTTTCTGAGAAACTTCATTTTCCTCAGCTGAAAAATGGAACAAATACTTGCCCTTCCTACCTTACAAAGTTGTGGGGTCAAGAGTGTTCTGGGAATCATAAATCATTATACAGATGCATCTGGGAAAGCGGGGGTTCAGAGTGATCAGCCTATATATGGGGTGTTTCCATGGCCTTGTCCCATAAGTAATAGCCCATTAGAGAAGTGGAGAAATCCTTGCTTTCTTAGGAGCTCATCGTCTGGTGGGGAAGATAACACACAAACAATTATGTACAAACAAGCTATAGACCAGGCACATTAGAGATGATCTCAGAGGGAAAGCCTAGAAGGGAAGCCTGGAAAAAGCTTCTTGCAGAATGTAAGACTTGGAGGAAGCCAGCAGGTACAGATAAGGAACGAGAGAATTTCTGACTTGGGAGGCAATCAGCAGAAAGATTCGAAGTCAGGAGATGGGCTGCCTTGTGTCTTGTGTAAGAACAGCGAGGAGTGAACTGGGTGGCAGGAAGATGGCCTGCATGGAGGTGGTGGGGAAGAAGATAGCAAAGATAGAAAGGGGAAAGGTTATGAAGGGCTTTAAAGGAGCCGGAGAAATATTAAGTGCTTATTGTATGCTAAGTTTTCTGACAAATAAGATCTCGTTTAATCTTTACAACAATCTGGGGGGTGGAAGAAACCGAAGGAGACAAAGACTTGTTTAAGGTCATACATCTAGTGTCTGAAGTCAGATTTGAGCTCCATTCCTCTATTCTTTGTGCCACTTAGCTGCCTCTTAAATATATGAAGCACCTACTGTGTGTTGGGATCTGTGCTAAGCATTTTACAAATATCTCATTTGAGCCAAATGGAAGATTTCCTCTTTGATACTGGAGGTAATAAGGAGTCCCTGGAGTTTTTTGAATAGAGATTGATAGGGTCAGTACTATACTTTAGAGAGATCAGTTGGACAGCTGAGGCAAGAATGGACTGCTTGGGGAGTTACTAAAACCAAGGAGATCAGGCTATTGTAGACCCAGTATGTGGTGGTGGAGAGCTGCAGTGAGATGGAGGAAAGTACTGGAGGTGAAAACAGGGCAGAGAAGATAGAATTGGCCAGACATGGCACTTGGTTAAGTACAGAAAGTGAGGTAAGGTCAAGACTTGCTTGTGCGCCTAGGGTTTGAGGAGTATAGTGTATTCAGTAATTACAGGGAATTTAGGAAGAGGAGAGGGTTTGAAGAGAAAGATAATGAGTCTGGCATGGGGCGTGCTAAGTATAAGAGATCTGAGGGGCATCCATTTGGAGATCTCCAGCTTGGCATCTGTGCTGGGTTGTCAGGAGAGAGCTTAGGACTAAATAAAGTATGAGGTCACCAAATGAAATTAACAAAGAAGGGGGTGGAAATGGCCCCTAGTGGGCATGACCTGGAGAAAGATCCAGCAAAATTGTTTGGGAAGAGACTGGGACAGGTAGAGGAAGAACCAGAGGGAAAGAGCGTCATGAAGAGGTAAGTGATTGGGCCGGTAAGAGGCATTAGGTTAGGGAAGATGATTGAGAGCAGGCAAGCAGACTTGGTAATTAAGATACCATTTGAACAGTGACTGTGGAGAGTTTAGAAAAGGGGCTGCTGTTTGTTGGCCACGTCTGAAGGAGGTGAACCACAAAAGGAAGAGAGATGCAGGAGGATAGTTCATGGAAAGGGAGGGATCAGCTGAGTCTGGGGGAGATGTTGGTTTGTTTGTAGGCAATAGGTTACTGTGCAGTGGACACTGAGAGGAGATTATTGACAGTGGGGATGATGCAGAAAGCTGATGGGAAGGAAGGAGATTGCTTATGCTTTTAGAGGGATTTGCTTTGGCAAGGAGGGAGGGTCACCTCCCACTAGGAGAGCCCTTGGGTATGTAAATGACTAGCACTGTTGGACCCACCTGCTTTTATGTTTGAAATGCAAGGTGGGTCACCTTCAGAGAAAAAGCATCTCCTCATCATCTGCACTTGACTTTTGAATCAAAATATCAAAAATAGCATTTTGTATTTTTAGAATCTGGAATCTGGCTTTAACAAGTGCTTTCCTAGAAACATTTAGTGGCTCCCTGTTATCTACAGAATAGTCTAATGTTCCTGGTCTGGCATTCAGTACCCTTCGCATGCTTTCTTTACTTTTTTGACCTTTCCAGCCTTACACTCATTCTGTGGTCCTACCAAATTGGACATCTTTGTGCTCTCATATCATCCTGTCTGTTCTATCTCTCTGCATTTGTTCATCCTCTGCTCCATGTCTGGAATGCCCTTTTCTTCACCCTTACCTCTGTCTGCTGAAATTGTGCCCATCCTTCATGGCCCAGCTCCAATATTCTTCATTACGCTTCCTCTGTGCCTTCTCCCCACTGTAAATGGAATTTTTACCTTTTAAGGTCTTTCAGAATACTTAGTACCTCTCTGCTGAATCACCTTTGTATTGTAGTTCCCTGCATATAATTGTGCCTCCCTGGTGTCTGACTGGAGCTCCTTGAATTCGGGATTGAACATTGAATTTCCTCAGCACAAGGCCATGTATGCTATAGGTTGCTCAGGCAATGTGCATTGAGCTAAATAGAGAAAATATTTTTCTGGTTTGCTGTGGGAGGTAAGCACAATAAATTTGTTGCCCATCTTTGCCGTGCCCCTTCATGCCAATGCAGTATTCCAGAAGGGGGTATCTCCCCAAAGCATAGCCATCAGGTATTCTTGGTTTCCCTGCATAGGGTCACCTTCTTCCCTGATCCCACCTTCCTGCTTTGTGCCTCCATTCATCCATCTCTCCCTAGATATAGCCCTCTCTGCTTCTCTCAGCAGGTTCCGTTTCCCACGAACAGAGGTTATCAGAAAGTTTGGATGTGGCCTTGACTTCGGCCCTCAGCACTCGGCCGTCCTTCACAAGCCGCCTGACGAAACCTCAGCCCTTCAGTTCAGGGAGCTCCGGCAGCAGCTCCTGGAGTTCCACTCTTGAGACTGGTAATACAAACCCTGCCCATTTCCTTCCTGGCCCCTTCCTCTGGACCCTCAAGGCCTGCTCTTCCTAGTGTCTGCCTGGAAATTAGTGAGGACACATGTCCCTGTGCAGACGGGACATTCAGGAAAAGGCCTCTTTCCTGCTCTGAGTCACTCTTTCTTAGAGCTAGGGGCTGTCTGTAGACTGGTTTTGGGAGTTTGACTACTTGATCATTCAGGTCTGATAGTGTCCTGCTAGGTTCTGGCAAGCGTTTCTCTTACTGGCAAGTTGTCAGTGTCTCTGTGAGCTTTGGACCTCTTTGCATGAGTCTTATTTGTAAGTAGAAAAGGTCTCTGAGATGTAAAGGGAAAGCTCAGTTTCCAAGCAGAGAAACCAAAACTAAAGATGGCCCTTAGAGCTAGGTTTTCCCTAGAGCTGCTTTGTGGAGCCTCAGTCCAGAAAGGCTCCTCTCTAACTGTCACCTGAACCTTAGAACCTCAAATTGCTAGCGCTCTCTCTGACCTATGGTGTCCCTGGGTCACGGCCATATTTTTTAGCCTGCATACTTCATTTTGTTCAAAGGAAAAATTAGGTCATCAAACCTCATCTGACTTTTTGCAGATGATAATCTGTATGTGGAAGGGGAGGCCTTGCCCATGTGATGCTCAGTTCCTGAAGTCATTGACATGGTCTATGGTGAAACTGTTGGACATTTGAGATGATTCCAGAAATGAGGGCAGATCTGACCATGCTGAGACACCACTACATGTTTTTAAAAAAAATGCAAAGGCTTAGAGGAGAGAACACCTGGAGAAACGTGGCCTTCCAGCATCTGCATGCCTAACATAGGGAAGGCAGAGTATACTAGTTCTGCTTGGTCCCAGAAGTCAGAAAGGGAGGCAGCTTTTGCTCTGGGGGAAAAAAAAAAAGCTTTCCAGGCACAGCTGCCTGGTTTGTGAATGGGCTGTCTTTGTTAGGTAACATTGGAGATGTTTGGGCAGAGACTGCATGGCCCCTTGTTGGAGATGGAGTAGAAGGACTCTGTTGAGTGAGTGGAAGGAAAACCCCCAAGCTCTCTTGGAGTTCTAAAGTTATATGAGTTTATGATGCCAAGTCTTAAAACAGTCACCTGAAGTCACATTAAAGTAATGTCACCTAAAGGCAATTTCCAGAACCAGATCATCCATGTTGATAGGGAAATGCAATGAGTACTGAAGTTAGGTAGACTTTGCAACAAAGCTCTGGGAGCCTGCAAGGAGAATGACCTTAATCTCTCACATGGAAAAAAGCTAATAAACAAAAAGCTAACAACTGTTTTCTCCTGCAGAAAAGAAGTCTTACATTAGTTATGGCCAAATGTCTAAGGCAGATGTGTCAATTATAACATCTGTGTTTTATGTGTTAAGCAGCCACTTCTCTGAAGTGTTCTCAAAGATTCCCAAGAATGAACATTCCCTTGGCATTTTGTTGACACTTTTAATTTGCTTAGAAATCATGCTTTCATCTCACAAAGAAAACTTTGTTGCTTTTCAAATAAAGCTATATCCTTATTTTTTAATTTTTATTTTCGGTTCCATTGAGAAGACAAAAAATACAATACCCATTATACATAAAAAGTCATTCAAAACATGTTTCTACATGAATTATGATAAAGGGGAAAAAGACAAGAAAAAGGAAAAATATATGCCTCATTCTGTACTCTTGAGTCAGCAACTTTTCAAAGGTAGATAACATTTTATAGCTCTGCAAAGAAACTTTAGTCTTGGCCCAGCCCTATATATAGGGTTTGAATGAGTAGAATCCAAATTAATCAGGTTTTACTGTACTAAATATTTGTGTTGAAGCACCTCATAAAATCACATTCGTTGGATATAGGATGATGACTAAATCATTAGCCAAGAAACTTCAAATAATTTTCATATCGGGATGGATCTAGTTTGGTTTCAGGAGCTTGGAAAACACACTCTTACCAGTAGAGGGACTTGTTCTCCTGTCAAAAGCACTGACTATGGGAAATGTAGGGAAGGTAATATTTTTTAGCTTACAAAACTAATCACAGCTTCTGAAAAGCCTGGAATTAGAGCCCACTATGTAAGAAAGCATCTTGGACCCTTGGCCTGGAGAGATTTAATGATAGGTGTGAGTTAGAAGAAAGCCCAAGAATGTGGCTTCTTCTCCCAAGACCACAAAGAAAGGGATCAAATGACCAAGGCCATGGGTGAACCGTGATTATCCTCTGTAAGGTCTCTCTAGCCTAGCATGAGAATGTTAAGAGGTCTTGGGGCATCCATGGTCCCTTGGAGTATATGGAGCAAGAAAGACTCTGCTTAGATTCTGTAGTCAGAGCGAGCTTCTGGCTCTTCCTCTGAAGAGCTTAGAGCCCACTTCAGATCAAGTTCCCTAACTTAGTCTGGGGTACCCCATGACATTTCTCCCCATTTCAAGATAGGGCCTGAAATCTTCAACATAAATTTCACGGTAATGACTGTGCCCCTCAATCATTGCTGGTCTAGGTCCAAAAGGAGGGAGCATGAGTACCAAAGGATGTGGTACAAGCTGAACTCATGTAGAAAGTTCCTGACAAAGGCAGAGTGAGAAGCTGTGCATCACGGCCCAGCTGCCTGAACTGGAGCCCTCCTGAGGCCCCTCAGCCTGAACTGGCCTTTCCTATCTCCTAGCACTGGCAGGGGCCACTAGCTCTACAATTTACTCTGCTTTGTTCCTCTGATTGAATTGATTGCTTGCTAGAACTACATCATTATGTGGAGCCTCACTGGAAGCTACCAAAGTTTCTTCCATTAATTTGCACTTTTAGAATTGTATTTGATTTGTTTTTACGTTACTGACCTTTCCATATTTCCCCCACCTTAGCCAGAAAAGTTCTGTGTGAGCAGTTTGCTTGAGCAACTCAACGTTGCTGCCCAAGAGAGCCTGGGCTGGTGCAGAAAATGCTGAGTTTGGACTTGCATCACCATTGTAGGAGCAATGGTTTTGTTGTTTGCTACCTGTGGAATCTGGGACAAAGTTTTAAATCTCTTTGGGCCTTTTTTTAAATGGCCCTTTACCCCACTGAGTCCTGTGATTCTGTGAGCCAGAGGTCTTCACTTTGTTGAGCCACCTGCCAGTCCAGCCCCTGGGAAAACTGGGTGCTAGTCTGTAGGTCTGGGGCAGGTGGGAGTGCCTTCTCTAGACTCAGACAGGTGGGGGCTTTCCCTTGGCAGTGCAATGTGGCCATAATGTTAATGGTGGCTGTGGAGAAACATCCCTCAAAACTGCTTCCCCGGGCACACGGGCAGGAAGCATGTGGGTCCTAATCCTGGCCCTGGTTTTTCTCCCTCGTTTCCCCGCAGTGACCTGGAGCTCGGGTCCTGGATGCAGCGCCTGCAGCAGAGTCTTCACTACTTTCTTCAGAAGCGATCCTGCTTACCAGCTTCCCTGTGGCCACCTGGTGTGCCGCACCTGCTTAGCGGACAGGGAGAAGTCCCCGACTCTCACTTGTGTGAGCTGTAAGAAGGCTGCTGCCAACGAGGATATTCTGAGGGTCCATCTCTAAGTCTGTGCTCCATGGAGAAAAGAGGCATCCGAGGAAGGACAAGAGGAGGGTGGGAAAAGGAGCAGAAAGGGACTTCCCTCAGGGGGGCCTGGGCCAGAGAACTCCTGGTTAGTCTGCTGGGCGGAATTGGGCTCTGAACCCAACCTTCTGTCCCCAAGGGCAGTGCTCAAGCTGAGTGTAACAAAGGACCATCCCTCTGCATCCCACCTGAAGCAGTAATAGGATACCCAAGCCATATGCTTACAGGATGGGAGTTGGTGAAATGCTGGGGCCATCCTCTCCCCTCCCCCTCTCCCAATCACTCCCCAGCCCAGGCACCCGGGGTCTGTTTTGTCTAACCTTGGGAGTCAAACCCTCCTTAGCTGTGGTCCTTCCTTCCAGGATCCATCCCTCTGCTGCAGGTATCTGTCTGGGGAAGTCTTCCCTTGGGTTACCTGGGAAGCCAAGAGCAGTCTGACCCTTCTCCTAGTCCCTCCCTTCCTCTTTCCCTCCCCACCAGCCCCTTCCTGCAAAGTGAAAAAAGAGCTGGAGTTCCCAGGGGGCCAAGTTTGGCAGAAGTCCCTAAGCACATGGCCTCTGGATGGCACAGGAGCCAAGTCTCCCAGGAACAGAGTGGCATCCAGTCATGGGAAGGGTGGGGGGACTGGGAGGGGAGCTGGCACTTCTTTTGTGTGAACAAATAGTTTCTTGTCTATCTGTCTGTTCGTCTGAGAAACTTCAAGCCTTAATAAAGGGATGGTTTGGGCTGCCTGGGGCGTCACGGTCTTGTTTTTGTCTCTGTCCTGACCCGTTCTCCAGCTAGAATTTCTGCCGGGAACATGAGGGATGCATCCACATGTGATAGAAATGTCTCAGCTGGTCACTGCAACTTAGAGAGTCCATTTGGTAATGTATGTAAGTGGTCCAGAAGGGAAATGAGGGCGACAATTTCTGACTCATTTTACTTGTATAGGAAAAGCCACTGATGGCAGGAAAAAATGGGAGTGAGGGAGAGGTTGGACTATCCTTTCTTTCCCTTATCTAGATCTTTTGGAAATCATCTTTTAAAGGGGTTGTGATGGAGCTAAGATATTCTGAGGTTTTTCCAAGATGTTAGTCAGCATTGTGTTAAGGAAAGAATGCTTTCTCTGGAGTCAGAAGTTGTCTGTCCTGTCCCTGCCACTTCTTACCTGTGTGACCATGGGTGAACTGCTTTAACTCTTTGAACTTCATTTTCATTATTGAGATTTTAAAATACTTAAAAAGTCAGTGCTTAAGCCTGTTCCTAGAGTAATGTCTTCGAGAATAATAGCTTGAAGAGTCAGAGATTGTGTGTTTTTTAGAAACCTTGGAGAGGTAGTAGGGGGATGGGGAAGCTGGACTAGCCCACTGGCAAGGACAGCTATTAGTGTTGCAACTGAAAACATACAGGGAGTCCTAAAAGTGAGCTGGTCTCCCCTTTGGAGGCTGGCTCTATGGCTTTGCAGAGCTGTTGTCTAGAGGGTGGAAAGTCCCCAGAGCAAGCTCTGAAGGACAGTCCTAAATTCAAGAGTGATGTCTTTGCTATGGACATTAAGTGCTTCATTGCCTTGGGAAAGAGTCTCTGAATCTCACTGGAGGAAACTTCCTGGAAGTTGATACAGCACACACACACACACACACACTCTCTCTCTCTCTCTCTCTCTCTCTCTCTCTCTTTTTTTACATTTTATTTAAAAAAATTTTTATTTTATTATAGCTTTTTATTGATAAAACATATTTATGGGTAATTTTTCAACATTGACCCTTGCAAAGCCTTCTGTTCCAAATTATCCCCTCATTCCCCCCACCCCCTCCCTTAGATGGCAGGTAGTCTAATACATGCTAAATCTAACATATGTATACATATTTATACAGTTATCTTGCTGCATAAGAAAAATCGGATCAAGAAGGAAAAAAAACTGAGAAAGAAAGCAAAATGCAAGCAAATAACAAAAGAGTGAGAATGCTATACTGTGGTCCACACTCAGTTCCTACAGTCCTCTCTCTGGGTGTAGATGGCTTTCTTCATCACTGAGCAAGAGGAACTGGTTTGAATCTTCTCATTGTTGAAGAGAGCCATTTCCATCAGAATTGATTGTTGTATAGTCTTGTTGCCTTGTATAGTGATCTCCTGGCCCTGCTCATTTCACTCAGCATCAGTTCATGTAAGTCTCTCCAGGCCTCTCTGAAACCATTTTGCTGTTTAGTTTCTTGTCTATCTGAGACAAGAACAGTTTCTTCAGAACAATAATGTTCTGTAACATTCATATGCCATAATTTATTCAGCCATTCTCCAATTGATGGGCATCCACTCAGTTTCCAGTTTCTTACACTACAAAAAGGGCTACCACAAACATTTTTGCACATACGGGCCCCTTTCCCTCCTTTAAGATTTCTTTGGGATATAAGCCTAGTTGTAACACTGCTGAGTCAAATAATACGCACAGTTTGATAACTTTTTAAGCATAGCTCCAAATTGCTCTCCAGAATGTTGGATCCGTTTACAGTTCCACCAACAATGTAGCAGTGTCCCAGTTTTCCCACACCCCTCCCACATTCATCATTATCTTTTCCTGTCATCTTAGCCAATCTGACTGTAGTGGTATCTCAGAATTGTCTTAATTAGCATTTTTCTGATCAATAGTGATTTAGAACCTTTTCATATGACTAGAAATAGTTTCAATTTCATCATCTGAAAATTTGTTCTTATCCTTTGACCATTTATCAATTGGAGAATGGCTTGAATTTTTACAAATTTGAGTCAATTCTCTATATGTTTTAGAAATGAGGCCTTTATCAGAACCTTTGAATGTAAAAATATTTTCCCAGTTTATTGTTTCTCTTTTAATCCTTGTCTGCATTAGTTTTGTTTGTACAAACACTTTTTAATTTAATATAATCAAAATGATCTATTTTGTGTTCAGTAATGATCTCTAATTCTTTGGTCACAAATTCCTTCCTCCACAGATCTGAGAGGTAATCTATCCCTATGCTCTTCTGATTTGTTTATAATGCCTTTCTTTATGTCTAGATTATGGACCCATTTCAACCTTATCTTGGTATCCGGTGTTAAGTGAGGGTCTGTGCCTGGTTTCTGCCATACTAGTTTCCAATTTTCCCAGCAGTTTTTGTCAAATAGTGAATTCTCATCCCAAAAGGTGGGGTCGTTGGGTTTGTCAAACATTAGGTTACTATAGTTATTGACTGCTTTGTTCTGTGAACCTAACCTATTCCACTGATCAACTTCTCTATTTCTTAGCCAGTACCAAATGGTTTTGATGACCGCTGCTTTTTAATATAGTTTTAGATCTGATACAAGTAGGCCGCCTTCATTTGATTTTCTCTTCATTAATTCCTTTGAAATTCTTGACTTTTTGTTCTTCCAGATGAATTTTGTTATTTTTTCTAGGTCAGTAAAATATTTTCTTAGGAGTTTGATTGGTATAGCACTAAATAAGTAATTAGTTTATAGCACTAAATAAGTAATTAGTTTAGGGAGTATTGTCATCTTTATTATATTTGCTCAACCTATCCAAGAGCACTTTATATTTTTCCAGTTGTTTAGATCTGACTTTATTTGTATGGAAAATGTTTTGTAGTTTTTGTTCACATAATTGCTGCCTTTCCCTTGGCAGATAGATTCCCAAATATTTTATACTATCGACAGTTATTTTAAATGGAATTTCTCTTTGTATCTCTTGCTGTGGGTGACATAGCTCTCTTACCACAGTAAGATCCTTTAACCCAGTCTTTTCTGTCATAGGCCCTGGAGGTATAAAGACTCCCGATAGGTTGGGCCAGGCCACTCTGAGGAAGCCACATCCTTTTCTCCACATATGAGCAGTTGCTCTTTGTTGACACTTCAGAAATTTTCTCAAACTCTGACTGTCCCACACCATTTCAGAAGTTCTGTAAGCTACTACACGAGGGCCTTGTAGAGTAAGAATGGCAGGGAATGGCTTCTAATGAGACACTAGCAGTAAGGTACTCTCTCCCGGAGGCACAAGAAAGTATTCCAGATGCCAGTTTAGTGCCTGGTTCTGGAGAGGAGAGCTCTCAAGCCCTGGGGAAGCTGGGTCCAAATGGAAAGCAAATGGATATTGGGAGTTGGGATAAGCAGGTATGAAGGAAAATATATTAGAGGGATCTGGTTGAGCCACCTTTTGCAGTTGGAGAGAATATCAATTCATACAGTAGCCAGATTTGGGAATAATTAAATGACTGAGACAATCATCGGTGGATCATCGGTGGCCCATGAATCCCAGACATTGGGATACAGGGGGATTCTTTGGTTTCACCATCGGCCCGGTGTGTGGGGTGTTCGAGGACCAGCATCTCTGGTGCAACAGCGGCTGAGCCCTTCTGAGCCCTGCTGCTTTGATGTCTGCCTGTCACACACCTCCCACCTGTGGCACAAGCAAACGGGTTAAACCAGGTGGGGAGTTGGGAGGGTTTCTATTCCGAGAACAGAAGGCTTCCTTTAGTGGAAAGGGCAGATGAGAACAATCTGGTAGGCTTGAAGGTGGCTGAGGACATAAAGTTTGGTCAGACCCCAGAGATCCCGAGGTTACCTGCTCATCCGGGGCCATCCCCGGCCATCTGGATTTCTGTCTCACTACTGGGCTTCAGTGGTCCTGTAAGACAAAACGAGTTTGACACCACACCTGCTCCCCTGTGATATCATAGGTCACCTGTGAAGATGATGACGTAGACGGATGCCTTTTACGTCTTTGATCGCCAATCTCACGTGGTTCGCTGCCTTTTTTAAGAGGCGTCTGTGCCATGGAAGGTACCCAGGGACCTGCACCTGAAGCCGGGAAGATAGGGCTCAGACAGGAAGCAACTGTGGGAGCTTTCCTCACCTGTAAAATAAGGGGAAGTGGGAAGTGGGAAGTGGCAAAGTACTCAAGCAATTTTCCCAAGAAAGCCCCAAATAAGGTCCTGAAGAATTAGAAACAGTTAAAAAGAGGCAGAACAATAATACCTTGGAAGAAATGGGGCTCCCATTTTTCAGAAGTTCAGAGCTTACAGGACCCCTCAACCAGAAAGATTCTGGGATCCGACTTTGTATTCTTGCTGCAACGAGAAAAGGCTGTAGTTGGGACAGAGCCAGAGTGAGATCTAGTCAGTTCGGACCAGGGCTGCCAAAGAGAGAGGTGGATTCAGTCATAAGGAGCCTCATTTGTAGTGAGACAGGAAGAAGTGCAACTGAGAAGCGGCCCTTTCCGTCTGCAGCCCACGCCTCGTCTGCTGTGCCGAGGGGCTCTTGGCAGAAATCAAGAAAGCATAGAATAAGCTAATTCCTGGCACCCCCACAAGCCCAGTAGGTATGGAGGAGAGGACCAAGGTGGAGTTGTCAATCCAAAGGGATCCCCAAGATCCTGTCAACTGCCGTGTGTTGGATCTCTGGAGGTGAGTTGGGCCATCCTTTCCCCCTCTTTTTCCATTTAAACAACATTGACAGCTACCAGGTTCCTGGAGAGTTGTTGATAATGATTTATTAGAATGACATCTCTCTTTTCCTTCTCTTTCTCCCTTTTGTTTTTTCTACCTCGTTTTCTGTAAAACTGTACTGCTTGAGTGATGGGCTTGTTACCCTCTCCCCACGCCCACTATCACAGCATTCTGAACACCCTGAGAAATGGTCATTTGAAGGTCAGTGATGATGCTTGGTGATGACATTGTAATGAATTCTGGCTCGGACTGCCAGACTGCTTTTTGAAAATGGCAATCTATAATAGGCAAAAGGGGAGTCATGAGGCTTTGTGCTGATGGTTTATCAGTTTGGAGTGGGGTTGCCCATATGACTGCATGAAGGAGATGATGAGTGTGGAGAGTCATCTCTGGGGGCTGCGTCTGGCCAATTCAGTCATGTAGAACATTAAATGATGTTCACGTAGCAAACCAAATAGTCATCTGATAATTGGTTAACCACAGCTAGGTAGGTTGACTAATAGAAAGGATCTGCTAGGTTATTTAATTCTGATTCAACATCTGGCCAAAGCCAGTTTGACAAAAGGTCAAGACCATGAAGAATATGATACTGAGACTTGAATGTTTTGAGCCCAATGGTAGGTCTAAGGGCATGCTGGTCATTAAGACGTGGAAGCATTTTGAACTGGGAGGAGGCAAGAACAAGACCCAAGTGATCCCGGGTCTAAGCTTAATCTTTAAAAATGTTTATAAAAACAAAAGCTATTAAAAAAAAACAAACAACCCAAATCCAAAAGCCAACAGGTTCAACATCATATTGAAGCTATTGTACAGATGATCTTTGGTCTCTTATTGTTTTGGAAGCAAAAAGGCTTGAGTGATCCAAGTCCCATATTATGTGAAGCTTTTCCCATATGGGAAAAATTAATGCCTGAAAATGTGACTATGGATATAACTTTCCTCAGATGTTGAATCAGAATTAAATGTGTTTTAAAATAAATTTTAATTCAAAATCTTGTCAATCAGAAAGCTCAATGGGGGATTTTAGAGGGGAGATCTTAGTTGTTGATGCTATTGTTCCTACCAGTTACTGACCAGCTACATTCCCAGGCAAACTGGATGTATCAAATAGGGATGTAGAATAGCAGAGAAGGCTAGCTTATAAATCTCATCCCAAAGAATACGGCAGTCATATTGGTATTGGACTGGAGTCGGGAAGATTTGAGTTCAAATCCAGCCAAATATGTTTACAAGCTGTGGGACCCTGGGCAAATAATTTAGCCTCTATCTTACTTTTATCATCTGTAACGTGGGGTTAATAATAGTTCCTGCCTCTTAGGGTTGTTGTCTGGTTAAAATATCTGTAAAATACTTTGTCAACCTTAAAGCACTAAATAAATGTGAACTGTTACATGTTTCTGTGTCATAATCACAGCTAATGACTTTGAGTTCTGTACTTCCTCAATAGCCAAAAAGCACATTTTGATTGTACCATTTGGCTTTTTCTCAGTCTTTAACTGGGGAGCCACCAGAGAAGTCAGTTTTTTTTTTTTTTTTTATATAACTTTTTATGGACAGAGCCATGCCTGGGTAATTTTTTTTTTATAACAATATTATCCCTTGCACTCATTTCTGTTCCAACTTTTCCCTTCCCTCCCTTCACCCCTTCCCTATATGACAAGTAGTCCTATATAAGTTAAATATGTCACAGTATATCCTAGATACAATATATGTGTGTAGAACTGAACAGTTCTCTTGTTGCACAAGAACAATTGGATTCAGAAGGTAAAAATAACCTGGGAAGAAAGCAAAAATGCAAGCAGTTTGCATTCATTTCCCAGTGTTCTTTCTTTGGGTGTAGCTGCTAATGTCCATCCTTGATCAATTGAAACTGAGTTAGATCTTCTCTTTGTTGAAGAAATCCGCTTCCATCAGAATACATCCTCATACAGTATCATGGTTGAAGTATATAATGATCTCCCGGTTCTGCTCATTTCACTTAGCATCAGTTCATGTAAGTCTCTAAGCCTCTCTGTATTTGTCCTGCTGGTCATTTCTTACAGAACAATTATATTCCATAACATTCATATACCACAATTTATTTAGCCATTCTCCAATTGATGGGCATCCATTCAGTTTCCAGTTTCTTGCTACTACAAAAAGGGCTGCCACAAACATTCGTGCACATATAGGTCCCTTTCTCTTTTTTAAGATCTCTTTGGGATATAACCCTAGTAGAAACACTGCTGGATCAAAGTGGATGCACATCCCTTTGGGCATAATTCCAGATTGCTCTCCAGAACGGTTGGATTCTTTCACAACTCCACCAACAATGGATCCGTGTCCCTGTTTTCCCACATCCCCTCCAACATTCTGCATTATCTTTCCCTGTCATTCTAGCCCATCTGACAGGTGTGTACTGGTGTCTCAGAGTTGTCTTAATTTGCATTTCTCTGATTAATAATGACTTGGAGCATGTTTTCATATGGCTAGAAATAGTTTCGATTTCTTCATCTGAGAATTGTCTGTTCATATCCTTTGACCATTTATCAATTGGAGAATGGCTTGATCAGAATAGTCAGTTTTGCTGGGAATCAGAGGTCCGAGACAGGACAAAGCTTGCAATAGAAGGGACTGTAGGAGAGGATCAGAACTGACTCTTGTTTCAAGTTCAATTTCTCTGTCACAGAGGCTGACAGTAATGCTTTGTCAGCTTCTCATTTCTGACTGCCTCCCACAAAATGCATGCCTCTTTTGGCTAAGGAAAGGAGTTGTTTCAAGTGTTATGAAGATGTTTTGAGAATTTCAGTATCAAAGGATCCCTGTAAGATAAAGCAATTGGCTATTATCATGACTACAAGAAGTTCACCTTTTCAAAAATCACAGATGGAACGAGGGCAGTAATTATTACACATAAAATTTGCTGTTAGTCCCTTTTTTTTTTTTTTTTTTTTTTTAGAAAAGATAAATTGGAGGATTTGGAGGGAATTCGTCCTATAATTAATTTTGTTTTCCAAACTAGAGGGATCAAAGAGATAGCACTACTAATTTGCCCCCAATATAATTCTTCAGTCAGAAACAGAAAGTGCTTAAGGGACTATAGCCATAGTAGAGAGCTGTGAAAGGAAAGTGGGGAGTGGAGCAACTGAGATTCACTCACCAGTGGGATTCTCAACTGGATATTGTCATCTATTTCTTACACCAAAAATGGCGGAAATAATTCACAGAGCCCACTGCACTTCAACCTGAAGAAAAGAGAACACAAAAGATTGTATTTAGGAATAAACATTTTACCCTGATGTAGTGCAAGGAGGGAGTCTGAGGTCTTGCAATCTCTAAGCAAATTTTGCGGAGATATTTTGTACACCAGCACAAACAGAGAAGACATTACCAGTTAATTTTCAATGTGCAAGGAAAAGGAACACTGGATATCTTGACTTCCTGGAACAGCAAAGCAATTTACAATTGCATGTATCTTCCTGAGTTTGTATCCATTTGTACTTTTATTTGCGAGCTACTATAGGTCAGTTAGATCCAAGGACTCCTCCAATGTCACATTTTCCATTTAGGATTCATAGGAAAGTTCCCCCCTCCCCAGTAAAACATTTCAGATCCACGTCTCCTGGGGGTAGACAGAGGCTGGACTCCTCTTGTCTCTGGTATGTGGGTTATCAGGAAGGGGCTGGAATGGGTGACACTTTGCATCTTTGAGGTCCTGTTTTGATTACAAGTGGAGCAGGTCTGACAAAGCCCCCATTTTGCCTTTCTTTTACCCTCGGTGGTAGATGCTGTTCTATTATGCTGGGTTAGCCGGAATTGGGTCTGGAGACAAAGCAGTCTCACTCTCCAGGTGGAAGCCACCTTGCTGTTTGCCTGATGTGGCTTTGATTGCTGTCCCAAGCTTCCCCACCTGCAGGGTTGTGCTGCACCGAGCACCGTGGCTGGCTTTGTGGGAGCGTAACTGGGTTGGGTACTTAGCAGGCTGTAAGGGCACTCAAGTCAAATCAAGTCAGCAAGCATTTGTTAGACAGGCATTATGTCCCAGGGCCCATGCTAAGCAGACACAATGGTCAGAGAACAAAAACAGCCCAGTCAATGTCTGCTCTCAAGGAGCTCACGGCCAGTGTAGTAGACGTGCAAACGGCTTTGCACAAACAAGACAGAGACAAGATAAATTAGAGAGAATCTTACTGTTCAGCGGTAGAAGAGAGGTTCCCTTCCAAGTAGCTGAGAGAGAGCTGCACTGTGACTTCTCTCAGCTATCCCCCTGTCTCATCTCTCCATAGCCCTTCATCTCCAGTAGTTTATCCACTTTGTACATCTTAGCTTGCAACCTGAATTATCTTTAGACCCTAGTGACCCCAGTCCCTAACGCCAGCGACAGCGTTCTGATCTTGTATTATCTGTATCACTTTTCCTCAGTCCTAGGCTCCATTCCTAAATGCTCAGAATTCAAAGCACTCTAAAGTCAGGAAGAAAACCAGGTAAGAAAAAGTCATAAAAATTCACAGCAAGGACTAAGGAAGTGTGAATGTCAAGCACTGTAGGGAGGGCAAGTGGGAGGACCATTGGATTGATCCATTAAGAGATCACTGGTGACCTTAAAGAAAGTAGCTTCAGGACTACTGTCCCAGTCAGAAGCCAGAGAGCGAACGAGAGCAAGTGTGGAAATCTTTTTCTAGGAATGTCGTTGTCAAAGGCAGGGTATTGGAGGGAGGAATGAGTTCTAAGGCCCTTTCCAGCTTTAATACGTTGAATGTTGCATCTGCTTCTGGAGAGATGCTAGGAGGGGATGGATGATGGCCCTCTGGGAAGAAGGACCAAAAGGGGCAAGAAACTCTCCTACAGAGAGTGACAATGGGGGAGGTTGGTTCAATCAGAATTGAGCAGCAGAGACTCCTTCTAGGGAGCACAGCATTCCATATTTATGACCGGGAGGTGGGAAGCTTGGTTAGAATTAGGGCATCCAGGTACCTTTAATCTGTGGAAGCTTGGAGAAGAGGGCAGGGAGATTTGACAATAATCCATGAAGTTTGGAAAGAAAGAAGAGGAGGGCCAGGGAAATGTGAAGAGTAATCACCTGGGCTGAGAGAGTCAAGGGCAGAGGATCCATGATGTCTGACATCTGCCTGTGTAGCCTTGAAGAAGTCAATGCTCTTAGCCCTCACTGACTTCACCAGCCATGTAACAGAGCTGGGGAAACACTGCTCTGTGACTTGTAGCCTCCCTTTCCCCGCACGTCATTCAGCTTCTAAAGCTCTCTCCTCCATCCTTTCCTCTCTCTCCTACTGACGTCACCCTTGCTCAGCTCTTCAATGCTATCTGCCTGGACCATTACACTGGCCTGATTACCTGGTCTCTGTGGGCCCAACTCGGGAAGGGGCTGGGCTGGGTCAGATGGGCGGACCTGGGCTTTACATCCTCTGACCTTGGGTAAAAAGCAGGGGTACAACTGCATGCCAGGGGTAGGAAGTCAGAGCAGAGAGGGAAGGGCACCTTCTCTCAAGTGACACAGGTAGCAGCAGCTGGGATCCAGGCCCAAGGAAACTGTGAGCTCTGTGCCTGGGGCTTGGATGTGGTGAGGGGGGAGCACTTGGTGTCATGGCAAAGCCCCCCTTTTCATCCTTCAAAGGAAGAACAATCCTGAATCTGGAAGGGCCAGGGAGTCAAAAACAAATGGTTGTTCTTTGTTGGTCCTCCACGAACTCAGCTGTCTTCCCCCTGTTCTAAAGCCAGTCACACCTCCTTTTACCTATTAAAGAAAGTACAGCTCCTGGGCCCCCATATCTCTGAGCTCTGGAGCTGCTTCCAAGGGCCCCCACCTTCTTCCTGGGTCTGATTGCACTAAGTGATGCTGGGTAGTGCCTTCCTCAGTGCTAACTCACCCAGTGCTTCCATTAACCTTTGGGGGCCCTCAGGAGACTGGCCCAGGTTCATCATTCCCTGCTTAGAATTCCAGACACAGCCAGACACTAATCTGCATTAAGACTCAGTAATAAAGAGCCGGGCCAATTGTGTGTGATCTCTTCCTGTGTCCCTGCTTTTCATTCTCCCTTTGCCCTTCTTGTTTCCTGCTCAGGAGCTGGGCCCTCTCCATCTCCCCCAAGTTGGAGAGGTCAGATCTCAGCCCACCATTCATTCTACTTTCTCCTTCCACTATCTAGTGTGGGGTGAAGGGCTAATCCAGGCTCCTTTAGCTTCCAGTCCTTGCCTCAGGAAGCCTCATATGGTTCCCTACATCCTCTCCACCCCCCGCGTTTCCCTCCAAGTAATCCAAATCCCTCACAAACCCCAGACCTGCACCTCCTGCGCGAACACTTCCCAATTCTGGCACGTGGGAGGAATGGGACAGATGGGGTCGAGGAGGCCCTGACTCCAGGGCCTCATGGATTCTGTAGCTGGGACATAGCTGAGGGCTGGGCCACCTGTTTTATTGGATGGTAATGGGGATCCTGGGATCTGCTCTGTAAAGGGGTATGTGCAGAAAAGACTTCTTTTGATCCCCCCAGATAGGAGAAACATAGATTTGTCATTGTAAACAACCAGAGAGGTCAGTGGGTCCAATATGCCCAAGGTCACACAGTTAATCTCTGAAGGCTACGGGATTTTAACCTGGGCCCTCTGATTTCCAACTTCTCTCCTCTCCAGGCCGGGTCCCCACCTTTGCCTGAGGGCCGGGCTCTGAGGCATGAGAGGAATCTGGCAGAGTTGAGATTGCCCCTGAACAGGAAGGGGATGACCAGGGCCGGGGAGGCCAAGGAGGGAGCGCCTCTGGCCATATTACCCTGGAAAATCAGAAGCTAAAGCCTTCAGTGGCTTGGGATGGGAATGCCCAGGCTCCTCCCAGTCCCCTAGCCCAGAGCCTCACATTCACAGAAGAGAGACTCTTTAATTTAACTCCTTATTTCTCTTTAGAAAAAAATATCTCCTTGTTTTCCCAGAGGGAAAAAAAAAAGTGAGACTTAGAAAGACAATGACATGGTCAATGTTACAAATTCACTTAGTGGTAACGTCAGGACCAGAATCCAGAACCTCAGAAGTACTGATCACCAATACAGGGATTATTTTCCTGCATTGGGATTTCCCATCATTCTCCATTCCCAGTGAAATCAAATATGCTGCCTGGACAGGACACCCCCCAAAAAACCTTTCAAAAACCAAGATTCCCCCTGGTCTCATCAGCTCAGGGTGTTTATCAGCTCCTTACCCTCAAAAAGCCCTGACCAAAAGGTTAGCACAGAGCAGTGCTCTACATGGGAGTTCTAACTTGGAGAGAAAGTATGGGAAAGTCCTCCTGAGGGTTATAGGAGGAGGGGTGACATCTCCTGGGGCTTGAAATCTGCTTTGAAACCTAAGTCTACCATTCAGCTCAATAGCTGCTAGGGAGAAAAGGCCATCCCCTTCCCCTCTTCCTGCAGCACTCAGCCTTTCCATTGCTGTTTCAGTGAAAGTGGCCTTGGGTGCGGGGCTAGAAGGACCCTTCCTGAGTTCCTGAGTCTGTCCTGATGGCCTGACTGCATCCTCCTTCTCTCCCATTCTTCTTCTAGGCAGACTTGAAGTCCCTGAATTGCCAACATCCCCTCCTTTCTCCTTTCCCCTTCCCTCTTTGCACATTCTCCTGCTAGCCCTGGTCATGCTGATGTACTAATTAGGCCCATGATTCCCCACTGCATGCTAATGCCATATTTTCAGGCCTCCCCAGTGGCCAGGGCTAGGGGCTGAGGGCTGGGGGGTCAGCAAACCTGCCAGCCCAAGGAACTCCCCCTCATCTCCCTCCCTCCTTCCCTTTAGTTCTCTATACATCCCTCCCTCTCTCCTTGTTACAAAGCATCTCAGTCTGAGGCCTGATTTCTCTTCCTCTTCTTCATGCTCACCCTTCTCTTTTCCAGTCTGGAAAAAAGGAGAAATGGGGGTGAGGCTAGGAAAATTGTATCCATCCTATGCAGGAATAATTCATTCCATTCATGTCCCAATCATCTATTAATCCTCAAATCTAAAGTCCTTTCCTCCTTCTCCATTTTTCTTGACCTCTATAATGTTTGTGAGGGTATTCTTTACTTCCTTGGTTTTTCTGTTTTATGTTTTTTTTAATTATAGCTTTTTATTTTCAAAATATACATGTGGATAATTTTTAACATTCACCCCTATAAAACCCTGTACTTTAATTTTTTTTCTCTCCCTTTCCTCCTCTTCCCCAATAGACAAGTGATCCAATATATGTTAAAAGTGCAATTCTTCTATATGTATTTCCATAAATATGCTGCACAAGAAAAATCAGATCCAAAAAGGAAAAAATTGCCTAAGAAATAGAGTCACAACCAATGACATAATATATGACATAATAATCAATGACCATAGTAATCTAGTAGTTGATATACCTCCAAACTCCAGCTTCTGGGATGAGAACTCAGTATTTCACAAAAATTGCTGGGGAAACTGGAAAATAATAGAACATTTCATACTCCATACCAAATTAATGTCAAAATGAGCAAATGATTTGGGCATAACGGGTGATATTGTAAGCAAATTAGGAAAGCAAGGGATAATTTACTTATTAGATCTTTGGAGAAGGGAGGAATTTTTGACCAAAGAAAAACTAGAGGACATTATGAAATGCAAAAAGGTTTTGCACAAACAACACAAACAAGATTAAAAGGGAAGTGTAAAGCTAGGAAAAATTTTTGCAGCCATTGTTTCTGATAAAGGTCTCATTTCTAAAATATATAAAGACCTGTGTCAAATTATAAAAATACATATCATTTCCCAATTGATAAATGGTCAAAGGATATGAACAGACAATTTTCAGATGATGAAATTAAAGCCATCTCTAATATGAAAAATTGCTCTAAATCATTATTGAGTAGAGAAATGCAAATTAAAACAACTTGGAGGTACCAACTCACACCTCTCAGATTTGCTAAGATGATAGGAAAAGATAATAATAAATGTTGTAGAGGAGATAGGAAAACTGGGACACTTTGGTATTGGCATGTAGTGGTTTTGTTGGTGGAGTTGTGAAATAATCCAACCATTCTGGAGAACAATTTAGAACTATGCCCAAAGGACTATAAAACTGCATACCCTTTGACCCAGCAGTGCCATTACTGGGTCTGTATCCTAAGGAAATCATAAAGGAGGGAAAAGGACCCATATGTGCAAAAAATGCCTGTAGCAGCTCTTTTTGTGATAGCAAAGAATTGGAAAATGAGTAGGTGTTCATCAATTGGGGAATGGCTGAGTAAGTAGAAATATATGAAGGTAATGGAATATTATTGTTCTATAAAAAATGAACAAGCTGATTTTAGAAAGGCCTGGGAAGAATTATATGAACTGATGCTGAGCAAAACAAGCAAAACCAGGAATATATTACGTACAATGTACAATAACAGCAAGAGTTTGTGATGATCAACTGTGAAAAATTTGATTCTTCTCAGTGGCTCAGTGATCCAAGGCAATCCCAATAAATTTTAGATGGAAAACTCATTTGCATCCAGAAAGAGATGGAAGGTAAATCAGCACATTCTATATTTACTTCTTTTTTCTGTTTTTTTTCTCTCCCATGGTGTTTCCCTTTTGTTCTGATTTTTCTTTTCCAACATCATTCACAAAAAAAACTAATATACATGTATAACCAGAAGAAATAAAACAATTAATAAAAAATCAGCTAATTGGTTAAGTAGAACAGAAGTACTAATTATTGATAGTTAAGAATTGGTGGGGGGGGGGATTCATTAGAAATGGAGACTGAACTGATAGCATAAGTGGACATCACCCTCCATCCCTCAACAATTATGGGCAGACATAAGTCAACTGCTCTCAAATATGTGGCCCAATAGACAATATTCAATCTTTTCTCTGTACATCTCATGATCAGAATCATCAAGATGCATGATAATGATTCCTCTGGCTAACCCTATAGGCATGCAATGTCCTTCTCAGACTTCTTAGGGAAAGAATAACCTTGCAAAGAAAAATCTAGTGAATTCCCCCTTTGATCATTATAGCAGACTACTGTGAGTTTTTAAAATGTTCTGTTAGCTAGACCAGAGAATCCCAACTGATGCTGTTAGAAAGCTTCATCACTGGCTCTCAAAACACTATGTCTCAGGGAGTTCTAAGTATTCTTATAGGATGAGAAGTAAAACCTATTTCTAAAGTCATTGAAATATCAATAATTCCTTTAAAATCAGAAAGCAACACAAAGGGCTATCCAGGCAAGAGTCTGGCTCAAGTGGAAATAAAAGGTCATCATCAAATCCCTAAGAACATGACATAGTCAGTTAATCAACAAGCATTTATAAAGCACCTATTCCATGCCAGGTGTCATGCAAAGTGACAAAATAGTTTAAAGTATTGAACAAGGAAAACAATTCTCTATTTCCTAGAGAAATATTCATCCTTTTCTTACCAGTTTCCAACTTGAGAGAAAAATACTGCAGGAGAAAAAATCTTTGTCAGATCTTTTCTACCAATCATTTCTTTTTTTTTTTTTTAATTATAGCTTTTTATTTTTAAGGTATATGCATGGGTAATTTTTCAGCACTGACAATTGCAAAACCTTTTGTTCCAGTTTTTCCCTTCCTTCTCCCCACCCCCTTCCCCAGATGGTAGGTAGACCAATACATGTTAAATATGTTAAAGTATATGTTAAATACAATATATACATACATGTCCATACAGTTATTTTGCTGCACAAAAAGAATTGGACTTTGAAATAATGTGCACTTAACCTGTGAAGGAAATAAAAAATGCAGGGGGACAAAAACAGAGGGTTTGGGAAATGCTTTGTAGTGGTTCACACTCATTTCCCAGAGTTCTTTTGCTGGTGTAGTTGGTTCTATTCAATACTGAACGAATGGAACTGATTTGGTTCATCTCATTGTTGAAGAGGGCCATTTCCATCAGAATACATCCTCATACAGTATTGTTGTTAAAGTGTATAATGATCTCCTGGTCCTGCTCATTTCACTCAGCATCAGTTCATATAAGTCTCTCCAGGCCTTTCTGAAATCATCCTGCTGGTCATTTCTTACAGAACAATAATATTCCATAATATTCATATACCACAATTTACCAAGCCATTCTCCAATTGATGGGCATCCACTCTGTTTCCAGTTTCTGGCCACTACAAAGAGGGCTGCCACATACATTCTTGCACATACAGGTCCCTTTCCCTTCTTTAACATCTCTTTGGGATATAAGCCCAGTAGTTACACTGCTGGATCAAAGGGTATGCACAGTTTGATAACTTTTTGAGCATAGTTCCAAATCGCTCTCCAGAATGGCTGGATGCATTCACAATTCCACCAACAATGCACCAGAGTCCCAGTTTCCCACATCCCCTCCAACATTCAGCATTATTTTTTCCTGTCTCCTAACCAATCTGACAGGTGTTTAACAGTATCTCAGAGTTGTCTTAATTTGCATTTCTCTGATCAATAGTGATTTGGAACACCCTTTCATATGAGTAGAAATAGTTTCAATTTCTCTGTCTGAAAATTGTCTGTTCATATCCTTTGACCATTTATCAATTGGAGAATGGCTTGATTTCTTATAAATTAGAGTCAATTCTCTATATATTTTGGAAATGAGGCCTTTATCAGAACCTTTGGCTGTAAAAATGTTTTCCCAGTTTATTGCTTCCCTTCTAAACTTGTCTGCTATTAGTTTTGTTTGTATAAAAACCTTTCAATTTGATATAATCAAAATTTTCTATTTTGTGATCAATAATGATCTCTAGTTCTTCTTTGGTCACAAATTCCTCCTTCACAGGTCTGAGAGGTAAACTGTCCTATGGTCTTCTAATTTATTTATAATCTCATTCTTTGTGTTTGGACCATGAACCCATTTTGATCTTATCTTGGTGTACGGTGTTAAATGTGGGTCCATGCCTAGTTTTTGCCATACTAATTTACAATTTTCCCAGCAGTTTTTGTCAGACAGTGTATCTTATCCTAAAAGCTGGGTTCTTTGGGTTTGTCAAATACTAGATTATTAAGGTTATTGACTATTTTGTCCTTTGAACCTAATCTATTCCACTGATCAACACTAGTTGAACAACACTATTTCTTAGCCAATACTAAATGGTTTTGATGACTGCTGGTTTATAATATAGTTTTAGATTTGGTACAGCTAGGCCACCTTCATTTGATTTTTTTTCATTAGTTCCCTTGAAATTCGTGACCTTTTGTTCTTCCAGATGAATTTTGTTGTTATTTTTTTCTAGGTCATTAAAATAGTTTTTTTGGGAGTCTGATTGGTATAGCACTAAATAAATAGATTAGTTTAGGTTGTATTGTCATCTTTATTATATTTGCTCACCCTATCCAAGAGCACTTAATATTTTTTCCAATTGCCTAGATCTGACTTTATGTGTGTGGAAAGTGTTTTGTAGTTTTGTTCATATAATTCCTGACTTTCCCTTGGCAGATAGAGTCCCAAATATTTTATACTATTGGCAGTTACTTTAAATAGAATTTCTCTTTGTAACTCTAACTGTTGGATTTTGTTAGTGATATATAAAAATGCTGATGACTTATGTGGGTTTATTTTGTATCCTGCAATTTTGTGAAAGGTGTGAATTATTTCTAATAGCTTTTTAGTTGAATCTCTGGGGTTCTCTAATTATACAATCATATCATCAGCAAAGAGTTATAATTTGATTTCCTCATTACCTATTCTAATTCCTTTAATCTTTTTCTCAACTCTTATTGACAAAGGCAGCATTTCTAATACAATATTGAATACTAATGTGATAGTGGGCAACCTTGTTTCTCTCCTGATCTTATTGGGATGGTTCCAGTTTATCCCCATTACATATGAAGCTTGCTGATAATTTTAAATAGATGCTACTGATTATTTTAAGGAAAAATCCATTTATTCCTATACTCTCAATTTATTAGGAATGGATGTTGGATTTTATCAAATGCTTTTTCTGCATCTATTGAGATGATCATATGGTTTCTGTTAATTTGGTTATTGATATAGTCAATTATGCTAATAGTTCTCCTAATATCGCACCAGCCCTGCATTCCTGATATAAATCCTACTTGTTCTTGGTGAATTATCCTGGGGATGATTTTCTGTAATCTTTTTGCTAATATTTTATTTAAGATTTTTGCATCAATATTCATTAGGGATATTGGTCTATAATTTACTTTCTCTGTTTTCAACCTATCCGGTTTAGTTATCAGTACTATGTCTGTGTCATAAAAGGAATTTGGTAGGAATCCTACATTCCCTATTTTTTTCAAATAGTTTATATAGCATTGGAATTAATTGTTTTTTAAATGTTTGGTAGAATTCACATGTAAACCCATCTCTACCAGTCATTTCTTTCTGCAAAAGGATTCTCTTCAAATAATCTGAAAATTGCTGCTTAGAGAGCATCAAGATCAAAAATAGAATGCTGAATCAACACAAGAGATACCAGCTCTTTTTCCTATTTCTTCTGTAGAAGGAGAGAATGGAATCTAGCACAGTTTAATATTTTACTTACTTTTTATTTATTATGTAGATTGACTGAATGCCACATAAATGTTGACTCTAGGAAATGTGTAGGAAATGTGCCAAAATCTAGATCTGTTCAATTCAAAAGAGAGAATTCTTAATTAAATTGAGACATTTTCACAAGTAAGGTGGATATATATCCTGACCTCTGAATCTGAGCTGCAATTGAACCATGTTAAATCTGGCACAAACATGCAGAATCCCCAGGAGTGAGGGGCTACCAGGCTGCCTAAGGAGGGGCAAATTGGTCCAGGTGGGAATTGGAAAAGATCAAAGCTTTGGTGCTGATTTTGTGCTGGGATGAGGTCTGCCAGTGGCTGCTGCAAATTTCAGCCTGATGTAAATAAGAAGATCCAATCTCAAAAGAAAAAGGATTTTTTCGAAATGAAACTTCTGTGAGTCATCTTTAATCATATTCAGTTTTTCTGTTTCTTCATCAGATCATTAATGGAGAAGGGAAAAGTTGGAAAAATATAAACATGCTAAAAGAAAAAAAAGTTTCTGATTCCTGCAATTATTATTTTTTTGATTGAAGACAAATAGGAAATTTATACTTCAGAAATGACCTGGATGCAATTCTTTTTTATTTTTTCCAATTCTTTTTCACATTTCCAATTGTGATAGAAATGATTTTTTTTTTATTGTTGCCTGAGCTTCTGGGGTGGTTACTGAAGGTCTCCCCAACTCTGTTCTCTAATCCCAGGCTATTGCCAAAAAGGGAGTGTATGAAAACGAGGTACAGTTTGTGATGACCATTTATCACCCTGGATATCTTAGAATCAGCCAGAGTCAGGATAAGCAAAAGTCCTTGGTCTTTATTCTTGATCTTTAGGGGTAGAAGTGAATTGGATGGAAGTAGAATCTCCGTGACCTTCCTTCTTCATCTCCCACCCAGAGAGTGACCTTGGCTAGTCTTACTCCACCCCCTAGTCCCTCCTACAATTCTCTGTATACACCAATCATCAAGCCAGCACAGGATAATAGGAAGGGCCATTTTCCAAGCATATGCTAAAAGAGTATTGTTCAATAGGTAATTAGCTTTAAGTGCTGGGCTGTCCTGACCTCACAGCATCGACTCAAGAGTTTAAAGCCCCTTACAATAGTTAATAACTGCTAATTTTGGGTTTTGGTGTTCCTCCTAAATTCTGGACATCTAGAAAGCCTTTCCTCCTTAGGAACCTGAATCTATGGCCAGGGAAAGACTATGTTTTCTAGGAATCTTTTTAATCCTGGAGGTGGTGGTGGGAAGAGTTGGGGTGATGGGAAGGAAATCAACATTGAGAATGATTGGGAAGAAATCAGTCCAGAGAATTTCAAGAAATCCCTGAACTGAGGTCTTGCTTACTCCCACTTGGAGAGATAGCCCCAGGAATGGGGGCATTCTTGAAAATAGAGTGCAACTAGGTGGAAAAAAAGTCTTAGATCTCCAAATGCTTACTGAGTTACCTTGAACAAACCATCATCTCACAGGGTTGTTTCAAGGATAAAAAGATGTTTTGTACAAGTGTTTTCTCAAAGCTTATAATTAAATACATAGATATATATGTATACATATATAAATGATGTAATATGATTTTGTGGTCCTCTGATTTTAGGGGGGACTTCTGTTCTGGCAATGAGTCAGGAAACCCTAAATCTTTTGGTCTGCCTCAGGAAACTCTTATGCCCAGTCTGTCTAATTCTGAATAGACTACTTCTCAGGTCATTGTTGGGCAGTGATAATCAAATTTTGGAGGCCACCCTTGAATTCATCTGGAGATTACTCCCTCGTTCTACCGTGAGCCTTAGAATTAACCTGCCAATAACAGACTCCCTAGCCTTGCCCCACAGAAGGCTGAATAAAGCTGTTCTCTGCTCTTTCAATCGGGAATTTAGCCAAATGTTCTCAGCATCAATAAACCCTTTACCACTTAACTTGGAGACTGGGTCTGCAAATTCTTTTGCCATACCTGTGACCCTGACCTGGGGATCCCCATATATTGTTAGGGTATATTATTCCTCAACATCTGGTGGCTTGTATGGGGATCCCCAAAAGTTTACATCTTTCCTGTTAAGGTAAGCCCTTTTTTTTTGCTCCTATTCTATAGCTGGGACAACCCAAGCACATAGAAAGGCTTGTGGGTCTGTCAAGAGTTTCACATTCAGCAGATTTCCTTGACTTCTAGACTTGGAAGTTCTTGCACTTCTCAGCAGAAGTACCCTTAACCAGGGGACGTCTGTCACCTATCACCCTCTCTGCAATGCCTGAAGAGGAACTAGGAAAATCTAAGGCTTGTGGCAAAGATGGGACACTCTACTTCTGTCTCTATCCCTGAGGATTCTCCCTTAGGCCGTCTCTTAAAAAACAGAGACAAATTTGGCCTGAAAGATCTCAAAACCAAGAGATTTATTTTCTTTTGCAATACTGCCTGGCCTCAATACATCTTGGGGAACCAGGAAAAATGGCCCATTAATGGATCAATTAACTATGGCACTCTCCAGGAGCTTGACTTGTTTTGCCATAGACAAAATAGACTGAAATTTCCATGTCCAGTTGGATAAGTGGACTGAAGTTTCTATGTCCAAGCCTTTATGGCTTTGTCTCAAGATCCTAAATTAAGACAGCAGGATGCTGCTGGCAAAATTTACTGGAGGGAAATTGAAAATAGATACTCACCTTCTAGGTGATCACCTCCTTTTCATTCCTCCAGGGACATAGAATTTCTCCGCATGCAGCCCTTACCTGGAGGCCCGTGAATCCCCTCCAGAACCATCCCCTTATCAAAGCCAGGACCTTAGGTCCAACAATATTTCTTCCTGAGACTTCCCAGTCCCAACTCCCCAGTCCCTCCTACAAGGAGTGGGACTCCTTTCTCCCCCTCAGAATCCTGATTCAGACATCCCGTCTAACCGTTGCTCACTGAGAGATATAGCAGACTCTCAGTCAGGGTCACTCAGGATACAGATGCCTTTTTCAGTGTCAGACCTTTCTCAGATTAAGGAAAAACTTGGTCAGTTCTCTGAGGAGCCCAGCAAGTATATTGAGGAGTTTAAGGCCTTTGCCCTCCAATTTAATCTTTCCTGGGTAAATGTTAATATCGTTATCCCCTCCTGTTGTGCCATAGAGGGGAAAGAGAATCTGGGATCTGGCCAAAAGTTTGGGGATGACATGGCTGCCAGGCTGTCTGTCTCAGGTGGAATTACCAGGAGGGAAGTTGTGGTAGAGAAGGGATCACTTCTTAATCTGCCTCACTGATAGCATGAAGAGGGGAATTAAGAAGCAGGTTAATTATGACAGACTTAGGGAAGTTACCCAAGGAGCCGAGGGGAACCCTCTTTCAGGGGCCCTCTTTCAGGGGCGCCTTGTAGAGGCTCTGAAAAAATGCACTAATCTGGACCTCACTTCTCCTCAACATGCATTTTATTAACCAATCTGCCCCAGATATACGGAGGAAGCTGCAGAAGTTAGCCTCGGGCCCCCAAACTCCCCACACTCACCTGTTAGAAACAGCTTTTGGAGTCTTTAATAATAGGGACCAAACAGCCGCAGAGGAAGACCACAGAGTCAGTGAGAAACAAAGAACAGGACCAAATTTTAGCTGTTGCTATATCCAGGTATCATGGCAAGTTCATGCTTCAGATGTCATGGCCAGGGCCACTGGGCATACAACTGTCCTCAGAGGAGACCCTGGGGCCCTTGCCCCAAGTGCGATTAGAAGGGGCACAGGAGAGACAGTCCACGATTGGGATAGAGCTACCGGCCTCCCCCCCCCAAAGTCTTGCCCTCCGGTCTCCTCAGAATCAGGAGTGATGGTGCCAGGGGTTTTGGCCAGGCTCCCCCTTACTCCATCATGATGGCCAAACCCGGGATAACTCTGCATGTGGCAGATAAGTGGCCTCTCTTTCTGGCTTACTCTCGCACTCTGGTCTCACCTGCCCCTCCAACCATAGGGTAATGGAGATTGAAAGGAAATATAAGAATTGTTTTGAGAACTTCCCTCTTCCTTGCCAGTTTGGTGACTTGTTATTTATTTATTTATTTTTATTTCTTATTATTCCCTCCTGACCTGCTTCCTTATTGGGGCGTGATTTAATGGTGAAATTGGGGACCCAATTTTCCCTTCTCAGATCTCCATGTGACCATTTTGTGCTTCTCTCAAAGCCCTCCCATATTCCCTCAGAAACCTGGGAGGAAACAGATCCTTCTGTCCGGGACCAAGGAATCCCTGGGCAGGTGGCTTATGTAGTCCCAGCCTTAGTCATGCTGCAGGATCCCAGGGTATTCCCCCATAAATGCCAATACCCAATAAAGTCAGAGGCTAGGGAGGGATGGCAACCCCTGGTTGAGAAATTTCTCAAGCACAAACTTTTAGTTCTCTGTGCATTTCCCTGCAATGCCCCAATTCTCCCTGTTAGAAAACCAAATGGGGAATTTCATATGGTATAGGACCTCAGAGCAGTTAATGAGGCAGTTATTCCAATTCACCCCATTGTGCCCAATCCCTACACTATCCTCACTCAGATCCCAAGGGACACAAACCGGTTTTCCACTCTAGACCTTAAAGATGCCTTCTTTTGTATACCTTTGCATAAAACTCACAATTTCTTTCTTTCTTTCTTTCTTTCTTTCTTTCTTTCTTTCTTTCTTTCTTTCTTTCTTTCTTTCTTTCTTTCTTTCTTTCTTTCTTTCTTTCTTTCTTTCTTTCTTTCCTTTCTTTCTTTCTCTTTCTTTCTTTCTTTCTTTCTTTCTTTCTTTCTTTCTTTCTTTCTTTCTTTCTTTTCTTTCTTTCTTTCTTTCTTTCTTTCTTTCTTTCTTTCTTTCTTTCTTTCTTTCTTTCTTTCTTTCTTTCTTTCTTTCTTTCTTTCTTTCTTTCTTTCTTTCTTTCTTTCTTTCTTTCTTTCTTTCTTTCTTTCTTTCTTTCTTTCTTTCTTTCTTTCTTTCTTTCTTTCTTTCTTTCTTTCTTTCTTTCTTTCTTTCTTTCTTTCTTTCTTTCTCTTCCTTCCTTCCTTCTTTCTTTCTTTCTTTTGAGGCAATAGGCTTTAAGTAATTCTTTTCAAGACCCTGACAACCTTCCTCTTGAGTGGGGCCCTGATCAAGCCAAGGCTTTTAAAACCCTGAAAATTAAACTGACTTCTGCCCCTACCCCGGCTCTACCTAATTTGGAAAAGCCTTTCATTCTATATATAGATGAAAGAAGGAGCCAGGCTCTGGAGGTCTTAACTCAGGCTCTTGGACTTGACTCCAGACCGGTTTCCTACTTCTCAAAGAAACTGGACTCAGTTTCCCAAGGGTGGCCCTCCTGCCTCAGAACAGTGGGGCTGCTATGGCCTTTCTAATTGAAGAAGCCTCAAAACTCACCCTAAGGCAGCCACTGAACGTTCTAACCCCCAGGTTCAGAGTATTTTAGAAGCCAAAGGGCATCAGTGGCTTGCTGTGGGAGGCTCATTAGATATCAGGCTCTCCTGCTGGATATTCCAGACCTGACTTTCTGGTTGTGTCACACTCTTAACCCTTCCCTCTGCTTCCTGACAATAATGGCAGTCATGTGACATCATTTATAATTGTGAGGAAGCTTTAGATTCTGTCTTCTCCAGTCGACCTGACTTGAGGGACATTCCTCTTGACAACTCAGATGGTGAATGGTTTACAAATGGGTCGAGTTTTCTTGATAATGGGGAAAGAAAGGCAGGTTGTTCTGTGGTGACTCCCAATAGCACCCTGGAGGCTAAGCCCCTGGAGCTTCTGCCCAGAAAGCTGAACTTGAAACAAAGTGCTAAGTCAGTGGAATTGATAGAGACAATAGTTATCTAATTTAGCCTGGTGCTTAACAGTTCTCTAGTTCAGTACATATATTTAATACTTACTATAGTTCTACAAGATTCACACCTTTAAGAGAGCATATATAAGTAGGAGCCTCAACCAGGATTCAGTCGGGGAGATTCAGAAGCCAGAGAAGGCAGTTGGGAAGAACTAGGGAAGACCAGAGAAGTGGTGGTCCTTCTGATGCGGGAAAGATTCCAATCTTTGATTTCCAAACACATCCCCCCCTTCCCCCAGTTAATGTAAATTACCCTTTGACTCACAAATCCTGGTCCCTTTGAATTCCAATAGAAGATCTGGCCCTGTCCCAGCCCCACCCGGATCTGAGCCAACTTTGGGGCTACACCCCAAAGCCCCTCGAGCTAAGTCTCCGACTTAAAAGGGCCACACTGGCAACCCCTCTTTGCAGAGATTCCAAACATGGTCGGCATGTGAGGACCCTCTGTCCACTGGACCCTCTGTCCAGTGCCCTCCTTATCTCTACCTTCACCTATCTCCTACTTCTAAACTCAGTAATAAGCCTCTTTTATTAATCTAGCTCTCTGGGCCAATAAATGCTTTTATTGGGAATTCCGTGCCGCTACTAGACTTCATATACCACCGTATCCTTGCGCCGAATCCAAGGGGGTTGCAGGGGAACTCTGTTTGACTCCCTGTACCCCAAACCTGCCACTAGACCTTAACTAAACCCTAATTTCATTTAGGCATCCCAAATGTAGACCTCAGCATGTGGTCTACACCTCAACATTTGGTTCCTGACCTCAACACTTCTGCCTCCCCCACAGAAACCAAGACACATTCAGGAGGACCTCAAGAAGCTGGCAGAAGCAGAGAAGACAAAGGACTGCAGCAGGAGCTTAAGCCCATGGAACCAAGGAGAGAGGAAGACCTCCAGAAAAACTAGCTGAGCCCCAAGTGAAGGAGACAAAACTTTGAAGGAAACAATAAAGGATTTGGACTTGTTATACCTGGCTGCATTTGGGGTGATTGCTGAACTGAAAGAAAGGCTGCCCCCAAAAGCCCCCCCAAGAAACCTGCTCCCAGAGAACATTACATTTTAGAGAAGAATATTACAATAGCCCTCATCAGAGCTTTGGAACTGGGGAAGGGAATGAGAGTGAACATCTATACCGACTCCAAATATGCTTTTCATATTTTGCATGCTCATGGGACTATATGGAAAGAAAAGGGACTTCTGACAGCAAAAAATTCTCTTATTAAATATGCAAGGGAAATTCCACAACTATTGCAAGCTGTCCACAAATCCAGAGGTTTCAGTCATATTTTGTAAAGGACACCAGAAGGGAGATTCACTTCAAGCCAGGTTTGCAGATTTAACTGCTCAAGCTGCTGCCCATTCACTCCTGACTATGGCACCTTTAATCCCCCAGTTCCCTGAATCTTACATCCCTTCATATAGCTCATAGGAACAAGCCCTTGCAGAAGAAAGGGAATACACCCTTTATTCTTCTGGCTGTTTTCAAACATCCTCAGACCAGCTTTTAACTTGCCCAGAGGCAAGTCAGTGGAAACTGACTTTTGGTCTTTACCAAGCTATCCACTTGGGAAGAAATACTCTTCAATCCTTGTGAAAGACATTTTCCCTGGTCACAAGCTGGGAGAAATGATCAGGCAGGTCTGCCAGGCCTGTCCAGTTTTTGCCCAAGTAAATCCTGAAGGAGCTGTTAAACCTCTGTCCTCCTGAAGCCTGTTCAGAGAAGGGGCACATGCCCAGGGGAGATTGGCAAATAGACTTTATACATATGACCCCTTGCAGAAGTGTGACTCCTCTCACACCTGCTGCAATTTCTCCTTGGCAGCTTGTAGTAGCTGCACAGGTGGGTCAAGGACTCACTGTACCTATGACTATGGACCACCCTGAGAAATAACTGTAGGGTATCCATTCCGAGATTATCCTGGCAAACTCGCTCATAATGCTTCTACAGCATCTTCTTGAAGCTTCTTCATAACTTCCTGAGAACTAACATCCCAACTGATACAATGTCATGCAATTATCCTCATTCCTGGGGACAATTAGCCAGGAAACTACTACAAAACTTGACTTTAGGTACCATCTGTGCACCTAAGGGAGATGCTTTTCTTTGTAAAATGAGTTCTCCATTCTACTTCAATGTTTCCAAAGGACCTGTTAAAAGGAATGCCCTCCCCAGCCTGTAATTCTCTCTGCCCCATGCTTAACCCCTTTTAAACACTATGGTGCTTTTATCCTAGGTCATCTGAGTGCTCCTTTCACTGTGTATATTGCCACTGCTTTGAACACTGCCCTCACCCCTTCAAGGAGACAAAATGGGAATTTTAAGAAAATGTTCTTTGGTATTTAAGGAAGAGCACAGCCATGTTAGTACCCTGGGTGGGATACTTAGAACATGAGAGCATCCTCTCCAATCTGACTGCCACAATCAGCCAGCTGGCCAATGATTCTCCTGGAGATCCACGAATCTTTGCATTTTCTTGCTCACATGGTTTTAGATAACAGGTTGGCCCAGTAATTGTGCCAGGACCTTCTGTTTTCTCATGATTTTAAATACACTCTTGATTAATCTTAGGAGGAGGGACCATCCCACGTACCCAAATCTCTAGCTAGTTTCTCTACATTAGGATTCATGGAGGGACACATGGGAGATGCAGGAGGGGGAATGGGGAGGAAAGAGACTGCTTCATGTGCCAGTCTCAAAGTATAAATAAGCAGCTGAGAGCCCTAAAGCCAAGAACCGGGCACAGCTCAGCTCAAGGAATCTGCTGCCAAGATGCCAGCTGCCAGGCTGATGGCTTCCTCTGCTTCTTGCTTTCACCTCTGCCTGCTTCTTCCAGAACTGCCCAAGAGGAGGCAAGCACTCCCTGTCTGATACAGGGGTGAGATAAGTATGACTGGCTAGGTCAGAGTTCTGACTGTGAGTGATGTACAATGGCAGTGCTGGGACTTCACTTAGGAAACCACCAGCTGTGTGTGAGGAGAGAGAAACTTGGCCTGACTGGCCTCTGCAGTATTCATAGGGCAGAATGTCTGCTGCAGGAAGGGGTTCATAAAAATAGGAGTGTAGAGTGAGATAAGGATTAAGGGGTTTAGGGAAGCCAGAAAAAGGGAATTGGAGAAGGGAGACTGAAAAGAGAAACATAAATATGGAGAGAGATGCAAAGTGAGATAAATAGAGGAGGCAGAAGGAGGCTATGGGAGAAGAGGGAAAAAGGCAGACAATGGGGCAAGAAAATCCTAGGAGATTGACAGAAAGATGAAGTAAGGGCAAAGAATGAGAGAGAGTCAGAGAGGCAGAATGAGGCAGGGAAAGAAGAGAGCATGAAACAGAGAGGGACAGAGGGTGAGTGCTACCATGTTCTAGAGGAAGCCCACAGAGAGAAAAAGGTAGAGACAAAAGGAAGAAGAGAGAGAATTTAGAATCAGGACACAATGAGGGATTGGGAGAATGACAGGAAGAGCTGAAGGAGCCAGGAGGGCAAGGCATAATAAGGCAGAGGTTGCTCCTCTGCTCCTCTGCTATGCTAAAAAGACAGACTTCCTGGAGCCCAAGAGATGCCATCTCTGAAGAATCCAGCCCTAATGGGAGATGGGGAGAAAACGACAGCTGATTTATTTTATTTATTCTTATTTAAGCTTTTATTTACAAAATATATGCATGGGTAATTTTTCCTTTTAAATATTTTTATAGCTTTTATATACAAAACATATGCATGGATAATTTTTCAACATTGACCCTTGCAAAACTTCTGTTTCAACGTTTTCCCTCTTTCCTCCACCCCTCCCTAGTAGATGGCAGGCAGTCCCATACATGTTAAATATGTTAAAGTATATGTTAAATACAATATATGTATACATATTTATACAGTTATCTTACTGCACAAGAAAAATCGGATTTAGAAAGAAGGTAAAAATAACCTACAGAAGAAAAAACAAAATACAAGTGGTCAATAACAGAGAGTGCAAATGTTATGTTGTGGTCCATACTCATTTCCCAGTGTTCTTTCTCTGGGTGTATCTGGTTCTGTTCATCACTGATCAATTGCAACTGGTTTGGATCCTGTCATTGTTGAAGGGTCACGTCCATCAGAATTGCTCCTCATATAGTATTGTTGTTGAAGTGTATAATGATCTCCTGGTTCTGCTCATTTCACTGAGCATCAGTTCATGTCTCCAAGCCTTTCTGAAATCACCCTTCTGTTCATTTTTATAGAAAAATAATATTCCATAACATTCATATACAATTTATGCAGCCATTATCCAATTGATGGCAGCCACTAATTTCCACTTTCTAGCCACTACAAAGAGGGCTGCCACAAACATTTTTGCACACATGGGTCTCTTTCCTTCTTCAATATCTCTTTGGGATAGAAGCCCAGTAGAAACACTGCTGGATCAAAGGGTATGCACAGTTTGATAACTTTCTGAACGTAGTTCCAAATTGCTCTCCAGAATGGTTGGATCCATTCACAACTCCATCAACAAGGCATCAAAGTTCATGGGTAATTTTTCAACAGTGACCCTTGCAAAACCTTCTGTTCCAAATTTTCCCTCCTTCCCTCATTCCCTCCCCTAGATGGCAGGTAGTCCAATACATGTTAAATATGTTAAAGCATATGCCAAATCCAATATATGGATACATATTTTTACAGTTATCTTGCTGCACAAGAAAAATCAAATCAAGGAAAAAAACTGAGAAAGAAAACAAAATGCAAGCAAACAACAACAAAAAGAGTGAGAATGTTATGTGGTGAACCACACTCAGTTCCCACAGGCCTCTCTCTGGGTGTAGGTGGCTTTCTTCATCAATGAACAATTGAAATTGGTTTGGATCATCTCATTGTTGAAGAGAGCCATGGGGGACAGCTGATTTATAAGACATCCTCTATTTCTAATGAGGTAGGCCTTTCATCTCACCAAAGATAGGGTTTTCCCTCCATTTTAAGCTTAGAAATCACCTCCTGCCACATTATGGAGAGAGAAGTGGAATGAGAAAGTCTTAGAGCAGAAAAAAAGCAATACCAACTCAGTGTAACTTTGCTCCCTTTCAGGAAATTCTGTTGGACTTCTTTCAGGCAATCTGTGATCTTTTTGTTGGAAGGTACTCTAGCAATGCAGATTACAGCACCTCTGTACTTATTGTCCATGTCATTGAATGAGATGGAATGAGATCTTTCAGATAGTCAGAAAAATTGAATAAGGCTTCACCAACTCCAAAGTTGGTATAGACCTGAACCAACACCCATTAGGACATACCTCCCTCCCCTTCCTGTGACATCATTCACTTCCTACCTTAACCTAAACCAAATATGGGCAACTATGTTCTTATTGGGGTAGTTTCTTTGTTTAGAATGTAAGCTCCATTCCTTCAGCCAAAGAGATGAGGATCAGTGGTGGGAGGAATTTTTTTCATTAGGGATTATTATAAGGCGCCTCTTCTCTTCAATTGCTCATTCAACTGGAGCAACATTCCCTCCTTTTGAGAACATATAATAAACCTTTGTTTTGCTCCTAGAGATATCTCCAGCTATTTTATTACATGATAGTCACTCACCTCTCTGTCTGAGCCACACATCATCCCAATAGATAGTTCACAAGGCTCTACTTAAAATGTTGGGCTTTTTCCTTGAGATCTTTTAACATTATGGGGGTACTAATGCAGACTGAGGGTTCTTTCAACACCTCCTCCACTAGATACCTTACTTAATTACCATCTATTTCATTTCTCACCTTTTCCTTTCACTTTAGTTGTCAGAAAAACTGGAGAAAATCTGGCTTTGTCTTTACCACCAAAGTAGTATCTACTAAGCATATGAAAGGTGTGCTGTCCTTCCTTGGTGATTGCTGCCCCTCTTATTGTTGCAGAGAGGGACCAGTTTCTTTGTACTCTGTGCTTCTAGAATATGAAGATTGATTGCTTCAGCACCATGGTCAGCAAAACAAGTCAAACTAGTTTCTCTTCCTTCTTTCCTAGCCTTTCCTTCTTCTTCACTCCTTGCCCAGTTTGTCTTTCAATATTTCTTCAAGATGGGAAAGCCCAGGGCCAGTTTCTAATGAACTGAGAGGATTGTATGGGCAGATAAGAGGTAATTTAGTAACTTCATTCTAGGTTAAAAAGAAAGTTTAACAAGACATGTTTTCCTGAGCAGAATGTAAGTAGATGGATGAATGTCCTGGAAGAAGGAAACACAGATCTCCAAATTTGAATTCCTTCAGGCAATTCTTTTAAGGAAGGAGTGTGTCCTACATGTATTAGGCAAGATCCTTGGGAGCTAATTAAATAGGAAGAATGGAAGAGGAAAGAAAGGGATGGAACAGAAGAAAAGAAAAGAAAGACTAAAAGAGCAGGGAGAGGAAAAAAGTATTAAGGGTATAATGCCAGAGAAACTGAGGCAAGATAGAGATTAGGAGTTTTAATATTTTATTTGAAAGGAGAGATTGTGCTAGGCATGCTGCCCCAGGGCTAATGTCCAAAGCATCCAAAACCAAAGTGAGTTTGAAGAAGGGACTCCAAAACTCAAAAACTCCTTGAAGGAGAAAATCTTCAACTCTGCCTCAGTGAGGGATTCCACCGGAGGGAAACAAGACAAACAATTTCATTCTGTCATCTAGGGGGGTTGGTTCAGTTATGAGCAAAAGAATTCCAACCCTATTGAATTAAAGAAACTCATTCAATTCTGTTCAATTCCAGCTCAAGCTGAAACCCAGCTTGTAGATGAACCAACTTGAGACTCTACTCATTAGCCCCCTTCAGCTTGTAGGCAAAGCTCCTATTATGAAAGAGCCAATCTAAAATCCTCTCTTTGCAGAGGTCCTAAACATGCTATGCTATGCCAAGTAGGCCTCTGCCCACTGGAATAATATTGTTTTCCAGTGCCACCCTCTCTTTACCTTCACCTATTTCCCTAACGAGACTTTATGTCTCTCTGTCAGGATTTCTTTTTTTTTTTATTTTTATTTAATAGCCTTTTATTTACAGGATATATACATGGGTAACTTTACAGCATTAACAATTGCCAAACCTCTTGTTCCAATTTTTCACCTCTTACCCCCCCCACCCCCTCCCCTAGATGGCAGGATGACCAGTAGATGTTAAATATATTAAAATATAAATTAGAGACACAATAAGTATACCTCTGTCAGGATTTCTAACCTTACTTTCCAATCCCTATAATAAACCTCTTTTATCAATCTAGGATTTTGGGTCTGTAAATTCCTTTACAGAGAATCCCTGTGCTGATTCCCCAAACTCCCTACCTTTGCACCAAATCCCAAGGGGTTGCAGAGGAGCCAAACCTCTCCATTTAGTTCCCTGAACCCCAAACCTGTCACTAGACCTTATCATTTAATTCCCTGATCACCAGAATCCCTAATCTCATTTTGGTTCCCTAAATCTAGACCTCATCATTTGGTTCCCTATGAAAGGGAACCCCAAAACCTAAACCTCATCAAATTCTCAATGACATATGTGTGTGTGTGTGTGTGTATGTGTGTGTGTTATACACACACACACACACACACACAGAGCTCAGCTACAGGGGTAGACCGAGGCAGGGCCAGGGTCAGAGCACTGAGAGCGAGAACGGACTATCAATCTGGTTCTGACTGGATGAGGGGAAGCACCAGACATTCTGATAAACTGGGATAAAGAAGAACAATCACTGAATGGGGGAGACACCAGACATTCTGCTAAGTAGGGAAGGGCTAGGGTCATGATGTCTAAGATAGAAGGTCTTTCTCCTTATCTGGATCATGATGATTAGGTGGTGTTGCAGGATTGAGCAGAACAATTAGGAACTGAGGCAGAACAATTCAGGGAAACTGAGGCAGGACAATTTAGGGAAACTGAGGCAGGACAATAAAAGGGAATTGTGACACAATAAGGGAGAGAGGAGAGGAGGAAGAGGAGAGAATAAAGAAAGTAGTAAACAGAAGGGGAGAAGGAAGAAAAGGACAATAGAGAAGGAGAGGAAAGAAAGGGATTAAGGGAAGCAGAGGAGAGAAAAAGGAAGTGAGAAGACAGAGGAAGTGGGAATATGGGCAGGGAAGTGGAAGGGAATGTGGAAGAGGAGGCAATGGGAAGAATTGAGGAAAAGGGAAAATGGCATGTATGAAAAGTGGGGATCCACTTTTAGGGGATAAATATTGTATATTTGTTCAATCTAACCCCTTCTTCCTCCCTGTAGTATCTCACCTGTGGTCCTAGGAACAAAGGCCATTGCTTTGGGCCCAGAATCTGGAGATAAATTAGGTTACTATATGGGCACTTCTGAGGGCCTGAAGTGCCAGGAAGAGAACTACCTGCCCTCCCCATGCCAGCCTGGCCAGAAACTCTATGGGAATGGAGGATACTGTGCTGCTACTGGGATCTGTTGAAATGCTGGTAATGAGTCTTTTGCTCATTCCCAGAATGTTTTGTTTTTTAGTTTTTGAGATGAAAATTCTTTGATTTTTTTTGTTCAATTTTTCTTGAAATGGGAGTGGGGAAAGCCTAAAAAAATCCTTTCAGTTAATTTTGAAATATTGCTGCTCCTTTTATAATTGATCATATTGCTGCTTACTTGCATCTAGCCCTGAATTAATTGATTTTACTTCTTTTCATATGCTCATTGTTGGAATGGATAGAGAGCTGGCCTCAAATTCAGAAAGATTGGGTCCAAATTTTGTCCCTGATACATAGTAGTTGTGTGACCTTGTATAATTACTTGTCTTTTCAGTGCCCCAAGAAGTTTTCTAAGACCACAAATTAACATTGCAGGTGCCAATTTGCATTTGGAGACATTCTTTACTGGCAGCTCCCTATGACAATAAAATCACAAGTCTAGTAAAAAAAATTGATGATATGTGTTGTTCAATTATAATTATTTGTGTCTGCCTAGTTGTTTAATTGTTTGTTTTTAAAATTTGTTCCCTAGTCTTGAATGATTGCTTCCATTTGTGCTATTGATTTGCTAAATATAATTCTAATTATTTTTAAAATGACACCATAAAGCAATATATAGGAAACCACAAAGAGGTCTTTGATTCCTAAGGGTAGATCCTGAATCTAAAAATAAAAATTTCAAAATTGGCTATAATAGGGGCAGCTAGGTGGCACAGTGGATAGAGCAGCAGCCCCAAAGTCAGGAGGACCTCAGTTCAAATCTGATCTCAGACACTTAACACTTTCTAGCTGTGTGATCCTGGGCAAGTCACTTAATCCCAATTGCCTCAGCAAAAAAGAAAAAGAAAAAAAATTGGCTATAAAAGATTTTAGGGAGATGTTCAGGAACAAATTGCAAAAGGATGTGTTTGTGTTTGTGTGTGTGTGTGTGTGTGTGTGTGTGTGTGTGTGTGTGTGTGTATAAGAATGAAATAATAAATGAAGATATGTTCCTAAATCTCTCTCCCACTAGAAGGATAAAATTTTGTAAAAATCAGCAGGGAACCTTTGCCAAGGAACAAACTGAGGAGTTTGCTTATGTTGGGAAAAGATTCTTTCCAGATAGTGTGGGCTTAGATCTCCCACACTACAGGGAAGTTACAGGCTCTATGTTCTCATTTTAACCGAAATCTTTTGCTCACTTTATTGGAAAAAAACTTTATAGCACAGGATAGGTAGAAGTTTGAGTTGATTAGGCAACTGTAATCCTATGTTATTATCAAGCATCCAAGATACTAAATAAAGCAAAAAAGATAATCTGATGAAAATCACAAAAGGAAATAAGAAGGGAAAGTGAAAAAAATTTGAGTGCAATATGAAGGACAATTCTAAAATTGCAGTGAAAGGGATGTATTTTTAAAAGGTCTTTTAATATTTTAATAATGGTCTTTTGTATACATCAGGGGCAAAATGGATGGGTGGGAATGTATTAGTTTAGCAGGTACCATTCAGCACAAAAAGAAAAAAAAATGGTGATGTGGATAGATTATCTATCCTATACTATAGATATAGTATATATCCTATACTATAGAGACTTATAGAAAAGGGAGGGGTATAGAAGAAAACAGAAAAGGTCAGGTTGGAAACGTTTGACACCATCATACACTGCTGATTCAATCAATGACTAATCAGAGAAAAAAGAAGCTGTTTAATTATGAGCAGTTTCTAAAAAAATGAAAAAGAGGCAGGAATTAGATTTACAAAGACTGCAAACTCAGGAAGGTGGAACTTTAATTAACTCCAGAGCAGCTCCTTAAGTATGGACCATAGAAGCAAAGCAAGAGAACTTAACTGGCTACTCAGACTAGGAGGCAAGGGCCTACCAGGAGCTGGCTGAGCAACAGAACTGAGGACAGAACAATCATACTGGGAAAAGTAAGGGGCCAAGGGGCCAGAGGCTACAGAATTTGATATTGGTTAAGACAGAACTTCTTTTTTCTACAAATATTGATTGGATGGCCACATATACATATTGAATACACTTGAGAGGAGAATATAGACATAGTTTCCCAGAAGGTGATTTCCTCATCTTCAGGAAACAAGGATAGGGTCAAGGACAAAAGCACCTGAGATGTTCCCTACCTCCATCAAAAAATCTAATCCTGATCTCATTATTAGTTATTGTCAAGGGATCATAAAGCCTGAAGATAAGGAGTGTTCTTTTGCTAGACAGTGGGTCCAAATGATCATTGTCATTTTCTTTCAGACATTTGAAGAAAGACCCCAAAAGGGAACAGGGGTGGGTGGAGGAAATGCACATGCACATGGGTAGTAGTACAGAATAAGTCTAATCATGCATATTTATTTGGCAATTTAAGTTTTCCCCAAATGCATTGTTATCGCATTTGAGTCTCACAACAATCCTGGGATGTGTATCTTGATAACCCCATTTTACAGGTGAGGAACTAGAAGCCAAAAGAAATTTACTAAATCCCCAGAGTCACACAATGAGTGTTAATGATAGGAAATGAATCCAGATCTTACCTGACTCCTAAATCAGAATTTTTTCATTTGATCTCAAAGAACAACATACCAGACTACAAGGAGAAATAGGTGCTCAGGTGTGAGCCGGGATGTCTGTGTTAACCTTCCACTTGTCAACATTACTAAACTGTAAATTGCATGAAACAGGGATCTTGTTAGCTAAACATTTTATCTTTCCCAGTGGCCAGTATAGAGTTCTGAACAATGGAATCATTTGATTGATTTGTGGAATGGAGGATATTGAACTGAAAAGGACGAATGATGCTTGAAGCCAGATTTTGATTCCTGGACACAGCTGGATATATCAATCCACCTTTCAGTAGGACCAAAGAGGATTCCAGGGACTCTCCCATTCTGGGGGTAGTCACTGGGAATTAAAGTTATTTCTCTGGGACTTGGAGAAAGCACAGTTAGGACATATAGGGTTCACTTCTGGGACAACAGGTCCTAACAGAAAAGGAGAGAACCTCCCTTTCCCCCCAGCCACCTTTTTTTGTCTTCTTGCTACTGGTTATCATCCAACCTCAAATATCCAACACTAATTCAGGAAAATATAACAGCCTCCTACACTACTTCACTTTCCGTGTTTTTAATGCAAGGCTTCTTAGTGTGGTCCAACCTCATATAACTCCATGCTCTGAATTTTTTCCATTGTGGTTCCCACTGAGAACTGAATGATGGAACCAGCCTGCTGGGAGGAGACTGGCAGCCAGTGAGAAGAGCAGTTGGACCAGCTGGATGGGCTAGCCAGTGCCTTCCTGCTGCCTCAAATGCAGAGATCAGGCCAGCATATGGGAGAACTCCAACCTCCCAAAGAGGAAGTTATCTTCTGATAACTGATTGGGGGATAAATTAGGGGACCTTCTTAAAGTCTCTAACCATGCCTGAAATCATGAAGAGCAGCTGGGAAGTAAGAATCAGAGGAACTGAGAACAGGATATAGTGATAATCTTACTGATGATGACCCTGAGAAGTTCCCCTCTCTCCAGTAGGCCGCCTTTCTCCCTGCCTCCTTCCCCTCAGTGTTTTTAGAAAATAAATGTCTTTAGTAGTGCTGAGATCTTTGACTCTGTCTTTTAATGTGGAAGTAGGGAAGCTTTTTGGAGGTAAAGGCTTTCTTCTTTGCATGTCTTTGAGCAGAATCTCCGTTCAATCAATACTGTTCTCATTGTGCACCCTCCCACCTTCCCCTTCACTGTAATAGGTTTTTTACTCCTCTTCATGTGAAATAGTTGACCCATTCTGCCTCTCAACCACTTTTTTAAAGGATCTGCTAAAGCCTGATGATTATTTTAATCTGTAAAATGAAAGAACATTACTATGTGGCCCTTTGAGGCCTTCCAGGTCCAATCTATGATCCTTTGGTACTAGACCACTGTATGCCAGCTATTGGGACACAGAGACAAAAATGAAATAATCCCTGCTCTCAAGAAACTGGCCATGAATTCAAGTCCTACTTACTAGCTATGTGATTGATTTATTTCAGTTTCCTCATCAGTAAAATGGAGATAATAATAGCACCTACCTTAGGCAGAAGGCCTCCCCCTGTTGTAGGATGGTAGATGTTTTATACACAAATCATAAATGAGAAAGGAGGGGGAAGGTGGGCTACAGCACAATCAGTTTTAGGGCCTGGGGGTTTCCCATAACAAGTTCATCAATCCAGGACAAAAGGGGTGTTCTCCAGTCCTGTGGATGGTTTGTAAGTCATTGTTTCAAATTACAGGTACTGTTACTTGGTGGGAGAAGAGAACCAGAGTTTGGTGATGGGAACAGATTCTGTAATCTTTGATTCACTTCATTTAGCATACACAGGAGAGCACTGTCAAAAACTGATTTATCATTTCAAACTACATTCTAAGAGCTAAACTCTCAAGCCAGAAAAGGCATTTGGTATATCCATTACAAATATCACATTGGTAGCACTATTGATCAGAGAAATGCAAATTAAGACAACTCTGAGACACCACTACACACCTGTCAGATTGGCTAATAATGACAGGAAAAGATAGTGCCAAATGTTGGAGGGGATGTGGGAAAACTGGGACGCTGATACATTGTTGGTGGAACTGTGAAGGATCCAACCATTCTGGAGAGTAATTTGGGGCTATGCTCAAAGGGCCATCAAACTGTGCTACCCTTTTGTCTAGCAGTGTCTCTACTGAGCTTATATTCCAAAGAGATCTTAAAGGAGGGAAAGGGACCCACAGGTGCAAAAATGTTTGTGGCAGCCCTTTTAGAAGTGGTAAGGAAATGGAAACTGAGTGGATGCCCATCAATTGGAGAATGGCTAAATAAATTATGGTATATGAATGTTATGGAATATTATTGTTCTATAAGAAATGACCAGCAGGATGATGTCACAGAGGCTTGGAGAGATCTATATGAACTGATGATGAATGAAATGAGAAGAACCAGGAGATCACTATACATGGCAACAAGAACATTATATCATGATCAATTCTGATGGATGTGGCTCTCTTCAACAATAAGATGATTCAGGCCAATTCCAAAGATCTTGTGATGAAGAAAACCATCTACACTCTAAGAGAGGATTATGGGGACTGAGTGTGGTTCACCACACAGCATTCTCACTCTCTCTGTTGTTGTTTGCTTGCATTTTGTTTTCTTTTGTAGTTTTTTTTCCCTTCTTGATCTGATTTTTCTTGTGCAGTAAGATAAATGAATAAATAGGTATACATATGTTAGATTTAACATATATTTTTAACATATTTAATATACTGGACTACCTGCCATCTAGGGGAGAGGGTGGAGGAAAGAAGGGGAAAATTTGGAACAGAAGGTTTCACAAGGATCAATGCTGAAAAATTATCCATGCATGTGTTTTGTAAATAAAAAGCTTTAATTTAAAAAAACAAACAATAAAAAAAAATCACATTGGTAAATATGAAAATCATATAATTTTTCCTCATATAAATTTGCTTATATATATATTTGTATATAATGTATATATTTATTTGTGTGCATCACTAAATTTAACTTTTCTCTAGTCTTTGCTTCTCTTCCTGTAGGGCCTGTGTCCTGGCTCAAGTTCACAGTTCTCCTGTACCTTGATTTCCCAATCACTGGGAAGCCCGCTTCCTGGGGAAGACAGCCTTTGATAAAGGAGAGGAACTCTTCCAACCAAGATGGCGGCGAGGCACATGTTAAGCCCCATTTTCTCAGAATCCATCCTATTCAAGTCTGAATTAATGCCAACTTGGAAAAAAACCACAAACAGTTACCAAGAGAAGACATCCTTGATTGCCAGAAAGATCTGCCTGAGGGCGGAAAGTTTAGACGGGACAGGCGAGGCAGGACGGTGGAGTCGGCAGGTGTGCAGCCGAGCAGACCTGAGGGGTTGGGTGGATCTCAGCCACCTCTGCTGGGAGAAATCTACAGGATTGGATACTTTGCCCTGGCAGCAAGTCAGTAGCCCAGAGAGAAGCTAAAACATGGGGTGAAGAATACAACCCAAACAGCTGGAGTTTCCTGGGACCTGGCCACCCCTCCCCACAGTACTCAGCACCCTTCAGAGCCAGAGCCAGGTGCAGCACAGTCTGAGTGCCTTGTTGCTGCCCTGCAGTCTGTAGAGGGCCTGGAACACCACCCAGCCCCTTCCCCAAAAAAAGATCCATTTGAGGTTTTTCTTTTCTGCTATTTTCCGATCTTCTGACAAAATGAGCAAAAATTGAAAAGGACCTTAACGAATCGACAGCTTTTTAGGACAGAGCAGACTCTAAACCCTGAGGAGACTAAAGCAGATTGTCCCAGGTGAATCCAAAGGAGGAGATCATCTGTCCCAGCACAGATGAACCATAGAAGAATAAAAGGCTCGGGAAAGGAGCAGAAGAAATGGGAAAAGGAGAGGGAGGTTGCAAGAGAGCCTGAGAAGTCATCCCACCCATTTAAAGACAGAGTGATAAAGAAATCAAACTTGAAAATAGGATTAGTGAACTAGAAACAGAAAATAGCTCCTCTAAAACAAATGGTGAAATGGAAAAACATTCCATAAGAACAAATTGGACAATTAGAAAAGATATAAAAAAGGAGTGAAGGAAAAATCATGAAAATCAATCGAGTTAAATAGAATTGCATGACCTGGAGGAGACAAGAAGAATTAGTACAAAACCAAAAATCAAAACAATGGAGAAAATGTGAAATACCTTTGGGAAAACAATGACCTGGAAAATAGTCTAGGAGAGAAATCTGAGAATTATTGACCCAGAAAATATGATGAAAAAGAACCTGGACACTATTTGGAAATATCAAAGAGAACGCCCAGAAGCATAGAAACAGAGGGTAAATAGACATTGAAAGGATCATCGATCACCTACGAAAGGATCCTAAAATCAAAAAGAGGAAATATAGTGCCAAATGCCAGAACCTCAAACAAGGAAAAAATACTCCAGCAGCTAGAAAAACCAATTCAAAATATAGAGGAGACAAAAGGATCACCCAAGATCTAGGCATCCAATTAAAGATTGAAGGGCCTGGAATATGATATCCAAAAGGCGAAGGAACCATATGCAACCAAAAATAATTATTTCAGCCAGAATGGAGCATCTTCCAGGGAAGAAGATGGTCATCAATGAAATAAGTGAATTTCATATTTTGATGAAAAACCATAACTTAACATGAAGTTTGATCTACAAAAGAACTCAAGAGAAACCAAAGGTAAAAAGAAATTTGGGGATTATATTTGCTATAAAGATGTATAAAGAATCATGTATACCTGTTCTAGAAATAGAGGGAAAGGACATTGACCAGAAAAAAGAAGGGGGGTACTATGCTCATGAAGAGGCAAAGGAAATTCTATTATATCTGAGAGAAAGAATGAGGGGATGAATATAGTGTATTTTACTGCCATCGAATTGTTTAAGAGAAAAATTTAGAATATTCAATTAAGAAACTTTCCATCTCATTGAAAAGTGAGAAGGAAAGTGAAAAGGGAAGGAATAAGAAGCAGAAGGGAATACGAAACTGTGAGAAAAAGAGTAAGATAGGGGAGGAACCTAAGGTAGAGAGGATACTAAAAGAGGATGTGAGAAGAAGTGGGCTAAAGTTTAATATAAAGAGGGAAAGGGAAGAAGGAAAAGCATAAAAGGGGTTAACAAGATGGCAAGTAATACAGAACTGGTAATTTTACCATAAATGGAAGAGGTAAACTTCATAAAGAGGAAGGGTTAAGAATGGATTAAAAGCCAGATTCCTACAATATGGTTTTTACAGGAAAAACTGAAGCAGGAGAAATCTTTGAGAATAAAGGTAAAAGGGAAGAAAACTATGCTTAGGTGAAGCTGAAAAGGGTAGATCCTGATCTCAGACAGAAAACAAAATTGATCTAATTAAAGAGATAAGGAAGGGTACTATATTCTTCTAAAGGGATATGATAAGAAAAATATCATTATTAAAATATATGCACCAAGTGGTGTAGCATCTAAATTTAAAAGAGAAATTAAGAGAAAGTGCAAGAAGAAAAACAAACTATAATAGGGAATCCAACTTGCAATCAGAATTAGATAAATCAAACCACAAATAAATAAGAAAGAAGTAAGAGGAATTAAACAGTGTTAGAATTGGATAGATCTCTTGGAGAAAGAAAAGACAGAAAGGAGTACACTTTCTTTCAGCAGTTCATGAAACTTATAAAAAAAGGCATATTAGGGATAAAGGAGAGGGACATGGACTGGGGTTCTGAGCCACTTTGAAGTCTTCCTCTGGCCTTCTTTGCTTTCCAGGAGATGGAGAGGCTGTTTTTTTTTTTTTACTTATAATTTATTGAAGAGCCATGCTGGTATTTTAAAAATTATCCTTGATACTTTGTTCTGGCTTTTCCTCCTCCTTCCCCCTCCCAGATGGCAAGAAGCCATAAATTAAATATGCCAGTGTATCCTAGACATAATATATGTGCAGAACTGAACAGTCTTGTTGAGGAAGAATTGATTCAGAAGGTAAAAATAACCTGGGAAGAAAACAAAATGCAAACAGTTTACACTCATTTCCCAGTGCTTTTTTGGGTGTAGCTGCTTCTGTCCATATTGATCACTTGAAACTGAAGTAGGTCTCTTTTGTCAAAGAAATCCACTTCATCAGGGACATTTCATACAGTATCATTGTTGAAGTATATAATGATCTCCGTTCTGTATTTCAATTAGCAATGCATAAGTCTTCCAAATTCTTCTGTGTTACGTGCTTGTATTTCTTTAAATAATTCATAATTCAATACCCACAATTTATACAACCATTCCCAATTGATGGCATCTCATTCATTTTCCAGCTTTAGCACTACAAACAGGGCTGCACAAACATTTTGTACATACATTTCCTTCTTTTAGTACTTGGGTATAAGCCCAGAAAACACAAGCAGGCGTTTCTTGCTCTAAGAGAGGAAGCCTACAGCTCTTTCTCATATGGAAACAACAGAGGAAAGAGTTTGGGAGGGTGGAGAATGCTAAGGGCTGCTGTCTGCAGAGCCCAGGGTTAATTTTGGGAGTTCATTGGGGCAGCCACAGCCGCCAAGAGGGAGCGCCCAGTTCTGGCCTGGGCTCGGCTCTGAGCTGGCAAGCTGACCCTGGCCCCAGCCAAGGGGTAAGTGCGGGGACTGGGGCACTCACGCCCGCTAACGGGCGTGAGCCTCCAAGCGCCTGCCACCTAGGTCCTGGGCCCTGGGCAGAAGGCTTGGCCTTGGCCCGTGCGGAGCCCTCAGGGGAGATGCCTCGGGACTCCAGCGCTCAGCCTCCTGCCTCCTGGCGCCGGCCCAGCCGGCCTGCCTCCGCCGCTTCCCCATGGGCAGTCCTGGCCCCGGACAGGCCTTGCCCGCCCTGTTCGGCCCGCCTGCTGCCATCTCCTAGCTCTCTTGGCCCTGGGCCTCCGCCTCAGCATCCAGAACTGCCCCATCGGCGGAAGCGCTCTGGCCCTGGACATGGAAGTGCGCGAGGAAGATCTGCAGGTGGGAACAGGCGCCTGTCTCCTCTCCACGTGGGCTGTGGGGTGGGGCGGACGGCCACAGGAGGCCCCTCCAGCGAGCCCAGGGCCGGGTGGGTCCTGCAGCGGCCTGGATGCCCGACGCTTGGCTTCCCTTTGCTGACCCCATCTCCCTGCCTCCCAACTTCAGACTAACGTCCTCCTGACAATAAGGCGGAGCAGGGCGGGGCGGGGAGGGCTCCGGCCTTGGTCCTTTGCCTCCCCTGCCTGTGTCAGGCCTCCTGGTGGGAGGAGAGTCCGCTCCACCTGGGGCCCCAAGTTCCCTCGGGGAATTGGGCTGGGAGATGCTGTCCAGGGTCCTGCCTGACGCTCAGCTGCTTCTCCTGCCTTGAGTGCCTCCCTGCGGCCCGGAAGCAAAGGGCGCTGCTTCGGACCCAGCATCTGGTGGGCAGAGCTTAGGTTGTTACTGGGCACCGCGAGAGCCTGAGGTGCCAGAAAGAGAGCTACCTGCCTCCCGTGCCAGTCTGGCTGAAACCTCCTGGGGAGCGGAGGCTTCTGTGGGCTGCCGGGATCTGCTGAGCAGCGGTGAGGGACCGCACCTTGGGTTCTTGATTTCTGTGGGAGAGAGTGAGGGGTCCCTCAAGTCCTGGGCTGGGAGCCGAGACACTCCTCCCTGCGCCAAAGGCCCCTTTCCTGCCCTGGCTTCTTTCCCTCCTTTCCTAAGTAAGGTGGCACAGTGGATAGAGGCCGCCTGGAGTCAGGGAAGACTCTATCTTGAGTCCAAATCAAACTTCAGACACTACCTGTGTGACAATTTGCCTCAGTGTCCCTTCTATAAAATGAGCAGGAGAAGGAAATGCTAAGTCCTCCAAGATTTTTGCAAGAAAACCCCAGTTTGGGTCTTAGAGAGTTGACATTACTGAACAATTACCCCTTTCCAGGGTTTAGGGGCTGGGGAAGGAAGAGTCCATGGTTGCTCCCATCTAATTGAAATACCTACCTTCTCTCTTTCTGCAGATGGTTGTGGAATGGATTCTGCCTGTGATCCAGAACCTATGTTTTTCTAGGCCTGGAAGATCCAGATCGATGGAGCAGTTCCTTTCTTCTCCCCCTCCCTTCTGGTGAGAGGAAGGAGTGTGTGTAAGCCTCAGTCCTGGGAGTTCTGTTCTGTTTAGGAAATTGTTCTTTCCCACTTGCCAAATCCTTCTCTTCCTGCAGTAAAATGGATATAAAGGATATATAAACCAGCTACTATTTTAAAATGTCTTGATGTCTTTTATTTTTTCTATCACCTTCATTTCATTGTGGTCTCAGAAATCTGGGTTTGGGTCCTGACTTTGACATGTGCTGTGTGACACTAGGCAAGCCAGGATTTCTTGGACCTCTAAGCGGCTTTCTAACTCCACATTGCAGAAAATGTGAGGACTTACATTGGAAGAGAGTGTCTCCTTATCTTGGATTTCCTATCCCAATGAAATCATGAGTTCAATTCCAAATAGATTTTTTCCACTTCTTCCTAGAGAGTCATTTCCAGTTACAAAGAATAAGAAAGTGAGAGAGAAATTAATGCAGATCAGCAAAGCCAACCAAATATATCTGTCTGACAGTATTTTAAATGTCCCACACTCACAATCATTTCCTTTCCTTCTCTCTCTGAAAAGATCAGAAGAAAGTGGTTCATTCTGTTATCTCTTCATCAATTGCCCTATACTTAAAAAAAATCAGTTATATGATTATTATGTGCTAAGACTGGAAAGACAAATATAAAGAAATCACAAAATGACTGGTAATATTCTCTAGCATCTCAAATTCTTTTTTTTGGGGGGGGGGCTGAGGCAATTGGGATTAAGTGATTTGCCAAGGGTCACACAACATCTTAAATTCTAATATGAAAAAGAGCACGGAAAGAAAGTGCAAGTCTCTGGTGGGGGAGGAGGAGAGGTACCTGGAATGGAGGCATGATGGAGATGAGCATCCAAAAGAGTGCAACTCAGTGACAATTTAAAAAATGGCTACCTGGATGCCCTCTTTAAATGGAGATTCTGGGAGTAGCCCCCCACATTTAATAAGAAGGAAGAGTCTCAGAAGCAGAGGTTACTTCTACAGTTTGAAGTCCTATTCTACCATGATCTTAAAAGATGAAGAGGCTTCTGCAGAATGTTAGAGAAATCCTGATAAATGCAGCCTGAGGGGACATGAAGGGAAAGCCAATGAGAGGTTAAGTGGTTAGCAACTTGTTGTAGTTTAGTCTTCTTACTTCTTGATAATGTGAATTTCCTTTTATGTTAGTATCACACATTCCCACACTGTCTAACATGAAGGCAATATGGGAAATACCAATCACTTACCTTTGGGAAAAGACATTCTGTATTTCCCTACCCCATAGATGGGAATGTCCCCTTTCTATCATTGTATTGCTCAAACACATAGATGCCCCAAGTGATCTTTTGATGCCATTGAAACTAAACAACTTATATGCTGTACACATCATTAAATTCTCCAAGCAGTTTGACTTCCTTTAGGATTAAGGAGTTTCCAAGCTTCATCACAAAAAAAAAAAAAAACAAAAAAAACCACTAAAAATAAATTGCATAGCAAAGTGACTGGCTGAAAAACAATGACAAAAATTGTACCATATCACTCTTTAAAAAAAAAAAGTAGTTTTAGGAGGTCTGGGATTGAATTAAATGTCTGTTGTCTGAAAAACAATACAGCTAAGATTGGAGAGGCTTATTATTGGAAATGTGGTTACAAGGTAATGACCTGTTTAAAAGCTATTAATCACTTAAGAGTCTGTATGGTACAATGCATAAATTGATATCAATTAGATCTTGATATTCATTTAAGACTCTCCTCTCTATTCTATCCTTCTTGGTGATCTGATAGCCTTTCCCAAATTCAATTATCATCTCTATCCAGATGGTTCTCAAATTCATCCATAATCTCTCTCTTGCCCTCTACTCTTGTTTCAGCAACTGCCTATTGAAGATTTTAATCTGGATGTCCTCAAAATTTCTTCAACTCAACATGTCCAAAACAGATCTCTTTATTTTTACTTCCAAACCACTATCTCTTTACCACTAAGATCACAAGGTAGGTCTTGAGATGCTAAAAAATAGTATTAGTCTTTTGGTGATTTGTTTGTATTTGTCTTTCCAGTGCTTAGCACATAATAAACCCATAACTGATTTTTTTTAAAGTATAGGGCAATTGATGAAGAGATAACAAAATGAATCACTTTCTTCTGATCTTTACAGAGAGAGAAGGAAAGGAAATGATTGTGAGTGTGGGACATTTAAAATACTGTCAGACAGATATATTTGGTTGGCTTTGCTGACCTGCATTAATTTCTCTCTCACTTTCTTATTCTTTGTAACTGGAAATGACTCTCTAGGAAAAAATCTATTTGGAATTGATGAGATAAAAGAGGGACTAACTTCATGATTTCATTGGGATAGGAAATCCAAGATAAGGAGGCACTCTCTTCCAATATAAGTCCTCACATTTTCTGTAATGTGGAGTTAGAAAGCTGCTTAGAGGTCCAAGAGATCCTGGCTTGCCTAGTATCATACAGCATGTGTCAGAGTCAGGATGTGAACCCAGATTGCTGAGACCACAATGAAAATGAAAGTGATATAAAAATAAAAGACATCAAGATATTTTTAAATAGTAGCTGGTTTATATATCCTTTATATCCATTTTACTGCAGGAAGAGAGGGACTTGGCAAGTGGGACAGAACAATTTCCTAAACAGAACAGAACTCCCAGGACTGAGGCTCACACACATTCCTTCCTCTCACCAGAAGGGAGGGGGAGAAGAAAGGAGCTGCTCCATCGATCTGGATCTTCCAGGCCTAGGAAAAGATAGGTTCTGGATCACAGGCAGAATCCATTCCACAACCATCTGCAGAAAGAGAGAAGGTAGGTATTTCGATTAAATGGGAGCAACCATGGACTCTTCCTTCCCCAGCCCCTAAACCCTGGAAAGGGGTAATTGTTCAGTAATGTCAACTCTCTAATCCTCAAACTGGGGTTTTCTTGCAAAAATCCTGGAGGAGTTAGCCATTTCCTTCTCCTGCTCATTTTATAGAAGGGGACACTGAGGCAAACAGGAGTCACACAGGTAGTGTCTGAAGTCTGATTTGGACTCAGGTAGAGTCTTCCTGACTCCAGAGCCAGCACTATATCCACTATGCCACCTTAGTTAGGAAAGGAGAGAAAGAAGCCAGGGCAGGAAAAGGGCCTTTGGCGCAGGGAAGGCTGTCTCGGCTCCCAGCCCAGGACTTGAGGGACCCCTCACTCTCTCCCACAGAAATCGAGGACCCAGGAGCCCCTCACCGCTGCTACAGCAGCACCAGCAATAGCCTTTGGAGATATCTGTGACAGTGACAACAGTAGCTTCAGGCATTCTCAAGCCAGAGACCCCCAACAAGGGCCTTTTGCTGGCACTGGGTGAAGGACTTTATTTCATTGCCCATACCTATGTCTGGGTAGTGATGCCAGGGCAAAGAGAAACATTTGTGTTTGTGGCTGAAGAAGAGCAGGAGACCTGGTCACAGTGCCTAGGACCAAGAGAAGCACTAGCACTTGTGGCTCCAGGTAAGCAAAGAATTTTTCTGGGTAAGGATATGAACATAGGACAGAACAGTGACCACAGCTGTTCTTCTACCTTGGAAGTGCCAAACTGATGGATTCTTAGCAGTAGCTCAGAAAACAGGAGTTTTGTATCTGTGCTCCATACTCTCTGGGAGCATAGCCCAACTCTAACATAGAGTTAAATGTCAAAAAGTAGACTGGAAAATAAGCAAACAATAAAAAAGAATTTGAGTATAAAAAGCTACTATGAGAACAGGGAAGACCAAGACACTAACTAAGAAGACAAGACCTATGTCAAAACAGCAACAATCAAAGCCTCAAAGGAAAAAATAACCGTGAATTGGACATAAGTCAAACAAGAATTCCTAGAAGAGCTCCAAAAGGATTTTATTTTAAAAAGAAATAAGATTGATGTAAAAAAAAATATGAGGGGCAGCTAGCTGGTACAGTGGATAGAGTACCAGCCCTGAAGTCAGGAGGATCTGAGTTCAAATCTGGTCTCAGGCATTTAATACTTCCTAGCTGTGGGACCCTGGGCAAAATCCTTTAATCTCAATTGCCTTAGCAAAAAAAAAATTATGAAGGCCATTATCAAATTTGATTTTTTAAAAAGAAGAGAATTTAATTACCAGTATGAGAAATGAAAAGAGTGAATGTGTCCCCAAAGAAGATGAAATTAAAGCAATTGTTAGGAGCTATAACAATAACTCTAACAATCTAAGTAAAATGAATATTTACAAATTTTATATATATTAACAGAAAATGAAATAAAATGCTTGAATAACAAACCATAATTGAACTCTCTAAGGAAGATAATCCCAAGGATCAGATGGATTTGCAAGTGAATTCTACCAAACAATTACACAACAATTAATTCCAATATTATATAAACTATGTGGAAAATTAAGTAAAATAAGAGTTTTATCACATTCATTTCATGACATAAGTATGGTACTGACATCTAAACTAGGAAAAGCAAAAACAGCAAAACTACAGGCCAATTTTCCTAATGAATAATGATGCAAACATTTTAAATAAAATATTATAATACATAATATAAAATACAATATATACAATAATACAATATATAATAAATATATTATATAAAATTAATATATAATATATTAATGATGATATAATATATTGATTATAACAATAATATTAATATAATAATCTAAATATAATAAAGATCATACATATGAACAGGTGGGATTTATACCAGGAATATGAAGCTAGATTAATATTATAAAAATCATTAACTCAGTTGACCATATCAATTAAAAAAAAACAATAATCATATGATTATCTCTATGTTGTTTACCAGCCAAGACAAATCCAGGAACCATATGAACACAATTACAAACACTTTAGCATAAGTAAAGTCATTTCTAAATAACTGGGAAAACATTCATTGCTCAGGGGTAAGCTCATGGGGAACCAACATAATAAATGACAATTTGACCTAAATTAATTTAGTTATTCAGCATCACACCAATAAAACTACTGAAAAATTATTTTATAGTGGTAATGATGAAAACGATCTGGTGCTGGCTAAGAAACAGAGTGGTAGATCAATGGAATAGATTAGATACTCAATGCCCATTAGCAAATGACCATAGTAATGTAGTGTTTGATAAACACAAAGATCAAAGCTTTTAGGACAAGAATTCACTATATAATAAAAATTTCCAGGAAAACTGGAAAGAAGTTGGGCAAAAAGGGTATAGACCAGCATCTCACATTGTATACCAAGATAAGGTCAAAATAAGTACATGATTTATACATAAAATATGATGTCTTAAGCAAGTTAGGAGATCATGAAAAAATTTTACCTGTGAATAAAAGAAAAAAATTATGACAAAACAAGAGATAGAGAAGATCGTGGGAAGTAAGATGGATCATTTTAATTACATTAAATTAAAAGGGTTTTACACAAACAAAACTAGTGCAGCCAAGGTTAGGAGGAAAGCAGGAAATTGGAAAGAGGAGAAAGGGAGGCAGGGAGGGGATTTACAGCAAGTTTCTTTGATAAAGGTTTATTTCTCAAATATATAGAGAACTGAGCCAACACATGGGCAGTTAGATCGTGCAATGGTTAAGAGTGCCAGGTCTGGAATCAGGAAGACCCAAGTTCAAATCCAGTTTCACATATTTACCAGACTTGTAACTCTAGGCAAGCCACTTTACTCTGTTTGTCTTAATTTCCTTATCTGTTAAATGAGTTAGAGAAGAAGCATTTCTTCCAAGAAAATCCCAAATTGGCTCATAAAATGTCAGACTTGACTGAAAATAACTGAATAACAGTGAGTCAAATGTATAAGACTATGAGTTATTTCCAACTGATAAATGGCCAAAGTAAATGAAAGATGAGTTTTCCGAAGAAATCAAAGCTATCTATAATCATATAAATATATTCTAAATCAATACTGATTAGACAAATACAAATCCGTCTATTTTTAGACAAATACAAGTTAAAACAATTCTGAGATACCACCTCACATCTATCAGATTGGTTAATATGACAGAAAAAGAAAATGAACAAATGTAGGAGAGAATATGGAAAAAACTGGGACACTAATACATTGTGGATGGAGTTGTGAACTGATCCAACCACCTTGGGGGGGCAATTTGAAACTATGCCTTAAGAACTATAAAACTATGTATTTACCCAGCAATACAATATGTCAAAAAGATCATACATAGAGTACTAGGTCTGTATGCCAAAGAGATTAAGGAAAAAGGAAAAGAAATTTTATATTTATATTTGTAGTACTTCTTTTTGTGGTGGTAAAGAATTGGAAATTAATACTGTTTGATAAAAATTGCTGGGAAAATTGGAAACTAATATGGCAGAAACTAGGCATTGATCCACACTTAACACCGTACACCAAGATAAGGTCAAAATGGGTTCATGACCCCTAGGTCATAAAAATGGGTTCATGACCCCTAGGTCATAAAAATGAAATTATTAATAAATTAGAGGAGCACAGGATAGTTTACCTCTCAGACCTGTGGAAGGGGAAGGACTTTATGACCAAAGAAGAACTAGAGATCATTACTGATCACAAAATAGAAAAATTTCGATTATACCAAACTGAAAAGTTTTGTACAAACAAAACTAATCAGACAAGATTAGAAGGGAAGCAATAAACTGGAAAATATTTACAGTCAAGTTCTGATAAAGGCCTCATTTCCAAAATATATAGAGAGAATTAACTCTAATTTATAAAAATCTTATTCTCCAATTGAAAAAATGGTCAAAGGATATGAACAGACAATTTTCAGATGAAGAAATTGAAACTATTTCTAGTCATATGAAAAGATGTCAATTATTAATCAGAACAAATTAAGACAACTCTAAGATACCACACACACCTGTCGATTGCTAAGATGACAGGAAAAATAATGATGATTGTTGAGGATGCGGAAAATTGGGACATTGATGCATTGTTGGTGGAGTTAGAACAAATCCAAACCATTTGGAAGAGTAGTTGGAACATGCTCAAAAGTTATCAAACTGTGCATACCTTTGATCCAGCACTGTTAGTACTGGCTTATATCCCAAAGAATTATAAGAAGGGAAAGGGACCGTTTGCACGAATGTTTGGCAGCCTTTGTAGTGGCTAGAAACTGAAACTGGATGGATGTCCACAGTTGGAGAATGTGAATAAATTGTGTATATGAATATTATGGAATATTACTGTTCTGTAAGAAATGACCAACAGGATAATTTCAGAAAGGCCTGAGAGACTTACACGAACTGATGCTGAGTGAAATGAAGCAGGAAGGATCATTATATACTTCAACAACAATACTATATGATGACCAGTTCTGATGGATCTGGCCATCCTCAGCAAACAGATCAACCAAATCATTTCTAATGGAGCAGTAATGAACTGAACTAGCTAGCCCAGAAAAGAACTCTGGGAGATGACTAAACCATTTCATTGAATTCCCAATCCCCTATTTTATACACCTGCATTTTTGATTTCCTTCACAAGCTAATTGTACAATATTTTGAGTCTGATTCTTTTGTACAGCAAAATAACATTTTGATGTATACTATTGTATCTAATTTATATTTTAATATATTTAACATTAATGGTCATCCCTGCCATCTTAAAAGGGTGGGGGTAAGAGGAAAAATTGGAACAAGAGGTTGGCAATTTTAATGCTGTAAAGTTACCCATGTATATATCCAAAATAAAAGCTATTATTAAAAAAAAAAAAAGAAATGACCAACAGGATGATTTCAGAAAGGCCTGGAGAGACTTACACGAACTGATGCTGAGTGAAATGAGCAGGACCAGGAGATCACTATATACTTCAACAACAATACTATATGATGAACAGTTCTGATGGACCTGGCCATCTTCATCAACGAGATCAACCAAATCATTTCCAATGGAGCAGTAATGAACTGAACCAACTATGCCCAGAGAAAGAACTCTGGGAGATGACTAAAACCATTACATTGAATTCCCAATCCCTATATTTATGCCATTTTTTGATTTCCTTACAAGCTAATTGTACAATATTTCAAATCTGATTCTTTCAGCAAAAATAACGTTTTGGTCATGATACTTATTGTGTATCTACTTTATACTAATGTATTTAACATCACTGGTCATCCTCCATCTAGAGGGGTGGGGTAAGAAGGTAAAATGAACAAGAGGTTTGGCACTTGTTAATGCTCTAAAGTTACCCATGCATATAACCTGTAAATAAAAGGCTATTAAATAAAAAAAAAGAATTGGAAATTAAGGGGGAATATCCATCAACTGGAGAATGAGAATGGTTAAACAAGTTATGGTATATAGTTATGATGGAAAACTATTGTGTTAGAAGCAGATACACCCAAAGAAAGAACACTGGGAAATGAATGTAAACTGCTTGCATTTTTGTTTTTCTTCCTGGGTTATTTTTACCTTCTGAATCCAAGCTGTTTAGTTTCAATGGCATCAAAAGATCACTTGGGGCATCTATTCAACTGTATGTGTTTGAGCAATACCATGATGGAAAGAGACCATTCCCACCTATGGGGTAAGGGAATACAGAATGTCTTTTCTCAAAGGTAAGTGATTGGTATTTCCCATATTGCCTTCATGTTAGACAGTATGGGAATGTGTGATACTGTAATGGGCTGAGGTTTGAGTTGATGCACTGAGGTCCCAAGTACGTGAGGCTAAATAGTAATTGGGCTATACTCTATTAATATACATGATTGGATAAAGAATGGTCCCTGCCCACTCTCCATGCAAGTCCTGATGTGTTGTATAGGAAATGACGATTTTGGTGGGTGGAGGCAGAGAGTGAGAGAGAAAGAGAAGCTGGGAGAGATTGGGCCTGGGTTCGAGACTCCGAGCTGCTGGTTGTGTGGCTGCTGGTCGAGCTAGCTTCTTGACTCAGCTGCACACATTGCTATCGCCGATTCTCTTCCACCTCCGATCCTTCTTCACTGAGAATAAAGACTGACAATTTTCCCCTAACCTGAATTCCTGACTCCTGTCGATTTAAAAATACACGATCTTCACATGATACTAACATAAAAGGAAATTCACATTATGAAGAAGGAGGAATACTAAACTACAACATGTTGCCAACCACTTACGCTCTCATTGGCTTTCCCTTCATGTCCCATCAGGCTGCATTTATCAGGATTTCTCTAACATTCTGCAGAAGCCTCTTCATCTTTTAAGATCATGGTAGAACAGGACTTCAAAATGTAGAAGTAACCTCTGCTTCTGAGACTCTTGCTTCTTATTAAATGTGGAGGGCTATTCCCAGAATCTCCACTTAAAGAGGGTATCCAGGAAGCCATCTTTTAACTTTTCCCTGGGTTGCACTCTTTTGGATGCTCATCTCCATCATGCCTCCATTCCAGGTACCTCTCCTCCCCCCCCCCCAGAGACTTCCACTTTCTTTATGTGCTCTTTTTCATATTAGAATTTAAGATGTTGTGTGACCCTTGGCAAATCACTTAATCCCAATTGCCTCAGCCCCCTTCCCCCCCCCCCCCACAAAAAAAAGAATTTGAGATGCTAGAGAATATCAGGCTTTTGGTGATTTCTTTGTATTTGTCTTTCTAGTGCTTAGCACATAATAACCACATAACTGATTTTTTTTTAAAGTATAGGCAATTGCTGAAGAGATAACAAAATGAACCACTTTCTTCTGATCTTTACAGAGAGAGAAGGAAAGGAAATGATTGTGAGTGTGGGACATTTAAAATACTGTCAGACAGATATATTTGGTTGGCTTTGCTGATCTGCATTAATTTCTCTCTCACTTTCTTATTCTTTGTAACTGGAAATGACTCTCTAGGAAGAAGTGGAAAAAATCTATTTGAAATTGATGAGATAAAAGAGGAACTAACCTCATGATTTCATTGGGATAGGAAATCCAAGATAAGGAGACACTCTCTTCCAATGTAAGTCTCCACATTTTCTGCAATGTGGAGTTAGAAAGCTGCTTAGAGGTCCAAGAGATCCTGGTTTGCCTAGTATCATACAGCATGTGTCAGAGTCAGGACGTGAACCCAGATTTCTGAGACCACAATGGAAATGAAGGTGATAGAAAAAATAAAAGACATCAAGACATTTTAAAATAGTAGCTGGTTTATATATCCTTTATATCCATTTTACTGCAGGAAGAGAAGGATTTGGCAAGTGGGAAAGAACAATTTCCTAAACAGAACAGAACTCCCAGGACTGAGGCTTACACACACTCCTTCCTCTCACCAGAAGGGAGGGGGAGAAGAAAGGAACTGCTCCATCGATCTGGATCTTCCAGGCCTAGAAAAACATAGGTTCTGGATCACAGGCAGAATCCATTCCACAACCATCTGCAGAAAGAGAGAAGGTAGGTATTTCAATTAAATGGGAGCAACCATGGACTCTTCCTTCCCCAGCCCCTAAACCCTGGAAAGGGGTAATTGTTCAGTAATGTCAACTCTCTAAGACCCAAACTGGAGTTTTCTTGCAAAAATCTTGGAGGACTTAGCCATTTCTTTCTCCTGCTCATTTTGTAGAAGGGGACACTGAAGCAAACAGGAATCACACAGGTAGTGTCTGAAGTTTGATTTGGACTCAAGATAGAGTCTTCCTGACTCCAGAGCCGGCACTCTATCCACTGTGCCACCTTACTTAGGAAAGGAGGGAAAGAAGCCAGGGCAGGAAAGGGGCCTTTGGCGCAGGGAGGAGTGTCTCGGCTCAGGCCAGGACTTGAGGGGACCCTCACTCTTCCCACAGAAATCAAGAAACCCAGGAGTGCGGGTCCCTCACCGCTGCTGCAGCAGATCCGGCGGCCACAGAAGCCTCCGCCTCCGCAGGGTTTCTGGCCAGACTGGACGGGGAGGGCAGGGCTCTTCCTGGCACCTCAGGCTCGGCGGTGCCACGAACAGCCAGCTTTCCCGCAGCAGATGTGGTCCGAAGGCCTTTGCTTCGGGCCGCAGGGGAGGCATGCAAGAGGGGGGGCTGAGCGTCCGGGGCAGGGACCCTGGACAGCATCTCCCAGCCTGATTTCCCTGGGGAGCACTTGAGGCCCCTGGTGGAGAGGGACCTCCTCCTGCAGGAAGGCGGCACTGCGGCAGGGGCAGCCAGGGCAAGGAAGCCGGACCCCTCCCCTGCCCTGCTCCGCCTTATTGTCGGGAGGACTGAGGTGGAGAGGGCGAGTAGAAGTTGGGGAGGCGGGGATGGGAGTCAGCAAAGGAAGCTATGTCGGGCATCCGGGCCAGTGCCGGTCCGCCAGCCCTGGGGCTCGCTTTGAGGGGCCCTGTGGCCTCGCCCCGCACCCAAAGGCCCGCCCACGTGGAGAGGAGACAGGCAGCGTGGGCCCCACCGCCGAGTCTCACCCGCGCCGTCCATGTCCGCGCCGAGCGCTTCCCGCCGATGGGCAGTTCTGATGGCAGGCGGAGGCCAGGGCCAAGAGAGCCAGGAGATAGAGCAGGCGAGGCCCGGACGGGCGCACAAGAGGCCTGTCGGGAGCCGGGGCTGCCCATGGGGAAGCGGGCGGAGGCAGGCCCTGGGCTGGGCGGGCAAGCGGGAGCGGGCAGGCTGAGGCTGGGTCCCTGGAGGCTGATCTCCCTGAGGGCTCTGCGCACCGGGGCCGGAGCCAGACTATTTGCCCTGGGCCCGGGGCGTTGCGGAACGGAGCTCAGCCCGTCACGGGCGGAGTGCCCCGGTGCCCCGCACTTAGCCCGCCGGGCAAACGGGACAGCTTGTCAGCTCAGAGCCGAGCTCGGGGCCAGAACTGGGGCGCTGCCCTCATTAGGCTGGAGCTGTACCGGCTGCCCCCGGTGAACTCCCAATTAACCCTGGGCTCTGCCGGCCAGCAGCCCTTGGCATTTACTCCGCTCCTTCCCCCTCCATCCAAGACTCTCTCCTCTTGGTCTGTTTCCATATGGAGAAGAGCTGGTCCCAGGCTTCCTCTCTCAGAGCAAGAAATGGCCTGCTCCATCTCCTGGGAAAGCAGAAGCCAAGGCCCAGAGAGGGAAGAGGCTCCCACAAAGTGGGCTCCAGAACCCCAGTCCTTAGTTCCCTCCCTTTTATCAAAGGCTGCCTTCCCCAGGAAGTGGGCTTCCCAAGGATTGGGAAATCAAGGTACAGAACTGTGGAATTGAGTGAGGACACAGGCCCCACAGGAAGAGAAGCAAAGACTAGAGAAAAGTTAAACTTAGTGATACACACATAAAATATATACATTATATATTATATATATATATATTTATATAAGGAAATTTATATGAGGAAAAATTATGATCTTCATATTTACCAGTGTGATATTCAGTTTTTTGTTTGTTTTTTAAATGTTTTTTTTTTTTTTAAATTAAAGCTTTTATTTTACAAAACACATGCATGGGTAATTTTTCAACACTGACTCTTGCAAAAACTTCTGTTCCCAATTTTCCCCTCTTCTCTCTACCCCCTCCCTAGATGGCAGATAGTGCAGTACATTAAATATTTTAAAATATATGTTAAATCCAACATATTTATGCCCATTTATACAATTATCTTGCTGCACAAGAAAAATCAGATCAAGAAGGAAAAAAAAAACTGCAAAAGAAAACAACAAGCAAACAACGACAGAGAGAGTAAGAATGCTATGTGGTGAACCACACTCAGTCCCCACAATCCTCTCTCAGAGTGCAGATGGCTCTCTTCATCACAAGATCATTGGAATTGGGCTGAATCATCTCATTGTTGAAGAGAGCCACATCCATCAGAATTGATCATGATATAATATTCTTGTTGCCATGTATAGTGATCTCCTGGTTCTGCTCATTTCACTCAGCATCAGTTCATGTAAGTCTCTCCAAGCCTCTCTGTATTCGTTCTGCTGGTTGTTTCTTACAGAACAATAGTATTCCATAACATTCATATACCATAATTTATTCAGCCGTTCTCCAATGGATGGGCATCCACTCAGTTTCCATTTCCTTGACACTACAAAGAGGGCTGCCACAAACATTTCTGCACATGTGGGTCCCTTTTCTTCCTTTAAGAACTTTTTGGGATATAAGCTCAATAGAGACACTGCTGGACAAAAGGATAGCACAGTTTGATGGCCCTTGGAGCATAGCCCCAAATTTCTCTCCAGAATGGTTGGATCCTTCACAGTTTCACCAACAATGTATCAGTGTCCCAGTTTTCCCACATCCCTCCAACATTTGGCACTATCTTTCCTCATTATTAGCCAATCTGACAGGTGTGTAGTGTGTCTAGAGTTGTCTTTAATTTGTATTTCTCTGATCAATAGTGAACCAATTATGATATTTGTAATGGATATACCAAATGCCTTTTCTGGCTTGAGGTTTAGCTCTTAGAATGTAGTTGAAATGATAAACAGTTTTGACAGTGTCTCCTGTGTATGTTAAATGAAGTGAACCAAAGATTACAGAATCTGTTCCCATCACCAAACCTGGTCTCTTCCCCACCAAGTAATAGTACCTGTAATTTGAAACAATGACTTACAAACTATTCCCACAGGACTGGAGAACACCCTTTTTGTCCTGGATTGCTGGGCTTGTTATGGGAAACCACCCAGGCCCTAAAAATGACTGTGCTGTAATCCACCTTCCCCCTCCTTTCTCATTTATGATTTGTGTATAAAACCTCTATCATCCTACAACAGGGGGAAGCTTTCTGCCTAGGGGAACTTCCAGTAGAAAATTCCCTCACTCTGATAGTGATTAAACTGCTATTTGATCTCTGAAACCTTTCCCTATTTTGTGCAGCTACAGCTATCTAGAGATCAGAGTCGGAAAAATTCATTTAACAGTATGATAAACGTATGTTTTCCTATACATTATGTGTAGCCATACCTCCTGAGTTCATTTGATTATAAATTTGACATTTCAACTGGGAACCTTAGAATCTAAACTTTCAATTTTTCAAATAAACTCATCTTCTTTCCTATTCAAACCCCCCTCTTTTAACTTTTTCTGTTTGAAAAGAAATTATTTATTTATTACACATTGTTTTTGAATCTGTTGAAGAGAAAATCAGGAGCAAAAGGGAAAAACATGGAAGAGATTAAAAGAACAGGAATAATTACAAAAGTGTGATTTTACATCGTCCCTTTGTTCTTTTTTCTGGCAAGATGGTTTTTGTCCAAATCTTTAACTTTTCAACTCTTTTAGAACATCACCTAACCTTGACCTATGTTTGAAACCTAGGTTTATCCCACACACACACACACACACACACACACAGCCAAATTTGTAAGTTTCCATTCTGCTTTCATCTCGAACTTTTGCCTCCTATGCTACAAACCACATTTTCTAGACCTCATTTACAATAACTCTTAATTAGTCTTCTTGACTAGTCTGACCATTCTTTGCACCGTCAAAGTGTGAAAATGCTAAACAAGGACATGGTTGATTCAGTGACTTTTATCACCTCAACCCGTGCAAACTTTGTATTTAAAGCTTTTGCCTATCCCAATGTACTTCAGCTTAATATAGCAACCTCTTCACCATTCTATGTCGGACAAATCTTCTGTCCCCACATCCATTTTTGTCCATCCGGGCTTTTCAAGTTGTCTCCCATGGAATACGTGTGCTCCCTCTCCCTTCTAGAATCCCAAATTATTTCAGTACTTTTGACATGACAGTTGGGTGGGAGGAAAGGAAGAGAGAATTAGAATAAGCATTTATTTGGGTGCCAGTGTGCGGCACTTTCCTATACTCTTTACAAACAATATGTATTTGATCTCCAACAATGTTGGGAGGAAATTGGCCTTATTTCATTTTACTGAGAGGAATGGAAATAGATCAATCACATGGCTAGTAAGTGATTTGAACAACCAGTTTCTTGAGGTGGGGATTTTTATTTTCTCTGTGTCCCAATAATGGCACCAGTGGGTTAAATCAAAGGATCATAGGAGTGGAGTGGAAAAATTGTGCTACTGTTCTCACTATGCTATTCAGTAACTGTGTTGTTAAATATTGTATCCATGTTTATTGTTAACTGAAACCCACTGATGGGTATCCCTCAATAAAGGTACATATTAACAGTTCTCTGAGGAATTGCAGAAAGGATGGAAACAATCTTTAAAACTTTAAACCTTTAAAAACCTTCCTGAAGGCTTTTTCCTCCTTCTTATCCATTTTTCTTCTGCAGAAAATAATTTATAAATAGTGCATAAGGATTTAACATATTTCTAGCTCCATGAAGGGAGGGGAAAAGGAGAATACTTTGGAAGAAAAGGCTTGCAAAGGTAGTGTTGAAATTAACCATATAGTTTGAAGTAAAAGCTTTAATAAAAATTTTTAAAAAATCTTTCTGATTCAGTCCCATTTCTCCAAATTACTTCTTGTAGTAAAGGATACCGGATCATCTTTTATTCTTCCCAGAGGAGATAGGTGTGAAATCCCTTTCTTACTTGTGCACATGCTGGGAAATGATCAGCTTTGGATCACTTTGCTTAAAGTAGGGATGGGTCCAACCTCTCCCTCACTCCATTTTTTCTGCCGTCAGTGGCTTTTCCCAAACAAGTAAAAGGAGTCAGAAATTGTGCCTGTTTCCTTCTGGACCACTTAAGCATTACCAAATGGACCTCTAGGTTGCAGTGACCAGCTGAGGCATCTCTATTAAGTGTTGGACGTTCCCTGTTCCAGCAGAAATTCTAGCTGGGCACGGGTCAGGAAGAGACAAAACGACCGTGGACACCCCAGGCAGCCCAAACCATCCCTTTATTAAGGCTTGAAGTTTTCAGACAAACAGACGATGATAAGAAACTTTCTTCACACAAAGAAGTGCAGCTCCCTCCCAGCTCCCCCACCTTCCATGGGACTGGATGCCACCTGTTCTGGAGACTTGTCTTGCCATCCAGAGGCCATGTGCTTAAGGATTTCGCAAACTTAGCCCCTAAATAGCTCTTTCTCACTTTGCAGGAAGGGGCTGGTGGGGAGGAAAGAGGAAAGGGAGGACTAGGAGAAGGGTCAACTGCTCTTGGCTTTAGGTGACCCAAGGAAAGACTTCCCAGAAGATATTGCAGCAGAGGGATGGAGCCTGAAGGAAGGAACATGGAGGGGTTTGACCCAGGGTTAGACAAAACAACCGAGGCCTGGGCTGGGAGTGATGGGGAGAGGAAGGGGATGGCCCAGCATTCACCAACCCCTTCCTGAAGATATGGTTGGGTATCCTATTACGGGTTACTGGTTCCTATTATTAGTTTTCTTTTCTGTTTTACTTTCCTAGTTTAGGTGTTTCAGTACCAATATTTTGTCATAAAACAAATGTGATCTTTTATTTTGTTAATTTTGATTAGTTTATTATATTGGAATTAATTTATTCTTTAAATGTTTGGTAGAATTCACTTACAAATTTATCTGATCTTAGGGTTATCTTCTCTTAGAGTTCAATCATGGTTTGTTATTCAAGCATTTTTTTTTCCTTTTCTGTTAATTATATATGAAATTTGAAATTTAATTTACTTAGTTGTTAGAGAGTTATTGGTAATCAGTTGGAAAATAGTTCCTAATAATTGCTTTAATTTCATCTTCTTGGATGCATTCAGTCTTTTCATTTTTCATCTCATAAAATTCTCTTTTTAAAATCAAATTTGATAATGGCTTTCTAATTGTTTCCTAAGGCAATTGAGGTTAAGGGATTTTGCCCAGGGTCACACATATAGGAAGTGTTAACTGTCTGAGGCCAGATTTGAATTCAGGCCCTTCCTAACTCGGCTGGTGCTCTTCCATTGTACCAACTAGCTACTCCTCATAATTTTTATATCAATCTTATTTTTTTTAAAATAAAATCCTTTTGGAGCTCTTCTAGGAATTCTTTGTTTGACTTATGTCCAATTACGGTGATTTTTTTGAGGCTTTGCTTGTTGCTGTTTTGACAAGGTTCTTGTCTTCTTAAGTAGTGTCTTGCTCTTCCCTGTTCTCTAGTAGCTTTTATACCAAACATTTTTTGTTTGCTTATTTTCCAGTCATTTTTGAAATTTAACTCTTGTTAGAGTTGGCTATCTCCCAGAGAGTATGGAGCACAGATAAAAACCTCTTTTCTGAGCTACTGCTAAGAATCCATAAGTTTACCTTCCAAGGTGGAAGAGATGATCACTGTTCTTCCGTCCTATGTTGTATCCTTACCCAGAAAATTCTTTTTGTTCAATTTGGAGCCCAATGTTAGTGCTTCTCTTGGTCCTAGAGCACTGTGATCAGGTCTCCTGCCTTCTTCCCACAAACACAAAGCCTTCCTGGCATCCACCCAGGCATAGGTGGGAATGAAAAAGTCCTTCACCCAGTGCCACAAAGGGGCCCTTTGGGTCTCTTGTTAGAATGCCCAAGCATTGCCACTGTCACAGTTATCTCCAAAGTCTATTGCTGGAGCTGCTGCAGATCTCTCCTGCCAATCTCCTAAGTTGCCTTGGGCTGGAATAATATTTCACCCTGACCTTTTGTTGGATTTGCCATTCCAGAATTCAATTTGAGGTGTTACCTTAAAGTTGTTTGGAGGGGAATGTTAGAGGAGTTCAGCTGAACTGTTTCTACTCAGTTATCTTGATTCCTCTTCTCGGCCACACACTCTGTTTTTTTTTTTTTTATTTTATTTTTTATTGACAGAACATATGCCTGGGTAATTTTTTACTACATTATCCTTGCACTCACTTCTGTTCTGACAGTTTCCCTTCCCTCCTCCACCATCTCCCTAGATATCAGGCAGTCTTATACATGTTAAATATGTTATAGTATATCCTAAATACAATATATGTTTGCAGAACCGAACAGTTCTCTTGTTGCACAGGAAGAATTGGATTCAGAAGGTAAAAATAACCTGGGAAGAAAAACAAAAGTGCAAACAGTTCACACTCATTTCCCAGTGTTCCTTCTCTGGGTGTAGCTGATTCTGTCCATCATTGATCAATAGGAACTGAATTGTATATTCTCTTTGTCGAAGATCATCACTTCCATCCGAATTGATCCTCATATACTATTTTTTTTTTGTTTTTGTTTTTTTTTTTTTTTTTTATTTAATAGCCTTTAATTTACAGGATATATATACATGGGTAACTTTACAGCATTAACAATTGCCAAACCTCTTGTTCCAATTTTTCACCTCTTACCCCACCCCCACCCTCCCTAAATGGCAGGATGACCAGTAGATGTTAAATATATTAAAATATAACTTAGATACACAATAAGTATACATGACCACAACATTATTTTGCTGTACAAAAGAATCAGACTCTGAATTATTGTACAATTAGCTTGTGAAGGAAATCAAAGATGCAGGTGTGCATAAATATAGGGACTGGAATTCAATGTAGTGGTTTTAGTCATCTCCCAGAGTTCTTTTTCTGGGTATAGCTAGTTCAGTTCATTACTGCTCCATTAGAAATGATTTGGTTGATCTCGTTGCTGAGGATGGCCTGATCCATCAGGACTGGTCATCATCTAGTATTGTTGTTGAAGTATATAATGATCTCCTGGTCCTGCTCATTTCACTTAGCATCAGTTCGTGTAAGTCTCTCCAGGCCTTTCTGAAATCATCCTGTTGGTCATTTCTTACAGAACAGTAATATTCCATAATTTTCATATACCACAATTTATTCAGCCATTCTCCAACTGATGGACATCCATTCAGTTTCAGTTTCTAGCCACTACAAAAGGGCTGCCACAAACATTCGTGCACATACAGGTCCCTTTCCCTTCTTTATAATCTCTTTGGGATATAATCCCAGTAGTAACACTGCTGGATCAAAGGGTATGCACAGTTTGATAACTTTTTGAGCATAGTTCCAAACTACTCTCCAAAATGGTTGGATTCGTTCACAACTCCACCAACAATGAATCAATGTCCCAGTTTTCCCACATCCCCTCAACAATCATCATTATTTTTTCCTGTCGTCTTAGCCAATCTGACAGGTGTGTAGTGGTATCTTAGAGTTGTCTTAATTTGCATTTCTCTGATTAATAATGACTTGGAGCATCTTTTCATATGACTAGAAATAGTTTCAATTTCTTCATCTGAGAATTGTCTGTTCATATCCTTTGACCATTTTTCAATTGGAGAATGGCTTGATTTTTATAAATTAGAGTTAATTCTCTATATATTTTGGAAATGAGGCCTTTATCAGAACCTTTGACTGTAAAATATTTTCCCAGTTTATTGCTTCCTTCTAATCTTGTCTGCATTAGTTTTGTTTGTACAAAACTTTTCAGTTTAGGTATAATCGAAATTTTCTATTTTGTGATCAGTAATGATCTCTAGTTCTGCTTTGGTCATAAAACCTTCCCTTCCACAGGTCTAGAGGTAAACTATCCTATGTTCCTCTAATTTATTAATAATTTCATTCTTTATGCCTAGGTCCATGAACCCATTTTGACCTTATCTTGGTGTACGGCGTTAAGTATGGATCAATGCCTAGTTTCTGCCATATTAGTTTCCAATTTTCCCAGCAATTTTTATCAAACAGTAAGTTCTTATCCTAAAAGCTGGGATCTTTGGGTTTGTCAAAGACTAGGTTGCTATATTTGTTGACTGTTTTATCCCTTGAACCTAATCTATTCCACTGATCAACTAATCTATTCCTTAGCCAATACCAAATAGTTTTGGTAACTGCTGCTCTATAGTATAGTTTTAGATCTGGTACAGCTAAGCCACCATCATTTGATTTTTTTTCATTAATTCCTTGAAATTCTTGACCTTTTGTTTTCCATATGAACTTTGTTGTTATTTTTCTAGGTCATTAAAATAGTTTTTGGGAGTCTGATTGGTATAGCGCTAAATAAATAGATTAGTTTAGGTAATATTGTCATCTTTATTATATTTGCTCGCCCTATCCAAGAGACATTTAATATTTTCAATTGGTTAGATCAGACTTAATTTGTGTTAAAAGTGGTCTGTAATTTTGCTCATAAAGTTTCTGATTTTCCCTTGGCAGATAGATTCCTAAATATTTTATATTATCAGTAGTTACTTTAAATGGAATTTCTCTTTGTAACTCTGACTGTTGGATTTTGTTAGTGATATATAAGAATGTGATGACTTATGTGGGTTTATTTTATAACCAGCAACTTTGCTAAAGTTGTGGATTATTTCTAATAACTTTTAGCAGAATCTCTGGGGTTCTCTAAGTATACCATCATGTCATCGGCAAAGAGTGATAATTTGGCTTCCTCATTGCCTATTCTTATTCCTTTAACTCTTTCTCAGCTCTTATTGCTATAGCTAGCGTTTCTAATACAATATTAAATAGTAACGGTGATAGTGGGCAACCTTGTTTCACTCAGATCTTATTGGGAATGGTTGCAGTTTGTCTCCATTACATATGATGCTTACTGATGGTTTTAAATAGATGCTGCTGATTATTTTAAGGAAAGTCCATTTATTCCTATACTCTCAAGTGTTTTTAATAGGAATGGATGTTGGATTTTATCAAATGCTTTTTCTGCATCTATTGAGATGATCATATGGTTTTGTTAATTTGGTTATTAACATGGCCAATTATATTGATAGTTTTCCTAATATTGAACCAGCCCTGCATTCTGGTATAAATCCTACTTGATCATAGTGTATTATCTTGGAGATGATTTTCTGTAGTCTTTTTGCTAATATCTTATTTAAGATTTTAGCATCAATATTCATTAGGAGATTGGTCTATAATTTTCTTTCTCTGTTTTCAGCCTACCTGGTTTAGGTATCAGTACCATGTCTGTGTCATAGAAGGAATTTGGTAGGACTCCTTCATTCCCTATTTTATCAAATAATTTATATAGCATTGGGCCAATTGTTCTTTAAATGTTTGGTAAAATTCACATGTAAATCCATCTGGTCCTGGGGATTTTTCTTAGGGAGTTGTTTAATTGCCTGTTCTATTTCTTTTCTGAAATGGGACTATTCAAGCAATTTACTTCCTCCTCTGTTAATCTGGGAAGTCTATATTTTTGGAGGTAGTCATCCATTTCACTTAGGTTATCAAATTTATTGGCATAAAGTTGAGCAAAATAACTCCTTATTATTTCTCTAATTTCCTCTTCCTTGGTGGAAAGTTCTCCCTTTTCATTTTAAGACTACTAATTTCATTTTCCTCCCTCCTTTTTCTAATCAGATTTACCAAAGGCTTATCTATTTTATTGGCTTTTCATAGAACCAACTCTTAGTTTTATTAATTAGTTCAATAGATTTTTACTTTCAATATTTTTAATTTCTCCTTTTAATTTTAGAATTTCCAATTTAGTATTTGATTGGGGTTTTTAATTTGGTCTTTTTAGTTTTAGTTGCAAGCCAATTCATTAATCTTTCTTTCTCTGTTTTATTCAAGTAAGCCTCTAAGGATATAAAATTCCCTCTTATTACCGCTTTGGCTGCATCCCACAAATTTTGGTATGATGTCTCATCATTGTCATTATCTTGAGTGAAATTATTAATTGTATCTATAATTTGCTGCTTCACCCAATCATTCTTTAAGATGAGATTGTTTAGTTTCCAATTACTTTTTGGTCTATTCCCCCTAAATTTTGTTGAATGTAGTTTTTATTGCATCATGATCTGAAAAGAAAGCATTTACTATTTCTGCTTTCTTGCATTTAATTTTGAGGTCTTTATGTCCTAATATATGGTCAATTTTTGAATAGGTTCCATGAACTGCTGAGAAGAAAGTATATTCCCTTCTATCTCCATTCAATTTTCTCCAAAGATCCAACATACCTAATTTTTCTAATATTCTGTTTACTTCTTTAATTTCTTTCTTATTTGTTTTGTGGTTTGATTTGTCTAATTCTGAGAGTGCAAGGTTGAGATCTCCTACTATTACAGTTTTGTTGTCTATTTCTTCTTGCAACTCTCTTAACTTCTCCTTTAGGAAGCTTGAGTGCCATACCACTTGGTGCATATATGTTTAATATTGATATTGCTTCGTTGTTTATGCTACCCTTTAGCAGGATGTAGTTTCCTTCCTTATCTCTTTTAATTAGATCAATTTTACTTTTGCTTGATCTGGAGATAAGGATGGCTACCCCTGCTTTTTGACTTCACCTGAAGCATAATAGATTTTGCTCCAGCCTTTTACCTTTACTCTATATGTATCTCCCTGCTTTAAATGTGTTTCTTGTAAACAACATATTGTAGGGTTCTGACTTTTGATCCAGTCTGCTATCTGCCTCCTCTTTATTGGGGAGTTCATCCCATTCACATTTACGGTTAGAATTACTAAATCTGTATTTCCTGCCATCCTAATAACCCCCGATTGTGCTTTACTTATTCTTGCCTCCCCAACCCTCTTTCCCCTTTTAAACTTATGTACCCCTCTTGTATCACAATACTTATCCTCTTTATAATCCCCCCTCCCCCCTTTGAGGTCTTTCCCCTTCCTTCCCTTATTACTCTTTTTCTTTTCCTTTTCCTCTCCCCGTTTTAATGAGGCGAGAGAAATTTTCTCTAAAACAAATGTCAATTATTTTTCCTTTGAGCCAACTCTGATGAGAGTAAGATTCACACAATGTTCCTCCCTCTCTAAATTCCCTCAGATATGATAAGTTTCCTTAGCCTCTTTGTGGGATGTGGTTTCCCTCTTTTATCCCTCCTTCCCACCTTATTCTGCCATCATCCTTTTCCATATCTACTTCCCTTTTTATGTTATATCAGTACTATCAAATTTTCATGTATTTTTTGTATATCCACAACAGAAATACAATTCTCAAGAGTTATTTTACCTTTTTCTGCATCTCTTGAGTTCTATTCTTGGAGATCAAATTTTTGTTTAGTTCTGGTTTTCTTCAGAAACAAATGGAATTCATTTGTTTCATTAAATGTCCATCTTCTTCCCTGGAAGAAAATGCTCAGCTTAGCTGGGTAGTTTATTCTTGGCTGCATCCCTAGTTCTTGTGCCTTTCAGGATTATCATATTCCAGGCCCTTCTTTCCTTTAATGTAGAGGCAGCCAGATCTTGGGTGATCCTTATTGTGGCACCTCAGTATTTAAATTGTTTTTGGCTGCTTGTAAAATTTTTTCCTTAATCTGATAGTTCTGAAATTTGGCCACAATATTCCTTGGGGTTTTTATTTTAGGGTTTCTTTCAGAAGGTGTTCGATGAATTCTTTCAATGCCTATTTTACCTTCTGATTCTATTACATCTGGGCAGTTCTCTTTGATGATTTCTTGTAAAATAGTATCTAGGCTCTTTTTTTCATCATAGTTTTCGGAAAGTCCAATAATCCTCAGATTATCTCTCCTAGATCTATTTTCCAAGTCTGTCATTTTAGCAAGTAGATAATTCATGGTTTTTCCAGTTTGTCATTTTTTGGTTTTGCTTGACTGATTCTTGCTGTCTCAATGCATCATTAGTTTCAATTTGTTCAGTTCTAATTTTTAAAGAATTATTTTCTTCATTAGCTTTTTTACTTCTTTCTGTATATGTCCAATTGAGTTTTGAATGTATTGTTTTGGTCTGTGGAATTTTTTCCATTTCACTAATTTTTTTTAGTGAATTATTTTCTTTTTCAATTCACAGATCCTACTTTCTTGCGAGTTCTTTGTCTTTTCAATTCACAAATCCTACTTTCTAGTGAATTCTTTATTTTTCAATTCACAATTCTTACTTTCCTGAGATTTTTTTATTTTTCCAATTCACCAATTTTGTTTCCCTGCACTTCCTGGGAATTTTTAACTTTTCAATTCGTATTTCAGGAAGTTGTTGCTCTCTTGTAAGGCTTCTCTTTCCTTTCCCCATTTATCTTCTAACTCTCTTTTGAGACTTTTAATGGCCTCTTCTATGAGAGCATTATGTAAAGGAGGACAGTCTGATGCATTTTTGCTGTTTGAGGTCTCTTCAGGTTTGCTGACCTGCTCTTTTTCTGCATAGAAGCTGTCGATCGTTCTTTTCATCTTTTTATTCATGTTTTAAAGCCTTTGGGTATGTCTCCTAGGCAAGGGGTTACCAGCTTCCTCTGCAGAGCAGGGAGATGTAAACCGATTTCGGCTCCAAGGTATGGGAGTGCTCCGAGTGAGAGTTTTCCCTTCCCCCAACAGGAAGTGGATTCAGCACTGGCCGAGCTATCAAACTGCTTAGTAGGGCTGAGTGGATTATCGATTGCCCTAGGCTAGAGACTAAGTGGTGAAAGTGTCCCTGCCCCAGGCCGGAGCCTCTTGTGGGACTGTGAGTATTAGCAGCTGAGCGCAGACTGCAGACCGCCCGGAACTCTGCCCCAGTGTCTCTGCCCAATGCAAATCGGCCCTGGAAAAGCTCTTATGGCCCCAAGCCGAGCTCCCCACTGTGCAGATTGGAGGCTAACCCGGGCTGCGTCCTCCTGCGGTGCAGGATCACAACTGCCCCAAGGAAAAGCCCTTACTGCGGGTTGGGGCTGCGCGCTTGTGCTGAGATCTGTGCTTTCTCCCTCGGTTTGAGACTCTCCTCGGAACCTAATTTCTCTCCCTGTCTGCGGATCTCCCCTGGCCCCGGAACCAACCTTTTTTGGCGAGACTGCAGATTTTCTTCGGCCGGTGAGTTGTTCTATTTCTTATCTTTACGAATTGTAGCAGTCAAGACTATTTTTGAGGCTCGATATAATATTGATAAAGAGGGTAAGAGAAGAGCTTAGAAAGTCGCGTGTGTCTTCTCCGCCATCTTGGCTCCCGATCCTCATATACTATTGTTGTTGAAGTGTATAATGATCTCCTGGTTCTGCTTATTCCACTTAGCATCAGTTCATGTAAGTCTTTCCAGGTTTTAGGAATCATCCTGCTTATCATTTCTCATTTCCTTCATATAGCAGAACTTATTCAGCCATTCTCCAACTGATGGGTATCCATTCAATTTCCAATTCCTTGCCACCAAAAAAAAGGATGCTACAAACATTTTTGTACCTGTGGGGCATTTGAGGGATACAATTCTTAAAGAAAATGGTATGAAAGAAGCAGATGGTTGAGGGAGGAGAAGGGCTTCAATGGTGGTGATGCAGGCATTCCAGCAGGGGAAACAGGGGATGTAAAGGCAGGGAAGCAGGAAAAGACAGATCGAAATTGGGAAGGATGAATAGATGATTTGATTTGTGGCACTGAGTATATGAAAGGTAATGCCAGTAAATAAAACTACAAAAGGTGGTCTGGAATCATCTTGTAAGGTATTTGAAAGTTTGCTAGAGAGTTTGCATTTTATACATTGTGCAATTAGGAGCTAATCAATCATTCTTTCAGTCAGGGAATGCTTAATAAATAGTATGTGCCAAACTGTGATAAGTTCTGAGGGAAATGAAGGCAAAAGTGAAGCATTTCCTTTCTTCAAAGAGCAGGCTTTTGAATAGGAAAATAATCTAAAACCTAAATTCTGAGTGCATTACACTGGAAATTCTATGAAACATGGATTGAAGAGGACAGAGATGGGGGGAGGAAGGAAATAATTAGACATAGAGTCATGAGACTTTTACATAATTTATATAATTTGTTATTTACATAATTCTTTGAAGTTGGCAAAATATTTATTATTTCATTTATTCTTACAATGACATATGTGAAAGTCCCTGAACTAGGATGATTATATTCTCCCTTTTCTTTATTAGAAAGAGTATTCACTTTTAACCCATTGTTAGTGTAACACCTCCCTTCAAAAACCCCAACTCTTTTCTTTACCCTCTATTTTCCATTTCTCTTTGAATGATAAAGTAGGGTTGCCATGACAATCTCTCATTCCTACTGGGCTTTTTTTTTTTTTTTTATCAAGGGTCTAAATGGTCATTTGCTCTGTAGTGGATTAAACTGAATCTTCCTAAAATTCATGCTTGGAGCACTGTCACTGAGGCCATTAAGCACAGGTAGAAGAAACACACAGCTTGACCCCATTATAAGACTCTTTATAAAAGTTATTTTAATTGCAGGAAACACATGACTTGTTCCCTCTGCAGGTTCTTCCAGGGTTTTAAAATGTGAAAGACTTGATTGAAGTTTCATAAATGAATGACAAGTTTAGCTCTTGCCTCCCTTCCACCAATCTAATTCTGGGAAAAGCTTTAAGTATATAGCTGCTGTCTCATTAAGATTCTTACCTGCCTCCTTGCTTTGCTCAATAGAAAACCAGTCATGTTCTGGCTTAGGTTGTTTTACGCAAGAAATCTGCAAAAATATAGGTTGAGACTTTAAAAAATTGTTTGCTTTTGGGTAAACACAACAATCAAAAGGTTTAGCCTCTCATAAGCTTAGTAGGCTACCATGTTCAATGGTTAAATTCACACATTTATTCTTTCTGAGGGAACTAGTACTCCCAGAAGCCAGAGACATAAGAGGAATGAAGTTTGTTCCTCCCCATTCCCACCAACCCGCCCTCAAGTCATTGACAGAGGAAAAGTCTTATGCATGTAGCTGATGATTCCTGGCCATTTAGAGTCCTTCACAATCTGGCAAACTTCCATTATAACATTGGGACTACTTCCCTGGCTTTGATCAGGCATATCTCACTCATCTCACCAGCATTTCAAGAAGTCTTGGCTCTGACACTCCAAATGCCTAAGAGGGAGCTTAAAAATCCATTATAATCTAAGGCAACTCCCATTCAGGTCTGATCACCTGGCAATCAGATCTCATTGTGTTTTAAAACTATTTCATGAAACTGTATCCTTACCTCTGACTTCCAGAAGTCCTGGGCACTTAGTCTGGGCTTTCTTTTAGTTTTTCAGATTTCTGTAGGTATTCATGCCTAGAATTGGTGTTGTTAAGTCAAAAGGATATGCATGAACTTACAGCCCTATGGATACAGATCGTATCTTTTGATCACTTATCAATTGGGGCATGGCTCTTATTTTTTATAAATTTGACTTAGTTCCCTCTATATTTGAGAAATAAAGAAACTTGCTTCGAAAATTTCAGCTTAACTACATATTTGACAACATATTCCTAAAAACTTCTTTCCCCTCTCCATCATAGGAACGGATGAGCTCAAGAGAAAAATGAAAAATAGAAAAGAATATTATACTCTTGTTTCAAGGGTGATTCCTTACTGCAGTGAAAGTTTTATAGTCCCTGCAAAATTACGTGAATATTGCAGATCTATCTCATAAATAGGATGAATAGCATCAAAATTCAATTCATCTCAGGAATTATCCCCCCATTGCTGGTTAGCATCCATAGAACCTTTTCCATCACTCACTAATTGGCATTGTATGCAATATATCTAGCAGAAGAGGAAGAGTGGCCTTGATAGAGAAATGACTTCAGAGTCAGGACGATTGTAGTTCAATCTCACCTCAGACACATAGAATTCTGATTCTGGGCAAATCACCCAATCTTTTAATTCCCCAGCCGGTCTCTAAAATTCGAAGCCATAAAACCTTTGCCAGTCTGCATTGGTCGAGTTTTCTCATTGGCAATTCTCTAAATTAATACAATCATGGATCTGGATTAAAAAAAATCCAGGAAAGTCAAATGCTTAATAGTGACTCTGTTTTTCATTTATATGTAACCCATCTCACATGTACACAGTGAGAGAGCACAATACTGCTAGTACCTAAGGAGAAAAAAATGGCCATAACATAAATCTCCTAAGTATATATAGGAGAAGTAGAGTAATTCCTTTGGTATGTCAGGAAATAAGGATAAGCTGCACACAAGTTGGCTACCCAAGAACATACGATCATGATGGAAACAGGAAGCAGCATGGAGTGACCTGTACAGTTACATGTGGAGCATGTGATACAAGGCCCCCATATCAGGGGTACTATCTGCTGGCCTGTGGACCTTCTCCTCCTACAACATCAAAGGTTATGTAGTTTGTAGGTAAGAAAATCCAGCTTTTCAATGAACTGCTCAGCTCTTGCACCAAACCGGAGACAACTACTTTGGGAGGGAAAGGAAAGCTGCCCTAAATGTTGGCACCTGTCAGTCCAGCCCCTGGGAAAACTGGGTGCTAGTCTGTAGGTCTGGGGCAGGTGGGCGTGCCTTCTCTAGACTCAGACAGGTGGGGGCTTTCCCTTGGCAGTGCATCATGGTCATAATGTTAATGGTGGCTGTGGAGAAACGTCCCTGGAAACTGCTTCTCCGGGCACACGGGCAGGAAGCATGTGGGTCCTAATCCTGGCCCTGGTTTTTCTCCCTTGTTTCCCTGCAGTGACCTGGAGCTCGGGTCCTGGATGCAGCGCCTGCAGCAGAGTCTTCACTACTTTCTTCAGAAGCGATCCTGCTTCCCAGCTTCCCTGTGGCCACCCGGTGTGCCGCACCTGCTTAGCGGACAGGGAGAAGTCCCCGACCCTCACTTGTGTGAGCTGTAAGAAGGCTGCTGCCAATGAGGATATCCCAAGGGTCCATCTCTAAGGCTGTGCTCCATGGAGAAGAGGCATCTGAGGAAGGATGAGAGGAGGGTGGGAAAAGGATCAGGAAGGGACTTCCCTCAGGGGGGCCTGGGCCAACTCCTGGTCAGTCTGCAGGGTGGAGTTGGGCTCTGAACCCAATCTTCTGTCCCCAAGGGCAGTGCTCAAGCTGAGTGTAACAAAGGACCAGCCCTCTGCACCCCACCTGAAACGGTAATAGGATACCCAAGCCATATGCTTACAGGATGGGAGTTGGTGAAATGCTGGGGCCATCCTCCTCCCTCCCCCTCTCCCCATCACTCCCCAGCCCAGGCACCCGGGGTCTGTTTTGTCTAACCCTGGGAGTCAAACCCTCCTTAGCTATGGTCCTTCTTTCCAGGCTCCATCCCTCTGCTGCAAGTATCTGTCTGGGGAAGTCTTTCCTTGGGTCACCTGGGAAGCCAAGAGCAGTCTGACCCTTCTCCTAGTCCCTCCCTTCCTCTTTCCCTCCCCACCAGCCCCTTCCTGCAAAGTGAGAAAAGAGCTGGAGTTCCCAGGGGGCTAAGTTTGGCAGAAGTCCCTAAGCACACGGCCTCTGGATGGCACAGGAGCCAAGTCTCCCAGGAACAGAGTGGCATCCAATCATGGGAAGGGTGGGGGAGCTGGCACTTCTTTTGTGTGAACAAATAGTTTCTTGTCTATCTGTCTGTTTGTCTGAGAAACTTCAAGCCTTAATAAAAGGATGGTTTGGGCTGCCTGGGGCGTCACGGTCTTGTTTGTCTCTGTCCTGACCCGTTCTCCAGCTAGAATTTCTGCCGGGAACATGAGGGATGCATCCACATTTGATAGAAATGTCTCAGCTGGTCACTGCAACCTAGAGAGTCCATTTGGTAATGCATGTAAGTGGTCCAGAAGGGAAACAAGGGCGACAATTTCTGACTCATTTTACTTGTTTGGGAAAAGCCACTGATGGCAGGAAAAAATGGGAGTGAGGGAGAGGTTGGACCATCCTTTCTATTTTCTTTGTAAGCAAAGTGATCCAGAGTCTGATCATTTCCCCAGCATGTGTCAGCAAGTATAGGAAGGGATTTCTGCACATATCTCCTCTGAGAAGAATAAAGTATGAATCAGAGTATACCTTTATCTACAGAGAAGTAATTTGTGAGAGAATGGGACTGAATCAGAAAGATTTTTTAAAAAAAATTTTTATTAAAGCTTTTTACTTGCAAAACTCATGCATGGTTAATTTTTCAACACTGACCTTTGCAAAGCCTTTTCTTCCAAAGTATTCCTCCTTCCCTTCCCCCTCCCTTACATGGCAGCTAGTCTAACATATGTTAAATCCAATATATGTATACATATTTATACAATTATTTTGCTGCAGAAGAAAAATCGGATCAAGAAGGAGGCGAAAAAAGCCTATCAGGAAGGATTTTAAAGGTTTAAAGGTTTAAAGATTGTTTCCATCCTTTCTGGCACATTCCCTCAGAGAACTGTTACTATGTACTCTTTATTGAGGGATACCCCCATCAGTGGATTTCCAGTTAACAATAAGTCAGTGGATACAATTAGCTCTTAACAATAACAGTTCCTGAGATAGCATAGTGAGAACAGTAGTTACAAATATTCCAGCTCCACTCTATGATCCTTTGGTACTAGCCCACTGTGTGCCAGCTATTGGGACACAGAGACAAAAGTGAAACAATCCCCACTCTCAAGAAACTGGCCTTGAGTTCAAATCCTACTTACTAGCCATGTGATTGATCTATTTCTGTTTCCTCATCAGTAAAATGGAGATAATAACAGCACCTACCTCCCAGCATTGTTGTGAGGATCAAATGACATATTGTTTGGTAAAGAGTATAGGAAAGTGCCTGGTACACAGTAGGCACCAAATAAATGCTTATTCTCATTCTCTCTCTTCCTTGCTCCTCAACCACCCAACTGTCATGTCAAAAGTACTTGAAATGAACTTCGGGATTGTAGGAGGGGCAGAGGTGAGGACACAGTGTATTCCATGGGAGACAACTTGTGAAAAGCCACAAAGATGGACAAAAATGGCATGTGTGGGGACAGAAGGCCAGTTTGTCTGGAGCATAGAGTGGGTGAAGAGGATTGCTATATATTAAGTCTAGAAATGTACATTGGGATAGGTTGCAAAAGCTTTAAATACAAAGAGTTTGCACTTGGTGTTGGAGGTGATGAAAAGTCACTGTCCCTCCTACTGAATCAGCCATGTCCTTGTTTAGACTTTCACACTTTGACAGGTGCAGAGAGAATGGGTCAGACTGGAGTCAAGAAGACCAATTAAGAGGTTATTGTAAAGGTGAGGTCTAGAAATATGGTGGTTGTAGCATGAGGAGAGCAAAAGGGATTCAAGAGATGTGAAAGCAGAATGGCTGAAACTTGGCAACTAATTGGCTGTGTGTGTGTGTGTGTGTGTGTGTGTGTGTGATAAACCTAAAGTTTCAAACATAGGTCAAGGTTAGGCTGTGATGTCTTCAAAAGAGTTAGAAAAGTTAGGAAGATTTGGACAGAAAATGCCATCTGTGTCCAGAAAAAGAACTAAAGGGACTGAATGTAAATCAACACATGCTATGTGTAATTCATCACCTGTTCTTTTAATCTCTCCCATGCTTTTTCCCTTTTGCTCTGATTTTTCCCTCCCAACATAATTCATAAAGCAATGTGTGTTAAATAAATAATTTTTTTTTTCAAAAAAGAAAAAAGTTAGGAAGAAGGGAGGGTTTGGGGAATAGGAAAGAAGATGAGTTCTATTTGAAAAATTCTGAGTTTGAGATGTCTATAGGATTCCCAGATGGAAATGCCCAATAATTTATAATGCAAGACTGAACTTCAGGAGGTATGCACACACATAAATATACGTATAGGAAAACATACGTTTATCATACTGTTAAATGAATTTTTCCTGTCTTTGATCTCTATATAGCTGCAGTTGCACAAAACAGGGAAAGGTTTCAGAGATCAAATAGCAGTTTAATCACTATCAGAGTGAGGAATACAGTTTGCATGCTGGAAGTTCCCCTAGGCAGAAGACCTCCCCCTGTTGTAGGATGGTAGAGATTTTATACACAAATCATAAATGAGAAAGGAGGGGGAAGGTGGATTACAGCACAGTTATTTTTAGGGCCTGGGTGGTTTCCCATAATAAGTCCACCAATCCAGGACAAAAGGGGTGTTCTCCAGTCCTGTGGGAATAGTTTGTAAGTCATTGTTTCAAATTACAGGGCTTGTTACTTGGTGGGGGAAGAGAACCAGAGTTTGGTGATGGGAACAGATTCTGTAATCTTTGATTCACTTCATTTAGCATACCCAGAACACTGTCAAAAACTGATTTATCATTTCAAAATACATTGTAAGAGTTGAACTCTCAAGCCAGAAAAGGCATTTGGTATATCCATTACAAATATCACATTGGTATCACTATTGATCAGAGAAATATAAATTAAGACAACTCTGAGACACCACTACCACACCTGTCAGATTGGCTAATAAGACAGGAAAAGATAGTGCCAAATGTTGGAGGGATGTGGGAAAACTGGGACACTGATAAATTGTTGATGGAACTGTAAGTATCCAACCACTCTGGAGAATAATTTGGAACTATGCTCCAAGGGCCATCAAACTGTGCTACCCTTTTGTCCAGCAGTGTTTCTACTGGGCTTATATTCCAAGGGATCTTAAAGGAGGAAAGGACCCACCGGTGCAAAAAGGTTTGTGGCAGCCCTCTTTGTAATGGTAAGGAAATGGAAACTGAGTGGATGCCCCTCAATTGAAGAATGGCTTAGTAAATTATGGAGTATGAATGTTATGGAATATTATTGTTCTGTAAGAAATGACCAGCAGATACCAATCAGACTCCCAAAAAACTATTTTAATGACCTAGAAAAATAACAACAGTATTTATATGGAAAAACAAAAGGTCAAAATTTCAAGGGAATTAATGAAAAAAAATCAAATGAAGGTGGCTTAGCTGATACCAGATCTAAAATTATATTATAGACAGCAGTTACCAAAACCATTTGTATTGGCTAAGAAATAGATTAGTTGATCAGTGGAATAGGTTAAGGTTCAAGTGATAAAACAGTCAACAAATATAGCAACCTAGTCTTTGACAAACCGAAAGACCCTAGCTTTTGGGATAAGAACTTACTGTTTGATAAAAATTGCTGGGAAAATCGGAAAGTAATATGGCAGAAACTAGGCATTGATCCACACTTAACACCGTACACCAAGATAAGGTCAAAATGGGTTCATGACCTAGGCATAAAGAATGAAATTAGTACTAAATTAGAGGAACACAGGATAGTTTACCTCTCAGACCTGTGGAAGGGGAAGGACTTTATGACCAAAGAAGAACTAGAATCATTACTGATCACAAAATAGAAAATTTCGATTATACCAAACTGAAAAGTTTTTGTACAAACAAAACTAATGCAGACAAGATCAGAAGGAAGCAATAAACTGGGAAAATATTTTTACAGTCAAAGGTTCTGATAAAGGCCTCATTTCCAAAATATATTGAGAATTAACTCTAATTCATAAAAGTCAAGCCATTCTCCAATTGAAAAATGGTCAAAGGATATGAACAGACAATTCTCAGATGAAGAAATTGAAACTATTTCTAGTAATATGAAAAGATGCTCCAAGTCATTATTAATCAGAGAAATGCAAATGAAGACAACTCTAAGATCCACTACACACCTGTCAGATTGGCTAAGATGACAGGAAAAAATAATGATGATTGTTGGAGGGGATGTGGGAAAACTGGGACATTGATGCATTGTTGGTGGAGTTGTGAACGAATCCACCCAATCTGGAGAATAGTTTGGAACTATGCTCAAAAAGTTATCAAACTGTGCATACCCTTTGATCCAGAAGTGTTACTACTGGGCTTATATCCCAAAGAGATCATAAAGAAGGAGAGGGACCTGTATGTACACGAATGTTTGTAGCAGCCCTGTTTGTAGTGGCCAGAAACTGGAAAGTGTGGATGCCCATCAGTTGGAGAATGGCTGAATAAATTGTGGTATATGAATATTATGGAATATTATTGTTCTGTAAGAAATGACCAACAGGATGATTTCAGAAAGGCCTGAGGACTTACACGAACTGATGCTGAGTGAAATAGAGCAGGACCAGGAGATCATTATATACTTTAACAACAATACTATATGATGACCAGTTCTATGGACCTGGCCATCCTCAGCAACGAGATCAACCAAATCATTTCAATGGAGCAGTAATGAACTGAACCAGCTATGCCCAGAAAAAGAACTCTGGGAGATGACTAAAACCATTACATTGAATTCCCAATCCCTATATTTATGCTCACCTGCATTTCTGATTTCCTTCACAAGCTAATTGTACAATATTTCAGAGTCTGATTCTTTTTGTACAGCAAAATAACAGTTTGGTCATGTATACTTATTGTATATCTAATTTATATTTTAATATATTTAATATCTACTGGTCATCCTGCCATCTGGAGGGAGGGTGGGGGTAAGAGGTGAAAAAATTGGAACAAGAGGTTTGGCAATTTTAATGCTCTAAAGTTACCCATGCATATAACCTGTAAATAAAAGGCTATTAAAGAAAAAAAAAAAAAAAGAAATGACCAACAGGATGATTTCTAGAAAGGCCTGGAAAGACTTACAGAACTGATGCTGAGTGAAATGAGCAGAACAGGAGATCATTATACAGAACAAGAACAAGACTATATGATGATCAATTCGATGGATATGGCTTTCTTCAACCATGAGATGATTCAGGCCAATTCTACTGATCTTTTGATGAGAACCATCTGCACTCTGAGAGAGGATTGTGGGGATGCAATGTGGTTCACACATAGCATTCTCACTCTCTCTATTGTTGTTTGCTTGCATTTTGTTTATTCTTTCTTGATCTGATTTTTCTTCTGCAATAAGATAATTGTATAAATAAGGTATACATATTTTGGATTTAACATATACTTTAACATATTTAATATATTGGACTACCTGCTATCTAGGGGGAGGAGAGAGGAAGGAGGGAAAATTTGGAGCAGAAAGGTTTCAAGGTCAATATTAAAAATTGCCCATGCATATGTCTTGTAAATAAAAAGCTTTAATTAAAAGAATTTTTTAAATTTAAATTTAATTAAAAAAATTTAAAAAAAAAAACAAAGAACAAATATCACATTGGTAAATATGAAGATCATAATAATTTTGCTCATATAAATTTCCTTCTATAAACATATATTTATACATAATATATATATTTATATGTGTATTATCACTAGGTCTTTGCTTCTCTTCCTGTAGGGCCTGTGTCCTGGCTCAAGTCCACAGTTCTCCTGTACCTTGATTTCCCAAAGCCTGGGAAGCCCACTTCCTGGGAAGACACCTCTGCTAAAGGGAGGGAACTAAGGACTGGGGTTCTGGAGCCCACTTTGTGGAGCCTCTTCCCTCTCTGGGCCTTGGCTTCTGCTTTCCCAGGAGATGGAGCAGGCCGTTTCTTGCTCTGAGAGAGGAAGCCTGGGACCAGGTCTTCTCCACCTGGAAACAGATCAAGAGGAGCGAGTCTTGGATGGAGGGGAAGGAGCGAGTAAATGCCAAGGGCTGCTGGCCAGCAGAGCCCAGGAGTTAATGGGAGTTCACCGGGGCAGCCGGTACAGCTCTAGCCTAATGAGGGCAGCGCCTTCAGTTCTGGCCCCGAGCTCGGCTCTGAGCTGACAAGCTGCCCCGTGCCCCAGCCAGCAGGCTAAGTGCGGGGCACCAGGGGCACTCATGCCCCGCTAACCTGGCGTGAGCCTCCAAGCGCCTGCACGCCCCGGGCCCGGGGCATAAATAGGTCTGGCTACGGCCCCGGTGCCAGAGCCCTCAGGGAGATCAGCCTCAGGACCCAGCGCTCAGCCTGCCCGCTTCCGCTTGCGCGCCCAGCCTAGGCCTGCCTCCGCCCGCTTCCCCATGGGCAGCCCCGGCTCCCGACAGGAGCCTCGTCTGCCCGCCCCGTCCAGGCCTCGCCTGCTGCTATCTCCCTAGCTCTCTTGGCCCTGGCCTCCGCCTGCTACATCAGAACTGCCCCATCGGGCGGGAAGCGCTCGGCGCCGGACATGGACGTGCGCGAGGTGAGACCCTGTCTCCTCTCCGCGTGGGCGGGCCTGTGGGTGCGGGGCGCGACGGCCACAGGAGGCCCCCTCCAAGGCGAGCCCCGAGGGCTGTGGGCCCCGCAGCTGGCCGGATGCCCCGACACTTGGCTTCTTTTGTGCTGACTTCCTCTCCTCTCCTCCCCGTCCCCCCTCCACCCCCCCCCCCCCTTCAGACTCGCCCTCTCTACGCTCCGTCCTCCTGACAATAAGGCAGAGAGGCAGGGCAGGAGCAGGGTGAGCTCCAGCCTTTGCCTTGCCTTGGCCCTGCTTGCCCCTGCGCTACAGTGCAGCCTCCTTGCGGAGGCCCCACCCGAGCCTCAATTCTCTCCCCTCTGGGAGAATCCAGGCTGGGAGATGCTGTCCAGGGTCCTGCCCCGACGCTCAGCCGCGTCTCCCGCTCTTGCAGTGCCTCCCCTGCGGCCCGGGAAGCAAAGGGCGCTGCTTCGGACCCAGCATCTGCTGCGGGGAAGAGCTGGGCTGTTACGTGAGGGACCGCGAGGCCTGAGGTGCCAGAAAGAGCTACCTGCCCTCCCAGTGCCAATCTGGCCAGAAACCCTGCAGGGAGCGGAGGCTTCATGCGGCCGCCGGATCTGCTGCAGCAGCGTGAGGGACCCCACTCCTGGGTCCTGGATTTCCTGTGGGAGAGAGTGAGGGTCCCTCAAGTCCTGGGCTGGGAGCCGAGACAGCCCTCCCTGCCAAAGGCCCCTTCCTCCCTGCTTCCTTTCTAAGTAAGGTGGCACAGTGGATAGAGTGCCGGCTCTGGAGTCAGGAAGACTCTACCAGTCCAAATCAGACTTTAGAGCACTACCTGTGTGACACCTGTTTGCCCTCAGTGTCCCCTTCTATAAAATGAGCAGAGAAGAAATGGCTAAGTCCTCCAAGATTTTTGCCAAGAAAACCCCAGTTTGGCTCCTAGAGAGTTGACATTACTGAACAATTACCCCTTTCCAGGGTTTAGGCCTGGGAAGGAAAGAGTCCCATAGTTGCTCCCATTTAATTGAAATACCTACCTTCTCTCTTTCTGCAGATGGTTGTGGAATGGATTCTGCCTGTGATCCAGAACCTATGTTTTCCTAGGCCTGGAAGATCCAGATTGATGGAGCAGCTCCTTTCTTCTCCCCCTCCCTTCTGGTGAGAGGAAGGAGTGTGTGTGAGCCTCAGTCCTGGGAGTTCTGTTCTGTTTAGGAAATTGTTCTGTCCCACTTGCCAAATCCCTCTCTTCCTGCAGTAAAATGGATATAAAGGATATATAAACCAGCTACTATTTTAAAATGTCTTGATGTCTTTTATTTTTATATCGCCTTCATTTCCATTGTGGTCTCAGAAATCTGGGTTCACGTCCTGACTCTGACACATGCTGTATAATACTAGGCAAGCCAGGATCTCTTGGACCTCTAAGCAGCTTTCTAACTCCACATTGCAGAAAATGTGGAGACTTACATTGGAAGAGAGTGCCTCCTTATCTTGGATTTCCCTATCCTAATTATCTCATCAATTCCAAATAGATTTTTCCACTTCTTCCTAGAAGTCATTTCAGTTGCAAAGAATAAGAAAGTGAGAGAAATTAATGCAGATCAGAAAGCCAACCAAATATATCTGTCTGACAAGTATTTTAAATGTCCACACTCACAATCATTTCCTTTCCTTCTCTCTCTGAAAAGATCAGAAGAAAGTGTTCATTTGTTATCTCTTCAGCAATTGCCTATACTTTAAAAAATCAGTTATTATGTACTAAGCACTGGAAAGACAAATACAAACAAGTCACCAAAAGCCTGATAATATTCTCTAGCATCTCAAATTCTTTTTTTTTTTTGGGGGGGGGGGGCTGAGGCAATTGGGATTAAGTGACTTGCCAAGGGTCACACAGCATCTTAAATTCTAATATGAAAAAGAGCACATAAAGAAAGTGGAAGTCTCTGGTGGGGGAAAAGGAGAGGTACCTGGAATGGAGGAATGATGGAGATGAGCATCCAAAAGAGTGCAACCCAATGAAAAGTTTAAAAATGGCTGCCTGGATGCCCTCTTTAAGTGGAGATTCTGGGAGTAGCCCCCCACATTTAATAAGAAGCAAGAGTCTCAGAAGCAGAGGTTACTTCTACAGTTTGAAGTCCTGTTCTACCATGATCTTAAAAGATGAAGAGGCTTCTGCAGAATGTTAGAGAAGTCCTGATGAATGCAGCCTGATGGGACATGAAGGGAAAGCCAATGAGAGCTTAAGTGGTTGGCAACTTATTGTAGTTTAGTCTTCCTACTTTTTCATAATGTGAATTTCCTTTTATGTTAGTATCACACATTCCCACACTGTCTAACATGAAGGCAATTATGAGAAATACCAGTCACTTACCTTTGGGAAAAGATATTCTGTATTCCCCTACCCCACAGGTGGGAATGACCCCTTTCTATCATTGTATTGCTCAAACACATACAGTTGAATAGATGCCCCAAGTGATCTTTTGATGCCATTGAAACTAAACAACTTATATGCTCTACACATCATTAAATTCTCTAAGCAGTTTGGCTTCCTTTAGAATTAATGAGTTTCTAAGCTTCATTACAAATAAAAAAACACTAAAAATAAATTGCATAGCAAAGTGACTGGTTGAAAAACAATGACAAAAGTTATACCAAATCCCTGTTTTCAATAAAAAAAGTAGTTTTAGAGAAATATGTTGTTTGAGGCATGGGACTGAATTATATGTCTGTTGTCTGAGAAACAATATAGCTAAGACTGGAGAGGCTTATTATTGGAAATGTGGTCACTAGGCAATGACCTTTTTTGAAAGCTATTAATCACTATATGATATAATGGATAAAGAGCTAATACTGATATCAATTAGGTCTTGATATTCATTTAAGGCTTTCCTCTCTCTATTCTGTCCTGCTTGGTGATCTGATTGCCTTTCCCTAAATTAAATTATCTCTCTTATTAAATTATCATCTATTCAGATGGTTCTCAAATTTAGCCTTAATCTTGCCCTCTACTCTTGTTTCAGCAACTGCCTATTGAAGAGTTTAATCTGGATATCCTCAACTTTTTAAACTCAATGTGTCCAAAACAGATCTCATTATTTTTACTTCCAAACCACTCTCTCTTTACCACTGAGATCACAAAGTAGGTCTTATCCCGTACTCCTCATTTGCACTTTATCTATGGAAAGTCCTATTGTTTTTACCACTATGTATTCTTTCTTATAAATTCCCATTCTTTCTTTTGTCATTATGGATCCTGATGCATTCTTTGAATTCATGGGTAAGTTTAGCTTAGTCCATTAATACTTAGTGTTGATTTTTTAAAAAAAGCAAAATAAAATAATTTACTGAAGGAAAACACAAATGGGATTATGATCAACTCTAAGTATCTTCAATTTGTTTTCCTTAAAAACAAAAAAACAAAAACCTTCTCTCACAAAAAACTCCTTTTACAGACATTTCCCTAAGTCCTATCACTAATGTAATGCCCAGGTTCAGATTTTCCAATTCTAATTTGATGATTAGTCTCATTTTAATATCATTTTCTTTCCCAATAAGGATAAAATTATGATTAAATAGTCCTCTTATGTTAGCTTTATCAACTTGTTATGAAAATTTTTACTTTTTATTTTAAACATTCATTTATAAAACATTATGAATTCTGAATTTTCTCATTTTCTTCCACCTTCCTCCCCCATATTGAGAAGGTAGGAAATGTGATATCAATTATACATATGAAATCATGCAAGACATAGTTCCACAATATCCATGTTACAAAAAAGTAAGAAAAATAAAGTGAAAAAATGATGCTTCAATCTGCACTCAGATTCCATTTATTTGGAGAAGGATAGTGTTTTTTCCATAAATCCTTTGGGAATTGTCCTGGATCATTGAGAATAACAAATCATTCACAGTTGGTCATCATACAATGTTGTAATTACTATATACAAGCAAAAAGAAAGACATTCTGTGCTCTCGAGGAGCTTACATTCTAATGGGAAAGACAACATATCAAAGGGAACTGAAAAGGATGGGGGAAGGAGTTGGGAGGACACATGGTACCAGTTAGGTAGGGTGGGCGTGGCATGATGAAATCTTGAGGAGTGCAATTTGGTGAGAAATGAAGAGATAGCCTATCTGGGAAGCCTCATTAAATGATGATTCTGAGGGGACCTCCATCCTCCCATCAGTAGAAGCCCCAGGGGCAGAGAATATTTCCAAGGTGTGTGAGTAGGATTGCAATGTCCATATCCTTGATCCAGTCAAGTCAACAAGCATTTATTAAGCCTCTACTATGTGCAAGACATTTGCCAAGCACTCATCGTAATAATTATTTAATCCTTGATTACAGTTTTGATTCTGACCTTAGCCAGGAACTTTTATGGCACCTTGTCTGCCAGCTGAAACACTCCCCACCACCTTCTTTTGTTGATAATGCTGCTTTGGGATGGGCATCTTTGATTTCATATTTTCAGAGCCAATTTGATAGTAGCTAGTTTCTTTTTTTCTTTTTTTCAAGTTTATTTTTTAATGCACATTGTTTTATGAATTATGTTGGAAGAGAAAAATCAAAGCAAAAAGGAAAAACCATGGGATAGATGAAAAAAGAAACCGAAAAGAGAAGTGAACATGGGATGTGTTGATTTACATTCAGGCTCCTTAGATTTTCAGGATGCAGATGGTATTTTCTGTTCAAAGTCTAATGGGATTGCCTTGGATCACTGAACCACTGAGAAGCACCAAGCCTTTCATAGTTGATGCACATTCTTGATGTAATTGTAATTCTTGCAGAATACAATGTATTCTTGGTTCTGCTTGTTTCATTCAACATCAGTTCATTTAAATCTTTTCAGGCCTTTCTATAATCAGCTTGTTCATCATTTTTAATAGTACAATAATATTCCATGATAGTAGCTGATGTCTAAGAAGCACTCTAGTGGTTCCTCATCTGTTTTTGTGAGAAAATAGAATCCTCTTCTTTCATGAGTTTTGCATCTATAAGAAGTTCAATATTCTCATTCCCTCCAAATGTTCTATACCATTATTTGACTTCTTCTTCAGATATTTCTGGGCTCTGTTATCCCACAAACATTTTGAAAGGATCTTTTCCTTTTAAATCTTTGGTCCTTTGGGTCGGGTGCTATCAACTTACAATCTGGTTTGTATTCTTTCAGTTTCTGGACTAGGAGCATCTTTGACAAACAAAAATCTAAATTTCTTTGTTCTTCTAGTAATGGCATCTGTCTTAGTTATACAGTCTACAACCACTTCCCAATGGGTCCGATATTCAATCAGTTCATTCTTGCTTGTAAGCCAATTTAGCCCTTCAGTGAGAAATGTTAAGTTCATGATAAAAGCAAATTATTGTAAACAACAAAACAAACAAACAAAAGAATATGGGGTAAGTACAAAAGAGAGATCACAGGCAAAACATTTTGAGGAGGGAGAAATTATTTTCACATATGTGTGTTATATGGCAAGTTAGGGTATGCTTAATGAAGTTGGCCTCTTGGAATTTTTAATAATAGATTTTTATTTTTAAAATATATGTTTTCATACATTTGAACATTCAACATGCAGTTTTCAACATTCACTCTTTCCTCCCTTTTTTATTGAAGTTTTTTTTTATTTTCAAAACATATGCAAGGATAATTTTTAACATTGACCCTTGAAAAACCTTATGTTCCCATTTTCCTCCTCTTCCCCCATCCTCTCCCCTAGACAGTACATAATCAAATATATGTTAAATCCAATATAGGCTTACATATTTATACAATTATCTTGCTGCACAAGAAAAATCAGATCAAAAAGTTAAAAAAATGAGAAAGAAAAGTCAAGCAAACCATAAGAAAAAGCGAAAATACTATGTTGTGATTCATCTTCAGTTCCCATAGTCCTCTCTGTGGGCATAGGTGGCTCTCTCTATTGTAAAAGGCTGAAACTCTTGAGTTGATGCACTGAGATCGGACAACTGAGCACTTAAGACTAATTACCTATTGGACAATACTCTGTTGCTTGGAAAATGGCCCTTCCCACTATTTTGTGCTGGCTCAATAATTGGTGTATACAGAGAATTGTAGGAGGGACTAGAGGGTGGAGTAAGACTAGCCAAAGTCACTTTTGGGCGGAAGATGAAGAGGAGAGGTTGTAGAGATTCTGCGTCCATCCAATTCATTTCTACCCCTGAAGACCAAGAATAAAGACCAAGGACTTTTGCTTATCCTGACTCTGGCTGATTCTAAGGTATCCAGGGTGCTAACTCGGTCTTAACAGTCTATCACATACCTATGTCCTGAATCATCTCATTTCAAAATTTACTCTTGCAAAACCTTGTGTTCCAAATTTTTCCCCTTTCTTCTCTCCATCCCTTCCCCTGGACAACAAGTGATCCAATATGTTTAATATGTGCAATATTTTGAAAGAATTTTTGAAAGAAGCAAAAGACAAAGTGTGGTTGAAAGAAGTTTGTTGGTGGATATGGAAAATGATATGAGCAAAATCACAGAAACTGGAAGATCACAGGATGGGCATATTATTCTCCTTTTCTTTGCCTGAAAATCCATATTCACAGCAAAACATCTTATGCATGAGTCTGCAAGGCAGGGAGCATGGGCTAGCTAGTCTCTTCATAGCCTTGAGACCTGGTCTGTTGGTGGATCATGGATCTTGGTATCTTGAAGCCTTGGTATCTGATTGAAGAAGGGGATTTTGGTTCAGTTGACCTGAATTCAGAATTCATTCTGATGTAGCCTCAATTCTGCCTTGCTTTCACCCTCACTGGTAAATGTTATTCTCTTATGCTAGACTAGTTGAAAATAGGTCTGGAGATAATGCAATCTCATTCTCCAGGTGTTAGCTAGCCTGCTGTTTGCCTGAGCTGGCCTTGATAGCTATCTCTGGCTTCCTGCCTACAATGCTGTGCTGCACCAAACCATTCATTGTAATGGGGTTTGTTTGGATCGTAATTGGGTTAGCCACTTAGCAGGTCTTTAGAGTCCCCCACCATCTAAATTACTACTCAGGAGTCACTCTATTGGGGGGCAGGTTGACTTCTTGGAAACTGAGTAGGAACTGCCTTATAATTTCATTTGTCCCTTCCCTTTGGTGTCACCTGTCCATACTTCTTTCAGCCCCATGGATCATCTACCTTTGTACAATCAATCAATAAACATTTATTAAGCACCTACCATGTACCAGATACTGTGCTAAATTTGGGGGATACAAAAAGAGGCAAAGACAATCCCTTCCCTTGAAAAGCTTACACTCTAATGAGGGAGACAACATGCAAACAAATATAGCTCTCTATCTCCCAATTTTTTTGTCTCTCTCTCTCTCTCTGGCTCTCTATATACATATGTATATTTGTTTATATATATATATATATATATATATATATATATATATATTTATCAAGCTACATATAGGTCAAGCTACATATAGGACAAATATGAACTACTTAACAGAAAAAAAGATAAGGGAATTAAGAGAGATTGGAGAAGGCTTCTTGTATAAAGTAAGATCTTAATTGACTTAAAGGAAACCAGGAAAGTCTGTAGCTGGAACAGATACACTTGACATACCCTAAAATTTTCCATCTGAGTTTTCTCTTCTTTCTTGTGGACACATTTCCCCTCCTCAGAGATATTTTTGATCCTATCTGATCTGCTCTTCCTCTATCACGTGTATCCTATCTCTCAATTTCCAAATCTAAAGAGAATTAATGGGTTAAAGTTAACCTGAAGGTCACTCAATCTCCTTGTGCTTCAGTTTCATGATCTGTGAAATTGGGGAAAATTCTAAATTCTTCTAAGTTCTCTTTTAGCTCTAAATCTGGGATCATATGATGTTTTGCATCTGGAAATTAGCTGTTCAGGGGAATCCTCAAAGATTCTGTCCTTGGTTCTTTGGCAACATTTTAAAAATCCAAAGTCAGGATGAAGGCTTGGATGGTGTGCTTGTCAAATATGCATGAGGCAAAGCTAGGAGTTGGCCATGAGAGTATTTCAGTGATCATAGGTGTGGAGGAGCTCAAGGAGGCATGGATTCCAGATGCAAGATATTCATTGACTAACAGAAATAAGATCCAAAAAACTGTCCACAGGCTAGTAGATGGAATAAATAC